>NC_085046.1:145030576-146278205 GCF_963662255.1 Cinclus cinclus
CCCCTCCCCTCCCCTCCCCTCGGGATGGGGATAATGATCAGGCCCAGGATGACACAACCTGAGATATCCATGGGCTGCACTGAGATGGTCCCTTGCCCCAGCAGCCAGACCCCCAGTGTGTCTGGGGGCTCTTGTAACCCTGCCACATAGTCCTCTCCCAAATTTTATCTACAGACACACACACACACACACACACACACACTCACAAACACACAGACGCACACACATACACACGTAGAATCTGTACATCAAAACATTTTGTATATGCACATCTGGTGCATAAATATGCAGACAGGGAGGCACACTGATAGAATCAATTAAAACCTCTCTCTGAAACACTCAAGTTTTGCTGATCGTTAATCACAGAAATCTTATATCTTTTTATCTCAAGTCAAAGATTCTCTTTCTCCTTTATAGCAATCAATACACTGGGGTTGTCTCACAAAGTCCATGGATTTTTATGTCAGTGATCTGACAGGACAATAACTGTAGGATTCTGACCCATGTAAGAGGCTTTGGGTGACACATGTGAAACACTGCTTGTACTATATCTATAATTCATTTGCAGCTCGGTCTCTTGGGGGAGCAGGGGGAATCATGGCAGCTGTTTAACAACCCTCAGTTACAGCTGAAAGTAAAGGGAGCCACAATTCAGCTGAAACATTATGTAAAGATTGTGCTCACTGGGCCAGGGAGCCTGAACTAACATGTCTGTTTTTGTGAGGAGTGTTGGGGGATTTTTAATGACTGTAGGATCCCTGATTTTACGGCTCAGTCAGAATACAATAGCCATAATAACATATTGTAGCGATAGTGTTCTTACAACTACCAAGTTTTAAGGATGTGTGGAAGGAAAAGTTACTGTAGAGAAGAAATACCATTTATTAGACCAACAGAGACCCTGGAAAAAAAGCAGATGAGTTGCCATGCACATAGTCCTTTCTACAATTCTCAAGCAGAGAAATAGATGAGAAACTAGGTAGGGCAAGGTGGAACTGTTCTCTGTTTAACAGCATCACATTAATTGTTTCAGACCAAGTGGCTGATGAAAATGAGGCCCTGTGGGATAGAGAGGGATGGGTTACTACTGCCCCAATAATCATGTGAGCAGCAGGATTTGGTACGTGTAGAAAAAGGCGGTGCTGGACCAAATCTAGCATGTCACAGCATCATGGAATAGTTTGTGTTGGAAGGGACCTTAAAGATTGTTCTAATCCATCTGACATGGGCAGGGACACCTTCCACTGGACCAGGTTGTTTCGACCCCATCCAACCTGGCCTTAAACACTTCAGGAGAGGAGGCAGCCACAGCTTCTCTGGGCAGAGTCAATGGGCGTAGCTGACTGCAGGATAAACTGCTTTGGCACTTGGAGTGGTTTATACTTCTGTGTTTCACCTTTTTGATGATCTGGTTCTGCACACAGCTTGGGGAGTTTAGCTGATGCACAGAAATCCATTGAAAACCTGAAAACCAGATTAAATGCTTCTATTCAAAGAGAGAGAAAATGAAACACTTAAGCTCAGCCCTCTGTAACAGTCAAGAAGATACAGGAAAGAACAGAGAGCAATGCAGAGCACATTTTTAAGCAGCTGCAGAAGTACCACAAGCTCACAGATCTCAGATGCTGTATTTGGATTTTTTTATCCTTATAGAGGAACTAGTAAATGTGAAAAATATAACACATGTGAATTAAATAGCTTTCACAAGGGAAGAGATGACCCAGGCTATGAATCACCATCTTGGGAAAGAGGTGTTTGCAGGGGGGGTGAGAGGGAAGATGAATGGGGTAGGGTGGGTAGATGGACACTGACCCTGGGCACCAGGGCTGTTTGGATGGTCTTACTGGCCATGCTGAACACTGCTCTACTCTGGTTCTTCCTGGTTCACAGCCACGAACCCCGGAGCAGAGTCAAAGCACCTCTGCTTCCTGGCACTTGTCTGAGCTCTGCCTTGAGTCCTTTATGAATTTTCCACCTGCCTTTGCTCAACTCTAGGGAAACCAATGGCTCTATGCCAGCTTTTGTCAACAGCACATGCAAGGACAATGTTTGCAAGATAAAATAACTGGTGTTAAGATTTCTCTGTAAAGAAGAAGAGGTTGCTTTATTAAAAGGTCAGTTCTGCATCTAAGAGGTTAATAAGTATTCGCTGCGACTCGTCAATGTCAAGACTAAAACCAAACAGGAAAATGGCAATCTCTTTCTCTTTTGTAAAGGAACTTGTTGAAATAACTGCCTAAGTCTGTCCTCTGTTTACTAAAACAGCTTCGGAAATCTCTAAATCCATTTATCCTGAGGATTATCATCATCTGGTTTCCAGACAACATTCTCATTTCCTCCAGTGAGGTTTTCTGATACCTTAGGCCATTAGCTGTGGTATTGATCTTTCCTTAATACGTGAGAATTCCTACAGCAAAGGCAGCTCTGCCTCTAAAAAAACCCAAGCCAAACCTGTTTTTATCTGAATAGCCAGAGCAACATTTTGTTAGAGACAAAATTTAACATTCTGTAGCTTTTATTTGTAATAAATGTATCAGGGCAGGCTCTAAAGACATCCTTCACAGAGTAGACTGAGCCTGTTATCAGCCACTTGGGGAAATTCTGATCCAGAAACAAAAGCCTGTGACATGCCAGTCCTTTAGCTCCTAGCCCTATGGCTCAGCCCTGGGGAAAGAGATAATGGGCAGTTCTTGGGAATGAAGCCTCTGAGATTTCACCTGGCTCTTCCTACCCCAAAATCTACCCCCTTGACAAATCCTGTGCATCAACCCATAGGAAAGTAGTAAACAAGACCCTTATTACTCATCCCAAACCATCTGACTGTCAGGGATTGTCAGGATGGTGCCTCTGTAATAGAAATGCAGGGAAGAAACCTTAAGCAAGAGTGATAAAAGAAATCACCACACCTTTACTTATTTTTTCCTGCTTTACAGGCCTGTTTCCCCCTTTGTATCCCACTTACTAGGCTGGAATTCTACAGTTACTCCTCTATTAAAGGAAAACAATCCAGTAAACCTTAGGAAGAGGGAGATGAAGACAGATGGGGAATCAGGAGAGTGTGTTTGGACCATTTGGACAGGTGGGAATCTATTGCTACTTCTAAACTAATGGGAGCTTTTTGAAAAGCTTAAATTTCTCAGAAAAAAAGTTTCTCTGTAGCTGTAATCGATGAGGCAGAGAAGAAAGAGTTAAATTAATTCACCTTACCTATAAGGACAAACTTATTTTCCCAATATTCAGCCAGAATCTGCACAGACAGCTCTTGTTCCCCCTACCTCCAGTACCAGAGCAAGTCTCTCTGTGTAACACACGAGTTACCCAGCCCTATACAGAGTTCATGGGAGGAGAGAGGTTCCCCCAAACACTTCAGAAAGAAGATGAACTAAAAATGCCTGTCATGGAATAGGAAAAAGATTGCTAGAATTTGCTTCTTGCCACTTTGGACTTCTTTTTGTGCTTGAAGTATAATTTTCAGCAGTTACAGAGAAGTGTGATTTTAAATTTCTTAATCAGAAGAGCCCTTCAATGTATGAAAGACTTCATTAACACCTCGGAGCAGTCATTATGGTCAAAAAATTCAAATTCGGGTGCCTTAAGTAAGAATAAGTATACACTTTATCAATTTTTCAGTATGTCTGAGCACCTGCAGATAACATTTAAGACGAGTTAATTACAGGATCCTAAATATGGATTAAAGGATTAGTTTTAGACATTAAATTGTGAAAAGTTTAGCTTATGTAACTTACCAGGGCCACATGGAAAGTTGTTGGATTTAGATGTAGAATCACAAATCTTCTTAAACAGGAGGAAGGATGCAGCAAAGGATCCAGATTTGTCTTCCTTGTTTGCCACAAACTACTTCTTCCCAAAACCCAGTAGGGAATTAAAAATTATAGGACTTAGTTTTCTTCTTCTGAAGTTTCTTAGTTGTATTAGCAGTTAGGGGTGATCCTGCAGTATAACAAACCAAAACTCCAACCAACCAACCAACCAACCAACAAATCCCTCAACAAAGCAGTAATTTTAGACTATAGGCAGATGTTCAGTGCACGGCCACCTCTGCCAGCTTTATATTATCATGTTCAGTTGCTATTTTGTAGGTCTGAATTTGTATCCCTTTCCCTTTTCCTTTTCCCTTTCTGCAAGCATTTCAGCTCTTCTGGCAAAATGAGTCCTGTGAACACTTCCTAACTCAAACAGTAAAAATAGGTGATTAGAGTTATTTCAGCTAGTTGTGGTTGAAGAGGATAGATATAACAGTGCTGAAATGGGGGTGGAGAACAAGTAATTTTTGGCTACAAACAGTAACAGCTAAAACATAAAGATGAGAAAATTTGGAAAAGGACCCTAGTTTTACAAGCTGAGCATACTGAGTTCAACCTCACAGCCCTCAAACTAATTACCCTGAGATAAAACAAGTGGATTTTAGCTTTTCCTTAAATAGTGAAGATAATTTGGTAGTGATTTAACAGTAAATGTCACAGCAAACAGATTCAGGACTAGAACTCAACCAAAACAGCAGTGTTCTTTCCCATGCAGTTTTGAAACAAATACCTGTGCTTGTTTTAATTAAAAGTTTATTTCTGTCTTGCCTCTTCTTCTCCCAAATCGTGCCAGTGAAAACTCTGCATTTTCTGAAGTGTATGTAGTATATGCAGTATCAGCCAGGGTCAGAGGTCTTCCTTTGCTGTTATTTCCAGCCCGGTTGCCAAACAGGAGCTGCACAAAAATGTCAGCCCGCTCGTGGCCCATGAGGGCTGAACTGGAGCAGTTTTTCAAAGAGGCAGCTCAGGGGAAATTGATTCTCAGCTCACTGTGGGAGCCCGAGTGATGCACAGAGCCCCGCTGGCGACAGCGACGCAGCCAGAGCTCCGTGCGGGGAATAGGGCTCTAAGGATTCACTCAAATTAAACCTCCTACTTCAACCCAAGTTTGGATACCCGTTGGAAATCAAAGCAGCTCGTACCCCCTCTATCATGCAAATAACACAGTGAGGAGGCTGGAGTGGCAAATGTGGTCAGTAAGGTGTTCCCCACCGTGCTTACCTGTGGCTGGCCTTATTGTGGTCCATGAAAATGTTACAGCAGAACCCCACAAAGATCTTATGGCAGCCTGGAACAGACATCTTTAAACTAGTACAGTGAAAATCAGAATACGTGGGGCAAAACCACGCTCCTTTTGAAATATATGATTCCATTAAGATAAAATATTTATGGAAAATGAGTCAGCTAATGAGGATTTCATTTTGGAGAAAACTCATAAAACGCTGGTCATATCAGGGCACATTTTTCTCTGCTTTTTGGAACAAAAATTTCTAAAGGGAAAGTTTATGAAGCAAAGAAAAGTGAATTAAAATAATTCATGGCATATAATAAAGATGTTGTAAACAAAATGTTGATTTCTGTCTCAAATAGAGATTGTGGATCATTCCAAATAAAGGTTTTGGTTTTTTTCGGGGGAGGGGGGGGGTAAGAAAAATTTACCTTCAGTGAGAATATCTACCTTGTATTGTATCAATCTGAAATAAATTTTATTACTGATTTTTCTCACAGAGGAGAACCATTCCCATAACAGAGACCTCTGTTATGTGGACATGGGCAGCAATGTTGTGCCAGCTGCAAAGGAAAGGTTATTTCTGGTGAAGAAGTTTTGCATTTCTTTCCATGCTCCTCTGTGATTAGGGCCCCTGAGTGATGAGAGGAGGTGACTTTTCTTGAGAAGCTGATGAGGTTATCACTGCCAATTCACTTCCCCCTTCCTCCCTCCCCAATCTGCCCTACTTTACCCTCATCCCACTCACCAATAACTAAAATACTTTTCAAACAGCACCAGGACCACAGGGCAGAATTTTAAGGAAAACAGAGTTGGCGGTGAGTTTCAATAAAATGTGATGCTGATGGCTGCAGTGATGAGGAGCCTAATGGATGAGCAGCTCAGATGTCTTGCTGTGAAGGGCAAAGGGGCTGCCAGAGGCAGGACTTTGTCTGTTGGCATCTTAATTGCCAGATTTCAGAGCTGCACATAAAAATGCAAAACCTGATGCTGCCCCTGGCAGCATCTTGGAGTTGGTCTGATTCACACCAGCCCAGAACACAGCGAAGAAAAGCTTTGAAAAGCAGGGAATGATGGTCTTGTGGAGAACAGAATCAAAATTAGGAACAAGTTCTATGAATTAACTGCATATTTCAATGGCTACAGTAAAAAGATGAGGCAAAAAAAGCAAGTGGCAGCTAAGGAGTTGACTGTGGATCCCATATGGCATAAGTCCACTCCATTAAAAGCAGACTAGGGCTGAAGTTTGCACAGACAGCAAGAGAGGTAATGTCGAGAATGGTAGTGAGGGCAGTGAATGGAATTTAGTGACTTTACACTACCAGCATGTGCATCACAAACTTCTCTACACATGGGTTTTCCTGACTATGAAATAGGCAGCAAATCTGAGCCAAGTGTGGCTGCAGCAGGACCTGAGGCAGGACCTTGCACACATCAGGGTGTGGGGGCTGCCCAGGGCTTGGAGTAGTTGGCTTTTGGAAACCCAGTGTTGGAAGGCAATGGCAGCTTGTAGACTGCAACTTGCTTAAGATTCTCAACTAGAAAAAGTCATTTGATTATTTGTATCTTCCAGGAGATGGGGAAAAAAAAAATCTGCAGCTATACCAGATGCAAGACTAGGTGACCTTTTGGAAGCAGAGGCTGTCCAGAGAGGTTTTGCATTCTCCATCCCTGGAGGTTTTTAAGGCTTGACTAAATAAAACCCAAACCACCTCCCCTGATTCCAGAGATGACCCTGCTTTGAGTAGAAGGCCAGGTTACAGAACTCCTGAGGTCTTTTCTAGGTTGAAATATTTTATATTTCCCTTTTTATTTTCTAGTACCAATTAAAGCAAAACAGTACCAAAAAATGAGTAAGAGAATTAATGCAATTACTTACTGGTCCCTTGGCATTGCTAATGAGTTCAGAAACATAAAAGACCTCACACCCCCCCCAGAGAATCTTGGGGATGGATCTAAGGAGAGGATGGCTCATATGCAGAGCATGACTCTTCAGGGGTTTAGCAGCACCAGTCCCCACTCAGTGCACCAGTCAAAGACTCAAGGCTCTCTGCTGTGCTTCTCACACCCATCCCCTTCTGCCATTGTAACTTTTGCTCTGAGATGAAATGAAATCTTCCTTTAACCTCCCTGTCAATATTTATTGTGCATGTGTAATTTGAATATCTTAAGATAATGAAATAAAATTCATGTGTGCATTCGTCAAGCCCAATATATCTGCAGCATAAAATCTGAATACAGAACAATGTAAAACTAGCAGAGGAGATAGTGAACTTCTGTGTAATAGATGAACAACTTCTTAGTTATAGTGGTGATGCCAGTGGGGAAAAGCTGTTGTGGTGTCCCAGGTGCCTCAGAGAAGCCCTTTTCTGGCAATTGCACAGCTTCAGGATTGGCAAATGCAAAATATTCACCAGCAAACAATCTTTGTTTTCATACTACTACATTGAACATGTGGAAACGCGCTTGTGGAAAGTGTAACTTTAAGGGGTTGCACCCTTTTAAAGGAGCAGTTTTATAAGTGAAGATCATTTTAGGTTTAAGGATTAGAAATGGTCTGCAAGGCTTGAGCTGCAGGAAGTGACTTATGGTTACTGTCTGGAAAATGCAGTTCAGCTGAAAATTATTATCTTAGGATTGTTTAAGTATCACTGGCTAATGTGGACAATCTTGATCAAAGCAGTTTTTAGGAGATGCATTGCAGGATATAGAAGTTTAAAGAAAAACTGTTATTCCAGAGCTGTGCACATGTTTTGCATGATCAGTCAGACCCTCCTCCTCCCTTCAATATTATTTTGATACTGATGAATTCATTTACATAAATTATTAGATTTTGAGTGGGGAGACAGAGTGTGAAAAAGAAAGGAGGGGATGTGTCTCAGGGAATTCCTCTGGGATCACTGAGGGAGTCTACCAGGAGGGAGTTGAAAATTGGGATGATTTAAATTAGTCATTGGCAACTGAGAAAGTAGAACAGTACCCGAGACACATAGGGAAATGTGGAGGGAAAAGAAAAGAAATCTCTGGGCACAGATACAAAGATGTTCCTGGGCCTGTGTCAGCAGAGAATTCTCAAGTCCATAAGAGCTCAAAGCATGTAGAAAATTTAAGGAGAAAAAGAAACAAAAATGTAAGTTTTTTTATTATTTTCTTGTAATAGCCGAAACAGGGAAAGGTATCTCACTTACCACATATGAAAATAAAATAACTCCTGTGGGATGAAGGGAACCATTTTAGACCATTCAGTTTGATTGCAGATGTCAACATCCCAAGTGAATTTGTAGTCTTGCGGCTGGAATCTTACTTGTGCTCTACAGAAGTGGGAGAGGAGCCAAATACATCAATGTCACATTGAAACCAGGGCTCTGGGGAAGCAATCCCTCCCAAGAAACTCCCACTGGATGCTGAACTGTGAATCATGTCTGATTTATACTTGTGCTTTGATTACAGTTAGTTGGGAATTATTTTTAGCTTTCCATTCAGAAATTAAAATTCATTAGAAATTCCTTTTTTTTTTTCTTTTTTTACTCCCCTAGGACTTAGATGCTTGAGTGGAGCAGATCATCAGGTAATATTTCTGAGCAAATTCAGAGAAATATAGAAAGGTGCAGAAAAGCCAAGACAGTAATGACACCAGCTGGAAACGAAGTTTAGAGATAAATCTTAGTCCAGTGCTGTAAGTAAGCAAGAGAAAATCTGAACCAAGATCCCTCCTCCAAGACCCAGTTTGGCCTATTGGTTATTCTGGTTAATGCAATATTGTATTGTAAGTGTCTCTGTGGGGTGCAGACTGATTCTCATCAGGTCATGAAGGGCTCTTAAAGACATGCAGTGTTGTACACCATCAATTATCTGGAGATTCTCTCCTGGCCATTTCTCACCTGGAATCTCTTGGTTTGCTTATATCTACTTTTGTTCAGTGTTTGACTTCAAACAATGACACACATCCTCCCAAAAAAGAAAAAAAAAAAAAAAACTTAAAAAAATTTTAAAAAAAGGAAGGATTGGTTTGGGTAGTCTAAGTCAAAATGGATTCATGGATTTCATAGTAATTCATGTATTTCATAGTTTCTCTCTCCAGCAATTCCTTTCCAAACACCCAAGAGGACATGAAAATTACAAAAAAATACCTACAGTCCCTTCCTTGTATTTAGGATCCCTCTAGCAAGGCTCTACATTTGCAATATTTATCCCTTTCTGTCTGTTGTCTGATTGTTGCTGTAAAAGAGAAGACTGAAGGCTTGTGCTTGACTTCTAACTTCACCTCTGCAGTGTGCAATCAGAAGTGTTTTTCAGGCAGAAAGAACACGGATGAAGTCTCATGTTTGCCTTTTGTTTCATATGAAAGAACAGCACACATGCTATTGTTCATCAGTCAAGGTTATTCCTCTTGTCTGTCTGCTTGCTTCTCCTACTTGTGCCTTAAACTCTACTTTAGTCACTTTCCTGGAGTTTAATGTGTCCCTGTTTTCTTTTCCTGCTTAATCCAGGATTGCCAAGGTGGCAATGAGGAGAGTTCATGGTGGCCATGGTGCTTTCCAGCTACCCTGCCTTCTGACATGCTCTGTCTTTCCTGATTTTGACATAACAAAAATCTCACATCTGTGCACACACCCCCTTAGTTTAGCCCATGAAATATTCAGGGGTTACACAAGTATTAAAATTAACATTCTGACAGTGAAAGGTGAGACCAAGACATAAAAGTGGAGTCAGTAACTGTGTTCTTGGCAGTGCCATCTTCCTGAGCCCACGCTGCTTTGGCACTGCAGGAGGATACCATGAAAACTTTGTCTCAGGGAGGAATATGGTTTTGAAGTCCAGAGTTGTTCCAAGTCAGAATGAAACCCAACAAAAATATTGATAAGTTCCATGAGTAAAAACTTCAGGGAGAAATGAAATACTTTTTTCAGAACACAGCATCTTAGTTCAGACTTTCCATTTTTAATACATTGTATTTTTTTTTTTTTTCTGGTCAGGACTAAGCACAGAATAGGAAATGAAAATCCCGTATTTTCAAATGTCAGAAATGGGACAGACTGGCACTGCTGTCACACCTCTGCCCTTCCACACTTCCTCATCCCTTCCCATATCATCCACAAGAAATTTTGGCAAAAATAGATGAGATTTTCTATATGTGAAGTAAGTGACAAAAGCATCCATGCCAGGTTCTGGTGAAATCCACAGTCATCCCAATCTGATGTGACATTGCTGAGCAAAGAGATTGATCTGGAGGGTCTATCTTACAGTGACAACTACAAAGTTGTGAGATCTGGCTACCAACCAGAAAATGTACTGGTAGACTTAAAATAGTGTGTCAGCAAGTCCTGAAGTTCTGCTTAGACCTGACAGCCTGTTTTCAACTAAATTTTTGTATCACTGGTGTTTTGCTTCACATGGATAGTGTCAGGGTGTGTCTGTGCTGGAGTTTGATGCTTGAGAAAGTGCATGGGCAGAACCACCAGAATAGCAATTGTGTTGATGGAATGAATTGGTGTTCCAGAGCCAAGTGTCAGTTGGGAAAACTGCCTTAGTTCTGCACTGAAGGTGTTTGAGTTTCAATATCTGAAGACTCAAAGCCTTTATTTTCTATTACTTTATATGTCCACAAGCACTTTTTAATGCAAAGCATTATCAAATACTGCAACAGCTCTATGTGTGCTTGGTCTTGACACAGCACTGCCATTTTTCCTTCAGGGTTTGTCAGAAGTGAGCACACACAGGCTGTGGAGTGTATGGGCAGCCAGACCATCTGCTGCATCCTGGAATTGTCAGCCTGTGGTGCAAATGCCCAAGACTGCCATAGATTTTCTTGGGTTTTCCTGGATGTAAATCTGAGAAAATGCAGTTTGGATGCCCTGCAAACACATATGGAGCAAAAGCTGGCCCCTCTAGGCAGAATTTGTCATGCTAGGCACACGCTGTAGGGGTGTTCAGCACATGCCCTGAGTTTACACTCACTCTGCTCTGGGTCTACCCAGACATCAGCACCTTTTCTGATACAGTGACCAGATACAGAGCCTTGCAGATGTCCTTCAGTTAGCTCATGGGCAGCTGGGCTGCTGAAGGGACTTCCATCAACCAAGGTGAAGGAAACACAAACAGAGATGGAACATGAGGAGCAGTGCAGATGCACAAGAGTGCAGGAGGGCTGAAGCTTATAAGCTATAGAACAACAAACCCGTGGGTTCCCTTTTGTTCAATTCTCCCCTGAAGCCTCCACTATGGCATCTTTGCCATTATCTCCTATTCCTGTGATTGCTAGCCTACCCCATCCTCTTCTCCCAGATTTCTTCTTCCCTCCCATCTTACTGTCCCTTCAAGTGTCCCTTCTTACATCACTTGTGCCTGTTGTATCTTTCTTTTCTGGGCTGGAAACCAGACAGTGAATTTGATTTCTGCTAGATAACCCCCTCCAGAACAGTTTTGGGTACCCGACATCCCAGGATATGTTACAAGGCCAGTGGAGGACAGTGTCTCATTGAGCTTTCTCTCAGTAAGAAGTACCTTGTTGATTAGAAAACGCTGTTCTGCTGCATTATATTTGAGTTAGATTGCCTGTGAGGGGCAATCTGTGTCCTCTTTGTTGGGGAAATCATTTTGAGAATGGACTGTCTCCCTGTCTAAGGCAAACTCATTTTGCTGTCCCAGACTCCTTGCTGAAGTCAGCAGCTGTTTGCCAGTGGGAACAGTTTCTTCATAGACATTTTGGGAGACAGTAGTTGAGAAAAAAGGTCTGCTCATCTGTCCCACTGGGCACTTGTGAAGGCCTGGGAGATGAACTTGTCTTCCAAAGGAGAAAATCTCATCTTACACAAAGCTGTTCTCAAGGCCTTTCAGAGCAGGTTTTTTTCCATTGAATTATAACAGGATCCAGGGAAAGATCTGCCACTGAACTGTCACTGCCACTTGCTCACCACTGTACTACCAGTCCATGGAGTTTCTCCACACTTGTGTCCATGTGACACTTGATTTTCTCCCTTGCTGTCACAGCTATGTGGGTTGATGTATACACACTTCTTTGAATTATGTGTTTCAAGAGGCATCACTTAACAATTGCAAGGACATCTATTTTCCAGGGGAAATAGTAGAACTGCCCCAAGTGTTTGCTGTGACCTTTTGGTTTTTGACAAATCTGTCAGTCATCTATCTAGAGGCTAAATTGCTTCAGCATCGTTTTCATCTTTCATTTAAAAATAACTTTTTGAAAGCATTGCTTCTTTACCTGTGATCATTTACATCCTCAGTGTCAGATGATGGAATTTGTAGAACTTCCTCTATTACTTCCTTAATAAGAAAAAAAATTAAAATGGAAAATGTGACTTTTTAAATCTTTTTGAAAGATATTGGTTACTCCCAAGGAGTTTGGGTTGGATTCTCTGATATCAGAGGGCCAAGTTCAGTTTCTGTATCTGGAATCAGAAAAAACAAGGACAAACCTGTTCATCAAAAGGTAGTTGGTGTGAGCTTGAGGAAAAAAAAAAACACACAGGAACACCATGGAGCCAAACCACAGTAGTTCATGGGACAACTTCACTAGAGGTTTTACTTGTGTTGGGGCACAAGAAAAGAAAATTGTGATTCTGAAGTTATTCTGACTCCCAGAAAATCACAGTGAGATGCCAGGAGAAAAAAAACTTCAACCTAATTGCAAAAGAGCTCTATCTCATAATTTTTTTTTCTGTGTTTTTCTTCCAAGCAACTGTTACTGTGATGTACTAACGTGATTGCTGCATTCAGTGTGACTCCAGCTCCAACAGCTTCTCCTGTGAGTAAGCATGAGTAGGAGCAATGTTTAATTTCTCTCTGACCATACAACATGTAACAGCCTTCTGAGCAGGAAGAGTGAGCTGTACTTGGTGTTCTGAAGTATTTTGGTGCAGGCTTCTGTGCTGTGCAGGTAGGTTGATAATGTGCAACCTTTCTAAGAATTTAGCTGTTGAATTAAAAAAACCCACCCATTACAAATAGCATGCAGGCACTCTAATGTCAGACTCCTATAAGTTGTAGTACCTGTCATTGTTAATTGAATGGTAAAAGTTACTTTAAGAGTCCTAGCAGCCACTGGAGCCTATCCTTCCCTCTCCACCCATCCATTCCTCTCAGCCCCTGCTCCTTCATTTGCAATGCAAAGAGGGAAGAGTTTGGTGATAGGAGAGCAGGTATGGAGGTAGGGTGGGACTGGCAGCTGTCAGCAGTGAAGTACCTCCTTCAGTAGGGAATACAGGAGAGTGGGGACAGCAGGAAAGGGAAAGTTGAAGTGATCCTATTTATAAATGTATTCCCCCACTCCTTGTCTGTACTGTGCAGATATCTCAGCAGCGCAGATGGATCTGCATACTGATGAAGGCATGGGACATCTCTGAAAAATGCTGGATCTTGCTGAGCTCCCTGCAGGCACAGGGTCTGCCTTTTCTTCTATTAGAGCGCAATACACTTGCATGTTTCAAATCTTGGACATGCATGCCAGGATTTGGTGTTGGTTTGTGCCCAATTTCCACTTCGGCAATCAGATAAAAGAGTGCAAAGTGACTGAACAAGAGACTGAATCTATGAGCAGGAGGTAACTTCAAATCAACTCATCAGTGGGCAATGTGAATAGGGGAAAATGAGTGTCACTACAAAAAAGGCCATGTAAATCACCAGCCAGGATACCTGGAGAAAGTCAGCTCTGTCAAATATGAGAGATCAGCTTTCTGAGGTGCCTGGAGGGTTGTAGAGAAAAATCTGGGGATTCCATGAAGCCAAGGGTTTATGCTATACCAGCACTCAGTGGAACCTAATGGGGTTACTGTAGTTTCTTTCAGAGTGTCTACATCTGACAGTGCCATATGAATATCAGTGAAGTGGCACAATAGCCCATGGAGGTAGGTATGAGAAATCAGATCTTTTCATTGCAGCCAACAAAGAATCCAGATGGTCAAGGATTTTTGGTTCCAAGGTACCAAGCAATGTTTTCTCTGGAGCCAGTGGGAGATGTGGGTGTCCAGCTTCCCCCAATACCAGGCACTCAGTAACTGGCCTGAGACCACACCACAAACTAGAGACAGATCTGCTCAGAGCTCAGGACTTGTGACTCTCAGACCACCTGCTCTTACTGTAAGATAATCCTACCCTCCAGTCTTGTGACAAAGTATTTGAGAAGGAAAATGACTGGGAAAGGCAAGGTCTGTGCCACTTGAAGTTTTGAGAGACTGGGATGATAAATACTAGCATCTGAAACCCCTCAAAGGTCCCTCTTTAATATGCTGGCACAGATGGAGTGATCTCCTGGAGGCCAAGGCAACTGTGATCCTTGATGAGCTCCTTGGACATTTAAGCTTCCCTTAATTCTTTCTTATCCATGACAGACTTAGCACCCTTTCCAAAATGGGTCTTATGCCAAAATGGGTCTCATGCCAGCTCCTGGTAAACAGATTGCTGTGCTGCAAGAAACATTGTCACAGCTGACTGCAGTAAATCTGACAGAAGCCAAAGACCTGAAGACTCAGAAACCTCTTAGGAGATCTTTCTGGAAAGGAGGAAAGGTTGCACCACAGTAAGGCCAAGCAGAAGCACTGGGTCAGCCGGGCTCTGCAGCTGCCAGGGCAGCAAAGCTGCTTTCAACTCTCCATGAGAGGGAGGACCCCTGCCAGAGCAGGGGAGCACCATGAACCCAGGGTCCCTCTTTTCTAGCTCTGATGCTGGCTTGTTCCAAGCCACCCTTTCAGAGCAGACACATGGCTAACACAGCAGCATTCCTGCTTTGAGCAGTGCCCAGGCACCACAGGAGCAAATCTACCTTTGTTTGTAGAGCCCCTTGAAATAACATCCAGAATAAACCTTGAGAAAGGTTTTGATCTTTCCTTCCTGGCATGGACCAGACATTGCTGCCAGTACACACTGTTCAACACTATCAGCATGATAGATGCTCCTGCAAAGAACACAGTTTTAGCTGCTTTAGTACATATCTGCCATCACCATCTGCTATTTGTTGGCATAAATGTGTACTATAAGGAAACTAGGTTCAAGGGTAAAAAAAGTACCTCACCAAGCTTTTAGAGTTTTAAGTTCATTCAAAGGTTTTGATTTTGTTTTGTTTCAAGTATTGGATAGGCTCACATGAAGCACAATATGTCTTCTGTTCTTGAGTTCTTATGATCCTTTATTTCTTTTTTTTTTTTTGGTTGAGACTTATTATGGCCAGAGATCTTCAGACAAGGGCTCTGTCCTTACAGTAAGCACTAGGAACTCAGTTAACTTGGCAGGATAGTCCTTGCAAGGTGTTGGAGACCGTCTGAAAATGAGCACGAGATTTTTCAGATGATGTGCTTGAAAGAGTTTCACTGTATTCTTGGCCAGAACTTCAGTCTTTTTTCTTCTCTCACTGAGGTTTTCTGTCCCAGTTAACCCGAGGCAGCTACAGAGGGCCCTATCAGAAAACCATCCACAGGAATATGAGAGACATCAAATAGACTCATCCCTCCTTGAAAGTAATAACACAGAAGTTTTGTGTGCAGTATTAGTGAGCAATATTTGTAGAGGGCTTTGAAGTTAGAAAGCACTATATAAATGTTAAGCATTATTAACTACATGAATCAGTCTTCTTCAGAGAAATATAACACTGCTAAAGATGGGAGAGACGTCTCTTCCTTTTTTAATGATAACCAACCCCCAAAGTTATTCATAAAAATTACTTTTAAAAATAGATCAAATGATTTTCCCCTCCCGTGATAATCCCTCTGATTGCCCCCATGTTTCAGTTCACTGTATCATCTCAGAGATCAAAGGATGTGTCTGAGGCTGGCAAACCAATCCCACAAAGAAGAAAACATTCTGCTGTAGATAAACAAAATACAATTTCCAGATAACATCATGGTGCTGATCAAAATAGCTGCTTTTCCAATTAGATTTCAAAGAATTCTTAATTGTTATTGATTTAATCTGGAGATGTGCAGATTTTTCCACTTAGGAACCTGTTTCACAGGGAGCTTATTACCCTGGGGATTTCAGTTACAGACAGGTTTTAGTAAGCAGCAGCAGCCTGGCTGTCAGGCAGGTGACAATAAAAAGGGAATCTGTCCAGATCCAGGAGACAGTGCTATTTGTGCTTCTGTTTCCTGCAATAATTTAGAGCACATAGCCTTATCCATTCTGAAATGGCAGCAGACCTCACATCTGCATAAAGGCACTTACCTTTGAGCTGTAATAGGCAGAACTCTTAAATAAAAACTACCTTATCTATCTACCTAGTCATCACCCCAGTGTTTAGTTTCCTTTTATACTTATTAATTCAAACCATGGGGGTCTGCCTTGAAACTTCCTATTTCTACTCCCACGTCAGATGCTCATTTTCAGCATATATACATACATACATACATATATATGTGCAATTTACTGTGCAGAATAAATAAATAAATAAATAAATAAATAAATAAATAAATAAATAAATAAAGGATTCTGTAATGTCTGCTGGGATGCCATTTTAAAGTCAGGCAAAACAGCAGGGTGTGGGAAGAAGGGACAGAAATTGGGACTGCAGTTCCACAGACAGGTGACATTTTGGATCAGAACAACAGGAGATGGCTTCCTGTCAAGCACCAATAAGAGGAGATAGAATGAAAAATAGCCCCCTGAAGAAAATTGTTCTGTCCCAGGAAAATGATGGTGAAAGGATTTGGTAAAGTGACAGTGGGGGACTTAGTGCTGTCAGGTAGGCATGACAGTGTCAGGATGAGTGACTCAGGAAAGGTGAGTCAGAGCCAGCTGCCATCAGGAAAATAAGTGCCTGAGCCATGAGCAAGATCTGTCACTTGGTGCCTTCTTGCCAGGCAGCTGTGCCACAGTTTGACCTCAAAGCCTGGCTCCCTGGACACACCACACCCTGCATGGACCATGGTGGGATGTGCTGCCCTGGTGGGGACTTTTCTATCAAGTGGAACAGAGAGGGTTTAGGTGGGAATCACCAGCAGACCAGGATAAAAGGCTAAGGCTGGTGCCATCAGGGGAAACGATGAAGAAGGGCTTTCAGAAGCCTGGAAAGCAATTAATGTGGAGAGTGATGAGAAATGCACCTTCCTGTTGTTTTAAAGCCCTTCTCTGGGCTCAGCACACCAGGGTGCTCTCTGGCACCATGAGGACATGGAGCTGATCAGTTAATCCTAAACAAAAAGACTGAAAGGGATAAAAATCTCCCCCATCAGGGCAAAAACCAACATTTAACTTTATGAGTTATTTCCTGTGATGCTGCATCTCTAGGACACACACAGGAAAATGTGCCTGGATATCCATACAAACCATCTGTACTCTAAAATATCATGAAAGGTGAACTTTATGTATGGACTGATATGAAAATCTTGGAGGAAGGGAGAGTCCCATTTTTCTAAGAGACTGAAGACACCAAAAACCCCCAGGAGGTCCTGTCCATTTTGGAATTAAATTTTGCAGAGGCTCTGAGAAGCACCAGAATGTTTGGAAGGCTGTGAGCAAGATCTATCTGTTCCAGATGCTGGGCATTCAGGCTGATTTTGCTTACAAAAAAGAGGTGTTTATAAACTAATTCCCAACTCTTCTTTCCAAGCAACTTCATCTAACCCCAGCAAGCTTTTTCTCAAAAAAGAAAAAAAAAAAGTTAATGTCAGTGTTACACTTAGGTTTAATTTAGCCTAATCTCAGAACAATATATTTTCTCCACTGTCCTACATGGTAATGGTGTTTTATTAATAAAAGACTTTGTAACAGACATTTCCATGAAATGATAACATTAGGGGGCAGTCCTCAGCTAGCAGCCAGCCCTATGAGTTCATTGAACAGATGTGTTTATATGGGGTTGTTTGCAAAATTTATGTTTGAGTTTGTTTTAACCTTACTTTATCGCTACTGGAGAAACAATAGATCTTTTCCATTACAAGTCATCGAGTGCCACATTAAAATACAGCAGGGGTGTGAAACTTTCCATGTCTCTTGTCCCCATAAATCTCTGGTTATATATATATGTATATTTTTCTTATAAACAGAAAAGCCCTGCATGGTCTGAATGAGCTTCTCAATGAGCTGCCAGAATGGTATTGCATCCATCCAGGTTCTTATTTTGTTTTTTCCCTGGGACTGCATGCCTGAATTTTTCACAGAAGCTGTGATGCCCTGTTTCTCATTTCCAAGGGCAGGTCAGGCACGTCATGATCCATTCATAGCCGGCAAACAAAATCCATACAAGTGTCTGTAGGGTGGGCCCCTTTGACCTCCCCTGTATCCTTTCAATGGGTAGGTAGACCAAAGACATTGTTCCAAGCACCTTCTTCCCAATCTGTTTTTTGTCTCACACCATTTCACTGTTTGTTTATGAATTCTTATTTCTGCCTTCCTGCAGGGGAACATCACCTTTTCCTCTACTTTCTGTTTTTCTGACCCGCTCCTCAGTCCACTGCAGAAACCAGATCTGCAGTTTAGTAGAGCCTTTTGTGACTTTTCCCAGTCTGTTTTGGAAGCTTAACACCTTTTCCTTCTGAGACAGGTCTGCGCTCCAGCTCTTTCAAATTCTTCCAGTTATCCAAGCCTTTCCTTCTGTGGTTGCCTTCTTCTTGCCAGAGATATCTGTTGCAGAACTCAGGCCAGTGGTGCCCTGTCTTCCATGTCAACTCAGTGCTCTGACTGAGCTCCCCTGCACCCCAGGCCACCAGCAGCTGTGCCTCAGCATCCCCAGCATTACCCCTCTGGTATGGCTAGACTTCCTGCTGTGGTGGTCCATGTGCATCCCACCCTGAGAATCAGGAGTCTCGGCACAATTCAGATACCCTGGATTGCTGTCATCTGCTTCACTGGTACTACACATCATCTCCTGGATCAATGCCCTCCTAAGAAATACAGCCATTCTTGGCATCCTCTTCTACAGGCTGAATGCCAGTGTATAACACTTTCAGTCCTGCCACTGTGTCCTCCTTGCTTCTCCCTGGCCCTGTCCTGCACTCTGGAAAGCAGTCATCTTCATGGACGCACTCCATGTGCCTTTTCTTTGGATCCTGCTGGTTTCCCTCTGGATAACACCATCCTAAATTAAGATTGCTTAGTTTTACTTTCCTCTGTGATATTCCTTGAGCCAGTTCACAAAATATTGTGGATGAAAAAGGGAGAGAAAACCCACAGAAATAGACTGTTTTCCCTTGCCTTGTGGTAAGATAACATGTTGTATCCACGATACCATTTGCTTCCGTTTGCATTTGGTACTCCATTTACACACATGGGAAGAAATTTTCATTTACAAACAGAGAAACGGAGGCCAAAAATCTGACTTGATTTACCAAACGTCCAAAGCAGGTGTGGAAATAGGAACAATTCTCCAAATACCCTGTCCAGTTCATCTACACTCTGTCTTGGAGCTGGCCACTTTAATGAGTAGCTGTGCAGATTTGCAACCACTGATGCCAGCTATTTCCACACACAGAGTGCAATCAGCCTGCATCTGCCATGAGAGGTCAGAGAATCATGTGCCAGAGATGGATTTTAAATAACAATTCTGAATAAAGCTGCTGGCCCCAAACCAGCTGTGGTTATGCTAAAGTTGCCTCAAGCCTCTGGATGTGAATGTAGCAGCAATGGGCTGAGGAAAAGGCATCCTGTCCCTCCTCAACATCGCTTCCTGCAGATATTTAGTGCCATGGGAAGGACACCAGGCATGATGGACTGAAGCTGGAAACCTTTACAGCAAATTCTGTCTCCCAAATGCTTCTTCAGCTCGTTGCATCTCTGTGACCACGGCAGGTACATCCATCTAGCTGGCAGACTAAGGTCCTATAGCTCAGTTTTATATAGATGAACTGTAATTTTGGTAATAGGATGTTTAAATAATATTGTGTCACTTTTACATTTCACCTTCCTTTCCCTTGAATGAAAGAGCCTGTCTCCTTTTGACAGGTGGACATTTTTTTTTCCCTTCCTTTTCCCCACAAAGACTTTGCCTGAAGGGCATCAGGAGTCATAATAGTGGTTGATGCTTTCATGAGATCCTTACAGATTATGGCTAAATGGAATGGTACTGTAATGTGATTGCTTCCCCACTCTTACTCCTGCTGTACCATGTAATGGCATGGCAGGGCTCTCTGCTGGGATTAAAGCCAGTCAGACTGAAAATTGACTTGCCTTGGGGGCCATCAAGCAAATTTAAATGGCTACTTCAAGATTCTGCCTGCCAGTGAGCCATTTCTCCAGCGGATTAGCTAAATGAACAAAATGTGGAAACAGTAGGGCAGTAGAAACCATGCCATTAGGCCTACCTGCTCTCTCTCCCCTTCTTTGTGATTTTATTCTAAACACTAATTCCAGTTCCTCACAATTTGTCTCTGTGTTCCACCTCATCCATGAAATTGAAAGGGAACTCAAAACAGAAAGAAAAGCTGTGTCCTACCCTTACCTGGGCGTCAGTTAGGATGAGGACAGGGAGGAGGGAAAGAGGATTTGCCCTTCTCTTCCATGCATTTTTCCTGAGGATAGAGGCCCTTCTAGAGAGAATTCAGAATACATAAACTTGTTTTCTGCTTGGAGTAACCCTCAAGGGTAATTCCTTCTGCAAGGCTAAAGCAGAGTGGTAGAAAGGAAAGAGTGCCCCCACTGCCCTCGTGATCAGGCTCCTCTCTTCTGTCACAGCCACAGGGAACATCTGGTCCCTCCCTCCTGTCCTTACACTGTTCTTGGATGGAGGCTGTGTTCCCTTTGTTCTGTAACCCTCTGCTTGTCATGAGGAAGTCTCACTGTATGGTGACAGTCTGGGTAGAACAGGTAGTCTGGCTCTACAGGTATCCGTTTGAGGCGAAGGGTCATTGTAGCAGATACCCACCAGTCATCCTGCACTGGGGAAAATATTAGTGCCTGAGGAGGATTCACATCTACTCCCTTGTCATGCAGTGCCCTTCACGAGCTCCAGCTCTGCTTAAATCCTTTGGATTTCAGATTGTGTGAATGGGATTTAAGCATGTTTAGCTACTCCTGTGAATAGAAATGTTTTCCCATCTCAGCCCCCAAGAATGCTGAGTTAGGCATAGTATGTTCTTAACCTCTTTAGAGAAAGGCATTCATGAAATGTGACTTTGAATACCAGAGTGACACCACCACTTTCCTGTGTCTTTTTTCAGCTGTTTTCCCTAATATTCTGTCTAAAATTTTCCCTGATGCAGCTGAAGTTTAATTACTTCTTTCTCTATCATTGCTGACTAATGATAATAATTGCTTGTTTTCCTCTGGTGCAACATTCTTTTCTCTATCTGCAGATTGTTATTGTGCCTCCCCTTGGTATTATTTCCTCTACTTTGAAATTGTCCACAAGCACAGTCCCATTTCTTGTCTAGCTGCTAAAAAACCCAAGAAATGTAGCAGTGAGAGTGGAACCTGGGGGGACGCAGGGGACAGGCAGGTGGGATGACCCAGGAAACTGGCACTGGCAGAGTTCTGCTCTGCAGTAGGTCGTCTTGACAGCTTTTGGACAGCTTACACAAAAGGAACTGGTGTAGACTAATGGTCTAAATTCTACATTATGGCTCCTGGAAGTTATTACAGGTGGTTTTATAAAAGAAATTCAGGCCTGAGTGGCCATGGAGATTGACACACCAGTTTGCCTCTAGAAAGACTCTTTCCAGAGAAGGAAGAAAGGGCTCACTGGTTCAATTTTCAGAGGTGCAAAGCCAAGAGATGCAGTGAGTTGACTGAGGTCATGGAGTCAGGAGGAAGAAATACGTCTGATTCCCAAGTTGTAGGTGGCATCCCTAAATCATGTTGTTTAAGTATTTTCAATTTCCTTTAGCATAATACAACTCTAATTATCTTCAGAAGTGCAGGATGACGACTCCCGGGCTTAGAGGAAACCGTTCACATGATTAAAACTCCAAATGCGGTTTTAAGTATTTTACTGGCGTCAGGTCGTTCTTTTCTTTTCAGGTAAATCTGCAGTCAAAACCAGTACCCACAGAGAAACTCAGCCAATGTGCTACACTTCTGCTACTGCAAAAAAACTATACACTCTATTCACCCCCTTTCATTATTATGAGCCACCTTTTTCTCAAGTTTAAAGGGTTTTTTCCTGCTTCAGGGAAAAAAATAAAAGAATTACATCTCCATGGGAAGAAAGAGACAAGATTTGTTATCTGCTAGTAGAGTTCATGGGACTTCTTGAAAATATTTGAAAATAGTTCTTCATTTAGCAGGCAGGGCTGACTATAAATAGAACTCCTCAAAGACTCTTTCAAACATAGTGTCTTATTTTCTCTAAGGAAGAGCACCTGACATTTAAATGCCTCTCAATCAGAGTTCTCCATTCTGGTGAATTCTATAGAAATAGCTTCCAAACCCTATCTCCAGATAACAAGGACCTTTGGAAAAGAAGTGTGAAAACTGGCATCTTTTGGGAAAGGCAGAGGTTACCTCACAGCTCAAAGCACAGGCATCATGGACCACTGACTAAGGCAATGAACTGAGACTGCAGAGCTTCTGCAGGATGACTTCCTGTGTTCACCTTTCTCCTGTTTTGTACTTAGATTAAAAGTGCATAGAGACATTTCCTTAGTAAGCATTTCTTTATCACCTAATACAACATTGTTCCCCATCTTAACAGACACTTCTGCATGCACTACAAACAAAATACAATAAAACAAATAAATAAAGGAGAGTAAGTCATGGTTCTCCTAACAACTTTTTAAAAATATTTTTTCTGCCCCTGTCAGCTTTTTGTACTGTGTACCTCATCTGCAGGTAAATATCAGATAATGAAAGACCTTGTCCAAAATAGCTGAGATACAAAATTGAGATGAAACAGGCAGAACAGAAAAAAAAAAGGAAAGGAAACAGATACAAACATGGCTGGGATGGCAGTCTGAGTTTGATTTGTGACCAAAAAGAATGTTGGTAACACAAGAATGTTTTCATTACTGCTCAGCAGAGCTCACGAAGAGCCAAGGCATTTTCTGCTCCTTATCCCACCCCACCAATGAGGAAGCTAGGGAGGGGGAGGGTGGGAAATAAGGAGTAAGGAAGGGACACAGCTAAGACAGCTGACTCTGGTTGATAAAAGGGATATTCCAGATCATATGGCATCATGATCATCAAGAGAACTGAGGGAAATAAGAAGGAAAACGGGAACATTCATGGTTATATAATTTGTCTTCTCAAGTATTCATTACACGTGATGAAATTCTGCTTTCTAGTAAGTGGTTGGACATTTGCCACTCCATAGAAATAATGAATGCTTTGCTTGTTTTGCTTTTCTTGAGCCCACCTCTGTTTCACTTATCAAACTCTCTGATTCCTTAAGTTTTCAGCTTTTGTACTTCAGATTCTCTCCCTCATGTCCTGCTGGAGATGAAGGAAATGAGTGAGTGACTGGATTTCTGGCTAAGGTCAACTCACCACAGCAGTAAACACAAGACATCCAACCAGTTACAACTGTCAAATGTTTTAAAGACATCATGGCAAATGATTTCCACCACCATTCAATGCTCAAGATGATGCAGCTCCTGTGAATTTTTTCAAGGCTAAAAGCAGAAGACAGCAAGAATAGCAGGGCTAACCTTGTGACTTCATGCACCAACCATGAAGGGCAATCAGCTGGTGAATCAGAGTACAGTTTTCTCTGCATAGGATGGGGTAAGGGAAAGAAACACAAAAAAAATAAAATCAGTTTCTGCTCAATGCACAAATCCAGGTTGTTCCATCACATACCAACAGGTCAGTTGCAGCTCATTAGTGCAGGGAGGATAGAGGTGGTTGTGCAAATGAATGGGATGAGACAGCACTAGCTTTCTCAGGCTAAAATTATGAAGTCAATGCCTTTGGGGAGGGAAAGTCTCTCTAGCAGCTGTCCTTGTCTGCATTGTGTATAAAAGAAAAAAAGCCTAGAAAATCCACCATCACCAAATATAAGATGGAGTTATATTTGTTGTTTGGAGTTTTATTTGGTTAGTTTTTGGATTTTTCTTTCTGTGTGTGAACAATAGCAATGCATTTCAGCCCAGATTAACTGACATCCATCTTTTTATTATATAAAGATGACATGTATTTTCATTTTTTCTGTTTCCTGTCCTTTATCTCTGCTCTGGTAGTTTATCTCCCCTGCTTCTCTAAAGACAAACCAAAGGATCAACAACCTTAGAAGAGTGTAGACACTGACCTTGGAAATACTGAGATGGCTTGGCTAAGCACATATGTGCAATGAGGCAGCACTAATTCTTGTCTAGGTGTCTGGGAGACAAAATACAATATAATACAATAGAAGGAAGCCATGGGAGGTGTGGTGGTGAGAGAAAGGAGAGCATTTTCACAGCACTCTGTGTTTAGCTGAGTGATGATGAGGATACCACCACTTCCACAGCTCTCTGTTGTCCTTCCATGTATCTGTTCTGTTACCTGGCTCTAGTCCATGAGGGGTGCTCAAGTGCAGTTTTGCTTCCATAGGTTTGGTACTCATAATAATTTTGGAGGTAAGGGGTAATTAAAAAAAAACCCAAACATGTAGACAAATGTCCTCCCAGGGAATTAGGCCCACCAATTTAAGTGACCTTTCAATAAGTGTTGTGCCTCTCATTTCAGGCTGTTTCATGTTATGCTGTTGTTGTTAGATCAATACAGCACAGATGCTTGGATCACATGAGACTATATCCATGTACAGCTTTTTAAAATTATGTCTGTATGAACCCCAGTGTAGATGTCTATTCTGATTTAATAATGTCTTATTTCAATACAGTTTGAATCTGTTCCATGCTGATTTCACCTAAGCCAAAATAAACCCTTTACTAAGCCACAAAAAGTGCTCATTATTTTATAATTAACTTCACTAAAGATACCTTGTTTTGAATGAAAAATTATTAAGGAGGTTTGGAAAAAAAGTCTTTACAACCAAGCAGTTAATGGAAAGCATACTGAAGTGTAACCAGGGCTGGGCTGAAAGCATTTCAGTAAGTTTATATTTAACGTGCTTCTAAAATCTAAGACAGATCCAAAGCTAACTGTTAAAATTTGTCTTTCACATGCTGCTTTCTACCCTATTGCTGTCTTCATGTGCACAAACCCAGTGTTTATGCTTGACTCTGTAGGAGCTGCCTTTTCCCTGTGCCTGCTTAGGATCCAGCAAAGGAGCAGATGCAATCTCATCTGTTACTGAAATTACTGTAGAAAGGCTCGTTACTCCAATTGCTCCCTCATCCATTCTCCTTCCTTTTTCTCCTCCTGGGCTTGATTGATATTCAGAGGGCAAAATAACCCTGGATTTTTTTTTTAGGAGTAAATTTGCAAGCGATGCTGTAGTAGAAGTTCATCTATCACTCTGATGTAGTGTATTCTGATTTTTAAAAATTACAGGTTTATGTCAGCATTGCAGGCAACACAAAAGTTTTGATCACATGCATCCACAAAAATGAAACTCAGATTAATCTTCCATTGTTTGGAGATATTGAAGTAAATCAAAATTAATATCTGGTTTTATTTTATATAGTTTGTGTTTACACAACAACCTTGGGTTTCATCCTTCACTCCCGTGGCACTTGATGGACAGTTCTGGGTGGTTTCCCAAACTAAACTCAGAAAAGGGATGCCAAAAAATGGCACTTCACAGTCTACAGCTGGCAGGGAGGAGTTTGTGCATCATTTCTGCATGTTATTTACAAGAGGCTGGCATGGAGCCCCATCAGCCTGTGACTGCACTGGGTGGAGGTGGGGTTTCAGCCATCCTTGTATGGGGAAGGAGGCTGTTCTGATCCAGAGTAAGAGGCACTAAAGAGGTCAAATACTGGGCAAACATGTTCACAAGGATCAGCTCTAAGCCTCCAGCCCCTTTATTTCCTTTAATGCTATATATAGATTATGGAAAGCTCTGTGTGTATCTATGTCTTCGGCAAGAATTGATGCATTCCCAAACTTGGCCTTTAGTTTGATGAGCATCAGTCTTAAAGCACTGACCATGCCACAGGATGTGTAGAGAGTTGCTTACATATCAGTCATAACACTCTGAATGTGGGAGTCCTCATTTTTTGGTGGTGTTGTGTTCAGAGACAGATTATTTCTTGGAGGACTTTCCGGCAGTTGTTTTCCTGACTTTAGATCACGAGTGTGTATAAGCTGCAAGACAAAAGGGGCAAGTTGGTAGGGATGCCACTGGAGTAGAATGAGCAAAGTGAAGCTTGTTGATGCTGAGTTAAAGAGGTGGAACACTTGGGATGTTTTCAAATGAGCTGTTGGGGAAAAGTGTTGCAATTAGGATCTATTCGAAGAAGATTCTTCTAATTCATTACACACAGTTAACATAGTTGTGGGTGCTGGATCCCTCCATCACTGTCTGTGTGCAATGCATCCTCCCTGTAGAGGAACTTGAATTACTTCCCAAATGGTTTGTCCAATTTCAGGTGAAAGTTGTGTTTCAGACAACAGCACAGCAGTATCTCTGGGATGAGAGTTGTTCTCTTCTGTGTAGAAAATTAATGGCTTGTTCCATTCAAAAACTCTTTGTCTTCTCCCTGAGATGGTAATTTATTTTGAATTATATTTAATAGTAAAGAGCTGCAACAGCTGAAGCCAGGATCAAGGTGAACTATCTTCCCGTTTAGAAAATGGAACAGCTGTCTTTCAATTGAGATTCAAAATGAGAGGCCCTGGCCAGATGTGGTTGTTTGAAACTGGCTTGCAGAGCTACCTAGAAAACAATGGTCCATTTCTTGCCTTTGGCCTGAAATTCCTGTTGCAGTTACAAACTGGGAAAGCTCTTTTCATCTTTTCCAGAGCTTTTGTGTGCTGTTTGTAGCCTTGTTAAAACAGCTGCTGTCTACTGCAAAGACAACTGCATTTTGATGGTGGATGGAGATTAACCCAGAATGAGAAGACTTAGAAGGACTATGTGGTCAGGAAGGGACCCAGTGTTGTTTTACCATATGTCAAAAATGTTAAATGTTAAACTAGCAAAACAGTACCAAAATCTTCCAGCTGGAGAAATAGGCAGATGTGGGAATTTTTCAAGGAACTAGATAAATCTCCAGGAGAGAAGACTTTTTCTAATTATGGAGAAAACCTATGTTTTCTAGGTTTGGAGATCCCATACATGCTGTTACCCTGATCCTTTGGAAAACTGAGGAAGGCAGAAATTGTTATATGGACTTCTGAAGCATCTTCAAAATGCCTATCAAAATCAGATTTGCAGAATTCCTCCTTTCTAGCTATTTTAAAAAGTGGGTAGATTTCCAGGGAAATTGGAACGCCCCATGAGCTGAACACTATTGAACATGTATAAGAAGTACCTTTGAAAACTGCAAAATATAAATGATGTATTTTTAAAGTATTATATTACTGGGATAGACAAAGAACTTGGCAAATAAAGAGCTCAAAGCATTTTTATTCTCCTTGTGCACAAGGCTATCCATTCCTCCCTGAGGAAAGGGAGGGAGGGACTAAATGTGAACTCAACCATCTCTGAGGTACTTGGGATAATTGTGGCACAACTGGTTTGATTTTGAAATGGAATTAGAGTGTTCTTTTTTTTCTCTTCTAATTAATCAGGGTTGAATGTCTGCATTTGCAGCTCCTTCAATTAGCTCTCTGCAGATCGAACCCCGCACAATCTATTAAATACTGAGATTTCTGTTTGGAGTGAAAGAGCTCTACAGATCTAAAGCCCTCAGCTAAATTACTTCTCTAAGAAGTTACATTTCTGGAGTTGAGGAAAGCAAAACACAAAACTTGCCAGAGTTTGGTAATTGCAGTCCAACCATTCCCTTCCTCCCTTCAAACCAAACCATGCAAGGAGTCAAGCAAGCCAAACACTGTGGTGTTTCTGGTTGACATTCAAGTTCTCTGTTTTGTTGGCAACAAGGAAGAGCCAAGGGAGTTTACAGCAGAATTTAAAATAGCCAAAGCCTAAGGAGTGTAAAATTACAAATAAAAACAACAGCAAACCTAAACAAAAAAAACTCCAAGCCCTTCTCCCAGCTGTTCAAGTAGTAACATATGCATTTCTGAGACAATGCAAATTAAGCCCATGTCCAATCAGAAAAGTTTGAAAGTAATCTGTGAAAAGAAATGTGTTTTTTTAGCAGCAAGAAAATGGGTACTGAACACAGAGCCCTTGGTAAGATGGTGAGGAGTGAAACATGTTCAGCCCTGTCTATGCTATGGGCACATAGCTGGGTGCAAGAGTAGTGATGTCTCCACTTGCCCCTGTACAGCAACAATTTCTACTCCGTGCAATCCAGCTCTCGAGGGCCGGGCTTCTCACAGACAGCTCACAAAGTGCAGCAGGTTGAGCCTCTTGTGCTTTTAGTGGCAATATTATTCTCAAAGTCTGTCCTTTCTTCCTCCTTTTCTCTTCATGAAATATTTTGCACCATTTAAGTGAAGAATTTGAAAATTATTCTGTATCTGACAAACCAGGTATGAAGTCTGGGCTAGGAAAACCAGTTGTTAAAGCCGTTACTGCTTATTTTGATCAGCTTTTTCTGATGCAGGACTGTTGTCTAAAGCACCCAGGAGTATTCATCCTTTTATGTTTATCCTTACTTCTGGCAGTAAGAGGAGATATTTATAGGAGTGGATGAGTCTTTCCAGTCTCCAGGCAATATTTCACAGTAGAGACCTCGGAACAAAAGTTTATTAACTTCCTGACACACAGCCCTTGCTTTCAGCCTTAGGACACCACTGTTTAGTGTATTTTGAAACTTGAGGCTCAAGTTTTGAAGTTGTTTCATTAGAACTTTCTCTTGTGCTTTCAGAAGGCCTCTGGTAACTTAGAGAGACTTGAAGACAAAAGGATGTATTCACATTAAACCTGAAAGTTAAGAAAGAACAGGATTTGACCAGCGAGAAGGTGCTAGAGACTCTACTTTTTAACATGACCTGATTAACAAAATCCATGGTCCCTATGCATCACTATGCTGCATTGTCCTGAGGATGTTGTAGCAGAAAGCTGCTCTTGCACTGGCACCCCAGGCAAATTGCAAGGCTTGTGAAGTATTGAGGAAGATTTCTGCTTGTCACTGCACATATGATAGTGTTTCCTTTTCGATGAAACTCAAAGTGAGTACACTCGGATGAGTGCATATCACATCCTTTCCCCTTGGCTAAGCAAAAATTCAATAGTCCACATGCATGGAACTGCTGTAGAAAGTGACACAGCACTGAGAAACTCAGTGCTGGACCTGTTTGGAGTCAGGGAGTTGTGATATGGGTTACTGAAAGGTGGGAGAGAAGAGAGAAAGTAAAATGGAAATGCTTTTTCTTTTACCATGCTTGGAAATTATTCTGCAGTAGAAAAATGAACAAACTGCTCAACACAAACAGTTGTCTTATCAGAGAAACTTCTCAATCATCACTTACTTGAGTCTTCTGTCTGCTTTGAGATGAAGTTTGTAGTTTTCAAAGTTCAGTTACCATGGAAGAGTCTATAAAACTTGAAAGCTTCCTGGGATTTTTATTTTAGTGTGTTTATTTTCCAAGAAGGTGTTCTTCGTGATCAGCAGGAAATGTATTGCACAAACAGCTTTTCATTAAGGATGCTTGACCACGGCCCTGAGCCACAATGAATGTTCATAGAATTGAATGGAATGAGTTTCCCAGCACATCTGTGAGCTTCAAGGGAGGCGTACAGCAGCTTTCACACTGAAGTCTCTGATTAAAGCAAACGACACAAAGGTGAAACGCAGCCTCCTTTTGTGGAGAGCAATTCCAGGCACTACTGCGTAAATTGCTGGGTCTGTGCTTACTGCAAAGGACAGGGATAGCAAGAGAAGGGACACGTAAGCACTGCGGCAGAAACAAGAAGCATCTTGAAAGTTAGCAGTGAATAAAGACTTGTTCCAAATGTCAGATATATTTGTGGAGTTCCTGTTGGTCATCAGGAGCCTTAATCAAGGTGATGGTATCTGATGTGTTCCTGCCCTTCCTTGCTATGCTTCATGAGCAGGAGTGAAGTGAAAGGAACTGATAGATCATGGTTGAGAGTAGAGGAAACTTTAAATTCAAAAATCCATCAGGATGTAACCATAAGGTTGACCTTTGCAAGGGTCCAGTGTTTTAATATCCAGATCAGAAAATGTTCTGGGAATACAAAAGGTCTTTACTATCACATCTGATTTATCCAACAGGTCTTGGTCGGCCATAGATACAGCTTAATTACTCTTCTCTGATGTTTGAGGAACTGCTCTGCTCCTCTCAGGAAGGTGAAATGTGCTCATTGAATGGTTTGAAGCTCTTTCCAGGAGAAACCTCCAACCTTTTTCACCTTCAAATCAGAAAAAGTTGATGGAACTTGCTGGCCTAGTTGTGATAGGAGAGGGAAGGAAAGGCAGCGGGAGACATATGGGACCTTTGAAATTTTCCTTATTTTAAATCAGTAATATCATAGCCCTTATCCTGCCACCCTGCCTCAGAAGAGAAAGGTATTTCTTCCAGGATGGTGAAACAGAGTGCCAGGATAAGTTGATGGTTAGGGAGGCATCAGTCTAGGGAAAGTACCAGGCTCCAAATAGAAGGATAATAATAGGTGAGAGGAGGACAAGAAAATATGCATATGTTTGGCTTGATTCCCTGATCTTCATCATCTTCTGAAGGAACCTTTATTGATAGGTGAAATCTCTGTGACCTACAGTGAAGGTAGAGGGTGTAAGCCTCACCCAGAGCTTTTCCTTTCCCTACATCCAGTTGGAATTAACTGGTACTGAGGTCAATGTCTGAGCTTAGTTTTGGTCATGTAGATTGTTGTTCCCTGTCCTAGAGACTTACAGCATTGCTGCTTCTTAGATAATTGCCAGTAAAGCAGTGAAAAAGGTTTTGTGGCGAAACTAAATAGCTCACAAAGTTGACATGAGTAAAAAGTGCTTCTATAAATACCATTTTTACATCACTTTCACAGGCCTTGTACACTCCCTTCTCCTGAGTGGCACCAGGGCACTTAGCTGCACATTGAGAAACAATTTCTTCAGTGAGAGTACATTTTCTACTGTAGAATCCACAGTAAGAAACAAGACTGGTGCTAAATAGCAAATTAGTTTTGCCCTACTACTGCATTTTCAGACACATGGCCATCACTTTTGTAAATAAGATCTGTGTAATTCTGTTTCTTTGGGCAGCTGCTCAAGAAGGGGTTTTCCCCTCAAAAAATGTCCCACTGACTTCTCTGCTTTTCTGATTAGTGAGTGGAATGGTTTTCTTTTGAGACTGACATGGTGAACTTGGAGAAGATTTATGATTACCTGACAAAGGCAGAAATTATGATGAAGGAATAAAGGTGAGGAGAAAATAATAATTGGACTTATTGCCTTAGGAATGGTCAGAGAAAGGTTTCCAAGTCTCCTCTCAAAGTCTTGAGGCAGCTCATGGTCCTCAGCACATCAGAGAAAATTCCTGCCCCACAGGGCTAACTAGATGCATATGCGTGTGGAAGATTTGATGTGCCAGATTTGGTGCATTTTCCATGTTCTTTTCCTTAAGGAGCTCTATCTTGTTGACATTATAAACAAGCAAACACTGTGTGAATACAAAGAAGGGAAGAAACAAAAACAGGATCTTAAAAAGCATCACGTTGCAATGAGACTTTTTTTCTTTACAGTGGTATTAAGTATCTGACTTTTAAGCAGGACTGAAGGGTTTTATTTTGAATTGGTGAATATTGTTTCTAATTGTGATGTGATATTTTTGAAATTTCATACTTGCTGTATCTGAGAGTAGATCATGTGAATGGGATGAATATCCCTTAGTCTTAGATAATTCTAAAATAGTCTTTTCCTGTTCTGACCAATAACTACCAAACAGATAAAATATATTTCCTTTATCTCTTTCTCCACTGTTTTCCTTCAAAAATCTCCTAAACAAAAATTAAGTCTGTGTGAAGGAATCAGTTAATCCTTGATGGGATTAAGAAAAAAAGTAAGCAATTCCATTTGCAGCTACTTATATTTAAGAATTTTTTAAAACATGAAATGTTGTCATTTTACCCATGGCACCTTCCCAGATTTCACATTCTCATAAATATGAGATACAGATAAGAGATACAGATAAGAGATAAGAGAGATATAGAAAGAATACACCCAACTACAGCCTTCATTTCCCCAAATTTCAGGTGGACTCTGTGTAGGAAGCTTTCTCTGTGCCATGTTCACACACAGGCATGTGGGAACGAGTTCTGGCAGACTTTCAAAACAGCTTGGGCTGAAGCTCATTCTGGGATGGAGGCTGTGAGTGGTGTTGGTGGCAAAAACTTAGCAAAGATGGTTATCTTTGGTACAACGCTGAGCTAACACACTTTGTGGGTTGGATTTATATTACATATGATTCTGCTTTCTGCTCTCTCACAGGGTAACTGTGTCCCCACCTAAACAGAAAAAGAAGAGGTCCTCTGATGTGTTCCCTGCTAATATGAGTCACACCTTATTGTCTTTCCAGAAGAGAAATGTGTGTTGCAAGGGAAACTTGAAGGCTGTGAGGCAGGTCCTCTGCTGGTCTTTTCCAAAGCTTGTCTAACATTGGAAGGGCTGTATATCCAAACAAGGGTACACTGGAAACACAAGCTCTTTGGGCTGTGGTAAGAGAGACAAGTGGCAGTGAGTTTGCCTCAAGTATGTCACTCTGGAAGACCACTTGGTCATGTGCTGTGAAGAAGTTACTGGGCATCACTGGAACTGCCCCCCTCTGGCATAAGCACTTGCTGGAGAATTTTTTCAGGTATATGAATTGATTTGGTTTAACTCAATTTATAACTCGCAAAGATGCCTTGTGTCTTCCTTGGGTGATACAGCCTTTTGTTTCTGGTACCATTGCTTCCTGAATCTCTGGGCAAAGCTGGCTTTCTCCTTTACAGAAGGGGAATAGGGAAAACACTCCCTCTCAGATCCCGGGCCAACAGCTTTAATGAGAGAGTATTTTCAGGTCAGGAATCATATCTCATTCTGTTATTTTATTACCCTTGTGACTTCTTCTCTGCACTATTTTGCAGGTAGGGGCAACTGGAATTTCCAGGCTTTGTTCTGTTCCTTATCAAAATTATCCCCACTGTAACTCTTACATAAGCCTGCCACTCCAAGCCCCCATTCCCCCGCTCTGGTAACTGCTTCAGCCTCCTTTTATATAGGTCTTGCCATACTCCAAGACTCATCAAGCACATTTCCAAACCTCCACCCACCTCATGAGCTGCATGCCAGGGATTCTACAGCTCATTTATCTTTCTTGCTTGGCTCTGCTATTGCCTGCAATCAGGTATGCTCTCTGGGAAAAAAAAAATGAGAAGAGGAGAAGGCTGTGGCTTTGTGGAAAATCTTGTTTGGTCTTGTTCTTTCAGTTGTTTGGCAGCACCTTTTTTTCTAACCTGAGCATTGATGGTAAGAGCAGAACACCCTTGTGCAGTCACCTGTTTTGCTGCTGCCTTGACTCAAACCTGGTTTAATACAAGTTTCTAAAACTCTTGGGCTTTGATTTAAGAAAATTGGAAGTGTTCACTCACTGTGCCACACATGAGGGGACAGAGCTGTCAACTTCTTTTTTATTTCTAGGAACTGAGGTGCAATCCAGCAACACTAAGAAAACCACTCTCTTTTCCTGGAATTGGAAGAAACATCCCTCCCATGCAGCAGAAGACACTTCTCTTCTTTCCTAGAGCCAGGATATGGAGTGATGAAGTAACAGGCACTCCTGTATTGAATTGGCATGTTACACAGGAATCCATGTTCCCTGGGATCTGCACCACCATACCAAACAACAAAGTTTTCAATCAATACCTGAATTTTACAGCAAAACACTGTGGACTGCATTGTTCAGTCTGTACCTGGCACATTGTTGATCAAGGCCACCTTGCCACGAACAGGGGTCCAGCCAGGCAGGCTGGCAGGACTGGCACTACAGCAGCTGGATTTCAGATCTCATTCTCATGCAGCCTATGTACAGCAGTTGCTTTCATCCTTGCCCTTAACTTCTGTTTGCTCAATGAAAGCAGCACGTAGGCAAATAACATTTTGCATTTTAAAAGAGTTTTAATTTGTATCTGTTTTCAAAGTACACACCAAGCCTAATGAATAGTCACTCCATTCTTTAGGACCTACAGGAAAACCTGACTAAAATTAGCATTAATTAGCTGAATTCCTGAGTATTCCAACTGAGCTTGGGGTCTTGGTGCAATAGGTTTAGGATGAGAAAGTTGTGTGAATCTGGTACGGGTTGAGGTAATTGCCATTATAACTTTGGGGAGAGGTGATCAAAGAGTGACTTTCTCCTTGAGGTGCCACAGCTGAAGTTGCAGACCCAGTGGAGATTCAATGTGAGCAGTGGATCCTCATTGTTCATGAGCTCATTTTGCTTCCCATTTGAATGTGGCTGCAATTCCATGTCTCACTTATTAATTTGATTTTACTAATTTCACTGCTCCCACTTAGAGCATGGTCCCACAAATTCTTGCAAAAACTGACCAGGGGAGCTGTAATAACACACTGGAGAAGGGAAAGACTGGAAGTAATTTGGAGCCAGTGGGAATCCCTTTATCAGGAGATGTGTTTAAATATTATCTCTTTCTTAAGAAGAGCAATCTATTATGTCAAGGGCAAGAGAGTTCGGTTCAGCTTGATAACTCAAGGGATAAGCTGGAGAGAAGGTATGGACAATCTTGCTTTAAGGCACCCTCATTTCTGAAAGTAGAAGTTATTTCAAATCTCTTGTATTTTGCCTCCAACATTATGGCAGTGACCCAGTAAGGTCCTGCCTGAGGGCCAAATCCTACATGATGGCAGGAAGTCTAGAAAATGGGTACTTGAAACTCTATCTTTGTTTCAGGCTGTCTTTAACACTCCTTTGTGATGAGGAATTACCATGAGAAATTTGCAGGAAGCATCATAAGGATTTTGGTAAAAGCTCCTCACTGTCCACGGGGTCCCTTTCTGTTCCTATTGGAATCACACACATGTTGAAAATAATTTAATGTGACTTGAGCATGAACAAAATGTACCAGATTTGCAGTTCTAAAGTTGTGCCCTGATCTCCTAGACGTGAAGTCCACTGAGACTGTTCTTCTTTTAGTCTTGTTTTTCAAATCTGTTGCAGAAAACAGGGGAAAAGAGACCCACCTAATTTTACTTCTGGTCCATCTGTTATGCCTTTTACTCAGGGATGGTTTCTCCTGAATTAGGTTGCTGCTTTCATGCCTTGGCACTGGTCTACTTAAAATTCGAAGGATTAAACCAACTAATTTCACTCAGGCCCTCTCACTACTGGTAGATTATTAAAAATGGTATCAAAATAAGGCTGGGATTATGCTGCAGAAACTACATTGACTTTTTAGCTTAGTTTAATGATGCAGAAATGTTGAACATCACTTCTTTCCAATTCCTTGTACTTCTTGTGCTTCCCAATTTGAAGCAATGATATCTTTGACCTGAGACAGACCCATTGGTGACCTTGCAAAATCAGATTAAATATTAATAAAAACGGTTTCAAAAGCAGGTGTAAGTCTACAATTAAAAAAGCTGCACAAGATGGCAACAGCTAAAACACATAGAAACTACTGATTTTTGGAAGGTGGGAGTTCAAACCACTTCAAATTGGTGGCTGTTATATGAAATTATGCTCTTTACCAGCCTCCAATGATGTCTCCAGCATGTTCACTGCTGTGTATATTGACATCCCTGGGATATTTCTCCACACCACATCACAGGCAAATGCCAGGACACTCTGTCCGTGCTGGGACATCAGCCAACGGTGTGCCCCAGACAGCAGGATGCTGACCCTGAATCAGTGCATCCAGCCTTCACAGAGTTTCTGGCCTCTCAGCAAAGCAGAATAAATTTATATTGCCATTACACATCTTCTGCAGTGGAACTGATTCATCTTTTCCATGCATCTGACCACAATATACCACACAGTCAACTTCTGACATCTTAAGGGCATCTCACTGCCCCACACTTCTGGAGCAATGACACAATAAATTTAATCTCTCCTCCACTCTGTCTGAAACAATTAGGAGGGAGGAGGCGTATCCAGCCCACTTTACATCTTCTAGGCCATGAGGGGGTTCTCAAGGTTTTCTTCTGAAAGAACAGTGCTCACAGTCTTACTCCCCACTTTTGCAATGAATACTGTGTTTCAAGCATTTCCATATTTTCCTCAAGTAAAGAGACCCACTTCTCGTTAAATCACCTTTAAAAGGACAAGAAATCCCTACATGAGGAAACACCAAAGGAAAACCTCTTTTCCCTGTTTGCCCTGTGTTTGTCCACCACTGTCTCTAGGGAAGGTTTGGCAGATGGACTTTTGATGTGCTGGCTCTGACAGCCCAGCCTGGCCCAGCCCTACTCAGATCCACTCAGATCCTCAACAATCCCTCCCACACACAGCATGGGCTGTGCCAGCTGCTGCAGCCTGGCCAGTGAGACACAGAAACACATTAATTAGCTGAGATTAATAAAAAATGAGTAGATTGAGAGGGGGTAGATTTTAGTCCTCTAAGTGGGTTAAACCTGCAGGGCTGCTTCAGACTCAAGTTTTATTTCTTAGTTCACTTCCAAACTCTGGAGTGAGGATTTTTGTAGGGAAAGGGCTGTTTTGGATGTGTTAAAGGTATAAGTGGTAGAAGCATTAAGAAGAAGCAATGAGAAGAAGCAGTAGAAAAGAGGGGAGGATGGAGATAATTCCTTCTCCTTTGAAGAAGTTGTTGCTGCTGCCTTGCATTCCCTGTAGGGATTCAGGGAAATGTTGGGAGTTACTCTATGTTTCCTGGAAGCAGTCAGGAATTTATATGGTGGAACACTCAGTATTTGATTTAGTCCATGCTCCATTATACTTGAAATGGGCTGTCTTAGTATTACCTGCATTAGAAAGTATTATTATGTCAGTCAGCAGAAGAGAAAAAAAAAGTTCTGATTGCACAGATAGCCACTAGCAAATGTTGCTTTGCTAAGTGTAGGAAGAGATGTCCTCTTTTCTTCCTTAAGTGAACATTTGTTCTTTTGGGAAGATGAAACATCTGACTCCTAAGCTAGCAGAAATATCCAGCTACAGATCAGAACATTACGAGACTTCTGTTTGACTAATAGACCTTGTAGTCTGCTAGAACATGCTGCCTTTCTCTTTGGCCTGAAGTCAGTTAATTCATAATCATCAGAGAATAATGACTTGGTCAGTGCTTATAATTTCCTATTATATTGAAGAAAAGGTAAGCAAGTGGATGGTATTCAGGGAGTCAGAGTGTAACATTAATTTCATAACCACATAAAACATACATCTTTGTGGATTCATACTCTTCCAACATTAGGATTTTGAGCAGGAAATTAAGAGAATAGAACTGTTAGCTTGTTGATAAACCATTTTCAAAGACAACACAATGTGTTCCTGTTTTTAAATATTTCCAAATGAAAGGGAGGAAAGTGTTCATCTCTTCTACTGGGATAGTCTTCATCTTTTCAACAGATCTCTGCAGATTTATAATCTTTAAGAATGCCACCCTTAGGTTATAAAGTCAATTTATTTTCATTCCCTATTTACATATGAGATGTGCTCAATTTGCAAGTTAAAACCTGAGGTGGTTTTTTGTTGTTGTTGGTTTTAATTTCTTTTTATGATGCTGGCTTTGCAAACTCTTCCTGGAACTAGACAATAAACAGATTTTCTGCTTCCAATGCTACTTCTTGCTGTACCAGTTACCCAGGGTGTGAGAGGAAGGCTTGTGAAGGGAAGGTTATATCATTGGCAAAATGGGAAGCAGGATAAACTCCTGTTTTCCTCTGTTCAGCTGCATTTGTACAGTGCATTAAAGAAAGACCACATCATAAGACAGATCTTAAGGAGGTTGAAACTACTATAAATTATGCCTGCTGCCCAGAGACACTTGTTATCATTTTATACTAACAAACATTAAAGTCCTGAAATACAGAACAGCATAACTCTGTCATTCGGAGAGACCTTACTTTACTGCAGCTGAGCATCTGGCCCTATGAACTGATTTCATGTTTCCAGTTGGAGTCATTATCTCTGACTGTGGGAACGCACATCCCATGCTTATGCTCCAATCCAGAATGTTGGACTCAGTGGTAATATATATAAACCCTGAGAACTATTGAACATCATTGTGCTTCATAAATATTCTAATAAACCCGAGCAAACTCCCAAAGTCCTGGCCTAGTGTTCACTGCAATTTAATTTATGGCATGTATTTCCCCCACTATTTCCAGCAGCTTAGCTGAGAAATCTGGAGGAAGCACTGCCAGGATCTATGAATTTTCAGAAATTCACATCTGGGGATGGACATGCCAGATTAACATTAATAGATAGCATGGAAGACTGGTTGACTGGTAAGTGTGACAAAGCCAGCAATTTTCTTCACCTTTCTAAAAGCTGGCTTCAGTCAGTATGCTCAGTCTGCCAGGTGTGATGAAAGGAGGAAAAAAAAAATCCAATTTGAATTGAGGCTTGATTCTCACATCTTTGGACATACAAAATACCTATTTCTCTGTCAATGCTGATTTTGTCAGCAGATCTGGTTCCTAAATGAAAGGACCACAGGGTTCCTTCAAGGAGCTGAGCCATTCATTGTTTGCCATCTAAAGAAAGCTGGTAAATCCTTTACAAAGAAAATATTGTAATTAAATGTGTTTTATATGCACTACCTGAAATTCATAGTCCAGACTGATCTGAAGAAATCCAGATATCTGTTTGAAATTTAAAGCTTGAGGAGACACAGGGGACATCAGGTACACAGTTATTTTCACAAAGCTCCTCCCTTTATATTTGAAGATGTCTGTTTGAAACTAAATTAATATGCCTGCAGAAAGCTTGTGACAGAGGGCCCAGTGCATAGCTCCTGGTGCATTGCTACACCATCCCAAGCATGGTGCTTTTATTCTAAACATATGTATGTCTATTTAAACTAATGACTTCCAAACACATGTGGCCAGGAGCACTGGTTTTGGATGGGAAAGATTTAATGTTCTTCATAGTATCTGGGATGGACTATGTCTTAATTGTGTGATGAAAACATTGCTGATAACACAGGAATGTTTTTGTTATTGCTGAGTGAAGCCAAAAACTTTCCTACTGCTCACCCCATCCAGAGAGGAGGCTGGGAGTGCACAGGGAGCTGGGACAGGACACAGCTGGGACAACTGACCCTGAATGACCCAAGCGACATCCCACACCATATGGGGTCATGCTCATCATACAAACCTGTGATCAAATGTCCCTAATTTTTCCCATGACTCGTTTGCTTCTGGCAGCATCTGGAGCAGCTAGCTGGTTCTATGGGCACTTGAAGTGATTGATCTGAATTACAGAGAAGCACAGCAGGGGGTTAGAAACAGTCAAGCCCTGCACCTCTCCTGATTTACAGCTGTGAAGCCAGTGCCCTCTGCAGCAGAAAGTGAAAAGATGAAAATCTACAAGCACCTTGTTATCACTCAGGAGTGAGAGTAGACAGATCACATTTTATTATAGCTGGCAGAGGTAGAGAAAAGGTCTCCTCCTTCTCATCCTGCCTTGCTTCACCTTTTGACTGTAATGATGGTCCAGAGAATGCAAATGATGAGGCCTGGTGGTCTTACCCCCAGTGGAGCAGATTCAGCATGATGTAGGAACCCCATTAAAAAAAATATTGCACTTCATGATATAAAGAGAAATAATAACCTATAGGAAGAAAAAACTCAGCATGTTGTGAATGTTGTCACAGCAATCTCCATCTTTCCCATATCTGGGGAATTAGCATCTGACCTGTCCTGTCTTCTGTGACAGCAGAGTGGATCAGTTTTACTTTAGGGCGATATTTTGCAGCAAAGATTGAGAGAGATTTGTGTTTTTTTTTTTTTTTCAATCTTCCATCTAATGCATTTAGGGATTTTGAGACCCAAAGAAGGCCATTTCTAAGGAAAGGAATTTACCTCCTTTCATATGCAGGTAAGTGGTTTTATTACTAGAAGAAAAAACTCATGAAATGTGAAGCTTATGGTTCCGCTTTTTTGATTTTATTTTTACATCTATCAGTATTTGTGCAAAATCTGTAAAACCCCAGAAATGTTGCAACTTTGATCACGATTACAAGCTAGATTGCAACTGCTCCATTCACAGCTTGTCAAGGAGCTGATTGCTGCAGGAATGGCTCAGAAGTGACCAGCAAGAGCTGGAAAAGGAAAATTATCTGCTGGCATAAAACTCTAATTGTACCATTACTAAGGCAGTGGCCTTTTCAAATAGGGAAGGGTGGCTAAGGAGTGCCATTAAAGTAAAAATAAAAAAGCTTGCAGTCGTCATCTCTGCAAATCCCTGTGGAAGATGGACAGAAGCATGTGTGCAATGGCAGCTGGTATGAGGAAAACACTGTATGGATGTGCACGGATTGTGTATGTGTGCAAGTACGGGAGCTCAGATGGAGCCACAGATGGAACCATAGAATATTCTAAGGTAGAAGGGTCTTATAGGGACCATCAAACACAACCATTCTCCTGCTCTGCACAGGAAAATCCCCAAAATCACACCATGTGTCTAAGAGCAGTCCAAACTTGAGCTCTCTCAGGCAATTGATGTGGAAGATCCTTGTAGTTGTTGCCTTCAGGAAAAGACACTATCACAGGTCTCCTGTGAGTCTGGAGCTATTATGCAAGTGACATGTCATCCTTATGGAGGGGATTCTGCAAAAAGAAGTTCTCATTAATCACAGTAGTGTCAGCGTCTGCTGTCTCTTTGTAAAGCTGCATAAAACTTGCACAGTTAATTCTCCCATGAGACTGAAACCAGTCAGGGTCATTTTAGGGAGAGGAAAGAGTAAAACCAGGAGGAAATGGATTTACTTGGTTTTAATGGAGTAGTTTTTCAATCACTGATATCTTATCAGGCTGTAAAGGAGAAAAACAATAGTATTAAGGCATTGCATGGATCTGCTACATTACATCGACCCAAGTTCTATATCCTTATAAAGTTGCAAGAAATGGGAGCTCCAATAAGCAATACATTCCTTCATGTTTGCAGCATTTCTCTTTTTTTTCTTTTTTCCTTGTGCCTGTAAGTGTGGCTCATTCAACAGCCAGGGAGGTAGTTATTACTAGCACAGAGGAGAGCTAGAGTAGTTTATGGAAAATCCTGTTTTACAGCAAATGCAAAACAAAAGTTTAGGTGAATCAATTTGCTGTTATTATGGTGCCCTTACATGGTCTCCAGCAGAAACCTCTGTTGAATTTACAGTTACATTTTGTATCACTTTGAAGTATTAACTACTTAATTCTACTGGTTCTGCTGCCGATGATAAACCAGATGTTTTATCATGGGCAGCGGTGTGGATTCTTACAGACACTTATGTGCCAGCTCCTATTCATTTCTGCTGGAGCTGGGTTTATCTGCTCAGCTGTATTCAGAAAATGTATGTGCAGAACTTTGAGCTCAAACTGCTGCCAAATTTTTGTTCATTTTAACCTGCATCTTGCATGAGGGAATGCTTTCCCTTTAAAAGATTTACACCTTTGACTCCTGGGGTTATTAAAAATAAACAAACAGTTCATTGTTTCCCTCACTTTTTAAAGTTTTCTTTAAATAACAAGAGCCAAAGGTAGAACTTTCATCACGAAATCATCATCATGCTCTTTTCCACTGACTTCTGTGGAACATTAAGAGAGCTGAGAACCTAAAGATCTATAAATAAGACCTGAGGATACATTAAGAGACAAAATTCCCAAACATTGCATTCTAGACTAGCCCCACACCTTGGGTCTTGCTTTTATTATGAATTTTGTCAATTGACATTATTAATTAGAAATTGAAGTTTTAATTAACTTAAAACATTAGTATTGAAGTCTTTTCAATGTTTGGCCCTCAGTAAAGAATTTCCATTTGAAAAGTCACTACAATACTAAAAAATAAACTTTCTATGTTTTCCATTTTTAAAGTTTTTTTTTTTCATAAAAAATTCCTGTTGTATTCAAAATAGTCCTCTATTGGCATTTCAGCCAAGTTTTAGTAGATTTATTTTCAAATAATATACTAGATATCAACAATGGTCCCTGAGCACAAGTTCTATAAAAGAACTGTGAGAATTCACTGGCTTGGGGAAAGAGGACTTTTTTTTAACACATGTTATGGTAAATGTATATAAATTTGGGGCTGAGGTATCGTGTAGATGACAAAACCTTCTCCTGCTTGCTTTGCTCAGAATGAACATTGCCATAGTCTCTGCACAGACAGAAGGAAAAGTCAGTATGTCAAAAGGAGAACAAACTTATGGGACTTAAGAGATTTGTAACAGACAATGCTCATGTGATTTATAACCCTTCTGAAGTTCTAGTGCTTCTGGTTTCCAGGTCAGATCCTGTTTCAAAACTGGCCATGCTTTCCACAAGAATTTCAAACAGGTGCAGTTGATAAATTCAGTGGCTGGAAATAGATGATCTTGAATGTCCCTTCCAACCAAAGCCATTCTATGAATTCTACATGTCCCTTTACACCTACATAACTCTTGTTATTGTAACTCTTGTAACACAGTTTTGTATCAAAGGCAGCGAAGAAGTGTTTTTCCAGGAGGAAATGTGTGTGAAACTTATAGTGTACTTGTGAGACACAGAAAGTTGGAGGAAAGAAAAATGCTGCTTTAAAATCAACTTTTCCTCCATCTCATGGGTCCAAAAGCACTGACAGTTTTGATTTTGGGGCTTAAATTATATGGCAGTGTCTGTTGGAAACTTCAAACTGAAATGTCAATGTTGCTGGAATATAATAGTAAGCACCAGTAAATATCTCTGGATTTAGCTCTCACGTATTATTTTTTTTTTTAATTAGTATTCCATCAATAACTTTTTTGTACATGCTTTCACACAGATAGTTAATTTCTTTCAAGGTAGTTTAACTGCTTAGCAACCTTATTAAAAATAATTTTAGGTGTTATGTAATAATGGCTGAGAACAGAGGAGCTTGCATTAAGGCAACTGTGGTGCTTTGAGAGGTAGCGACTGAAATGCCCTGGTTTTTGTTTTTTGGGTTTTTTTGGGGGGGGGGCAGAATTATTTTTAAGAGGAAAAATGTTTTTAAGGACTTAATGAAGTGGATTGGTAAAGAATCAAATAAAAATGCCTATGAAGTAAAACAACCTACTTAAATGGCAACTTTCAAAAATGTCAGTAGGAGATGGGAGTCCATATATTTTTTGTGCCTTTGAAAATGCTCTTTTCTTCCCAGGAGAAGTAGTAAATTGAAGCCTTCTGGAAAAAAAAGAAAAAGTAATCACAAACTGCTTTACATATATATCACTCAGCCCCCAGAGATGTAGATGACTTTTCTAGTGTGAAAAACATATTCAGTCTTAGAAAGATTTAAGTGTGAAACTGAAAACACTTATTACCAATTTTGGAGCATATTCTCAGAGTAGCTCCACCCAGTAGTATTGTATTTATAATTTACATGCAGAAATGATATGTCAGAGAGTTTCTAGAAGATCATGATTAGGTGAAAATTTGGTCTTGAAGAAGTGACTGCAGAGAGTATAGGAAGACAACCCACAAATTATAGAATCACAGAAGAACTTGATCAGTTGTTAGCATGGAACAAGGTCAAATGAAATTCAAATTAAACAAAATATTTTTAGAATTTTATTCAGAAAATTCAGATAATGAAGGCTATCAGAAGGAAAATTATATTATTATAGTCAGAGGCCAGGAAGACACTGGAATTCTTGTCCATCTGAGTACATGCTACTAGATGTTAAGCCTCGGTCAACCATTATTTCTAGAAGGACATCCAGCCATTCGGCCCCCAGCCAGGACCATTGAAGGGGATGGTTATGACAGGAGGGCAAGACCCAGTCCTTGATCATTCAGAAACTCATCCTGCTAGTTTCAAATTGGAATGAAGAAAGGGGCCTTAGGAAACGTCCCAGTCCTGCTTGTCCTCCGCATTAACCGGTCTGACTACTGAAGACTGAGGCAAAGAAGGCACTCAGTACCTCAGCCTATTCCTCCTTCTCTGTGACCATATTCAACCCTGTATCCAATAGAGAATGAAGATTTTCCTTGGCCCTCCTTTGTTGTTCATCTTCTTAAACAAACACTTTTTATTTCCTTTCACAGTAGTGGCCAGATGAAGTGCTAACAGAGCTTTTGCCTTCCTCATTACCTTTCTACATGACACGGGGTCAAGAGTTGGGGCACATGGTGGGCTGGATGGGAAAAGCATTTTGGCAGGGCGTAGGGCTTCTTTGGGGATGCTTAGGTGAGGAACACATAGTGGGCCAAGGGAGAGATGTGGGCCATTGGGAGAGGAGCAAGAGTAGGAGTTGTCGAGGGGCAAAGGCCTTTGAAGCAAAAGGCCTTTTTGACCAAGGGGGACTCCATGTCTCTCCGTGACAAGGCGTGGCCTTGCCCACCAGGCCTTTGTGACCTGCAGTTGCATCGTGCCCAGAGGCCATTGTGACACGGGACCATGCGGTGACACAGAGGGCTCTTGTAAGGCCAAAGACCTCATGTTGTCACTCCCAGGAGAGCAGCTCTCTGAGGAGGCAGCAGCTCTCTCACGAGGCAGCAGCTCCTCAGGAGGAAGCAGCTCTGGCGGGTGCCCTTGGCCAGTGTTTGTCAGAGCACTGCCAAAATGTCAAAGAGGAACGAGACAAACGCCCTGTCCCAGTCCCGTGAGGGGCAGCCGCTGCTGTCCAAGTGGCAACAGGTCAGGGACAGGGATGGAGGGAAGGAGAGGCTGCAGTGGGACCTGGGGGAGGGCTGGAGGCAGAGACTGCCGGCCAGGCCTGGCACCAGGCCTTGCTCTGGGGAGGAGCCGGTACCAGGACGGCCTGGGTGAAGGAATGCCCCAGGGACAGCGAGCGCGGCTGGGAACCCAGCCCAGCCTGGCTGCCCTGGTCAGCACCTGCCTTGGGGCCAGGCCTGGGTTTGTCACCATGAGGGGGGACAGCGTGACCGCACAGCCGCCTCCATCCCACTCCTCCTCCTGCTTCCCACAGGTGCCCCAGAGGCTGCCGCAGGCAGCAGCGGAGGTCACATGGGTGACCATCATGCCCCTCCATGAGGACAGACAAGTTCCCAGGGAGGACCCAGGTAATGCTTTCCCCGGACAACTCAGCTGGAAGGCTCTGGCGAGGGTCAGCGGCAAGGCAGGGCCGTCGTCTGCCATCCCTGCGAAGTGCAGGTGGCGCGCCGCTGCGCATGGGGACCCAGCCTGCTCGGAAACACCTGGGGCACGACGAGTCGAAGGAGCTCTCTGAGGTGCAGGAAGAGCACGGTGGCAAGACATCCAGAGCCTTCTTTAGAGGCCTTGCCCCGTGTCTGTATGAAGACACACCCATCAAGTCCACCGGCACCCAGGAGCAGCCAAGTGTTGGCCAGGAGGCCAATCCACAGGCCCAGTGGCTGCCCGGTGCTCCTGGCCTGACGGAAGGCTCCACAGGAGAGACGGGAAACTCCTCTGAGCTCCTGTCTCCTGGCCTGGTTGCTGAGCCACACCCTGCCTCCAACAACTCGTGGCCTGGGGATACTTTGCTAAGCGAGCCAGAGGAGAAGTGCAAGGAAGAAGAGTTCCCAGACACAGAGGCTGCAGGAGATGGGGACAGAGACTCCCAGAGAGTGTCACTTGCCCCATTGAAAGTGGAAAAGGCAGAGGCAGGAATCTCTGCCCTGGCCAGAGATCCTTGGGACGAGGGGCCCAGTGAGCTTCTCCCCACCTGGGAGCCTGAGGAAACCTCAGGCTTCTCAGATTCGTCTTTGTCTGGAGGCCCCTGTGAGAAGAAGGAAACTCATAGGCCGGCAGAGCAAAGCGCCCACGGAAAGCTGCTGTGCACGCAGGCTGAGGATGCTTTGAAGCCCCATCTGTGCATCACGGCAGAGGAGCTGGAGGAGTTGGAGGAAGACATTCTCTCCTCCCTCCATGAAGAAAGCACCTTGGTGGCGCACAGCCTTTCCAGCCTGACCAAAGGCTGCGCAGGAGAGACCGAAAACTGCTCACAGGTGGTGCCTCCTGACCTCTTTGAAGAGTTCTGGTCTCTCTTTAACAACAGGGACATGCCATGCTGGGACACTCGTGTAGACCAGCTGCTGGAAAAGTGGGAGGAAGAAGAGCTCTGTGACACAGATGCTGCAGGAGAGGAGGACAGTGAGCCAGAGAGTGCATTGTGTCACCCCCTGCAGGACAAAGAAGCGGAGCCAGCAGGTTCTCCTCTGGACAGTGATCCTTGTGGTGAGGGGCACAGCGAGCCTCTCCTCGGGGCACCACCCAAAGAGGCAAAGATGTCGGCTTGCATCTTGACTGGCAATATCACAGAGGAATCCGATGCAGCATGCAGGGAGGCCGGCTGTTCCGAGGCCAGGCTTGTCCAGGAAATTCCCTGTGGGGCTGGGGCAACGGCAGGGGCTTGCCCCGTGCCTGCCCAGCCCCTGGCCTGCGGTGTTCCTTCCTCCCCCAGTGACAGGACCACTGTCCCAAAACCCCCGGCCCCATGGCGATGGCGCTCCATCGTCAGGACAGCCCGGCGGGCTCTGAGGCGGCTTTTCTCCTTCAGCTGCCTCAGGGGGCAGCCCGAGGAGTGAGCCCAGCTTTTGGCACCAGGCGGGTCCCAAGAGATGGCTGCTCACCCTCAGGACGAGCAGCCCCCACAGGCTATGGCACAGGAGGGCTCATAGCGGATGCACCGATGGATGGATGGATGGATGGATGGATGGATGGATGGACGGATGGACGGTCGGTTGGACGGACGGACGGACGGTCAGTCAGATGCACCAATGCGTGCAGGGATGGATGGTGCCCAAGGCAACCAGTGTCCAAAGGTGGGTCCTGCTGCTGACCCCAGCCCACCACCCCCAAGCCAGCTACAAGGCAGCCTGGTTCAGGAGAGCTGGCTGAGGAAGGATGACAGCGCTGCCTTGTAGAATTCCCACACAAGCTGACTTTAGGTCTGGGCTGCAGTGGGGGAGTGCATCCCCACCGTGCCCCCAGGCCTCACTAGGAGCTGAGAAATGCTCCTTAAACCTCAGCACTGCATGCAAAGGAAGGCACACCCATTGTCCTTTCATGTGGTAATTAGGAAAATGCCTCCCTGGATCCCCACAGCATGGACTGGAGAAAGGTGCTAACCCTGGAAGAGTGATCCAAGGTCCCCACGTCCACCTTCATAGGAGCCTCTAGGATCCATCACTGCTGAGCAGCGCAGGATGAGGAAGGACCGATGGGACGCTGCTGGAGGCAAGCAGGGTGTCTCTCTTCTGTTTGATGTCTCCATCCCCGCCCCCCCCAACCCCCTTCCCCTGTTCTTTCCCCATCTCTCATTCTCTTCCTTCCATTTTCTATTCCCTTTGGATTTCTCTACTTCACATTTTTTGTTAAATAAAATCTCTGTTGTTGACTTTGGTAGATGCCCTCATTGGCACCTTCATTCAGGCCGAGGCACCTCTCACTAGTCATACCTTAACAGGGGCACGCATCTGCACACAGCGCTCGAGGTTTGGCCTCCCCAGTGCCCAGCACAGAGGGACAATCGCCGTCCTGGTCCTGCTGGCCAAACTAGTGCTGACACAAAAGGCCAGGATGCCACATGCTTTCTTGCCCACCCGGGCACATGTTTGCTCATTTCTGTTTTTCAGCCACTCTGTCCCTTGGAGCACCACAGGGGCTTGTCATGAGCCAAGGACACGTCCCAGTCCTTCTTGTTATTGAATCTCATTCTAATGGCCTGACACCATCGATCCAGCCTGTCAACATCCCCCCACAGAACCTTCCTCCCCTCTAGCAGGCTGACACTCCCACCCACCTTGGTGTCCTCACAAATTTACTACTGAAGGTACACTCAATTCCCTTGGCCACATCAGCAGGACAGATACCAAACTGGACTGGGCCCAGGGGACACTGCTAGTGACAGGATGCCACCTGGATGTGGCATCTTTTTCAGGAATCGAACTGGCTGACATCCCAAGGCAGACCAGTGTTTTTGGGTGAGGAGTTGCTCCTTGGGCCCTGACCCTGGAGGGTATTTTTTTAAGTTTATAATCTTTCCTAAGAAGGTTGTCAATGGTAAAGCTTTATAAGCCTCATTTCCCATTGGTTGCCTCTATTCCCAGTTATGTCATCCCTTTTCTCCTGCCAGTTCTGGAAAGTTCTTGTATCCTTGTACACCCATTGGTTTATGTTCACCGCATTGTTCCAGCCATCCTACCTTACTGGTTACTGCCCCATATTACTCCTCCCTTGCACCACTTTTCCCTTTACCCATTGGATTCTCACCCTGGACCCACCTCTCATCATCCCTTATAAATACCCTAGATTTTCCCTCAGCCTTGTCTTTGACCCTTAACTCTTAGAGTGTATGTACATGTTATGGGCCTCGTCCCACATTTTCTTTTATGTTTATTGAAGTATTTAGTTCCAGAGCTGTGGTGTGGACCTGTTCCTCGTTTTGCCCCCTTAGCCCTGATATCAGGGAACCCTTAGAGTTTGGTCAGGAAGACTACCCTCTAGTCTTGCACATTAAGTATTAAACAAAACCCCTGACAGGTGGCGCCCGAACAGGAACCCTGATATTCAGGGCACCTCTTTGCGGACATAGGACCGTGTCTCCAGGAGTCTGGCCACGCCAGGGCCCGGTGGAGTTGTCAGTGAAGAGGGACCTTGTCTGGACACCTGGGAAGACAGCGAGGGACGTCGACAGAAGCACCTGCAGAGTACAGGGGGGTTTGGGGACACCCAACATCATATAGCCCACTTTGCTGCCGTGTTTTAAAATACGGATCCTAGTCTCAGCTAGGGGCATCCTGGCAGCTAGATCCCCTAAAGAGGATTCGAAGGAAGATGGGTGGACAAATGTCAACCATAGAGAGGAATGTATATGGACGTTTTAAGTTAATCCTCTTAAATACTACTAAGGACTTTTCCAAAAAACAACTGAAAAAAAATTTTAAATGGGTTTGTGAAAACTTTCCCAACACCCCAAGTGAAGAAATGATGAATACTGCCTTTTGGGACTCAGTGGGGACCAAACTTTATCAGTTGTCTGTAAAAAGGGACCCCGAGGCACCATGCATGCTCCCTATTTTTCACCTTATCCTGGAAACCTTGCACCATTCCCAGCGTCGATTACCTGGCTCGTTGGTTCTTCCTAACCCTGCACCTAACCCTGCTCCAAAGCAGCCTGTTCTCTCCCTGTCTCCTGTGACTGACCCTCCAGCTGAGATCCCCGATGGCAGTGCGCAGGCCGTCGTGGATCTCCCCCCTTCCATCCCTCTGGTGTCCTCATGTGTCCATCCTGCTCACCCTCCTAATGACAGCTCTTGCCCCATCGGCTGCCCTGCCACAAAAGGGGACCATTTTGGAATTACCACTAACACCTTCTGTCAAAGTCTGGGTTCCTCGGGTATTCCCGCCTCTCGCTCCGCCTACCAGCCCGCCCCCGCTCCCTCACACCCCGCCCACCACCCTCAGGGGCCGCCCACTCCTGCCCCTGCCGGAACTGGCGCTGAGTGCTCCTCCTCCCGGAAGGAGACCGGAACTGCTCTTCAGGCACTTCCGGAAGAGCCTGCCTCCAAAATGGCTGTGCCCATATCCGAACCTTGCAAATCTTACCGGCAGCTTAACACTAATCTAAATGTTATTGCTCCAGCCTGCTCCTCTTCCACCGGAGAGAACTCGAGCTCTAGTGAGTCTGAGGAGTCTTCACTTTTCCCACTAACCCCTAAAAACCCTTGGGAGAGGATCCAAAAAGCTGTTATAAAAGAAGGAAACTGGCAGATAGCAGCTAAGTTCAGTGCATTCCCAGTGAGGTACCACAGGGGGAGGGGAGGTGCACCAAGATAGGAGCCTATGGCATATGGGGAAATAAAAGAAGAGTGTCAGGCAGCCAAGGACCATAGGAGGGGATCTCCATATTTTAATAATCTTGTTCAGGCCACCTTCACAGCACATGTACTGACCCCCCCCATGACTTAAAATATATAATGACTGTGTTGTTGTCTCCCAGCAGCATTAACAATGGACCACCTAGCCAGGGAAGAATAATTTACCCAACCTGAGGAGCAAGCTGCAGCAGTCCAAAAAGCCAATGCAGCCCTGGAGGTATTTGGGCTATAAAATCTCATCACGAACTATAAAGCCACAACTGTTCCAACTGGAAGAGAACCCACAAACACTGCATGACATGCAGAGATTACTTGGTGCTATCACGTGGGTGAGACCCTTGTTGGGGATTACAAATCAAGACTTGTTGTAATGCACATTTATGGTTTTGTGTTGCACTGAGGATGGTTTGTTCTGTTTTCCCTCTCGGTTTGTGACGTGGTTCTCCCCTTCCCTTAAGTCCTCCCTTTCCCCCGGCCAGCCCTGAGTGGCTGTGACCTGGGATTCCTCCACCTCTGAGTTGAATTGAAAATGCCCTGTGTTTGCCATGCTCTCTCTCTTTTTCCCTGGAACTCTTCAGGACAATAAACTTGATTCATCCCGGGAAGGAGAGCCTCCTTTAATCTTTTGCCTTTGTCCATGCAGGATAAAAATCCCCTATCTCTCTGATCCCAGCTAGCCGAGGCAGCTCAGAGAGACCAGGGGAACTCCGGCAAAGACTTGCACCTGTTATTTGACCTCCTGAAAAGAGATTCAGCCCCAAACTCCCCAAGATATTTGGCAGAGAAAGCAAGGCACACCTTCAGTCAAGTGTCTTTTGCAATACAAACCCGCCAAGCACACCGGATGGACCCTATGTTGCCTTTCTTTTTAGTGGTTCTGGGAAGGGGTCCTCAACTTTATGCCTTAATTTTTCAGTGGGATCTTGAGTTACCTGATCCTTTATTGATTTTAGGATGGATTTTCCTTTCCCACCAACCCATAAAGACCATCACTACAAAGCCAGAAATAATAGCTCAGTTAATTATTAAGGCTAGAACACGTTTGTTATCTTTATCTGGGAAAGACTTTTCAATTATATTTCTGCCTTTGACTGCTTCCTATTTAGATTGACTCTTGCAACAATCTGAACACCTTCAAATCGCTCTAATAAATTTCCCCGGACAACTTTCTATCCATTGCCCTAAGCACACACTTCTAAGTTCTGATTTCAGTTTATTTTCTAAACTCTTAAAGAGTGATGAGCCCCTCAAAGACCTCACAAATGGGTCAGGAAAATCTCAGAAATCTGTAACTACATGGCAGAACCCTCTGACACGTGAGTGGCTGTCAGATATTGAAATTGTTGAAGGCTCACCACAGATTGTTGAACTGGCTGCAGTAGTAAGGGCATTTTGCAAATTCACCAGCCCCATTAATATTGTTACTGATCCAGCGTATGTTGCAGGGATCGTGGAAAGGGCTGAAAATTCTTTGTTGAAGGACATTGCAAATGAACAGTTATATTCTTTTCTGAAAAATATGATTTTTCTTCTTTCCCAAAGGCAGCACCCTTACTTCACTATGCATATCCGTTCCCACACTACCCATCCTGGACCATTGACACAAGGTAACAATCGAGCTGACACACTTGCCATGATAATGCAAGTAACATTACCTAACATATTTGAGCAGGCAAAGCTTAGCCGTGCATTTTTCCATCAAAATGCTCCAGCTTTACGTAGAATGTTTGATATTACTAAGGACCAAGCCAAGGTCATTGTAGACACATGCCCTAGTTGCCAAAAACTGTCCCTACCAGCTATTAGAGCAGGAGTCAACCCTAGGGGACTCCATAGTTTACAATTAATGGCAAGCAGATATAGCACACTACCCTTCATTTGGTCATTTCAAATACATCCATCTTTCTATAGATACCTTTTCAGGTGCTATCTTTGCCTCCGCTCACACCAAAGAAACAGCAGCAGATGCTATTAAACATTTTCTTCAAGCATTTGCAATCCTAGGTATCCCCCAAGAAGTAAAAACCGATAATGGTCCAGCTTGCATTACACACAAAATAAAACAATTTTTCAATCAGTGGGGAGTCATCCACACCACTGGCATCCCTCACTCCCCCACAGAAAAATAAAAGAAAAAGGGGGGGAATATGAAGGCATAAGTCTACTTTGATGTTTGTTTTTTTTCACTGGTTTAAAAATCCTTTTACAGATGATGAGTTTTACTTTGTGTTTTACTTTTGCACTTGATGTGTTAAACTACAGTTTTTTTCATAGAAAAGTAACTGAAGTTTTAATGGCAATGTAAAAGCAAGTGAAGAAAAGATATATGTAAGCTGTTTAATGGTAAGATGAGAGGTGGTAGTGTAGAATACTTAAAAGCTTTTTAAAAGGAAGAGAAAGAAGGAAAAAGAAAAGGGACAAAGTGGGCAAAAAGGAAAAGGCGAGGTTTACTAAAAATAAAAGGTATTAAATTGAAAGCAAAGAAATGAAAAGCCTTTAATTGTGTTACATTAATCATTACGTTAAACTTATTTTCTTAACTATACATTTTACTCTTCACATAGGTCAAAACTAATTTCTTGTGTGTATCCCTTTATCCATATAGCATCTTGTGTAAGTTTCAAAACAATCTAATAGGAAATATGAGTTTTATATTACAGGGAAAAAGCAACAAAGACAAGACAACAACTCAAGCGAAATTAGAACTGAGCCACACTTCTTAAAAGAACTGCATTTCTTGGTCTATAAGCCCTAACAAATTGTTCCTGAGTACCTAGCAGAAGAGAAGTAAGTAAAGACCACAAGAAGAAAAACGAGGGACTGGTTAAGGGAACATTTCAAAATATGTCTTTCCATTAAGATCACTTGTTGTCACAAGTTTAGCTAAAATTATTAGTTTTATAATTGTTATTGTTGTGGTAATAGTGTTCTACTGTTCTTTGTTATGTCTCCAAGAATCCTTTTGTAACTTGTCATAATCTGTCTATAAGTTATCCAGTAGGTATTGAATACCTCAAGTTTTTCAAATTTCAGAAAAAAAACAAAACAAAAAAAACCTAAAAAACCCAAACAAACAAACAAAAAACCCCCAAAACAAAACAAAAAACAAACAAACAAACAAAAACAAAACAAAACAAAAAACAAATTAATGATGAAAAAGACTGGTTTAATGGACTCTTCAAAAGTTGGGGAATCAAAGGGTGGGTCTTAACTATAATGAAAACTGGGTTATTTATCTTCATAATTATTGTTGTTATACTGTTAATTGTTCCTTGTCTGTTAGGATGTTTTTACAAAGTTTTACAAAAATCATTTAGTTCTATTTTTATAGTTAAACAGAATGGGGGAGATGTAGGAGTCGAACTGGCTGACATCCCAAGGCAGACCAGTGTTTTTGGGTGAGGAGTTGCTCCTTGGGCCCTGACCCTGGAGGGTATTTTTTTAAGTTTATAATCTTTCCTAAGAAGGTTGTCAATGGTAAAGCTTTATAAGCCTCATTTCCCATTGGTTGCCTCTATTCCCAGTTATGTCATCCCTTTTCTCCTGCCAGTTCTGGAAAGTTCTTGTATCCTTGTACCCCCATTGGTTTATGTTCACCGCATTGTTCCAGCCATCCTACCTTACTGGTTACTGCCCCATATTACTCCTCCCTTGCACCACTTTTCCCTTTACCCATTGGATTCTCACCCTGGACCCACTTCTCATCATCCCTTATAAATACCCTGGATTTTCCCTCAGCCTTGTCTTTGACCCTTAACTCTTAGAGTGTATGTACATGTTATGGGCCTTGTCCCATATTTTCTTTTGTGGTTATTAGAGTATTTAGTTCCAGAGCTGTGGTGTGGACCTGTTTGTCGTTTTGCCACCTTAGCCCTGATATCAGGGAACCCTTAGAGGTTGGTCGGGGAGACTACCCTCGAGTCTTGCACCTTAAATATTAGAAAACCCCCCCCACCAATCATTCATAACATCATCGATCCAGCCTGTCAACATCCCTCTGTAGAACCATCCTGCTTTCCAGCTCATTGAAATTCCCACTGTAATTGGTGCGAGCTGTTCACTTGCTGAGTGTTCCTTCAATCACCTCATCTGGATAAACAAATATTTTTATCAGTACTGTGTCCAATATTGAGCCTTTCACCCCAGTAGTGCTTCTCTGCCAGCTGAATTTAATTCCATTTAGCACCATTCTCTGCCTCAGACATCCAGTCATTCTTTTACCCTATGAAGAGTACATCTATTGGAGCCTTCAGAAGCTAGGTTCTCCAGGAGAATGCTGTGGGAAATGGTGTGAAAGGCTTTACAAAAGTCCAGGCAGACACATCCACATCCTTTTCTCATCTACTTAAGCAGGTCACCTTTTAAAAGAAGATTTTTTGGTCAGGCAGGACATGCCTTTCATGTATCCATGTTTGCTGGTCCCCTGGTTGTCCTGTATGTGCTGCAAGATCATTCTGAGGATGGTCTGCTCCATGATGTTTCCTGACACTGAGGTCTGGCTGACAGGCCTGGAGTTCTCCAGAGCCTCCTTCCAGCCAAGGCACTCTGTAATACACAAACCTATGGGAACCAAGAATTGTTTACTTGGGACTATGTCTATGCCAGTAAATTACATGGATTCAGGAACCGTCCTTTGGCACTTCAGGTCAGTTGCATACCTTGTTAGATTGCTGGCAGTATTCCTGGTGCTCTTTTAGCCATCCACTACTGTCCCAAATAGTTCCTTATCACAGCTCAGTAATTAGCAAGGGAAAGAAACCATTGCTAATAATCAGTTTCCATGCAACTTTACTGGACGGTGAGAAAGTGAGGTGATTTGGACATGTCAGAGTACATCTTTCCATGCCAAGGTGCCCCAGTGACAGAGAACCATCTTAAACAAGCATAATTTTTTAGTGTAAGTTGAGTTTATGCATCCTGATTCCTAGATGTTTACCCTAAGCAAAATATCATCTGTATGTTCTGTTACCAGCTTTGCTGCTGCTACCCAAAAACATCTCAGGAAGTATAGATCTTAGATTGTTAAGTGATGTTAAGTGATGATATGAACACTGATTTTGAAAGCAGGAGTTTTGTCTGCAGAAACAAAGTGCAAACTCATGACTGGTAAGAACATACTTATGACTTACTGACTATTCTTTCATCAGTGAAGCTTTATTTTTTCTGTTTTTAAATTACTCTTTTTTACATTGTTTCAAAAGGAAGGTGTTGCTCATGTTAGAGCTCAGCCCTGCTATTAACACCTGGCAACCATCAGTTCATTAAACTGCACCACCTCAAAATGCCAGTAAAGCAGCAATGGCTGGAGCCTTTGCAGTTGGGATGATGTGATTCTTCCCTGGGAGCAGCTGTAAACTTTGTACCAGCAGGAGTTGTGCCACCAGCCTGTGCTGGTGGTTTGTACCAGGGCAGCCATGCCAAGGATTGTAATATGGGAAAACCAGCAGAATAATGGAACTTCAGATGTGTCATTCTTATCTGATTGTTGTTTGTTCTGCCCTGGTGCACTGGCTCAGAGCTCAATATTAATCTCTCTTGATGTGAGTTCATTATATTAGTTTTCCATGTAGATATGCAACATGTATGGAAGAATTAGAAAATGAACTGTTAACCTTATCCTGGTCTACGCATCAATGCGATCCTTTGCAAACCCTTATACTTTGAGGGCAATTTTGCTAGCTACTACCAGTTATGTTTCCAGACAGAATTTTTTTTTTTTTTAAGTTTTTCACAAACCCTGAAAAATTGTTTCTAAGCTGAAAGACATCAAGCCTTTCTGATCCTTCCAAATATTCTCAAGAATTACATATTTCCTCCTTTGCAGAGTTTATATGTTGTGCCAGCAGGTCTATTTCCCAGTAAGGTCTTTTCTTAGATGTCTGATATCCATGTAAGTATTTGAAATCATTAAACTCAGAGACTGGATTACTTGTATGAGTGGAGTATTCAGAAACTGCAGATGCCCCTTCCGAATTAACTTAGCTTGGGACAAATTTTACTGTTTCTTTTCTCCACCTGCTCTTTATAAGTACAGTAAGTCCACTCTCACAGACTTGCTTGGAACATGTTCAGCTTTCTTGTCACAGCCAATAATAAATCAAAGTGAAAATATTACATAAACAAGCCAGAATAAAGCTGGCTTTGCATGCTGCCAGCCTACCTGAGGGAGGTCTGGTTGTCCTAAACAATAATATTTATTATATACATATGTAAATTTTATATATTAAGAAGAGTTTATATATTAAGTAGAGAGATATACAAGTATGCTAACATCAAAAGAGGTTAGAATAAGCTTGATGATAACTTTTTCTGTCAGAATACATTGTGATTTGAAATGCTTTGCAGATTGAGTTTTCCAGGTTCTTTCTCAGGAATTCTCTTTTAGAAGAAAACCCATGAGAAAATTTCTGACCTTTTGACTTTTTTTTTAAAATCAAATATTTAAATTTTGCTATCAGTGCATCATTTTGATGTGTGTTCTCAGCAGAGTGGGTGCTGTGGTGCTAACTTTCATCATAGTCTTAATCTCCTGCCATCGCACTTTCTGACCACAGTGTCCCATTGAAGGGCAGTCTGCAAAACAAACCTGGTGCTTCTCCAGAGAGTGAAGAAGGGCTTCACAAGTTGTGAAGGGTAAGTCACAGACCTCTGTGATGATTATCAAAGTTCAGTGTGAAGGATCTTTCATCAATGTGGATATCTGGAGGCAGGTGGCTTATGCAGCCATAAAACCCACAACAAGGTCATCTGAGTGCCTTGACAGTCTTCTGCATTTCCTGCACCTGGTCAAAGACACAGCTCCATTATCTCTATTACCTCCCATTTCTGGTGGATCAATGTAGACATAACTTTGTCTCTGCTGATGGTCTAAAGGCCATTGATGCTCCTAGTGGAGCATTAAGGGGAACTCAAATAATGCCCCAGGAAGGTTAGGCTGGAAGCTTGCTAGTTAGATGATTCATCTGACCTAGCATTAGGTGTCTGCCACTTGCCTGGGCTTTTATTATAGTCAGTGGTGACCTGCTCAGTATAGCCCATGGAGATTAGTGCATGATTCATCCTAGCAAATGCAGCTATCTCACTGAGGGTGAGATGAATCATGCCACAAACTACAGTAACTCCACTAATTCTTTGCTGACTATAAAGGCATCCCAGAGTGACTTGTTTAGAAATAAAAGCCTAAATCTATAAATATTCCCATTTAGCTAAACAAATTCCACTTCATACATCTTAAGGGCTCTCAACACTTCTGAAATAACTTTGACACCTGCACTTGAACACCCGAATTAGAAACATCCATGTTTAAGTAATCGTATTTGAGAATCCTGCTAAAATCATGGTGTCCCTACTGATGCTGAATTACACTGATAGGAGGACAAAAAATTGTGGCTTTTCCTCATACACTACACTGAGGTGTATTGTAAAACTTTCCAATGTGTGTGCTTCCTTTGTCTTAAGGAAGCATCAAAGGTATTTATGGAAATTATTCAAATGACTCAACTCGAATACACACAGCAGATAAGATCTAGGTGATTCACTTACTACCCCTCTGGTGTGTTATAAGCACCTGGGAGTGAAATACTTACATGGTTGAGATATTTTTCATGGAGAAGAACAAAAGAGTTCAAGCAACTTAATTTTGTCTCCTGCTGCACTGTTTTGTGGGATTGACACCATCCTTCTGACAAACTCAGAGGGAGCTGACTTCAGTAAAGCCCAAATTTTATCCCAGAAGGATAAAGGAGCAAAACTTAAACAGTTTTGAGCTGTGATTACAAAATCCATATTAGCACTTGGAGTTTTCTGTTGGGGTCTAACATTTGGGATCAAATTAAACTATGTATAATAGATATTCTACTAAAAACAAATGAAGAATAATCTGTCCATCTGTATAATAATACTTCCCATATATTCCATTTTCTAAATTGTAGTAAGGAGAGTCAACACAGTTTCTCACAGAGTTAATCATGCCTTGGGCATCATATTATCCAAAGACTGTGGATGAAATAAAATTTTGTTAAAGCTAAATACTTATTTAAAGCATAACAGTACCGGTAGAAGTTATCAGGGCATTATCAATAAATGAATAACTAGAGTTTGAAAACAAAATAAAATTGAAATAAATAAAAGTTCTATCTTGAATAAGAAAGACTCTGGAAAATCATGGGATCATAGAATGATTAGGGTTGGAAGGAACCTTCAAGATCATCTAGTTCCAAGGCTCTGCCATGAGCAGAGATACCTTCATTAGACTCAGAGCCCCATGAAATCTGGGCTTGACACCTCCAGGGCAGTGGAGTTTTAATAATGTCTGAAATCATTAACAATGTCTCAGAGTAAGGAAGGCCATCTCCCTTGTTTGTGTTCAGGATGTGGCCTCTAGGTGTTACTGAAAGCAGGACACTACCAAATTTTGAGAAGGTCTTTATGTCAGGGCTTGAAAGAGTACCCTGGAGACACTGGTTGTACTATGTCATAGTTCTTTCTGATACATCTAAAAGAAACATCTGCAATGCCCCCTGGCACTGCAGATTTAATGCCAATAAAGTACAATTTAGTCATGTGCTGTAGCAGGTGTTTAGCAGACTACTCAGGACATTAGCAGAGAATAGGACCAGAGCTGTTTTCTGGGAGGAGTGAACAATGTGATGTGAGAAGCTGTTCAGTAGTTCCCAGTAATGGTATCAATTCCTTGGTACCCTCCACACATGCACATACATAGTGCTGCAAGAATATAATGAGGCATTCTGTGCTGGAAGGACACATCTGGGAGTCCCTGAGGAAATCTAAATGTGTTTCTTTTGGTTTTGTAATGTCCTCTCACAGTGACCTAGAAAAAGTCTTCTAGGACACATGGGTCTCCATTATCATTGCTGACTTACCTTTCCTTATTTTCCTTTTTGGAAAGCAACCTATTATCTTGCACATAAAAATATTCTGGAAAGGTTTTACGAGAAATTAACCCTAATTATACTTTTCATTCTCTTTCAGGGAATAACCCAGAAGCCTGAAAGCCATTTCATTATATAGTTGTAAATGAGCCACTCTAGACTGTCATGAGGTCATGCATATGTTCTATCTATCTATCTATCTATCTATCTATCTGTCTGTCTGTCTGTCTGTCTGTCTATCTAATCTATCTATACATGAATTGATTTTTTTATTAAATATTCCTGATAGAATGAAAAAAGAATATTTTTTTTTTTAATCCACAGTGTGGGATTTCCTAGGGAAAGGAAAATGCTACCAAAGTGTGGTACAGTACATATATGCCAGAATACATCCATCATAGAAATCAGCACTAGCAAAGAGTAATCCAAAAGGGAAGCAATTCCATGTTTATAAATGAAAGAGACCGAGCATTTTTTAATACTTTCCTTATATTAATTATCATCTTTGAGAATAAGGCTAGAGATTTTGTTTCCTGTATTTTACAGTCTATATTTCACCTACATGGAGCCATTTGTGGATCTATTAACTGCACATGGAGACAGCCAAATCCTTTATTTCCATTTAGACCTTCCCTAATGGATGCATTTTCTGCTTCAGATGCCAGGAAGACTCAATGAGATAACTACAATTAGGTGAACTGAGCCTTATTCACAGTTCTTTGCTGGTGAATATCTAATTTCTACAGCACAGGATGGGACACTTCTGTAACACATCAGAAATGAAGTTGTTCCACTGAGAGGAGCAAAGAAGTTGTTTTTCTGATTAACCTAAAGTCATCTGATTAGAGATGGAGACATGGGTTCAGAACACTGGTCTAAATTTGTCAGAGCATGATTTTGCATTTGGGCTTAGTTTAATAAGCCTATTTTGTGGGGAAAAATATTTTCTTAAGTAGAAATAAATCTGGGTACCTCAGGAATCTTCCATATTAAACCATCTTGCAAGAAAATCATGGAAGGAAAGTAGCACGGGTTTAAAATGTGAGCAAAACTGCTCTCTGAAGAAACATACTCCCAACACAGAGGAATCTGAGAGGAATCTTCACATGATGCTTACTGTCCTAAAATATAAGGGACTGCTGTGCAGCATTGGGATGTTTCATTTCAGGAAAGCGTTTCCCCCATTCCTTTAGACTCCATTATTTTTGTCCCCATTCCTTTAAAACTCATTATGATTTTGTTGTACCTCGACCTTGCAAGATATGCTTTCTGCCTTATCAAATAGCAAAGCAACTTTTTTGTTTTTCCTCATCCAGAAGTTTTGAAGAACTACCTTCTCACAATGAAGAATACAACTTTTAAACTAAAGGACTGGTGATTTCTCTCAGTTCCACCTAGGAATTGTTATTAAGGTGTTTTGGCAGTGCTGTGAAGGAGGAGCTTAAGCAACTCCAGCCCAGTCTTTATGTGACAGGCAACTGCAGCTGCTCTGTGATTTATAGACTTAGTAAGGATGATCTTAGCAGTCCCAAAATTAGGATGAGATAGATTGCTGCCTCTGAAATATATAATGTATGATGTTGCATTAAAGCTGTTACCAAGAGAATCTTAAACTTGGTATATTTTCTATAGACATGTGTAGCTGCTTACTGAAGGCAAGTAAGTCATTAATATGTAAAAACATTTATTTAGAGAATATTTGCTTCTGAACACAATATGGAGCACAGAACCTTTGGATGAAGTCCAAGTTTTCAGTAGTAAAGTTGAGTGAATGATTCAGAACAAGCAATGTGACTGATGAATTTTTTTTCTGCTTAAAAAGTGTCTCCAGACACATCAGTATTTCTTGAGACTGATTTGTATCCAATCAACTTATGAAAGTTGAAAAAAAACCCCAACACAGAACAAAAAAACCAAAAACCAAAAAACAAAACAACAAAACAAACAAACAAAAAAACCCACAACCCCCCCAAAAAACCCCCAAAACCCAACCCCCAAAGAAACCAAAAAAACAAACCAAAACAAAACATAAAAGCCTTAAGTCTATATCTTGATCTTGAGAAATCTCCTTGAGAATATACATTACTCCACTCCCAGAGACTAGTGCAAAAGAAGAATACTTTTAATTGAAGCAAAAACTAGATGTTTCATCTAAACAGGAAGGTGGGGATGATTGGTGGTGTTTATAAGGGTATATGGCAGAAAACAGTCTGTTGGGTCTGTCTTTGCTTGTTAAGAGATGTTTGTTTAAAATCTGTGTAGGAAGTTGATGTGAGCACTACTGTTGAAGAATTGTATTTCTAGATTTCTTTTGGAGGTACATTTTTCTGTCTGCTGCAAGAGAATGGCTTGTAAGGATGGTGCAGGAGGCAATCTTTCCCAATGAATTCCATCTGTACCGATTACCGAGGAATGGAAACAGCCTGGCCTGCCCAAGGAGGATTGGTGTTATAAAAGAGTGGGTCAGCTGGGCCAGGGTTGAGTTACAGCTGTAGTTGGAGGGGGAGCTTGAGAAGCCAAGTCTGCTGCAGTTTGGGGGTGGGGTCTGCTGGCTGTGCTGTGAAGATGTGGGGGACATGTGGTCATGCAAGGGACAGGTGAGAAGATGCTGTGTGAGGGACAGACAGGGTTAGGTGGCCGGGTAAGGGATGGGTTGGGATTTAGTCAGCTATGCGAAGGAAGAAGGAAACTTGCAGAGAGAAGGAGTCAGTGCTGTGTCGAGTTGCCTGGGATAAGTCCACTGAGAGAAGGCATAATTTTTTTTTTTAATCAAAGGTTGGTGTAGGTGTCAGTTATGTCTATCTTGACTTAATTACTATAGTCTGCAGTGATGGGGGGTTAAAATGCTGAAGGAGGTCTTTGAGATTAGTGAAAAAACAAGCTTCTGTGGAGTTCTACATTGAGGGGGTTCAAATTATTTGGATCTTTGGTCATTTGCACTTAGTTTAGTGTGATCATGGTGGTGCTGGGCTAATGGTTGAACTCTATGGCCTTTTCCAATGTAGACAATTCTATGGTTCTGTCCATAAAATACTAGATGAGGAAGATAAAAATCAAGGAGTTTTACAAAGGATATTCTGAGACGGTTGAGTTTGGCTACAAGTCATGTGGAAAACCAGAGAGGTTCAGATGAACAACTCAAGCTTCAGATCATGTTTCCTGATATGATCTACTTAGATCTGGGAGGTTTCTCACCATTCTTCACTAGCTGTGGTGAGGACAAAACTAGTCCCCATACAGAGACAATCCCTCTGCACTCAGGACTTTCCTGTCAATGGATTGCTGGAAAAAGGCATTAGAAGTCACCTTTGTGATGGGCACTAATGGACTCAGTGGGATAGACCAGCAGCCCTCCCAGAAGATTTGCTGTCTCTTTATGCTTTTCTGTTTTACTTTTCCCTTTTTCCTCTCACACCTTTTCAGTTCGGAGTGCAAACTGGCTGAAGAAGGGCTTAGCTCTGTGCATGCAAGATTGCTCCTGTAATGGGTATTCTGACTTCCCATAAGGCCTCCAAGTGTCTGCACCCCAGCAGTAATACAAGCATAAAGTTGGCTGAGCTATCTCCATACTACTGTCCATGGATTTCTGCCAGATTTGTGGCTCATTATTCAATGCTTTATGTACTGGCTCAAAAATAGAAGAAATGTTTTGGTTTACAGGAGTCATCTATAGTGGTTTTGGAAATCCCTGTTCCTTAAGAGCCCATGAAGAAAACAACACTAGAAGCACAAAAAGAATTTTTTTTTAATGGTAGAAGCACTGCTGTCTGTATGCTGAAGGAAGAACTAACTTCTCACTAAGCTGTTTCCTTCCCCCCCGCCCCCCATCAATACATGTTTAGTTAACAGTGTTTAAACTGCATCATTATAATCCTTTCCTCTAATAAATGCTTCAGCCTTTCAACTAAAGCAAGGTGGTTGATGTGTGTGTGTGTGTACACTGCAGAGCCAATCTGCAGTGCCTTGTGGCTGTGTTTGCAGAGGATGTAGCAGGAGTTTAGTGCCATCTCTGGGGAACTGGACCACCGTTATCTACAGTCATGTAAGTCCTTGCATATAATTTCTGAAATGTCACCCTGATACAGTACATATCAAAGTGAGAAATTCTGCGCATGTTTGCACCACCAGATTTTGGCATGAATTTGGAATTTGAAGAGCAGAAACTGGTCCCACAAAATATGAACTTCGTGGAATCATACCAGCTGCTTTCTGCTAATATGACCTTTTCTTCCATGCTTCTCTTTCTCTGTCTGGCTGATGGATAGGATGATTTTAAGAGACTTTAGTACATGATAGGTCTGCCAGGTTTGGATGCACATCCAATTATTTCCAAAGGTCAGAGGCACTTGCACTGGGCATTCTTGTTTGCATTTCTTCTCTTAATTTCCAGGAATACTGGTGAAAAAAATAAGGCAGAGCATAATTTTCCTGAATATATGTACCCTTAGCTAGATATCACTGCTGTGTTTCTTATTAAAACATATACTTTAAAGGAAACATTTATTCCTTACCTGCCAGCTCTTTTAGGTCTTTTTGAACCTTCTTATTCCAGCATTTGGCTTCCCTGGAAACAGAACTGAATTAGAGACATTGCTGGTGGATTGATTCAGTCTGGCAGCTCCTGTGTTAATACTGGTCTTAACTTTGGGAGTTGTCAAAAAATAAATAAATGAATGAAAAACCAAAACATGCTGGGGTTTCTTATTTTTGATATGGCAGAGGAAAGCAAAACAGAACTGAAACAACTTAGGTCTCCTACTTTGTTTTATCTATCCTGAGATAGAAAGAAACACATTTAAACTTTTTGAGATCAATATCCATGAAAAACTTATGACTAAATAAAGCAAAATGAAAATGTCATTGACTAAAGTAATATTCTGGCTATCTAGACATTAAAATATGCATTTACATTTTATCAGCCACTGTTTTTTTGAGCCCCATATGCTTCAAATTTAAAGATTCTGTAGCTTCTCTGAATTATTTTTACATTTATCATTCTGGGGATCCAGATCTTTGCTTTTGGTTAGAAGGATCAAAATTCCTGAGGACTACAATCTTTTAGATTCTGCGCAAGCTGTAAAGTTCCCCTGAAACCACTTTCATTAATTTTGCAGAAGTTGCAGCCTTAAGGCTTTAAAAAGTGCTAAGCAATCAGCAGTCACTCATTTGGGTGCCTAATTATGGAGTTAGGAAACAGATATGTCTTGGTCTATCACTTGCCTTGCATAATATGTGTTCTGGGACTTAACCCCACACCTGCTTGTACAGATGTGTAAATACTTGAGACTGCTGGGTACCAACACGGAGCTCTCTTTCCAAGTATGCCACTGAGTGACATGGGGAAGCATCTGCACTGTCACCCCATCAAGAGGAGTCTCCTGGTGGCTCAAATTGGTATTTTATGATTTCAGATATCATCTGAAGTGTTTGAAGTGTCTCTGACTAGTAAAATAATGACCACTGTAATATGACTTGATAAACATTGATATACATTCTCACATCTATTGTGCAGGAAAACTTGTCCTTTTAGATGTGGAATAAACAGAATTAAGTAAAGGTATGCTATTTTCTGAACTTTTTATTTTTTAGAGACATTGTTAGCCTCTATGCCAAACCAAAGCATCTCAATTTTAGCAGTAATTCAATTTTTCTTCTCCATGTTTTATTGACAATAGCAATAGACACTGGCTTCTGAAGGTAAAGAAGAATTACTTGGAATGTACTGGTACTGTTTGTCTGACAGAGGGTTTGGAAGACGAGCTGAGCTCATCTAGGTGGACCAGGCAAGCCATGACCTTGGACTCATTTGGTCCTCCTTCCATTTGCTTATGCCTAAACTGAATCCCTGCCCCCTCAGTTCTTCTTTTCCCTGTTTACATAGCCTGAGGTGATGCTTGCTGCATAGTTTGGGATTTTGAGCCTCTTGGAGGAATGTAAATCAACCTTTTTTCTTTTAAGTATGAGATGATACTGGTGGGTAAATGCTGGCCAAGGGTCAAGTTCCCATCCAGCTGCTGTCCTACTCCTCCTCCTCAAGAGTTCAGGTGGAAATATTAAGATGGAAAATCTCTCAGTTTAAGACAAAGGGAAATCACTTTCCAATTGCCACCATGGGCAAAACAGATTTGACGTGGGGAAAGCTGGCTGAATCTATTATCAATTAGAATAGATTCAGGTAGTCAGAAACAAAGACATAAACTAAACAAAAAACTCTTCCCTCCCACCCCCTTTCCCAAACCCAGCTTTCCCCCTTCACTCCCAGTTCCTCTCCCCTGAGGCTGCAGGGATGGGACTGTGGTTGATCCCTCACAGCCCCAGTGTGGGCTGGCCTGTTTCCCTGGCTACAATCCTTCAGGGACAGCTCTTCCCAGTGGGGGTCTCCCCATCAGTTTCCGTATTCTGTGGCTCCAAGGGTTTGCTGCCTCCAGCCTCCTCCTTTCACATTGGAGTGTAACTGCTCCTCTCCAGGACAGTCATTGAGGTAGATGAAGAAGCTCTTCTTCCATATTCCTTTCAGATACTGAGTTCCTCTTTGCTTTCATGCCCCATGACTCCTTTCAGTGTGAAAAACCCCATAAATTCCTCCTGCCAGTCTTTCTTCCTACACATATCCATTCCCAACCCTTTCCTCTCAATGGGACTGAAGAGTCAGCTGTAAATGCTATATTTCCTGAAAATCATGCAATGCTCTCTGAATCACTCAGATTCTTTGTGGCTTTGTCTGAGGTTGCTGAACACATGTTTCCATGGAATTATTGCTAAGATTTGTAAAGGACAAAGACCAAGGGTGTGAGTTTAGATAAACTGTCCTTTAGAGTTGGTGGCAAGCAACAATTGCTCCAGTTGTGGAGCAATTCCCCAAGAAAGTGGGGAATTGGTCCCCACTCTTTATGGTCAGAAACTGGGAATAAAGGCACTACAATAAAATCTCCAGGTGGTTTTAACAGGGTAGGAATCATGGATGCCAGACTGGACAGCCAAATAATACAAGGAACTTGATGGAATAGAAACAGGGGAAGAGAAGCAATAAATTATATAGAGGAAAATGTGAAATCTGTTCTGGGTGCATTGAGGGAAAACTCATCCCAAATATCCACTTGTTAACAGAAAGAAAAAGCCTGAGAAAAAACTTAAGCGAAAACTAAAATTTCTAAAAGTTCTGCAAAAAACTCCACAAGCAAGGAGATTTTCCTGGTACTCCCAACCTTGTTAATCTGGGAATTTGAGAGGGGAGGTGTTTGTCTGGGAGGTGATTAGGATGGAAGGAGTAATGGAGAATGCCTCTGCCTCCAGCATTTTCAAGTGCTGTGTGCACACACTCCTCTTCCACTCAGTGCAATTTCATTTAGATTGTCGTCCCACCTCCCCATGACACAGGAGTTGTATTTCCCCTGGAGAGCCTCTCCCAGGTGACTCCCTACTAAATTTCCCATATCATAAGGGTCACACAATAATTATAAAGACATATCAGGAGAGGCACTGACTTGGAGAAACAACAAGGAAAATATGTGATTCTTCTGGCAATGAAATTGTGAAGAACAGCTCAAAGAGGAAGGTGAAATAATAGATACCAAAACAGGAAATGCATGCTTTGAAAAAGCTGTCAGAATTGCTAAAGCTGTTTTTAGAAGAAAGCAGTTCATAGAACAGATTCTTCTCTGAATACAACTGGTATTTACAATGAGAGTTAGTCAGAAGATAAGACAGGTTAGCTTTTTAAAAAACAAAAATCTTACAAAGAATTGATCTGAAATGCTATTCATGGTCAGATCCATAATCCCCCTTCTCTGCTGCTTTATATCTGGGACTTTCAGGCCTCCAGGCACCAAGGAAGACAACTTCACCTCAGCCAGAATCACATCACATACTTGATTTTTCTCCTGATATCTGATATGAATTAACATCCCCACTAGAAATTGCCAGTTTAAATCACCAATTGCTAATGATTAAATTAGCCTAGGTCTAGTTAGCTATCTAAAAATTCAATCCCTTTTGGAATTATGTTTATAATCTGTCTGAGGAGGGAAGCATAGGAAAATATCCTTCATCATTTTGTGATGATGAGAAAAACTAAATATTTGTGAAAAACAAAAAGCTTTTCACTTTTTAGAGGTGAAACAAATGCCCATATTGAGGAAAGATTGCTTTTATTCCTGTTTGAGAGAGCATGATTAAATAAAGTCCAAACAAATCAAAACATCAACAGGGCTAAAACATTTGGGGGGGGAAATGAAAGGCTTTTTTTTTTTTTTTAATTGATAAGCAATGTGAATGAAAAATGTTCACTGCTTGAACTCTTCAAAACCAGTTCTGTTTATAACTGGGGAGAGTCAAAGAAGATATATTTAAATGTGGATGCAGGAAGTGTTCTCATTTCTGCAGTTTGTGAAGACTGCCTGATTTCTCCAAAATGAAACATTAGGCAAGCAGGCAGGGTCTAATTCTTTCCTAGCATAACCATTTTAGCAACACTGAAATCACTGAACCTGTGACAATTTATGCCAATGGAAATTTGCTTCTCGATACTCCAAGGCTCCTAACCTTGGTGTGTAACAGGAAGTATATCCTTCAGCAAGTTTATTGCAAAAAGCCCAGCTGCTGTGTTGGGCAATCCTTTTGTAATATCCATTTGTTAGCACTGTGGAGTGTGCCTAAGTCAATCATTAAGTTCCCTCTCCTTGCTTGCATCTCAGTTCTACTCAGCCTCCATCCAGAAACGCACTTTCTTTTTTTTTTTTTTTTTTTTTTTCCTCTCAGGATATGCAGTCATTTTAATGTCAAAGAGCATTGTAGATACATATTCATATGTTTGGCTGGATTAAGCATTTTTCTGGCACTAAGTACAAGATGCTAAATTACAGGATTTGAGCCTGCTGTGGTTTATGTTGTTTTTTCTTGAGGCTAATTTTAAAGCTGCATACATGTAACAGGAAGTTACAAAGAAACAATATTTGACTGCAGAAAAATGTGAAATTGAGTTTTCAACCGAATTGTTATTTTAAATTAGATTTCAGTGACATCTCCCATGAAATACTCTAGGTACTTTACATTGTTTTCAATTTCAAATTTCAAAATGCAGTCCATTCTCTAACAGATGACACTGTATCCACACTGGAAAATTGTGTAAGGCATCCCACCAAAGACAGAGTAGGACAGTTTGTATGGCCTTATTTTTTGGTGTGACATCACCTGATAATTCTGATCTCCTCTGTTAACAGCCTCAGATACTAAGATCCTGTATTTCATTTAAAATCAATCATTCACTCCACAGAACAGCTTTCACTGAAAAATAATTTATCAGCTCAGTCACTAATCTGTCTGACAACATTTGGGCCAGAATCATATCTTGAAGTAACTAAACATAGCTAAAACAGATTCCAACTCATTTTTGACTTAACCTTTCCCCTAGTCTAGTCTACCTTCCCCAGCTATATGATTTTTAAAACACCCACAGCCGCAACTGAAGTGAGTAGATGAAATTCTGACTTCCAGCTGCCAAGCTCTTGCTGACCTCAGTCACAAAAGAAAGGATTTTACCTACTGGCAGTCGTTCAGCACCTTTGAAAAACAGTGATTTAACAACTAGGCAAAGGTCAGACCAGAAATCAATGCCAAAAAAAGGAACTAGACCTCTGTGGGGTCTAACTCCCAGTGTGGCCCTGGAACCACGAGGTGCTTTCTTGCCATGTACTGTCACAGATTTTTCTGTCATTTCTGAGCCTTTCTTCCCTAGTACATGTTGGACTGGGGAAGAAATCTGACAATATTGTGATTAAGTTGCAAATATACATCGGCTCCTTTACCCTGAAGTACAAGGAAATTTAAACATTCTGAGAAGAAAAATGTCTCCAGGCACGAGGCAGAAAAAAAAGAGTAAGTTTTCAGAAACTCCAGCTGTAAAAGAAAAGTGAAAATCACAAGCTCTTCAGAGTATGAAAGGTTCAAGACGGTAGGAGAACCAATGCCTTGAGATTTAAAGAAGGGCTGTGTTGGCTTAATAGAAACTTAACCCAGCTTTTTTTCCTACTTTGAGAGTGCAGAGCATTACCTACAAAAGGGAAGAAAGGGGAAGTCTGGTTGTTTTGAATACTGTTAAGTGTGCTTACCCGCTGGGGAAAGATGGGAGAGGGAGAGCCAGCTCATTGGAGTTGGTAGTGCACCCAAAAGTGGACTGCTGTTGGCTCTGGGAGGCCATCAGAATTTTCTTGATCTAGTTTAACAAGTAATTTTGCTAATCCAAAGGTTATATCCTTGGTTTGGTTTGGTTTTTTTCTTTTTTCTTTTTTTTTTTTGTTTGTTTGTTTGTTTGCTTTGCCAAATATTAAGCTGCAGAGACTGTTCCTTTGGTTTTATGGGGAAGGTTGTTAATGTGACAGCATAGAGAATAGATCTTTGGTTAGTAGGATGAAAAAGATGGAAAGCTGTAGAGAAAACGTACCTGGTCCAGATCTTGTTCCTATCAGTGTAAACACTGTTTTAGTTCAGAATAACATGGCATGAAGAGTTTCACTCGATATTTTTCACTACCTTCTGACCACCAAGTGTTTGTGCTCTCTCTCTCTCCCCTTGCTGAGCACCCAAACAAAAGTGCAGCTCACACCTGCATTTGTCCAAAGCCATTTTGGAGCATTATGGTGCCTTACAGGACTTTTTCCCTCTGATGAACTGTCAGGTAATGAAATTCCTTGCTACCTTCCATGAAAGAAGTATGTGGTAAGAGTATAGCAGGTTAGAGTGTATCTCCAACATAAGGACTACTGGAAGGATTGCAGGGAGCTTTAATTTACTGTGTCATCCAGCCTTCATCACTTCAAACTCTAGTGAAATATGATAAAAAGTGAGCTCCTAAAAACTAAGCTCCTATAAACTTTATGCTTTGAACACTAATAATCTCAGATTAACATAAAGTTCTGCAGCTCCCACTTGTTCTGTGGGGCTCCTCCAGTGGACATCTGAGGCACATCTGGAATCAGAAGAATGTGACTGTGGTTAGGACTTGAGCTACCAGCACTGTACAGGGATGAATTGGTCTGTCAGAGAACTATCCAGATGCCTTCACCATTTCCATGATCCTGAAGACTGGTGCTACCTTGACAGATACAAAATAATGAATTCTGTAAGGTCTTCTTATTAATTTGTAACTACTGAAACCAAAACCAGGTCTTGTGCTCTCCTGACAAGCTGGATACATGCAAGTTGCCTGTGTTTTGAGTCTATATTTAGTAATGGTATAATTCGCACATGGTACAAAGGAATTTTTGGCATTGCTCTATGGGTTGGCAGACTGTCAAGTAACTCTAGAATTCATTGACACTACAAAGAGGCTTTGGGATGACCTGCCATAAGTAAATGATGTTGTTTTCCTTAATATCAGGTCACCAGAGTTGGTACCTTGAGTATCCTTTATCTAATTTTCTTTCATGCTGGAATCTGGCAAATATAATAATGGTGTTTTTCACTCATTTGCAATAGTGCTTGTCATTTAATGGTATAAAAATGTTCCACAAATGCCAAACTTCTTTGAGAAAATATTAGTTTCTGTTTTAGTAATATAACTAAATATTTAGTTATAGCTCTCTATCTCCCAGGGGTTTTGTGAAGCTTTTTTTAATTGAGGTTTGAACTGTCATTATTTGTGAGATGAGATTATCTATCATTCATGAGCTTTCAGCTGAATACCAGTTTGTTTGGAAGAGAGAATGCTGGCAAATCCTGAAAGTTTCCAATGCACATAATTATTCCTCCAAATATTCACCCTGTATAGTTTGTTATTTATTGCTAGCTGTTCATTATCCACAGTTTGTAATTTTTTGTATTTCTAAGAAACACAGTCACCCAGCCAGGTACCAGAAGTAAGAGTATGTGACTTCTTTGACCATTCACCCACCATAAATAACATATACAGGAACTTGCACAATCAAAGCAAACAGAGCATGAATAATGTGCAGACAAAATTTGTTTACATGAGCTATTCCATGAGTATTTATGAACTAGAAACACATTTGTAGAAATTAGGATCAGAGTGCAAGGAGAAAAGCAGATCCAAACTTGCTGGAATTAAATTTCTACCCATAGTTTATGCTGGAGTTACAGATAGGTAAACTCTAAATTCAGGTGAGTCACACAGAGTTGTGCAGCAAATTGGTGGGACCAGAAGGGAAATGGCAGCCTGGTGACACTTCAGCCCTGCATGGCAATGCTTTCTGTGCCTCCCATCAGGCTGCTGTGCTGTGACCCCTGCTTGATGAATTGCAGATGTGCAGCCATCTCAACCTGACATTACGTTCACCTAAATTCCACAACAGCAGTTTCCTCCAAGTTTCCCATCACAGCAAGGGAGATGCTCCTCATGCACCAAAGGCAGGATAACTGTGGGAGGAATCCATGCTATGGCCTGCAGGAACTTCAAATCTGTTTCAGGATGAAGAAAGATTTGTGGCTCAAATACTGCATGTTTCCTGTTAGCAGCGGTCCAGGCTGTTGTAAAATACCCACTAATTCATCCAACATGTCGTCATAATTTCCCAGAGCACCCAAATTGACGGATGTGAAAGTGGATCTTTCCTCGTTGCCCTTTTTTTAGCATGTTGTCAGGTTTAACCCCAGATGGCAACTAAGTATGATTAGACAGCTTGCTCACTCCCCTCCACCAGTGGTGAGACTGGGAGGAAAGTTGGAAAAAACAAGAAAGAAAACCTCATGGGTTTAGATAAGAACACTTTAATAATTGAAATTAAGGAGAAGAAGAAGAAAGAGGAGGAGAAGAAGGAGAAGAAGATGAAGAAGAAGAAGGTAGAGAAGGAGATGAAAAGGAAGGAAAATAAGAAAGAAGAGGAAAAGAAGGAAAAGAAGGAAGAGGAGGAGAAGGAGGAAAAGGAGAGAGAGGAATAAAACCCAAGACAAATAAGTGATGCGCAATAAAAATTGTTCAGCGCTCACTGACCACTGCCCAGCCTATTCGCCAGCAGCAGTTGTCCTTTCATGGCCAGTATATAAACTGGCCATGACATTCTGTTGTGTGAAATATTCCTTTGTTCAGTTCAGGTCACCTCTCCTGGCCTTGCTCTCTCAGGGATTCTTGTGCACCTGCTCCCTGGTAGAGCGTGAGACACTGCAAAGTCCTTGATTTACAGAAATACTGCTGAGCAACAACCAAAACCTCAGTTTATCAATTTTATTCTAATATTAAATCCAAAACACAGCACTGTACCAAATACTAGAATTAATATTATCTCAAGCTCAGTGAAATGAGAAAGTTGTCTTTACATTTTTTGAAACATATACTAAAGTACAGCTTTTGCACTTAGAGATTTCTTGTGAATTTTTACATAGCCAGAGGATCACAGGGGGATAAGACTGCTCTTTATTATTTCCTTGCAGAAAAGGCATTTCCTTACCCACAAAATCGAGCAGGGACTTAGATTAAAGGCAGACAAGAGCCTGAGAGCATAAGCAATGAATTAAAATCCCCTTTTGTCTTTCATCTGGCAGAAAAATCCTGCCTCCTGTTTAAAAACGCAAATGTTGCATATTTAAAAGCAAAGATCGTATGTGTTACACCGACCAGCTGCATAAATCCTAGTGGCCTTGGAAAATTAATGTTTTGTTTTAAGCAAAGCTGAAGTTACTCATGTTATTTCACTCTATCAATAGCAAGTACATTAACATTATCTAGTGTCTACAAGCACACTATTAATTTACCTTGTACTGTCCCAATAGAGGGAAAAGAATTGTTCAAGGCAATGAGGCGTATCCACTTCCACTCCTTGGGACTCCTTACCTCCAAATAATCAATATTAATGTGGTGAAGGGAGGGCAGAGAGGAAAAGGATTCAATGACTGATTTATTAGCTGAAGCCACATCACAGTGGAATGGGAGTCTGAAGATTCTTTACTAGACTGAACAGACACTAAATGGTTTATCAAGGGTGGAGTCACTGTCACAGTGTCCATCTGAAGTCAGAATTAAGATCGCATTTTCCATCCAGGAGTCTGAGAGATACAAATTTTCATTTCCAAAATGATACATTTTTGATTGTAGAAAAAGATCCAATATGTTCTTGAAAAAACTTGCTCACTCCAGTATCACCTTTTTTTTTTTCCCCATTAAAGAAAATGTTTTTTTACAGAAAAGCAGGTTGTTTTCTCTCATGACAACTTCTTTTTGCCTACAGGTCAGATGAATGACACAACACACAGTTCTCAACAGTATCTTGGCAACTCCCTGGCAAAGTACAATTGGCAGGAAGTAAAAAAATTAAATACTGGGAGGGGGGGGAGAATTTTTAAGTAATATGACCTGAATATTTCTTTTTAAATGACAGGAAAAGTAATTGCCATAGAATTATCTTTTGTCCTTTCGATCTTTGGCAAGCAGTTACTTTTAAAATTGCTTTATGGCACCAAATGCTGTAATCTATACATAGGCTGAATTCAGAGAGGGATGGCAAGCACACTGAGGCAATACTGAAACATTTGGTTCTGGCTGTCCACAATAACACATCCTTCCACTTGAAGATATAGATAACAGTCACAAAAAAAGCTCAGCTAGGGGAAAGAAGACGACTCAAACAGTGTCAGAAAAAAGTTTATTTTCTCCATACTGCTAGCAAGAGTTGGGTACAGGTCTGAGTACTTAACTCCCTACTGTAAAATAGGAAACACAGGTGCTTAACTTTCTTTAATAATATGAAATTGAGATTGAAGAATGCCTAAACTCATGCCTATACACGTGCACTTATTATGTGGTAAAGCACTGAATGATGAGTGCTCATCAGACCTGCAGTTGGAGCTTTATAAAGAAGGATGTCCCAAAGGCAGACCAGGCAAAATGTTCTTATTTTCCTTTAAATACTGTGGCCAAGGGAGTATTTAGAGTTCAGAGAAAAAGTATCTGGGTGGACAATTTCAGGCTGGAATTAGAGCACAAAGCAACTTGTAGAATGATGACACAATTATGCAAAGATGGGGGTGACAATCCAGGCTATACAGTGGTCACAATGGGGAGGGATGAGGAGTTGTTGACCTTTTCTCTATGCTCTGCTTTTCTCCGTGCTGGAGAGAACTCAACCTCTGAGATAGCTGACATTTCTTGGAATGGTTTGTCACAGTGACCTAAAGTGAAATATATATCACAGAATGATAGAAAGGTTTAGGTTGGAAGGAACCTTCATCATCATCTTCTTCCAACACCCCTGCCATGGGCAAGGACACCATCACTAGGCCAGGTTGCTCCCAGCCCCATCCAGCATGGCCTTGAACACTCCCAGGGATGGGACATCCACAGCTTCTCCAGGGAATCTGTGCCAGTGCCTCACCCCCCTCACAGTGAAGAATTTCTTCCTAATATCCAATCAAAACCTCCTTTCTTTCACTTAAACTCCTTGTCCTGTATCACCTTGGTTTAAGTATCTGCAGTGTAGACTTTTACATAACTTATCAACTTTCTTCAGATGTGTATTTTGGGACCAGAGGAACTGCACCCTAGGTTAGTTCATTACATCACCTGTAGCCAAACACAATCTGTTAAGGTCTATTTTTTACTTCTTTTCACAACCTGAAGTGAGGACACTGTCCACGGCAAAGTGTGTGCTGTGCTTCCTGTGTGTTGGTTAACACATCATGAATCTGCCTCTAAATGTATGGCAGGTTTATGCAGCCAAAATGTGAGGATTTAAAAAAGTGAATCAAGGGGCCGTAACTAAGAGTAATGGGATGATATTAAATGAGACAAGTGGTACAGTGAGTGTCAAGAAATGCTCCTGGGCAGTGCAGGCACTTGGACTGTGGAGGAGGCTCTTGGGGGATGGACACTACATAATGTTCACTTAATGATATCTAAAAGGCACAACGCTGCACTCACTGGTGCCCAGACTAAATGATATTGCAGAGGTTTACTGCCCTTTATTCTAGGTACTAGGCTCTAAATCATTGTTTAAAACCTATATAATCTAATTCTTCTCTGGGGTAACTTATCTGAAGTTCTCAAGGGTGAAAATGGGCCCTCACAAGTAGGAGAGAGTGCTGCAGCACCTGGAGGCAGCACTAAGAAACAACCGAGATTTTTGTAACAGATAAATTCAGTTTAGTTTGAGACAGGAAATAATTCCATTTCTCCCTAGTTCCATGGAAATTACACCTTAGAAAACTCCCCTGAAGGGTATCCAGTTGCAAATACTCTGTAAACAGAAACAAATATCATCCACTGTGGTCTTACATCAAACTTTTCTCTCCTGAGTCTAAGGATAAAGAAAACAGGAAAGGCAGAAATCTCAATGAATATATCTTAAATTTAAATCCTATTCAAAATATTTGATTTTAGTATGTTTGTTTGGAGAATAATATCTGTTTACAACAGCTGCTGTAAGCAGCTTTCAATTTCTTTATGTATTCCTATCACTTCTAATTGTTTCAGTCCTTAGAAAGATTGATTATATTTTCAAATCTTACTTTCTAGTTATGTCTTGCACTTATACTGAGATCTCATTCTTAAGTGTCAGGGATTGTCTGAGAGTGATGGATGCACCCAGTCTATGTTTTAGAACTCACATCTTCTGTACTCAGCAGGTGAATGACCCTGAGATTTGCTCAGCTGGTCAGAGCACAATGCTCCTAATGCCAAGGTTTGTAGATTTAATCCTTACATGGGCAGTTCACTTAAGAGCTGCATTTGATAATCCTTGTGGGTCCCTTCCTCCTCAGAATATCCTGTGATCTGGAGTGGAGGAGAAGGGTCAGCATTGCTTGGAAACAAACAGAAAAAAGCATAAGAGTTAGTTAAATAGGGGTGGGTCACTAAAGAGTTAGAATATTTTCTCCCAATATACCAACATTCTGGTTTTTAATCCTGCTTTCCAGGGGGTTCTGAGGAAGACATCAGCCAATATATAATTCTGTTTACATCTTCCTGATTAGAAATGCAAACCCAAGACAAGAATAGCAACCTACTCATTACCTTTCCATCCTGAGAGGAGGTTCTGAAATCCTTAGTGGAATCACATGATATTTCCAGGGATATTTTGTGTCTTTGGAACACTCAGGGATTCCAGAGATGTTCCTAAAAGATGTGTGATAACTATGGACACTGATTCCCCACCTCTGCAGAAGTCAAGAGCAGCAGGATCAAGCTCAATCTGACTAGCAACAATTTCTCATCAGTATAGTACTGTGAATCTTAGTTGGCCAGTATTGGTAATAATCTTCTTTAACCTTTGCATGAACAGCAATTTGAGATGTACTGGAAGGTACTTGGCACAAACATGGAAGACAGGACAAAAAAGAGATGGTTTGGTTGCCCTGCTTGAAGGTACCATCCAAGCATTGCCTTAAGATGATGTGCATGGTTTGGCCTTAACCAAGAATCACCCTGCACTCCTCTCTTGACCATGAACTGCAGCACCTACCTACAGAGCTGGTGCTGTGACTGCATCTCCAGCTCTACAATTTGACTTTGCTCTCTCACCTTCTGCTCTTGGAGATTTTAGCATTACCTTTTCTCTGAAAGAGCTGTTACTAAATTAATAACTTGACCTCAGTGGAGCTCAGAAAAAGAGAGAGTTCTTAGGCAGGAGCACAAGAAAGGAAGATCTCATAATCTTTCCACTTCCTTCCTTCATTTTCAAGGCCAAAAGAGAAGCTGAAGCAAGTAACCCCCTGCCCTTAATGCATCAGCCACTGTCTCATTAGCCCAAGCATGTTCCATCCCTCTTCTTTAAGTAGAGATCTGCACTCTCATCCTTCTCACTGTTTCTTACCTCCTTTTCACATTTATTATTGATATCACCTATCAATAATGCTTTCTGCTGCTTCAAGAGTTTGGCCTGTCTGCCAGATCCCAACTTTCAAGTGCTTTTTGCTTCACCTCATTATATTTTTAATGACCTGTGCATTCTTTCTTTTCCATCCTGTGCCAGTCCCCTTCCTCACAAAGTGTGAGAGAGAAGGTGTTGGCTGAGTAAGGGCAAAGTGAACAATGTTGGTGCTGTAAGCAGTTGCTCCCATGCTGCCCCTCCGTTCACTAGCCAGTTTAGCATCCTCTACAAAGGTAGCAAATGCACTTGTTTAAAGCCCTATTGAAGCATGGATGCTTGCTCAGAACCACCACACAAGAGAGAGTAAAACTTACTTATTTCCTGCAATTTTGCTGCAAATAGCTGTACTTGATCTTTGAAAAGACATTTCTCTTCATCAGGTTCTCCAGCTTTATGAATTGCAGACTTCAGCTGATTTTATCTTATTTTTGTTTTCAAAATCAGCTCATTTTATACCGGCTAAGGTAACATTCTGTTGCTCAGAAGACACAGCAACATTAGAGCAGTTATACCTGAGAACAGGATTACAGCATTCAACCAGACAGACTCAGTGCCAAACAGAAACAGGATTAGTAAATTAGTCTAATATTTAATTTGACAGCCTTGTATAACTGAGGAACCTGACCACAAAGGATTTGCCAATGATATAAGAACAACACCAGCATACATATTTTGAGTCCATGGAAGCAGTTTCTTTGCCCTTTAACTTACAACACTCTGTCCTGACTCCAGTCTGATCCAGCATTCTGTCTCTTGTTGCCATTTCCGCTGTCTGCTGGCTCTGTGAGTCTGCTTGGGTCAAAAGACACATGTGTTATGTTTCCAGAAACCAAATCAACCAATTATGTCATTTCCCATTATTATAGTTATTTAACTGGAAAAGAATAACAACAGAAGAAATGCAACAGCAGGCAAGATGCAACTTTCTTGTTGAGTGGAGTGAGCCTGCCGTACTGCCTCTGCCCATCTCAGCCTGCTCAGGGTCTGCCTGTGATGGTCAAACCTTCCAAGCTTTGGTAGAGCTGGGGCTCATGGAAGGTAAAAGTATTACAGTCACATGTAATCACTGGTCCTCCAACTCTACACACCACATTGTGACTTCATCCACAAATGTGATTTTCAGGGTATGTATAGAAAGGTCATGATGTGATTTTAAGTGGGTGTAAGAATTGATTATACGGGGAAGAAGTCAGAAGGAACAGGAGGGTGTTGTGAAGACACTGTAAGTATCTGAACAGAGGAGACAGAGAGTCAAGTGCTCTTATACTGCCTGAAAGTCATGCACACATATTACAGTTAAGCAGACATGCCCCAGCTTAGAAAGAGTGCACTTTGCTGACAGGTTATCAGTAATGCGTGCATCTTTCCACTGCACATCAAGGAGCAGCTCCAGTCCCAATCAGAGATGTGCAGAATGCCCAGGAGCAGCTGAGCTCTCTGTGAAGTCCATCTTGTTGATAGTCCCTTCAGCACAGTCTGTACCTGGATCTGGAAACTGGTGAATGCTGCAGTGCACACCATTCAGTGGCTGGTGTACTGCAAAGGGATAGCTCTGCCTGCTGTCTGCACCCTGGCCTACCACCAGACGCATTTCTAGGATTCAGGAAGGTCACAGTGTCTGTTTTGCCATGGTGGAGCTGCAACGACCTGCCCCCTTGTTAACCTCCAATAAAGGGGCAAATGATTTACAGTCTGGTCTTGGCATCACAATTCCATGGCTTCAGGACACAGAATTATCCTGATCTCTTACTTGAACGGGTAAGGCACAGCATGAATGTGACTAGAATTAGTGCCTCTGGGTGTATTATAGAATTTATAGATATGGGAACACAACATACACGGATTTTTGTCTTATCAGATTGATGTCCTCTATGCTCATACCTTTGGAAGAGCTGTGATAATTGAGATAATTCTCATCCCTTAAAGCAGCTTTTTAAGCTGTGATTATTTTGGCAGCACAGCTCAAGTTTTATCACTCACAGAATGCAGAGGCGGAAAAAAATCCCACTTCTTTTTGTTCAGCTTTAACCCAAATAAACCCAGACCACTGAAAAGAAGAAGGAACACCTCTCTGTACTCACGTCTCCTCTGATTACTGTCCATGCCTTCTCACTTGCTAGAAAGTGCCTCTCGGATTATTTTATCACTCTTATATACTCTGAATATTTTTACTAAAAAAATAAAAAAGGATTTATAAAATGCACAATCTTCTGCTCTGCATAAACAAGTGTCTGTAATTGTGAACATCTATGTCTAGAGCAAGAACAGAACATGGGAACTTCAAAACCAAATCCAGGACTTGGGTAAGTTTTCAGAACAATAAATTTTTCCCTAGCCTTCTTTTAGATAAATCATAATAACTGAGCTTCATCTTCCCGTATTGAGTTACCTGTCTAACAAAAATATATGTGGTATCTAAGACTTGCTACTTTCTTTGAATTTCCTATTTTAGGATATTTTCTGTCTGTATTTACTGCTTTTGAGATGTATTCTCTGCCTGACAATGCGTAGGAATTCTGAGGGTCTTACTCAAGCTGCAAATTTATGAGTGTGTGTGAGGTATACTTACTTCAGATCTTCCTGATTCCAGCCTCAAACTTCTCCCATCATCATTAAAATAAATGATTACATCTCCTTCAGTTCTGCCTACTCTGTGAGAACCATTGAAGCATACAGTGGATTTCCCAAATATTGATGTGGGACATGAATGTGGGACACAAATCCTAAAGTTAAGGACTAAAGTGACAAATTTAGGCACTACAATAACCAGATATCAGAGGACTCACAGCTCTAATGTCAATGCTAGTGCACAGTGAATTCAAGACCCAAAACCCGAATCCACAAAAATCAATGATCCAGGTGAGGGTGTGTTGTAAATGACATCTTTTTTTCCTGTAGTTCCTGATCTGTGGAGTACAGAACTCCTTGAGAAACTGTAAGTCAAACTGCAGCTTGTCCCTTCTTGGTATTCCACTTTATATGAAATTCTTAGTGGATGGAAACCCTGCCCATGGAAGTGGGACTGAAACTAGATGGTCCTTTAAAGTTATTTTCTTTCCAAACACTTCTACCATTCTTACCTCTACTGTGGTGAAGAGTGTGAAATCTTCTTGCTGGAGCACATAGATCAGAGCTGGATCACAGAGGTTGCTTCTTTAGGTACTTTCCAGGGCTTCTTGATAAAAGAGTATTATATGTTGAAGCCATTTCCAGGCACACAAGGGACAGGATAATTGGGAACAGAGTTTGGAAAATCATGTGCAATCAGGGTAAATTGTCCCTGACCAAACTGATTTTTTTCCATGTTGAAATACCAGTGTCTGTGACCATGGGTAGGATGGGATTTAAATAATTTAAATCATCTTAAGGAAAGCTTGCAAAACAGTTTCTTTAGTATACTTGCAGTCATAATGAGAAGATATGCACTGGATGGGTGCACTGTTTGGTGAGCATTAAATTAACCAAATTGTCAAAGGTGTAGCTGTGATTCTGGATTCCATTATCAGCAAAGAATGGCTTAAGAAATGAAGTTTCTTTAGCCTTGAGCCAAGGAGGCTAGGAGGAAACCTATTTGCTGTGTTCTACTACCTGAAGGGTAGCTATAAGAAAAACAAAGATAGGCTTTTCTCAAAGATGCAGAGGAGGGAAAAGGAGGAAATAGTCACAATTGCCACAAGACAGATTTCAGTTAAATGTAGGGAGTGGTTATTCACTCAGACCCATTCTTCACAGGGTAACTACAGGTACTGTGATCTCTCCATCCCTGAAGACTGCCACAGCTCAGCTGGACAAGGACCTGATCCAACAGACAGCTGGAGGTAACTTCAAAGCTAATTTTGTATGACAGGGGTGGTGTCTAGAAGACCTCCAGAAATCCCTTCACTCTATGTTTGTCTGTGGTTGTAAATATTTTGTGAAGCAAGAATGTAACCCAAAGAGTCCTCCTGCCCCAAAATGAAAGGTCCCAAATCTTCTGCTCAGCTAAAAGGGGGAGGCAGAAAGCTGAGACCTGTGGGACTGCTGAGGTGCATCCCAGAGTCCTGAGGGAATTGTCTAATGTTACTGCCAGGCCATTTTTCATGATGTTTGAAAAGTCATGGCACTCAGGTGATGACTGTGGTGGTTGAAAAAAAGGGAACTATTGCTCCTATTTTTAAAAGGTGTAGAAAGGAGGAGCCTGGGAACTACCACACTGTCAGACTCACTTCTATGCCTGGGAAGATCGGGGAACAGACTCTCCTAGAAGCCATGGTAAGGTATACAGAGAACAGGGAGGTGACTTGGCACAGCCAGCATGGCTTCACCAAGGCACGGTCCTGCCTGACCACTAAGGGGCCTTCTATGATGGAGTGACCACATCAGTGGACAAGGGAAGGGCTACAGATGTCGCTTACCTGGACTTCTGTAAAGGCTTTCACATAGTCCCCCACAACATCCTTCCTTCTAAGTCAGAGAGAGATGTATTTGATGGGTAGGATGTGGTGAATGTGGAACTGGTTGAGTGGTTGCATCCAGATGGTGGTGGTCAATGTCAGAGTGTCTGGATGGACACAAATTATGTCAGCTCAGGGGTCTGTACTGGGACCAGGGCTAATTAATTTCTTCCTCAATGCCGTGGACAGTAGAGTGAAGTGCACCATTAGAAAATTTGCAAATGACACTAAGCTGAGTGGTGAGGTTGTCATGCCTGAAGGACAGGATGCCTCCCAGAGGGACCTGGATGAGCTTGAGAAGGGGGTCCATGGGAATCTCATGTGATTTAACAAGGCTAAGTGCAAGATCCTGGTACAAATACAAGCTGGGGGACAAATAGATTGAGAAGAGCCCTGAGAAGAAGGACTTGGGACTACTGGTAGATGAAAAGCTGGACATGACTTGGCAAAGAACACTCAGAGCCCAGAATGTCAACTTATCCTGGGCTGCATCCAGAGGAGTGTAGGCAGCAGGTGAGGGATGGGATTCTTCCCCTCACTTCATTCTGGTGAGACCCCCCTTGCAATTCTCCATCCAGCTCTGCAGTCCCCAGTGCAGAAAAGACATGGACCTGTTGGACTGAGTCCAGAACAGGGACACTAAATGATCAGAGGGCTGGAACATCTCTGCTGAAAAGACAGTCTGAGAGAGCTGGGGTTGTTCAGAGAAAAGAAGGATCCAGGGTGTTGTTTTTAAACTAAGAAACTGTAGATTCAGACTAGATAGGAGGAGGAATAAATCCTTTACAATGAGGGTGGTAAAACACTGGACCAGGTCGCCCAGAAAGGTGGTAGTTGCTTCTGTGGAAACAGTCAAAGTCAGGTGGTACTGAGGAACCTGATCTAGTTGAAGATGCCCCTACTCATTGCAGGAAATATGACTTGATGATCTTTAAAGGTCCCCTCCCACCCAAATTTTTCTATGATTCTATGAGAGACCTCTAATGAAATGGAGACTCAGCAGGTCACACAATGGGGTTCCCCTGGCACTGGCACTCCAGGGAGTTATTACTTTTTTCAGAGAAGCATGAAAGAAGGCACATGAGGCCAGAAATATTACTTCTTTGAAGTGGATCCTTATCTTTGCTTTCTCCTCATCTCTGTCCTTATCTTAAAACACTAGCCAAATGAGTGAGAAACACTGTTGATATATTAAGCTGAGGAGCAGGAAAATGAGTTTATTGTACCCTGGTCATTCTCATGGAGTGTTGTCACCTTCCAGCTACTGTTAGTGCCTTCCCTCCCATTAATTTGCTCTTCTTACATGTGCTGTTTTGAGACTGTGACCTGTAGCTCTGCCCATGTATGTGCCAGAAAGTGTCACCTGGAAGAAACTGTATTTTATGAAGATTTTAGTTTCAGGGATATGCTAACTATTCCTGATATTTCTTCAGATTGTAGGCTGAAAAAGGCATAATTTCTGAATCCTGGAAAGGCATAACATTAATTAAGTGCCAGCTCACTCAGCTCTTGCAAGATACTTCATGTGAGACTTCAGATTTAAAGAAATTTTCATAAATAAAAACTTTAGAATTTAAGTCCAGGACAACAAAATCTTTTTAGGCCTGGACCACCTCATCCATTCTCTTCCTCCCATGGTACTAATATATTCCTTTATCCAGAGAGCTTTGTTTCTCCATATTGAGGTGCAGTGAAGATAAACACTGTGTAGTAGCTGGTTGGTGAGATACAAGGTGAAGCTCTGCACTGAAGTCACTCTGGTTTGAGATAACCAGCAAACCAATAAGAGAAATCAGAATCACTGTCATATTGTAACACTTAATCTGTGTGTAAACTTATAAGAAAAGTCTAAATCAGTAGGACCGGTGTTTTCACCTCACTTCTTGTCCTTTTGTTTTATATGAGATTTTTCTTCCCTTGTTTCTGTCTAGTGGTTTATTGCTGGGTTTCTTTTTCCCCATCACTATAACTTATCATTCCAGTATTCAGCTCAGCACATGAATTATTAATACTGTTTTTATGCTAAATGTCCCTGCCTTGCACATAATTTGACCTTACTTACTGAAGATGTAACTGTGCAAACCCTTCAGAACACAGTACCCTCACTCTGTCTATGAAAAATGTTTCTTCCTTGTGTTTGACTTACTTAACCAAGATTCAAAACACTTTGAACAGTCATGTGACCATTTTTTATTATCCCTTTTTTCATTACAGAGTAAGAATGAAAAAATAAAACACTAACCTTTCTGAAAGCTAATTACCTTTTTTGGTTGCTAGTAATTGTCCCTGTATTTTCTTACTGGCATCTATCCTTGAACACAATGGGGAAATGAAAAAATTAAAACTTGCCTTCCACTACACTTAAAAAATGACTTATCATCAAGAAATATTCAGTGTAGCTTTCAAATGTGGTTTAGGAAATAGCTGTAGCTTGTATTCACCTCAGGATAATTGGAAAATATCTCAGTTTATCATACTGGTTCTCTATTCAGCAAAATGTTTTCTTATACTTCTCCCAACATAGTAAAAATTTAATCCTGTACTGAGCTCAGCAGGAACAATTTTAAACACCTGCTGTCTCAGTCATAATGTCCACCATCTTTCCCTTAGGGAGTGTAGTTTCATTTCCATGTAGAACTTGAAAGGTAATTCCAAAGTCTTTATTGAAAAGGTGTATGTTTACCAATGGTCTGGTTCACTTCCAGCAAAAATAACAGATGTCAGACATTTTGAAAGGCAAATGTTTTCTAACAATAACCCATTACAGCATAAATAGTTATCAAGCAGCATAAAATATTCATCAAGTTAACAATTAGCATTGTGGTTATTCTGATGACCATGTAAATGTCATCTTGCTTTCTCCACCCTGATGTACTCTTCCTTCCATAGTCTTCTGTGGCAAGGATTTTCATAGTCCAATTAGAAATTCATGTCATTTTTCTGAGCACCATTATTTCCTCTAGTTTCAGTTCTATTGGTTATCCAAATATTTTTTGAGTCTCCCTTGTCTCCTTGCCAAAACAAGAAATTCTGGTCTTTTACAGCTTTTACCACTTGACAGAGTCCTTCCTTACTACAGTTATTTCCATGCATACCTGGATCCCACAGGCTGTTTTTGTGAAGCGTTGGGCTGCACTGCAGTAGGATGAGCTCACAGCCTGTGGTTCTTCAACTTTCAACAGTATTTGATTTCAGAACGTGCTCATTGCTCACTTCCAGCAGCCTCCATTCACTGTGGTTTCAGAGGAAGAGGAATAGACAGAGCAGAAGTCAGACAACCTCTCAGTCCTTTCTGTGAGTGTAAATTTGGGGATTCTCCTCCATGAAATCTGCCCTGACATGGATAAGGAAACTGTGTCAATCTGAGTTGTCGTCAGATTCTTTTTTCTTGAGGAACCTCAGCATGTGAATTCATATTGTCTTTTTCAATCCTGATGAAACAGGACCTCAGCCATTTGTTACTGAGAGAATATTGACCTCTTCATGCTTTTCTATAAGTAGCATGAACACGTAAAGAAACAACTCATCCTATCCTCTGTATAGCTTACCTTTTGCCAATAATATAATTTACTTTACTTGTAGATAAAAACTTAGTTACATTCTTATGCTCACAACATGATAGGGGAAAAAAAGAAGTATTAACTGTGAAACTGCATCAACAACAATATTTATATATACTAGATTACCCAAATTGTAAATATTAAGCAATCATCACTATGACTAATTTTAAAAATTCACTCTTATTTATCACTAGTCAGAATGTCATGTATGAGATACTATTCTGAAGCCATTAACTTTCCCTTTATTATTATTATTATCAATTTGAAAAAAATTCCTTGTATGGATTTAATTGTACCTTTACCAATGTGTAGGCTTTCATTGGTAATCAAAGTTTGTTTAGGTTCTGCTGTCTGTCTCTGACACTTTGCTTTGCTTTCATGAGTGGTGCATTCTGCTGTCTTATCAGAATGCATTCATTGCAAAAATGTAATAGATTGTTTCTTAATAGACACTTTCAATGTTTAAATTATTTTTGAATGCCTTAAAAGTCAGCAAATTAAATCGCCCATTTCTGCCTTTTCACCAGCAAAATCAGAAGGAAGGAGATAATACAAGACAAATAATTATCATAACAACTTTTACAGTACAAGCTTAAAAATAAATTCAATTAATTTAAATGTCAACTTATTGTCAGGTTATGTTCTTAATTTTTATTTCCTCTTCAAATGTCAGCCTAAATAAAAATTTTTGTACAATATTAAATTATGTACCCAAATCTCCAATACAAGATAAACCTTCAGAAAGGAGTGGGTTGACTCTGCTTTACAAAATAAACAGGTATTTGAGAGTATCTCCTTCCTCATATATTGGCATTTTGGCATTTGGTGAGTACAGGTGAGTACTGTAAGTCTGTCCAGGCTGGAAACCATTCGGGCATAAATATTTACATGGCTGGATTGTCAATATGTGTTGGAGACAAGCCAAACTTCCTAAACTCTTTTTCATTTTTAATTCTGTAAAATTAAATTTAATTCTGTAAAAAGAAGGAGAAAGTACCAGGATACAAAACGGGCTAAAACTCAACACTACTCCTCTAGTTACCAAAATATCTATAAGTTTTCATAAGGAAAAATATGTTATTTCCACCATATTGAATGAAATGGGCAAATCCATGCCATCCACAATTCATTTACACTGGCAGAGCAGCATTCACTGACATCGGGGCTGGATTTTGATGTAAGAGCTACATGTCACTTATATCCAAAGCAGCAGCAGTAGTATTATTACTGCTGATATATCCCATTTATATCAAATATCACTGATATATGCCAGTTCCCCACAGATGTAGAGTTTCTTCATTATAGTGATTAATGCAGCAGACTGAGAAGATCTAGTCTATAATGTTCCTCTTTGCTCTGTTTATGTTCATTATGAGATTTTTTTTTTTGGCTCACTTCTTTCCAAGTTGTTCCTAAATTGCTGTTGTTCCTATACATTCATGTCACAATTGATAAACTTTGGTGTTACCATTCCTACATTTAATAGAGTTTTCACAGTTAATTAATAAACTTCTGTGTTACTAAGCCTATTCAAATTCAATTCCAAATTCTGCTTCAAACTTTAATGAGTTTATCAGGCAGGATCCTGCAGTGAAAGTTGGCAGGGCACCGCATGGAGTCCTGTGTTTGTTTGGCTCTGGCAAGTCACTTCTCCATCTCTCACTCAACATCTGCCCATCTTGCATAGTCAGCGAGCAAATCCTTCTCCTGTCACAGCCTGTGCCAGCAGTGCACTGTTGGAGCTGGCAATTATTGGAAAGCTGAATCAGGGCTTAGAACTGTGCTAAGACTTTGCCATAAAAACAGGCAGTTTAGCAATGATAAAGGAGTAGGCTGGGGAAGGACTCAGTGCTAGATATTCTCCTTCTTAGCAGAGCGCCCCTCCTCCCTCCCATGGATAGGGCAGTGGTCAATATCACAGGATGCTTAAAAGGTGTTTAAAGTTCTCTTTTCAGGAAGCTGCCCTGAAAGTGGGTATGAACCCAACAGGTACCTTCACACACATGCCTTGGACTGACATCACTGCCTTGAACTTGGATGGAACATGCTCTCAAAACAACACGTGGTATTCCAGTCAGTCTCTGTCAGCCTGACTTTGTTTCTCAGTCTTTGTTTCACCATTTTCATACCACTGAAGTGCTCAATGTTGATGTAGGGTTTTCCTTTAAATAATAGTTTCAGTGTATGTGTCTGTGTTCCAGACAGACAGAGAGTCTGAGAAAGAGGCAGGAGATTTTACTCTCTGAACATAAATACACTGAACACTTCAGAAATGCATTATTTAATCTGTGATTTGATAGAGATAGCTGTCAGTTACCCAAATCCAGAATAAACTCATTTACTCATTATCTGTCCTTTTGTTCCTTTTTTTATTTTCCTTTTCTTTTAGCACCCCTGGCACAAAAGACTAGAAGTGAAAAATTAACAGGAATCTTGTGCTAGAAAAGCTCAATTCAAGAGTGTGCTGTGTAATCCAATTTTAATTTCCCAAGTTTCTAACATGTCATATGATACTTGGTGAATCAACAACACTCAAACCAGTATTCTGCTTTGTATTAACAAGGAAATTTAAAGGGCTTCTTTAGTGCTAAAAGAGGAAATAATTTGCCCAATTTAACTGACAAGTGGCAAGTTTGTCAGTATGCAGTGGACAAAGATGACAATGAATTGTAAATCCCCTGTGAAACATGCTTTTCACACGACCTCTGGGGAAGTTGTTAATGTGGTCAAAAGCTCCCATTTCTGAGCTCATTACACTTTGTAGTTAAGTCTTATTTTAGTTATGCCCAACTTTATTGTAGTTTTACCATTCAGACACGATATTTGCTGTATCACAACATGCTTAGACAACACAATAACAAATTGGCTCCTGGCAGTACTGGTGTAGGACTAAAGTCTAAACTTTTGTGAAAAATTGTGTTCCACTCAGCTATGATGGCCTAAAGAAACCTGGGGTCAACTTTGGATCTATAATAATAACGATGTTCTGTAGCTCATGAAGGTTTTGAAATACGAAAAGTGCATAAATCAAATTTATGTCAGAATTAGAAATTACTGATTCCCACTTAAGACAATTTATACATAACACAGAGCTTTGGTGATGGTGCATCAGTGAGATATTTGGCACTGAAGACTGGACAGTTAAGCTAGGGTGCAGGTCTGACATCTCATTTTTTAAAACCTCTTTCTTTCCCATCTTCCTAAATGAAACTCTTGAATCTTTTCTTCTGCTTGGCTTTAGGCCAAGCCTGTTCTACAAAGTAGAGTTGTCTACTTTAATGTGTCCTAGAAGTGACAGGGACCATCAGGACTAATGAGAAAAATGATACAAGAAAGAATTGCAGTGGAATATTAGACTTACTGCAGTTTTGCACAGGTATGACCCAGAAGACAATCTGCATGTCCTGGAGCAATGGTGTTACTGGGTTTGGCTGGGATGACATTCCACAGGTGAATTCCTTTGTCACAACCTGTCTGGGGATTTGTCTTTGGGATTAAAACAGGGTGGATAACACAACAGTGTTTTGGCTGTTGCTGGGCACCTCTTGTACAGTATCAAGGTTTTCTCACTCTCTTCCCCCAAGTGACCTCTTACCCTCTTTCACCCTCTTACACTCCCAAGTTAGAAGGTTGGGACTGAGCAACAGGCTGGGAGGAAACATATCCAGAAGAGCTGCCCCAAACTGACAAAAGAGTTATTCCATGCCACATGACATCACATTCAGCAAGAAAACTCCTGGTAAGTAGAAGGAAGAAGAAATTTCAGAGTTATGGCATTAGGCTTTCCAAGCACCTGCTATGCAAGCTGAGGCTCTTCTTACTAGGAGACAGATGAACATCTGCCTACCAATGGGAAATAGTGGATTAATTCACATTTTTGCTTTACTTTCACACACAACTTTCATTTTTCTTAATAAATTATCATTACTTTGATTCACAAGTGCTTTTGCCTTCCTTCAATTTCCTCCAGCCCCCATACTTTCTGAGAAGGGAGTGAGGGGAAGCCAGGGTCAGTATTTGGCTGCTGTCTGGGGTCAGCCCATAAGAACTGGCCTTACAGAACAGGAAAGTTGTGGCTGTTGTCAGAGGCAGAACACATTGGGCAAGACCAGGGGACCTTGCAGATTCTCTTTTACATAACACACCTATATACAATGTTTCCAAAATTGATTTTTTTTCCAAGTACAGTGGGGATGGGGGGGGGGGGGATGTGTTGGAACCCAGTTTAAGACAACTACATCAGGGGTCTGCCTCTTAATGTCCACTGGGTTCTTAGTGTAATTGGTGGTGATCTACGGGCCCTGCCCAAACACCCAAACACCTGACAGGCAGTGGGGTAGCTTGCCTGGTCTCTCACTGCTGGTCCAGAAGAGCCCTGGGTATGTCATGGGTCTGATGTGGTATCTGCCAGCTCCACGTGCCTCTGCTGTCTCAAGCACCTCCACACCCACCTGAGAGTGTCTGAATATTGCCACTACCCCATGCAAGGAGAGGGGGAGATCCTATTAGCTCCTAAAGTCAATGGAGCAGCTGAATTGCCTCCTGGGTCCTGTTGGCTGAGCTGAGCAAATGAGCCAGGCAAGAGCATGCCTATAGGTGGGTCACTCAAGGGTACCCAGGACTACCCAAGAACCAATGACACAGAACTTTTAAGAGTACATGACTCCTGGGAGTGACACCTGGAAGAAAAGCGGGGTGCACTAAATGTCTTGTCCCACTGGAGATGACATTCAGGCAACCAAAGTGAGTCTCTTAAAACTCAACCAACCACAGTGGAGTCCTAGACACTGAAAGCAAAGGTAAACATCTATTTGTAAATACAATTAGGAGGATTAAAATTAATCCCACCTGGAAAAGGCAGGATGGGTGGATGGCCAGTGCAATTTCATTTCATGTGCAGTTCTGCTCCACTTCCAGCTGCTGCTCCAGGCAAGCACCACAATCCCACAGGGTCTGTGCAGCAGCTGCCAGCCCTGGGAAGATGTCTCAGCTATCTGTGGGTGTTGCAAATAACACTTGACACCTCTGAATAGGCAGCTGACTCAAGCCTCAAGATTCATTCAAGCAGCCTATCAAACAAAAAAGGAAACTCCAACACCGGTGTTTTATAAAAATGCTGTGCTGAGAATCTGCACAATTACAAATAATAGCTCTAAAATGCCTTTTGACTATATTTGCTGTGATGAACTGAAATGGAGTCATCATACAATCATCAATAACTGAAGGAAAACACCTGTTGTACAAAATCTGAGAGCTGTAAGAGATGCTAAAAAAGCCCACAAAAAATTCCGCCAAGAAGAACAAAAACCAAATGAAACCTACTGTGAACTTCATAAAAAACCTGGAAGCAAACTGGCTGATCCCATGAAGCAGATAAACTATACATGCAATGGAGGGATGTTAAATTGATTATATAAGAAAACAGACTGACAGCTCCCTGGCTAAGTTTCTGAGCTCTTCATTCTTGGTTTCAATAGGTTGCCTAATTTTGATTAGAACATGTATTTTTGGCAGTATTAGTTAGATTCCACTGAAAATGTTTTTTAACTTATACTGCCAAAATTACATTACTGAAAAATTGGTTACATTTTCACATTTGCATTTACGTGACACTTAGGCATTGTTTTTTTTTTATGTGTGATGTTCACTGTGAAAATATAGTTATTATACATTTCCTAAATTCATAATCACCTTTTTTTTTTTATCTCCATGGAACATCTGCAATCTTGCATCTGCAAATTTCTGAAGTTGATGGCCCTTCTATGTTTATCATATCCTCACAGCTAGTACATGGAAATGATTGCTTGAACTCTCCAAATTAAAGTGCAAACTGAACCAGACTCATAGAAATATACAGTGATTGTTCTAGTCTAAGACACTTCTACAAAGAGGAGAATGGATTTGTTTTACTTTGCTTTTGAGAAGAGTAGGAACCCCGCCTATTCAGCTTCTATGTCTTGGTGGGCACAGTAATGAACAGGTAAACAGTGTTAGCAAACTGCTGCTGTCTGTGAGTATGTGACTACATCTTAGGTTCTGTGCTAACAATTCATACATTTCCTGGAAAAACTCGATTCTTCATTTAACTGACTGTGCATGAGAACTGGAAAAGGTAAAATCATAGACTGGAAATCTTAAGATCTCAAAATCTTAATTAAAAGCAGAGATGTGGATTTCCAGGGAATAAGTTGGTAAATTTCATCAGTATAGAGTCACAGAACTGTAGAATTTTTTGATTTGAAAATACTTCTATAGACCATCAAGTCCAGCTCTTAGTCCAGCACTGCCAGGTCCATGAAACCATGTCCCTACATACCACATGTCTTTTAAATATCTGCAAAGATAGTAACTCAACCAAAAGTCTGCGCAACCTATTCCAATGCTTGGCAACCCTTTAGGTGAAGAAATTTTTCCTAATATCCCATCTAAACCTCCCCTGGTGTAACTTGAGACCATTTCCTCTTGTCTTATCACTTTTTACCTGGGAGAAGAAACTTCCCCCCACCAGAGTACAGCCTCCAGGGAACTGTAGTGAGCAGGAAGGGCATCCCCGAGCCTCATTTTTTCCAGGCTATGCAGCTCTCTCAGCTGCTCCTCATCACATGTGTGCTCCAGACCCTTCCCCAGCTCTGTTGTCCTTCCCTGGACAGGCTCCATCACCTTAATAAACATTTTGAATTGAGGGTCCCAAAACTGGGCACAGGATTCAAGGTGTGACCTCCCCAGTGCCCAGTCCAGAGGGACAATCTGTGCCCTGGTCCTTCTGCCCACACTAGTGCTGACACAGAAGGCCAGGAGGCCACTGGCCTTCTTTCCACCTGGGCACACTCTGGCTCATGATTTCCACTGAGCATCCACTCTGTCCCCAGCCTGGAGCACTTCAGGGGCTTGTTGGGCCAAGAGGCCAGGAGGAATATAACCATGGAATTACACTAATTTGCAGCAGTTGATGATCAGTTGACTCCATCCTACCTGAGGGAGTCTACTAATCTTTCATCAGTGATAGACAAAAATGGTGCTAAGTGTAACTAAAAATTACAGATTAGCTACCTTCTATTTAAAGAAAATTTGAAAAGACTGTTGAAATTGCAACTGCCATCATTGCCTTGTGCTTTCCTTTGCAAATCTATCTGCTGTTTCCTACCCTATAACCCTTATAACCTTTATAACCCTTATAACTCAATGGGAAATCTTGCCTTGCAGGGATTCTACTTCTACCTACAAGCATATTTTCAGCCATATTTTCAGCCTTATTTCAAAACAAAGTGAGATGATGTAGTGATCCATCATTGTAACTCCTAGCTAATATTAACACCACTATTACAGATTGTTCCTAATTAAGAGGGAAGACTAATCATTCAAATAAGTCACAGGAGACAAAAAGAGAAAGAGACAGAAAAATCTTGTTAAACTTAGAAACTTTCCAAAGAAAACAAGAAAGCAGTCAAAAAAAATTTGAGGCCAATGGTGACTAAAAGTAAGGACTCTCTACCTTGCAACTGTGATACTAGCTCTCAGGACAAGGTGTTTTAAAAATAGCTGTGGTGATGAATGACTAAAACCTCTGTCTGTAAAAAAAACCTCTCAGAGACATAAGGAGCTTGTGCCGATATACAGCAGATTCTCAGAAAGATGGTTTTTTAGAAACACTGAGAAAGCTCCCTGTTTAAAGTAATTATGGGGGAAAAAAGTAATTATGGGAAGTGTGTTTGTACAAAGGGGTTTGGCCTCAGAAGGATGCATCTAATTGAGCTAAAGTTGTGAATAAAGCAGGAGAATCATGGTGTGCCTCACAAGAGCACACTGAAATAACAAACAGCATCACATTTGTCATTTGCTCTCTCAACCATGGAAAGGACAGAAGCCATGCTATATTAGACTCCCTGTTTGCCACTATCTCACTTGAAAATACAGCAGCAGATAATTATTTATTTCAAATATTTTGTATGTTGCTTCTGAGGCAGAAACTTCATTATCATGACTCTGAATGTGTTTATTTATTCAGATATTATTTATAATGCATCAAAGTTAACTTTTTCATGTTGTGACCAAATGAACATTGAAACAGTCAACCATACAATGATTGAAGTTCCATAACCTGCTTTATGTCTGACTTCGTGATTGCCACTCTTCACCTGTCTGAGAAATTATTCTTTCACTCAAAAAAAGATAATAAATAGATTTTAAATAATAATAATAATAATCAGGTTTTCCCATGACAGATTTTGACCTTTTGATGAAAACTTGAAAATTTTGACCCTGAAATGCCATACAGGGGTACCCTTGGTTGATCCAGGATTCACAGTTTATAAAGAAGAAAAGGGATCTGAAGCAGCCATGTATCAGCTGAAGCTGGAAACACAAAATAATTTGAATCTGGGCTTCCCCAGGAGACACTTTCATGAACATTTCACTGAATGATCATTCTTTCCTTTGAAACAGCCTCAGGAGATTTTTTTATATTTCATTTATTTATTAATTTATTTTTTTTTGTGCACATTGGGTGAATTATAGACATAGAGGCTACAGATATAAACACTCATCCACTGTAGGCCAGCTTGATTTTTCTGTGGAACTGATCATTTAGATGTGAACTGTATTTCCTTCCACTAACCCTCTAAGACATTCAATTAATTTTTTTAAATGCAGGATTTATTTGTGCTTTCTTTTGCTGCATATTTTATTGATCGAAAACACCACTATTTTTATTTACCTTTTCCAATTTTGATAGATCCCAAATACCAAGGAGATACCAGCTCAGTTCTTAAAACCATTTTTATTAATGAGTATTTCCATGAACATTCTTTGGCTGCAAATTACCTTAAGAAATTTTGATTCCCTGATGTTTTCCCTCCCAAGGGGCCTCTTCACCTACATTGAGAAAAAACAAAAATGCTGGTGTTCTGTGCAGTAAGGCTTCTCCCAGTTAAGTCACAGCCTCTGTGTCTCAGAGCCTGAGGGCTCTGTGTTATGGATGGATTTTTTGGCCAGAGTTACTTCTGACGTGGGGTGCCAGGGCAGATTCGATGGTGATTTTTGGAAGCAAGAGCAAATGGAAAAATAGGCATTTCAGTGCTGTGGTATAAAGAAATGAGACTAGAGAATTAGAGGGAGAAAAACATGTAGGTGTGATCTAGCTCTGAAAAAATAAGGGTAAAACAATCTCTAGTTACTAAAATAATTTCTTGTGAGGTTTAAGTCTTTAGGAATTGGTGTTATCTTCTATGTTGTGTTCTTGGTTAGCAGCCAGCATTCATGTTTGATTAGAGTAGTGCTTCAGGAGAATAAAAACCAAACTAATGCACCAGCTCTCACATTTAAATGCTTCGAAATGCAGAGATTTGGAAGGAGAAAGTTGGTTTTCTTACATGGTGCCCAACAGGGAAACAGCAGCTGAATTTCTACATGGATGTACCGGCCCACTGGATATCACACCTTAGCACACATTTGGCATGCAGGGAATAATTTAGCACAGGGAATAATTTCTCTACCATCAAGATATGAAATGCAAAAAGAAATTTATGTTGAAAGGAATCAGCTTCCCTTACTTGGAGATGTGACTCTTCCCTGAGAGTGAAGGTGATTGCTTTAGGGTGGGCACATCACGTGTGTGTGGATACAGTCAAATGAAATGGATTTTACTTGTTGAGATCATGTAACTCAGAATCCATAAAACATCACAGGAGAACATCTCAGCCATTTTTTGCTGAGGCACACTGAAAGATGTCATTTCTTAATTTTCTTCCTTCTGTATGGTTTTGTGGCAGACTATCTTTCTAATTTATCAGTATTTATGAAATTCTCAGCTCTGAGTCCCAGGTAAGTTATTTTCCTACAGAATATATAAATTAGAGATTGCTCTTTCTGCATGAATAACACATGCAGGCATTATTATGTTATCAAAAAAAGCTGAAAGAAATTTACAGGACAGTTTTGAAAGCAAGGTAGAAAACAGTATATAGCTTACAAACACTTAGGGATTGGAAAGGATCTCTGTCTTAATTGCTTGAAAATAAATTTCCAATTAATTAAGAAAAAAAAAGATGAGCTAAATAAGGATTCTCAATTAATAATCCTGAAAACTGAAATTAAATCTTAGTCATTAAACTCATGTAATGTCTCTGCACCTAATTATGATTTCCCCAGAACTACTCTTAAATTTATATTTCACATTATTTGAACTTAATGACCCTTTTATAATTGGGGAAGATGTAAACTTAGCCTCAGCCCCATGCACTGGACCAATCCCCAGTGAGGAAACTAAAAGTTCATGAATAATAAAGCAACACTGAGCTGAACAGAGTGGGGAGAATGTGAACACCTGGAAGATCACTAAAGGTGCAGTTGTGTCTGTATACATGTAGGTATACACAGGACATACTCTGTAGCTTCCTTTTCAAATACTGTCATTCATGATAACTACAATACCCTGAGGAAAAAAAAAAGAGAAAGAAAATAAGAAAAAGGAAAACAGGAAAAAGAAGAAAAAAGTAAAAGAAAAAGAAAAAGAAAAAGAAAAAGAAAAAGAAAAAGAAAAAGAAAAAGAAAAAGAAAAAGAAAAAGAAAAAGAAAAAGAAAAAAGAAAAAGAAACAATTTTTTTCTAGAACTATTTTTTCTACAATAATTTTATTAGTAAAAGAATAACAGTCTTACTAATTTTCTCTAACTTTTCCTGACTATTTAACAAATTAAGCATATTATTCATGAAAAGAGACCTAGAAGGAACCTCATGTATGCAGCGTGCTGGGGACTGAAGTTCTGAGCTGTATAAAGCTCATGTGCACAACTGTCAAAGCTTTATCACCTGACCAGCAGAGCTTTTGCAAGCCCAATTTCCCCAAATTCTTGTTGTTTAAGGGGGACCAAAGCAGCAGCTAAAGCCAGAATATAGCAATGATTTCATCTCTTATCTGCACAATTAACTTGGAACTCTTTCTTCCTCAGCTCCTCAACATACCTGGTAGGCATTTCATGGATGTCAGACCCACTAATACTTAATTTCCTTCTCAAACTCATCCTTAAAAATTTATGTCTAACATCCTTCTGGATATATCCATTTAACAATAGGGATTCCTTGGCAAACTTGGGAAACTTGTCATCGGGCTGTAGTAGCCTATTAAAAATTTAAAATTATCCTGTGAATTAGGTGACTTCAGGCCCATGTTAATACCCTGTGTGCAAGTTTAGGGTTTGATGAAAAGCCGGGATGAGAGGGACAGAGAGAAAACCCTGTGATATCTAAAGGTAGCAAAACAAAGTGCACATGTAAAATCACAAAGGATTTTGTTTAGAGTTGAGAGGTTCTAGCAGGATTTGTCGTCCCAACAAGACAGCTGCCTGTAGGATAAATGATCCTAGAGAGACAGCTGTGCTGTGTGAGAAGAAGGAAGAAATGTCAGCTAGACAACCTCAGTAAAAAAAAAAAAAATACACAGCACAGGAAAGTAGAGCCCCAGCTAAGATTTTTAAAGGAGCAAAGAAAGCAAGAGTATAGTTCCTTTTTGGTTCTCTTGGTAGTTTATTGCCCCTGTGCTGGACATGAATAGCCTTAAAGGAGATGCAAGATAAGAGATTAAAAAATATAAGGATCTCCACAAGAGACAGTGAAAATACAACATATGCCTATAGGAACAACCACAGGAAGAGCTTGGTTAAGATGAAAGGGCAGGAGTCAGTGTCTGCAGGACACTCCACTGTCCATCACTGCTGGCAGAGGTTTCAGGCTTCAAATCCTAGTGCTATTTGCCTTCAGTTCAGCTGCTTGGATCATGAATGGATCCTCTAATCTGTTCCACATAGATCCCAGCCTACATTTCATACACCTTCGTTTTCAGCCCTAGGAGTATTAAACATGCCCTGGTATATCTGACATCAAGCTAGAGCAAAAAAACCTAGAATAACCAAAAGAAAGCACTCCACTACTCCCTTTTCTTCCTGATGCAAATGTAAATTTTTGTTAATGGTGGCAAGTTTATATGTAATGATCAACGAGAACAGTTTGTCCTTTCCATATTTCTGAGTCTAAAATTATTGCTACTTGTCCATTTTAGCTGGCTGCTGTTTTGTTTAGAGCTAAAGCAAGAACTGGTACTGGTGGTAAACTGAAGTGGGCTGCATAGAAATGGAAAGGCAGTTTCTGTCTCAACAGAGTGGGAAGATGTCAAGCCATTTTAATACATTATTCTGGATTTTGAATATGTTTATCAAATGTGGAGCAGTATTTTATGCTTGACAGTAGCAGAGGTAGCAAAAGGATTTGGGAGGCCTCTAATAAAATCTTAATCTGTTGACAGAAGAATTTCATTAGCCAATTATTAACGTGTGTTATACAATTCCATGTCTTTGCCTGCCTCCAGACAAAGCCATGTCTGCATTACTACTTCTGGTTTTGCTGCTTAGACAGGCTTAAGGTTGGCCTTTCCATGAATTCCCCGTGGGTATTCTCACAAGTAGTGAATTTAACACAGTACTTGACACTGTACCACAGCAAATAAATCCAGGATAAGTTACTTGAGTGCTCAGTGGATTGTAATATTTTTGATTGAAGATGGGAAATTATATCCCTCAGGCTGAAGCATGGGTCTGGAATGACATTAGTGGCTCATCATTTTCTTACACAAATCAGGAAGGAAATAGGTGAGACTCACAAATTTGAGATGGAGAACTTTGTAAGGTTTCAAGAGCGTCTCAGTAAATCAGTGGGTGGAGCTTAATGAAGCATGCTGATGGATGGTTTCAGATTGTCTGAAAAGCCTTTGTAGATGGGTGTGATCTTTTCTACAGAACAGGATCCTTCACAGAGCTCAATTCAATAAATCGAAGATGCAGTTTGGGTTAATTATAAACTTGAAAGGTTTAGCTGTGGCATAAGCCTTTTTTTGCAGACATCAGAGTCTATCCATGCCTTTTTAATGAACTCCATGACCAGGGAAGAGAATAGGATGAGAGGATATATCAGAAGCAAATGGCATAGTACAGTGTTAAATACTCACCAGAGTCTTCATTCCAGAACTAAACCACAGTGTCCTGGCTTAAGTCTTTTTTTTTCTGGTTCGAGCAAATTTTGGAATTTGTTTACGTTTTTGCATTTTTAAACAGGCATCTTTTATGGTTTAGGACCAGAAGAGTTTTGTCAGATGCCTGGCCTGATACTGCAGCTTTATGTAGATCTTCAAGGGAGTGTAGAGAGACTGCACTCTTCGTGAAAGAGGGACTGCAGTCCTCATCCTGTCTCAACATAAGACAGGATGAATTAGGGTCACAGTGAATTTGGTAGATCTCACAGCAAGGCCTTCTTTTGACTCAGGCTTGCTGATGAAAACAGAGGTCAGAACTTCACAGACAGATATCAGTGAAGATCAATTCTTCTTCTTTCAAACACTTATCTTTAAACAAAAATATAATTTTTGAGTGTCATAAGATCAGCTTAACTACAGTCCATATAACCACAGGTACAGTGCACTGTGTTTCTTGCCCTTTTTCTCATTTCTTTAAATTCCCGCAGTGTAGCAGAATATTTATCCTAAAGCAGTTGTAAGCTGTTTACTTCAAGATGTGGATTTCTGCAGTTTCTGGCTGTGTTTTAATTTGGAAGCCATTTCTAATTGCGTGCTTGCAGAGAAAATTCTTGATGAGTAATTTCTTTTTGTTTGACTCAATATAATGCAGTATATTTACATATTGTGAAGCAGAAGGTAGCTGTCTGTGATTTTCTCTAACTCTCAGCAAAATGGGTATAATTTCCTGTTTGTTTTTTTTTTTTTTATTTTTTCTAATTTAGCTGGTGAAGCTCTGAGACCTGTTTTTATAAGTAGGAAGCCTGGAGTATTTGATCTTGGTGTACTTGGACAGCTGGACAGGGAGAGAGGAAAACAGTAGATTTGAAAAATTGTGTAGAACATGTGAAAGATGCCATACAAAAAACTCAATTTCTGTTGCCCAGTGCAAATTTCTCAACTGGGTTCACCCACTGTTTGCACTACAGAAGTTATCCATTGATCCAAATTAGTGTTTTGTACACAGGAATCGACTTGCTGTGGTGAAGGAAGCCTGCTGAAATCGACAAAAACACCAGAACCCGTAACAGGGGGCAGAGATTTGTCTTTTTAAAGCTTTTGTGTTTTCCAGACTGACTAGATACCAGTGTCTACTTTAAAAATAAAGCCTATTTTCTCTTTATTTTATCTCCTCCCTCCCAAGAAAGGATGCCATATTTTCAGCTAGAGCTGGAGGAAAACTACATTTCCTTTCCCTTCCTAGAACTTCTCATACAATAGTAGAATTATTTGGACTGGAAGGGGCATTAAAGATCATCTTGTTCCAAACTCCCTGCCATGGGCAGGGATACCATCCACTAGACCAGGTTTCTCAGGATCCCATCCAACCTGACCTTGAGCTTCTACAGGGATGGAGCAGCCCCAGCTCCTCAGGGCAATGTGTACCAGGGCCTCACCATGCTCTCACAGGGTAGAATTCCTTCCTAATATGTAATCTAAAGCTATTCTCTTTCAGTTTGGAGCCGTTCTCCTTTGTTCTGTCACTACACTCTCTTGTAAATAGTCTCTCTCCAATCTCAAGGGAGTGATTGCCATTGCAGAAGTCTGACTGCAGCAAAGATTTGAATCCCTAAATCTGTATCAGTATGTATGTTAGACAGAGGGGAAGAAGGAAGAAGAGGTTTTTTTGTTTTGTGTGGGAGTTTGTGGGGTTTTTTTGTTTTTGTTTTTGTTTTTGTTTTTGTTTTTGTTTTTGTTTTTTTGTGGTGGCAGCATGTTTGTGACTCACAAATTTTGTTTGGTAGAATTGCTTTCATAATTTAATCTTGCCAAAAGTGGCTGCGCCTCTTCGTAGTTTTTCATTATAAAAGATCCTCTGTGTCACCCCTGGATAGTATCAAGCCAATAAAAAGAAACGGATTATTACATTTTTTTTCGTCAAATTGTCAAATGGAAGAAAAAAATACCCAATGTACTATAATAATAATGACAATAATAAAAGATACTGACAATATTTAGAGATCAGCTGCATAAGCCCATTGACTGCACTATTTTTGGTAGTGTATTTTCATGCCCCTTCTTGATAACACTGTTGGAGTGTAATGTATTCTGCCTTCCAGATGAAACACTACTTTTTAATTTTTGTGTACAATATAGGCTAATAACATCTCATGGCTTTTCAATCAGAAGTTGTTCTTCGATAAACTGACAGTGATATGAGCACCCCTGGAAGATATTTTTTTGGAACGAGGGAGAGATAGTTGGAAATTCTACGATTAGTGAAAAAAATTTCAGTGGCAATTACTGCATACGGCGCACTGAAATCAATAGGAGAATTCAAGAAATAATGTTCTACTCTGTGTGTGAAAAGAATGTGACCTATCATTAACACCTTCAGGCAAATAAGTGATGATTTAGGGCACTTAACAAAAGCTAATTTGTCTCTTAGGCTTTTTAAAATGAGGACAGGAATTGTAATAACAACAGTGGGGAAATTTTTGAACACGAGAGATCCGAGATTGAAATTTCCTCTTGGAGTATTTTTTTACTGTACTGTTGCACTTAAGTTTTACTTTGAAGTTACATCAAGGGCATCCAGAGTGTGCAGATAAGCAGTATCTGTCAAGTCCTAATACTAAAAAATGAATCACAGAAATATGCTGTTACTTAGAACAGATGTTTTTGTATTACCATTATAAACTTACAGAACTAGAGCCACTCAAATTAATAAATGCCAATAAAAAATGTCATTGAGATCGTGAACCTCAGCATAAAAAATTAAATATACAGATAAACACTCTCCAGTTGCATTCTAGCCATTACTCACACTATTAATCAGAGTGTGAGCCAGTTAACATTCTTCTTTTCTGCTAAAAACGAGTCCAGTGTCCAAAATGGAGGAATAATTTAGCCGATCTGTTCCTTCCAAGCAGTCAATAAAGTTAATTTAGGACATTTTGGTGTCACAGACATCCAGTGCTTTACATCTTCTAACAAAAGGCAAGGTTCCATGTCAATATTTTGACCAGATAAATCTCTCCATATTCCTTTACCAGTCTCTAAAGAGGGAATGTCCTTGTCAACCAGGTGTCTCCATCTGTTTGGGATTTCTTCCAATAGCACTCTATTTCATGCATGCTTTTAAATTCTGCTGAGTGGATCTTCAGCACTACAGATATCCTGTCAATACTTCTGAATGAGTTTCTCTGTTTCAACTCCTGCAATTTGTACCCATAAATTGTATCTCACATTATCCTGTTTTTCTCTTACCAGAGGCTGGATAGAAAGTGTATTGAGCCATTAGGCAATTTCCAAGGTACATTAATCATCTTACCAGCATGTAAGAACAAGCTCACAAGTGCCAATATTCAAAGCTAAGTGTCCCAGTCCCAAAGGAAGTGTCCCAGTGCTCTTGAGGAAGGTCAAATAACATACAATAATGTAAATAAGAATGCTTTCACTAAACAATTATTCTCCATAATGTTCCATAAAAGGAACGCAGAAATAGATACCCTGGATCCAAAGATAATTTTTTGAATCAGAATGTCAGAAGCAGACATACCAATCTCTTCAGCAAATACAAGTGAAGTCCCTTTAGAGTTACCCTTCAAACATTGCTTTTATAATAAATGGATTTGAAATCAGGCTCAAGACAGAGTTAAGGCTCTCTTCAGAGTCAAGAAAAGAAAGCTTCATCAGTTTGCACCAAATCCACAGCATGAAGCTTCTGGTCATCTCAGTGGTGGGGCATTTAAAATTCTTGTATGCTGAAACTGGAGCCACATCTCCCTTCTGTAATCTGGCTGCCTCAGCCTAACAGCAGCTGCTTGTGCTCTGCCAGCACAGCTGCAGAGAAATCCTGTCACTCTTGAGGTGCAAACCCTGTGTTAATCAGGCCAGCACGGGGTGCAAAACATCAGCTGCCCTCAGATACTGCTCAGCAGTGGGAGAATTCCCTTCCTAAGGAAGTTTCTTTGGACTGGCATGCAGGTAGGAGCCCAAACCCACCTCTCCTGATTCCCTCCCTGGGTTGAAAAGTGCTTCAGATATCTCGGAGGTTCTCTTCTGGTCAGAATTTTCTCTCATCTAGGGCCCAGTGGAAGTTCTGCACAAAGATACAGACGTTCTTTTTTTTTTTTTTTTTTTTTTTTTTGCCTTCAGGCATATTTCTGTTTTTTTCCTTTTTTAAAAAAAAGTTCTCTTCCATCAAAACACAGACAATCGTAGATGTGACTTGGCAAATCTGTGTGATCATTACAAAAGGGGAGTGGGAGATGATGATGGCAGCTGTGTTTTTTGGAGAGAGGGACAAGAATTTTAGGTCTCATTTCATTCTTCACTTTTACTAGCTTTTGCAAATGGCAGGAAGATTGCAACATCTTCATTCCCAGAATAATATCAATTCTGTAAAGCCTCAAATTTCACAGAATTACTTTTGAATTCAGATATAATTCCCAGTCACCATACAAAGGATATTAATGCTGGGATTTAACTACAGAATGACATCAACTAAATTAATTTTCTCCCCTTCCATGTCCTGTATCTTGTCTGAAGTATGAATGAAAATTAATTTCCTATGGAGAGGGAATGGCTGTGAGAAATATTGAAGCAATTAATTACTGTAGATTTTGTTCTTCTTGACCAAGACATTTATATTTTCTTAACATTTAATTGATGTTGAGTTTTTAAGTAATAGAATAAGGAGAAGCTGAAGTGATACTATGTAGAATTGGATTACACTCCCCTTCTTCCTTCATATCATCTGGAGTGGTTGCTCCCATTTTAAAAAGGAGTTTTACAAAGTTAAAACTTATGGAATATAATGTGTAGATCCTTGAGAAATAGGTTCTGGTTTTGCTCAAGCATCAATAAAATATGGAGCATGCCAAAAACACCAGATGCATATTTAAAATGCAGTAAATAATGCTTGACAATTATGACTGACTTTTCAATTATAGCCCAAAAATATTAGCTCTTCAAAGGGTCATCATTATCTTTCTTTTGTTGCCAATTACATATTGAAATTAGAATGTAAGATTTCAATATATCCTTCCCTGCACTGCCTGCACATCAAAATAAACTCACTTTATGTAATTTTCTTTCACAGCTGATTTTCCCTTTTATCACATGACCATTAGAAGTGCAGTGTGCATACGCATGCTTGGATTTGTACTGATCTGGGTTTTTCATGCTGGAAGGAGCAGCAACACCTCTGTTCTTATCCAAGCATTACAAACCATTGCCATCAAGCAGCCATCCACAGCCAGTGGGATTATAGCCCTTGGTTAAATAGCTCACTGGCCCTTCATGTTAGGTGAAGCAGAAATCTGTAGTCAAACTCATCCAAACATAGGGATCAGCAGCAACTCCCAGTGTCTCACTTCACAGGACATCCTGAAATTTCTGTAAATTCGCTTATCCTTTGCAGAGAGGATAAGCAAACCCATTGTCATCTCCTTTTTCCCTGCAAGAAAGACCCCCAATTTAGAGCAGCTACTTAATAATTAACTGTAATGTCTAGAGCTGTGTATTTTAAGGATAATAAACCCTAAATATGGATAAATCTCTGTGAGAAGCATAACAAGACCAGCCCACACCTGTATCTTGCCACACAGGCATAAAGCCCAGATCTGGGACTATTCACAACTTATGAACCCTTGTTAGCCAGTTCTGAGTGCACAGAACTGCTCCAGCACTGGTAGGGTGAGTCTGGCTGTGGTGACTGCTTAAGGCACTGAAAAAACAATTTTCAAGTAATCATGCCTTTTGAGATGCTTTCCAAGCTTTCTAATCCCTGATTTTGCTACCAAAAAATTCTTGGCATTTCTGTTGACACATACAGGTTGTAGCAAGATGCAGAGTATTTCAGAGCTTCCTTTGCAATAACATCAGTATTACTAGCCATGCTCCACAGGCAGAAAACTCAATATCAGCTGAGCAAAGCTGCATTTTCAAAAAGTGTCCTACATATTTGGACACCCTGAGCAATATGCTGAAGTCCCCAAACTGTATTTAGAGCTTGCATCACTCAGGGATGATTGACATATGCGAAAAACTGGCACACAGTGACAGGCACCAAAAATCAAAAGTTAGTTGCAAAATGTCTGCCCAGTAAGACCAGCTTTAAAATTAGGTAAGAAGTGCTTGGAAGTGTTAAAATGCTACTTTGAGTGCTCATTGCCATGCTCAGTGCTATTTCCAGTGGTGGTCATTCCCTTCCAAAAAAAGTTATTGAAAGAGACATTCTAATCTGACAGATGTTTAATTACATATGAAACTCTGCTGAAGTCAAAGGCAGATTGGGTGTTTATGCAGATAAACGGAAATATACTGAGTAAATTCTAACAACAGTAGTAACATATTTCAGTATTGGAAGGGAGCAAAGAGAATATCTAATAAAAAGTTAAGGACTTAGAAGAAACTTCGCTGATTGGTTTATACACTATGATTTTTCCATATCTGAATAATTTACAGAAATTGGCACTGCTCTTATAGATATCTAATATTTTATCTACATTTAGTGTAGATCTTGTGTTCAGTTTCTGTCTATGCAGTTTCAAGCCCAGGGTTCCCTTTTGAACTCTGGTGATAAAGTTCAAAGTAATTCCAATTGTTCTTTCAAGGTGTCAGTTAAACTTATAATGAAGTCATAATTTTTGTTTTGATGAGTTCAAAAATAAATTTTGTGACCAGCCTCACACACTGTCTTCTAAGATGTCTATTTCCACTGCTGTTAAAATGTCTCCTATCTTGGTCTTGATCTCATTGCCTGGAGGTGTGAGATCTGCTGTGGTTTCTAAACCTCCACGTGAGGCTGGCAGGTATCACACAGGACCTCTGGCAGACCTGGGTGCTTTTAGAACAGGAGCTGGAAGTCTTTTCTAATGATGCCTGACTACCCTGTACAGACAATCAAATTTCATTCTTCTTGGTGAAATGGGGCAGACTTAATAACCTCCCCCACACAGGAAGATTCACTTCTGAGTTCTTAATTTTGGTTAAACCATGAGGGGTATGGTTTGCTGGTGAGACATTAGTGAAAGCAAATCACCATAATCATCACTCAGAATTGATGTTCTGATCCAATTAAAATCAGTGAATTTTGCTGTTGAAGGATTCTTTTCTCTGGACCCATACTGCGATTTACCAGGTACAGTATATAGAAGCTGAACCATTTATACCAGAACACAGAAATGATGTTACTGCTGCAAATATCTCATTAAATCATGCATGTACTCTGATGAAAAATAGCTTTTGCAAACACAGGCCACTCGGTCAGGATCATGGATAATCCTAGGAACACTCAATAATCACTGGCAGGATTTTGCTTTATAATTTACAAATATCCCCTTGGGAATTTTAGCTATACCATGCAATGGCTCTAATTCAGGAAGGGTCACAAGGCATTTGTGACACTGCTCACAATCTTTCTTGCCTCTCTGAATTTAAAAATGAAAGAGCTGAAAAACAAACCAGGTTCAAAGCTACAACTATCACATGGGAACTTCCCTGAAATCTCCCCTCCCCTGGCCCACACCAGCAGTTAATGTCATTTTTGATATTTAAATGAAGTAGCACCAGCATATTAAAGGTATAGATATTAAGGAGTTTTTGTTTTCCAAGGAAACACCTGGAAGCAGATGGAATGTTGCAAAAAGATGTTTTTAACACTTCAGTGAAAGTGAAGGAGGATCAGCAGCTCTCCAGGCAATGCCACCAACAGGGCCCAGTTGTTTGTTTGATGTTGGTGTTATAAACATGCATTCACCCTTTATTTTATAGGCAATTACTTTTTACTTTCAAGGGGAGCTTTGCTTTAATTTCCTTATTTGGAAATGGAAGAGCTGCCTAAAGCACTAGGCAGGAACTTTTGACATTTCTATAAAAACCCAAGTGCAATCAATAGCTAGATATTGAGGTCAGAAAAGTAGCTACTGAGAAAGTTCAGTTAGTTACTGTAGTTTGCACAAAGAAACCACATTTCATTTAAACCCACAGACTTACGATAGATGCTAGTGAAAGGCTATAGGGATGACATGATGTCAAAATAAAAATAAATTGTCAGTATAAATCCATGGAGACATTGTCACAATATCAGCTTGAAACAAACTGACACCAATGCAAATTTTATAAGAAACAACTTTAAGATGTCAAGACACTGGTAAATTGATGTCAGTTCAGGTCTGCAGGGAGACTGTTAGGATTAAAAAGAAAAACCTAAACAAACTAAAAAGCCTTCCCAGGGTAATGGCTATAATAGGCATTTCTAATTTTGTCAGATGAAGTTAGTTGTAGCAACACAAACATACAGATACCATGATTACCATGTCAGAAAAAAAAAAAACCAAACAAACCACCCACAAAACCAAAAGAAAATATTGATAAAAAAGCATAATACACACTTGATAAATGTTACATGGTTTGTAGAGTTAGACACTGAAATTTCCAGTTTAGACAGCTTCTATATTTAAATCCATAATCTCTGATGCTACTTCAGTTGACTAATAAGAAATCTGGAAGCTTCTTCATGCCATACAAACCTCCTGTAGCTTTTTACTCACGCAGTGTGCAACAGAATTTATGGTAAGTTGAACAGATCAAATAGACAGCAGGAGCAGAGCTTGGCTCTTCCAGTCTCTCATTATCAGGTTTTGCTGGATCTCCTTGTCATCTCTTCACATGTCCTGTAATTCAGTATATCCTGGTAAGTCTGAGCCTAACCCCACTAGTGACCAAGAAGTCTCAGAAAAACAAACTGATTTATTTTGAAAGTCTTACAGGGTTTTCTAAGAGTGTTTTGAAGCACCGTTTTAGAGCAGTGGGATGTTGGGGGCAGTTGTGAGAACACTTAATGCCTGGCATCTCCTGAAGTCATTTACATTCAGGCAAAAGTGGGTGGAAATTCTGCCATGTGAAAACGACATTTGTGAATGTGTAAATGACTGCACAGCACTTTTGGAGCAGTCACAGCCAGGGCCCTGCTCAGCACTGTGGTTCTGCCATGTGCAGCACTAACCTTTACCATGTTCTGCTTTCCCTGCACACAATAACAGCAGATCCTTGTCAGGGGGTAGTTACACAAGATGGTGCATATGGTTCCAGGCTCCCAGTCCCAGATCAAAAATACATGGCATGTAGCACGGAGCTATCTATACTCATTCCCCATTCTAAATTGATTTGAAATACTTTAGGGTGTACATCTGCCTCTGAAGACTTTTTGGCATAAATCCTGCATTTTAGGTCCTGGATACTTTAAAATAGAAACTATTATGCTATTAGGACCAAAGTGGATCAGGTTCCAACTGCCTGAATTTCTGAGAGACCACAGGTGCTCTATTTATCGTCCACGAGAGCCCTGTTGAAATTAAGCATATTCTGCAGCCCTGTTTTGGTATATGTTCAGTCATACAATCCTAAATAATAACAAAACCCACAGGCAATAATAATAATTACACCTTTGAAGTAATTAATTCCTAATTTTTTGTTTAGAAGCTGACTGAAAATATCACAGGGCCAGATTTCAACACCTTCCATGCTGGAGCCTATCTGAATTGAAAGCATTGACGTCAGTGGAACGATTCCAGATTTATAGTTGCCAAGTTATGCACATCTCTGTGTGTGTCACTTTATGTTAGTTATTTAATGCTTTGATTTGCATACCATAAGCAATTTGCATAGAACCAAAATTTGCATAGGACAGCATGGAGCAACACCAACAGTCCTGAAGAGGTGAGGTGAGTAGGGCACCTGGAAGCTGAGGTGGAGGTGTCAGTGGCCATGGGCAGTGAGAGATGAGGGTCTGTGGCTGATTTGGGAGCTGATGACTATATCAGTTAAACGGAGAGACACTGTGCCTTTCACCTGCCATCCTTGTGCATGGAAGCTGTGCCTAAAGGTGCCACTGTATCAACCTCCTGCATTTCCTACCCAGGGCACAACTGGTGGGAGTGGGGACTGGAAGCTGATGTGCAGGAGGAGGGGACTAAGGAAGTAGGAGGGATGCTGGCCATGTTTTCTGGTGAAAACATCACTTGGTGGCTAACACTTGCTCTGCCAAGTTAAATTTGCAGCCAGATGAGAGCAGGCTCATGTGAAATACACATATAAAAGATATAATGAAAAATACATGGACTTGCTAAGCCCACAGATGTACTCTAGGGTAAATGGAATGAGAATTTAGCTAAAATTGACATAAAGGAAACTATCATCAGGAAACTCTCAGATTATCAATAGAATCTTAGCTACTCCCTACTCAAAGCACAAAACTCAAAACAGGAAATATAGTCTGGAAGAATCATGAGAATTTTACTTTGAAGGGTTACCCAGAAACTCAGTTTACATCATTAATATCCTCAGTCTTCTGGGATGAAAATAATATTTTCCTCCTCAGAAATCTCTCTGAGATTAATTGCTAAACGGCATTTTCCATGCATACACATCCACTCAGCACCATCTGGGGTCCTTGAAGGGCAAACTGGAGAAAAGTGCAACCCTGCCAGGTTCTCTGGCTCCCTGGGTGCTCAGTGCCTGATAATGCCTACATTTTTAGCAAGAAATTCATGCTTCTGTGCAAATCTTAATTGCTGGCTCTTAGCAGCTTGGATTTTAAAGAACTTTAGCAGACCCCTCTTTCTCTCTAAATGTCCTCGGTGGCTTTGACGACACTTGTTGGAGATGCAGCCCTGCAGCCACACTCATTTCAAACCCCGGTTAAGGTCATTGTGAGAACCAGAAGACCAGCCCTGGAATCATGCTTCAACCTTGAGAAATTCTATCCCAACCACTTCCCCATACTCTTTTGGTGGTGCTTTCTTTGCTTGCGCCCAGAGTGAGAGAAAATTTTCTTTTCCAGACATCCTAAAGTTAGGATTTTATCAGAATGCAGAGATACTGCCTCTTTCTTAGGCTTAGTAACCAAACAATTTCTGTTAGCAGACAACATCTCCAAAAAATAAAACCTTACACAAGGAAGTTAGCTTAGTGATACCATGGGATCCCAGCTTGTTTTCCCCCAAAATATATATAGTTTGGATGATGAAAAGATGGTGAGTCCTTAGACTCCATCTTCCTCGAGGACAAAGGTGTGTTCTTCACTCATTTTAACTTGCATAAATTAGTTCACTTGTAGCAAAACCGGGGGAGGGAACAGTTTAATTTGCAGTTTTAACAAAGGCTAAGTGTTCATTCTAGAAGCTGCCCAAGTGGCAGAGGGGCAGTCACACCATCCCTGCTGCAGGTCCCCTGCTCAGGTCAGACCTGTCTGCCATTGATTGTAATAAATTCATAAATTCAGTAGGCTCCAGATTTTAACTAGACATGCTAGTCTTTGCTAGAAACATTTTTCATTTCTTTTCTTGGCCTACTTTTAGACAATCTGCATTTGTTTTGGGAAAAAAATAAATAAAAAAACACTTTTTCTAGCTGAAGGCAGGGCCTTTCCGTGTAATCCCCTTCCAGAAATGTTTAAAGGGGAAAATCCAGGTTTTGCAAACTGCTCCTGCAGCAATATGTTACCTACTATTATTATTATTCATTATGAACAAACTGAGGTTATTTAGCTTTATAAACAAAAGTGGAGGTCAGCTGTGGCTCTCAGTAACTGTCATGAGTGAATTGCTATGATGGACAGATTTCAAATGGTCAGTTCTATTTCTCCCACTGAGATCTAGATCAGTTAGTCAGCCTGTTAGCGATAATCATTCCTCAGCAAACAAACAAACCTCAAAAAAAGCCCATGCACATTTTTTTTTTCCCCATCAGAACCTGTATTTAAATATGTAGTTGGCTGCGGTTTCTGCTCTTTCTCTGTTATTCTGCTTCTCTGTATTTGTCTCCATTTATTGTGTGCTGTTACATTTATTAAAGCTCTTTTCTTATGAAAATGTTTCTAATCACAAAATAACTCCCAATGTAGCAAGTTAAATTAAAGCCACTCACAATACTTCAGGTAGTAAAGTGGCAGTGGTTCTCATATATCCTCTCTTTTAGGTTTGGTCGCAGTTCTGCTCCAGGGCACCTGAAATACCATTTCAATACTTCTAAAGATAAATAGAGTTCTGTCAATAAACTGAAAATTGCTGACCTTGTCTTGTTCATCAATTTAGGCATCGAAAAATTGTGCCTCCTGGGATCGGCAGTTCTTTTCCATCTGAAGTGAAAAATGCTAAGCCTGCCATATTTAATGACAGGCCCGGGAGGGTTAATGAAAGAGCAGAAGTGGCATTTCACCTTGACTTGCAGCTGCCCTATAACATTGCCTAAGGGTCCAGCTAAGTGTCAGCTCTAGCTGAGCAGTACAAGGCAGGAGCAAAGACCTATAGAGAATTCTAACAGGCTATCCTCGACTGCCCTGCTTCTTGCTCTGGTTGCCTTTGTGTGTGTGAGTGTGTGTGTAAGGGTTTGTGTGAAACCCGTAACCAATGAAGCCTCAGGGATTTTTTGTCTTCATTGGTTACAAAAGCTCTGGAAATGCTGAAAAACTGAGCAAGAAAGAAATGCTGCAATGAATGACTAAATCATCTTCTAGCTTATGTCTGGTCTCTCTACCAGCATTTCAGCATTTCCTTTTGTTATTGATAGCTTCGTTTTTATTAGCTAAACATTGATGATTAGTCTAGACTAGTAATTAGAAGCAATCCTTTTACACAGAGGGTTGGATTAAGAGCTTTTGTGATTTTGTGGACTCTGGTTTGTGTGAATGTCAATTTGATCCTTTTAGCATGTTTATGCTAAGTATCAATAGGCTCCTGGGATTTGTGGAAGTGCAGTGCTGAACCTCTCAGACGCTGAGCAACAGCTGGGGTGCTGCTTCCGTTTGAAAGGCTTTCTTCTCTCCTCACTAATGGAGGATCAAAAGTCATCCCTTCAATTAAAAACTAAAGGAAGAATCTCATTCTTTGGCATTTTATGTCTAATTAAGGATTTTAGTGGGAAATGTACAGCAGTGCTCACTGATTAATTTATCAAACACAAAAATCCCCCTTTCCTCTACCAGTCCAATTAGGCTGGCATTTTATATGGCTGGGAGATTGAAACACTGCTACTACATGGAAACCAGAGGCTCTTTGCATTTGAAATTGTGTGGTAAAGGGACTGGAAAATTTCTCATCGAATACTGTGCATACTTAGGGCCTGATCCTGTGAATTATTGAAAAATCTCTGCTAAAAAATGCATGGTCTTCTGAAGGTCCATTCTGGTATGATATTCAATACCCTGAACACACAGGAGCATCAGGGAAAAGCAGAGGATGCTGAATGCTTTGGAAAATAGAGCATTTACTTATAAAATGCCCAAAGGGAAGCATAGCTGCTGCTCAGACAATCTCAAGCACTGTGGAGCATAATTCATGTGTTAGCTGCTGCCTTCTTACCTTGTGCTGAGATCTCTGTGCATTTCAGAACCTGGGATTGATCTCTCCTTCCACAAGCCACCTGTCAGAAACAATGTGGGTATATATTATCAATCATTTGCCACTGCCCCTAACACAAGGATCATGAATCACACTGTGTCAGCTCATGTCCCTTGCCTGTACATCAGAAGGGGTTATCATCATCTCACTTTTCCTCTGCTGAGAGCAGGCATGTGAGCCACAGCATCCAGACCATTCTCCCTATTGCATAAGGGTCTTCCAGGAATGCACTGGGGAGCATATTACCTTTCACGTGTTCTTTATTTGCTTATCCTCCCTCTCAGGGTAGTGTTTGGTGAATGGCTTTGTGTTCTGCTATATTTTTGTTTGGTCCTTTTTATTTTTCATTTTATTCTGATATTTGATGATTTTGTTGTTGTTGCTACTGCCTTGTTTAATTTATTTTGAAGAAATATATTGTTGCATTTTTGTTATGGAAGGTAAAATTAAGGGACTATGCCTAGTTTTCAAATAGATTTGAGCAGCTCTGGGGTATGGGGATGCTCAATAGGCCTAGTCTTGAGTAAGGAATTAGTGATAAACTGCACAGCTCTGATCAGAGCAGCTGGGAGATGCTGTGGCTGCAGTTGGGTGGACAGATGAGGTGATACCCAAACATGTTGGAGTGCAGACCTTAGCATGTTTGCATTGAAAGTGTGTAATTGAAACAAATCTCCTCATTCTTTCCACGTAGTGCCCTTTGGATTGCATTGGGCAGAGCTCAGAGGCCATGCCTTGGGTTCCTTCCTAGTGATATTAAATTGGAAGATGTGTGTCCTGGTTCTGAGAGCACCCGCAGGACATGCTGCCCCACCTGGTGCCTCTCACATCCCTTCCTGTGGGTGCCAAACCCCATTTAATCCAGTCTGAAGAGGACATTCTGTTCCCCATGGTTCTTCCCAGCCATCCCAGGCTCTATCTGATGTGATTTCCCCTCACTAGGTCTCACCCTGACCCTTAGTTAACCCTGGTTAAGGGCTGAGGTCTCCCTCACTGCCCTTCTTCCTTGGAACAGGGGAGGGGACAGGATGAGAAAGCTTGTGCTTCAAGACCCAGGCAAAGATGGGATGGGGGCTGTGCTCAGTCCCTCTCTGCCCATCTGGGCTGCTCCCCCAGCTCGGCTGAAGGGCTCAGCTGTGTCTCCTCAGTCCTTCCCTGCTCTTTGCCTGGCACACGACCACCCCAGTGCCAAGCATCCTCTGCCCCAGCATGGCACTGCCTTTCTCTGCCAGGCCTGTTCCTGTGTGCCCACATCCTACTACCTCTTGTGTCCCTTAGAGAAAGGGTCTTGTGGCAGCTCTTCAGGCTGGGAGGCAGGTGAGTTACACAAAGTATGATAAAGGTCTGTAAAACCATGAGTGAATGATGTTCACTGTGCCTTCAGTGAGCTCTGTAGGAGACATCAAAAGGAGCTTGCAGATTAAAGAAAGAAACCAAAGCAAGCTGCATGCTGCTGTAATATGGGAGCTCCTCACTGAAGTGATGATTGTAAAAGATAACCAGATAACCATGCTTCAATAAACCGTGTGACAAATTAACAGGAGTGAAAAAAAACAAAAACAAAAAAAAAGAAAAACAGCTAAAATCAAGGATTATAAAATGCAAGTTGGCTCAGGCAGTCTAAGACTTAAAAAGTCTCAGACACTGTAGAATTCCCCTTGGGCAACATCATGATATGCTGCCTCTGTATGTCCCTGTGTTTCTTGGCCACTGTTAGACAGAGAACTGCGGACCAGACACACCTTTAGTCTGACCCAATATAGCCATTCCTAAACTTTCATTTCATTTGCACTCTTAAAACCATGAAAGGGGAATATCAAACTCTGATCTCTATGTGTTCAAAGCATGTGTGTTGCCCTTTGTAGAGAAACTTCCATGGCCTCATCTGTCACTGGTGGAAGATCAGTCCTCCTCAGTGCACAGTCTGATCTGTGGATGGAGTGCAGGTTACCCAGAGAGATCTCATTTGTTCTTTTCCTAATGCAGTCACCTTCATATCTCAAGGGAAAAGTGAGCCAAAATGATTAAGTAGGAGGGGTTGGGTAGTTTTCCAAATATGCCATGATTCATGAAGAAATAATAAAAATAAATTGTAAATTTTCTCCCTAGATGAAGATGTTATGAAGAACTAGAGTAATTTGGATGTTTTGAAGAATTTGTTGACAGGGAATACAAGAACTAGATGAGAGAGACTATCAAGGAAGACAAATTTGTGTTTGTGGAGGATGACATCACTGAAGAAGATTAAGGCTTTATGAGGAGAGGAAAACAGTTCATATTTATATTGGCAATTGTATGAGCTTCACTGCTTGCCCAGCCAGTTATGGTGGGATGTCTACAGTATCACTTGAAAACTCCAGGTAAATCATGCTGGGGTAAAACTGGAAGCCACGTCAACACCATTATTGTCCCTCTTCATTTTGCATTTTACCAACTGGCACTAAGGACATGGTTTTAATGTCTGTATGACCCTCTCTTTTGTAGGTGATGCCTCTGATTTGCCTCTGCTCTTGATCTTTTATACCCTTTATAAATGGTTGACAGTGCATATCCAATTAACAAGAAAAAGCAGAATTGCACGGCCAGGCAGAATTTGTCAAAATACATCCAAACATAAAGTAAGGTAAGAAACACTTTGATGCCTTGGAGTGGCTACCTAGAACAAGGATAGACAAGATTACGAGAATAAAGTGGGTATTTATTAAAGGCCTTCAGTAGATACACTTCGGGCAGTCAAAGGCTCTGAGAGGGGGAACCCAAGATGGACAGTGGTTGTCAGTGTTTCAGACAGACACAAATTCGGTGCATTTACATATCAGGGGTAAATCCTCCAATTACAGCTTCAGGTAATGAAGTCACATGGCCCCAGTTTGCTTCCCCCCAGTCCATTTTGTTCATGCTCTTCAGGACCCGAGGCTGCAGGGTGTCCTTGGATCTCAGGCCTAGAGGGATTGTTTTGTCTGACCAAAATGTCAAGACCATCAACCAACACTATATAGAGTTCAGAGTTATGCATTAGTGCAGTACAGGGTTTGAAAAATATAAGGCATCAGCTTCTATATACAACTTTGGTACTAGGAAAGAAAATTTGTAACTAATATGTAGAAAAATTTGGGCTAGATTTGGGTCTTATTTAACTGTATATCATCTTTGTCTTCCAGAATTCCAAACTCTAAAGTTCTGGTGCCATGGAAGGAAGAAGTGTAAGAATATTTAAGCAGCATTTGGAAAGCTAAGAGTACCTGTAGCATGCTCCCACAGTAACAGAAAAGAAATTTTGATAAAAAATATTCTGCCTGGTCACTTAGCAGATGGAAAAAGAGGATCTGTCAATCTGAACATGGCAAATCTCTCAGCTTTCTGTTCTGGTCTACAGTGGTTTTGTGCACCCTGATGCACAGCTGAGCTGCTTTGGATGATGACTTTAGTGCAGAAACATCTTTGCCCTGTAGTAACCACTGAAAGGTGCTCTTTCTTGCCCCTGTACATATGCCAAACATACCTCATTTTCAATTGAAGTCAAACTGAACATGGGAGAAAGTCTTCATGTTAATAGTTCTCACTGATTAAACTCTTTGTATGACAGGAAAGTGATTTTGGTGGTTAGAAATAAATATACAGATATAAACAGAGAAATTTTGCACCCTTTGACAACTAAAGAGCAAGACTGGCTCATCTGGATTTTTTATGCAGTCCACACTTCAAAACTGTCCACAGTTTTGGAGATTTCTATTTGCAGTGAGAGTGTCTGAAGCTTCAACCAAGTATTTTCAGGAAACTCGGAGTGTTACAAAGCACGTACATGCTCCTTATTTTCAAAGGCTAGAGAAGCATGACTGCAAACACTATCACAGCACTAGCATAAAGGTGCTGAACCACACTATAAGAGACAGTAATTCATGATGGAGAATACTCTGTTATCCATGGGGGAGATTGGTCTTTGTGCAGCGGGAGGAAAAGATAAGCATATTGACACGGCTCCTTTTGAAGTGTCCATCCACTCTGACACATCCTCCTCCTTTCTGCTCGCTTCCTATTGATTATGTCTGCACTAAAGTTCAGCTCACCATTTATATTTCAACTGAGAAGGAGGGAGAACTGGAGATTTAAAACCATTTAAACACCTCTTGCTAGAGTTAATGCTTGCATGTCACCAGCAGTTGTCAGGACTCAGGCAATGAAATTCCTGAGGGTGGTTCATAATGATTCAATTTGTCAGCACTTCAAGCAGAAATATGCAGGTCTGATATTCCAGTCCAGGGGGTATAAGAACAGCCAGAAGAGTGTGTCTGTGTTTTACTCACCAGTAAGCAGATGATAACACAAAGCTGGTGGTACAACTTTGACTGCATTGCAGGATAAATTGGGGCTACAGGCACAGAGGCTACTGAAATATTCTTCTGTGAGAACTTTATCTGTTGTGTTACTCCCTCTGGTAAATACACACAAAGGTACAGCAGTGTGTGCACATAGCTGAGGGATGCTCTGAAAATCCTGTGTAAAGATGTACATGGTATCTCACATTCATATTTATGTGCCTGACCCATGATCTTTGTATGTGTATTTTAGGTTTTGGCAGGTCTTCAGTAAAATCCGTAGTCAATTTCTGCAGGTTTTTGTAATCTTATTTTATTATTCTTGAGCAATGCTTGGAGACCTGCGCAGAGAAGAGGGAAAATCAAATAGCCAGAAGAAGGTACAGGGTACAGCCTATTCATTATTCTGTTTTGCCTTTACTTTTGTTGCCTACTTTGTCTTTCCAGACCACATACCTGGTGTAATTTGTGTTGTACCTGTGCTAAATCTGGGACAGAATTTATTTTTTCTCCCTTTTTGTTCAGCACAGTAGGTGATAGATTGGTGACCTGATGTGCCCTCACAGTGCAAACACATGGTGAAGTGTTGTTGAAAGTGCAAAGCAGACAAGATAACAGGAAGGATATCTTACTTGCTTGTCTCCTTGTATAAGGTCAGATTTAAGGTGAAGTCTGGAAAGGATAGCAGGTAGGAAAAAAAACAATAACAACAAAAAAACAAAACTCCAAACAAAAAAACCCTAAATAATAGTAATAAAAAAGCCATAACTAACTTTTTTCATAAGTGCTAATGGCTTAGTTTAAACCAATTACAAGCTACTATCTAGGTTAGATGAGCCATTTCATTAGACTGTGTCTGCACACAGAGTTAAACCAGTGATCTGAGAAACCTGATGGTTTGATGGACTACTCCCAAATAACAGTCATGAAAGGTGACTGAGGGAAGTCAACACAAGGTTTACAAATTCCCTCTTAAGGATATGCATTTTCTCCAGTGGGAAGCATGGCTGTTTCCTGAAATGGAAAAAGTCTGAAAATTACCAATTAGGAAAGCTGAAAGAGTAAACTGGAAACTAATCATATAGACTGTGTCCAGTCTAAACTTACTCTCCTGTTTACAGAGCTTGGTTAATGAAGACAAATAAGCATAGATCATATATATGTGAAAAATAGTATTTCATCACCATTGAATTTTAATATTTGTTTATCTACGAGAATCTTCTATGTCATTTAATGTAATGTGCTTGTCTGTGGTACCTTTTTAGGAAAGATTCAATATGCTGATTTTGATATAGGTTATTCAAATAACTGATTAATAAAGCTGCACAAAAAGTAGGAACTGATTTTCTTTTACTACAGTAGGATTACTCTATTAGTGTAGAATCTTTATACAGCTTCCACTTCCCATACTCTACTGTCTTTTTAATGATTTATTTAAAATGCTCACATTAAAAATAAATTCAATGCAAAACACTTATAAAACTTGAATCCTCCTATGACTGTGGAGCTTATTCTAGAGTAATTTCATAGGGCAGTTTCATTAAGGGGCAATTTTGTCAGCTGCTTCAGGCTGGTTTTTCAGGAAGTCTGTAATGAATAGTCCACGAGGAAGGACAAAGTGAACCAGTATTGTTACATCTTTATAGAACTGAGGGGAAGGCTCATTGCAATGTAAGAATCTGAAAGATAAAGGATGTGATTGGAAACACTGAGCTTAATGTACTGGGAGGAAAAAAAAATATGTCAGACATAAAGAAAAAAAATCAGCAATATTCAAAGTATACAGAATAATTATAAAATAAATACTATAAAATAAGTAACAACATCTGCCGTTGTCTTTAGGCAAAACAGGGCATAATAAAAAAAAAAGAGACAGAATTTAGGCTCTGGAGTGGGTAAAAGCAGATATTTATTCTCTATGGATATACAATGGAGTAAAAAGAAGTTATAAAAATAGGTTCCAGCCACAAGGAAAAGTTTGCAGAGATTTAGTGCCCGATTCTGACAAATACTAAGACACTATATCATCTTTGATTGAATTCTCCAAAACCAGATGCTTAAATAAGGTTTTTCTTCTCTGTTTATTTTGTCTTTGGAATTCACTGTTAAAAATTCCAGAACTGGATGTTGCCACAAGAACCTCTATTACACAGGTCAATCATCTTAGAAAACAGATATTCCCATCTATTGAACATAGTAAATTTTTACTTGCTTTCATGGATATTATAACATCTTCTCCTCGCACTGCAGTAATTAAGGTGGAGATGGGATTTCCAATTAAAAGATCATATAACTCAGCAGGGAAAAATTAAATTATCCAGCTGGACTGAAGCTGCGCTTTGGACATATCTGCCTTGAAGAGAATATTTCCACCATATTCAGATTTTAAATTGAGATGTTGCTAAACAAAATAGTGGAAATATTTTTTTAGGCGTGAGAGTATTTGTCAAATCCTATGAAGAGAAAATAATTCTGAGACAGTACAGCACTTGGCATGGGATTTGAAGAAAGGCCATACTTCTCAGGCTTGGATAGAAATTCTTCTTCTGAACTGGCTGAACAATTCCACAGTGAAATTATTGGGAATAAAGCATTTTAATTTTTAATTTAATAAAGTATTTTTAATTGAGATGGTGACTGTTCTTAGTACTTTTGGGTCTTAAATGGGTAAAAAAACATTGATATTAGAAAAGGAAATTCTGCACAGTTCTCCAGATAGGTCTTGATGTTCCCAAATTTCCCTTTCCCTGCCTCCCTTAAGACTCAAGCCAGGCCATGTCCTCCTCAGGGAGATGACAGCAATTTTTTCCTCTGGTAATGTCTACTTCATTTCCCTCTCTTCCTGGGCTCTCCTCTCTCAGTATTCCTCTGCTAGCAGGCTGGAGAGTGGCACTTTTTGAGGAGTAGCAAGACTCAGGTAGTTCTAGAGCAGAAAGAAGAGAAATTCTTCAGCCATCCTGGACACTCACAGCTAAAACACCCAGTACATGTCTAGAGTAGAGGGATTTTGAGTCCCATACACCCAGGTTTCCTTTGGCAATCATCTCCTAATGGGGTTATTTAGGAGCAGGAAAGCAAAATGCAATCAGAATCGATCCAGATACATTCACAAGGGAGAATAAATGTTACAGTACTTGGGATAATAAGGCCAGGCTGGCAGTGACCCCATCACACCTTTCCTTAAGCAGAATGTAATTTGGCTCTTCCTCTGCCCTAAGGATCAGCCTGGGGAAAGCCATGGGCATTTGTGATTTGTGACATAAGAACTAAGACTAAACTGTGTGTCCCTTGGTATCAGGCTGGGACATTGACTCGTCATCTTTCTGACTCTTCTCACAACAGCACAAGGTCTTCCATTATCCCAGACCTTCCTCTTTTAGCAGACAACTTGTTACACACTATTTACTTGAAGAGAAAAGCAGCCAGAAAGTTTCTTTAATGAGTACAATAGATTCTGATCTCTGCTCAGCTCTCATTTATCTCAAATTCATATTCCAAAGTCAGTGTGAGTGCAAGTGAGGGAAGAAAAGGCATAAGGGCTAGACCAAACTACAAAGATATGAGACAGTAACATAAATGACAACTATAGATATAGGAAAACAAGATTAGAACTTATGTGAGAGGATCTAATTAAAGCAATGCAGAGCAATGGTCAGTGCTTTGGATCACATCCTGTCTTCATTTGGGTACAAGCTGGATGGAATATCAGTCAGGGCAGTGTGGCCTTTCACCAAGCTCTCTGTACTGGACACTGGAACAGCTTTAGTGTAGCCTGGCCCCAGTCCTGATGGCAGCTACAAGTGTGTGGGGACCAGTGGCAAGACCCAAGGAAATGGAATCAAGCTGCATCAGGGGTGATTTAGTTTAGGTTTTAGGAAAAGATTCTTCACTCAGAGGGTGGTTGGGAGCTGGAACAGGCTCCCTAAGGAAGTCATCACAGCTCCAAGCCTGACAGAGTTCAAGTGTCTGGACAATGCTCTCAGGCACATGATGTGATTCTTGGGGTGTCCTGGGCCAGGGGCTGGATTCTATAGTTCTTGTGGGTCCATTTTAACTTGTATATTTAAGTCTGTACAGATCTAAAATACTTTAAAAATCCAAGCCTTGTCTGGGCTTTGTATTGTTTTTGTCCTGTTAAATGTTTCAATGTCTATCTAGAAATAGCCTTTTCACATCATGACTTTTACTTGATTCAGCATTATTAGTGCAATGATAGGAAAACTTTTCTTCATGATACAGAAACTCAGCTGTTGCTTTGTGGCTGTATCATAACAGTCTAAAATTTTCCTTCCCTGCTCAACATAAAATTAGCCCTAATGGATATCTACTTTAGAACAGTTCTTTCTTTGGCTTTTTTTTTTTCTTTTCACATATTTCTTTGCACTTTCTCCCTCCAGTATTTCTCCCTGAATCATTATCCAATCACAGTATATTGTCAAGGTTCTCAGATAAAAGTGAAGAATTGGAGATTAAATGTCACTTGTTCTGTTTGCACACTTCTCCGTTTTTCTCAGAGCCCATCATGATAGGACCTAAGTGGTTTCTGTCTGAAATGCAGGCATGCTCACTGGATGAGAACACTAGGAGAGACTGGCAGGAGTGTGTTTGAGGCAGCTCTGCCACAGCAGAGACCCCTGGAACATGGCCCCATGCAGCACCATGTGGAAAGAGGGATGTTCTTCTTGGACCATTACCATCTGTACTGGCTTTGAATGGGATAAAGTTAATTTTATTCATAGTATTCAGCATTAGGCTGTGTTGTGGCTGAATACATGCCTCCCCATGGGAAGCAGTGAATGAATTTTTTGTTTTGTTTTTCTTCCATGCATAGTTTTTGCTTTGCCTATCAAACTGTCTGTGTCCCAGCCCACAAATTTGCTCTTTTGTGGGCCTTAGTTCCCAGATGGATTTAAACCACACCATCAGATGTAGAAACTTCTCCTGCTTTTTTTTCTTTTCTTTTTTTTTTTTTTTTTTTTTGGTGGCATCTGAGCACTAGGAAAATCCCTTTAAATCCCTTTGCTGTTGCAGAGTTAGCATGATAACAAATCTAGGGAAACGTAAATCCTCTCCTAAAATGTGATACGGGTCTGGATCTTCTCGTGCACCTCAGAAGTTATCAGGACCTTTAGGCATCTTTGGCTGGAATGAGGCCCAGGAACTCAGTATTTCAAACCAGTTGCTGTGGAATAGTAAGTGTGTTGGCAGCCTGGGGAAGAGAAATGCCTCCCTCGCCTGCACTAAGGTTTGTTATTATATTGACACTCATCCCAGCTCCTAGCTAGAGCTAGAGCTCTCATTAATCACCACCTGGGAGCACCACTTGGAGCAGGCATACGTAAGCTTTTGTGAGAAGAAGCAGAAGGGAAGGAAGCTGTGTGTTGTCTGGAGGTGTGAGTGATGATTTTGGGGTGCAGAGTGAGAGACTAAAGTGAGGAAGAAGTAGAGCAGGGAGAGAAGAGGAAAGAACACTGCAAGAGCTGTTTGGAGAGATGGAGAGAAGGGGAAAAAAGAAGACATCCCTATTTCAAACTAATTAGGCAAAGGGGAGAAGAGTGCACTACTAACAATATCCCATTTAGACTGCTCTTTGCCACAATTACTGACAAATTGTAAGAGAAAAAATTGTAATTAGGCCAAGAGCATTTTCCCATAGCAAGCATGAGGCCAGGAGGAACCCTCCCCCAAGTTTCGGGTATAATGCTTCCACAAGTGAAGACTTGCATCTAGATCTCATTATGAACATTTTTCTTTTTGGTCATAATTTTTGCTAAGAATGGAACAGAAAGTACCACAGGGCAGGCAGCTCTCCCATATCCTGCAAGGTTATACTCTGATCTCTGGTAGTTGGTGGATTGCTAAAAAGGTTACTATTATTTATTATGTTTATTACAGTCATGCCTAACAGCCAATAAATGATATGGTTTCCTTATGTTAAGCACTCTACAAACACACATAGTGGTAGAAGATCTTTGCCCCAAGGAGCTTGTAGTTCAAACAGAGACATGGGTGAGGCTAAGAGCTTTATGCAGGACAGTGGACAGAGTGCTGGCAGCACAGGCAGCACTGCAGCATGTGGCAGCAGCTCCGTGCTTTTATTTCATTGATATGATGTGAGGAATAACTGCAGAAAAGAAAACTTGGAGTATGGAAAGAAGAGAATGAAGGCACATGATGTGTTGTCCAGGAGTTCTAAGAGTACAAAACTAGTCCATTGAGAGCTACAGATATGTCTGAAATTTAATAATGCCCTGGTTTGGACTGTTCTGGAACCCATTGCTTGGTGTTTTTCAATGGTGCTTTTCAACAGGTTATTTCCTTCTTTTATTTTTCTTTCCTTGGGGAAAACAGTTGCTCACAGGACAGAAGACATAGTCCAGCATCATATTAGGTACAAGATGTTCAACTTACGTGCTGCAGATGAAACACAATGCTTTTAAAAAGCCATTTTTCACTGTTCAGTCATTTTGTCACTATTTACCAAAGAACATATAGCAATGTTCTAGAACAATACATAGGGAATGGAAAAATCTCTAGTTTTTTACTGATTTGCAGATAAAAATATTTTCTTCTGGAAATGTAAGGATTTTTTCTTTCCTCTAAATTGAAAACTCTGGGCACAAACTTTCTGGGGGTCCCAGCACAAGAGGGACTTTTACCTGTTGGAGCAAGTCCAGATGAAGGGCACAAAAATGGTCAGAGAGCAACTGTCCTATGGAGAAAAGCTGAGATAGTTGGGGTTGTTCAGCCTGGAGAGGAGGAGGCTCTGGGGACACCTCACTGCAGTCCTTCAATACTAAAAGAGGCCTACAAGAAAGACAGGGAAAAGTTTTTTGGCAGGGTGTGTTGCTGTAGGACAAGAGGTAGATTGTTTCAAATGAAAAGAGGGTAGGTTTGAACTAAATATAAGAAGCAAATTTGTATGGTGATGGTGGAGAAACACTGAAAGAGGCGCCACAGAGAGGTGGTGGATGCCCCATCCCTGGAAACAGGTGGATACCATTTAACTGTGATACAGAACCATGTGTGCAATTCCTCTCTTTATGATAGAAAGGCTACATATCTGCTGATAAAGAAGGGCCTGTTTTTTTGGCTGAGTGGACAGATAAAATGGCACGGGTCGTACCTGTTTTCATAAAGCTTTTCTCTTTCTCCTTTCACATAGGATGACTGTACTGAGTAACAAAAAGAGACCATGACTGATGCTAATACCAAGCAAAACAAGGAAATTGCTTGCTGGACAATGAAAAACTGCTAGCTGGCACAGGAATACTACAATATTAAAAATGTGGATGAGCATGGACCAGCTTTGTTTCCATATCTTTGCCATGGGTAGTCCATAGTATAGACAAAAGTGAAAAAAACAGCTCTGTAAACCTCTCATAATGGAGCCAGACAATTTCTTTTCAGTGCAGTGATTTTATTTCAGGCTCTTTTTGGTGACTGTGCCACAAGAGAATAGAATTTAATCTTTTTTCAAAGGTGATGAATTTGTAACTTATTTTAGAGTTTCATTTTTGGGACCTTTGCCTGAACCAAGGCATGCAAGATGAATGGTCTTTGCTGAGAATAGTAGATCCACAATCTGGTGCTGGAACACTTTGATCCTAGATCCTTCTCCTTTTCTTCTATTTCAATCCAAATGATAAAATCAGTCTAAATCATTTCCATGCCTGAAGCTGCTCAGATGCTTGCTGGATCAGTATGCAAGTCATATTCTTTGACAACAGGGAATGTCAGACGACTATGACATGTTGTGTTTCCTTTTAGGTAAAGCTGGAAGTATCTCAGGTTTGGTGATTGTGGCAGTTTCTGTCTGATTCTTTCAGCAGATGGCTTCGATATGCTGGAGCTCAGTCCTTTGCTTTGAAAGACATAATCCTTGGCTAATTTTATGATGCAGAGTGACACTGTGGGACACAAAATTATCTACCTTTTATAACGAGTGGTATTACACATTTGATGATATGATGCCAATTATGCATTTCAGGATGCCTTAAAAAATCAGTGTGTGACAAAGTCTTAATTTGAAGGGAAAATTTAGAGATAAATTATTACCTTCTTACTTTCAGATGTTTCTATGCTGAATTTTCCATACTGCAAGAGTAATGAGATTTGTGCATATATATCATCTTTCTTTTGAGCTTCACTGTCTAATTTCATTGCTCATTAAAATTGCTTATACATAGTAGTGCTTTTTTATAATTGGGGATCATCTTTAGTTAGCCTTGGGGCCATCCTAATCAGTGTGATATCTTAAAGGTTGCATATTTTTTATGCTTTTAACTATTCTAATATCTACATTGTCTGCAGCTAATTCTACTTGTCAGATATTCACCATCTATATTACAAAATCAAATGTTGTCATTCAGTTGTTATTTTTTGGGGTGGAAAAACAGACACAAATTCTGCAAAATACATTTATTTTTCTGTACATACAGTCTTTAATGCACACTTTTCAGCTTCTGTGTTAAAATGTCAAAGAAAGTTTTACAGCAAAGAGAAATTGCTGGTTTATGCTGTTGGATAATTCTTCAGCTCTTAGCTTAAAACAAAGATGAAGATATGGAAATTAAAGAGAGGAGAAAACAATGTAGGAGATACAGAAACTCAGTCGTGACTTGGAACCACGAGCCAATTATTGCACTGTAATTTGGAAAACAGAGTAGGACTGTTCTATACAATGCTTGTTCCGAGTCTGACAAGGAAAATTCACAATTGCTTTAATCACAAAGTTGTGAGGTACATGTGAATCACTTGTAATGGTATTTCCTAAGTAAGGAATTGTATCTGTTTAATGCTTATGAACTTAAAAAGACCCATAATTAAAATTCAGGAGGGAGAGTGCCAGTGAGATGTTTATTAGGGAAATGGTAGAAATGAAAGATCTCTGCATTTTTCCAAGTAGGATGCTTAGTTTTTACCTTTCATTGTAGGCACCTAGAGGAAGCATGTAACAGTACAAATCTAAGTAATGTTCCCTGCAGAAATTATCTCTTGGTGACTTGGTTTTAGACCCCAAAAGAAAGCTTCCACTATGAAATGCAGAAAGAAAGCAAGTACCTGGTTCTAATATTACCTTCACCTAAGGAGGAAGTAGGGCATCCAGGAATACAGATGTAATTGGGCAGGGATTTTGCTTGAAATGATAAATATGGGAAGATAATGGTAAAAGCATTGGAGGAAAAATAATGCTTAAAGCTGAAGACACATTTGTAATGTTTGTGCCCCAAAGTAAAAATATATAGGGAAAGTATTTGCCATTTATATATAAGCATTTATCTTTCCTAATGTTTTATTTTAGCACCTCTTTGTGAGTAAATAATCTTATTGTGACAGAATGAGAAATATTCATCCACTGCTAAATCAAATAAAATAATATTTGATTTTCTCCCAGCCCTTTATAGGCAAACTTGTTAAAATTTTGTACAAGCTTTGTATAAGGGAGGACTTCAAAATTCAGCTTATTTCAGAGACTAATTCATTTAGTCACATGTTCATTTGGCCTTTCATCCTCTAACCAGATTCTTCCATCCTTTTTATATGAAGTAGTTAAAATTAATTTGATTTCTACATGCATTATGTGCAAGCATGGTGAAAAAAAAAATCTGAAACTCTGTGTTTTGTTATTTGCTGCCCCTAAAATTTACATGGGTATAAGAGGACCTGAAGTGAGTCAGAGCTCGGAGGTGGACTTAGAGCACACCACAAACACCAAGCACATTCTCCATCATCACAGATGTGCTTTCGGAAGCAGCAGAAAGAAGTAACTTTGCTAGTGAAATTATAAAATGGTACTTCAGATCTAAGATCCTTTGCATAAAGTACATTAGAAATTAAAGGATTTGCAATTATATTCCTCTGTTCTTCCTTCTTAAAATGTTGGCCTCAGCCCAGTGGTTTTCAGAGCCTTTCTGGGCTGTAACAATCTCCACTTGGATAGGTTGCATTTGCTCCTTGGAAAGTCTTTTCACTCGTTCTCTAGAAGTTTACCAGTCTCAGTCTTTGTTACAGATTTGCTGCTGCCCTCATCAGTCTCTGCACTCCAGCTGCTTCACTCAGGCTGTTCTCAGGAAGGGCACAAATTCCCCTCAACCCAGAGTCCCACTTCATGCAGGGAGTACCTGTCACCTTAGGCAGGTGAGCAGCTTTCCTTCCTGCACTCCTTTTGAACAGTACATGGAATAAAATAGATCAGACTGCAAGAAAGGAGATTAAAGAGGGGTACAATCCATCATCATGTCCTTCCTTAATACTGTCTCCCTTGTAAGACCTCTTTGAATTCCCTGCCATGGCTTCTTATATTTATTTCTTTGCTTTGCTGGAAATAAGATTTTGAATTCTTGTGAGCTCAGACTTTATTTTCTGGCGAGTCAGAACAACTCCTTACATAATGGAGACCAGTTTTCTTTCACTCCCTTGGCCACTATCATAACAGAATATAAATTATAATGTTAATATGCCTGGGTGGAATGCTTAAATATTGCTTCAATAGTGCTTCCTTCTCACTCTTGCTTTTTATTTCTGAGAGGTGCTTGGTGATATCTTGAAGCAGATTGTGCTGTATGTTAAAGTGCAAAAAGAGGGGAGATAAAAGAATTCTTGTTGAAAAAGTGTCCACTGTGCTCATGGGTCAATGTGTAATATTCATTTGCTGCAATTTCAATTTCCAGTAAGCTGCCCAATACATCTCTGTTTCAGTGCCTATTGTATCTGTGTCATCATCTACTGTCAAACTAATAAGAGTAATTTCATTAGTCTGGACATTCAGAAAAGCAAAACTTTTGTCTGAAATTAATAGCTCCCACAGATTAATCAAAGGTAATTATATTAGGAGAAGTTATGTCTACTTGTATCCTGAGTCATAAAATGAAATTCTCATTAAAATTGTATTACATTCCTTACCCATGTATACCCAGATTCCCAGAGATATACATTATATAAGAATCTCCATTTCAATATTGCTTGCAAACCTCATTTTGATTCAGGGCCAGGGTTTCAGCACAAGAGTGTTAGGTCTGAGGAAATTATGCAATTCCTCCACACACAACTTGGATTTTTCTGCTGTGAATAAAGGATGCTTCATTCAACAAAGTAAAGGCCATTTATGGTCACTTTGCCCACTTGTAAGCTCCAACTGATTTGTGACCATAGCTATCAGTCCCTGTTTCAGGAGGATATTTTAGCTGCAGTTGCACCTCTCGTCTTTAGAGAAAAACCTTAAAATCACTGAAGTTTTATTACATGGTGGATTTTGTGCTATGAGGCAGCACAATAATGTGAGCAGGACCCAGACTTAAAACTCAGGTGATGAGCACTCTCTTTAGCATTTATTTCAAATGCACTCCCATTCTGTCCTCTAACTTTTATCACTGCTTTCTTCTGAGCTTTGAGCAGCAGTTTGCTCCTTCCATGATCTATGTAATGCCTCACACAATGCAGCCTTGACCTTGGCTGGGACACTGCAGTGCTGTGAACAAGAAAAATATTAATTAACTGCTATGTCCCAGCCAAAACATTTGTCCTTCAAAGGTGCATAAGGCTTTTGCTCTTCCTATTGGTTGCAATAAGGACTGCCAAGTATGTGCTTTTGTGGTGAAAAGCTCTAGAGATACACAGTCTTAGCTTTTTTCGAGGCAAGATAACTACTAGCAAGGTTGCTCTGAGTATGAGATAAGGTTGTACAATCCTTTTTTGAGGCCAATAATATATTAATTACTTGGACAGAGAAAAAAATTTCAAGGAGTGATATTCCTTTTTTAACTTTGCTAACCATCACCAAGTCATTTAATGATGTACTTTTCTACCATTTCTCAGAAAATTCCATAACTGCTGCTTTCTTTTGACTCACTAGTGCTCCTGCAACTTCCTCCTGAAGTCCATTTCGTTATTCAAAATATCATGATAAAGGCTAAGGAAATTATTTGAATGAGAACAGTATGGAAATAACTTGTAAAAATTAAACTGAAGTTTGGAAATATCATCTGATTCTTAAAATCACCTTGGTTTTGCTTGAGAACTGCCATTATCACACAGCACTGATGCCTTTATGTCATCACCTCCAGGATGAAGTAAATCAAAGAACAAAGTTTTGTTATCAAAATGCATCAAAATTTTGCTAATACAATTAATACTAGATTAAAAATAAGGCAAAAACCCAAAAGCCAAAGCAATGTTTTGGAAAACACCAGAACCACATATTAAGTGGGATCTGTAGTGCTTTATAGAAAATGAAACTGTTCTTTGAATTTCTACTTCACAGTTTTTAATGAGATTTCTGCCTTGGACCATAACTAAGCACACTCTCAGTCCTTCATGAGTGGCAGATCTGGCTCTGGAGCTCTGGTTTTGGAGCATTAGATGAGACACTTCACCTGGGATTCCTGGCCACAGGGATTTATCTGGGCAAAGGAGCTGCCAGAAATGCTCTTTACACACTAGAGGAAGCATGATAGAAAACACAAGCCTAGAGATAAGTCACAAATAGCAAGCTACTGAAAGAACCTGATACCAAACCAGACCAAGCCAACCTGTTCCTCTGACAGAGAGGTTTTTATTTTCATATAATGGATTTTGGTGGATTTTGTCTACAGATGCAAGGAAACTTGTAAAATGGAGCTAGGAGGAAGAGAATGGAAGATGAGGCCATGTTGGGTGCCTGATTACATCACATCCATCCCAAGAGCAACACTTGCAAGTCCGAGGTGAGGTAGCAGAAACACTGCTCCTGGGATGGAGTTCAAGATAATAGTGTGCTTCTGGATACCATGGATAACCTGGATAACCTGGATACCATGTGACCTGTTTCTCTGAAATGCAATGAGGGTTTATTACCATGTTTTCAAGTTACCACGATGCCAGGATGCAGAGACCTATGCACAGATGAAAGGAGACAGGAAGTAAAGCACTTTTACCATAATAGCCATTCCTTTCTTGGCAGGTCACCTCATGGAGTAACCCTTAGAGAATAGAAATTTATAAGTGACAGCTGTTTTTGTGTTCTAAGACTTAATATGGTCAATAGAATCCTGTTGTCATAGAGGTCTTCAAATGGAGTAGAAACATTTCATTTCACAGCTTGGCACAGGACACTTGCAAAAACCTTCTTGACACAAGCACAGGGAGTGAACAGTCTTGTAAGGAGCTCCTGAGCAGCAGCAGTGGCAGCACACCTGTGGCTGACCTGTCAGCTCTAACACATCATGCAGGGAAACTCTCCAGAATGCCTCTGGTGGCAACAGGCAGGAGCTGTACAGAATACACAAATTTGCAGCCTGCAAATACCTCCTGCTGCACAGGCAGAGACCACAGCAGCAGCAGCAGGTGTGAGCACACGAGCCAGTCATGTGGATAAAGGTGTATTTCTGGACTGGCCACCCAGGCAGACTTACGCAACAGAGCCCTTCTAGGGGCAGAGTTTTATTCTTCTCATCAGCACGAGACACACTGGTGACAAGTCTGGTCACATCTCTCTCACTTACACCCTTCTTTCTGGTGACCTTGAGAGGTTTTCTTTCAACTCCTTATGTGTTGGAACTCATCCCAAGCAAATTCTGCAGGATTTGGCAATACTAGCTCATGCAAATTATGGCTTGATATGAATTGGACTTATTTTTATTCATAGGGAAGCTCAAGGAAGGTGTCGTCTAAAAAGGTGTGGACAGAAGGATCATTTCTATAAATCTGAGAAACTAAAAGTGTGACAAAACTAGATAAAAATGGAGATGACAGAACTGGTCATAAGTCAGCATTACTGCCAGAAGACCTCTGTGAAACATCAGTTGACAGCAGCAGAAAATTGAGGGATAATGAAATGGGCATCTCCCTCCTTTTTAAAGTAACTCCAGTATATCAAGATCTCGTGGGAACCGTTACATTTCTAATTTGTTCCCCAAAATATTGCAAGGTGTCAAGAAAGTCCTTTTCTTTAATTTACTTTTGCCAGTTGATAACAGATTAATTCTAGCTTGGAGAGTAACTTCAGCTGTGTAACAGAGAAGACAAAACTTACCTAAGTTCAACTGCACTGTGAAAACTATGTCTGCTTTAATGGGTACATATTGTCCAATTCTAATTTACTGTAAATTTATTTAATACGTGTATTTAACCAAACAGCAAGGTATCTCATAACTTTCTTTAAAGGAGAGTGGTATTTCTACCGAGGTAGGCTTATTTTTTACCCCTAAGACCCATAAATAGACTTTCAGAGAGCATGGCCCCTTATGTGAGCCAGTTCAATTTTCAAACAGAAGACCACTTTACACTAAAGAAAATGATACCTATCTAGCATATCTTAGTCTGTGATCTTTCACTACTTTTCTCTGGCTTATACTTAGAATACATTGCTGGAAACTGCTTTAACCTTTTTGTAAAGCTCATAAACCCCTGACTTTTTGTCTGATTTAGTTTGGCAGCACTTGTTCTTCTAAGGAAACATTTGCATGATAGTACCAAGGAAAAAATTGTAATTAAGCAAGAACTCTTCCAGCAATTTTATGTGCTAGATGGAATAATTTTCCAGTAATAAAAGCTTTATTTGCTATCTGTAGCTTGATTTAATCATGTTACTAAAAGGACGATGCAATCCAGACAGCCTTATGTTCACTCTCAAGCATCTAGTCTGTAACACTACAGACTTCTCAGGCTTTGTAGCCTTAAAAATAAATGCATGCTATTACATATGAATTAGTTATTGTAGATTCTTTTTAGCCTAATCATCAGTTTGGCATTTACTCTCCTTTCATTTCATTGGCTGATGAGCAAATGGAATTTTTTCTAAAACTCATTTAATTTACAGATTTTTTTTTGTTGTTGACAATTTCATGCTTCTGCCTAAATCAAAATAATTTTCTCTGATAGAGCATTATGATAATTATTAACAGTAGCAGTAATTGTCAACTGCAGCAATAATTATTATTTTCTTGCTTAATTGCCAGCAAAGCAGAAATCTCCAGAATGAACATTTTACCCAAATACAGCTTTAGCTTAGTGAAAGAATTCATTAAAGAATTAGGCTATTAAAAAAGATGTTTGTCATCTGTTTTCTACACTGGATTAAAAAGCATGGGTTAATATGTTCCCATCTGAAATAATTTAAGCATCTTTTTAAATCAAGTTTGGTCCTTATTCTAATTTTTATCACCTTTTAATTATGCTGAAATAATTCACAAAAAATGTATTTGCCATTTTTCCTGACATTTTTAAAACCTCTGACAGGTAATTGATGTGCTTGAGAGGAGCACAGTGCACAGTACAGGAGCACACCATGTCCTCAGCCCATATTCTACTTTGTTGATCCTGATTATTCACCACAAGTGGCTCCAGGAGTGCATTAAGTTACCTGACCATCTCCTGACATTCAGAGTCTGCCTTTTCCTGCTCTCCCCAGCAGTGAGTGAGGTGCCTCGTTCATTGTTTCAGTGCACATGTTTCTGTGTGCTTGTCTTGGTGATGGCATGGACGTGGCAGAGCCAGCAAAAGCAGGGGTGACCTTTGGGAGGGTTGTTTCTCAAGGCCATGGTCCCTACACTGTCTTCTAGGCACGAAGCCAATCCCATGTAGCTCCCTGAGTACTGCTGGGCTGTGTTGAGGGTTGTGACCAGCTGTGAGTGCACACACCAGTTGTACTCATCCTGTCTGGTGCAGTAAAATGTGAGTTTGACCAAGAGCCCTCAGTGATGTGTCCTTCCTGACAAGCCAGGTGGAATGTTTGGTGGCACTAGCCAACAGGTTGTCAAGTGTCAAAAACAGTGTGTCAGCATTGCAGTACAGAATAAATAATCTGAAACAAGCGCTCAGATCACTCAAAAATTCAAATGTTATTTGGTTGGGCAAGATGTTGACACAGAGAGAGGAGAGTAGCCTTGATATTGCCAGTGTGGAAAGGGTTAAACTGTTAAAATTCTCATAGTATCAGCAGTCCTCAGTAGCAAAGACCATCCTGAGAATGTTACCAGCTGTGGATGATTTGCTGCTCACACTTTTTATATTGATTTGCTTTAGTTTTATCTCTTATTGATCAGGGCTACCTGTTTCTATCCTATGCCTGGTGGCTCTGGAAATCATGCAAGTGTTAAGCTCTGAGGTGTCTGTTGTGTGGGATCTGAATTTCCATCTTAATTTTAACAGCAGCAGATAGCTCTTTGCCATGCTGTATGACAGCAATGCTCTTGCTTGATTTTGTTATTTCTTTGTTGTTATGTTTTCTCTTTGTTCCAATAATGAGGTTAATTAAAATATTTTAATTAAATTATGTCTTATAAATTCATATAAATGGTATCTTTATGCTTGGTGACATTAATTAGACCATAACAGACCTAAGAAATTATGAGAAAACAAATCTAGACAGAGGTTTCTTTCTCCTGTTTTGGGAGCTAAAGTATTCAGATGAGGTCGAGGAAGCTAGGGAAGCTCAATTTGAAAAATGGAACGGTTTGCTTTGACCAAGATCTTTCCATGACTCCTGTAAAATTACTCTAGTTGCATCAGGGTTGAATTCAGATCTTTATGTGGAATAGAGTACAATTTGTGTCACAAGAAAGCAAGAGTTTTCAACATCCCTTCCTACAAGAAAAAACAGATGTGAAGGTCCTGGTGATGATACAACTGTCTGCTACACAGCAGTCACTGCTCACTGCAAACATCCGTGCAGTCAAATGGTTTCCCCAGAGGGTTCTCATGGGTGTTGCAGGGCATGTGATCCACGCTGCAGAGTAAGGGGCAGAGGACCCAGCCCTCAGTCTTGCTCATCAGGGCTGACCAGCTAAATTCCTCCAAGGAGCTTCATCTGATCAGCTTCTGTGCCCAAGGACCCAGGTCAGAACCTGAGATTTCACAGTGCAGGGGGAACCAGGCTGCTACCAGAATGACACAATTTCCTCATTAACAAAATGACAGATTATATAGGATCTTCACCATACCAGCAGCAGGCAGTTACAGAAACAAAATGAGAAAAATGTGACGTGGTACCCTTTTCATATGTACAGTTTTAATTAAGTTAGTGGCACAACTCATGTTACTAAAGAAGAGAAAGGAAAAGATTAATAGAAGCAATATCTAGATCACAGGCAATTATAATGGCTCCAGTCATCTAATTAAGAAATTCAGCTCTTGAAGTGGCTTTGTTTTTTATATGCCAGCCACATGGTTTTATAATTGAAACACCCACAGTGCATAAAACTTTGTGAAGAGCATGTGGATACACAGCTGTTTTGGAAATGGCAATAAATGAATTGGTGTCTTAATTCTCTCTACCTGTAACTCTGCAAAGAGGTCAGAGCTGCAGTGACAATTTATAGAACAACAAGGAATATATCTGAAATTAATACGAGTGAGAGTCCATTTTCTTATGCTTAGGAAAAAGTCATAGAAACTTAGCAGTCAATATATTCTTTCACTGTGCTGAGTAAACAGTAAAAAGAAAATGTAATTTGCTCACAGGCTATTTCATTGGAGAGAAAATTGTGGGAACGGCATCTTTTTATTAACTTATAAATATATGTGCATATATAGGACAGTTTAAATACTGGATTTCAAATACTGATGGATGTGGAAATGCCATATATATATTACAATTAAATGAATACATCTTGGAGAGGATGAAAAGTTAACTTACACATTTCCAAAAGCTGCAGCCCAACTTTTAATATAAATACAGGATTAATGAGAGAGGGCATTAGGTAGTTTGTACTAGGGTGTCAGGCTGCAAAGTTAAAGGTATCCTCTTTAAGGAGAGAAGCATCATCCACCCAGACCCAGGATTATGCCCGGTGCTGAAGTTCCTGCAGTGATGGAGATTTCATGTGTTTAGAAGTCCTGGTCTCCAGGTATTGCTGGAAAGTACTGTCCTCTCAACCTAGCTCCATTTTATGGGGCTTCTGTGGGTTCATGGGAAGTTTTGTAAAAGTTCCATGGTATCCTGGGTCATTGGTATTCCTTGTCTCCTGAAAGTCATGTGCACAACATAAGCTTTTGATAAGCTAATAGTGAACATTGAATTGTGCTCACAACATTTCTGCATAGGAGTTTCACTTTGGGGCATGGAGAAAAGCATGAACTGGGAAAATGTGGGGCTCTCCTTGGGCAAAATAAAGTCTAATAGTAGAGGAATCAATGCTGGTTCATCTAGATGAGTTGGCTGAACAGGTTCATCAGTACTGGTGGGTAGTTCCTTGTCAGCAGTACCACAGCTGCCTTCTCCAGCTGTAATACTGCTCAAAGCTCTTGTGACACAGTGGTGGCCTCCTTGTATGAAATTACAGACCTACCAAATGCTGAGTATCAGTCCCAAGTGTAAGACTTTGAAGAGGGCAGGAAGGACAAATCTTCTGATGTCAAATATTGTAGCACCTGACTTTCAGGGTGGCCAAACATGGGAGCATTCAGCATGCAGGTGAGGTATATTAGGAGAACTACACATTTCCTGGGAAGACTCAGACACCTAATGAAAGAAGGTGAAGGCATTGCTGTCCTCTTTCCTCATCCAATAACTCAAGAGCTGGGGAGGTCATTCAGCAAAAGTGAGATTTGATTCTCCTTGAAGGGATGGAGACACATTCTCAACTTCACAAAGCAGACAACTATACAGGACAGTTAAATCATACAAGACAAAATAGGGTGAATTTAGGACACAGCTGGACAGGTGATCATAGCTCAGAACTTGGGAGAAAAATGGTACTTCTATAGAGGGATAAATATTATTGTTATTATTTTTATTATTGTTTTTGCTAAAATGTCTTTATTTCACTTGAAGGCATGATCTGAGTATAGTGAACCTAGACATGCCTTCTTTTTTCTACTTTCAAAACCACTGTCCCAGTTTCCATCTGCCATAAATATAAATAACTTGGTTAGGAAAGGTGGCAAGGATGAGGAGAGGAGCTTATTATCCTCTTCCCCACTAGCAATTTTCAATACCAGCTGCCACAGTGACATTGACACAGTGGGATCAAATATGATGAACCACAAGGTGCCACTTTAACTGTCACTTCAAATTCCTGGAGTCTTCATATATTTAGTCATGTTTATTTATAAGATAAATTTCCTGTTTCTATATTGGCACTGATTTTAAACTGTCTGAAACTAAGCATTTGCCTGTCAGAATGTGTCTCTCTCTTACTAAGTATGTATCATGGTGAATATCATATTCATAACCCAGAAAATTATTCTTCCCAGAATAAACATCTATTGTAGTCTCATTTACTCTTCAGCCCAATTAACAGCCCCATCTTTTTTTCCCTTTTCAATCTAGCAAATATTCCTTCATATTGCTGTGAGCTAATTTTGAGATTTCCTTGAGTGATTTTCAAATCACCTGACCATCTGTTTCAAATTTAAGCATCCCCAGATGCACTCAATCTAAATATGGGAGTAATGTTGTAAATTACATTCAGAGCTACCCTTTAAATTATCTGGAGTTCTTCTTGTTGATATTAACTGTTCCATGTGTAGGACTATAATCGACTTTAAAACTTGTAAGCACTTTATTATCTAGAAGAAAAACTCAGTGTTGAAATAATGTTGATGAGGGCAACAAAAAAATCAATGCCTGAAGTAGACTCCCAAACAGAGCCAGTTCAGAGGGATCAATTAATAGTAGCTCACTTGGAATGCATGAGATTGGTAACTGTGAAAATCCTGCTAGATCTGCATCCCAGGGTGGATGAAAACAAATCATTTCCATCAGTTCAAATGAAGGAATAATTCTTAAACTGGTGTTTGTGAGTAGATTAGTTTCTGTTAGACATGCTATATGTGAATTAGGATTGGTGCCTAGATCAGATGATCTTATGTCTCTTCAAGAACTCTTCCAGTCATCATTTTCTAATGAATATTGAGGTTTTTTTCATGCAAAATGCATAAATTATTCTTGGATTTAAATTATCAAATTTCAACAGAACAAAAGTCAGAGCAGATGTTCCTTCTGCCACAGAAGGGCAATGTGTGGATTGACTGAGCCACAGAAAATTGGAGGAAGAGACAGAAATTTTCACTGCAGAACAAATTAGTGTAAGAAAATTTACTCTGCTGACTCAATAGTCCTCTGTCAGGAAGATGAAGACACATCTCCACAGCTATTAATATGGGGCCTTGCACCAAACTTAAAATTTACTTCCTATAGCTAAAAGAGAACATCAGATCTATGTAAGGCTACTGCTGAATGTCCCTTGGCTAGAGAAAGGACTTATCTAATGAACTGTCAGACCAAAGCAAGACAATTTCAAAATAATTTATAATTTTTCTTGAAGTCTGGCTTCTGCTGCATAGAACTGTTTGTGTGCAGGACTGATGAATAAGAGCTGCACTTATGGATCCATGGGAATCCAAGAAAAGTCCAGTCAGCAGAGGAAGTATGATGAGTACATTTACTCTGCAACCATAATTAAGAATATACAGCTGGGTGAAGTGCCAATCAAAAACAGAAATTATTTTCTCTAACAGTTTAGATGATGGTTTTAAGATGAACTAAATAACAAAATCATGGAATGTCTTGGGTTGGAAGGAGAGATGATCTTGTTCCAACACCCCTGCCAAAGGCAGGAACATCTTCCACTAGACCAGGTTGCTCAGGGCCCCATCCAACCTGTCCTTGAATACTTCCAGGGATGGGGCACCCACAACTGTTCTGGGCAACCTGTGCCAGTGTCTCACCACCCTCACAATAAAGAATTTCTTCATAATAGCTAATATAAACCTACTCTTCCAGTTTGAACCCATTCCCCCTTGTTCTGTCACCACTTGTGAAAAGTCCCTCTCCAGCTCTCTTGGAACCCCTCTGGGTACTGGGAGATGTTCTAAGGACACCCTGGAGCTTTCTCTTCTCAAAGCCAAACAACTCCATCTTTCTCAGCCTGTCTTCATGGGAGAGTTGTTCCCACCCTCTGACCATCTTTGTGACTTCCTCTGGACTCATCCCAACTGGTCCATGTTTTTCCTTTGTTGTGGATCCCAGAGCTGGATGCAACACTCCAGGTGGGGTCTCACCAGTGCAGAGCAGAAGGAGAGAACCCCCTCCCAACACCTGCTGTCCACAGGGCTTTGGATGCAGCTCAGGATAGGTTTGGCTTTCTGGGCTGCAAGGCACCTTGCTGGGACATGATGAGCTTCTTGTTCTTCAGCACCCTCAAGTCTTTCTCCTCAGGACAGATGTCAATCCCTTCAACCCTCAGCCTGTGTTTGTACTTGGGATTGTCCCAACCCAGGTGCAGGACCTTGTTATTTTCAGTAGAGAATAAGGAACTTTAAGACAGACAGCTGGATAGACAGAGACACAGATCGAGAAATTGTGATCCATGGGCAAGGGAGTGAAAAATTTTAGATTAGTTTTATTTTTCATAAAATGTCCCTTAGCAAGAATTGCATTTTTTAAAGTTTTTCATTTGTTAATAGTAGTACCAGCCAGCAAGACATTCCAGGATTTCATGGATGGATGAAGATTTCAATACACTCTGCATGAGCTGAATGAAGCAGAACAGAAATTGGCAAAATAGGGTTATTATCTTTTTTATTTAATATTCATAATAGAGTGACACTCAGACAATCTAACTAAGTTTATACTGCAGTAGTTTTTCTGCTTAGTCTTTTTCAGCGAATTTAAGCTCTGCAGTCCTGATCTTAATGTCTAAGCAAGGCATCAAAAAGTCTGATTTAAAGAAAGTTCAAGGCAATAAAGGAAGACTAAATAAAGTACACAACTTTCAGCCAGTCTAAATTTCATTCTGAAGCTTTCCAGGTGTGAGGACACAGACAAATCATCACATGAATGAACATGATTTTGACATTGGTGGGAGGACACTGACAGTAAGTTCGAAACCACAAAGTTCAAAAACACCAAAGGATCTGAAAGGAGCAGAAGGAGACAAATATGCAGGAAATATTCTGGGGAATTCTCCAGTTCTCTAAAGCAAGAGAAGAGAGGTGAAGTGTGGGAGTTGGTTATGTGCCAGAGGAGAATGTTTCTATTCTGTAGGGCATCAAGTATCTGCTTTGGGTAGCTCCCTGGTTGTACCTATATCTGGGATGCCAAGTTAGTTGTAACAACTAAAACTGCTTTAAATATCCCATAAAGGAGAAACTTCCATGCAAACTGTCATACAAGGAATATAATTTCAGGTTTTTTTCAGGTCCCTACAATATTTAGGGTCTTAAAGAGAAACAGAGGCTTGTACATGTCATTGGAGAGCAAGTCCAAGCCAACAATCTTTGTTACATTTTCTCTAATCCCATTGCTTGAAGACTTTTTCCAAACATAACTGAATTCCTTAGACCAAGGAATTTTAAGATATGTCTTCATTAGACACCTTCCTAATTACAGCTACTTGACCATATAGGTACTTCCTGACAAATTAATGTATACGTTTTACAAGTGATGTAGTCTTGATTCCGGCATATTTCTGAAGACACTTCTGTTCTGAAAACAGTTTCAGAACTGGGTTACAGTTTAGTGTTAGTTACAGTTAGTTTAGCTTAGTTACAGTTTAATGTTCTACAGTTTAATGTTCTTCAAGAAAAACAGCAGCTTCAAAGTAGTGTTTTGTTTATATTCAGTCCTTTCTTCATGAGATTCATTTGAGCTTGTTTAACTTTCATGTCGATTCAGTTTCAAAGAACAACGTTGGCTTCAAAATTAGAGTGAATTCAAAAAGGTGGTGGAGGGGTGGAGAAGAGATCTGAGCTGAGGAAAAGCGTTTTGCCTTCCTGACTTTTTAACTCAGTAAATCGAACTACTTCTATTGTTTTTGTCATCTTTCAAATGAAATCAGAGCTGCTTAGTTTATATTTCAGTGAAGGACTAAACCACACAGCATTTATGCTTAAAAAAGTGTTTCTGCTCTACTTTGAAGCACTTGTTGCTTTTTACTTTCCCATAGGAGAACAGAAAAAACACTTGGTGCTGGCAGTCCATGTGTGCATTCTCTGTTTTGAATGTCTGCCATTCCATTTTGATGATCCATAATATTTTAAGCATATTTGGACCTTTCTTTCTAGAGTAGACTTCTTTCTACACAGTACACTCAATTATCTCATTTTTTAAACTTTATGGAAGAGCTATTCCATACAAGAAGTTGTTTTGGGAAATGCTTAAGGACACACAAAGCTGTCAGAGTGACATTTTATCATCTTAATTGTAATGTTTTCTAGACATTCTCCATGTTTTTTTTTTGTTGTTGTTGTTTTGGTTTTTTTTATATTCATGTTCTCTACATAAAATTTGACAGTCAGGATAGATGGAGGTCAGAATACAGTTGCTAAGATTAATGCATCTGCAATCAATCTCCATTAGAAAGCAAATGGAGCTATTTTCAGATATTCTGGCCTGCTGCAGATTTTGTTAATTTGGTTCTTTCTTGTGAAGTTTAGCCTGAGGTGTAAGAACATTGCTGGCTACTCTCCCAAGTAGGTGGAGTTTTGTTAACACTGTCTCCCATCCATGGGCTGGAGTATATCTCTGGCAAGGATGAAGTTTTCCTCAGTAACAGTGTTTTTGGAGTTCCACCATCCCCTACTACGAGTATTCATTTATTTCCACCAGCATGTCTTGCATCCCAATAAGGCCAAATGAGCTGTAGTCTCCAATATCCATTAAAGGAATGCTCCTTTTGGCCACTATTTTTTTATAGGCAGTTCTAAAAACTTTACAAGTAATTCTGGCTATTTGAAATTGAAATGGTAACAAAAATATTCTCAGGAATTAAAATGAGAAATTAGGTTTTTTGAGACCTACTAGTATACACAGTTTTTATTTTATGACGAGAATGTTCTTTTTTATTTCATCTATGAAATTGGCTTTGATAGTGTGTCAGCTGTTGATACTTGAAGCTATACTAAAATACCTTCATTTGTTCAAAAACCAGGAACCTTTAAATTAAAAAATAAAACATGTTTGGATAAAAATAAAAATTTATTTTCTTTGGAAAATCACATTTATGATTACACAGAGTGAAAGGGATAAATAAGCCATTAGTTATTCTTAAATACATGTCTTCAGAATCACAAATATCAGATTGCTTATTCCTGTACTAATCAGTTTGTAGTTGTTCATATCAAAACTAAGACTGTGTGTTAAAACATTACAACATGTAGTGCACCAAACCTAAATCATTCCTTAAAAGTGAAAGAGGGATTTCAGGAATGAGGAAAAAGGTGTGCATAGGGTCAAACGACTAACCCACAGGCACACAAGAACTCTGTCACAGCTCTCAACCAGGTCTGGTTCTGCATGTCAATTGTGTCCTTCCCCCAAAGTGCTTTGAGTCTGCATTTATACCAGCCATTACACATTCAAATAAATGCAGTGTGAAGTAATATATATATATGTGTGTGTGTGTGTGTGTGTATATTTGGGTCTCACATTGCAAATTCAGAGAAACACATGTTTATTATTAATGTTGATAATGAGATAATAATAAGCTGTGACTGGAGATTATGATGAGCAACATCAAGGCAAGTCTATTGCTAGCATCCACAGTGGAATTTCTGCCAAGGAAATGTAATGAGGAAGACTGGGGAAAAAAAAGAAAGAAGCAACAGCACCTGGGAGTGTGAAGGATGTGTGGGCTGGAAACACTATCTTGGGAGATCTGCAGCTCTGCTTGTAGAAATGCAGTTTAGCCTGTCATTTAGCTTTTTCTGGTAGTTTTCCTTTTGAAATTAATATTATGCTCATTACAGGTGCCAAACTGACAGCCCTTAAGGTTGAAGTTCCCTTTTACAAAATCAAGTGCGGTAAGCAGCAGTAAAAGAAGCTTTTTCTGAAATGCGTGTCAATTACCTCTACCTTGGCCAGGAAAACATGGAAAATAGCTAAAATTCATATTTGGTCTTTGTACTTTGGTAGCAAAGGGTTTTTAATTCTATTTGTGCTGTTTCCACTTTCACTTTAGACTTGAAATGGGATCAACATATTTCTCTTTGGTCCCTAACAATCCCTAAACAGGAGTAACATTTGGTGGCCTTTATCTCACTTTGTTATTGGTAAGTGACTCCAGCTTTAACATTGGCCATGTACCACCATCATTAACTTAGTAGTAATTAAGTTTTGAAGGGATTTTAATGACACTTAAGAAAACATCTAATGGAAAAAGCTGAAAAACTTAATATAGCCCCAGATACCAGTGGTTATATCACAATTTGTGTAGCTTTATTTTCTGACCTCCTAATGCTCATTTAGTCTTACTTCTTAAAATATTAGCTTCCAGTCCCAAAATTCCATGATCTCTGCTAAGGTCCTGCTGGTTTGCATTTCTTTGGAGTAGCTGAATTATCTGATTTTCAAGTATGGTTTTTTTGGGTTCATAATAAAAAACAAGACAGAAGAAAAGCCTCCAGAACGTACCTATTTATTTCCACTGATGGATATTTGTTGAAGATGACCTCAAAAGTTTTCAAAGGATGGAGTGTCTTTATGGCAAGAATGACCTTCCACTGTAAACACTGTACTATTTAATACAGGCAATGGACTGGGTAAGATGGGCCATCTTCATGGTGTGAGCGCTATCAAATAATTTCCTGACTTGCCTATACAGCGTTAATTAAAATAGTTCCTCCCATTTTACTCACACTGGGATTGTCAGTCCCATAAGAAAATTAAGCCCCAAACTTCAGTTATGTTTTATTGGGCTTTTATATCTATGAGCACCTATACACTAATTTAAGTCTTTATTTGCCTCAGAAAGATCTGGAGACATAGCAGCATGTGATGACAGAGACTGAGATTAGGTATGGGTCAGCCTCAGCAAAGAAGGAAGGAGGATGGTGATGATCTTAATCCTCCAATTAACACGTGTAAAATGGTAGAAAGATTGATTTTCATCACCTCTGCCTCATCCATCAAGTGTACTGACCTATGAAGAAACTTATAGGCACCCAACTTAGCACTGAATGGAACTTCTGGACATGGTGGGGCTCAGATTCCTCTGTCTCATTGGAACTGGAGGTCATTGCATGTATTGCAATTCAAGCAGCTGTGAAGGGCCTGTGAGTTACTTCTTTACCTTGTGCCAGTGGCTCTTAACTTCTGTATCCACCAGGAGAAATCCTAAAGGAAGAACAGCACACAGGCTTTCATGGACCATAAATCTCTTTGAAGACATAATCTCTTCCACTGCTTCAACAAATCAAAGCAACAACCACTGTAACTGGTTTTTATCTGGAAACCAACACTGGCAGAAATAGGAATTTTATTGAGAAATCCACAGAACACAAGTTTGGGGAACAGGAGCATTCCTGAAAGGGGGCCAGACCACAGTGCAATCAAACACCAAAAACCAGAGCTGGCTGTCTCTGTACAAAATCTATTCCTTCATACAAGTTTTACCCCAAAGTGGATGAACCCACTGACAGTCTCTTGATAGCCACTAAAGAGAACTTGGGTGGAGGTAATGGATGGTGGAAGGGGAGGATCAGAGCTGAGGGCAATGTTAAATATTCCTTTTGATTACAACATTGTAAATGTGATCAAATTAGTGATAAGGGAACAGGTACTCAACAGTTCTTCAGTCTATTTTTTTGTCAGAGAAAATGCTCAATTTGTGTTTTGAAATGTACACAGAGCTTTCTCTGGAAAAAATATCATGGACTCATACATTTTCAAGTAAAACAAGAAAGAAGCAAAATACAAAATTGTCAACCTCCAAAAATCTGCCTAAACTCTCATTGTGATATATTGCCTTGGGAAAGCCTGCCAGGCTGTTTAACACCTTTATTGCTTGATCCTAGGAGCTCAATTTATTATTTACCGATCCTTCTCCTGTCACTGGTCATGACCACATATCTGCTTATATCATTCCTAGCAGGTTTTCCAGCACACCTTGGTTCAAAAATCAATCATGTCCTAGATCCATCATTTCTGTCCTCCTTTTGGGCTACATGTCCCAAGTGCTAATCTGCCAGTGGCAGTCCAATGCTGTTTACAGCAGCACCTGCTTTTTCCACATGAGGAAAGAAAGACTCGCCTCTTGTTTCTTCAGCCAAAGCACTGTAATAAGTAGATGGCATGAACAAATAAATACATTTATCTCTCTAACAGTACAGGAGTTCCCTGTTGCACATTTATTTATGTTCTGAAAATTTTCACATGGTTTCACCATTCCTCTGGGAAGACGATTCTTCAAAATATCACATCATCAGTATTTGTTTGAATTACTGTCATTTTATACTACCTTGAGCTTACTTTCATCCTATTACTTATACTCTTAAGTGATATTCTAAATCATTTTCATCCTCTTGTTGCCTATTCCTCTCTGCATTGCATACCAAGATATGAATTTCTAGTTTTATTCATCATTTTACTCTTCATTGATTACTTAAGGATTTTAATATATGCTTTTGGATAAATTTTTGATGGTATTTTTTTCACACTTAAATGCAAGGTATTGAGAATGATGTTTATGATAACACTGGCTTATTTTTCTGCTGTATCTCCTTGCAAGCAACTGCACAATTTTTGTTATCTTTCTTGGAATTAGTCTTTCTGGGTTGTTCTTCTCTCATATAGTTTTGATAGTTATCTTACTGATTTTTGTGAATTGGTAGATCATGTTTTGTTCTATTTTGATAGTAGATATTTTTTTTATAATGATCATAAAATCATTATGTTGAAGAAAACCCCCTAAGATCATCAAATCTGAACATTAACCCAACACTTCAACCCAACTGAGCAACCCCATGTTCACCACTAAACCATGCCCCTCAGTACTACATTTACATGTCTTTTAAAAGCCTCTAGGAATGGTGACTCCACCTCTTCCCTAAGAAGCCTGTTCCAATGCTTGACAACCTTTTTGGTGAAGAAATTTTTCCTAATATCCAATTTTTTCTGCCAGTTTCTCTTGTGCTGTCACTTTTTACTTGGGAGAAGAGACTGACCCCCACCTATCTACGACCTCTTTACAGGGAATGAAAAGGGGTGATAAGGCTCTTCCTGAGCCTCCTTTTTTTCCAGACTGAACACCCCAGCTCCCCCAGATGCTCCTCATCAGCCTTGTGCTCCAGACCATTCCCCAGCTCCGTTGCCCTACCCTGGACATGCTCCAGCCCCTTGATATCTTTATTGTTGTGAGTGGCACAGAACTGGACTCAACTTGAGGCATGGCCTCTCTTGTTTTCCAAGTCTCTTAACTCACTTAATTATGATCCATTTTCACATTTTCTCTGATGTTCACATCTTATTTACTGCTTTGTCAGGATACTCCTGTTCTAAGTTTTGCACACAAAAGGCCTTTCCTTAAAGGAGATGCATTACAGGCTCATAACAAATGTGGTTAGTTGACCCTGGCTGGATACCAGATGCACAGCAAAGCTGCTCTGTCACTCCTCTCCCCAACTGGAAAGGTGAGAGAAAACATAAAGAAATCTCTTATGGGGTGAGATAAGGATGGGAGGAGATCACTCACCAGTTATGGACTTTACTTAGGGAAATTAGCTTAATTTATTACCAAAAAAAATCAGAGCAGGATAAAAAGAAATAAAACACAATTTTATAAACACTTTTCCTTTACCCCTCACTTCTTCCCAGGTTCAACTCCACTCTCAAATTCTCTATCTTCTCCCCATCAGAGGTACTGGGGGCAGGGAATGGAGGCAGCAGTCAGTTCATTGTGTGTTGCCTTAGTTCCTCCCTCCTTGGGATCAGGACTCCTCACATTTTTCTCCTGCTCCAGTGTGGTGTCCCTCTCACGGGAGACTGTCACCTGTGGCAGGTTGGCCCTGTCTGGACACCAGGCACCCACCAAAGCCTCTCTATCACTCCCTTCCACAGCTGGAAAGGGGAGAGAAAGTAAAATGAAAGGCTCATGGGTTGAGATAAGGACCAGGATAGGTCACTCACCAAATACCATCAGCAGAAAAACAAGCTCAACTTGGGATATTAACTGAATTTATTGCTAACAAAATCAGAGCAAAAACACCTTCCCCCACCCCTCACTCCTTCCTAGCCCTACCTCCTCCCCCAGCATGCAGGGAAACAGGGAATGGGGTCAGCTCATCACCCATTGTTCCTGCCCCTGCTCAGGGAGAGGAGTCATTCCCCTGCTGCACAGTGGGGTCCCTCCCACAGGAGACAGTACTCCAAGAAATACTCCAAACTGAGTCCATTTCATGGGCAACAGTCCTCCCCAAACTGCTGCAATGTGGGTCACTCCTCCATGGGGTCAGTCTTTTATGGACAGGCTGCTCCAGCCTGGGCTTTTTTCTCCACAGGGCCACAGGTCCCTGCCAGGACCCTGCTCCAGCACAGGGCTCCCATGGGGTCACAGCCTCCTTCAGACATCCCCTGCTCCAGCCTGGGGTCCTGCAGGGGCTGCAGGAGGATTTCTGCTCCCCCATGGACCCCCATGTGCTGCAGGCACAGCTGCCTCTCCGTGGGCTGCACCAGGGGCTGCAGGGCAATCTCTGCTGAGGTGCCTTGAGCATCTCCTGCTCCACCTTCTCCACTGACCTTGGTGTCTGCACAGATATTCCTCTCACATGTTCTCATTCTTCTCTTCCCTGGCTGTCATTGTAAACTGTGTAGTAAGTTTTTTTCCTGCTTAAACAAGTTATGACAGGGGCATTACTACAATTTCTGATGGGCTCACCCTTGGCCAGTGAGATCCATCCTGGAGACAGTTGGCATTGGCTCTGCTGGACACGGGGGAAACTTCTAGCAGCTTCTTACAGAAGCCACCCTGCTCCTCCCATAAAACCTTGTCACATAAATCCAATACAACAAAATAAATAACTCAGAAAATAAATATTGAAAGAGGGAAAGAGATGTTACCAGTGAAAACAGTTGTGTGTGGTTCATACATCCTGCTATTTAGATGTATTCCTGTTGGCTGTGCACTATTTTAGATATTCCACAGAAATAATCAATTCTTGAGAGACATTAATGTTCATGTTGTCTCATTGAGGGCCTCTGATGTGATCAAAACCACAGCATGAGCAGTGACTATAGGATGCTATGAGGCCTTAACATGGGGAATAGGGCTCACAGAGAACTTCAGGGAAGAGTTAAAATACCACAAGCAGCCAAGGAAGCCAAAAGAAGGATGAAAGGGAAGAAGAAAGCTTTCATTGTTTGGAACAACCTTCTGGGACTGTTTAAACTTAATTGAAACCTCTCTAACTTTTCTATAAACCCAGATTAGGAATACTGAAATGGAATAAAAATCTTTTCTGTTCACTTTTACAGCGACTGAACTTTTGCAAGGACTTGAAAAAATAGTAGCTAATATTTTGAGGATATTTATTTCTTTTTAAGGAATGACTATATTTGAATCTCAAACATAAAATAAAGCCTGTTATTCTTCTTTTAAATTTACACTCTATGCCAGAGCAAATCTTTCAACAAAATAAAAGTTTTCCTTAGCTGACTTCTGATGCAGCTGTTTTTTTTTTTTTTTTTGTCCTAAAAGAGATTCTGGCAAGGATACTGAAGGCTCCAGATTTTCTCTGTGACTCTAGCTCTTTCTTTGGCTCTCAACTGGTTATACATTATTTACTGTAGCACAACATGTGCCTTGATGACCCTGAAAAATGTGCAGAGTCCACAAAGCAAAGCAGGATCTCTGCTCAGAGAATTTTATAACCTTCTGAAGTACTTTTGGAAGTTCTAGAAAGCAGCAAAGTTCTCACCACTACCACTGTACTGAATCCAGCAGCTCTTGGGGTAAGGCGTATTTCTCAGAGCTGCTGCACTCCCAGAAGAGTTTCTCTGGATGATGAGCCTCATTCTACAGGAAAACAGCTATTAGTCTTTGCTGCTTTGGTATCACACCATTGCTGATGTTGGAAGTGACCTCTGGAGATTGTCTAGCCCACAGTCTGCTCAAACTAGGTTGTTCAGGGCTATGCCCAGTTGGGTTTTAAATACATCCAAGGACTGAGACTCCACATCTCTGGGCATAATGTTTCAGTTCTTAGTCATCCCCACGCTAAAAATGTTTTTTTCTTTCCTGTGTGTCATCTTGTGCCTATTGGCTCTTGTGCTTTCAGTGAGTACAACTGAGAAGAACCTGACTCCCTCTCCACTACAAGCCCCACACTCCCCAGTCAGGGACTTGTACACCTGGATAAGATTCCCTCTGAGTCTTCCCTTCTCTGGTTCCTTCTGAGCCATCCCTTCTCTTACAACCTTTTCTCATATGTCAGAGGCTCCAGGCCCTTAAATATCTTTGCAACCCCTCACTGGACCTGCTTCAGGACATACAAAACTCTCGTGTCCTGGGGATCTCAGCACTGGACACAGCACCCTCAATTTGTAGCATCAGTACTGACTAGAGTGGAAGGATCCTACATCCATCCCTTAAAACTATGACTAAATAGGTGGAAAGCTTTACTGGGAGAACAGTGAAAGCCACATCAAAGTTTTGAGCTGCCTGGAGGGCTATCCAACTTTTGTCTCCATGCTGCTTTGCATCCTGTGTTTCTTTCAGAGCAAACAAAGGCTCGTGTATCAGTAAGAATGCTCTGTCTTTCTATGTTGCTTACTCCTGATCTAGATTAGTTTTGATGAAGCCTGCATGTGATTGAAATTGGATGCCTAGGGACTCTTTACCCCAGAGAGGTTTCTAAGCATTTTGAGTGCAGCATTGGGGTGTGCCCTGGTATGAAGTAAGGAAGGCTATATGATATGCTTCTTTTGAAACACAGCCCTTATGAAAAATTCAAGAGGAAATACTTTCCTTTTGTTCACTGCCAGTTCATCTAGTTTGCAGCTACAGAAAGAGAGATTATTATTTTGGGGTACTTTAATGTGTGGAAGCTTTTAAGTGGATATAGATTTGTTCTGTTTGTTGTCAAAGTGCCAGAAGTTTTTGAAGCCTGGTAATGCTCTTTCCATGTTTTATTCAGGTTGTCATCAGTAATGAAATATAATTTAATTTTACTTTCCTATTATGTTTTTCTCATCTCACTATCAAAAAAGAAAGTGTGCAGAATAGTTTTTATCACTCCTAACAAATAAGGAAGCTTTACAAACAAATGCATGCAAAAAATTTAATGTTTTTGTAGAAAGGCTTTAATTTATTATTTAGCTCTGTTTCTCCAGTGATAGTAAAAACATGCTTTTTATGAACATCATAGTACCCTTAATTCTCGAAGACAATTTACACATTAAAAATAAATTGGAAAATCCCAGTAGGTTTCAGCATGTTGACACATTTTAGATTAAGGATGGTAATTTTGATGGTTGTTAACTTTTAAATAAGTAAGTTAGATGGCTAAAAATTATTAGCAAGAGCTGGCTTTTTCTGGTTTTGTTTTTGCTTTTTTTTTTTTTTAAAGGAGGAAAACCTACATCCCTTGAGACTAGACTGATACTTCTTCAAGATGGGATCTCAACACTTTTTCCTTTCCTCTATTGCTAAGAGTTCAAAGAGAAAAATGAAAATAAAATAATCTTAAGATGGCAGGCTGCAGTCTGGAGAGGACCTGCTACATCTTCCGAGAGATCCACAGGATATGGATGTTTGTTTCTGCCCTTGCTGCGGAGGGGGCTGGTCAGTCTCTCATTGCCAATACCTCTCAACAGGTATTATTTTTACACTTTAATGTAGCCTTTGTGCCAACTCGATGTCCATCCACGAGACCAGCTGGCTGGGAAAGGAGTAATTGCTGCAATGGTTCCTTGTGGTTACAACTGATAAAATTACCAAACAGGATTTCCTTAAACCAAGGCCCTTTCCTACTCATCATGAGCATTGACTCCCTTCATCCCCTCCCTGCTGTGCCCAGTGTAGGAGATCAGCAGTTCCTCCCTTCTCCCTATCACATGGACTCATTTTGTGTTCTGACTGCTTCTGCAGCATCATCTCCTGCAGCCCTGGTACCCATCTCCTAAGAAAAATCTTCATCCTTCTCAATCACCCACATTAATTTCCCCTTAATCTTCCTCATCACACTCCCAAACCTCCTCTCCTGCTCCCAGAACTGCACTTGCTTGAAACAGATCTTAAAGAGAAGCAGCCCTTTGGCTATCAGGTACATTTTCTGTCCTTTTGCAGATTTTTATTTAAATCCTATTTCTTTTGCATTCCTTCATTAGGTTGCTGTCAAACCTCTGTGCATTTTTGCCTCAGGATAATAGACTACATATGCATAATACATAGTTTGGATGTCGATAGATTTTATTACAGTTTAGGATAGTGGTTCTGCTTAATTTCATGCTATCCACAAACTAGGTGGTAAATTGTTGTCTCTGACAGGAAGGTTATGCTACAGGCTAAATTTTACTCTGAGTTACATTCAAGCATCTTTCTATCGGAGTTAGAATTTGGAATTGAAACAGAGAAGTTCTGGTCTCCTTATCAGACCTGACATACAATCCTGTTACATTACAGATGCACCTCCCTGATATAAAGGAAGTGAAAAACCCCCAGTTCATGGTGAATTTTTGTGGTTAATAGTATCTGATAAAGGACAAGTGAATGAACAGCACCTTGGATGGGCGAGGGAGACAAGGCATCCAGGAAAACATTGCTGCATTCCTAGCAGGAGGGCAAAAGCAAAGATAAATGTAGGTCACTGGAAAAGCCAGAAGCAACAGCAAAATACAGAGAAAATTTCAGAAGAAACAAGAAAAAGTGACTGCAGCAGTGCTTAATCCTCATCACATCTCAGGACATACTCAAAGCAGATGTAAAACCCAGAAATCAGCAAAGCTACATCAGTCCTTTCCTCCTTATTCAACAGGGCATAAGAAACCAAGCAGTCATTTTGCCAACTCACTTCGTTATGTCTACAAGCTTTCAAGTTTCTGAAACAAACCCCCACTTTGCAATTTCACCAACAATTCTTTCCTGTCCAGTGAAGAACAAACCCAAGCAAGACACTGGTCTGGCCTTGCTTTGTGAATAGAAAGTGTTCAAGAAGCAGCTGGATGTGGCACTTGGTGCTATGGTTTAGCTGACGTGGTGTTTGTCAAAGGTTGTATTTGATGATCTTGGAGGTTTTTTCCTAACCTCAGTGATTCCATGGTTCTGAGATTCCATAAAATGCCCTGCACAGAAGCATGGCAAGTCACTCACCTGACTTCCCACATCTTGACTGTGGTTTCCTAGACCCCAGAGCTCAGCAGTAACAGGCTCTCCCATGGAAGGAGGGTGATAGCACAGCTTGTGTGTACCCTGCTTCAAGACCAGGCTCCAGTTTACTCCAGTCAGTCAGCTGCCCTTTCCCATGTTTGTATTCTGGATACAAGACAGTTGTGCTTTTGGCATGTGCAATAAATAAAACAAGGAGTGGGGAGCAGGAAAAGGTACACAAGCATTAGGACCATAAAATTAGAATATTCTGAAAAAAAAAATTTAAAGTCTGACTGGCCTCCTGTGTCTCTCTCCTTCCCAGGTTGCTTCTCTCCTTTCCCAGATTTAATCTCTAATAATCTGTCCCTTCTGTCAGACACAAGGTCACTGAGGTATTTTCAGGGTTGATTCATCCATACATAAAAGTTGCCACCCACAAGGATGCATCTTTTCTGTACAGAACAGGCTGTATGGAAGCAGGTAATTGGAAGCAATTAATCACACCAAAGACAAACAAACTTAGACATAAATCATTAAGCTAACAAGAAGATGATCTGCTTCTCTGCCCCCTTCCATCTCCTCATCTGCCTCCATGCAGCTTAGAAGAAAGGCCTTGGCTTGTAGAGAAAATGTTGCCAGTGCATTTTGTGGGTTACAGTGATAGCAGGAGGGCTTGCCTTTTTTTTTTCCGTTTGTTTTTTTTTTTTTTCCCCTGTGTGACTATGATGTGAGTATGTCTCTGTAGATCTTCCATACTGAGACCTCCAACCATATATAAAGAGAGCACATTCTATTCAACCATCATTAAGCATCTTTTTCAGCCTTGTACTATTTCACCAGTGTACTGTCCATTCAGCAAGTTTTCATGCTTGAAATATCCACACTGACCCTTGAGATGTGTCAGCTAGTTTGTGCAACAAACTAGTTCTGATAACCTGCTTTTATGGCCACTCTCTGCAGTGCCTCAGCTCTCATTCACATTCATCGTGCTATACAAGAGCCTTGCATCTCTGACCTTATTCCCCATGACCTAGTTGTAATACTTTAGATTTAATGGTCTTATTGTTGAGCTGCCCTTGGAGGGATCCTTGTGCTTTTCCTACCAAAGTCTCCTTGAGAAAGGTGTCTTATCAGAACATTTGCACTTCAAAGTGCTCCAGGAGGGCCGGAATCAGCAGCCACCTCACCAAAAACAGCTTCTAGCTGGAAGAGAATCTGGATTGTGTCCTTCACAAAGGGCAGGTGTTAGAAAATGAGAACGAACTACAAAAGGATAGGTAACAGATTCTGATCTCTGCTTTGCTACTCCATATTCTTTTAGCAGATATTTCCAGAAAAGCCCCTAAACCAACTGGTGCAGGAAATACCCTTCAGTTAACTGGTTGCCAGGTGATGTGAATCTTTGAAATGGAAAAGTTACACAGCTGATTATATTCTTATCATTTGTGACGTGAAATAATGACAATTGTCATATAGACAATACCAAGAAAAGGCTAACTGGAGAAATCAGCTAGCCAAAACAGAAGTCTTGGAATTTGACTAGTTTACACTTGAAGAATCAGGGGCACAAGTGTGAGCACAAGTACATGTATGACAAGAGAACCTTAGTGCACAAATAAAACATCCAACTGCAACATCTCTGTTACAAAAGGATATTCAGCCAAAGAGGAGACAAGAACTGATAATGAGTAAATTTTGTCTACACAAACAGCTGTCTAGGGTATTTAGTCAGAAACATGCAGCTCTGTCCCACAGGGTGCAGTCTCTGAATAAAAGAAGACTTGAATTGTTGCTGCTTGTTTACCTAGAGAGGAAGATCTAAACTTCCTTTTCATAACTAGCAAATATATTGGATTTATAAGAAAACTAGATGACCCAAATGATAACAGTCTACCCTCAAACTCAGGAAACTTATCTAAAATATAGCTAACATGTCAGTGATGAGAACCAAGTTCACCCCTATTTAAAATGCTTTTGGGGAGACCACTTTCACCCACCTTTATACCTTGCCATGTATGTACACCTCTGTCTGAACTAGCTCCAGGCATAATCAAGAGAAATACATGGGGCATCTGAATCATCTGGTCTATTTTAGCTCTCCAGGAGATGAATCACCTCTTGCCTGCTTCTCTCTGGCTACACAGGAAGTCTGATTGCTTGTTCAAATGCAGGTGATTACCTTGTAGATGTTTCTTTTGGAAAAGACATGCATTATATTTCAGAACTCTTTGATATATTGATTGGATGTGTGAAGAACTGAACCTGTTTAGTTTTTAAGTGTGAAGAGGATTAACTGAGTAATGACAGGAGATGGCTGCAATGATTGATGAAAGAAAGATTAGCCCATCCTCAGTTCCCTTGTAGAGTCCAAAATGTGAAGAAGGAGTCTCTCCATGACTAGCAGAATTAATGTCACATAATGTGTCACCTGCCATTTCTGGGTGGGAAGGCAAACACAGGGTGAACGAGGTGATGCCATGCACTGTATTCTGCAGTTTCACTTCTCCCTGTGCCAAAGCTGTTGCTGCTTACTGTGCAGACTTGCCTAGAGACTTGGGGTTTTTGAATTAGCAGAATGAAGCAGTCAACCTCTTCCTCAGGGTATTTTACAAGTCTCTGTAATGTCACCAGTGTAATTCCCATCTGTGGTGGGGAAAAGGGCTTACAGAAGAGGAAATATTTGTGGATAAGATCAATATTATTTAGAATAAATGGCCTGCTTGGTACATCCCCACAACAAAAAAAAGCCCAACCAAACACCACCGCCCCGCAAAAAAAAAAAAAAAAAAAAAAAAAAAAAAAAAAAAAAAAAAAAAGACCAAAACCCACAAAAACAGCAAACCAGAAAAAACAGCCCAACCAACCAAGCAAAAAAAAACAAAAGCCACATGAACTTTTGCTAGCATTTTGGAAACAAAATATGAAGTAAAAAGTAAATCACAGAGAAAGAACTTAATTATGTGCGCAAACCCTATTCAGTATTCAAACAATCCTGAACATCAAAAAGGGCCACCTCTCCATGGTCTGAAGGGGGAAAAAGGGAAAATAACTAACATTAAAAATACCATGCATGGGCAGGGACGTCTGTTGCTAAAAAAAAAAAAAAAATCAAACCAAAAACAAAACCAGAAAACCAAACCAAAAAACAAACCAACTAACTAATCAAACCAAAAGCAATAGTGGTAATCTGCTAAGAGAGAAATAGCAATTTCTAAGGGCTCCCAAGTGCCTACCAGATAAATACAGCACCATGGCAATTTAGTTATTGTCTGAGGAGTATCCTCCAAATATTTTAGGCACTCCATGGAAGACCAAGAGGAGTGATAATTTGACCAAACAAAGGAGAGGAAAACTGATATTCCTGGAGAACAGGCTGATCTTCTATCTGATCCACAAAACAACAACTGATAAATTTCATAGACATGTACTTACCTATTTTGAAGTTAAGGAGCAATCCAGGACAGAGACATGTGATGCCTTGGTCTGAGGCATTCCAAAATGCACACATCTGCCAGCCTCCAGGAAGATGAAAGATAAGAGAAATTTAGGATAATATATTTTACTTCACCTCTGCAGCTTTATTAATAAACTAGGCATACTTTTCTGTTAATCAGTTATCTGGCTTTTGTTTTCAGGAAAGTGCTTATCTCAAGAAGTAACAAAAATGATTAGACTTTTAAGAATGGTTAATATTCAAATATAAGTATCTTTTTCTTCTCTTTGCATTGATTTACAAAGAAAATGAGCAGACATTTCCTGTGGTTGTTACTGAGATCCCTAACTGTCTGAGGGATTTTTCATGGAATTAAATCTTTTAGTTAAAGAAACAAGAAGTCACCTTCAGTAAAATAAATATTGCAACAAATTTTTTTGCAAAGTTGACAAGAATGTTGGCTCCTGCCCTTGGCCCCCATGTTATGTGTCTCTGAAGACACAGCACAAAGGAAATACAGTCAAAAGATCAATGACCTTTGAAGAAGAAAGTCTCTGAGAACAAAGTTGTGTTGTTTTCCTGTCAGTAAATTCAGCATTCCTTTCATGAAACGCAATTTAGTCAAACTATTAAATGCAACCATAGATCTTATTAATGAAAAAGTGCTAATTTTGTTTTTCTCCAATTATAGTGCAAGGTGTGGTGTAGAAGAAGAAAAAAAAACAAAACAAAAAACTAAAACAAGTGTCTGATTTCTCCAGCCTTTACATTGACTGTAGTAGAAAAACAAAATGAAAAAGTTTTCTTCAGGCAAGAGAACAAGAAAACAATTATCTCCTTCTTCCCTTTTTAAATTCCCTTTTCCCTGTCTACTTCACCGTGTCCCTTAACAGAGGGATTATTATCAGAAATAATAAAATCTATTCCCTAAGGATAAAGGATGAGTAAACCTTATGGAAGGTGAGATTTTCTGAACCATTCATTTGAAAAGTCATTTAGTATTCATAAGCCTTTCATTCGAATTTAAATATGTATGGCTTGAGCCAGTTTTCTCTTGGACCAGTTTTACACCTGAACAACTCCTCTGGGAAGGCTTCTCCCGTGCATTGCATTTTGCACACTGAATTATACCTGAAAGAAATGAGTACTAGATTCTATAGCCCTGCTTTGGGGCAATTGTTCATGCACCTTGTAGGGTAGAAGATGATTACCTGCAAGACAAAAAGCAGCAGAAATCCTGGGCCCTTTGCCATTTATGGGGTTACTTCAGAATTTCAGTAGCAGCAAAACCAAGGAACTTTGTAGGTATGATTCAGGTGTACAATGAAATAAAGAAAAGATGAAAGAGGAAAGTATGCATATGAGCTCTCCTCTCCTCTCTCCTCTCCTCTCCTCTCCTCTCCTCTCCTCTCCTCTCCTCTCCTCTCCTCTCCTCTCCTCTCCTCTCCTCTCCTCTCCTCTCCTCTCCTCTCCTCTCCTCTCCTCTCCTCTCCTCTCCTCTCCTCTCCTCTCCTCTCCTCTCCTCTCCTCTCCTCTCCTCTCCTCTCCTCTCCTCTCCTCTCCTCTCCGCCACACAAGTCAGGAGAAGCCTTGCACCCAAATATCTGGGCAGTCCTGTGTTCTACTCAAGCCAAATTTCTCCTACTTAGTGAAGACAAAGCCTTTCAGAAGGATATGTAGGCTGGTCATAGCATCACACTACAGGGGCTGACTGGGTTCTCAAACTATCCTTCTTCAGAGGGCATTTAAATTTTTATCTAATAAGGAATGAAGCCTCAAGTTGAAAGGACTTCTTACAGCCCATGTAAACATGAGAAGCTGCCAAGTCTGTCAGCACAAATATCCCAGATTAGTTTCCTTGTGTTGAGAGAAAGCTACTGAGAAATGGACATGATTGGCTCTGAATTCTGAAACAATAATTTTAAAAGGAAGCAAAGTGTCCAGTGAGTATATATTTTTCTGGGAAACTATTTCTGAAAACAGAGGTCTGAAATCAGAGTGAGAATATTCTAAGACTGTTGCATGTATCATTCACCCAGGAGTCAGGAAACACATCATGGCCTGTGAGTATGCAGGTTTTGGAAACAAGCAGTTCCCCATGGGCATGCTCAGAGGCTGATTAGCCTGGTCACTGGTGGCTTGATGTGCATCACAACATCAGTTCCTCAGCCACTGTAGGCTTGAAAATTTAATGTGTTAATCTTCACAAAGCCTTTGGATCACTGATAAAAATTATATCTATTACCCAGGGAAGGAGCCTGAAGCAATGAGTCTGAGAGTACTGCAGGAAAACTAGAATCAAGTGGCCTAGAAAACATCAGATTTGTGCCTCAAGGTTGTTTCAGGGCTTCTGCCCCTCACCTCAAGACAGGCAAGATGTAACCTGGCCTGTTGGGTGGTGGGTTTTCCTCCATGTTTGATCAATTTGTCCCAAATCCTTCCCCTTCCATAACAGAAGACCTGATCACTTCTTCCTCCACCTCCTTGGTGCCTTATGCACCAAGTGGTGAAAATCAGCAGTGGAATCATGCATGGCATGTCTTCAACCTTTGTGGAATTTCCTGTTTACTCCAATGGATTGGGGCTTTTCTGGCCCAAATCTAGAAGCAAAATGTCCATAATGTAAAATTTCCCAAGCAGCTGCAGAACCCCTGGAGCAGTGTCTAATTTTAAAGTAATCAAGACAGTTTATTTGCATTCTATTTGTCATGTAAGCACAATGGGGAATGTTTCAGGGCCAGATTCCAAGTGTTTAGTAGAGGAAAAAAATATTCCAGACTCAACAAGAAATATTCTTGCCTGACACCTTCTAGGACACTCATTCTTGACAATGTGTGAGATACACAAGAGCCTAAATCTTAGAAATTATTTCACTTGTAATTTTAGCTGCTTGGCATACTTATTCATACATTGCCCAGCTGGACTGCACTTATTCCAATTAAAAACATAGAATGGAAAAACTTTGACCTTGTCTTCATTCCCATATTGACAATATAATACCTCATTACATTAAAAAGCACCATCGACAAGTTTTATACAGTGTAATACTAGAAATTGTGTTTATGAGCACTTTGCTTCAATGTGAATATAGCCTGAGTGAAGTGTGTGCTGCTTGCCTCCTGCACAGTCCTTAACCTTCCTATAGCCTTGTGCTGAGATGGGGACACAGAAAATCTAAACCCCACAATCAACAAGCAAAACAATTACAGGAGGTACCTTGGTAAACAGCCAAGGCATTTGTCAAACCTGGTGTCTGTAATTGCCTAAGACAAGGAAATGGAAGTGGAAATACATCTCAAAAAGGAGAATTATCACAGTGAAAACTTCCAGAAGATGAGGCAGCACTTCCAAGAAGCATTTTGACAGTTCCACTGGAGAGGAACTGCAAGAGAAAAGTGTAAGGTTGCCATTTAGGCCAGCAGTTGCTGATAAGATTGAACACCCTTGTTCTTTGGAGGGCTGTTCATGCCAGCAGGAAGGCCCAAATCAGCTGAGGTGCTGTGTTAGGCTGGTCAGTTGGCAGCCTCACAGATAAGGCTGGCTGGAAAGCAAGAACAAAATTTTGTGAAAATGATCAGATTTTGACAATTTCTCTTTTTTGTTCTAGAGAAGGCTTCCCAGACTTTATTAGAAAAAAAAATATACAAGCGAATTTCCATAAGTGATACCCAGACCTGGAGGGGACTAAATGGTCTTGACAGGTGGTTTTAAGAATCCACAGCAAGCAAAATGGTTTAAATGCCTTCTCTGAATGACATGGTTTTGATCTCCCAGATGATAGCTCATGTCCAAGATTTCTTGTCTGGGAGGCAAGCAGGCAGTGTCCTGGTTTGAGTTGTCTCACATTATATAAAAATGAAACAATAAAGCAGGACTACAAAGGGGCTAATTATGTTTCCTGGAGAACATCTTCTTCCAGATAAATGTCCCTGAAACAAACTCTTGCCTGGTCTAAGGGATTTTTGTACTGTCTTTCTTTGTTGTCCTGAGTCACTCTCTAACTTTGATCATGAATTGTGTCCTATACTTGTTCATGCCTCCTGATGGTTACAGAGAGTGAAGGTTCAATTTCCACAAACCAATGATTGAATCAGATGATGACAAACACAAGGAGTATTTATTGAGTTAGATGATCCTTTATTAAATAAAACAATGTTCCAACCATTATCTATAATCTCATTAGGACTTATTATAACGTTGTAGCAACACAAATCGTATCCCACCTTTTGTGTACATCATGAGAACATGTGCATTTCCAGCACAAGCCCTGCTGGCATATTTGCACACCAGATGCCCTGTGATGACAGAACCACCACTGTCCCTCAGCCTCCTGGTGTGACAACACCAGGGAACTCATGTTCCCAGCAACTAGGGAGGTTATCTGGGTTGATGCCTTTCATTTCCTTTTCCTTTTCCTTTTCCTTTTCCTTTTCCCTTTCCCTTTCCTTTCCTTTCCTTTCCTTTCCTTTCCTTTCCTTTCCTTTCCTTTCCTTTCCTTTCCTTTCCTTTCCTTTCCTTTCCTTTCCTTTCCTTTCCTTTCCTTTCCTTTCCTTTCCTTTCCTTTCCTTTCCTTTCCTTTCCTTTCCTTTCCTTTCCTTTCCTTTCCTTTCCTTTCCTTTCCCTCTCCCTCTCCCTCTCCCTCTCCCTCTCCCTCTCCCTCTCCCTCTCCCTCTCCCTCTCCCTCTCCCTCTCCCTCTCCCTCTCCCTTTCCCTTTCCCTTTCCCTTTCCCTTCCCTTCCTTTCCTCTTTTGTATTATATTTTTTTTTTTTTCTGTCCAGAAAAACTGATCTACCATCATTCATGTTTATGTCAGTGATTTCCTGCCTAGGTGTCACATAGATCACCAGGGAGGTATTTGAATGTTCATCTTGCCACAGTGTTATCTATGTTTTCATCAGTCTAAAGCAAGCTATTTATTTTTTTCTGTTAGCTTCAACCAAGCTCTATTAAGCTTCAAGTAATTCCTCTTTTGTATATCAGCTTTCAGCTACAATTTACATTTTACTCCATCTTTGGCAGATTTCAAGCAATAAGGGAAGGTCTTGCATACTCCTTCAAGCTGATGAACCAAGATATTTCTTACCAAAATTAAAAAGGAAATAAAAGTCTTGGGAAAAGAAAGTTGTTGCAAATTTTCCAGTAACCATTTTTGTGGCATTTCTATCACAACTGGAATATAAAGCTCCTCATAATTTCTTACATAAGTACACTCATAACCAAACCAATCCCAGCTGGTTTCAGGACCAAGACAGATACTGCACTCCCTGGGCCTCATGGAAAGTTTTCCACTTTATTTCACCATAGCCACTATCATTAAATGCAGTCTGGACAAAGCCAAGTAAGGCTGAGCAGCATCAACTTCCCAGCTCTACCACCAGTCAGCAGAGCTTGAAGGCTCAGTCTTTGACTACCATTATCCAGATACCCTCCAGCTTCCGCCTGAGGAGAGTCTGCATGAATCAAAGGACAAATGTAAAAGCCAGATGAGCAATGAAACAAAATCAGTGCAACCAGGGGCAGGAATCTCAGGTGGTTGCAGTCAGCTGGGCTCCCCTGACAGAAGCCAAAGCTTTGTGAGGCTGGAGTTAACATCCTATTTAAATCTCAGCAGGGACAGAACTGATGATCAGCCTAGTTGTCTCAGAGTGAGTAATAACTCTACCATTTGTCTTGCTTATGGTATTTCTCCTCCCTGTCCCCTCTTTACCCACATTTCTTAATCCTATTAAGCTTCTCATATACCTGCTGTTCCATCACTTGAGCCAAATGTTCCTGATACTTTCCACTCATGTCTTGTCTGAACAATCCTTGGATATGAAATTTTCATAAACCTATGAAGCCGAAGCATGTATTCAGTGTGGAGGTATTTGTCCTCCTATAGCAGAAGTGGGCTATCTGGGGATGTAACAGTTGTATTTTAAATGTTTGTGGTACTGTTAAGTGCAGCTGTTTCACAGAAGACTAATGAGATGTCTCCTTAAAAAATGTCATGGTAATTCCCAGAAAGCTTTTGATAATTTAATGGGAATTTTTTATAACATCTAGCTATTTGCAATAGCATTCATCAAATAAAAGATAGATATGTTCATCTGTTCTGATTTACCGTATTTGTAACCAGTATGATCAATTTCTTGCTGCCATATATGCCTGCTTTGTATCTAGAGACTTCAAAAGATGAGCCATCAGCTCCACTAATCAAACATAAGGATGAACCTCAGCCTTTTTGCTTATCTAGTTTTCCTACTTCAGTCAGGCACAGCATAAGAGCTTCTGATCATTGCCCTGCTCTCATCTTCCAGTTCAGGATGCTGATGTGACAGACAGATGTTTGGACTGTTCAGTTTAGATGAAAAAGTTGAAAGCAAAAATTCAACCAGGAGCTGCTAGTCCAATGGATTTACTTCTAACTGAGATGTGAAGAACCATCTGCTTTTGGAGCAGAGATTTATTATCTCCAGCTGTTCCCCTACATCTGAGCTCTTCCCTGGCACTACATGGTGCTGCTCTTGCCTTTGTAATCAGGTCAGTCCTTAGAACCCATTTACACTGCCATGAAGTTTCAGCTGGCCAAGGCATAGAATAGTGTCAGCTTTGAAAAACAAGACAGTTGTGTGTGAGGCATAAAGAAATAATTACATATGCAAGTGGTATAACGAAAAAAATGCAGGAAATTGATTTAGAGACAATTTAGAAAAATCAGGCAAAAGCTCAGAGACAGGAGCAGTTTCCACAACATACTCTGTGACTTCTTCACAGGAGCTAGACTACATATTTCCTCTCTAAAAGTCTTTGGAAATTTCCTAGTGTTAGATCTACTTTCCACAATGAAATCAGATGAAATCACCTTACAAAAATACGGATTGGCTAACTCCTGAAAAGGTTGTAAAATGCGAAAAGGTTTTGTGCAATAAGTAGCATGGATTTTCATGTTCTTTCTCTAGTTTTACAGGTGAATTTCATTTTCTTTTTTCCTGTGGAGCTGGATTGTGATCTTTTAGGTGTAACAGGAGGTTTTTATAGAAGTATCTTTGTCAGATTCCTTTGTCCAGACCATTTGCTTTGTTAGTCAGCTGGGTTTTCTTTTTTTTTTTCCCTCCCCTTTTTTAATTAATATGAATCCCACTGCAACAAGAAAAGAAAAGCGATCTATTTTGTCTTCCCAGCTGACACGGATCCAACAGAATTATTCCCTCACAAATCCTCCTCCCATACTATGTTTTCTTCACAATTTTACCAGTTCTCAATCTTTAATAGGCCCAGCTCCCTGTGTTTCTATTTGATCATAATATGATGAAAACTAGAAAAAAAATCCAGTATCTGTTTCTACTTGCTTCCTTATCATCATCCTTAATCAGCTACTACATCCCATACCACAGTTTTCCTATCACCATGTTTTCTGTACTTTCAGGTTTTTTTATTTGTCTAACTTAATGTGTTGATCTGGACCTGCTGACAGGTAATGGTGAGGTTGCTATGCCACTGAGTGTCTCATAACTATGACTGAACATTTCCAAGCTTGCTCCTGCATGGCCTTTCTGTAGATGGAAATTAAATTATTCTTTAATTATAACCAGTATTTCATGCTACAAAGCACCAGACACCCTTTCTCTTTGCAATAGTCCAAATTACATGCCCCTGTTGAGGTACCAGGGTCCTGAGTATACTGTGAAAGATTGTTGGTTTAGGTATTTCCAGTTTGGAGGGAAGAGTCCTGCTAGCTAATGTTAAGTACATGCCACAAACAATATATGAAACAATACAAACATGAGCAGATGAGGAAATAGTGCTTTAACATATGACTGGTCATGAAGTATAAAAACCCCCACTGAATATGGATGATAGTACAGGACACAAAATTAAAATCTACAGCAACAAAGTTTCTCAGAGCTTTGCCCACTCCCCTACTCCTCCATTCTTACATGAAAATGCTGCTATTCAAAGTGTTTCCACACAGGCAATTTCTCTTGGGTCTAGGGTTTGTATTTCATGGAGGAGCAGTCAGAGAACTGGACCCAGAGGCTCAGAATCTGAATCTACCCTCTTTTCATTTAAAACTATCGCCCCCTGTCCTGCTGCTACAAGTCCCAAGTACTGCTAAAGCAATCCTTGGGAAGGTGATGGAGAAAATCCTCCTGGTAATAATATCCAAGCATATGAAGCACATTGTGATCGTGAGTAGTCAGCATGGATTTTTGAAGGGGAAGTAATGTATAATCAAGCTAATATCTTTCTAAAATGAGATGGCTGGTTTAGGGGATGGGGGAGAGCAGTGGATGTTGGTTTACCTTGACTTTAGCAAAGGTTTCAATGCTGTCTTTTGTGATGTCCTCATAGACAAACTGATCAATTAAGGAGTAGATAAATAGACAGGGAGGTGGACTGAAAACTGTCTGAGCTGCTGTGTGCAAAGTGCTGTGGCCAGTGGCACAAAAACAAGCTGGAGGCCAGTCACTACTGGCATAGCCTGAGGGATTGATACAGAGGCCAGAAGAGTTCAACATCTTTATTAACTACCCGGATGATGGGACAGAAGGTACCCTTTACAATTTTGGAGATGATACAAATCTGGGAAGAGAGACTGATAGTCCAGAGGGTTGCATGGCCTTCAGATGGATCCAGTGAGGCTGAAGGTACAGCCAGGAACCTCAAGTACAACAAAGGGAAATGTGAAGTGCTTCAAGTCCAAGCAAGGCAAGGGAGGTGATTCTTCCCCTCTACTCAGCCCATCAGGAATGCTGTGTCCAGTCCTAGGCTGCCCAGTAGAGGAGAGATATGGAAACACTGGAGCAGGTCCAGAGAATGTCCTTCAAGATGGTTGTTGGAGCATATGACATACAAGGAGAGGCTGAGAAAGAAGGCTCAGGGAGGAAAATTATTTATGTGTATAAATAAGAGCAATCCAGATCCTTTTCAGCAGTGCCCAGTGATGAGGCAATGGGCACAAACTGAAATGAAATGCAGGAAATGCCATTTGAACGTAAGAAAACAAACACTTTTTCATTGTGATGGTGATCACACACTGGAACAGGTTTCCCAGAGAGGCTATGGAGTCAGCACCCTTGGAGACACTTGAAACACATCTGGACTTAGGCCCAAGCAATCCTGTATGTGCTGAGCCTGGTTTGAGAAGGCTTAGCTAGAGCTACATGAAGTTTACAGGTCCCCTTCAATCTCAGCAATTCTGTGGAAATTCCCTCTCTTACCCTACACTACAAAGCATTTTTTTTCCAGATTGTGAAGGAATTATGTCTTCCTTAAAATCCTCTCAAAGCCGTTGTCTCTGTAAGAAAAGAAAGTTCCAGTCTACCTTCAGGTAGTCCTAGCCTACTGACAGAAGCAAGTATTCAGGTGTCTGCTGGCTCCTGGGCAAAGAGTCTGCTACCTTAGGAATAAAAAAGAGAAAAAACCACACTGACTAATATCTCTTAGTGGAGAAGGCCTTAAGGCTGTTGTTTGCTGGCCTGTGAGGGAGTTAAACTTTGTTGATTCCTTGAGGCTTGCACTGGAATGGTTGTGACTTTAAATGTCCTAAGCTGCCATGAAGGTGAAAGATTGTCTGCCTGTCTTCTGGCTTTTTTTTTTTTTTAAAAAAAAGGGTTTCAGACAAGAGTGTCAAACAAAGAGAACATAGCATGACATCTTTTCCAAGATCCCTGAAGAAAGTGGTCCTGCTCTTTTCTGAGGTTCCTCTCTTATGATCTGTGTGCACATTTTTGTTTCCCTGTTGTAGATCTCTGCCAGTCCTCTGCACTCAGCTCCTGAACTTTTTAACTTTTTCCACTTAAATTAGAAAGAGTGGGAGTGTCCCTGTTGGGGAGGGGGGGGTGGTTCTGAAAGCTCTGAGAATCCACTTTTCTGTCTTTATTAATTTGCAGCAAAAAAAATAATTAAAAAAATAAACACAACTTCTGGAAAACTTTTAAAACTTTTTTTTTTTTCAATTACTTCATACCTGAAGGGGTTTCCCTGTCGAGGAAGAGTCTGGGAAGCTAAGCCCTTGGAGGAAGCCAAGAGCACTTGCTGCTTCTCCAAAGCAGGATGCTAGGAGGGGGCAGCATCCTCCAGCACCTGGTCTCACTGTGATAAGATAAAATTGTTTGAGGAAACACTCAATGTGAGCTCTAGTAACAGGAATTTCAGGAAAAGGAGAGGAAGATGAATGAAAAATGCATGAAATCTGTGAACCCAGAATGTTTGGATTCACTGTTTACTGTCATTAAGATGTGTACTCTTTGCAGCCTATATTCTCATCCAGGGATTTTTTTTGATTACACTTAATGATTTTTCTGTGCAGAAATTGTTTAGACTTTTCTATAATAATGATTTCATAATGCTACTGATTTTAAATTATCTCAAAGAATCTTGTTCATGCTTTTCTATAAGGTAGACTCAGTAGGAGTCATAAACATTTTACTGACTCAAAAAATCAGGGTGAGTGAAATGCAACAGTAAATTCAAGGTGATGTAGTGTGTTTGCAGCAGAGTAATTTGACTTTTCTGTTTACTCTGTGAGGATGCATGTGCTTCCAAAAGTCAAGTTATAGCTAGAAAAAGTCTATGAGATTTACTGTATTGCACCTGACCAGGGTTCACCCAACTGCACGTATTGCTTTCTAATTTGATGTATGAAATTAATGAAACAGAAGCGAGGTCATCTCAAATCAAAAGACTCCTGTGCACAGAAAATAATGTTACATCTAATCTTAAAGATTGTTAGCAAGGGGCTGGAGTCTGAAAGTATGCACAGGCAAGGAAGAGATTGCAATTAGCTGGAGGAGAAAGCAGTAATAAAAAAAATTAAAAATGTAATCCAAACTTTTTTTAATGCTTTCAAATGATCATTACAACAATCTGGAAATGATCAGCATGACGTTTGCACTATTAACAAAGCACATAATTCCAGTTTTGCAGTATTAAACAGTGCCAAGGAAGACAATTTTGTGCCAAACTTTCTATGACACCTGGTGTTAGGAAAATATGCTTTCTATTTCTCTGCTCTTTTATTAAAATAAGACATTCCTGGTCTCATTCTCCTGAAAAGTGTGAAGTATGCCATCCTTTCAGCTCTGTGAGAGTATTCCATCCCTTTAGGAAGAAATACTAAGTACATATAATGAAACTCCATCACTAAACATGAACTTCCTCTAAACCAGCAGGATGACCCAGGTGGCTCCCATTCCACTGGCTATGGAAACCACCTCACTCATGTCAGGATATGTGACCTTGAGTCCTACTGAGGTGCAATTACTCATGCACAATTAGGTTTGTTTGATTTAACTAATTTCACTGGACAAGAGCATGAGGCACTCCTATGAAACAGGCCCTGATCTAACTGCTGCCCTGAATTCAGCACTCAGAAACATGAAAGTTCAGAACACCTCTTCATTTATTCATGTGTCTCCATCATACGGCTCTGAGCCAGAACCAAAGCCAGAACCAGAACCAAACTGTTAAGGAACTAATATCCTTAGTAGCCTATTTTTACTTAACAAATTTCAAACACTACCTTAAGTAGTTCAGGTCTACCAGGACCCCTTCTAGATGCAGAAATACATATCTGTGGGCAGGAAATCATGTGCCTAAGATCACACAGTTACAGAATCTTGTGCAAGCCCCTACTCTCTAGCTAGAGATCTCTATAATACTATACCATATCACAGTGGTGGGAGGCTGACCATGGCCAGCTGCCAGCTGCCCACCAGACACTCTCTCACTCCCTTTCCTCAACAGGCCAGATGAAGAAAATAGGATGGAAAAAGTCTTGGGTAGAGATAAAGACAGGGATACCCCTCAGCAGTTACCATCATGGGCAGAACAGAAATGCCTTGGGGAAAATAAATGTATTCTATTGTGAGTTAAAGTAATTTTTGGTAGTGAGAAACCAAAAGCCCCTGCTCAGTTTTGATTCTTCAGTCTTGACTCCTCTCCCTTCAAGAGGAGACAGACCTGTACTTTTTGTCTCTGTTGGACACTCGCCGTGTTTTGGCTGAGGAAGCCCTGAGGCACAACCCTGTGTGCTTCAGGGCCAGATCCAGACTCCTAAACACAGGCTCTTCCCTACTGAAAACTACATTTGAAATAAAGGCTGATGGTATAACTTCTTGTTAGAGTAACAGCAACCTTTGCACTCTGGATTTGTTATGGGATGGGAATGCCACAGCCGTTGGACTGAGGGATCCAGGGATTTCTGACTGGGCCATCCATAGCTGTGGCTACTGCCATTGCAGCCTGTAGGTCCAGGATGTAGCAAGGATGAGCAGGTGTCAAAGATGTAAACCTACACTGAGCGGATGAGAGGCCAGGCACGATAACAAAGAGCAGGATTTTAACCTATATCCACGCAGAAACCAACAGCACTCACACAGGCATGAGAAACACAGAGGTCTTTATTTTGCTTCTCCTATTCAGATGACCAAGTCTGAGGTTCATTAATAGACACATATATTTTTAAATTTCTAGTACCTAAGTGCAAACCCCAGGGACCTTACTGAGCCATCAACTTAAGCCTGGGTTTTTTCAGGTGTTAGTGTCCAGTTCATCTTGAAGCTCATATGTGAGTCACATGGAAAGTGAGGTCACAACCTCAGTAAATTTGAAGATGCCACCAAACTGAAAGGTGCCATTGACACACCTAAGGGACAGGATGCCATCCAGAGGGACCTGGACAAGCTGGAGAAGTGGCTCCATGAGAACTTCCCACAGTTTTACCAGACCAAGGTGCTGTGCCTGGGTCCAGGCAACCCCCAGTATCAATCCAGGCTGAGGGTGAACAGAGGAAGAGCAGCCCTGCCCAGAAGGATGCTGGTGAACAAGAGGCTGGGCACAAGCTGATAATGTGCACAGAAACGAATCCAGAGCACTGTGGGGAGCAGGGGAGGAGAGGATTCTGCCCCTCTGCTCTGCTCAGATCCCACCTACAGTGCTGCATCCAGCTCTGGGGTCCACAGCAGCTGTTAGAGCAGCCACGAGGAGGGACAAGAGGTGATCAGAAGGGGAACACCTCTCACAGGGAGATTGTCTGAGGTCTCTGGGGATCCCTTGTTGTACCTTCCAGTGCCTAAAGTGGGTTTGTGAAAAAGATGGAGGCAGAGTTTTTGGCAGGGCCCGCTGTGATAGAACGAGGGGTAAAGGCTTTAAACTAAAAAGGGCAGACTCAGACTAGTTATAAGAATAAGTTATTTACAATGAGGCTGTTAAAGCACTAGATCAGGTTGCCAAGAGACGGATCCCTAGAAACATTCAACGCCAGCTTTAACAGGGGTTTTAGCAATGTGCTCAAGTGGAAAGTGCACCAGTCAGTGGCAGGAGGGTTGGACTAGCTGGTTTTTACAGGTCTCTTCCAACCCAAACTATTCCGTGATTGTATGAAAATGGGAATAAGATTTAATGAGAAGAAAGCACAAACTGCAGCTCTCAATTTTCCATGCTTGTTCCACCAAAATCCACTTCAATCCCTCCCTTCCTCACATTTAGCCCTTCCTCTAAATGTCCTATAGTATTTTTCATGTGTCCACAAGATTCTCTCAAAGCATTCTATAGACAGCCCTACAAGTCTCATTAACTGTCCCATAATCAGTCTCCTTTTACCTGTGGTGCATGTGGGAAACTGATTTCCTCCCTTTTTGATCAGCTACAAAATTCTGGTTGAGCCCTCTAAAGGCTGTAGTGTTTGCTCAATGGCCCCTCAGCTAATGACCTGGTGGCTCAGGCTTTTGCTGGTGTCTGTTATCTTGTTTTCCTTAGGGCTTGTGTATTTAGGTGTTTAATTTATTATTTTTCCTGTTTCTTATCTTTGTTTGTTATCTTTGTCTCTTATGCTGATAGCTGTTAACCAGATGTCCTTTGATTCTACCTATCTTTGCATCAGTCAGGGCTTGGATTAAAGAGTTTGAATTAAAAAGATGGAAAGCGCAGAGCAGACCTGAGAGTATGCTAAAGGCTTCTGGTCCAGGAGGTCAGCTCAACATCTGAATCCCAAATTTCAGTTTACAAGAGGTGTCAAGCCTCCTTCCTCTCTATGTTTACCAGCTATTTATAAACATCATGGGAAAGACCAAGCCTATGCAGAAATGAATGTGCTGTGCATTTGGTCTGCTATGGGCTGTAGAAACTTTAGTAAGAGCTAGTCCTGATCTCATGGCATTGACAAAAATATTACACAATAAGAAAATAATAGTATTTCTGCTCTATGGTTAAGGATCTTGGACACAGACACTGAATGGCTACTCCTAAACCACACAGGAATTCTGTGACAGACTGAGAATTGGACCGTTCTTCCTTCTTCAGCTCTCAACCTAGTTTTGCAGACACATCAAAAAATCACAAAATTCACCTTTGGAACTTTTCCTCACATGTACCAAGCTAAAAGATTAAATCAGCGCTCTTTCCAAGATGCTTTTCAGCTTCCCTTAAGGTTTACCAAGATTTTGCTATTATTTCATAGTCCAAAAGGGTCTTCAAAGCTTCCACTCACAGACAAATCCTTCTCCTTGTTTCTAGAACAGACTTAGGAGTACTTTTGCATGACTCTATGCTCCAGTGAGGAGGTGCCACCCAACTCTAATTCATTAAGACAGGCAGAAAATATCAGAGGAAAGAAGTAAAGAGGGCAAGTGGAAAATCCTAATGTAGATTACACAGCACAACGATGTGCTCCTTTTTCCTTAGATTCAGCTCACAGCAATATAAAAACTGGGTAAGAAACTAAAATTCTAGTGGAAAACAAACTGCTTGGGAAGTCATTGTCAATAACTGTGATGCAATCCACAGTCTACCAGATGATTTTTTTCAGAGATTTCCATCCTATCAATGATTCCATATGAACTTTGTGTGAAATAAAAATGTTGTCGCTAATCTCTTTTTTTTTATTATAAAACATTAAAAAAACCACAACAATAATTGATTATGGCACATTTAAAGAGATGTTAAAAAAATGTTGGGACAGTGTTGCTTTGTTGCAAAGTGATTATTCCTGAATAGATGTTAGTAAAGCCAATGCAAGCAGCAAACCCAATCTGTCATGAGTTTCTAAAATCCCCATTTCTTTATAAAAAATTAATTTTCTTGTTGAAGAGCTATTGGATAGAAATTTTAATTTTAATCATGCCTGGACTGTAGGTTTCTGAGTTGGAAATTGTCTTATCTGAAGAAGGGGAAGTGAGTGAGAAGGAAGGAGCAGCAGAGATAACGTGTGATGAACAGATTGCAAACTCCATTCCTTGTTGCCCTGTTCAATCTTTGGGAATCAATTTTACCCAAACAAGAAATAGAGACACTCTCATACTCTGACTATGTAATCATTTTCATCTCTTTTTAACACCAATATTATTTTTTTCAGTATTATCTCATTTTTTTTCAAATTATCCAGATTTGGCACACTTGTTTTGGTGATGTTTGTAAAATCTGTATAATCATAATTTTTGGCACAATATATTTAAAGACAGGTGCATTCTCACTGATATGTGAAAGAAGGTTTTCAAAGTCCACAATAAAAATCCAAAATTTAACTGCATTTTATCAGGAGACAAATATTCAAATTTGTAATAACCTTTCCACAGAATTTTAAAAATAATTAAAATATAATTTCTTAATTCAATCAATTGATGCTACAATTTCGATATCATATTCCTGAACAAATTAAAAAAAATGCAAACAATCCAAAAATTTGCAGTTTGTAATGAAGGAATTGACATCTTGCTAGAAATATTTGATTATTGTTTCATCCCCTGACCGCTGTTCTCCTTATTTGCAGGTGCAGGTGCTCCTGTTATCAGTTAGTAGCTGATTTATGGCTAAAATGCTTTAGTTTATCCCATTAGGTGTGGATAAGAACTGTTATCAACTCTGAGGCAGGCCCTAACTCAAATTTCAGGCATCTACATGCAGCTATCTGTAGTGGGTGACTAAGCTACAGGCATCAAAAAATTAAAATGGAATTAATACCTCTAGTATGAAACCAGCTGGGAGATACTTTAGCCTAGTTTGATCAATGTGAGTTCCAAAAGCAGCCTCATTTTGTGAATGAAATGTTCGTTTTTGACTTTAAAGGAAGCTGAATCAAGTCTCCCATTCTGTTTATAGACCAGAACAGAGACTGTTCTCTTCAGACAGATCTTCTGAGTGCATTTACAGACCTGGAACAGAATGGGGTGATTATACTTGATTACATTTCCATACTTTAAAATCAAACTTGGAGCTTGCCTTGGTTTGAGACATCACTCCAAAATAATTGTACCCAGGACATTTATATACCACCCTGAGAAGTGTTAAGTTATTCCCTTTCCTGTCTTTTTTTTATTCCCCCTAGGACAAATGACAAGGAACCAGAGCCAAACTGAGAAAAGCCAACACCTGCTTTTGCAGAATTTAGGACATGGTCATCCTTTCTCCTCTGTTTCTCTCTGTTATGGTGCAAAGAAACCATGAGCAGCACCAGCTCTCATCTAGTAATTCTTGCACTCATTGACCCTGGTGTAAATAAATGGCTGCATGCTGACAAGGCTTTGGGAAAATGAGATCTTTCTTGATATTAAATCTTTAGTTTTCAGCTTGAAAAAGTTATCCTTACCTGCTGACCCTTCAGAATTTTCCAGTTAGTCAAGGTAGAAGAGTAAAATAAAGAATAAAAAAATTCCATTTCTCTGTTGCTTGGGGAGATTTAAAACCCAGCTTAATTCTGGAGCTATGGTTCATGTCCTGAGCTCTTTGATAATACAGTCTATAACCAAGGGAATTGCTGAATTCTGTTCAGTTTGCTCATCTCTACTCACACCCATTTATGAGTCCCTGAATAAATTAAATTATAATTAATTGTGCGACATGTCAGACCACGTGTTGTGGATGTTAGAGTTAAGATTTCCTGATGGAATCCAATCCATGGGTTTAGTTTCTCCTTGTTTGCTATAGCAGTTTTTCAAGCTTTTTCATACTGAAGAGCTTGCAATGTGGTTCCATGCATAATAATCAGATCAGGGTAAGGTTGCATAACAAGAAATAACTTCACTTTCATCCTCTCTAGGTAATAGATGAGCAAGTCAGACAGGAAATCAGTCTGCTTTCAAACAGGGTATATTAAAAAATTTATGATGCAACGATATCTTGTACTCCCTGGGTTTAGAGGAAAAAGCGTGGTTTGATGAAGAGGCATCCTATACCCAAAGCAAAATGGTAACACAATTGCAAGTGTACAACATGAAAAAGAACCAGTGACAATACCAACACTGTGATTAATCATTCTGTTGAGGACAGCTATTTATCAAGAGATGAATCTCTCAGCAGCTATGGCTCACACGGCTTGAACTTAAAGAACCCTGAATTATCCTTGAAGGATAAAGGAAATGTTAAATTTTCACATCAGTAACACAGCCTTTGCTTTCCGGGGTCAGGAGATAAATATGTAGCTACCATTCCGGCCATGATGGCTCAGCTTGTGCTTGTTGCAACAAGTCACAGAAGAAGCAAAACAACAATAAATAAGAAAGGTCTCTCTCAGCTTCCCCTCCAATTCTCTAAATGCAGGTGTCCCAAGGAGGAATGACTCTTCCTGGAGAAGAGGACCTGGTGACAGCCCTTCTAACAGTGGTCTTGTGCTGGTTTTGGCAGGGATAGAGACAATTTTCTGGGACACCCCAGACCATATGGCACCATGGTCAGCTGGGGGAAGAAGGAAAGGGGGATGTTCATAGTGATGGTGTTTGTCTTCCCAAGTCCTGGCTGGATGTAATGGAGCCCTGCTGAACAACTGCCTGCCCATGGGAAATGGTGAATTAATTCCTTGTGTTGCTTTGTTTGTGTGCACAGATTTTTATTTATTTTTTTAATCCACTGAACTTAACCTGTGAGTTCTCTCACTTCTACTCCTCTGATTATTTCCCTATCCCACTCCAGGGAGTGAGTGTCTGGGTAGGCTTGGCTGCTGCTGAAGTTAAACCACAGCAGGTGTTCTTCACCTGCCTTCACACAAGGCCCTTGCAGAAAAGTCCTAAGACAAAGAAGAGACATTCCCAGGACATTCACCTCTTTCCAGGTGGGCAGAAGATGGATTAGCAGGCACTGAGTTCAACTCATCTTCTCAGAACCAGCCCTACAAATCAAAAGCATCACAGTAGGGCTACAGAAGTTGCTGCCTGAGAAAACCTTCCTGGCAGAGGTGATGGCTCAAAGTCAGCACCAGCCCTGATGGCTGAAGCTTCCTCTACTGCTGATATCACTGAGGGGATACTCGTGTGTGGGCAGTTGTGTGGGCACAGTTTCCCACTGAGGAGGGGCAGTGGGGAAATGCTTGTGGTGCCAGCACATCCATTTATGCATCTGGTATTCAGGACATTCATCCCCCTGGCTTCAAAGAGGGAAAGAAGATGCACTGTGCACCGAGGGAAGTTTGCCCTGCTGGCATTGTAGATCTCCATCTGTTCTGCAGGCAGAGTGAAAACTTCCATGTCAAGAGCAGTGACACTAACAAAAGGTGTACTTTTTCTTCTCTTTTATTTAGAAAAAAAAAAACAACCAAAAACCAAAACATAAAATTAAAAGAATAAGAAAGAAGTGGATAAAAGTGCATAACTTTCCACAGGCACTTCTCTGAAGAGAGAAAACAGTCTGGGTGGATGCTGAGTTGAAAGAATTCAAAAGTGAATATGTCAGTTAACAGCGATTTGGCTTGAATGATGCTTTCCCAGAGGAAAGAGGTAACTTATAAAACTTTCCTTCTGGAAGCTCTCAGATTCCAGCTAATTAATTGCAGTGAGGTATCTTTCAAACTAGAGGTGTGCCAAGGCAGATCCAGTTGCTTCAGAATCACTGTTGCCAAGACTTTTTATTATTACTTTAAAGACCATCTCCAACATATATCAATGCAAAAATCCTTGGCAGTATAAAGATAACATAAAAAGGCATCAGTTTATTTATAAGAAATTGTATACCAATAAAGATAAGATGGGGAGGGAGCACAGAAAACCACAGCTTGCTATGGAGCTCTTGAATTTGAGCACCTTGGATAAAAGTCTGTGCCTTGCAGGCTCAAGGGCTGGTGAGCACTGGAGTTGCTTTGCCAGGTGAACAGCCTGGGGAGACCTCATCATCCCCCTCTTTAAATCTATCCCTGTGCAGGTGTTCAGGGCCTTCCTACCCACAATCATACTGACCTGGATAGGAGAGTGTTGTTTTTCCTGCACCTTCTTTCTTTGCCATGATAGCTCATGTGCTTTGTCCTCTAGTGAAAGTTGTTGCTTTTGTTGTGTATTCCTGGGTTTTTGCAATGCAGCCTGGGCACAGGGTCTATTGGCTGAGCAGGAGGGACTCTGTGGGCTCCAGGAGTCACACTGGGGCTGTGAGATGCTACAGGGTGGGCAAAGGTCATTGGAGTCTCTTTCCATGCAAAATGCAAACTGATGTGTTTGACTTTGCTCTCTCGTGGCAATTCCCTCAAGTGCACCCGCTGCCTTGTGCTTATTACAAAGTAAATAAAGAAATCCTGCACAATGACCTTCAGCTTTATTCCTGATCACAAAGCTGGCATAGGTGGGACACACTGTTATACATAAACTGATAAATAAAGATAATCTCATTACAGTTTATTAATACCAGTTAAGAGAGCTGTACAGACAAGGACATTTGCTTTTTAACTAGCAATAGCAGGTGATGAAAAAACTCTCACAGAGGATCCTGCCAAAGCAAACAAAAGTCTATATTGCTGTTTGTTTATCTTTGTTTCTCACTGCTATTTTAATCTGTGATAAGACCACAACCTTTCTCATAATTGCCAGATTGACCTAGATTAGCCCTTACCAGATTTCTGAATCACAGAGAGGTCGTTCAAATATGAGTGTGACAACTGACCTCAGAAAAACCTTGATGCTCACCTTGTAATTCATGTGCAATACTGAAAGATGAACAGGAAAGATTGAAGTCTGTGGCAAACAGTTTTGTTTTGACATTGTATTCCTTTCCAAAAAAAGGAAAACTAAGGGGGGAAAAAAGAGCATGCAATGACCTAAATAAGCTGTATTTTATTATGCTTAAACATGAAAAACAAAGCAGAATGTCCATGTTTATATCCCTGAGCCCCACAGAGCCACAGATGGAGGTTGCCACTTTGAATTTTTAAATGAATGTTGTTCCCTAAAAAAGTGCAGAGGAATAATAGGTAGCAGAAAATTTGCTCAACTATTAATGGTGTCATTATGTTAGAAAGATGCAGGAAAAAGAGATAATAATGATTATCACAAAGTAGGAGAATGAAGTGGAAAAATAAACTACAATTTCAAAGCCATAAAAGCACTTGGGAGGCAGTTTTGTATCCACCTTTTTCTATGTCTGACTTTTGCACATAAGAGCAGGGAGCTCTCAGTAGAAAGACAGTTTGAAAAGACTGATGAGAGCTAACAGGACCTGAATCTTCTTTTGCAAATAACTGTGCATTTTGATTTAATATTTAGGCTTAATAAATGCAGAAGTGCAAAACTCACAGTTTTGATTCAAGACAGAGATCAGAAAAATGGTACTGCAGTAGATCTGAAGCAGGGATTGCACAGCTGGGGGTGGTTACTCTCAGCCTCACCATGAGCTCCCATGCTCACAGTGTGTCCTGAGGTAGATGCCTTCTTGGGGGACGTCTAAAGGGGCTGCTTCACCTGCTTAACTACCAGAATTCACAGGCCAAAAGTGGTCTTGTTTTACTTTAAAACACCAATTTATGATCTGCAGAGGTTTGGCATCTGTTGCAAGAGCAGGTGATGCAATTCTGCAGATTTATTTTAGAAAGGTCAAAATGGCAGCTGGGGTAAGGGCCTACCACTAGTGTCCTGAGTTAAGCTGAATTCCTTCATAAAAAGAGGACAGAAATTTTCCCTTATTCAAGGCACCTAAATGTGTGCTTGCATCAAAGAATTGCTTAAACTCCATTGATTACAGTTGAGTTTAAAAGTATACTTAAATATTAGCATACATATATGCGATTTCACAGATTTGCAGTCTTGAGCCAGAGTCCAAGCTAAGACAACCAGCTCATCCTGAATTCACTGAAGTCAAGAATGAATTTTTATTGTTGCTGATAAAGAGCGCCAAATTTGTATGATGTAAATGCTGCAAAAGCTGTCCCAAAATTTTATTCCTACAATGGAATATAAGTTTTATGATAAAGGGTGAAGTCTCATGTATTACATAGTCTGTCTACAATTGTGTTAACATGATGCTCTTCAAAAAAGCAAGTGTTTAAGACTTTACTTAATTAGTAAGTTCTGAGTTTGAATACTATCTCAGGGATCCCATGATCAGTGAATTACCTGGTGGTGATAAATTTGCAGTAGATCTTTAGAGCTTTAAGCCATAGCACATGACAAAAGCAAGTTCAGCCTCTGAAAGAATGTGTCTGTCCACACCAACACCCCAGCTGGGCTCACAGACATGTTCTTAAACAGAGCCAGATCCAGCCACCTCCTCTTTAACATTCTGTAACTTCAGGGCAAAGGAGAGTCCTAAACCCACCAGCACCAGCGAATTCCTTTTGCAACAGGTTCAATAAATATGCAATAACATCTTGCAGAACTAGTGCACAAAGGCTTTCAACAGGAGACCTTCTGAAGATTGTTGTGACAGCAGCCTCTGTTTATTAGGGCTGTTTAAGTGAAAATAGCATAGCTATGTGTTTCTCCTTCCTCCACCTTGGGGCACGTCCAGTTTGTTATCTGAATAAATTTAGATACATTTTCTGACAAATCCATAGAGTTTTAGCTATTCCCTAAATTTTCCAAATATTTCCATTTGCATCTTATTTTAATATCTCAGTGATTCCTTGGTTCCCTCTGATTCTGAAATGCTCATACTGAGCTCTCTCCTTTAATCTATTTTCCTGGGAGTTATTTATATCTATATTATGTGTTATAACCCTGCAGGCAGTCTCTTCAGTCTGCCTAGCAGAATTGCCATAGCAAATTTTGAGAGCTTCTCACCAATGTCGATAGCAAATTCTCTTTGTGAGTCTTCTGAAATCAAAGCAAAAAGAGGTGTGTTTTCTGATCTTTGCTCAAATTCCTGCTAGGCTCAGGAATCTAAGGGGGTGGTCATCTATGGTGTAGCACTCATAAATTGAAAATCTTCTGAGACTTGCTCTTTAGCACATCTGACCGCAGACTGTCTCAGTTTCCAAAGCTGAGGATGTTTAGTACATTTACCAAGCCTTGGTCCCAGGCCTTGATCATCTGCATGATGCCAGTGAAGTTCTATCCTTGTCAGAGGGATAGAACTTGTCAGAGGGATGTGTTTTGAAGGATGATCTAAGTGGGGTGGGAGCTCTTGACTGGCTTAAGAGTTAGATCTGATCATTCAGGTTTTCACATTGTACGGACGGAAAATAGTAAAATATTACTCCTGGGAATGACTTTCTTGTGGATACCTAAACCTTAGGAAGAGAAATGGTTGCCTTGTTATAGCAGTGAGAAATGGTCCTTATATTTTCTCTCCAGACAGCGACGGCAATTGAGCATTGTAAAACACTTGGATGGGGACTGCCAGCAATCTCCTTGTCCTTTCCAGGTCCATGTGCCTGGCCTGATGGGCTGGGCTTTGTACACAGTCATCATCCTATTATGCATGAAAGCAGGTATGGATTTTGCAGTGCTAAAGGGTATGAGGTCCACAGCTCATCTGTCAAATCAGGAAAAAAAGCAGTGTAGTATCTCAGTCCCAACAGCCCTGAGACATGGGATTGCAGTGTTTTACAAGCATCTTTTGTGCACCACAGCAATTTTCTTGTGATTTTCTCACCTGAATTCTCAGCCTATTGTAACAGCTGCGTTACAGGAGGAATGACTTGGCCCTGAGGTCTCCTGTGACCACTCCTTCTCACATTGCACTTATGCTCCCTCCCTTTGGGAAGGGAGTTACACTGGCTGCAGCTTTTATCTTCATTCCTATTCAGTCTTTAGCAGTTCCCCTTTGATGCTTCCTGCCATCTCTCTCTCTCTTGCTGTGCTTTGACAGTTCTCTACTGTAGGCACAAGTAAGACCATGCTATGATGATCTCCCTCAAAGCAATGTCTTGCTGGTAGCAGGTACCTCTGCAGTGGAGGCTGGCAGTGTACTGCTGCAGGGAGACAATATGCTCCTCTCCGTCTTTTCAGATTCATCCCCTCTTGGGACTCACAAGGGCACCCCTCTTGACCAGAAATGTCAAACCACAGTTTGAAGCTGGCAGCAGATAAACTCTGACAGAGTTCAAATCTACAAGCCCTGAGAGCAGTGGCTTGCATTGATGCGCTTCCTAAAGGTCTGCATCTGCATTAGGAGTGCTGCTGATCTTTTGCTTAAAGGTTTGTCTTTTAAAAAGCTACCACAGCAAAATACAGGGAGGGAGCATCATCCCATTTCTGAGATTCTGAAATTCTTAAAACAAAGCCTAAATGGAATATCTCTTCTCCTGAGAGATAAAACATTTAAAATAAAAATAATGGACGCTCTACATTTTATGCACAAAAACAAAATAATTGGGAAGGAATGTATGTCACTTAAAAAATTTAGATTGATGAGCTTAAATGGTTTCAAGTACAAGAGGTGACTGGCTCTCACAGTGAACAGAAAGAACACTCAAAACATATTACATGTGAGAAAAATTTCTTATGCCTTCTGTTCACTCTGAGGAAAATGTAGTTCCACATTTAAACTCAGCAAACACCATGAACTGCAAAAGAATGAAGCATTATTCTGCTCTCTAGGGCTGAGCATCAGCAAGATGAAATGGTTACAGGGTTGACGAATAGCCAAAAAATGTCCATTGTCAGCTCACGAATTTGAGGGAGGTGCTGCTGAGTTACTTCCTTAGCCCAGGGATGAGGAGGGAAAAAATAAGTTACATCCCTCTTTCACTGTATATGAAGTAAAGAACCTCCTTCCTCCATGCCCAAAAAAAGAAAAAAAAAAAAAAAAGAGTCCAATTAATTAAATCGCAGCAGTGGAGAGTGACAGCTGAGCATCATCTCACAGTCTTTGTACATGTATAATACTGAAATTACAACTGGTTTAGAGGTTGGGCTTAAAAATTTGGGGAGTTTATGAGTAGACTGAATAATAACAAAAGTCTTAAAGTTTGTGCTGGTGGTTCTCTTTCAGCCAGGCACCAGCCCAGACTGCCAGGAAAGGTGTGGAACCCTCTTCCTGGCTTTGAAGAGCTGAATACAGAGAACTGTCTGTTGGAAAAGGCACATGTAGGGTATACGATTTTTATTTCATTAAGAGAAAGACACAGGAGGAAGGATCTTATTTTTTACTACAATATATTTCTTTTGAGGGAAAAGGGACTATCAGAGGAAATACTGGAGTAGGCCTCAGTCAGTGGAAATCCAAATTCATTAGTGTTTAATATTTTGAAACATCCTCTGTGTGTAGAGGCTGCATCCTGGCATCCTTTTGGTGAAGGTGCTCGCACGAGTGATGCATGAAGAGGCAGGATCCAACCTTCAGTGTCTCATAATAAGAAAGTTATAGTGAAAACTGATTTAAATATAGAATTCTGCCTCTGTTTAAGAAACTAGAGGAAATATGCATGAAACATTTATCTGACAATGTAAGCTGTACAAAGGCACATATGACAGAATGAAAACTCCTGAAAATAAGTTTAAAATCCACCCCCTGAACTTTAGACAACTTATAGTTTTGGAATTGTTTTGGCTGCTTCTTGTTAAATTATGCCTACATGCATATGATCAGAGCTATATATATATAAAAAAAATTGTTCTGCTCTGACACCTACCAATTCTCACTTTTAGTAATCAGTTCACAATATTGGCATCCATACGGCTGCGGAGGGTGGGGGGGGCTGGAGGAGAGTATTTCACTTCAGGCCAGCCTGGTTCTGTGAGATCTCCTATAAAACACCTTCCTGAAGAACAGAGTTGCTACTTAGGACCAAACCATGCCACTGCTAAAATGATACATGCATTGCAATTAGATATCCTTCAGACAAGACTGTTTTATAACATATAAGTTTTTAGCACAGAAATTCTTTGTTTGATGTCCTTAAATGCTTCTGCAAAAGTTCCTTTGCGAGGGAGTATTTTAAATGCAAAAGGAGCCAGGAGCTGCTTGCACACCAGCAACGTATTGCTGTAGATACAGACAATTTTCCTTTGCACTCTGAACTACCACAATTTTTCTGTAACTATTCGAGTCTCTTACAAAAGATTTATATTTCATGCAAAAGCAAAGAAAATACTAAAAGAGCTAGTGCATCATCCTTCTGCTTCCTTTCAACATCTCTCTTTCCTTTAAGCTATTTTTTGTTTCTAGTTTTTAAGTCTGGCTGAAGAATAGACAGCAGTGCAGTAAAGGTGTTTCCTTTCTTTCTGCACAAAATGAAAAGCTTGATGTGCTGCTTTATATAAATGTTCCAGATGTAACCTGTTCTTAATATTTATAAGAATTTTCAACCTGATGCTAATATAGAACTGCTTTCCTTAAAGATGTAACAAAGCACAATCCTTGAGGCAAAAACTATGAAATAAATATTTTTTGAGATAGCACTCTTCTTCACTTTGCATAAATTTAACACTCTGCTCTCTGTACAATATGTGTTCTTTTTCTTAAGTCCCCACAGACATAAATAGCTCTGGCAAGATGTCACGAAAGTAGCAGAAGCTTTGGAAAACACCACACATTAAGGATGCTGAATTTAATTTTCTGCTTTTGTTTTGGATGGCCTACTTACTCTTCAAAAGCCTTGCACTGTCATGATGCAGAGTGGGGATGAAGGAACTATTAGACTATATTTAACCATGTACTAAACCTCAGCTATAAACACCCAACAAACAATATTCATGTGGGTTTGAGCTGTCTATAAACAAAAAAAAATGGGATGCTGCAGTCACCTCTATTCAGAAGAAGAGTTTGTACCAGTGGTCCTGCCTCCAGGTATTGGGCTGAGATTGCTGTTTTACAGGTTGATACGTACAGAGGAAACAGATGCCTGCAGAGATCTGCCTGGAATAGCTGTTCTGCAGAGGTCACCTCTTGGAGACCTTGTACTTCTTACCTGAAACTCTCCTTTGTTTTTTAAGGACATTACATATTTCTAATGTAAAATGGATTCAAAAATTGAGCACATAATAAATGTTTTGACCAGATGAAAATGCAAAATGTACAGGAGGAGTAATAATCCTGGACAAAATTTTAAAATTACACATTATTGGCCAATTTTTTTAAGTTATGCTCTCAGTGTGGGCTGCCATCAGGAGGGGTATTCTCCCATTCTTCACTTTGCATCTCTAAATTATATTCTGCCACAGATTCACAAGTCATGGAGGATTGATCTCTCATAGTCCAATGTTTTCTCACATTTCCTTGGATTATGCCCTCAGGTGGTCACCTGCTGACCTATCCCTGAAGCAACCAAAGTTTGGGAGTCCTTTGTTCTTGCAGACTGGACCCAGACATTGCAGCAGATCAGATGCTCTCTGTAACCCCACCAAACCTCTTCCAGTGACTCCATCAGGGAAATGTCTTGGACTGCAGCCCAGCTTTCTGTTGCCTCCATAGCTGGTAGGTTTTATTTGGAAACTGAAGGCTTTCCTTGCCTCTCCACAGCTGGGCTCAATGTACTGTGCTCAAACTCAACGAGGGGAGGAGATTGCCAACATATTTTTTAATCCATGATCTCTCCTTGATTCAATCATCTGCACATTTTTTCAGCTCTTTTCCCAAATCCTGCAACTTTCTTGTCATTATCTTTCCCTTCATGACAAAGGAGCACAAAAGTAGCACCCTCTACTGCTCCCACAAACAGCAATTTCTCTCTAATTTCTAGTTACAATGCATTGCCAGAGATTAGCAATATTTTATTTAGACTAGATCAGAACCATTAATGTCCTCATCTCTTAGAAAACTAAGGAAACTGAGGAAACTCTAAGGGTTTGAGGCTTTCACAGTGAACACAGAGCAGCAGGACAATGTGCTCTTTCCATTTCAGTTTGTGTCTACATTGCTAAAGGCCTTAAGAGTTATTGTAATGTTCTTTGAGACAAACATTTAGAGAATGCTTGTATGACAAATTACTGCTTCCAAATCTCACTATCCTTTCACTGAACCATAAAGAGTTTGTGCAGATGCAGCTGCACAGCTCCAGGGTAGGAAACATAAAAATGATCAGAGGCTGAATTCTTGACTTGTAGGTAAAAAATCTGTACCAATGTCACAGTTTGAGTCACCGTCCCTAAAAGTGACTGATCCATAAATCTGGAGTCTGATTATATGGCTTTAGTTAATAATTGGTTTCCATTTTGAATAAAATTAAACTGAAATATATTATTATTCAGTGCCATTAATGCATTTGTGCTGATCTGGGACAGATGTTTATGTAATATCCAGTTTTACTTTGCTTGGCATTCAGACTTCAGTGGCCCCTTCACTCTTTACTGTGAAGCAGGTCCAACTCTCGTTTCCCAGGGCATGGTGCTCCAAACAAATTTATGGGAATGCAGGAATAGAGAGGGAAACATTACAACCAATGAGAAGCATCATAACACAGACATCCTAATTTTAGTATCAGTGATAAATTTCTAAATTATGAAGCTTGTACCCTTAAATAGACTGTGCCAGACTGTATAATCAACTTACATTTGATTAAATATTTTCTAATTTGACTTAGCCTTATCATCAAAGAGTTTTCTCAGTTCACAAAAAAAAAAGTGGAGATTCAGCTCCCCTGTATGGAAGGAAACTGAATTTGGGCTATTGGAATAAAACTTCTTGATTTGATTTCTGATTTGCTTTATCTTAAAAATAACATAAAAATAACAAAAAAACTTCAAGAAAAAATCCAAACTCAATGGGCTGATGATCCAAGGTTACTAAGTTTAGCTAGCAAAAGAAGCTGGAGACATTTTTGAAAATTTTACCTTGGTGAATTAAGGGAAAAAAAAACATTAATCCTGAAAATTCCTGCTGAAATATTATGTGAAACCACCCAACTTGGTCAACGTGGAATTGCACAGATCTAAATAACTTGAGACCAGATACTAATGAGCAAAACCAAATTCCTCTGTAGTGAATATAATTTTTTTTTACCTATCTGGTCTGGAGAAATAGTCTGTGGAGGAGAATTGTCATTTGTGGTAGAAATATAACTTTTTAGAGTTTGTTTAATGATATTTACATAAAATAAAGATTTTTTCCTTGTTTTGGCATATCAATGTTTGGGGTGGTTTTTTTTGGTTTTTTTTTTGGTTGGTTTTGATTTTGGTTTTTTATGGTAGTGTTAATGTATAGGTTCTTTTATTTCTCTGTCTTTTTTATTTGGTTATAACTGTTAACAAAAAACACTGCAAGTTTAGAAAGAAGTACTCTTATAATCCTGTTTTCAGTGATTTATGAATTAATAAAATGGAGTTCGAACAGTAGGTATGGAGCTAGACGAAGTATATTTATTTATGGTTTGTTGTTGAATTTAATAATTGTAAAAAGTAATTTGAGTCAAAATGAAGAAGAAATGTGATCATCTTGAGTCCTGGAAAAACAAATGTGGTATCAAAAATAATTTTCTTTAAATTTAAAACTTTATATATACCAGTTCTTATATGCTGCAAAATGTTTTTTTCTAGATGTACTAGTTGGTAAAAGAAAATACTTATTCTTTATGGGATTTTACCACTTACCTTCTTAAATCATTATTGCTAGAAAAAGTATGGAAAGAAACAAAAATTTAGCATTTTATAATGTAGCACACTTAACAAAACAAAACAAAAACTAAACCAAACCAAACAAACAAAAAAAAAACCACAAAAACAAAATATCAGTATGAACTTCAACAAGCATTTGTGAATTATTTTCTCTCTCTCGCCAGAACCTCAATTTTCCATCAAATTGCTGATTCTATTCTGTGTTCATCAACATTAACATCTGAAGAGCTGCAAATCTCCATGCTTCAGTGAGATGCACTTCTGGGTGTGCTCCAGGAGAATTTCCCCCAGTGCAGGGCTCTGGCATTGTCAGGATCCCAGCATCCCTCCCCTTCCCTCCTGTGCCTGCTGCTTCCCAGCCAGGGCCCAGGAAAGCACCTCACAGCTCCTGTCATTTCAGGCAGATTATAATTACAGCCTAAGTAAACCGACTTTACAAGTCATGACAACATTTAATTCAGTCCATTAATCCACCCCTAACTGTTTCACAGTTCTACAGAAAAACTCACAGATGTCTCCAATATTTACATCAGGATCAGTTGGAAGGTGACTGCATCCAATTCTCAGGAGAAGTTTCTACTCAAAATCCTTCATATTAGAGAGGTGCAAAGCTACTCTTGTTCTCACATATTCCTGGGCAAGCAACAGGTAAATCTGTATGCTCAGCCCTTCACACATTAATGTGATTTTCAGCATTAAAAAGATTCTGAGAAACTCTTGCCAAAGGCACAAAACCATCCAGTTATACTGAAAACAGCAGTCAACACAAGGTGGATAAATCCTGCATAACCTACTTCTGTGAACCAGAGGTTTCCTTCAAATTATCCCAATCAAATAAATGTGGGGTTTATGCATATTTTTACACACGAGAGTTCTTGGTGGCCGAAAGTGCCAGCCTGAGATATAAGAGGGTTTGGTCTAAACTTCACAGATTATTGTTTGGAGCCCTCACCATGACACATGGCAAAAAAAACTCCACATTGCCTGATTCCTGATTCCCTTCCCATGGGTACATTTCCCAGTAAGACAAGGAGCATTTTTAGTTTTGAGAGTGGGGGCAGCAGATAGTGATTCTGGGGACAAAGAACTAAAGTTGAATAACAGTACGTGCATAGAAAGGCTAAGAAAAAATATTTCTCCCCACAATGTCACACATGGCAGCTACATGTCCCCAGATTGTCATTCTGTGAGCAAACATCCTTTTACATTTTGCTCTTAGCTCTCTACTCTCCTCACAGCTTTATCAACCCTGCTTTTATAGTGATTTCAGTCCTCTGCATGGAAAGGGAATTCCTTCTGTCTCACATCCTTAATGCAACCTACACTTATTTTCTCTCATTGTATTTTCATTTCCTAACACGCTTCTGGGTCTTGGACCATCCCCTTGCATCTCTATGACCCCAAAAAGAAGAACTGATGAACCACTCTGCAAGCTTAGGTTTGGTGTCTTGTTCCTGACTTTCTTCTCATAACATAAAGGATATAAGATCAGGGCATCTGGATTATCCCAGGACCCAGTATTACAGAACATGGCTGCAGCTCCTCCAGAGGGCTGTGAAGCCCTCTCACAGCTGAGATTCACCTCAAGAAAACAATAAGGGCTGCTGTGTGCAGTCCCAAGCAAGTCAATGTGCAGTTCTGCACACTTGGATGTGTGCCATCCCTGGCCACTGAAAGAAACTTGGGTGGAGGTACTTTGCACTTGGAAAAAATTGAAATGAAAAATCATTATGTACATGAAATTCCTACCAATTAACAGACATTTTCCTCTCCCAGGGCTTTACCTGATTATATAGAGCCAGAGACAAGAGATCAAATCATAAAGTTTAAAATGTTAAATTTTAGATTTTTTTCCATGTAATATCACTTATCTTTCATACAAGCTGCTGTACTGAGTCTGCTAAGAAGAACATGAAAACACATCAGAGAATCTGGGAATCCCGAATTTATTTATCCAGACTATATTTTTCCAGACTATATTTGTTATTTCTATTTTATCTGTGTGTATGCATGTATATAGGCTTCAATGTACATAACTCTTTTATCTGTGGTCCTTGAATTAAGAATAAGCCTTCATCTCTCCTGTAAGCATTTGCTGGCTCTGCTTAGGTGTGAAAACGGCTTCCCCTTCAAGAGCCTTACTCTCCCTCCTTATGGGCTATCACAGCTGGAGAGAAGAAAAGTGCATTGTGTTGGTCCAGTTCATGCTGAAGGAGTTGCAGCCTGTGTCAAATTACAGAGCATTCTCTTCTTCAAGAGATGCTCTGCTGAACCACAGTTCTAGCAGGTGCCCTCGAGGATGACACTCCTTTAGAAAAAAAGACAGTTTCACTTGTTTAGGGTTTGGAGGGTTTTCGTTGTTTTGTTTTGTTTTCCTGCAGTGATGTATAAAACTTCTAATGGAAGAACAAAAGAGTAATTGAAATACATAAAGAGCTCCAAGGAGGCCTTTCAACTAGCTAAAAATATTATTGCCTTTATCAGAACCCCCCATATTGACTAATATGCTTGCATCCTGGTTGCAAAGATTTCACACAGACCTGTAGTATTAGCAAATGGCAATCATTCTTTATCAGCAAATTAATTACTGTTGGACAATTACATGCAGATCATTCAGTGCAATTCTTCACAGACCAGGGAGGGCCAACATATGGATACAGATTATTTACAAGAGCATGCAGTGACAGGACAAGGGGGAATGGCTTTAAACAGAAAGAGAATAGGTTATTATTAGATATTAGGAAGGAATATTTTACTGTGAGGGTGGTGAGGCTCTGGCACAGGTTGCCCAGGGAAGCTGTGGATGCCGCATCCCTGGAAGTGCTCAAGGCCAGGCTGGATGGGGCTTGGAGAACCTGGGATAGTGGAAGGTGTCCCTGCCCATGGGAAGGAGTTGGGATGAGATGATCTTCAAGGTCTCTTCAACATAAACCGTTCTGTGATTCTACATGGAGAAGAAGGAGTTAAAAAAAAAAAATCAGGACTTTAAGTAGCAGACTGCCATGGGGCTGGCTCGCAAAAGCTTGCAGTCATATTTCTACCCGGACAAGAATGATAAAGTAGATTTTTATTGGATCAACAATTACTGTAAAAGGTATTAAAGGTCAAAATGGATAAATATCAAGTCATACAAAGCTCATCTTTAGCTAACAGCAATTTGAAAGGTTGTGCAGTTTTAACAAAAATTCATTGTACAAAAGCTGCTGAAAATGTATCACAGAGTTCTTGTAGAAATCCTATGTTGAAACTGCATCTTCCTAGCTATTAATAATACTACAACAAGCATCATCCTGTATCATATCAGTGGTTTTAAACTGTTCTTCATAAATATTTCTGGAGTTGGTTGAATTAGACTTCAATGATTTCTCCATTAAATGTGGTCTGATCAATTTTTACGGCATCGCCTGAGGAATGAAATCAAACAAATGTCAGGCTGGACTCACATTTCCTGTATGGATTTTTGAGGCATTCCTTTAAAAATATATCTTTGTTTGACAGCAGAGACATCGATTTGACAACTTGCTTTATAAAATTAGAGTAGCTTTCAAGTAAGGTAGTTATGCTGGGTGATCTGTGTACTACTTCTGCTTTATTTGAGGCTTCAGCTCACATCCCAGTCACACGGGGCAATTTGTCATTATCTCTGCTAATGACTATGTGAATCTGGATCAAACAGAGGAGCTGGTAAGTAAACATGTTGATTTCTGGAATCAAAGAGCTTGATTTTAATATTTGTCATTTAAAAAGTGACACAGCTTCCTAAATGCTACGACATGGCGCTGTGAAAGATGAGACACATCACTTATCAAAGGTATAATTTTAAATCTAATTTGAGAGCAAAGGACTTGTGAACTACCACAAGTTAGGCTAAAGGGCCTTCAGTCCAGTATCATCGTCCTTAGCCTGGCAAGCAGCTCCTGCTTAGAGAAAGGCAACAGCCACTGTTGAAGTTTATTGGAATAGCTGAATATTGTACATTCAACTATTAACAAGACATCAAGGGTCATTCTAGTTGAAAATGAATGGATTTTTAAAGCTATATCGTAAAAAAAAATCAGGAAATATAGGGCTAAGATGAAAAGGAAAAATACATTGAACTTGGCTAGAAGGACCTCATTAAACCCACGCTTCATTAGTACAGCTTGTTAAGTCACTTAAGGCTTAAGGAAGGTGTATCCACTGCAGCAGCTGTGGTCCTGCAGGGTTCTAGGTAGAACATCAATTGAATTATCCTGACAAACAGTGGAGATGGGTCTAACAGCTTCCTCTTTCAGGTAACAGGTACTTTTGCTGGTAAAACTGAACAGAGAGCAGTCTGTGCAGGAAACCTTTTTCAAGTCTTGCAAAACCACTGAAAATGGCCAGAACACCTGAACAATAGCTATGATTAATTATGATCTATTCTGAAATAAAAATAATGGGTTAACTAACTTGTAATGGGAGCCTGTGGTGAGCCTGCAGAAGATTTATCTTTTCCCCTCTTTTGAAACAGCTTTCCTTGTGTTAAATAAAATATATTAAATCCCCTTTTGAGTTTATATTATGGTTGGGAATAAGGATGAGTAATATCAGTTTTATGTAGATTCAGGGAATAAGAAGTTAGAAGAGATAATTTTAAACTTTTTACCTTGTCTCACCTGAGCTCTTGAAATAATCCCCAAACTTTCTGCTGGTTGAAATCACACTGTTTAAGAATAACTTATGTTTTATTTTAAAGGCATTGAGTAATCTGGGAGATCAAAAATCAATTATGTCATCTATGTGTTTTGTACCACAAGTATGTGATATCTGAGCACTTTTAAACAAGTGTGGCCCATTGAAGAACATGGACTGCATCTATTTGCAATCTTGTGAAATATAATATTTTATGACCAACACCTTTAAAGCACAGATTACTTCAGAGTCAGTGAAGTGTGACTTCAGTGATTGAACCATTTGACACAGAGGTAGAACTAGTCCAGAACTGGTACAATGTGAGGCTGAAGAAAATATGTCCAAAGTGACAGAGCTTTAACATTGCACCTGGCTCTGGCATTGCTCTCACCAGGCAAGGAGCCAATTGTTTAAAAGGATCCAAGAGTTGTGAATTGACCCCTGTGCCCCATCATCCCCCCTTTTTGGTAGTCAACCAAAAATCATAAGGAAAGGGTTAGAGTGAGCCCTGCCACCAGCACTAAACACAGCATTAAATCCAGGCTTTAGGGAGCTGCACACCTGAAACAGATTGTACTGAGAAATTCTGAGTCACCTTTTTCTTCTCCGTGGTTAAACAATCCCCAGCCTCACAGACAATCCAGCCTCATATGCTGCTTCCATCTGTGGACATTAATTCCCTTGCTTGCCATAAAATCCCATAATTTGTGAGAAAGCACCTGAAGGGGAGCTCTGGAGCCTGGAGAAAAAGGCTCTAAAATTTTCCCGTTTAAACTTTTCCACTTTGGACAAACTCCCTGAATATTTATTAGACCACCAAGAGATAAAGTTCGTGAGAACTATTCTGCAAACACAGAGGCTGAGTCACCAGTCAGGAAGAGAAAGAAACTGAATGCTAGTGACTGCTGAAATTAATAACTACTTCTACTACTACTACTACTCTTCAACTATTACTTGGCTGCTCCTTAAAAAAGGAATGAGCTCCAGCAGAACATATGGAAATTGTAAAGGCTTCCTTCAAACACAATTTCTTCCTGTTGTGCTCCAGATTCTTTCCTAAAAGTTAGAGATCTCAAGCAGAGGGCAAGGGTGACACAAACTCCCAAGTCTGGCATTTGTTCTAATCAATAGACTACAGGCTAAAATGTTCTGTACAAGTTTCCTCATCCTCTAAAATGTCTTTGCAGATGGGCCTCACGGGTAACAGGGTGAATAGCATAAAAATGTCTTTATTGTGAATTTAAACAGAGAACAATGGTGGGATAGAGACTGATTATTCACAATGGATAGATGATGGCTGACCTTGGATAATGTTACTACCAAAAAAAAGAGATTTTCTGGTCCTTCAGAATTTGGCTACAAATTGAGGAGCTGTTTAGCCTAAGTTCTATGATTGCACTTATGCAGCAGTTCAGCCTCTAATCCCTTCCATGGATTGAGCTCTAAAATGCTAAAGAAATCTTAACCAAAAAAAAAGCCCAGAAAACCAACCAAATTAAAAAAAATACACAAAATCAAAAAACAAACAAACAAAAAACTACACCCCAAAAATACCCCAAAGAACTCCCAAAAAAAACAAAAAGTGAGGCTTCTCACTCACTTGGATGTTACTGAGCTTTTATTCCTGAAATTAGAGTTCAGTGAGCCCTGATCTCGGAGAATCTCATGTGCACTCTCTTTTATTCACAAGATTTTCCTGTATTGCTAGAAGAAATTACTAAACTTTAGCATTAGTCTACATTTGTTCCAAGATATGGTTACTCCCACATTCTATTCTATGTTCTAAATCTGATTTTTCATAAATATACACAACCCTGAGCTCCACTGTGCTTTGTTACTGACCTAAACTGGAGTTACCTACAGTGACTGGCACAGCTATAAGTTAAAATAACTCCTCAAACCCTGATAACAAACCAGTCCCATCAGTGATATGAAGAGTTAAATTATTTAACACAAGATTTACTCAGCTCAAAAAGTCAGCATTCCCAAGTCTCTGCCATTCTTTTGCATACTTCATAGCCAGACTGGGTCTCCATATGTTCAGAATAATCCAACTCATGGTGAGACTAATCTCCTGAAAACTAACTCATTAAATTAATGTCAGTGATTTTATATGCCTGACTTATGGAAACAACTCATGGGAGAATGACAGGTTCTATTGCTGTAGTGCCCAGCCACCACTGCCATTGAACTGACCCTTATGGATAGCTTGAACTCCAGTGCTGAATTTGGCAACCTAATTTAAGGTTTACTGGAATCTGAGAGCAACATGCATGTTTCTGCCCTGTCAGGACAGCTGCTGCTGATGCTTATTGGCAGAGGATGCCATCAGAAGAGAAATCTTTTGGCCAGGCTTCTATTTCCACAAGCTATCTTATCATTAGACTATTCAGCAGTCAAATATATCATCCCTCAAATGAATGATTGCAACAGCAGTTGCATCTGGAGGTTAGAAAGGATGTTTGTGATATCAAACACACAAATACTGCAATGCTGCCACAAAAAGGAAAAATCTGTACCAGGTTGAATTCATGGATGTGAAAAATATAAAAGAAGTGTTTTTATCACTGTTCTTGGCTTGGACTAAGGTTCAGTGGTAGTGACTTACTGCTCTAGGTTCTGGTGTCACTGACCAAATTAATTGCTGGTGTTATGACATTGATCTACTATTTGTAGTGTTTTAGAAATAGGTGCCACTCTCATGAACCATGTCCCTCTTGTTCCAAAGGCTTTGCCACAGGACACAGAGTTGAGGTCAGTGCTGGAAGAGCTCCCAGTGGAGAGCAAGGGATGCAGACAGATGGGGGAGCAGAAGGAGCCAGAGCATCGATACCAGGCCCTGGGCTCAGCACAACTACAGCCCAGCAGCACCAAGCTTGTCATGCACACCAGAGGAATTTAAGGTGGGATTTGAAGGAGGGAAATGAAATGGCTTTGGGGGTTTTTAGAGGGAGGCACTCCAAAATAAACAGTGGGCTTGGATGGCTCACATCTGGGTTGGGTAGGAGGGAACTATCATCTTAATAAAGCATGGGCAAATTCTGGGCTGTGGAGGAGCTTGGAAGTAAAGACAGAAGGTGTGCTTGATGCCATGGAGAAGAGAAAACTCAAATGAGGTGGAAAATCAGAAGGGCCACAACAGGAAATTAATTTTTACAGCAGTATTTTGAATTGGTATAGGAGAAGGTGAACAGGCAAGAACATAGACATGACAAAAATGTATAGGAATGCCATGTAAGGGGACTAAAGGATGCATGAGCTTGTTCCAGGCAATACAGAAAGGGAAAATGGGTAGTTCTTCTCTTTTGTTCAGTTTTCGCTGTCATAGAGGAGTTATTTTCCAATATTAGGTAAAACTCTTAGTCTGCCTCTATCTCAGCTCCTTCCCTGTAGAAGATGGACAATAATGTTTCTTATAGTTGTTAGGAGTTATTCCTTTTTGGTAGAGAATTTTCTGACCATGGTTTATTCTTCACTTAGTACTAGTTTGGCCTTTTATCAAACCTAGATTTAAACTGGAGCAATAAATAATAATAACTTTTAAAAGCTATCAACAAATGTAAAGCAGTTGAAAAAAGCAGAAGATATGAAACAGAACAAAAAGGAAGAAAACACTTTGAGAAAGGAACTTTGTCCCCAAGTTTTGCATGTAAGAAAGCCACTGCACTGGCACAACCACAGTACCAACACAGTATTGCCACCACATCAGGGCAGTCAATACATCGCTTTATTCGTAATGTGGATGTTCGAGCAGTAAAATGCAAGGACTCAAGTGGATACTGTCTGCTAAGACTTCTCCAGTGCCTGAGATGCAACCCTACAGACCTTTTTTTTTTTTTTTTAATCAGTTTGGGGTTTTTTGATTTTCACAGTGCATTCAGGAGGCAAGGGTTTGTTGACTTCCCTCCTGGCAGGGTAACACAGACAAATGTGTACTAACAGCAAGCCAAAATGACCAAGGAGGGAAAATTCGGAGAACTGGACCTGTTTATGGATATATAAAAAAAAGTATTGTTTCCTTGCCTCTTTCTTCTCTCTGATTCATTAATTTGTATTTTTTATTTTAGAAAAATACACCTTCTGCTGATGTGAACTAGAATAAAAAGATCCATATTGTTTCCAGCAGATTTTTGTTTTTTTGTTTTTCTTATCAATTCCTATTAAGAATTTTTGGAGGTTTATTGATAAGTGTTAATTAGGCTCGTTGAAACAATCCCTTTGCAAAATGCATAATATCTAGGTAAATTTTACTTAAATTGTCAGCACACACCCTCTAGCACAGGGCAGCTCTGGCCTTTCTTTGGGAGGTGAAATATTGAGCTTGATCCACATAAAAGTAAAATCTGTGCTAACAACAAACCGAAAAGACCTTCAATAATGTGCACATACTTAAAGGATTTTAAAAAATCTTAGTGGCAAAGGACATTTCCTTCCTCCTTTTCCCCTTCAGTGAAAGTATCAGTGTAATGAGGGAAGAGAGAACAGGTTGGTATCATGAGAACTGAGGCTTTATGTAAGAAAAAAATCAATCTCTCTGTAAAAGTGCTTCTAAAAACTGCATACAGAGAGATATTCTGGTAACAAACGAAAGGAAAAAAAAAATCAATCTGGAAACAAAGCTTGTTTTCATTATTGTGATGAGAACAAGATTCATGTTGAGAAATTAAATTCCAGTGAAGAGCCTGTGTTATATCTTCTCACTCAGGTGTAAGCACTGAGAAACAGAATGTACAGCCAAGTCACAAGAGATAGCCACTTCAAGAAAAGGTACCCAGGAAGACATTAATACAATAGCTGTTTGAAAAGAATTATGAATATTTGTATATGTTTCAGCTGTAGCATGTCCCATTGCTGTCTCAGAGGAAATCTTCAGAAATTAAATTTCCACAGCAAAGGCTGTGGGTAATGTTTGTATAGTATAAAGCCCATTTTTTTCTGAAAGTATGTGATTAATGTGCTTCATGTCATAAATCTGGTCAGCTGGTAGGATGATTTACCTGACACAACAGTCCCCTCTCTCAGATCATTCCTGGTTTATCAGTTATTGCATGGCTTTTTCTTCCTCACAGTTAGAGCTCACTAGTTTTCACTTAAAATGATCCGATTAGACCTGAAATGTTTGCTGTGTGTAAGCTAATTCTAGTAACTTGAAACTTCACGTAGCATATATTCAGAATAAATCTGATTAGAATGGACAATTGACTTCTGATCTGTGCTCACTCCAAGGGACAGGGCAGCAGCCCCCAACACGCAATTAGACCGAGCACACGGAGTCTCCTGCACGGGGGGAGGCAGCAGCTCCTGGCCACTCTGCCACTTACCATTACCCAAACCAACACAGGATGTCACTGAAAGAAGAACTGAAGTCAAAAGGCAGAGAGAGACTGAAAGTGCCTGGTCTCTGAATGCTGTAAATGACCTTGAGATATCTCCTGTAAATGTCGGGGAGTCTGGCTGTGTTCTCAGACAAGAATCCACAGTGATGCTTTTCTCAGTAATGAAATACAGTTCTTTAAATACCATTCTTGTACTTTTAAGACTCCACAGGTTAAATAAAATTTGTGGTAGGCAGATCTATTTGTGTTTACAGGAGGTGTTGATCTCTTTCTGGATTCTGGACCATTTATGGTTGTCCATGGCTCCTTTCAGCTCTGCTGTTCAAGGACTTCAGAGCTTTCAGTCACAATAAACTCCTAGTATATATTTTCTACTCATCTGCCATGATCCCTCAGACAATTCACACAGTCAGACACATTATTCTTTAAAATCAGACTTTTTCAGCTCTCTGTAAATAGTTATCCTGTAACCCCAGTGTCCTCCTTCCCCTTTTCTGCTCATGCTTTTATTATTTTCATTTCTTAGGTTCTACAATTTTCCTTTTCTATCTTTACCTTTTTATGAAGTCCTCAGAAGCTCAGCCTCTACACTGTCCATTATTTTGCTCAACCACTTTTGACTAGAGCTTGCAAGCATGCTTCTCAAACCTTGGCAAGTCTCTTCCACCAAGCTTTGTCTGTGCTGCTTCTCCCCTTGTTAACATGGGGAGATGTTAAATGCAGCTGCCACAAAATGGGTTGCTTTGGCCTCTTATCCAAGCTGTCCTTTCCATATGTAATGCAGAAAGAACTTTAGTCTAAATTTCACCCTGGCCTCCTGATTGTTGCCTTGCTCTTAAATCTGTTCTCTGATCTGCTATTAGCTTTTTACAGGCACTACACCTATTTTCTTGAGTCCCTTCATGATTCCTCTGTGAGTCACCGACATCAGATGGAGGTTACCTCTGCATCCTTATCTGTACAAAAATAGTTGCATTTGCCCTTGTACATTTTCATGACCTCTCTCTTCCCAGGTCCCTCTTGTTCATACAAATCTTTTATAGCATCCCTTATGTGCTTTTCAACAAGATTCTTTAAGTCTAACCTACAGCTATAAGGTCCATCCCTCTTTTGAGTCTCTCTTTCAAGTTTCTTCAAGAATGCTCCCCCCACCTGTGTTCCCTGCAACAAATTACCAGGGCTGGCCAGAACACAAAGATCTTCAGCTGTTTGTATTTGCCTCATTGTATGCATCTGACATTAATTTACTAAAGTCCAAAATGTGAAGATGGTCAGCCTGAACATACAGCCTTCCTCCTGCTCCTTTGTGACCTTTTATCTGGGCTTTTCTAATGTCTGGGACACCAACTTGTATTTTTCATAAATAGGACATAGCTAATGAGGAAAATATACTACACCTTTCACTGAGGAAATTATCCTCACTGGAGGGTCTCAGCTCTCTTGCCACATGACCAGGGGGAAAACCATAATAATTGTACTATGAATAAAATGTCTTTTTTAAAAAACAAAACAAAACAGGCTTTATGGACACATCTCCATAGATAGAAGCCCTGATAAGAGCTGATATTCACATTACAAAGACAAATAAGGATTTAATAGAACTGGCTCACAACAGCAGGATCAGACAAAAGAAAATATTTCAGAAAGATAAAAAGAGAGAGGAAGTGACCACTTATCTCAATGTAAGGAAATGAACTGACCTTGCAGTTTCACCAAAAAGAGATTATTTTTATTATTTCTTTTATGACAGAACTGAATTCCTTTTCTCTTGCTTTTATCAAACAGTAGGAATACAATATCTTTCACAAGAGTACTGGAGCCTATTTTCTAGCCTCAAAATAACAACAAATCTTGCAAGTGCTTTAAAAATGGATCAGCACATAGAGGTGAGAATACATGCAAATTTCTAATTTAGGGCTGCATTTCTTACACCATTTCAGAGTAATTTTGGTGTTTTATGTAGTATTTAAAGTCCTACAACCATAATTTTTAAGGGGAAGAAAAGAAACCAGTAAACCCTACAACAATTCTTTGCCCTATCAGCTGTGATTATTTTTAGACCTGCTATTAGGTATTCAAGGAAAAAAAATAAGATAGTGCAGTAAATTTAATCAAAATAATTGCAAAAAAAAAAAAAGTGAGAAAGCTAGAAAGAAACAATAAAGGCAAAAATAAGTTTCTTAACTATGATATGAAATCTGCTATCAAAGTGCCTCTCTTCTAACTTGTAAAGGTAATAACCAGAGCATATGAAAATGGCCTGGTCCTTTTGTCATTATAATTCTTTTTAAATTGGGTAGTCAACAGCAAGCATGAAGTTCAAATAAGAGTTCTGTATCAGTGGGCAGAATGTATTAATCTTGTTTTCTCCTTCCTTGCCCCTTCCCTGCCACACACACATTTGTTTCACAAAGAACAGAGACCTGCAGTCCACGGCCATGAGGGTGGCTCATTTGTGATCCTAAGGAAGTGGGTTACCATCTCTTCATCTATGGCTTCCAGCACTGAGGAGTGTGTTGGGGGGAGGGGGAAGAGACAAAAAAAGGACTAAGTGCCTTAAACCTATATGGAAATACACTGTCATTTGAGACAGGGTGGGATACATATACCTTACCCAGGTATGTCCACATGTACAACTCACCACAGGCTCCCATAATAATCAAAGAGGTTTAGACCATGGTTTGTTGATTTTTATAGCTGGTGTTGATATTTGGTCCATTGAATAATGCTCTAAATGTCACTGACTATCCAATGGGTCTCCACTGAACAGGCAGCAATTTTCAACAGGATGTTCACATCACTGACACCTGAACTCAGGGAGGTGGATCCCACTGTAGGAATGGGATTCTGTTGCTGAAACAAAGGTTCTGATAGAACTTTGAGAGGTGTCAGACCGCCTCAGACATCTCACTCAAGTATAGGCAAAGACTCTTGGGTGACCCAGGTCTTTTGGATTGTCAGACTGAATCCAGGCACGATGTCCTAGAGGGTTGAAAATCCTCATTAACCAGAGTCCAACACACGGACTGTATTTTGTAACCTGGAATTGGAAACTCAATATACCTTCATATGTGAAGACAGTCAGAACTTCTAGGAATTTTAAAGAGAATAAATATAAATACAAATATGTTTTTCGCAACAGTCATTTTTACATATGTGAAAAAACTTGAAGACGTTTAAGATCACAGGTTGCTGTGAGTGCAAAGGCAATAGAGATGCCCTAAACACTGGGACTAGTACATGGCTCTAACATGAGAGGGATGTCATGGTTTAACCCCAGCCAGCAGCCTTCTTCCTCTCACTTTATATACTGAGCATGATGTCACATGGTCTGGAATGTCCCTTTGGTCAGTTTGGGTCCCCTGTTCTGGCTGTTTCTCTTCTCAGCCTCCCCTGCTCCCCCAATTTCCTCCCCAGCATGGCTGCACAAAAAGCAGAAAAGGCCTTGGCTCTGTGTAGGCCCTGCTCAGCAATAACAAAAATATCTCTGTATTGTCAACACAAATCTAAAACACAGCCCCATACCAGCCACTGGGAGAAAAATTAACTCCACCCCAGCCAAAACCAGCACGGGGGTGAAAAAGTGGAAACAGCAAATTTATAGGAAGTGATAATATTTTGCAGCAATTTTTCAACTTGTTTTTTGGTTGCTATTGACCTCTGGTGATTTTTCTCTGCTTTGAGACTTTTGTGCCTAGCTCTAAGTGCTTATTTTATGGTTGTTTGTTGATTAAATGCTTTTTATTTGCTTGTTTATATGCCAAATACCCTGTTTTAAAGAGCAATGTTTTGTTTTGGTTACATATAGAAGATATTTTCTCAGTGAAATTTCCCTGAAAATCGATGGATTTTTATATGGAGGAAAGTAACAGTTCCACAGTGCTTTAACCAAGATTGTGTATTATGGTACTGTAAGAGAAAATAGAGATTATAAAACTTATAATAAAGATATAATATGATTTGTCCTTTATAATGAAGTGTTCATCTCCTTTCTTTGCTGCCATGGTATTCTTTTGTGACTTTATTTACAAGTGCTTTATGTAGAATTCATGGTCTCTTTCTTAGATTGGATTTTTTTGTTTTGTTTTGTTTTTTAGTCTCTCTGTATTGCAAAAGTCTCTTCCTATACACAAATTTCAAGTTCAGGCATCATTGAAAAAACTCACATTGGATATTTTCAGAACTATCTATAGTAAGCAACAACTCAGATTTTATATATATATATAAAAAAAATGCTGTCTTCAGCTGTCACATGAAGCATAGGCCTTTTCAAACTCTCCCAAAAAATCAGTGAAAGATGTTGTTGGATTCCTCAATAAGAAATTACCAAAGCTCCCCTTATAATATCCATGCATTTTCCTGCATCATTTTTGACTTACCAAAAAAGCCAAAGCTTTTGTGGCCCAGAATTAAAAAAAAAAAAAAAAAAGAGAAAGAGAAAAAAAAAGCCTCATATCTATACACAAAGTAGTAGATGACAACTGCACTCTAAAAATATTCTAAAAATACTCCTTCCTAAAATTTTGGAATTACACCAAACCAAAAGATATTAAATTAGCACCAAAGCAGTGAGTAGCCTTGCCGGTAGCAGGGGTTCAAAAACCTCTGAAGAATAAAAGGCTGAATGCACACATCCTGCATGACAAATCAGTGCCATGACCACTGGAACTAGAAAGGAGACACTGGCTGGGCTCCAGGTTTCTCCCATAAGATCTCAGCTGTGCTCAGAAGAAAAAACCTTTGAAGATCCTACTTTAGGTCTCCCGCTGTAACTAAGGACCTGAGCATCATATGAATGCCAACAGGCAGAATTGGATGCCTTGGGGATTATAAAAGAGCTGGCAAGGTGTTCCAAGGCCACCAAGGCTCCTGTGGTTTGTAGGGCTGGCATGCTTTAGGTGGACTGGGTGTGAAAGCCAACAACATGCAAAGGAGTGATGAGATTAACACTGATTCCAGGAAAAATTGTTTCCCTGGAGGGACTCACAGGCAGTGGCTGGCTGAAACCAAGGAGAGTTCTGCTTTGAGTTTGCAGTTGTGTCAGGGCATCAGAGGAGCTTGCCATTGCTCTATGGCTGCACAGAGAGCTCCAAGGACCTGCTCCTCCTCAGCTACCAAGGGACACAAGATCTCAGGAACATACAGGATCTCACTCCTCAAGGTGGTCCATTCAGGGTTTTGCAGCAGATTGAAAACTGGAAATTTGGAGTTGGTGACTGTTGTGACCAGCTGTGGCAAAGCCCCAGGGTGTAAGTTAAAGGGACAGTCTGCACTCCTCCTCACAGGCAGCCATTCCTACCTGATGTCAGAGTTCAGCAAAGGTCACGGTAGTCTGTCATCAACATTCGAGTCAAGATCCTCACACAGGCTTTTGCAGGCTGTAGCGATCACAGTTTTTCTTGATTTGAGGATCATAACTATCACTTCTGTGGCCATCGACGCTATCTCCATGCTGACACCCACCAGCCCTCAAGCAGCACTTTGCAGCTTCACTGCTTGTTTGTTCAGCCACAGCAAGGTTTGAACTGTGAGTCTCCTTTCCTTCCTGCACAGCCCATGCTGCTAAATTTGTGATGTCTTTTTCTGGGATGCAGCAGGAACACTCTGCCTTTCTCTTACTGTTACTGTTATGTTTTGATTCCTTCTTCATGTCCTACAAATGCTACACAACCGAGCCACATATAACAGATGCTCTCAGGTATTACTGTTCTCTTCTTGGGAAAGAAAGGAAACAGCAGGTTCTGAGTGCTGCTTTCACATGTTCATAAGGAACATGGTACAAATCTTTTCTAGCTGGCTTAACTGCTCCTGTGATCTTGTCTGATTGTTGTCCTACCTCTTGCTTTTCTCCAGAGTATTTCACACTGATGCCACAATTCAACCTATCTTCTTGTATGCTGAGAACATCATCTGTGGCAGGATCTTTGTCACTGTGTCTCTGCTGAGAAAATAATTAATTTATATACTTTTCTTTATTATTGTTATTCAACTTTTTTTTTAAATAGATGCAATTATCTTACTGACAGTGCAGTGACAAGATTACACAAGTTTGATTAGTACATAATGAAAATTGCCTGTAACATAAGTATTTTGCAATTATGTAAAAAGCACAATGCCATCTGGGTCCTGCTCAGATTCATCTCTTTTTTTTTCCCCTAATAAATGACAACTAACAATAAAATTTTACTCTGTAGTAAAAAGTGAATTACACCAACAAGAAATTATTCAAAACATTTTGTGTTTCCTTCTTAGCATTTTAAGACTTAGAAATCAAGGTAGCAAGTGTTTTGCCTCCTGAGTAGCCCTTACTCACAAAAGGAGCCATTCACTTTAATAACATGACCTATCTGGTTAAAGATTATTTGCAAGAGCCAAATGTTTCTAGGTCTCATAGAGAATGGGGAGAGATTGATTCAGGCTCCTGCAGAGTAATCATTTCCTATCTTTCTTTCATTCACCTAACCCATAGCAAATTGCAATGCTCCAGCCCACAGTGTGTACATCACTTCTATTATTACTGTTATTTAGTGCATGTGTTCACCCAGGGCTTTTTGGACAGTGCATCCCACAGTGGCCATAAGCTGGCAACCAGCACCTGGCATCCTCTTGACTCTTTGACATCACAGTAAAATGTCCCTGGAGCACTGAAATTGAGTCCCTGATTTCTCCCAGTAGACACTCAGAAATCAGTGAAAGCAGCTGGCCTGTCAAAGAGCCTTGAAAAGGCTGAGGTAAATGCCCTGATAAGAATCCCAGCATGAGCCAGTGAGGGAACTGGGATAACAAGACAGGGTTAAGTGCATCTCAGACTTTTTGCTACATCCCCTGCAAGAAAAAGTTTATCCAACTCCTTGTTAAAACAGTAGTGGGTGAGAAGAGGAAGGTAATTATCCTTCTATAAATGTTGAAAATTGGATAAGAACTTCTGGTACAAGGGTCTGCTGGATTTGAGCTTTTATCTCTGCAGAACAGTATTCCTTAGGCACCAAAATACATAGTTAGAAAAGTTCTTGCAAGATTCATGATTCCATGCATGTATAATGAATTCAAACAAGAATTATATAAACCTCCACAAACTACTTTCATCTAAGTCTGGGAAGTCCTCTGTGTTTTTGCAGTCAAAATGCTGTTTGAGATTACTTTAGCTGGATGTAAAGAATGGCCTGTTTATGTAAAGAAAAATAGCACAGTGTTCCTCTGCAGTTGCAAGGAGAGCTGTAAAGAATTTTCTCTCCTGTTAAGGACCAGATAAAGCATTTCTCTGAGCTGCTTGTGGTCCTTGGGAGTAGAAAGTCTTCATTTTCTATTGGGAAGGTGGCACCAAGCATAGGGAAAAGGGATGAGGAGAGGTAGTGGAAAAGGAAAGCTCCATGACTGAGGAAAGGAGTCAAGTGGACAGGCTGGGCTGCCCTCTTCTCCGAGGAGGCTTCTCCAGGAGCTGTCAGGTGCAAAATGACAAAGAAGGGTTCAGGTCAGCGTATCTGAGAACAGTTTGTCTCTAAGCAAGGGAGAAAGGAAATGACTGGAATAAGATACAGTCCCAAAGCTCTAGCTTTAACATTCAATAAGTTAAAAAAAAAAAAAAATTAGGGATGTTAGTTACATGAGGTAAACAGAAAATGAGATAACATGCTAAATAGTTTACCAAGATTAGATAATGCCCAAATGATCGTATATCTCCCTTTGATAGCAGAAGCGATTACGCAGACAAAGGAAATGCAGTAGATGAAATCTGTCTGCATTTAGCTAGGGCATTAGGCATGGTGTCACATGGGAAGACACTAGTGGGGGAGAGAAATGGAGAATCAGTGTAACATCTGTAAAGTGGGGAGGGATTTAGCTAAGGGGTCTGATAGCTGCTGTACTCAGCAGGGAGGTGTCACACTGAAGAGAAACAATTAGGGAAGTTCTTCAGTGTTCCTCCAGACTTACCTTTAATATTTTAATTACTGAACACGGTAGAACATATTTATCGAAATTCTCCACTGAAGTAAACTTGTGGCAAGCACAGATCAGGACTGTGTGGATCCAGAGGAGCCGTGGTTTGTCTGAGTCCTGCCACACTAGAAATGGGTGACACTCACTTGGACTGAACACAGGGTTGTGTGCTACTGATTAAGAACAAAAATTTGTGCTATAAATTGGGAATAAAGATGGAATCAGATGGACATCCTGGGAAGATATGAATGCAAACATTTTTCAGCTGTTCTACTCATCAGATCCTCTTGGGAAAGTGCTTTCAGGGTAGAAATGAAAGGAGGAGTAGGAAGACATGTAGGTATTTCCTGCTCAGGCATTTGCAAATGAGAGAAAAATTGGAAGCCAAGTAATGGAACAAAGGTCATCTCCAACTTCCATTGATGCTCTCAGCAGCTGCATCATGGCAGAGAAGAGAAATTAATTCTGTAAATATGAGCAACAGACACCAGTGGAAAGCTCTGACATCCTTCAAGATTCCCTTTTCCCTGTACTGGGAGATGCTCTTTGCCATCATTTGCTCTCCACTGGGACTCCTGTGCACCACTTGCAGCTGCTGGTGCCACCTTTCCGTTTGCTCCCTTAGTGAGTATCCCTGATTTGATGTCTCAGACCCTCACTGCCACCTGAACAGCTACGAAAAGTAAAGGCAGAACATTTGCTCATTTTACAGCTGCACCAAAATGGCTTTTGGGCTGCCTGAATTGGCAGCTTTTTTGATGAAAACTTTTACTGAAAGACACAGAGAAATCTTTAATTGAAATACTTGTGAGACAAGACTTGTGTTTATGAAAAAAGTCATAGTCACACGAAGTGATGTTAAAAGGAGCACTAGCTATTTTCAAAACAAATTTAAAAAGTTAAAAAAGCCCCTACATTTTTCTCTTGTTGAATTTCAGGGGACATTTTAATAATAAATTAAGATGTATAACCTGTTTTTCTTAATTAATCTGAACTGACTTAATGAATTATGTAATTCTGGGACTCTTTCCAGTCTGCAAATTATTTAAGTCCATAGTTGTTTAAGATAATTCTCGTGTATGAAATGTATTAATCCTGTGGAAAACAAAATACTAGCATTTGTTTAATGAAATCATTATCACTAAACACTTATCATCTGTTTAATGAAATTCAGAAATTCACAGATGGTTGTTCTCTTATACAGCAAATGCATGTTTATCAGAAACAATGTTGAGAAGTAAACACAGTAATCAGTATTATAAATGTCCCTCTTCTGCAATAAAACTGAAACAATTTTTTTCAAACACAGATATGGACTATCAGCCCACAGTAAGATTATTTATCTCTTCTAAAGAGTCCTCTTTGAAATTAAAATAGGAAATAATCTGCTTTTTGTAACAACAGATTAAAACAAACCCAAAAAATGCAAAATGCTACACTGATCTAGAGGCTCAGAACTCTACAGACTTCTCAAATCCCCAGCCACCACATGCAAAATAAACTTTAGTGAGGCTCATAATTATGCTGAGGAATTATCCAGGATTACAATGGCAATAATTGTTATCTCCTACCTAAAACTGGTATAAGTTTAGCCAGTACTCATAATAAGCACATTTCTTTTGTTATGCAGAGTATACAGCTTTGCAATTTTCTTTCTTCTGTAGATTTGGCCTGCCTGTAGGCATTTACCCCTCACTGCCTGATTTTGTTCTGCTCTGCTTTAGATGTTCTCAGTTATTTAACTGCTCCCATATGAAATTCTGGGTCTGCCTGAAGTCATGTCATGTTGAACTGAAGCTGAGATATTAAAGTATGTGATTTAGCCATACAGCACAGCCTCACTCCTCTCCCACATCCACAGAGGTTCTGGGGATAGAGCTTGACAAAGTGTCTACAAAATCAAATTGCTTCTCAACATTTTGTCCTTGGATTTGTTCTTCCCATATACAAGGACAGCAAACAGGAGAATAACTAATACAGGAAAGGAGGCTGTAAGGGAGCATTTACTTATGGGGATTAACATGATACAGCACACTGACTTTGCAATCTGCACTGTAAAGTACCAGATGTCCCGTCACAGTAATTCCCATAACTTAAAGGAGTACGTGTACCATTTCTTTTTGCCCTGCTTTACTTCTGTAAATAAATTCTGTGTTGCTGTCCCACTGAAAAGGCCAAACTTTCCTGTCTCTTTTCAGTTTGCTGACAATCTCAGCATGAAAACACCAGCTATCTAGCACAACTTTATTCGAGAGATAAATGTCAGGTGAAAGCAACTCTTTCATTGAAACCTTGACAGGAGATGGTTGTATTACACATAGAATTGTTTACAATGGGTGAAATTTTAATTCATTAAATATAGATTTCATCTTTTTCCACTTCACCACTTTATGGAACTTCCAGAAGAGCTACATGTCAGAGCACTCTGTGAAGAAGCTACATGTGAATGATTTCATAAACACATTTCATACATCCAGGTTGGAAATTGGCCAGACTCCAGACATAACAGCCTGGAATTGCTCCCACCTTTCACAATCAGGTGGAAGAACAGGTTTCTAGTTTTCTGTTGTCACTCTTTTATGTTTCAGGTCTATGGCTAAACATGCTCTCAGTACAAGGCAAGGTTGATGGGATGAAAGAGGAAATCTGAGCAGAGAGGAGAGAGGGGAGATATTCTCTGCAGGAGCCATCAGCCCTCAGCCCTGGGGAAAATGGGGGATATTAATTTTCTATTGCTTTACTATGGTGACTTTCTGTGTGTGTGAAGACCTGCTGGAGGCAGTGTACTCCAGGACTGCCAGAGAGCAGGTGGGAGAAGCCCTGGAGTCCAGAAAAAAGCCTGACACTGAATAGCTCTTCTCCTGCAGAGGTGCTGAGGAAAAGAGGGCAGGAGCATGGACCACTTCTTCCACTCTACAGGGCAGACCCACTTTCCGAAAATAAAAAAAAAAAAGTTGCTGAAGCTGTCAGCAACTGATCCCTTTGGATTTCCCTTCTTCAGGACTTTCTTCAGGAGCAGTCCAAGCCAAGGCAGTATTAGGGATAGTTTCTGTATCTGGTTAAGTGTGGCATAATTAAGGAATCACAGACAATAGTGACATGCTGGGATTTCTAATATTTAGGGATAATTTTCACATGAGTGAAACTGGAGAATTTGGCCCTACCAAAAAATCCCCATGGAACCTCAAAGCCAAGGAAATTACTACACATTTTCTTTCCAACTGCTTCTCTGCCACTTTGTGTTTCTCAGACTTGTATTATTGAAAGGAAAAAACTGAAGGGCATTTTCTTGCCTCCACCGCATGGTTAAATCTTTGAAAGCTTTCTATTTTCATCTAGCACAGATCCTTCTCTGACATCCCTGCTCACCCTCCAAGTAACAGCAAATCCAAATTACACATTAAAAACAAAAAGAATTCAGTGCATATGCACATTATATTTAAAAAAAAAATCAAAAACCAAACAACCCTTTCCTGATGATGTCTCCCTTTAAATTTTGTCTTATTTTACCCCTCTGGGAAGCCAGTCTATATTTTTCTCCCCTTTTTTACATTTTCTGAAGGCCCTTAACTCTGTCCTCAGCATCGTCATGCATTTAATTTAGTTAAGCAAATTTAGTTTGTATCAGTCCGTTTGCTGATCCTGCCAATGCTCTGAGCCTTCTGTGTTAGCACAGGGACTGCAGGAGCAGCACTGAGGTTTTAATCTGGATGTACAGTCAACAGAGGAATTTACAGCACTGGCAGACCCTTGTGTTTGTGCTGGACTGGGAGCCATCAATCATTTCCTGAGGCTTTTGCCAAGAAGGTGAATGGCCAGATGTCTTATTTTGGTAAGTTTATAATTCTTTCTAAACAAGGAAATAATCATTCTCCAGCAGCCTAGAATCTCCTCCAGAACGCCACCTCCAGTTATGAAGCCCCACAAAAGACAGTTCATTGGCTTTCAAAATACCCACTGAGCTCAAGTGTCCCATTCAGCAGAGTGCAAATGCAAGATTTAGTTAATGAGCACATTTATAGACTGACATTTACTCTTACTTTTGTTTTTCCTTACTCTTACTTTTGTTTTGAATCAAAAGTCCAATGTTTGCTTTTAGAAATGTCTACATTTTGGAGTAGACTTACATCAAAAATCCCAATAACTTCAATTTCCAAAGCATCAGTTAGTTTCTTTGTATCAGGAGACAGGAAACACTTCTGTTCAATTTATTTCAGTAAATCGTGGGACCACTGAAGATTGTAAACATCCCTCACCATCCCACCACCACACCAGGAAAATAGCTTAGTCAATTGTACAATAACATTAAAATAATGACACCCCCCCCACCCCCCCCCAAAAAAAATCTCAAACTAATTTTTCAAAGTAGTTTTCTCAAAAATCCAAATCACAATATTTCAATTCCAGTATATTTTCCCTATGAGGTTTTTTTTTGACACAATTTCAGAAAAAAATCCTTCAACCTAATTTGCAACAATAAGTGTGTGTGGGGGGGGGGCGGGGGGAAGGGAAGGGAAGGAGCCTTTTCCAATCACTTTATCCTGCTACAAAATACACATTGAGCTTCCTCACTGGTCTTATTATAGCTGTCTGAATGAATGGAACAATTTGATTCAGACACATGTTCCAGCAGAAGAAAAAGACAACTTCACTGCCCCTAAATCTTGTAATCTTAATACTGAATTATTCTTACATGCATTTGCAGGTAGCTACCATTGTCCACAAGCAAAGCAATTTGTTCAGCAGAGCTGAGCTGAGCCTTTAGGCTCGTTTGAATCTGCTCTCACACACCCCTGAATGGAAAAGAGATGGAAACCCATCTGCTGTAACTGCGAGCAAGATGATGCAGCAAAAAGAGTAAATATTTTTCCCCACATTGTGGGTGAAATGCTGAAGTCACATAAATGCCAGGAGATAAAAATGGTAGTCAGGGGGTGACAGAATAATATAAATAGGAGTTCTGCTGAAAAAAAGGTCTCAAACATGTAGTCTGGATTCAAGGGGAAAATTAGTGCTAACTTTTTCATGTATTTTTCTCATTATATAAAAGTCAAGTACAGATAATTTGGTGAGTGATTTGATCAAGGATGAGTGAGGCAATGAAGACTGGAACTCATTCCTTGAGCTCTTCTATAGATCTACTGACAAATACAGCAGCAATAAAATCATAATGAAAGAGGAAAATGAATTATTTAACTATTGTACATTCCTGAGGCAGAGTTTAGGTGGGAGAAATTAAAGTCCTTGAAGATTTTTGACATTTTTTAGTGAACAACCAACCACTGGATGTAGAACTTCTAAATTCCCATTCAAGTTGCAGTTACTGCCTCACATCATCTTTTATAACACTCAACAATCTTATGTTAGAAAAAAGATTTTGAGGATTTCTGCATCCTGTGTACTCTACAGAACAGCTTGAAAGGAAGATGAATCATAGGAAACCAGTTGGCACCTTAGTCTCCTGTTTATTGAAGTGTATAGTTGAAAAAAGAAAACGTAACAAATATAAGTTGGATGAGCTATAAAATTAGTATAATCTTTTAATAAATGGAACTGAAAAACATCCGGAGTGTGAAGTTTTAACAAAACCATGTTTTCTGGACAATTGCCATTGTCTTCATTGTGAAAAGCAAAATGATGATTGAAGAAGACTCACTGGGCACTGGTGAAGCTTCTGGACACAGAGTTCCAAAATAATGGATCCCTTTTCTTGGATACAAAAGCTATTAATAATTTGTCAGCCATTATAAACAGGAACAAAACCCTACAAAATAAATGTTCAGGACTTGGTTCATCAGTTTGTATAGGCATGCCTGCTCTTACAAAGTCATATTTACCATATATTTAATTATATCTCTGTCTGCTCCAAGTGGCTTCACATTTAGGAGCCAATGGTGGATGATATTGGATCACACTGAAATCTTTTTTTTCTGTTCTGATTAGCAAATTGGACTGTGCCATAACAACTGTGGAAGGACAATACTGTACTGCTAAAAAAATTCCCTATGCTTATTTTTTGAGTATCTCTTGTATAATTTTCCTTTTCACTTCCTCATGAATATTGAAATCCACATGAAATGAAATCTCCAAATGAAATCTAAGACATGATAGGGTTTGGTCTTATGTTCAACTGGCCTAATTTGATGAGTGTTTTACCAGGATTCCTGTGATAGGAATTACATGGCCTTTGTGTAGCGAAAAGGTCACAAGAAGGGAGGAATTGTGAAAATAACAAAGAGCTCTTAACTGCAAGCTGAAAATAGAAACCACAGCACTTGACAATCTTTTGAGCAGAAGGCCTTTTTGAAAAAGAGCAGTTTGTAAAGGGAGAAACAGAGGTCGAGCAACAAAGAACAGGTCTGTGTTACAGGGAAAGCAGCTGAAAAGTGAAGGTACTGAACTGCAAAGCAAACAGCAAAGGAATTTACTGACTTTACAAATCATGCACCAGAAGCCCTGCAGAGAAGTTACACTGTTTTCCTTTTTTTTTTTTTTTTTTTTTTTTTTTTTTTTTTTTTTTTGTGGGAGGAAAGGAGCATAGACATTTCAGAGCAGTGCAGTATGCTGGTAGCCACATTCCACTATTTGTAATTATTCTTTATACCCCTCAGTTATTTTCCTTGTCATGATTCAGGAGGGTGCTTAAATATGCAATGATTCCTTTAGCAATCAACTGAATGACATGCTTAAATTTTGGCAGCTATTAAAATACCTAAGTGAAATGGGGCCTTAAATGAGATTTTGTATGTGACTGAGATACATCTTACATAGATATGCAGAGATGATATGTAATAGTCACATCAATTTCTGAAATATTAATATACCTCCATGGATTTCAAAGTCACAGTGATTTATGCTGCTAAAGACTTGTCTCACTGTATATACCATATATAAAAACTGTGGGTTTAGGTTGTTAAATAAATATCGCTTTTCAGATGAATGAAACACTCTGTCAGACAGTATAAAAGCAAAAGTCTTCAAAGAATATTCTATTACAAGGTCCAGAAGAGAAGGTTTGGAGCAAGCTAAGTCTATTTTTAAATTATTAATAAGGAAATTTACACATTCCCTTGATTTTTGAAGGTCTAGACACCATTCTTGTCACATGCTATTGAAAGTGAAACATGTCATAATTGAGAAATGCAATAGTCCATCAAAGTACAAGAGAAGCTGAATGAGGGTCAAGAAATAAAGTTAATCAAAGCAACTGTCTACAATGCTGAATTTGTGTTATTTTTCTGCTTAGCACAGATCCATTTTAATTGGTCTTATTATTAAAGTGTATGATGAATGAGACCTTAAAATTATAGAAACCTGGAATAACTTGGATGGATAAAGACCTTGGGATGTCTCCAGCCCAGTTTCCAGCAGTGTCCGTTATGGGGTCACTCCAGGTTGCTTTGGGATTTATCCAACTGTGTCTTAAAACCCTCCAAGGATGGAGATGGCACAGCCTTTCTGACTGGACAGAAGCTCCAGATTGACCATCTCAGTGGTCAATACCTCCCAGCTTGCTCTTTTTCTGTTACTGAACTGTGGGAAAACTGGATATGCACTGTCCTAAACTCTTCACAGATGCCTCTGCTGCACAGATGGACTTATAAAAGCTGAATATTGCTTTTTTATTCACCACTGACTGTTAAGATACCGTGGAGTAACTGGTTCCTCCAGGGCTGGCAGCAGGGAGCAGCTTGGGCTGCCCCAGGGGGTGGCAGGGCAGGGCTCACAAGGCAGATCCTGCCACCGAGCTCCAGGTAAGAGCATCAGATATCTCTGTGGGGCTGGGGATGGGATGGGATGGGATGGGATGGGATGGGATGGGATGGGATGGGATGGGATGGGATGGGATGGGATGGGATGGGATGGGATGGGATGGGATGGGGATGAGGATGGGATGGGATAGGATGGGGGTGGGGATGGAGGTGGACCAGGCCAGGCCATTCTCCTGTGGCTCAGGGACAGAGCCTGTCTCAGCAGCAGCCATGGCCAAGCAATGCAGGGCTGCAATCCAGCACAGCCACAGATGGGCCAGGGACTGGGGACCAGAGATGGGGTCACAGCAACTCCCCTGGGCCAGAAGCCAGCCCAAGACAAGGTCTGGCCATGGTGCTCCCAGCAGGTTCCCCCTGCAGTTACCCAAGGGAAGGACCTACCATGGGTAAGGGCCACTCTTGGCTTCACTGGTGATGAGCTGGTCCCCAGTCCTGGCACTTAAAGACTGATAAATTAGGTTTTGTCAAAAAAGACAGTGATTTTCCTGCTTAGAAGAATGTATTTGAAATAAAATCTACCTAAAACAAGGTATTAATTTCTTTCAAGTAGGAATCCTCAGACAAGAGAGGCAAGGTGTCATAAGAAGGTGAAACAGACTTCTACTCATTCAGTTCTCCAGCCTGGTGGAGAGATTTTACACCCAGAAAAAGAAATTTCAGCCTCATGAAACCCAAGGAAGCATGCTTTACTCTGGACTCTGTACTACTGACCACCTGTTAAGTTCAGAGCACATGCCATCACTATTTTGGTTATTTTTCCAGCAGAATGGGAACATTCTCTCTTCATGCTGGAAGTGTAGGATCTGTCCATATCAACATACTACTAAGTATTTTCCACATGAGGATGTTACTCCACAGATGATGACACTCCACACTGCACCCCTTGACATTTTTATCTCCAGACAGTGAGATTGTGACATAACTCCAATGATACATTTGCAGAAAAACAAATATAGAAGCAACAACAGACTGTCTAGGTCATTCCTCCTGGGAAAGACACACCAGTAAGTCTGGCTTCCATCACTCACAAGGTCGTTGAAGATCTAACAAAGATCCCTTTGTTCATGGATAAACACAATGTGTTGGATACAATTTGTCAAGGGAAGGCCTGTTTTACCAATCCAGTCACAGTTTCATGGAGATTCAGTAACCATGTGGCTAATGGATGTGCAGAACACATTTTAAAAGGTTTTCTATAAGATTCCATAACATTAGTAAGGAAACCAAGTTGTCAAGTGACACTAATCCAAGTTTTTGGAGTGAAGCTGCTGAAATGAGAAATCACACATTGCAGGACTTAGCACCGGGGTCCCTTGGATCCTTAAGTCAGTAATTCTTGAAAATGAACAGAACATCTGGGGGGGCGGGGTGGTAAATAAGACAGAAAGAGATAGTAAGTAACTAAACTTGGAAAAGTTTATTTTCACACAATTAATTGAGAAGAAAATTCCCTGCTTCCTTCCTAGGTATCAGGAATTATCACGACCCTTATAGCTGTGGAAGAGCTTATGAGTTAACTGACCACTTCTCCCTCCTGTACATCTTCTCACAGTTGGTTGTTCAGGTTTGGAGACAGCATTTTGGACATACCTCTCTGCTTCTCTTCAGAAAATTGTAGCTCAAGTGTTCTTCTATGTCCCTCACATTTGTCATAAATAGGCCCCACACTGGACTCCTTCAATTAGGCTGCTAGTGTCAAAACTCAAGTAATCTGAGGCCCTTACCACTCATGGGGTAATATCGTCCTCACTGTCTCAGCATCCCAGAGAAAAATCAATGTTGTAAAGAATCACATTGATGTTTTGTCCACAAATAAGCCCTTTGAGCAGAAAAATGCTTGTTTCTAGCTAAACTAGACAAATTGGTGTTCAAGGTTACTCACCTCCTCTCCAGACCCTAAATCCCCAGACATGATTAATTTGCCATTTCCCCAGTAGACTGCAATAACAGCTTCTTTAGTATTAAACATAAATATCTCAAAAATCAACAACACAGTGGGAGAGCATCAATAAGTTTCTCTTGTTACACAGAGGTTTCCTCCTACTTGAGCTATTGGATTATTACCTGGATTTCTCATAAGCATTTCTATTCATCTACCAATTCCCCCTTCATTCTCTGAAGATTTAAACTCTATACTTCTCACCTCACATCTTCAGGTAAATTCTGAGGAAGAATGCAATATGCACAGCACAGATGCCATGTGTAGCTGTTACAAATCCATATGAAATAGTCATACTTAAATAAACAAAATTAAAAGCACAATTGAAACTGCACCGTCACAATCAGTAACACATTTAGATGAGATTCATACTATGTTCAATATGAAACATGGGTGTTGTAACAGCTGAGCTATCTCCAGATGTCTTTCAGGCTGATAAGTAATAGCATGCTATTCAGAGACACATATTCAACCCCTTCAGTCCTCCTAACAATGTGAGAACAAGATTCTCTTTGTTCAGTATCTCATTATATCTATTTTTCTGTCGATAATTTTAGTCCTTAAGTTCTCTGTGATTGCAGTTTACATTGTGCTTCTGCACCTCAAAGTGACTGTGGAGCTCCACAAGCATTGCATGCCAGTGATGCTCGTATCAAATCAGTTAAAAATCCAAGGTTTTTTCCTTTCACTGTTTCCAGCTCCACAAAATCAAGCCAGTGCCCACACTGTGACAACTGGAGCTGGGGATTCCTACAGTTACAGCTACACAGATGACCCCACCAAGAGTGTGGAGGATGTGTATCAGGGCCGTGTTTGCTCCAGTGTTTACTTACACTTTCCATGCTTCTGACTCCCAAAGTCATCTCCCCAAGAGCCAGCGCTCGTATCTGAATCCACCAAGTACACACAGCTCAGGTTTTGGTTTTTTTTCCTGTGTCACTACTGGCAATAAAGGTGGTGTTCCATTTTTATCCATATTGTCTTCAGGTTATGTTCCAGCATCTCCACATGATGCCAATCTCCACCCCTACAAGGACATTTTCTGTAGAGATTTTTTTTTCCTGTAACTTCAGGGATGAGCAAATGGCAATAGGGTTATGGAGGTGTTATTGAATTGTTACTGCTGGCAATAAAGTGCCAGCAGAGCACAGCACAGTGTGACTGCCATATTCCAAACTGAGTTACCAATAGTGACAGCTACGAGTACATATCTTTTTGCTGATAAAGTGATCACACTTGACTCAAAGGCCCTGGAACACTGTGTGTTTGGGATATGTTACAGCCTTTATAGCCACTAATCACAGGAGAAATGTGATTTGCTATATCTTCTTTTAATGCAGACATCTGGATGATACAATCTAAATGCATCCAGAAAATCTTACAGAAACTTAAATTCTGATCCAAAGTTTTGCAATAACCATGCATACCTACAGCAATAGCTTGAGCTCCCTAATCTTTATTGCATGTGTACTGCACCACTGTGGCAGAATAGTATACTTTATAGTCATTTGTTTTTCAGCACTGGAAATTTAAATAATGTTAACTTCCCTTTAGATTTGGTGTAAATTTAACTTGCTTATATGGCAAACTCCAATCTTTCCCTGGATAGATTTTGCATTTCTCTTCTGTCTTGACCTTTGAAAATCTTCCCCATGACTACCAGTCAAAACACTCTAAACATCAGAAATTCTTTCAGATCTTGCTGGAAGATTAATCATTCTCTGTTCCAAAATATTCAGTTGAGAGCCTTTTAGCTAGTTAATTTCCTCAAGTCTCACTCGAATAGTGTTTAAGTACTAAAAATTGACAGGAATGATTAGTGGCAGTACCCTACAATTGCCACTGAAAAGGATGTGAATACTTCCTAACCAAAGGTATTCATTCCCTGAAGTGTACTTTTTGCTTCCTAAGTTAGCTCCAATAAGAGACTCCTATGCCTGGAAGGCAATGTATGATATTTAGAACCCTATTCTCCCTAGGCAAAATACAGAACTCTTTTTCTGTGCTTCTGGACTCTAAGACACAGAGAGTCACACACCATGAAATGAGATCAGGGGCAGCAACTGTGCTGAGCAGAAAGCTGACAGGAGCTTTTATGCCCAGAGTGCAGCAACCTAGGTAAAGGGATAACTCCGGATGTAGCTTTAAAACAATTTAAAACACCTCTGCTCTGGCTCCTTACACAGACTAATTTCTTTTGAGGAATACTGAGATCCACAGATAATCCAAGTATAGGAGCAGACAGGTTTAAGAAAGAGCTGTCAAGCTCTGTACAGCAGCTCTCCCAAAGCACACTGGCAATTAGCACAGACACACTCTAAACAGCCTGCCAAAGTCAAATCTCGCCATACCCACAAATACAGGATGAAAGTGTGTACGTGTGTGTTTTTGCAGAGAGTGGTCATGGTGACCTTAAGCCCCTGTTCTTTCATCTGTTTGATGGAACGTAGAGAGGTGATTAGATAAGAAATACTCAAAAAGGGGGGTCTGGGATTTGCTGTTCTAACATTACACCCCCAATGACACAGGGGCACAGAGTCCCAAGAAGTCACTATTCCCACAGATCTAATTCCTCATTTCTACTGCACTGGAAACACATATGTCCAAGGGAAGGTTCTGAGTTTAGAACACAGGGAGACAAGTCTTTAACTGCAGGTTCATGTAAATGTTCATCCCCCCAACACTGCACATTTCCCCAGAAAGTTATTTTATTTTTAATTCCCTTGTATATAATAAAATCACATCTGTTATAATTCCTCCTTGGAAAGTACCTGCAGGGTCATACAAGATGAGAGACATTTTAGAAAAACAATAATTATTACGGTGATATCAGAATTTATCTTTTGCAAAGTGTATAACTAATGTCTTAGTAGCTTTACCTAACTTTGTGTTTTTGCTTTCAGTAATTGGTATCTCTCTTGGGAATTGTCACCACCAGATGGGTGACCATATGGATAGGGACACTTGTTTATAAACCCTGTTATTTATGCACCTACAAGGCTACATAGGGAAAATAAACTTCCTCTAGATTTTATTAGGAAGACAGACATTAAAATATTGTCATTCCATAATGGTAGAAATTAAGTTTTTCTTGTCCCTTTTCAATAGGATTTAGAGAAAAATTCAGGCTTTGGCAGGTTTTCAGTATTTTTTTAAGTAACTTCTTAAAGAAAATGAGGATTTAAATTAAGGTAAAAAGTTAACTGTACAACTACATCACTTTTTCTTCTCCAAAGAAAGAGCACACAGAATAGTAAAAGGAAAAAAACAAAAGTGTTTATCAAGAAGGCTGACTCTAATAAAGAATAGCGTGTTTGCCTATTGGTGAGTGCACCAGAAATACCAGCTGGTAAACCAGCAAAGGAAACCTGCACTTTAAATCCCACTAAGAAGAAAAAGGGGTTTGGATTCTGATCTATTCCATTATAAAATGTTAAGAAAAAGTTTAGTAGCTCTAAGTTAACAGCTATTTGCATTCACACCAGTGTAATTGAGATCAGTCCTTGCCCTGGAAACTGTAGTAAAACTAATAACGTTAGAATAACATTTTGGGATAATGATAATTTACATTACTTAATTTGCCATTTACCTAAAGCCATTTAATCCACCAGAAAAATTAACTCGCTGTTAAATGACCTCTTATATCTCATTGACTTCAATGGACATGGGATAAACCTTTGTAAGTTCACAGCAGTTTTCAAAAGGGAATGACGATAAGTAGTAGGACAGTTTAACACTGGTGAACTGAGACAGCACAAACACTGGAACAGGCTGCCCATGGTTGTGGAGTCACCATCCCTGGGGGTATTTAAATGATGCTTAGATGTGGCTCCTGGGGACAGGGTTTAATGCTGGGTTAGTGGCTGGACTTGATGATCTCAGAGGTCTTTTCCAACCTGAATGAGCCCAAGTGAGGAACAGTATTAAATATTTTACACCAATTAATTTTTATATAACTCCTGTAAGCCAACAAAATAGTTTTTTCCACCATGAAATTAAAAACTGCATTACTAACACGTACAACAAATGCTATTGCACAGGGACGTACACTGAAAAGAAAGGCAAGTTTTGCATTGCTGTGTGTGGCATTGAGCCTGTATGGATACACCAGATGAGGAAACCTTACAAAACCATCTACCCAAGTAACTAAGCGTCTATTAGTATTTTTTCTGTAAGCATGAAACAGTCTGATGCCACGGTCAGACTGAAGGACTGAAATATGTCCACGTGGCACACACAATAAAAGGCAGAGTTATACCTACGCATTCCTAGGCTTGCTGTGCTCATCCCTTGCCATCACTGTCAAACCTCAAAGGCCTCATCCAGCTTCTCTTAGTCCAGGTCTTCCAGGCTGAACACCTTACAGGGCCCTGCTGGGAGCCTGCTTCTCTTCCCAGTTAATAAATAAGGGGAAAAGAAGATGGAATTTCTGTGCCTCATCAGGACATGAAGTAAAACATGAGCAGGGCCTGAAAGTTAACACGGAAGCTGGAAACAAACAATGCAGATTGTTGAGGCTTTTGTTTAGTTTTGTTTTGTGTTTTCAGATATAGCTAAAGAAACTTCTTGATTTGTGTTTAGCCTCCACAGCTACTTGAAAGTGAGGTTATGGCAAAGCTGAGCTAACATTTTCAGATTGTTGGTTTCAGCAGCACAGCACTGCAGGGAGCTTTCACAAAGCAGCTCACCTTCAAAGCCCAGTGTGCAGGAATGCCTTATTTCCCCTTTGAAGCCCTGGAAGGGAAATAACTAGCTGGTGTGACACAGGGCAAGAATCCTTCTGCACTGCAATTCTCCACTTTATTTGTCTGGAACTCTGCTTTACTTTGATATCAGTCGAGTTAACTCAGCTGTGAGGTTAAATTTAGGTAGAAGGTTTGCATTGGCACTCCTCCCTCTTCTGTATAATCCTACAGTAATGCTCACAGCAAATGTAGCTGCAGGCTGGGTACCCAAGTACCCATTTCTCACAACTGTCTAAAAGACACACTTTCAATGACAGAGCAGCACAGAAAGTGTTTTCTAAGGTCAAAGGTTTCTTCATGTTTACCTAATAGCCACATTAATGTAGTTTTCCTGTAGAATTTATGGCTGTGTCTACACAGTACATTAAACAGTGCCAAAAAACATCCCCAGACATGGATATTCAACTGCACTGTTAAATCACACAGATGGGCCCTGGTGTTGTTTTGGTTCATGTCAACCAGCAGTCTCCCAAACATTTTGGGTGTTAGCACAGGCCAAGGATCCCTCTTAAAATGAAGTTTAGATGTAGTCACCCTCGTTTGGAAGCCACAGAGTTTCATCAAGCTAATTGCTTTAGGGGCAGATGATGGTCTCGGTTACTTTTGAATTTTTAGTATAGCAGCAATTTTGATTTTGTTGTATGAAAATGTTCATGTCAAGAAAGAGATGTTTAGAACAGGGTGAAATTTATAGCCATCACAGACCATAAAAATCACACTCCTGTTGTAGTAGGCAGCAGTGCATGTTATTAAGGCAGTTTATAAAAATAATGATAGGATATAGGGATGAAAAGAATTCAAGATGGATCCAACAGGTAAAATATACTGTGAGGGTGACCAAGCACTGGCACAAGTTGCTGAGGGAGATTGTCTCCATCCTTGAAGATATTCAAAAGCCATCTGGATGTCGTCCTGGGCAAATGACTCTAGATGGCCCTGCTTAACCTCCAGAGGTCCCTTCCAGCATCAATCATTCACTGATTCTGTGGTTCCAATGAAGAAAAAGAATTCTAATTTCTTCTAATTTATTTGTGTCAAAGGCCACAAAGAAGATGAAGGAAAGTATCCATCCTGGACTGTATGGCATCAAAACTGGATGTTTTACTCTGACTGCATAAGGCTTAGGCAGCAGAGAGCTTGACCCATGGAAATCCTCCACTCCTGGGTATGCTAAGTTATAATGTGCGAGAAAAGAGGAAAAGAGACTGGTGGTCAGGTGAGCAAAGAGAGCAGAACAAAGAAGGAAAAACAGCTTTGCCACTTTTCCTTTTTATTGATAAAACATCAAACATCAGTACTGACTAACTCCAGCTGGATTGTGACATTTCCCTTTAAAGGCAGAATGTATTACATTACAAAAGGTAATGAATTGTTCAACTTCTGCCTGGAATGGGAAAAGAACAAAGAATAAAAAAAGAAAACTTCTTTGTCATGAATTGACAAGCATGTTATTAAAGCTATTTATTCTGCAAACTTGCCTCCAGAAGTAAGCTGTCATCCTGTCATCTGAAAGGACTGCAGAGGCCAATGAGTAGGGTGGACATCTGACCACCAGATACAGGGCTCAGATCACTGCACTTTTGACCACAGGTTACAGTATAAAAGGTCTCACATACAATAATTCATCAGGTTTATAAAGTCAGAAACACGGCCACATTTGTGGTCTTATTTACTGAATATACTTGAGCATCAAAATACTGATAAATCAACTTTTAGGCAAAATCTGAAGAGAAGCATTTCAGATGTATTTTAATATTTTACAGCTAGAAGAGGATTATTGGTCCCTTACCTCCCTTATCTCAGAGGGCTGAGTGTTTGAAAGACATGTCTATACCACCTCCTTCTCATATGAACTGCACCACATTTTATCCCCTCTTAATAATCTGCATTTTGGACCAGATACATAATTTATTTTTTTTATTTTATAACCAAGTTGAAATATTTTGACCTTGGACAATGCAGCAATTGAAGGTACTAGGGACAGCAACAGTTTTGAAATTACTGGTGTCAGAGAAATTTGAGCCAGATCAGGGTGTATGGGGAGAAAGGTGCTGGCAAGAGAGACAGAAGTGGAAGGAGTAAATTCAAATGGGCGTCAGCTCAGCTGGCACCCACCACTGAGGCAACTCAGGCAAAGCAGGTTTCTCCTCCTGGCCTTGAACTCAATGTGCACGCCTAGAATTGCCTGGGCAAATAGGATAGGTCGCTATCTCTTTCTTTCTACGTGGGATGGAAGATAAAAGAGTAAGGAAGTAGGTTTACTGTGTCTTGATGACCCTGTCCAGTCTGTTCACTCACACCATCATCACACCAACCACTGCCTGGAAGATGCAGATCATGTTTGTATTTGCAGTGATACCTGATGGCACTACCAACATTTACTGTATGACATACCACCTAGTAGATTCCTCTCAGGCAGCAGACTGCACAAGAACAGAAGAGGATTTCTGTCCTTATTGCTGGCATAGATAATGTTTAAACAGAAAGGTGCGGCTTCTTTAAAACCACTGTGCCTGAGAAAGGTCTTGGACCAGGGTCACATTTTGTGAATAAGTCTCCAACCACTTGTATTGAAGGCTAAATGCATCTTTAAAAAGACAAGAGTGAATCATCCCCACATGAGCTCTTTGACAGACAGTAGAGGCTTTTCCTGAAAAGGACATTGGGCTCCAGCTTCCAAACAGAAATTCTCCAAAATATCTTCATTGGGACTGCTCATGTCTGGATGACAGTGAAGGTTGGAAAACCATGCAGATGCTTGGGAATTTCAACAGACTGCAAGGAGAGAGCCCTGAGCTCTGAAAGGGCCCAGCTGATCTAATACCTCATGATAATTAGGAGTGACCTACCTATGTGTGCTATCCTTGCATCTTATATATATATATAGATCTTGCACATCACTAATCCAGGAGAAAAATACTGAGTTCTCCATCTTAGAGCAGTTTTCTTCAAGCATAACAGAGGGGAAAAATGAGAGAGGAGGAGGAAGAAAGCTCTACCTCTTGCTGAAATTAAACCTCATCCATCCCATGAGTGCACAATTCGAACTTGCTTTCTTTGCCTAAATCTCCCTTTACATCGCATGAAAAGTGAAACCTCTGAGATCTGGATGCAGTCCCAGGCATCAGTGAACTCCACTTGTAGGTACTTAACTTGTACACTGAATTAATTCAACAAGAGTCAATAGTGCAAAAAATCTCAATGCCCAATAACCACAGGTCAAACCACAGTAAACAGATCTGAGCTCTGCTGCACTTTCCTAATGATCCTCTGGCTAAGTTAAATTTTCTTCTTCATTGCTCAAAGATGGTGAGTAATGCAGAGAAAGTGATGTAGCTTGGCATGTGGAAAACACTTTGGAAATCCCCCAAGAAATGGGTATTTCATTGTGTAAGTGAAAAACATTCTCACCACCATCTGAAAAATAGGCCCTTGTGTCAATCTGACTGATCTCATGAAAACAGATGTTAAAAATAGATAATTTAACTTTTTAGTAACTGTTATTTATCATTTTTATTCTTGTTATTAATAATGTTGGGATCATTGTTAACCAGGTTCTTTCTGACTTTTGTGCCATTAGGATTAAGTCAGATTGGAATTTCTTTATTTTATTTTTTTATTTTTTAAATATGTGTTAAATGGTAGTTGTTGCTCTCAGACAAATCCTAATGGACAACCCATAAGAGGTGAGTGCCAGTGGCCTTACAAATGCAATTACTAATGGAAAAGATTGGAGAGCTGAATGGGATCAAGAAGCTGTGTGTGAAAATGGAAGAAAGGGTTTTGAAAACAACGTATTATTTCAGCATTAGTCATCAATATGCATAATTTAGAGCTAATCAATAGTGGTAATTACAACTCCTTACTGATCTGACCATTATCAGGTGGCAATATTATATAAATATCCATGATATTGGAATGGATTGCCATTATTATTCACAGCTGTATTAATTTTTACAGTGACATAATGGTCAAAATCCTTTTTATCCATGCATGGCATATTAAAATTTTAGTTTTAGTATAAAGAGATCTGATCCATCTATCTTGAAATAATTCAGCTGCTGATGAATTTTCTGATTACTTAACCCTAAAGAATTATTCCCCCTAAACTGCCATTTTCTCTCATCTAGTCACAATCTGCATTTCAGAATATCAGGACAAGCACTTGGAGGTGTCAAGCATTTATAATTTGACTTCAGTGAAAGTTACAGATGCTTGATGCTTTTCAGGTCATGAGCCACCATCTGCTTCTGCAGCTCCTGGAACACTAATGCTGTCCATTGTAATTTTAGCTCACTTTCAGATCATGGACTTGATTGTCAATTGCTGGAGTTAATGTCTGCCTTGCCATTCATCCCACATCAGCAAGAGAGAGCTGCATGCAAAGCATAACAAGAGATTTATTTTGCATTATTTCATTGAGTATTCTGTGAGGGAACTAAGTAATAATAGAACAGATTTTATATACAAGTCATACACTTAATTTGCCAATAGCATGGGACTGCACTTCATGTCCAGCTCCCAGTGATTCAGAAAAATTCCTGTGGTAAGATCTAGTGAGGTTCTGCCCCAAGGTCAAGGATCCAGGTAAACAACAAATTATTCATTTACCAACAAAACAAAATTAAATACTTTTTTGAATAATTACTTAGTTGGATTATTCAGTAAAACTATCCATAAAAAATACAAAATATAGAATCAGATTAAAATCTGACAAGAGATAAATATATAAATTATTTCAGTGCTCACACATGGCCATGCATTTCTGTGCCTACAGATTAGATGGTGTTTTGGAGAGGGGTGCATAAATTTCAAATATTTATCTCTAGGGTGTATAGTATTTCTGATAAGTATTGTTTAGGCAAAAATACTGAGTTTCAGTGATGTTTCAGCAAGAGTAAGATCTGATGCACCACTGTTTCCCAGCTGATCTATGTTTGCATAACAGTTCTGAAACTTCCCAAATGAGCTGCCCTTCCAAGGAGTGGATTCTGTGAGGCCCCCTGTGAATGAAGAGGCACTGAACACATTGCAGTTGCACAGAATTGTGCAAAATCTTCTAACTCCACTGAAACTGAAGTTTCTTGCAAAAAAAAAAAAGTGACTGAGAAAATGTCGACATCTGGTAGCCATAAACCACTGTGCTCTGCAAAGCAGAGATATGAAGCAGAAGGAGAAAGGTAAATTAAATGTCTTGCATGATGTTACAAATGAAAAATAGTTCTATTAAAAGCTGAGCATTAAAGAAATCTCAGTGCTGAGGTGACAAAGACAGTGTACTACTGTCAAGACCACTGTAAGTTCACAACTCTTTATTTATTGCATATTTGGAAGGATTTTGATCTTGAGAGATCTTCATCACTTATAAATGAACTAGTCATTAGTAGTCTTTTATGTATCTCTAGAGAGCTATCACAGCTCTCATTAACTGCTATATCTAAACAACTGAAATCTCCTGTCGCAGTGGCACATGTTTTCAAGTCTGAATCCTTACCCACTACCATGTCCTATCTCACAGAAGCAGAGCAAAGCCTGAATAAATTACGGTGAACCACAAAACTTTCAGCACTGCCTCAGTTAGTGTTTAGGATGTGTACAATATATATTGAACTTAACCGTTCAGACTCAAAGACTCCTTCAAGAAAAGAAGGCAAAAAGTAAAGGACCCCCACAAATTTTTCTTCTGAACTGGTAGAACTGTTGTTTTCCCACAAATTTTTGGTGATCTAGTTTACGTTAGTCATTTGCTAGATATGAGTGTGATCATTTAGGTCAGAAAAGAGAACAGTAACAAAAACAAATTTATACAAAACCAGCGCAGACAACTATGGGATTCTATCAAGAAAAGCTGTGTTGTTTGCTTGCTCTTTGCCACAGTTTCCTAGAGGGAAAAAAAAGTATCCAGAAATGAGTTTTCACCTAATTCTCAGTTTCCACATTGCCTGTGGCATGAATCTTTTTCCTAGAGTGTGTGAAAACACTGTATGTACTTAATAAATGAAATAATTTTGTTTGTCTCAGTCTTATTATCCTTTATTTTAGTTAGAAATCCAAACCATATTCATACTGAGTTAGAGAACAGGTCCAGCCTGCTGTGTCCTGTCTGCAACAGTGGCCAGTAGCTGCTGATTATAGAGAGGTATAAAATCAGACTAAGATCCAACAGTGTCTTCCCTCACACACATTCCCAGTTTCCAGCAAAAATATAATGTGTTGCTTCATACTCATCTTTTTGCCCAATTTCTTCCCTTCCTGTTAACTTGAAGGATTTTATGAAGCACTATAACTACACAATCACTGTCCTCTTTTATGGGCGCAGACAACATTTCCCCACACCCCCCTCTTTTATTACATTTATGGTCTTTGCCTGCCAAGATACTTTTATGGCGGTGGAAATGATTGCCTCACTCTTGATAAAGTCTGGAGTATCCCTTGGTGCTCCATATAACTTGTCACAGTGCTCTCAACAACAGCTCCTCGTGTGCTCCTGAGCGACTGACACTTGTACCAAGTCCCCTGATGTGCTTCCTGACACTGGCAGAGAATATTCCTTACAGCATCTCCCACACAGGGCTCTGCACCCGCTCTTCCCAACATCTGCTCTTGCTTTCTTCACTTGTCTTAACTCCTGGGCTTTTGTCTTTGGAGACAATGAAAATTTATGTTTGCTTTGCACAGTAACTACACAAACAATTTAAAGAAAAACATTTCCTTTGCTGCCTCACATTCCTATTGAGAGTGCTGTGTGTGGGGTATATCCCCAACCTTTTTTTTAATGTAACTGGAAACCAGGCAAGTTTACCTCACAGTATTTTGTACAGAGCAGCCTGAATTGTTGCAAACTCCTGGCTTTCCATTCAGCTCAGCCCTGTTGCCTGGTTCGTCTGCTTTTCCAGCTCACAGAGGATTACAAGCACACCTTCTGTACTGAAATGTGGGACCTAAAGGCAATAAAAGACCAGGCAATGGTATAAAATTGATTCTTCTTCAGAGATCTAAATAGGAAAGAATTATTGAAGATACTTTTAGGGCCCATTGCTGAATCATCAAACTATTTTGCAGTGGTAATTGAGACAGCATATAAATACTGCATAGATATCTCTTCAGGCCCTCTTCATAGAGCAGCTGTATTCCATTAAAATGCTTTTCTTGTACAGGTTAATCTCTTGAAATGAAAGTGGAAAATACAGCAACAAAACAAGATGATATTTTCACTACTCAATAAAACTCTCTTCCCTTGTCTGTAAATAAATGATTCCCAGGGGCACCCTCTCCTGGGCTCCTGAAAGCTCAAAAGGGCAAAGAAAGGAATTAAAATATATCACAGACTGCTCCTCATAGTGTTTATTAAAACAAACAAACAAAGAAATAAATAAATAAACCATCACATCAAAGGCTGTCCTGCTTTATCCTGCATTTACATGGCATGAAAGTTAAATCAGATTTAGATTCCAGTCTGCCTGTGGGAGAACACTCCTTGTACCCCCATTGATTGACATAAAGGTGAAAACAACCTCCCGGTTGATATGAAGCAGGAAATCTGAGGGTTTTTTTGAAAATGAGAATGACAAATCAGGCTTAATGATCAGGACAAATCCTAAGCATGGAAGAAGGCATAGAAAAAGCGCATTATTACCCATTGTAATTTTTTGCACATCCTTAATTTTCCTTTTTCCTTATCCTGTGATTTTTTTTTTCCTCAGTTCCAGAACTACATCTACAGCAACTGAACAGCATCTCATTTATTTTGGATACTAAGACAGTGTAACTACCAGTGACAAAAATACATTCTCATTGCATCTGCATACATAGGAAAGTATTTCAACATTCAGAGTTGGATTGATTTCACATTATATATTAAAAAATACAAAAGTTTCTCCTAAGGGAAATGAAATCCTGCAGTTTAATGGCTAGATTCCAGTAACAGGGTGCTTAGATAAATTGCTTTTATTCATAATATATTTAATTATGTATACTATCTGTCATTCTGTTTTGACACCTTTGTCCTTCTCTTCCTGTCCCAAACTGGTGTACTGCATATTTTTCCAGACAACTGTTTCTTGCTCAAGAAGCTCTTCATAGGCCTTGTTATTTCCTCTCAAAAAGCATATTTGAAGGAGTTAGTTCATAAAATGCTTTGGGATATTTGAGGGATGAGAGGAACTATATAAATCTTAGTTCTTATTAAAAGAGCACTGAGTGAGTTGTCTAGAGTATGTGGTTTGAATCTTCATTGTAAATCACAGAAACTTACATTACTGGTCTGCTTTACTGTAGATGAAACAAGTGTTGGATGACACCTTGTATTTCACCAGCTGCTTTCCTGTAATTTTTCAAAGAAAGTAACACAATATATGGTCCACCTGCTGTGAGAACATCTGAAATACCACAGACAATAAAAAGCCTCTGAGTAAAGTTCTTCCAGAGAAGGTTTTTTTGATATGCTTTATGGCATATACATATACCTTACATATAACATATATATAACATATGCCCTACTCAGTTTTCAGACAGTATCTCTAGTTTCCCATGAAAAAGAACTATGTTTATATCACTATTATTTTTTTTATTTATGTGAATGACAATTCAATGAGAATATTATTTTTAAATGTTCTTTTCCTTTTGTTTTAATCTTCTGAATTTTATAAAATTTTAATTTAGATTTCCACAAAGGATCAATCAGCCCATTATTAACTCACTGCTATCAAATACAAAATTTAGGCCCTGCAAGAGTCCTAACAAAGGACTAATTTTGTATCTTTCACCTATGTAAATAAATTGTCAGATGTTGGTGGAACTAATTATAAGAGCATTGCTTTCTGCTTTCATCAGGACTTCAAGGCCTGATTGAAGCATGGTCAATACCACTGTCTTCCCATAACATTTTTATTTCAGGTCTTGATTTAAAAAGTAATGTCCTCTTTGAAGAGTTTGAAAGAACTTTATAATAATTAATTCCTGTAGTGACCTGGAAAGGGGCTACAGCCAGTTGCAAGCTGGCTATCACCAAGGGTTGGTGGTTTATCTGATAGATCCTCATCACATTTTTTATAACCCACACAATTCTCATCATTAAATTCAGCTCAATTCCCTACAAGCACTCTGTGCCTTTGATTTACACTCAATTCCTCCAGACCCACAAAGCAGACACTAATTGTGCTGTATGTACATAGTGGAATGGGACCTGAAGGGATAGGTTTTTAGTAACTCTTATGACACCTTTTTAGTTAGTGCAGTGTAGCAGGATCCTATTTAAGATTGCTTTGTTTAATTATTTAAGAGCCATTATGGTAACTGGATATTCTCTAACTGTAATTTATTAACTCATACACTTGAATTATCCAAGTCTCTACATCCACTTCACAGAATTACAGAGGAACTAGAAAAAGATAATGGTATTGAAATGCTACAGAATATTCCCTCTGTTGAGAAGTAGAGAAGCTCTCTTATCTCTCAGAGCAAAGGGGTTCATAAGTTTTTTCAAACTTTGCACTAAGACTACAAGAATCATATTATGCTAGCAGCAGATGTTCATATAGACACTATTAAGAAAATGCATACATTTTCTATATATGTATGTACATGCATAAGTAAATACCTACATAAATATATGCAAAAATAGATGTCTTCAATCTAGTATTACAATTTGCTTCCCTTTTATTGTGTAAAAAATGATACTGCATCATTCTGTTCATTCTTCTTTCTCTGCTCTTCTGAATATGCTTCTTCATGCTCTGACCCTTGTCTCTTTCCACCTTGCGCTTTGCTTCTTGTCTCCACATTTTATCTAAGTTTTTGGATGATGTGTTAGAAGTTTCCTGAGTCACTGTAAACACTGCCCATTTACCTGCATCCTCTTCACCACTATCCTCTGTGCACACTGATTGTCTGCCTTCTGCCTGCCTGCATGGGACATCTTTTTCCTCTGGAAAATGACAGCTCTGGGAGCAGTACCTCAAGAGTGATTGGATATAGTGTCTGCTCTTGCCATCAGCAGCTGGATTCTCTTCTTGCCATTTGGGCATTTTTGAGCATAACTGTCATTTGCAAGAATAATAGAGACACATGGAGCAGCAGACAAAGGAAAAAAACATCTAGACTAAATCATGTGATCAACCAGCCCCGTGAAAGCCATAGCAGGTACTTGCAGACCAGCTCAGTGTCATAAATTAATTGGCAACTGCTTAGACAGGAAAATTTTCACCACTCTGGATTCTTATTTACATCAGTCTTTTCAACAGAATATTGCTTTAGTTTCAGCACGTATCTTTCTTAAGCTGAGATGCTTCCCACAATTCTGCTGTGCTCCAGACAACAGGCCATAAACATCAGGAATGTGAAGCAGAGCCATTATCAGTCCTGCATTCTGGGCTGCAGCATCCCTGCTGTTCAAATATACTGGCATAGGACAGAAAACTGATAACAGTAATTCTACAGAGCTTTAGAGCCAGGAGAAGAAGAGGATTGCGCACAATTACTGCCTTGGAGGCTCAGATGTTCTAAAGCAAAAAAGAGGGGAAGTTCATAATTTACCTGGACTCACCACTTTTGTAATCAAAAAGTAACTTGCTCTAAATTAAGAGCCTGTCAGAACTGAAAAGTTAGACAGGCATGCCTGAGAAAGATTATTAACAGATATAGAATGTTTTCCTGTGTCATCACTAATGCACAATATTCCTCTTACACTTAATGTGCTACCAAAGGACAGCATTGAGATTGTCCTTCCAGCACATGCTTGTTACAGAAAGCTTTTAATATCCTCCTTCCATCTCCATCAAAGCCAAGATATCAGGAACATAGAAAGATTTAACCACTTATTAAACAGTGCTATCATGTCAGGCAATATGTTCCTTTCTACAGGGCACTAGTGAATTGAATGTGCAAGAGAGACAAAGTGTTTAACAAAGAGAAAGCTGCTGCAGGACAAGCATTGCCTCTCCTCTCCCAAGCACCTCCACTATCAAGGAAATCTTACAGAGCACAAGCCAGAGCAAGCTGATGACAGCAAATGAGGCAATGGAAAATCACAAAAATAAAGGTGTAGAAACAGACTTGTGGACATGAACCATTTTGTTTTGGTTTGGGTCTCTGCTTGTTTGTTTGGGTTTTTTGTTTGTTTATTTAGCTGTGCTTTTTTAGGGTTTTGTTGTTGTTTCTTTTTTGGTTTTTTGGTGGAGTTTTTCTTTAGATTTTACTATTACATCAATAGTAAACAAAAACTTCACAGAATCATAGATTCACAGAACAGTTTGGGTTGGAAAAGACCTTAAAGATCACACAGTTCCAACCCTTCTTCAATGGGTAGGGATGCCACACATTAAATCAAGTTGCTTAGTGCCCAATCCGGACAAGCTTAAGCCCCATACAAAGTTGTTGGTTGGATCCAGCTTAGGATCTAATTGTTTTGATTACCTGGTGGCCCAAGACGAATTTGACTTTCACTTCCTCTTTTTCTGCAATGTGGATTTGGAAAAGCAGGTCTCACGTTTCACATTGCTGAAGCACAGTGCACGCCAGACCAAGTACAGAGCACAGCTGAAAATGAGGCCCTGAGGCAGTCACTGCTATCACAGAATCACAGAATATCCTTGGGCTGGAAGGCACCAACAAGGATTATTGAGTCCAACGCATGGCCTTGCGTTGGAGTGACACCCCGGGAGTCACACCATGTGCCTGAGAGCATTTTCCAAGTGCTCACTGAACTCTGCCAGGCTTGGTGCTATGACCACTTCCCTTGGGAGCCTGTTCCAGTGCCCAAACAATCTCTGGGGGTAGAATCCTTTCCTAATATCCAACCTAAACCTCCCTGGCACAGCTTCAGGCCATTCCCTTGGGTCCTGTCACTGGTCACCTGAGAGAAGAGATCTGCCTCTGGCCCTCCTTTTCCCCTCATGAGGATGCTGTAACTGCAATGAAGGTCTCTCCTCAGCCTCTTCTCTGGGCTGAACAGACCAAGTGACCTCAGCCACTGCTTTGTGGATTCCCCTCAAGGCTCTTTGCCATCTTTGAAGCCCTCTTTTGGACACTCTCCAACAGCTTTACATCATTTTATGCCTAAGAACATGAAATAAATGTCATTATGTAACAACTGGTATTTAACACTGTGGGAAAGTTGTCATCAGGGATAGTTCCAGTGAAAGAAAACACAACAAAGTGCTCTCCCCTGGCAATATTCACACATCTTTATTGCACAGCACAGATGCATCTACACATACTGACACAGAGAGGTCAGAATGAGCCTATATCTAGCTTAACTACCCCACAGCTTCAGCATATTGACACCTGCACTATCTGAGTATACAAAACAGTGCAAACAGTTCAGAACTCCTACATTCCTATGCTGGTAACTCTCATCTACCTCTGAAACTGATGCTGATACAGATTCACAGTACCTCACATTTGTTTCCTGTCTTTAAAGCTGTGTTTAAATCCACAATTATCAGTTGATGCACAGCCGTGAGTCATGCAGAAAAAGCCACCAGCAATTCCAGACTCTTCAGTTTCTGAAAGTGCTTCAACCTACAGCATCTCTCCTCACCTCTGCAAACCTCTGCTAATTGGAGGACACAGAGGCTTGGCTATATTTTTGGACAGAATTCCACCCCTCAAAAAATATGCAGGCAATAATGTAAGGGTGCATGGCAGCCATGAGTTTAAGACTTCCATGTTCAAAACGGTTACCCAAAATCAGTAACTATTTAAGACAAATGTTGCCTGTAGCTTTTATAGGGCAGGCACTTTCTTATAGTCATATGAGATCCCAGGTGCAGTACTAAGGTGAGAAAGAAAAACAATATCTGAGCAACCCCCAAAACTATACCCCCAAAGTGAAGTACACTGTCATTTCAAGGAAAAACTAAAATATTAATACAAAAAAAAAATCAGAAATAATTATCTTGCTTATTTCACTTTCAGAAAAAGGGATTTTTTTCCAGTCAGCAAAACGGACATTTAATTAGGCTTTGCAATTCACATACAATTGAATGAAAATCATGGAAAAAAAGCATAACTGCCTAAACTCATTACACACTATTGTTTGAATGGATACAGCTTGCCCCCAAACTCCCTTCACAGTGACTTCACAGACTTTCCACAAATCATCTCTCTGAGGGTTGAGGGACTGAGTGGGCTTTGTGCAGACAGGTAAACTGGACCTGTGTGTTCTTGCAGAGTCATAAACAACACAAAAATCTAGTGCCTGTAGTTAAGCTAAAGGATATAGACTCATTACATCATTTCCACCAAAATATGAGAAGTTTCCAACGATCACATTGCTCAGGATGCTGCAAAAGGAATTGCTCTGGATGCAAATTTTACTTGAGGAATAGAATCCTTTGACTTGAGGAATAGAATGCTTTGTGCATCTTCCTTCAGAATCTTTCCAAGGCAGAATGAGAAAAAAAACAGTGAAATTTCTAGTCTGAGTCTCAATTACTGCAACTGTAGTAAAGTAATCATATGAAAAATTCAGAAAAAAAGTATCCTGCAAATGCAAGTAGGGAGGTGCCTGCAGGTTGTTGAACGCAATCAAAGGAGGGTACTTGTGTGCATTTTGCATTCAAAATACAAAAGAAGCAATCTGATTATTTCAGCCGAAAAAATCGGCTGTAAAATGTGAAAGGGATGATGAGAGAGGAAGCCACCGGGAGGCACTATTGCCACTCAGCAAGTGCGAGATCAGAGCCTCTCCTGCTGCCGCAGGTCCTCGGCCATCAGCGAACAGCCTCGTGTGCAGGTCACCTTAGAACGACAGCATCACTGCGCAGGAAATACTCTTATTTAGAGGCTGGTGCATTTTTACCTACCTTGAATGGTGCTGAAAATGTTCGCAATAAAAGTGATGTGCGACTTTCGTTAGTTACCAGATACTTAAGTGGTTGTGGGGTTTGTTTGTTTTATTGTATAGCATCATCCAACTTTATCCAGAATAAAAAAAAAAGAGCTGCCATGAACAAGCCAAAATCTTAAGGGATTATGAACAAACTTCTTTGTAAATTAGAAATCTAGGAATGTCTGCAGAATGAATACTTACCTTTCCAAACTGCAATTATGCAAAAAAAGGAAAATTAAAGTAATGATGACTCTCCTTGCAGTTGAAAAAACCCTTTAATATTGCATTTTATTAATTTTATACTGTATCAGCCATTTTGATCTTAATCTCAGAAGAAAAAAATACAAAGCTGAATGCAGTACAGATGAAAAATCAGAAACCACAGAAGCCTGAGACATCATGTTCTTAAAATGACACTTGTCAGAATAAAAGTACACAAAATCCAACTTCTTTTTTCTTCCAGGTATAACTAAGCAAAATCTTATTTTTCACATAATTAACAGCTCTATGGTAATTTGAAGAATATTGTACATATTTTAAAATTCTGCATTCAAATATTTTGAAGGAAATTCAGAAAAAGATTTGATTCTCACTTATGAAATATCATTGTCAGAGAAGAGTTTACCTAGTATTCTTGTCTTATGCATTTACTGTATTTTCAAATGTTACCATAATCTCAAAAATACAGTTTATTTAGGATTTTTATCATTTTTATAATGAAAATAGAATATGAAACATTAATTTTAAAATAATGCTTCATGACCTCTATTGATTCATATGTAAAAGAGTTTAATTCCTGAAGCAGATCACGCATTTAACATTTTCCTTTTCTGCTGTTATCAACAATATTTCAGATTCAAGATATTTCCCCATTTTTACCTGAAGGTAGAAACATGCCTTTAAATATTGATAAATGTGATATCAGCTGCCTTGACTGCCCAACAACAATTAGCATGGAAAGATCAGCTGATAGCATTAAGTATAGAAATACAATGCAAAGAACCCAAAGTGAACAATATTAAGGCACATTATACTTTGAATTATTCAATTCAACACACAGAACTCATTCAGAGAAACACATCTCAATTTAAATTCCTCCTTAGTGCAAATGTTTAATGCTAAAGTGAGTTTGGTAGGTCAATCCATGGGAATATCAGAGCTTGTCTGGCAAATTTGCTTGTGCCAAGAGCAGGCGCTCAGGCAGCTGGAAACATCTGACTTAAATTTGCTGAAGGCTAGAAGAATGAAAATCAGCTCCAGGTTTGATAGATGTGCTCCTACGGGAGTGTGCCACCTGAGATGATGGTTATAAGCAGAAACTGGAATCAATGATACTAAATGGTTTTGATTTTATGGCACAGCCACACACCTGTCTTGTGCTGTGCTGTGCAACAGCACAGCAGACTTAGCCCAGTCAGATAACCACGGACACCAGAGGAAGGTGGTTTGCTCCATGGGGTGCCAACTGAAAGATAATTGCTGCTCTGTCATAGCTTACCTTTGGACAATTTTCTGTGCCTTGAATCTTCATCTCCAAAAGATTAATTCTCTAATTATCACAGTATTGTACAGATAATTCAATTTATGACTGCCATGCACTTCAGTACTGTTGTAATGAGGCTCATATAAAATACTTCAGAGAGGTCCTTAGAGCTGTCCTCTACACAAGCTAGACAAGCAGAAGTTACATGCCTCAGGCACAAGATAACCAGCAGCTTCAAGAAGAGCAAGAATATCTGCTTATTTCAGGTACTTATTTAGTTCTTATTGCTGGACAAAAGAAACAAAGAGTAATCATTTAGTTCTGCTCCAGAGAGAGAGAAAAAAATGGCAAGTTCAAGAATGTATTCACTGAAGAGTGATCAGGTACTGGAGCAGGCTGCCCAGGGAAATGGTGGAATCATCATCCCTGGAAGTGTTAGAAAAACATTTAGCTGTGGCCCTTGGGGACATGGTTTTGTGCTGGACCTGGCAGTGCTGGGTTAATTTTTGAACTTGATGATCTCAGAGGTCTTTTCCAACCTTTAGAATTCTATGAATCTATGATATGTTGCCTGTTTTCTTCTACCTTCATTTAAAAACACTTGTAGAACTATAGTCAAGTTAAATGTGGGATTCAGACCCACTTGTCTTTATGGGAGATTTTAACTTCCCAGACAAAACTGGGAATATCATCAAGCTGTGAAAAACTGACAGATTTTGAAAATTCTTGAAGTTTGTAGGAGATTACTTCTTGTCACAGGTACTCAGTGAGCCAACCAGGAAAGATGTCCTCCAAAGCTCTTTGTGGATAGAGAAGGATTCATGTGGAATGTGACAGTAAGTGGCTGTCTTGGCCAGAGAGATCACAACATGGTTGTGTTGAAAATTTTCAGTGCAATGAGAAAAAGGAACAGGAGAGTTGCTACCCTGGACTTCAGGAGAGCAAACTGAAAGCTATTCACGAGCTATTTAGCAGATTATCCTGGGAATCTGCTTTTGAGGGCTTGGAAGTCCTCAAGCACTGATCAGACTTTTAGAAAAACCTCTTGGAATCACAAGAGCTGGAAATTCTACTGTGTTTTAAGTCAAGCAAGTGGGAAATAAATCCAGCTTGGCTGAACAGGGAACTCCTTCTGGTGCTCAGGAGCAAAAATAAACCCTATGATCTTGTAAGTGAGCTCAGGATTTTCAGGAAGAATACAGAATTTTGGATACTGTCCATCACAGCATCTTCTGGAGGAGCTGTCCAGCTACGGAAAGATCAGGTACATGGAGCACTGGCTGAAGAACTGGCTGAAAGACAGAGTTCCAAAGATTGTCACCAGTGGTGCTTCTCTGGGTTTGTTTCTAGGGCCAGTCCTGTTCAACATATTAACCAACAATCTGGATGCAGGAGTTGGATGCACCACTAGCAAGTTTGCTGAGGATACCAAAATGGGAGGTGTGGTTTGCTCTTTTGAGAGACAAATGGCCTTATAGAGGAAACTAGACAGATAGAGGAATTGGATTATGATTAACAGGATGAAATTTAAAAGCTGAAACTAGATTCTGCACCTAGGGTGGAGTAATGCCTGGCAAAAATCTAAATAGGGAGAACAGTGGCTGTAGATCAGCCCTGCAGACAAGGATCACTGCTGCAGAAGCCAGCAGTGAGCTCTGGCAGCCCAGAGGGCAAATCCCATCCTGGGGTGCATTAAACACAGCATGAGCTGCAGGAGAAAGAGAGGATTATCCTGCTGTGCTCAGAGCTGGAGCCCCGAGTGCAGGGCTGGGACCCACCAGGTGAGGATGTGAAGGCTCATGGCTGTATCCAGAGGGTAACAAAGATGGTGATGGGGCTGGAAGTCATGTCCTGTGAGGAGCACCTGAGGGCTCTGGGTCTGTCTGGTTTGGAGAGGAGGAGGCTGAGAGGTGACCTCATTGCTCTAGAACAGCTTCCTGAGAGGGGATGGGGAAAAGGAGGTGCTGAGCTCTTCTCCTTGGGATCCAGTGATAGAACACATTGGAATGGTTCAAAACCACTCTTGGGAGGTTTAGACTGGCCATTTGGAAACATTTCTTTACTATTTCTTTACTAGAAGGAGGTCAAAGAGTAGAAGAGGCTTCCCAGAGATGTGGTTGATGCTTCAGGCCTGTCAGTGTTTAAGGGGCATTTGATCAATACCTTTAAAACACTTCAACTTTTGGTCATCTCTGAACTGGCCAGGCAGTTGGATTAGATAGTCCTTGTAAGTCCCCTCCAACTGAAATACTCTGTTTTGTTTAGTTCTATTCTTGTGATACCCAGACAGTGATTAAAAATCATCTCTGCCCCCACACTGCTCATTGAGCTGAGAGTCCCCTCAAGTTCACTCAGGAACCTGCGATGACCTGTGCATGTTTTCATCCCTGTGCTGATGAGAGTTAACAGTATTACAGAATACATTTTAAAGGCTGCTGTTTTCAACATTGATGTCAGAGGTGACGTGCAGGTAGGAAATAGTTTCATTTTTTTTGATTAAACAATTTAGTTGTTCACTTAGCCTAAGATTTCTGGGGTTACAGGTAACCAGAACAGGTTTCTTGAAACAGTTGCATCCAGTACATCATCAGAGAGCATTTAGAAGATTATATTTCCAATGTCATTATTACAGATTAAGCCATTCAAGGCAGATAGTTCCAGAAAAATCTGAAACTTGACCAAATAAAAGCCACTACCTTAATTATTTTGAAGAATAATTTGTACAGGACTGAGGATTCTTTGTCTTTTTTCCCTAAAGGATAATATTGTTTCTACAAGCTGATGGGAGTAGAAAGCTATAAACAACTGCTAATATGCTGTGAACTGAATAGTCATCATAATTAATAACATAGTAATATTCACTACAGTGTCATAACCTGGCAGAAACTTTCATTTATAATTTATAGCCCTCATTTTGGATAGGATTTTTTTTTCAGAAAAGGAATGACAGTATTTGTGCTTATCTATTTAACTGCTAACATGAGTCTAATTTAATTAACAGTGAAATTTTGGGTTTGATTTGCAACAATGAAAACACAGATGCATAAGCCCTGAAAATTATCTTAAAACTAACTAAAGATTTTCTTGCTTTCATATATAAATAAGTTAAGAAAACATGCACTTGCCAGATTTATTGTCTGGAAATTGCTACCCATTTTTTCCACGTCAATAATGTAGTAGCTGGTAGAGCTAAAAGATAGGCTTGGAGGACATTTGTTTTAAAATTTACTCCATGGAGAGTTCCTGGATTTATATGCTTTTATATGGGAAAGGGCAAAACAAAAACAATGTTGAAAACTAGGTTATATAAATAGAGCATGCACCTAGTAATGTACTATAAATCATGTAGATGAGTATTTTTAACTGGGGGAAGGAGACACAAGAACAATGAAGAAATATAGATGTTCCTAAGCCCTAAGGTGGTGATATTCTGTTGCTCTGGACACACCAGAAAAGCACATAGACATTGAGCTTGCTTTTCAAAGAGTACTGATAAATGAGGGAATGCCTCCCAGGGGATTCCCTTAGGTTCCCTAAGGTTAAAAAAATCAAAAGTACTCTTCAGTAAATGCTTTTTCCTCACATCTTTCCTCAAATAAAATGAATTATGCACAAAGATTGTTTGTTTCAATTTGGATGCTTTCAAATTTGTTGTATTAAACAGAACTCCCAGGACTTCTCTGTAAATGATTTTCTTGCTTATTTATATCATTTTTATCAACACAAACACTTATCTCAACCCCAACATCTTATGTCCTGCCCAAAAAACCCCCACAAATCCAAATATTATTAGGTTGGAGATGCTGAGATATGTTTAAGTTGCTGTCTCTCTGCATCTTTCCATCTACAGAACAAATGGAATAGAAAAGTTTACATTCCTGCAGGATTTTCAGTGATTTTTTTTTTTTACATTCATTATATAATTAGAAAATGGTTCCTCTGTCTGTTTAAGTTAATTTTATAGCTAAATTAGCAGAAGGATTTAAGAATAGTCATGCACAATTAAAAAGTGCAAATAAAAAAAAACAACCTGAGGATATTTTTTATGGTAACTCCATTCTTTACACAAATGTCTTTTTTTTTTTTTCTTTCCTTTTTTTTCCAAACAGATGTAATTCTATTTTCTTTCCCTCACAGCCCAAAGCATAAACTCTGTCAGGATCCAGAAAATATGTAGAGCAGTGCCTAAGACTCAGACACCCAGTCTGGAAGATGTCTTCTGAGAACAGTCAGGAGACATACTCAAAAGGACAAAAGCTGCCAAAATACACTTGTAACTTTTCTTTATAACAGTTGAGCTGAAGCAGTATCTGTCATTATATTAGCTGCAATATTTACCCAAAAACTGTTGGGGACTAACTTGTATGCTTTGGGAAGATTTTCCTCTCTTGGAAAGCTACCCTAGTCAGCAATTCACTCTTTCACATCCATTCTCCTCTTGCCATATGAATAATTCCTCCTTTTCAACACAGGCAAACACTTTGAATGTACCCACAGGCTACCATGTTTTGCATTCAATAGACATTGGATTTGAACAAGAAATAATCTTGAGGGCAAGTTGAGACTCCAGGATTCCACACTCTAAATTCAAGGCATTAAGCACCGGTGTCAAAGGATTTCTGATTGAGTGGTAAACCCAGCAGGTTATTTTGCACAAGAGCATCACAATGATTTTAGCACAATTTTTTTCCAATTTTTTTTTTAGATTAGACATAATCCCTCACAACTGGTTTTGACTCTGGACTCTGAGAAGGTTATCTAGGATGTCATTAATGGAACTCTGTATGGCACCTAAATTGCAGAAAACACAGAAAAAATGGATTTCTCCCATACTCAGAGTTTTCCACTGGAAACTGCTGACATACCAGCAGTGCCCTAGTGAATCTGATTGTCTTCTCAAAGGAACTAGTTCTTCCTGAAGCATTGCAGAGAAGGCATATGGCAGGCTCTGGCTTCCATTTCTTGGGACCAGCCATCAAAAAAAAAAGAAATTGTGAAAAATCATTGCAGTCCTTTATCCATCTGTCTTTAGTTCATTGGTGTGAGACAATTTCACTCCAAGTTGCTCACACTGAAAGAGTCCTACTTAACTGAAATACTGCCATAGAAAATAGCTGAACAGATCAGCTCTCCTTGGAGGATAACTTTGCTCACTGAAGCAGATGATAGTCATCCACAGACTTACACAATCTTGGAAAAAGCAGGAAGACACGGAAGGTTCATTTCAGCTAAAATTTTGGCGGCTCTCTGTTCCCAATATAAATGTGCTCATTAGAGTCCATCATAAGAGGCCTTCACACATGTTTGAAGTTAAACATCTACATAACCTTTTGCACAACGAGGTCATAGCTATTACCAGTTATGCTGGTACTTAATTTATCTGCTCTCATCCTAGTTTGTTTATAAGAGGTTACCAAAGAACTGTAATGACATTAAATACCATCCAGACATGAAAAGCTTGGTGGAGAACTTCAATCCCTACAGAAAAAAAAATATGGCTAGGCCACAGAGGAACAAGTATTTACATTTTTGAAACATTATTTAAACTACTAGCCTTGCAGAGTAGATTTAATCTGTGAAAACAAATCATCTTATGATAGATTTCTTTGGGGTTAACATCAAGGAAATATCATGTCACCATTGGATACACCTCAGCCATTTAGAGAAGGATTAATATTGTGTGAAATCAATATATTTGTGTCCTTAAACACGATGAGACACCCTAATAATTCCAATTATTTTTATCTGTAGAAGGAGATGGTATTTTTTCAGGGACTTTCCATAAGCTACAAATAAATTCTCCATAGATGATAAAGGGTTCAATTCAGTTGTGCAAGCACAAGCATCTAAATGCTAAGGTGTAGACAGATAGCTAGACATATATATATATATATATATATATATATATATATATATATGCACCTTATGGAAAACATATAAATTATATGTATATATTCTATACAGCTGGAGGTCAGACATCTTATGTTTGGTCCCTGCCTCCCTGCCAAGGGAATACTGTGTCACCTGTATGCTGAAAGAGAGCTCGGTCCTTCCTGTGCACTCAGTGCTGAAGTACAGGTGGTGACCTCACTGCCCACCATTACTGATGGTCAGTAATTTAAACAAAGAAGCCAGAACTACGCCCATGATTGTCAGCAATTTTTACTTGCCCTCTATTCTCCCTCCTTCACCTCCATAAGATGTGCTAAGATCTTAGCTAGAGGTAATTATTTTTTATATATGAAATTTAAGATATAAATTTTTATTTCTCAGACACAGTTCATGCACAACCCAGTCTAGAAATGAGTGTTTTGATTTAAACATCCATTAGCAGGTTCAGATTGACAGCAAAAAGAATTCACTGAGAATTTCTAAAAACTAAGTGACACAGTTATGGTGACCCTGTTATAAAATATAAGAGATCACTGTTTCACAAAGTAAATAGCAAGTCTCATTTTCCTACAATTTCTCTTCTGTTCAGATTCAGCTCACTAAAACTGTTCTCCAGTGGTAGAGCAACACCTGCCTGCAAGAGAGCATTGCAGGAAACTGTCTTCTACAGTGTACTAAAACTACACCCTGCAGACAACAGAGGGGTATAAACAAAATCTGTATCACCCCACTGAATACTGAAAAATGGCATAAAACTGAGGATTCCAACTACTAGTACTACCAAAAAGAAAAACAAACAAACAAAAAAAAAACCCAAGAAAAAAACACGAAGCCCCACCAAATCCCCAAAAAAACACCTGTCTTAACAAGAGCTCAACAGATGATTTATTTGCATGTTGCTCTCACACCCTATTATGAAGGAAATAATGAAACCCAAACCAAATGGTCCTACATTATGTTAATAAAAAAACCCCCATGTCTTCTTTGCAGAAAGAAATCAAAACACAGGCTCTAAACAATCAGACAACCCAGATCAAACTGACCACAACAAGGTTATGGACCCTTGCTGCACTGTAATGCTCCCTTGCTTGTGCCACAGTCTAGAACTGTAAGACACAGTTTTACTACACACTATCAACTCTCTATCTCCTTTTCCCCAGGGTGTTAATAAGGTTTAACTAGCAAAATAACCATTTGCAGTAGAATTACATTTCCCAGAGTGGTTTTCTTTTTGCAAAGCAGTTATTTTTCAATACCTGTCAAGATCCATATAACAGAGAACTTCCTTCTTGAACTTTTGTCAGTGAATGGATTTTAAGACCCAATTGAATCAGTCAATATAGTTGGTATTGTAGAGCTGTTCTCAGTTCAGGGTTTTCAGGTATTTGTACACAAAGGCAGGGGCCCAGTCTTGACTCAGCTTACTCCATTGTTGCATCTGTATAATTTTTTAAATTATAAATTATTTAATAACAAAATTTAAATGAGAAAAAAAAAAATCTAAGGATTTCCTCAGCCCAGGAAATTTTAAATGACATATGGCATGGGAAATATCTAGTGTTATATTGTGAGCTTTTTTGGGGAGGGCCTTAACATTTTTGTAAAACACATAAAGGATTTTTTTTAATATGAGATAATATTTTCACATTTTTAATGCATAATAACATTTATTTAATACAAAATGTCTTCTATTGGAGCTAATGCCCTTTTTGGTGGGTTTGTTCTAAGACTCTGGAGAAGCAGGAATAGATTAAAAATTTCAGGGCTACTTTTTTCTCAGTTTGGATAAAGAAACACATTATAAATATCAACACCTATGTGTGAGGCCTTAGGGTTTTGTGGGTTTTAAGGGTGGACGCTGATGGCTTTTTTAAACCCAGGTTAGAAATTATTCCAGTAAAGAGATCTGCTGTGTCAGCAGATCTGGATAAAAGTAATCAGTACAAAATGATGTATGGGTTTCTTTTCTTTAATAAAAAACCCATACCAAACCAAACAAAGCCCAAAAGAAAACAGAAGTTGAGAGCTCAATGTAAATAAGGAAAAGCTGGCTGCTGCTGCCACAAATGAGTGGTTTAGGCTGCTTAAAGAATCACCAGCAAGGGATCAGCAAAAGCAGGTTTGATATACATTTGCAAAAGCATGACAAAGTTTGATGGCAAGGTTCACTCTACTATTTACTATATAAATAAAGCCCACAAATACAAAATGGTGGAGGAGTAACCCACAGAATCTTTTGCTGAGACCAGGGACACAAGTGGGTAAGGAGGGAAAAGGGTAAGGCATGCAAGGAGGTAACAGAGATCCTCCTGTTGATTCCCAAAGTTCAGAGTGGACACCCTTGCCAGACTTAGCCTCAGACTGGATCAGCAGTTTAGGGTTTAGCACAATAGTACAACCGAAAATATTCTCCATATAGAGTGAGAGGTACTATAGTGGGAGGTAAGTTTAGACTTTTATCTTTCTTTTGATATAAGACTGGGCACTTCTATAGATACCTAGGTTTGAAAAATACCACATAATTGTTCACAATCTTTAGGTTGGGTGAATATAACCAAGTAAGATACAGGATGCATGAAATCACCCTGCATAACCCGAACAAGTGGGATAAACTTTATTGTCTTACAGTTTTGGGACAGAAGCTCAGGTCCTGCAGCGAGCTCTCTCCTGGTGCATTCACAGCCCCCAATGCTTTATGTCAAAGGAGGTGTCTGAAGGTGCAAGGGAAGGCTGTTACTGGGGGCACTGTATCCAACTTTTGACAAGGCAGTTCAGCAGATATTAGTGTTCCCTGGACTCCTTCCTTGGGCAAACTGTTGATTAGATGACCTTGTGGGGTCTGTTTCACTATTCTTTGCTTTGGTTCTGTATCATGCAGCTCACTGTAAGATTGTACTGACTGTGCTGTCAAGGAAAAAAAAATACTCATGTTGATATTTTTCCTGCATGTAAAGGACAACAGCACCTGGCAAAGCAATGCTTTATAAAGCTGCACTTGACCACTAACTTGTTGTGTTAAGGACATTTGAATAGTCTTCCATATTGAAAAACAAGCACGACTTTAGTACCGTTGTAGATAAATACCATAAATCTTGAAATGAAAGCATGCTTCTTTCACACATTCATACTTTTATGCTTTGTCTCAGCCTACCTGAAGTGTTTTTACTGAAATTAGATCTGTTTCTAGGATAAAATTATAGCTGTTCTATTTCTGTGATATCAGAAAAAAGAAATAGAAATGTATCTGGTTATACTTAGCATTGGATATTTTTAGCATTGTTTCCTAATCTTGCTGTGGAAATCTAATGCAATATAGAATGTAAGAGATCACATTATTATACTTATAGCTATAATATAAGTAACCAGGAATAAAAAAAACAAAAACAACAAACAATAATGGATATTAAAAATCTAATTATTTGTGTCGTTTAGAGCATAGTATTTGTTTTATATACAGCCATGAATATGGCACATTTGTGTAACACATTCTGTTTATTGAAAAACAAATCCAAGATGAGATAATTTTAACTGCATATAGTATCATGGGAACAGGAGATTTGTGGCAAAACACCAGAAAAAAAGATCACAGTAATGAATGAAAAAATCAGTAGCTGAGAAACTTACAGCAAGGGACCCATTTTTTCTTTAGGATTGTTATGCTAATTTTTGGGACTTGCTGGAGCAGCAAAGCAGAGATTTTAGGACTAAGGCATCAATTACCAAATACTAATGCTATAAAGATATCATTAGCTTCTCAAGGTAATTTCAAACACCCATTCATACCCTACTTTCCAAGTGCTGCACTTTTATTTGAACTCTGTAAGAGGTAAAACTTTTCAAAAGTCAATAAAACTTAACAGTTCCCTTAAGAAAACAAAAGTGGTTTCTTTGGGAAATATTATGTCCTAATCCTCCACTAATTTGAAAAAAAAGATAATAAACTATCTAGAGGACCCTAAATAAGACCCAGAATTGAGATATTAGACTACTGATGTATTATATTTAACGAAGTGTATGCTTGGATACATTTTAAGCCTTACTAAGCAGTTCTTACCTGAGTTTACGTTTGCGGCTGTTCACTGCCAAAATAAGGCAGTGCATGAATAAAATTCAAACTATTGATTTTTAGTAATTTATTTCGACAAAAATATATTTCTCAATATAAGTCACATAACTGCATTAAGTCAGAATCCCAAATTATGAGGGGAAATTATGGGGTGAGGGAGGGACACTGCATCTAATGAAAATATTCCAGCAGGAAAGCAAAGACGTATTTTTGCCTTAACATTTCACTTTATACATTGATCTATAATGCAATAGCCCTGCTATAATGAAATAGTCTTGCTTCTTACTTTCCTTCATTTTGTGAAAACTTAATACAAAGATGGAAGTGCTGTGATATTTATGAATTCATGGTCAGGACTGTTTTTCCACTTGAGTTCTAAATTAAAAATCTGAAATCAGGCCATTACCACCCATTGAATTCCCAGACATAGTTTATAGAAATAGGTGTTCGCGGGATTTGTTGGGTTTTTGTTTGTTTTGCTTTGTTTTCCCAGTGACTTTTCTTCCTTTCCTCACGGCCATATTTCCTTTAACATTCCCCAAAGCAACAGCTCTCCCAATCCTTCTTGCAGTATCTTGCAGTGCCAACTCTTCTTGTGGTGCAGCACCAGGAGCTGGGATCAATGAGCTCTTTGGGTCCCTTCCAACTCTAAATATTCTGTGATTCTGTCTATATACTGTCTAAAGCTAAAGAACTACTAACTTAAATACATAATATATAGTTTGCTTACTGCAAAAATTTAAAGTACAGTAAGTAAACATTTTATTTCAAAATATAGGACCAAAACACAATGATTAGAAGTTTCAATAGAAATTAATCTAAACTTATGTGACAGATTTAAAGAACAGATTTATTATGAGACAAAATTAATAAATATAGAATGTGACAAAACTCTGCCTTGCTAGCTGAGGTATTTTTTCAATTTATTAATAATTGCCAATATATACACAGCTGAAATAGGTTTTAAAAACAATTGTTCATCCACCTGGCTTTGTGATATTAAAAAATTAAGTAACGAGATACACATGCAACATTCATATGAATTATGGAGATGGTATTGATAGGTAGGTTGAGAAAATTAGCCTTAGAAAACAGACCTATTTTGTGTTATAAGTGCAAATGACATTATTTGGAGTTGGACATAAAAACACAACAGGCTTCTCAGCAACTGCTGGTGGGCTGAGAAAACCTCTGATGGCAAAGGCTGATGATTCTGTTTCTTGACTCTTTGCATTGCCAGAGATACCAAGAACAAGATGCTCAGAACATTTTGTACTGCTTGATCTTTCCACTGTATCCTGGCAAAGAGGGTACATGTATAAAATCCACATTTCACAGACTGTTCTGCACGTGTGCTTGGAGTGGGAGCTGAGTCTTGCTGTCCTACATGGTGAGTTCCTCTTTCTCCTGTTGCCTTGCAGAAGGTACAGAAGGACCATGGCTCCATTTCCAAATAGAGAATGCTTTATGCCTTTTTTTTTTTGTTTATTTTTTCCCCCCATTGCTTCCTTTGGGGGTCTCCTACAGCTGCTGCTTTGCTTCATAATCTCACTTCAAGCATGGAGGCTCTTGAAGGTCCCTCAAGAGCAGTATTACTTTTGTACGCACTTGGGTCTCAACATAGGTCTGTGAAGTTTTTGTGAACTGTGTCCTGGCTCACATCCAGCTTTTTAAATAAGATTTTTTTATTCCAAGAAAAAATGGACATTTCACTGCTATCACTCCTCCCTCTTCAGAGAAGCTTAAGAAATGTTTTTTATAAGACTGCTTTATTATTACTCTGTAAAGTTTAAAAGCAAATGCAATAAACCACCACCACCAAATGCTCTCTATTATATAATAACTTCAGCTTACTCTGACTCTCTGAGGATCTGAGCAGTCTGAACAACGCCATTTTCCAATATATTATCAGAAGGAAAGAAACTGTGGTTTTCATGCAGAATAATGAAAGAAATAGGCCATGGGTAAAAAAGAAATTAAATATTGCAGAAAATAGTGGTATATAGAAAATATTAGTGCAGCAGATTTATTCCAGGGTTGGAGTAGCTAATATTCTTCACCTTGGTTCCACTAGGTAACGAGGAAAAAGGAACTGATATTTTTAAAGCTCAAGTATCCAGTAAACTCATGCAAGCAGACAGGATAACACAGATTGCAAATTTGAATCAAGTTCTGCTTCTTTTTAAAGAAAACAACACCATAAAAAGATAAATGTTGGGAGACACATCATGGTCTTACCAAGACAACGGATAACTTATGGCTGATGAAGCCTTGGTAGCTAGGAAAGACAGTCTGTGAGAGACAAGCTTTTAATGGATTGAATATAAAAAGAAAAGAAAAAAAAAATAAAAACAAACAATTTCACCCTGTAAAAAGCTGTCCTAAGAACAAAAGAGAACATTCATTAGCACACAACACAATGTGCTAGGAGATGTGAAAGCAGGAAGACTACAGGTATAGCAGAGATAAGGGTATACTGGATTTGGCATCACCCACGTTCAGAGCAATAAAAGAGGTATGTGGGAGGACCAGATGCATCAAGGTTTGTAATACACATTGATTGTCCCAGCACAAGAGAGGGTAGTCACAAAATGCTCAAAGCAAACCACTTTTGTAAGTGTACTAGGCAGGAATATAGGAAATTAAAGAGCGTGCAATTTTGCAAAAGCTCCTAGCAGAGGAATTTAGCAATAGTACAACATTCCTTTATAGCTACAGTATAAAATCAAGAAAGGAGTACTAAAAAAGTATTTATATTCAAATATGACACAAGAGAATACGACTACCTAGAAAAGGCTTTTTTTGCCATGATAATGGTATCTTTTGCATCCTTAGAACTATAGGAAGTGTGTATTAGCAAGAACATAAAAGAAAATGACAAAATCTAGATTTTTAACAAATACTTGTACAAAACAAATAACAGGGAGTAAAATCATTGCACCTTATTCAAAACAGGATTTAAAAAGGCCCTTTAAATATGGCAAAATGCTTCAGAGCAGAGAATACAAAGTTCATTAAGATACCTACAGGCACATCATTATGACCAAGGCACATGTGTGTGCAGCTCCAGGACTATGAGCCTGCTACAACTGCCATCAGCAAAATATCTAGAGGAAAGAAAAAAAAAACACTTTGGAAGAAGGCATACTGGAATATAATGACAAAGGTGGTGAGCTCACTGTGAAGTATTGACTCAATTACTGCACTAAAAATCAGAGAGACTGTTCTGATACAGTGTGTTAGCCTTTACGACCTAGAAAGAAAGAAAGTAAAATGGAATGATAAAATTTACCTGCTTCAGATGATGTAATCGTTTTGCTCTACAGGTCTCATACATTCTATGTACGGTGCTCTACCTTAACTTGGCTGATTACCTTGATTAGGTCCAAAAAAAAGCCTGAACTTTGAACTGAGGCAAAAGGTATAAAAAAGAAAGATGTGAATTTTTAGAGAAAAGCTTTTGCAAACAATTTGTCATGGATGTTTTGATATGAAAGGACACTCTTATTTTTTTTTCATATTTTGAAACGTATGCAAGCTTAAAGAAAAAGATAAAAGCCATAGGAATATTAGAGAAAGGAGTGCAATGGTACTTTCTTCATGCTGAATAGAAATGGGCAAGTAACACACTGTAATATTAAGGAAACCAGAACCCACTTAGTAACTTGCTAGTCAGAACTGTGGTGAGTCACATCAATCACTAAGTGTGGTATTTGTGACAAACTATTTCCCCAAACAGACCCTGCTTCTACAGGTCTTCAGCTGTGTGCAGTTCAGTGACTTGAATTCTCAAATAAATGATTTTGTAACAGTCTGTTGTGGTCTGAGATTTAAATCAGGAACCCAGGAGTTAATCAGAGGCAAGAACTGCATTAGAGGCATGTAAAGTGTACCACAGAATTGGAAATTACTTCAGCAGGGAGACAGCCTGTGAGTGCAGTGCCTTCTGCATCTGGAGTGAGGGTGCTGTGTCAACAGACTCCCCTTGATCGGGTGCTTTTAGTAAATCCCAACCACAAGGTTGATTTTGCCTAAATTACTGTCCACTCTGGTTTTCTCCTGTGACAAGTGCTCCATCTATTCAATGATCACACCAAGCTGCCACTTACTGTGATGTGTGTGCTCGTATCCCACAAAGCCAACCCTGTGCTGGACTGCATCCAAAGCCCCGTGGGCAGCACAGTGAGAGAGGGGATTCTGCCCCTCTGCTCTGCTCTCATGACACCCTAGCTGCAGTGCTGCATCCAGCTCTGGGCTCCTCAGGACAGGAAGGATATGGATCTATTGCAGCAGGTCCAGAGGAGGCCACAAAGACAGCCAGAGGTCTGGAACACCTCCCCTGTGAAGAGAGGCTGAGTGAGTCGGGACTGTTCAGCCTGCAGAAGAGGTGGCTCTGGGGAGACCTTACAGCATCATTTTGGTACTTTAAAGGGGGTTTATAAGAAAGATGAGAACAAACATTTTAGCAAGAGCTGTCTCATAGGAGAAGAGGTAATGGTTTCAAAGTATAAAATAGTAGACTCAGACTAGATATAAAGAAATTATTTAAAATGAGTGTGGTGAAACACTAGACCAGGTTGCCCAGAGAGATGATAGATGCCCCATCCTTGAAAACATTCAACGTCAGTTTAGCAGGGGGTCTGAGCAACATGAGCTAGTTGAAGATGTCCCTGCTCATTGCAGGAACAGAGCTGGACTAGATGACCCTTCCAAACTCAAAGCATTCAATGATTCCATGGAAATGACAACTATTTCGTTGTACTTGTAATGTTTGAAACAAAGACTTAATGGTGAAATTACTGCTTGTAATCACTGCTTCTTATGTTGATCCAACAAATAGAGAAAATACAAATTGATTAATTTGTACAAAATCCATATTCCAGACAAGGGGCATAGAGCAGGTTCTGCCTCTTTACACATGGTCCCCTCACATTCTGTTGCTACAAGAAAGTGAATCTCACTCCTGAGACTGAAGATACCAACACATCCTAATGCTTCTAGCACATATGAATATTAATTTTGGCTCCTATAACTTTAGCTCATAGATAGGTAGGCACACTGTTGGGTAACAGATAACTGGTGCTTAAAAAGGAGCAACAGATATTAATCTGACATGGTTTCTGATTGATACCCACCTACCAAACTAACTTCCTGAGACTACCACATGCGTTTAACAGCAAAACAGGCATGTACTGTTAGAGAGAAAACACATTTAAGTAATGCGTTTTAAAAGTTTGGACTCCTGGCTTTTCAATATTCATGAATCCTACAGCTAATACTTACCAGGCAGCTCCTTGAGCAAGCTGCTTTTCAAGCTTTGCATAGATTTCAGCAGTAAGAAAGCAATCAATCCTTAAGAAGATGGTGTTTCCTGCCTTTCCTGGACAGTAGAAGTGATGCTCAGCAGGCTTTTCCCAGCTAGCCACATCCTGGGCTGCTTTCTAGGGTCCAAGGCTCATAATTTCCCATCTTTTCTGCCCTTATTTTATTGCATCCTAGTGAATTTCATTGGAGAAAACAATATCCTGCACTTCTTATGTGCAGGTCCGAATTTGAACAATAGGGTACAACATGGATAATTTTATAATCCCTGTATTATTACAGATTTGGAGAGAACCAAGTCTTCAGACTTCCAGTAAGTGTTTCTCTGTTGAAAGCTGGAGGGAATTGGTATAATTTGGGAAGAAATACTGTGGTTTCTTGAAGCAGCAAATGTTTATTTAATCAGTTACCAGGGAGCATATGACTCTTCCCAAGAAAGGTGCATTGGGTTTTACAAAATTTGCAGTAACATTTCTGTCTGAGGTCCTGCATGTTTTAGTATGATTTTTAGTATATTTAGGCTAAACTGGCAAACTAGTTTGGTTTTTTATTTCTTGTTTTTTTGTGGTTTTTTTTTTTTTTTTTTTTTTTTTTGCTCCAGGTCACTCAAGAAAGATTACACTCCTACATATTGTTCTGTGTCAGAGTTGTATGTGCCTGCCTGTTTCACAACAGATGGCTGCATTTCAGTACTTTTATATAGAAGACGTATATGGAAGGTTGAAAAAAACATTCATTTTAATTCAACTTCTTCCAGCTGCTTGTATGTTTTAGTTGTATCAACTGAGCTTGATGTCATGCAAAAGAATTTTTTAAATAGAACTTTGCAATTTTTTTCTGTTCATTTTGGATCAAGATTTATTCAGAATGGTTGTACAGAGAGCGCAAATCGCGTATGTTTCATGTTGCAACATACCAGACATTGTTTGATGGGGGATTGAAATCTGTGAAATGCAACAAGGAATAAGTCCTTAAAATATAGTCTTTTGGTTTTCAGGGTGAAAGAGCACTTGCAGTTCTGAGAAGGGAGTCTCAACCTCTGCTTCCAAGCTTTGAGTGAGCATTTCTCATGCTGGTTTACCTTTTCAAAGCTTTTTTCCTCCCTGTATTGCAAGGATATGAGTAAGATAAATTGCATTTCTTTTTTTCCCATTAAATACAAAAGTAAATATACGGTCACTCAATTCACACATATAAGAGTATTTCCAGTGGTCTTTTAAGTGCAGATCATCAAAGTTTCTTATTGGCTTTTCCAGTAAACGTTGATTTAAAATGCTACTTTATGGGTTTGGTTTCAGTGATTTAGTAATTTTCCTCTGCTTTACCCGTGTGCTGTGTGATAGAGAAGAGCAGGTCTGGCTTCCTCCGGGCTTCTGTCACCCAAGATTCATTGATGAGACACTTAAGGACTAATAAGGAAGCGATGTAAAGCCTCAAAGCTAAAGAACAGAGTGAATCATCACCTAGTATAACAAATGCTTCCTCTGGAAAAAAAAAAAAAAAAAAGGAAAATAGGGTTGACCAAGGTCTTTTAAACTTTGCTTCTCTTTCCTGTTTCAGAACAGGGTGAATCCCAAACCCACTTACAGCCGCACATCTGGGCAACTCATCAGAAACAGTTTCCTGGCTGGTATTTATAAAGCGGTTTGTATTAAAAGAGGCGCAAGTACAGAACGCTGGATAGAAAACACCGCTGTTCGAGGGAGGGGAAAAAGAAAATCAAATCGCGTTTGCACTCCTTTCAATACAAGATCTGCCTTTTTCCGTAACATCTGACAGGGATGGAAAGGACGCCGTCCTGGATCCCCGACCCCGGGAAGGGCCTAGAAGTGTAGTCGTGTGTCGGAAGGGTCGCTGTGCGGTCTGAGGAGGCTCTACAATTCTCGCCGGTCCAACCACAGCCCCACTCTCGCTCCGCTCCCGGTGCGGAGCGGCTCTGGGAGCGCTCCCTCAACACCAGCCCCTCACCGGCCGCGGAGAGGCGGAGCCAGAATCAGCGACCAATGAAAAGCTGCGGCTCGTCTCTGATTGACAGGCCACACCATCCAATAGGGGCCTTCACTTGAGCAAGGCGGTGACACTTGGGGGGCTTTGTTATCCCCGCCCATTGGACGGAGCCGGGGCGGGGCTCCGCTCCCGGGCGGGGCTAAGGGCGGCTAGGGGGCGTGGTCTTGGGCGGTATATAAGCCTGGTGCGGCGCGTTTTTCCGGCTCAGTGGGCGCAGTGTTTCCCGTGGCGGTGTTTGTGTTGCGTGTGTGCGCGCAGTGCCTGCTACTGCCTAATAACCCCTCTTTTATTGTGTGCGCGGCCCCCGTCTTGCCTAGGTCAGCGGCTGCCGGGGCGCGCCTCTCCCTCGTTTTACCCCCTTGTACTCTTCCGCAGAGTGATTTGTCCGCGCCCCTTGCTCGCTGAGGGGGGGGGGCGTCCCCCCAGCCCGCGCCCCTTTTCTCCCCCTCCTGGCCGGGGGCTTGCGGCGCTTCCTTCTGGATGCGTCCCCGCAGCCCCGGGCGGGAGGCGGCCAGGGGGAAACGCTGCCTCCGAGGATTTACCGCCGCCTGGGACTCGGACCCGCTCCTTCTCCGCGGGCGCACCCGGCGCCCCGGCTCCGCTGCCGCTTCGGGCCGCCGCCGCTGCTGCCATGGACGAGAAGTACCTGCCCGAGCTGATGGCGGAGAAGGACTCGCTGGACCCGTCCTTCACCCACGCCTTGCGGCTGGTCAACCAAGGTGAGGGGCGGCGGGGCGGAGCGGGGCTCCTTGTCCCGCGGTGGGAACGGGCCGGAGTGAGCGCCGGCCGCCGCGGATGCTCATCCGGAGGTTTACCCTTCCCTATTGTACCGCTTGGCGGGGTTTGTTGTGTTCGGGCTCCTGGCGAGGTCCTCGGTGAGGGGTTCAGCCTTGCCTTGCACCGCTCGGCGGGGTTTGTTGTGTTCGGGCTGTCGGTGTTTTCCGGCTACCGGCGCCTTCCCCTTCCCCTGCCGGGCAGCATCGCCCGGGCGGCCGCGCACGCTGGATGCCTTCCCGCACTGCCTCTCTTCCATCGGGGCTTTCTCTGCCATCGCTCACTGCTCGAGTTACACATTATTCCGAAAAGAATGGCTGTGTAAGACGGCTGGGTGTGCTGTGCTCTGCTCGGGCTACACGTCAGTTAAAACCCCAGAAGGTTTTCCTATCTTACCCCGTTCCTGAACAATGAACAGCCGATTGTTTACATGTGTGTGAGCCCTCTTGAGAGCGAGCCGACTGCCGATGGCCTTTCCTCGAAACTTTGCGCTCTGCGGCTAAGATATTAAGGAACCAACGATACATTTTAGTAAACCTTTAAAAAACACAAAGCATATTTTGTTTTGAAATTATATAACTCCAGATGATAAATTACTCCCACCTCTTTCTGCATATGTCATGTCAGATGTGCTTTAAAGTGCTAGCTTTTTGCTTCAGTGGTGCAGTACTGACTATAAAAGTCATGCTATGTGAATTAAAGTATGATTTAATGTACATTTGGAGATACTGTATAATTGGCAGATGACTTTCAAATACAGCTCTAGAGAGACAAATGCTTGATCTAGTGCTTAGGATGCTCAAGTGAAATAAGTGGTGGACTGATCCTCCAATACACCAAACATAGTGACAGCCAAAATTATTTTGGCTTCAATTACAGTGATTAAAAAGCCATGCTTGGTGTACTTTAGATCCTATAACCGGAACAAGTTGAAATTGATGTGGATTCTTCAGTGCATTGTAGGTTTTGATGTGTAATAGGTGCGGATGCCTGTCTCAGAATCAGAAGGGGAATTACTGTTGTCTTGAAATACTCTGGAGTTAGGGGGTAGCTGTCACAGTTTCCACTGTGGAATGCGTATGCTGAGTGGATTGAGGGTCCATGTCCATGGGTGGCTGGTATTTTACGTATTTCCCAACTAAGAATCTGTAAAAATGTCGCTGTTGATTGTAGGAAAACGAGAATTAAGTTTAAAAATTATTTTTAACATTTAATTATTACAGTTACTTGCTGTGTTCACTGTAAATGAAAGAAATACTTCTAAAAATTAAACATTGATATTCCTCTCTAGGTAGTGAAGAGTCTTTTTGCATGTGTAAATTATTCTAAAGAGTTATAGAAGTATGCAATTGACTGTTTTGTGAAGGGTGTTAAAGGAAGTAAATATGTCCTTTTGACTGAGTTTATGGTATTTTTTTGAGGTTCTCATTGAGATGATAAATTGGAGGACTGAAACTCTTGCCTTTCATTATGGTGTCTGCATGTGTACATTCAGCTCCAAAACAATATTACATTGTCAGTGAAAAAATGTAGATGAATATGCATCCAACCTCTGTAATCTAGTAGGTCTCTTGATTTTCTGTTTACTTTGAGAGTAAAGTCTTGGATTATATCTGAAGTGTTTCACATGTTAGGGGTGGGGAAAAGAAAGATTGAGGGTGACTAATCAACTGGTTAACTGTAGTTTAAAATGGAAATTTGTGTAATATCTATGTAAAATAGTTAGTTTAATTGTAGAATCACCAAAGAGCCAGATAAAATGAAGTGACTGTATAATACAAGTGGAAAATATGACTTCAGGAGGGTATGTTTTACAAACACATCCTGCCATGACACTAACTTGATCAGGGACTGTTTTGTTCTCAATTGTATATAATTCTGTGCAGATAAATGAATAACAGTTATTAGTGGAAATAGATATGCAGTAGCTCAGGCTTGGATTTTGTCTGCCAGGTTCACTGAGTATTTTATATATTAGTTCATGTGGAAGCAAAAGAAAGCGCTTGTTTAATTTTTTGACTGGATTTGTTTATCTTTTAAGTTTAAAATGAAATGGGTTTCCAAGTTTGGCTTCTTTTGGGTATCTGTGAGAATGTCTTAGCAAGGGTTTTAAGTGCTTTAAATAACCAGCTTAATTATGTAATAGCATTTTGGTATCTTAGTGGTATTAAATTTGCTGTCTGTATTTACTTAAACTGAAATACTGTACATCAGCTGGCTTTCTTCAGAAATTCAAGACTGATTTGTGAGAGTTGTATGGATAAAGTACAGTCCTTCTGAGATGCTGAAGTAGTTCAGGTGTGTTTACTGCTTAGACAGAAGAGCCAAATTGCTAACAAATTTCCACTCATGTTGGAATTTGGTTTCTCGGGAAAATCCTGGGTCTAGACTTCTGAAATCTGGTAATTATAGTGTTCAAATGGAAGTGGATGAATTTGCATATTATACTTACAATTACACATTATAATTTGTGTACACACAAATTACGTAATTTAAATTTAAAAACTGGAGCTTGACCTGCTTCAAGTTCCTGGTTAACATTTCAGTTAGAATAATGTGGAAATAACTAAGATGCAGTAAGAATATTTTTTTGGGCAGTATTACTGGTCTGTCTTTCTGAATTAAGATATGACAGAAATTTCTCTGCCTTGAAACCTTGTTTTGAAAGCACTGAAATCAAATATCAGTATCCTTCAATGTTCATGCATAGGAAGTCCTGATTTTTCTTGTTGAGAGCTCTGGTCAAGTATTTGATGCCCCGTCTCCTTGGGACACAAATAGAATACCTATGGTGTAATTTTTGTTTTAAAAAGTCACAAACATTTAGCGGCTGCTTAAGTTTTAGAACAATAGTTATCTTTTCCAGGAGATGAGACTTTTTAATTACGAAGATGTATTTGTATACTTGAACATTAAGCCATCCTAAAAAGACAACTACTTTGCCTGTAAACTATTAAACATATTATTGATTGGAAGTAGACTTATTTGCATGTGTAGTAAAAGGTCCATGCTAATAGGATTAATTTGCAGCTGGTACCAGAGGGTGGGAATTGGAACATATTGTCCGGTTATTAGCTTATAGTAACTTCTGTAAATGAAGAACTTTGGGAAAGATGAGATTCTATGAAGGAAGAGCTTAGTACATTAGTATTTCTCTGATTTTCAACTGTCATGTGCTCATCTTTATGCAAAATCTGAAAAATATTTGTCTTGTGGGAGTGATGGTAGTTCTGAAATCAAGCCTTATTTTGAAGGCTGACTTTGCAGTTGTGGTTGTATGTAAATGTACAAGTGTAGTGTTGGTTGTCATGACTTGGTTCATGAGTGATACTCTAAAAATACTCAAAGATCTGTGAGGAAAGTTACTTTACCTTCTTTCACATTTATTTATAGTAGTGATTCAAGACGAGCAGTTTGTGACTGTTGAATGAAGTATGTGAAACTGCAGATGGAAGAAGCTAACTGTAAATAAAACATGCTGATCCTAGACACATTTCTTAGGGAACACGTGAAAACGGGTGCTTGGCAGTGGTTTGGTTTGTGTAGAGAATTGTGTCAATAATGAAAGTTAGGGCTGCTGCCGTTGCTCAAAGAATTCTTGTGCTGACTGGACCTCTGGAATTCTTCCTTACAAGCTCATTTTTGCTGCTTTGAGATTTGAGGTAATATCTGAAGTTGGCAAGGCTTTCTTTAAAATGTCAATGAGATGATGGAGAGGAATACCAAGCCTTCCTATCAGTAGATGGCTGTATGTGCTAACTGTGTGTTGAATGCCTTCCCTGAGCCATGAGTCTAGGGGTGATCAGCAGGGGCTTGCTGTGTCTTGTGTCAAATTTCACGTGGGAGTTCAATAATCAGAGTTGTACCTCACAAATATCAGTGAGGTACAGGGGACTGTACTCACTCACTGCTTTGTGGAGAATATTAGTGGTCTAATATTTTTTCTTCTCTGCGGAAATGGCTTTGAAAAAATGGTTTAAGTAGGAGCTTACCAACAAATTAAGGCTCCTTATATATTAGTGATTTTTGCTGTGGTTTAAGCCCAGCTTGGTTGGTAGGTACTGTGCAGCCACTTGTTCCCTTTCCCCTGCTGGAATCCGGGGAGAATTGAAGAATGATACAACTTGTGGGTTTAATGACTGAAATGAAGTAAAATATAATAATTATACTGGAAATGAAAAAGAGGAATAAAACCTCAGAGAAACAAGTGATGCATAATATACAGTTGTTTCCCATCTGCTGACTGATGCCCAGGTTGTCCTTGAGCAGCAGTCAGTGGCTCTGAGTCAACTCCCCCCAGTTTATATACTGGGCATCCATCCCGTGGTGTAGAATATTCCTTTGTCCAGTTCAGGTCACCTCTCCTGGCTGTGCTCCCTCTGGGATTCTTGTGCACCTGCTCCCCAGCAGAGTGTGAGACGCTGCAAAGTCCTTGATTTAGAGTCAACACTACTTAGCAACAACCAAAACATCACTGTGTTGTCAACTCTCATACTGAATCTGAAGCACAGCACTGTACCAGGCACTAGGAGGAAAATTAACTCTATCCCAGCCAGAACCGGGACAACCTTCAGTAAATCTGTCTAAGTAGTGTTTGATGTTTTTGTTTAATTTATCAAAAATAAATGTGATTGTGTAGTGACATATGTATGTTGTAACACAAGTAATCAGTTTGTCACCGAAGCATCCACTTTCCTCTGTGGACAAGTTTCATGGCACGGTGCAGACACGTGGTGCTGCTCATTCCCAGTCACTGATGGTGTGGAATGTACTTCCTCGGTGTAACCTCAAACTCTTTGTTTTGTTGTTATAGTAGCAATCACAAAAACAATACTTGTTTCAAGTGTCCTGCACTTTGAGGATTTCAAAGCAATTCATGAAGGTCATAGGTGTTTTGAAAATGAGACATGGCTGTAGAAAGCTGGTGGTGTTTTGAAATTATTCAGAGCATCTATAAAATACAGTAAGTTTTGTGCTCCTCAGATTTATTTCAGACAACTGGTCACTTTTGGTTGGCATTCTTAGAAGTTAACCAGAAATAAACTGTTTGGGGTTTAGTCTGGTTACCAGAAGACAACAGTCTAAGCAAAATGTTTTGGTGGAACTGGATATTTTCCAGGCAGAGTGTGGTGAGAAATTTAAATGACAGTAATGGGAATAAATATGATGTGATGGTTATACCATCAAGCTAGGGAAGGCTGACTTGGATTCTGTTTTCTTAAAGCAGCATGAAAAGTAGTAAGTCTTGGAGGGTAGAAGGGATATTTCAGAGTCTGTCTCTCATCTCAGCTACTTGTATTTGGTAAAACTTCACAAGTTCACATTTTTGTTATGGTTACTCTTTGCTTTTACTGTGGTGAAACTGTATTGGAACAGTCAGAAGGCTTCCTAAAAGCTAGATTTCAATCTTGCTTTCTTAAAAGGCTGGGGAAGTGGTTTATCAGATATTCCAGTCATGTTAACAGGGTTTCTGCAAAATGCAGCTGAAGATAATCATACTTTCTTCACCCCTGGGCTCCTCTGTGTTCTGAAGCCTGATGAGCCTAGAGCCACTGGCTATGATCACAGTTAGTGTAAAGCTGACTCCTAATTCATTTGCACACTCACTTTGGCAGTCAATGAGAGAGATTGAATTTAAAGCTTTCAAATGCAGGCGACAAACCTGACATGGTTTGTCACTTTCAATCCTTTTTGACAGCAGCCGTGCAAATTAAAACTGTAGCCTTCTGAGTACTTATTTACTGGGGAAGTCAGAAAGAAGGTAACAGTACTGTTCTTCTGGCCTATGGTTTGTTTGACTTTTCTTGCATGCACTTAAAATTTGTGTGTGACCTTTCTGCCCTCTGACCTTGTTACCTTCAAGTGTAATTAAAAAAAAAAAATCTAGGATGTACTTTGGTTTGAAGGAATCGTGTATCAAAGGTCAGAGTTGAGAAGCATCTATAAAGTATTCAGTGTGGTACTGCTTGACTTTTTAATTAGTATTTAGCAGGGTTCAGTAAAAAGCATGTTTAAATAGATTAACTGGTAACTGACACACCTAATATTTTATGGTGAATTAGCTGACTGTTCTTAGCTGAGCTCTGCAGGAATTCTGCAAGCTTAATGTTTACATTATTAATACTGTTTTTCAAATAGAAGATAATGAAGGACAGGGCTTCTATGCTGGGAATGTGGAATATCTTGATAAAGTGGGGTTGTCTACTCCTGAATCCTGGGAAGGTAAGTCTCACCCATGCCATGGGAACTGTTTGGTAGGGGTGGTGGTAATTCTGGGCATTATTTTAGAGCAATATATTTCTAGCCAGGTGTGATTTTTTTTTTTTTCCCAAGTGTAACACTAGCTAGAAAATTAATATCTTTATGGCCTCAAGCTAAGGCTAGAAGGGCATATGGACTCAGGAATTTAATTTTCTTGTGACATTCTAGTTACACAAGACCCTATGTCTTAATCTTTGAGGAAATAATGGAAAAATACAATGCTTTGCAAGCTTGAGAAGGTCTGTAGGCTTCTCGCTAGTCTGATTGGTGTGGGGAAAGTGATCTTGACTTGTGCTTTGAGACCCTGACTGCCTTCAGGAGTGAATAAAGGTGCGAAGAGGCCCCTTAAACTGATGGTGGAATGTCTGGCCAAGAAATACAAATGAAAAAATGCACAATGCTTTAGTAACGGATGATTAACTCTTAAACCAGATATAAGGTTCAGTAGATTTTGTATGTCTTGACATCTTTGCTTCAAAATGAGTTGCATTTATGGGCGTTTGATCCCTGCTAAATTGTTAAGCTCTTTGAACTGCCAATGATTTGGGCTGCACAGTAGCTGTAGTTCAGTTGTTTATGCCAAGGAGCAAATTAAAGAGCAGTAATTGGAGAGGTAGCATGAAGAAGCATTGTTAGACTGACTGATGTATTTTTGTACCTCAACAGCTGAGCAGTGAATGTTTTGTTCTTTGTGTTTATCCTATCTTAAAATTTTCCTTTGCTTCAACTTTCCTTTTTCATATTTATCGCTTATGGTTTTTATCTTGTGCTGTTGTTTTTCAGCATTTTACCTTATTGTCAAGGTAAAGTTATTAAGCAGCTAGGCAGTTAAATGGATTTCCTTTCTATTCTCCATCTCTAGTTGCTATTTGCTTGATGCCTTTCATTTCTTATTTTGATGTGTTTATCAGACTTTTGGCTGCCGGTAGCAACTCAACTTCAACCAAGTTGCAAGGCAGCAAAAAAAGTCAGTTTAATTCTTGTAGATGGTATATCTTTCACTTTTTTGGCTTGTATAGGTGGTCTTTTATGGGTCTTTATTTTCTAGGAAGGATTTGTTGACAAAGTAATTGGAAACCTAAAAGATTAAAGTCATTTCAGTAAACTCATTGTACTTGTTCCGACAGAAGATTTGTTATAACAACTGCTGCTGTGCTGGTCTTGGTGTAATACAGTGACAGTGAAAACCCAAAGTTGCAAATCCTTTCAGGATTTCCCGATTTTTTTTCCGACTTTAATGATCCATCAGGATTGTTCGGAAGGAATAGTCTGAGGAAGATGCCTTTGTGGTCAAGACAAAAAATATAGGAAAATGTCTTAAGTACTGTGTGCAGTTTCAAACACCACCATGTAAATCACATTGTAGTGAAGTTATAAAACAAGTAGTGGGTATTCAGAGGAGGACTCTGAAGATGAAGGGTCTGGAAGAGAAGGTATTTGAGATGTGGCTGACGTCACTTGGTCTCTTCAGCCTGGAGAAGGGGAGACTGAGGGAGACTTCATTGCAGTCTGCAACATCTGCATGAGGGGAAGAGGAAGGGCTGGCACTGATCTCTTTGGTGGCCAGTGACAGGACCTGAGGGAAAGGCCTGAAGTTGTGTCACGGGAGGTTTAGGTTGGGTATTGAGAAAAGGTTCTACACCCACAGGGTGGTTGGACACTGGAACAGGTTCCCAGGGAAGTGGTCACACCACCAAGCCTGACACAGCTCAAGAGCCATTTCAACAAAGCTTTCAGCCACATGATGGGATTCTTGAGCTGGTCTTGTGCAGGGCCAGGAGTTAGATTTCAGTCCTTCTGGGTCCCTTCCAACTCAGGGTATTCTATGATTCTTCCTCTCACTGCTGCTGCACTTGTTGATTACTTGGAGAGTCAATGTGTCTGTAGCCTTTTACTGCCTCAGATCATTCAGTAACAGTATTCTGGGAAGCAGATGTGTTTGAAAGCAAAAGGTTTTAGATGTTTTCAGCCAATTTTCCTACTGCTTTGGGATTAAAATTGTGATTTTTTTTTTCTTTTTTCAGATATAGAAACAGAAGGACTGCTTTTGATATGGTCATTCTTCCTTTCATGTCTTTTCTGTTTGCTAGTAGTGGAAAATGGTTTTTATTACTGTTTTGTTTTGATCCATGTCCTAATTGACTAGAGATGGTTGAGTACCAATCCTGGTGTGTCCCTGGTGAGAAGCCCAGTTTCTGCTTCCTGCAGTCACATCTGCAGTATTTGAAGGGTTAAGGAGATTTTTATTGCCTTTCTTCTACTATTATGCAGAAATGCTGTGGTGCCCTCTATGCCAGCTTTGGTGATACAGCTCCATGAGGTAAAGCAGTGAAGTAAAAAAATCACCCTTGCCTTCTCTACCCGCTTGTAGATTAATGCTAAATGATAAATTTCACTTCTGTGGAAATGAAAGGCACTGTGCTTCATTATGTCTGTTTGGTTATTTGACTTTTTATTGTGTTTAATGGTATCTCATCTCCCCTCCTGAGCTTGAAGGAAAGCAGATTTTTCTCAGCTGTAGAAACAGCTTGGGTATGGTGCTCTTGATCAATTTGTAGAGTCAGGAAAGTACAGAAAGCATTTTTTCACTTTACTAAGTATCCAACTGCTTCATTACCATTTCCAGCCTATTAATTTATGTTCAAGAAGTCCTGATTCTAAAGAAACTTGATCACAGATTGGTTTTCTGCCTTTCTCAAAAGGGTTCCCCAAAATCTTTGTGGTAACTGGAGATGTTTCTCAAAGCAAAAGAGTTTGTTCTTAGTGATTGATTCAGTTTCTCCATTTAAAGCCTGGTGTGTTTGGGGTAGCTATGCTGCTTCACAGCAGATGATACCTGTAGCTGAAGTTAACACTTGCTCTGTATGTAGAGTTATCCCAGTACTATCCTAGGCTGGATGGTCTGCAAGGTGAAATGCAGCACCTTAATAATAGATCTTAGGGATTGGGAAAGACTATTGTGGTCCAGTTTGTCTTGTGTTACACATATTGGTCTTAAAGATTCTTTTCACTTATCGTATACTCTTGACCTTTTTATTACACTGCGCATCCATGGTCTGGAAAAATGATTAGGTTTTTTTATTGGCCTACTGTATAAAAGCATGCAACAAAAGATTTATGTTTTTAAGGCTTTTATTGTAAGGCTTCTTGAGAGCTTTTTGTTTCTGCAGGCACTTGAGTCTTCACAGAAGCCTGTTAATACCATGTGAAACAAATACTGGGAACGATATAAGTGTTGTCATAAAGTGCTTGTGAGGGTTGTGGTGTTTTTTGGCTGGGGTTAATTTTTTATTCCTAGTAGCCGGTGTGGGGTTGTATTTTGCATTTGGGATGAAAGCACTGCTGATAGCACGGGGATGTTTTCATTACTGCTTAACAGAGCTTAGAGGCCTTCTCTGCTCCTTCAAGGTTCTTTCTGCTCCTCATCCCACCAGCGAGGAGGCTGGGGGGAACAAGGAGTGGGGTACGACATGGCTGGGACAGCTGACCCCAGCTGACCCAAGAGATGTTCCTGACCATGTGGCATCGTGCCCAGCATTTTTAAAGCTGGAGGGGAAGAAGGAAGAGAGGAAGTTTGGAGTTTGTTTTTCCAAGTCACCATTATGTCCGATGGAGCCCTGCTTTCCTGAGAATGCCTGAGCACCTGCCTGGCCATGGCAAGCGGTGAATGAATTGTTTTGCTTTGCTTATGTGCATGGATTTTGCTTTACCTACTATTAAACTGTCTTTATCTCGACCTATGAAGTTTATTTATTTTGCCCTGTGATTTTCTCCCCCATGCTTCTGGGGGGAAGGGAGCACCTATGTGGGGCTCAGCTGCTAGCTAGGGCTGAACCACGACAGAGAACTAATGGCCTCTGAAGACTTTTTCCAGCCTTTTATCATCTGTGTATTTGAGGATCTTGGGTGGTTACATACTATTATTATGGCCACACTTTGGAAAGAGCAGAAGCCTTCCACAGCAGGTTGTTCTGCAAGATTCTAATGCAGCATCTACATGTAGTACTCCTGACAATGTAGCTTATGCAGAGGGGTTTTTGAACGCATCTTTACCGTACAACTCTGTTACGATTAGGGCACTAGTTATTGGAGAAGGCGTTGTGTGTGTTTCATTTTGGGGGAGTTGTAGAGCGTTTCGGGAATTATTTCTGCAGCGGTTCCGCCCGCGCCGAGTAGTGCCAGGAGGGGGCGACAGCAGCCCGGCCCTGCGGGGCTCCCGGGAATATGGGGCGTGGGATTCCTGATGGCCTGCCCGGGACAGCCGGGATAGAGGGGGGCGTGGGATTCCTGATGGCCTGCCCGGGACAGCCGGGATAGAGGGGGGCGTGGGATTCCTGATGGCCTGCCCGGGACAGCCGGGATAGAGGGGGGCGTGGGATTCCTGATGGCCTGCCCGGGACAGCCGGGATAGAGGGGGGCGTGGGATTCCTGATGGCCTGCCCGGGACAGCCGGGATAGAGGGGGGCGTGGGATCCCTGATGGCCTGCCCGGGACAGCCGGGATAGAGGGGGGCGTGGGATCCCTGATGGCCTGCCCGGGACAGCCGGGATATAGGGGGGTGTAGGAGCCCTGATTCCTTACCCGGGAGGGCTGGGATCGGGGCTGGAGGATCGGGTGCCAGCCCCTCGGGAGAGGTGGGAGCGAGTGTGATTCCCGGGAGAAGGGGCTCGGGCGCGGGGTGCCAGCGGTGTTCTCCTGTCACAGCAGCTCGGCAGCCAGATGTGTTCTGTCTGACCCGCATCTCCAGGTGCAGGTGTGTCCCTGTCCTGCTGTCACCCCGGCCTGCAGCCGGGCAATGGGGGAGTGAGTCCGAGGAGCAAAAGTTACGGGACTCTGTGTTAAGATAGGTTACCTTGGCAAGGGAGGTACAAGCTGTGCACATAAGAAAATGAAAACAAGGAATCCATTCACCACTTCCCATGAGCAGGCAGGATTCCAAAACACCTTACTGTGGCTCCAGGAGACAAATGTTTCCATTTGAACATCCTCCCCTTCCTTATTCCTCCGACTCCATATGTCCACCTCTTCCTTCTGCCCCTCACTTTATATGGTAAGGATGATGCCATATCATACACGGGGGTGGTTTTAAACTAAAAGAAATTTGGATTATATGTGAGGAAGAAACTCTACTCTGTGTGCTGAGGCACAGGCATAGGTTGGCCAGAGAAGCTGTGAAAGCCCCATCCCTTGGAGTGTTCCAGGTCAGGTTGGATGTGGCTCTGAGCAACCTAGCCTAGGGGAAGATGTCCCTGCTCATGGCAGGGGCTATGGAACTAGGTGATTTTTTAAGGTCATTTGCACCCCACATCCTTCTATGTCCTGAACTAGCTTTGGCCTCTTGTGTTTTCTTCATGTATGCTTGAACTATTAAGCCTCCTGTCAGTCCAATCTGATGTTTTAGAATAAGCTTTCCCAGACTTTTAAACTTCAAGCTCTTAAGATATTCCTTTATTATCAGCTGATTAAATGGAGAGTATGGGGAAATTACCATAATGGTATTTATAAATTATTTATTTATAAATGCACTTGTACAGTTTGCAGGCTTGAAAAAATAGGCCTTGTTTGAGATCCTAAGTGCTAGTTCAGATAGTTCAAGATGAGGTTAATTAAAAATGCTGGTGTGTATTTCATTCGCATAAGTGGCAAGTAGCTGGCTGTGGGATCAGCTCTATAAAGAACTCTAAGCAAATTATCCTTTAGATTAATGTGCTGACAGTGGAAAATGGATGTGACTTGCTATCTTAACTGGTAGATCATAGTTTTTTTAGACTTCAGTGGCGTGTTGAGCATTGTGCTAACATAATGTATTTTCTGCCTCTGAGTAGGTTGTAGGTCCTGAAGGCACCAATCCCTTATTCCTGTTCATGTGTTCAAAGCAAAGACCAAAGCTTCCAGTGGCTGCCTGGGCGAGGAGGCCGCTTGCTATGATGCCTTGCATGAGGCTGATGCTGAGTATTTATTTAGTTCCTCTAGGCAGTAGCTAAAGTACTCAGCTTGCTGGATAGCCACCTACTTGGTCATTTTTCTGGAGAAAGCACTGAAATTGATAGGAAATAATTGAATAAAAAGTACTTTCCTTTCCCACTTGGATAAGTATAAGGTAAAACTGTAGGGTTAATTTTGTTCCAGTTCTTTCAGAATATTTTTCTTTATATTTTTGCACTAGACTAGTAACTGGCTAGAGCTCAACCCTGTTGGTTGTATTTCAGTAAATCTTTTAGCGGTAACTGTTCATTATTTCTAAGTCTGTGCAAATGATGCTAATCATGTAGGTATGTTGTGTCAGCATCTGTATGAGGTATTTTTTTGGCTCCTTACTTGGAAAGGTTTCAGTGCTGTTATTAAAGCTGAGATTTGAAGCTTTTCTGCAGAGTCATTGGAAAAGAGCTGAGTGGAGGGAATACAGAAAGCATAGTTCCTTTATACAGGTTTGGTACCTTAAACATGGCTTTGCATACTGTTAGTAATGGTTGTCAAGCTGTCCTGTAATAAAACAAATGTTAGTGGTTTTTTTTATTTCTTTTTATTGGTGACTAATTAGCTGTTTGAGCTGTATCAATTATAGTCAATCAACTTTCTGTAATAACACCTTTTCCCCTTACAGTATTTCATCCTCAAGACAGCCATCCTGACACGGGGAAAAAAATTTACATGTACCTAATTGAAATCCTAACAGAATAGTGAATGCAATTTCAGGCTAAGCCACAAAATGAAGAAATAAGAGCAGATGGTCCCTTCAGAAAAATAGATTAAACAGAATAGATACTCCTGGCCAGCTACATAGTTAATCTCATGCTTTTATGTCAAGGGGTACTGCCAATAGTTATTATTCAAGGGTAGAGTAAAATCTGTATGAATGTAGTAAAAAAAGCTTTTCCTCATTCCTAGCTCTTTCTGGTTATTTAGTGCTCTGTTCATATTTTTGTAGTTACGATTATAGCAAGAATGAGTAGTAACTTATTAAATTAGTTGTGCCTTTGCTTTAGAAAGTGATCCTGCAAAAAGAGTGGCTCTGGGATTGTAGTTCCATTTATGATCAACAAAAAATTAATTTTAGCATTTCTGTTATTTTCTGGCTCTGTGACACGCTGATGATTGAGTCTTTAAATCCACATGACAGATTTGGTAGAGGGATTTGTGAATGTGTCTCTCCTGTCAGCATGAGAAAGAGCTTATGTTCCCCATGGTTAAATGTTTTTTCAGACGTATTAGTGGACAGTCAGATTTTTCAGTTCAGTGGAGCACCTTTATTTCTTGGGTGTATGCAAAATAAGACATTCTAGCCCTTATATGTGATTATTCTGTATGTGATTTGACATAGCATTCCTGCTCTTGCTCTGAGGGCAATGAATCCAGATGGGGAAGTGAAAACTTAGCAACACATGACCCTTTCTCTAGGAAGACTTTGTCCTGGGTGCACAAGTATCCCATTGTGACTGAGTTTCTTCCCAAATGCATTATTTTTTTTTTGCATTGTTTCTCTCTAGTAGCAAGGAGCAATAGAAAAATATATCCTGTTAATTGGGTTTGCTGTCTCTATATTACCCAGACTCTAAATTTCCTAAGCAGCTGTATGTTTTTTCAAATGCATTCCCTTTGTCCTCTGCCACATCTAGAGGATAACTTCATTCTGTACTTTTGGAAAATGGAGCATCAACATTTTCTTTCTCGTATAAAAGCAATTTAAACATCACTGAATCAAGAAGTAATGGCACCTCAGGTAGTTTGCATTGGCACTTTTCTTATTGTTTCTTGGCAGACAGAAGTGATGAAAGAGCAGAAACTTGAATATATGGGGCTGTGAAGGCAGGTGGGTATCTGGTTAGAAGCAGCTTCTGCAGGCTTCTAGCACTGCTGTTAAAAATATGACCAGTTTTGTTTTTGCTATCTCACCTTGAATGTTGGTGAACTTCCCAGGCTGTGAATTGTTCCACTGCACTCAAAGGTGTCAGCTGTCTTATGCCTATGACACTTTTTAGTAGTTGATTTTCAGTGTATAATCTGTACGAATATACTGATATCTGCTATTTAAACTATTGAATATGGGAATTACTCCCCTAAGAACACAAATTCTCATCACTGGGAAAGATTTGTGTTCAGTGAAAGTAGGCATTTTGAAGTTAGTTGGATTAAAACTGAAACAGTAATATGTCTAAAGTTAATTTATCAAATAACTATGTGACATAATTTGCCTGCAGTAAAAGTTAGGCATCACATTTTAGGTTTCTATTTAAGCATTTGATTTTAAATTGTCTTCAAAACAAATTAGTAAGACAAGTGAATTTGCAATGTCTTGACTGCTGATTAGTTGCACAGGACATGCAGATTCTTACAGCTATACCATAACCATGCCTGTTGGAAATAATTAACTAATTTTTAACTTGGATGCTAGAAGTTTATAACATCCAATTTATGTTGCAGCTCATACATAAAATTAGCACACAGATTTCTTTAAGCTGTGCTTTCCCATAGGACAGTAGATGTGCAAGCTGCCTTTGTATGTTTTTCCTGCCAAGTTACATTACTGCAGCCCGAGACTGTAATGGGTGACAAAAATAACACCTTAAAGGTCATCTAGTTATAGTCCCCCCTGCCACGGGCAGGGACGCCTTCCACAGCACCAGCTTGCTCAAAGCCCACCCATCCAACCTAGCTCTGAGGTTAGAGGATTAGGGCTGTGTTAACCCAATGCAGGATGGTGTGTTGGAATTATTCCCTTTTCTTTTACATGTGCCAACTAATGTCCACAGGTTTGTTTCCTACTTCTGTGGATCAGAATGCACAAATGCTTTAGGATGCTTTAGGTTGTTACCTTTTTTCATTGCTATTGTGAAAACATTTTTAATTTATTTTTGTTTTAAAGAGTAATATACAACTCATCATGACCCATGACATCTACCTGTTTCTGTGATTTTGTATTCTTTCTTTACAAGAATACTTTTTAACAGCTTACTTGTACATCAACAGTTTGTGCTTTAGTAAACAAAGTTTCAGATGTGGAAGTTTCAGGATTCTGAGAAATTTGCATCAAAGGGCCAGGAAGCTTGTGTCAAAAATCAGCAAGATGAGAAAATTACGAACAGTAGGTTGGAACAAGGGTTACTCCAACAAGAGTTGGAACATGGTTGCTCCAGTGTATGCTGTTTTCAGTGGTTCATCTTTTAAAGGTTCTAAGCAGTGTTTGTATTTGCTTTGAGTTCACTTAATCCGTGCAATGCCACAGAATATATAGATGGTTTTTATCAATTCTGTAGTAAGATTGAGGTTGTACTTGTCCGTAGAGCTTATATAGGATCAGTTGGTGTGAGTTTGAATCATAGCAGGTCTGGTGCTTACTCTGAATTTCACTGAATTAAGTATAAGAATTTAGAAACACTATAGATACTTCCAATAGCTTTATCTCTGTTCTTTTCCCTAACTCTGTGTGAAATACAGACAGAGACAAGTTTTTATTGGACAGAAAATACATTTTGGACAATGTGACATTCTAGGAAGCAGTGGGAAGAGCTGCATGCTGTGTGCATTTTCAGCCATGCACACTGGAGAGGGAAAACAGTGGACTGCTGTACTCTGGGTCTGTCCATATCTGTTTTTCTGGACTGTTTTAGCATTCCTATGATGAATGAATAATGTTAATTTTTGCTGTGCTTTCAGGTAACAAATCATGTCTTTCTATGTTCCAGTATTTCATGAGAAATAAATCTTGGGCTGGGGAAAGAATTTATTAGAATTAGTATTTTTTAAAAGTGCCAAAGATGGAACAAATCTTTCCTTTAAAAAATGGTTTCAAAACTCTTCAGCAAAACAGTGGAAATCAATACAATTGCTAAAACTTGCATGAAAGGATGGATCACCACTTGCAAAGTGCTGGCAGTAATGTTCTCGTGCAGCCCAGGTGCAAGTGCACCTTCCTGGCTGGTGTTCAGCTTGTTTGAGTTTCACGTCTTCTTCTGCAAAGCTGCTTTCTGGCTGTTTGGTTTCCAGGCCATTCTCTTGCATGGGGTTATTCCTCCACAGGCACAGCACTTTGCACTTCCCTTTGAACTGCATAGGACTGCTGTCAGCCCTTTCCTTCACTGCTTCTAGGCACTTCCGAGTGTCATCACAACCCTCTGGTGCTTGAATTGCTCCCAGTTTTCTGTAATGTGCAAAGCTGCTGAAACTGCCCTCTGTGCCATCAGCCAGGTCATTGGTGAAGATGTTAAATATCATTGACCCTCAGAGCTCACTGCTGATGCCTGGCCCCTGGCTGGCCTGGTTGTGATGCCCCTGACAGTCCTTTGAGCCAGGCAGGTCAGTTTTCAGTCCACCTCGTGGTCCGTGTCTCTGTCCTGTGCCTCGTCAGCCCACATGAGGATGGGGTGTGGGAGGCTTATCAAAAGCCCTACTGCAGATGGGATGGACACATCCAGCCCCTGTCTCATCTCATGTTGTTCATAGTGCTGTTTAGTACGTGTGACTTTCCTGCCATAAATTTGTGCAAACTGCTCTCATCTTGTCCTTCTATGCTTGCAAATGGTTTTCAAGAGCTGTTTACTACATCACCTTCCAAGAGATCAAGGCGAGTTTTACCATGCTGTGGTAAAACACCCCCAGATCCTCCTCCCTGCTCTTGAAGATAGGACTCAGTCATCCCTGATGACCTTAAAAAAAAAAGTGGCCTATTGATGATACCAGCCAGCTCCCTCAGTATTTGTGTATGTTTCCTGAAACTTCTGCTTTAGTGATGATTTCAAGTAAATTGTGACTTACTGAAGGTGTGAGTTGTGTTTTACTGGTATTTATCAGTGGGATATGACACATTACTGAATTAAGCATTGCCAGAGTGTGAGGCTCTGCCCTGGCTTTCTGTCACTGGGATGGAGAACCTGGCAAAGCTCTAATTGCCTAAAAATTATTTTTGGAGAAGTTAATACTACTTTGTCTTGCTAGTGGCTACATAAATCTTGCATAATGCTAAGGAAACAGCTGGATACTTATTTGCGTAACTATCATTACAAGAAACACAGGGATGAGTTTTGTTAGCATAGCTGTCTTCTAGTATTAAATATTGTTTTTTTTTAATCTGCTGGCAGATTTTAAGACTGCAGTCTTTGCCTGTGCCTTAAAGTGTGGTCCTGTGCCTTAAAGTGTGGTCTTAATAATGCTCAGATCTGTCTGTTTTAAGTGTCAGCAGCTGGATGTGCAATGGCTGTTGCCTCACCTTGGCAATAGTTTAAAATGTGGTACTTGCAAGTTGAGAGCTGCAGGTTGTATCCATTTTTCCGTTGAAAAATGTGACTTAAGCATTTTCTTGTGAAAGTTGTCAGAGGATTCTCAGAAAGTTTGTAGTACTCTGCAGTGCTAAGTACATGGTAAGGAAGAAAGATTATAGGCCCTCCTTGATGTCTCACCAAAATGTCAAGTGAAATCTTATGTAAGAGCTGCCTGGCTGAGTTCATATGCATAAATGAAAAAGGTGTAACATCTACTTGTAAGGACTCTTGATAAGGAATATTAACTTCATTTTGCCTGAGTCCTATGCACCAAGTAGTGTAAGATACTCTGTATACTGGATTTTATTTTTAAGTAACAGAACAAGTGAGTTGGTTTTTTGTAGTAAATAGATGCCTGACCTTGCTAATTTAAAAATATTCATGCTTAAAGAAAGACCTGCAGTAGATAAATGTACAGTAGGTAAACCATGCAGCTGATTTTAGCATTTTGTTATAGGTTATCTTCACAATGAGGTAAATTAATTTTCAGTGGAGTAGGTTGAGGATATGGGACTGAAGTCTGTCTAAATCTTGTTTTCTTCCTGAGCAGGACTGATTAAACATCTATTAATACCTTGTATGTGATTTTGACAGTCCCTACTGTGGTACTTCATACCTTACTGCTAATATTAATCAGTCTAAAGAGATTTTAGTGGAGTCATTTTTGATGTGAAGGTAATGGGTGCTCAATTAGTTTTGAATTGCTTAAATAAAAAAGCCCATTCAAAATATTTGTCATATTGGTGACTGAAATGTATTTTCAGATCAGTTGCAGATAGTAGTACTTAAACTGTAAAATAGAACTTATAATGCCTGTGAATGCAATTTAAATAAAGATTGGTTTGAGTCCTTCAACAGGGATATTATTATTAATTTGAAGATTCTGAATGCTGTAGACATCATTCTAGCATGAACTGCTTATTTTATTGTAAATTGAAATTAGATTCATTGTCGGTTGCTTTTACAAAATTAAGGTGGCATATGAAAGACAGTTATTTGGAATTCAACTTTGTAATAATCCACATTAGTTGAAACAAATTAGTGTGGTTTTTTATGCATAGTTCATAATCTTAATGCATTACTTTCTATGTCAGTTCAGAATTAGGATCCATTATGGATACAGAACTTGCGATTTTTAGAAAGATTTTTTAAAGGATGAAAATGTTAGCTGAGGAGAACAGGTGAAGTTCTCTGAGGGTGTTAAAGGGGTGGGGGTGGGTGCAGTAATAGATCAACAGCATTAAAAATTGAAAATTCTGTTGCATTTTTTATTTGTGTTTTTGGACCATTCAGGATGAGTCTAAATGTTGCCATTGCACATATATTTAGTTTCATTATTTTAAATATTTTGAGGCTGTTTTTGTTTGCTTGATTACTTTAGTTATCTAATTTTCTCCCCCCCCCCCCCCCCCCCCCCGTTTTTTTTTTGTGAAGATACGTTAATAAATATTTACTTTGGAATTATCTTGGAGGGTGGAAAAAGGGATATTTGTCTAAGCATTTACTCATATCAGGAAATGTTTTGTTGCTGAACTTGTGTGTTTTTCTGGGAGATTGGGGTGCTATATACATTTGAAATCAGGAAATTCTGCATTTTTCTGTGAATGTCTACACAGAGAAACTGCTTTGATGCAGACTAGACTATACTAGACATGTTTTAAGATACTCAAAACTAGGAGGCTAAGGTTGCCTCTTCTGCAAAAATTGGGAAGGTTGTCCAGCTTCAAGCTGATCAAGAGGACGAGGACTGAGTAGTAGGTCTCTTAGAGGCTGTTGTAAGGAAGTCTGTGGGGTTTATTTTAGCAAGCCTTTGGAAATGTATCAAAGCCTCGGTGTGGTGATTCTAGTTCAAGTTCATGCTGTGCAGTGCTATTTTCAGCTCAAAAGATGAGAAATATTGGTTGGAGAGGTACTGATTCAAAGAAATTTGAATCATCCCCTAGTAAGACAGGGAATAAAGGAGTCCAGGGTGAAAGATGTATAATCTGAAGCACAATCAAGGCAATTTAACTACAACAATGAGATTAAGCTCTCATCAATTTAATCAAACTAGAATTACAATTGGGTTCACCATCTTGTGTTACTGTACTCTGGCTTTACAGAACTCCTGGAAGGACTGTGGATAATTATAGTCAGCATCTGGCCCATCAGAATTCCTATGACTTGGCTTTGTTGAGGAAGTTGTAATGTTTTATTAAGAATAAATATTCTTAAAATGTGTCTTCTGAGATAAATTACGGGTTTTTCCCCACTGAAAATTTTCAAGTAAACAGTATGGAATGCTGATATTGTCACTTATTGTCCATTAAGGAAAAACTGGTTTTTTTTTTTTTTTTTTGAAATTCTGCTACAGCTGGCTTGGAGTCCCCCTTTTCCCCTGGGAGCTTGTCTCTTACCAAAGCTTGAATATGTTCTTTAAAGGGGGTATTCATAAAATGCAAACTAATAAATCAAGGTCTGTTTTTTGTAGTACCATGACTTTGATTTTTTTTCTGATGTGAAACCAAAAGGAATCTTGCTGCCAGAGGAGATGGCCATCCAGCTCAGTGTTCTGTTTCTGGCAAAGGTTAAAAGCAGTAAGTTTTCAAGAACTAAAAAGAACAGGGGAAGTATATAATGATACTTAGTCTTCACTTTGACTTAAGAGCTTTATGAATTGAGGAGGGTGTGATTTTTCTAAGTCAACTGTGAAGTTTTGAGAATTCACTGAGAAATGTCATTGCTATTGGGCTATGCTTCATAGTTCTTTAACATGCTTGATTGAGTCCGTCTAAATTTTGATGTTTCCTTTTCTTAAATACAAGGCAATGAAATTGCCCAAATAAAGCAAAATCTATTGCTTCTATTGTGTGATGTTAGTAATTTTCAAACCCACTTGATTTAGGAATATTTTTAAAGGATATTGTAATTCTTAGAATGTTTTCACTTTCAAAATGAATGTGGAAACTACTTCTAGTGCAATTGCAGTGCAGTTCCTTCAATGCCCTGTTCTCTTAAACCATGATCATGTGGATATCCTTGAATGAGCCTTGCATTTTTCACTTGTTCTTCCATCCAAAGCAGGAAAAAGCCAGTAAAAAATTATTTAGATAATGGGGTGTTTGGTAAGACATCTGAATCTATGGAAATAGAGTAGAAACTTTCCTAAGGATTTTCCGGCAAATTGACCTGGTTTGTTTCCTCTGATCTTGTGTAAAGGAAATATTACCTTAAGGATGAATGCAGTAAACATTTCTGTTTACTTTGAGGCTGACATTCGATCTTATATTTATGATATTGATTTACTACAGACCAATAGGGCATCACTGTGCTCTGCATTAAACACAAGTATTTGTATTGGCTTAGCTGAGGGAGCTGGAATCCTGGATTGTAGTTCTGCCGCAGGAGAATTAATTCCAACTGAAGAATAATATGAAACAATTCTACTTCGTCATTATCTGATATATCTTCCACTGTTATTTGGTGAATTAACTGAGGGCTAATAGTTGCTTAGGTCTCTGCTATGATTAAATGTAAAGAAAAAAGTCCATGCAGTTAAATTCCTGTTGCATTAGCTGCATCCTTGGTCTGAGAACATAAGATTTTAATCTCTAGCATCACGGGAACCTTTAATCACATGTTTATTTACTGTTTGTGATCTAGAAAATGGCATTGCTTCATATAGCTAAGCAGTGCAGAATGTAATCTAAGGATTAAGAAAAGGCAAATCTTCCTGTCCATTTGACCTTGAAAATCTGATAGGATTTCCTTTTGTGATCTGGTATGATTTTCCCCAAATTATCTTAAGCTTGATATATGTGAATGATATTGCAAGAGCTGTACAGATGTGAATAAAATTCTAATGCTTAGCTGTATTTCCCGTTCATCTTAAATTTCAAGTGCAAAGAAATAAAAAAAGTGAAATGTGAGATAAAATGTGATCAGTGGACTGCACTTTGTTCGTACAAAACTGAAGTCTTTTACAATAGCAATGAAGAGTCAGGAAGTCTTAAATCAGTTTGATTAGCATCAGAGCATAACAGGAAAAAATTCCTGAATCTTACTTGGTACTGCTTTGGCAATGGGTTGTGGCTGCTTGTTAGTAAAGTAATTTGTCTTTAAAACAAACGGGGAAAAGTGTGATCCATTTTGCTGAGAGCTGATTTGCAGCCCCTTAAGGGGTTTCAGTAGTGTCTTCAAGCAAAAGGAAAGTTATTCAAACAGTGCAAATAAAAGAATAAAGGGGTTTTGCTTAAAATGTTCAATAAAGTGTGTAGATACTTGGGGTCAGAAAACTGATTTTTCAAGTAAGTAATGTGTTTCTTGTAATAATTACTTTAGTGACTTGAAGTTCAGTATCTACTAGAGGAAGAAGAGAAAAGTCTTTTTATATTTTTTATTAGCTCCAAGTAGTCCCACATTATGAGTATATTTAGCATTAATCACGTTGTTGCAACCAAGTCCTTCAAATACCTAATTCAAATAACTTTCTAAGCTAAAGTATTTAGGAAATACAGTTAGCAGTGCATTGATCTATTAAGGAATTTATGCAGCTGGCTCAGCTGAAGAATGTTACTGAGGTAGAACTCTGTGCTTAATTCTTCAAGTGCATTTTAGTGTATCTGAGATGTCTGAAGAGACTCATGTCCAGGTATAATAGTTCTTGTGAAATTTCAGGTGTAATTTCTAGGAAGTTCCTTAGACCACTGTTGATTGATAAACTTGTGGTTCTCACTTTCAGGTGGGCAGGGAGATTGCAGTGTATGCCAAGCTGTGTATTTGAGGATAACAGCATATGACTCAACAGGAGAAAACAGACTTTTAGCTTTACCAGTTCATAAAAACTTGGTGCACTTCCATGTTGAAGGCACTCTTATTTTGTAAGTTTGAATTCTTCAGGAAGAGGTCCTTTACTGTAAGTAACTACAGTGAAAGAGACTCGTAAAGGTCTTGCATCAGGCTGGGTTCAATTGAACTATCTGGGGGTGTTAGTGCACTGTTCTGTCACCAAAAAAAAAATAGCAAAATGCATTAATTGAATATAATACTGAATTGACTTTAATTGTGCTTTTTTGACTTTGAACAAATTTTAGTCCTAACATTAAAAATCAATGCTAAATCAAGTAATATCAATTTTTTGCAACTGCATTTGCTTCAATCATAACAAATGGATGTATTTTTATTACAATTTTATTAACCAGCATTTTGTGTTGTAAAATATTGCTAAAGAGCAGCAGATTTCCAGTTTTAAGCTTTGAGTATTAATATTGTATTGCCAGCAGCAGACTTAAACTTAGTGTTATGTTTTTACTTGTAAACATAAAAACTTCTAAGTACCTAATCTTGTTTATAAAGAGAAATCAAAGAGCTTTGTCACTACTGCCCTTGTTATATGAGGAAGGAGGGATGTTAGATGTATATCTGTCTTTGAATGCTGTGATAGTATTATGCTTTTGCACCTGAATGTGATATTTGCAAACTTCGACTTCTAAAAGATACCAGTCACCTGATTTCTGAGTGGGAACATCACATCCTATAAAATTTCAGTCTTAATTTCACCTGGAAATGACTTCCAAATTAAACTGATGTAACTTTACATCTGTTTAATTGCCCGCACTTTTCTAGTCTGTAATGTGGCATTTCCAAATTTCCATTTTTACCTGGATTTTGACTAATGAAATGTTCTTCAGTTGTTGTTAGCTGGTGGGATAATGGTGATGGAGGCTTTTTTTACTGAGCATGATGAAACAAGGTTGCTTTGATAGGGCTGCTCCAGAATTTTTTCATTGCTACAATCCATAGGAATCAAAAACTTCTTAGAGACTTGACTAGAAGTTTTAAAAGTACAGCTGGGGAATTCTTTCAAGAAGCCTTCAGATAGTCTGAGGCTGGTCTGACTTTCTTAGTTTTCAGCACTGAATAGTAATTTGGATAAATTGCTTATTTCTTGTTTTGTGTTAGTGAAGTTAAAACTTGCATGGAAGATAAGTTTCAGTTATTAAAAAAGATGTTGGCGTCTTAATTTCTGTAGTGATAAATGGAAATGGACTGGTATTCATTAAACAAATCTGCTAATAATGCATGGATGTTTTTCCATAGTTAGAAATCTGTTGGTTTATTCTGTTTTTCGTTGGACCTAATTTCAAACCAGATTGTCTTTGAAAATGTACCTAAAGGTTGGTTTCTCCTATATTTTTGATTGGTTTCTTTTTGTCAATTTTTTATTACAGTCTTCTCTTTGCCTAAGATCACATTCCCGTTAAAGAAACTGCAAGGTCTTGATGAATGTCCTGAATTTGTAGTGGTCGAGTAGAGTAGAAGGGTGTTTGTCATGGTGACAAATTAACAAAATATGCGGAGATGCTTGTGGAGGACATATGATAGAATCCCAAAGAAGAATTTTTGTGGCACTTCTGAAATGGGTTGGATTTTGGAGTGTGCTAACATGTTTAATACTGTAGCCCCCAGCATGATGGACACAATCCAGCAAATACCTCGAGAAATGCTTCACTTTGTCTCTCTGTATGTTCCTCATGAATCCTCTCTAATGAAATGAAATCTGCACACTGGAGAGTCAATATTTGGAGAAAAGTATAATCAAGAGTCAGTTTTGTGTGTATCTCTGGAATGAATAGAGTCATACAAACCAGGGTTTGAACTTCTAAATCCCATCGCTAATAATGTTATTGTTGGTATAGCACTAATCTCAAGACTTTTGAGTATGATCTATGTGCCTCAATTACATTCCTGAAATTCTGGAAGATTAACTTGACATTTGTTCCTAAGTGCACTGTAGAAAGCCACCATTAAAACTGCATACTTTATTTATAGAAGAGAATAAAATTGTTGAATATTAAACTATGTTATGTGGTTTTGTTTTTTCTTTTTTAATTTAAACATGCTTAAAGGTATCTAGGAATAGTGTTCACTACTTGAGCCATATTAAAAAATGTATCATAAGGATTGAATACAGTGTTTACAATGCTAATTCAAGGTGCTGATATAAGCATTAATACAAAAAAGGGGAAACGTGCTTTACCCTATTTGCCTTGTATAACCAATTACATTTATTAATTAGACAATGTCGTATGTATGCCATCCAGTATTAGCTTTGAAATGTAGTTATACTTAATTTGAAGATTCTCAGCTTTTAGATTGTTGCATTAAACTGAAAAATAACTTTTGTCTTTAACAGAAATTGAAAAATTCCAAAAAGGGGAAGGAAAGGAAGAAGAAAAGTATATTGATGTAGTCATCAATAAGAACATGAAGTTGGGACAGAAGGTTCTGATTCCAGTAAAACAATTCCCTAAGGTAAGCCAAATTTTCATATCTGATAAATTTAAGTTCTTATAAAATATATGTAACTAGTATCTTAATTTTTTTTTTGATGTAACATTTAAAACTATTACTCCTGTTACTGATGTACAATCTGTTTGGTAGAAGTGATTCTTGTTGGAATAAATGTGCAGGAAAGTGGTGCTGGTCACACAGAATAGTATGTTGAGAGCTAATAATTGAACCATCTCTTTGGGAATAGCAGGATCTTCCTCTTCAGAATATACCTGATGCAGGCTTTGAAACTTTCTTACTGTAGCTGGAAGTGCAGTTTAAAATGCACCATTGAGGAATTGTGTAAATTTTCTTCTCACCCTCTTAAGTGTCAGCCATTGTTATTCATGAATGAATTATAGCTTGACTGCTAAATTATGCAGTCTTCTGAAGGGGCAGAGACTGTTTCATTAATATCTTTGCCCACCATGAATTCTTAACTCTTCTTTACTGCCAAGTATTATCTTGCACTAAAATATCACTGCCTGGAAGCATTTATGCAACATTCAGTAGGCTGTGAAACTTCATTATTTTGGTACTGCTTAAAACTTTAAGGTGAATGTTATGACAATCCGATTATAATTTTTAAAATTTGTTTGAAATAGCTTTTTATTCGTGCTAGAAATTTTAGGACTTTCTGCTCATGGAGGGAAAACAGTCACCATTCCTTCCTGTTTAGGAAAACAGAATATAATATAATCCTTTACAATTATATAAACAATTTTATAATTGTTTTTTTTCCTGCACAGTATCAGTGTTGTTCTCACAGGCCTGTGCAGTGTAACTTGGAGGGATTTCTTTAGTGCTGTTCAAAGTTTAATGAAATGTTCCTTGAGTGAGTGCAAGGCTGCACATCATGTGGACACATCTTTGGAACTCTGTCTTAAGTCATCTTTATGACTAAATAGAGCTATATACAAGCAAAGAGAAACATAAAGATTGGGAGGTAAAATATAGGAACCTCTTACTCCACAGACAGTGTTTGCAAACAGGATGTTTTTCTTCTAAATGTTGCGATGTAGATACTTGAGCTCGGCAAGAAAGGCAAACTGGCTATTAAAAAGGGAAGCTGCCTTCTGAAAGATACTTCTACTTCATATAGTGTCAACTTTCTTTATAGGGCTAAACACTGAAATTATTTAGGATAGCTGGCAGGAAAGCTCTTGCCATATTTTGAATGGCTAGAGATGTTCAGCTCTTTGGTTCTGACCCATAGAGACACTGAACTGGGGTAAAGCCTGGTGTATGCTATGGAAAGAAGCCTGAACTTATGTTCAGGCAAATCCAAGGGTGCAAAATAAAACAGCTATGCAGAACAGACATGTCGTGTGAGTTCCTGTATGTACACTAGGACTGCTCCACAGAAAGCAAAATATTGGTATCTTTATGCACATAAGTCTCTCTTCTGCCAGAGTGACTAAAATCCTAGGTACTTAATAAGAAAATTTTTAGCACAATATTTGGGGGCTCAACTTCTATTAGAAATTTCCATTTTATTACATATGGATGGATATTTGATGAAGGTTGCTCATTAAGGATTCTGTAGCGTCAAAATGAAATAAAATTTCTCTCAGTATAGAAGTAGTCTGGAGGTGAGTATCAGTTTGGAATTATGATTGGTACTCTTCAGATATCTCTGAAAAGCAGCTGCCCTAAACCACAAACAGGCACTTGAAATTTGGGATCACTTAGTATTAGAGCGGTGTTGTGGTTTTGAGATTGAATAAATTATGATACATTGTATGAAGTGACATAGCTTCCAGGTGGTAAACTGAGAGCCTTAGGGTGACTTGGGGTGTTGGTGGAAGAGAAGCTCAGCATGATCCCAAAATGTGTTCTTCAGCCCTGTAACCAAAGGTGTACCTGGGCTGCATCCAAAGCCCTGTGGGCAGCAGCTGAAGGAGGGGACTCTGCCCCTCTGCCCTGCTCTGGTGAGAACCCACCTGCAGTGCTGCATCCAGCTCTGGCATCCCCAGAGCTTAGGACATGGACCTGTTGGAACGAGTCCAGAAAGGTCCTGAAGGTGATGGGGGCTGGAGCACCTCTGCTAGGAAGATGGGATGAGAGATTTGGAGAAAGCTCCAGGGAGACCTTACAGCATCTTCCAGTACCTAAAGGGGGCTTACAAGAGAGGTGTAAAGAGACTTCTTACAAGGGCATGGAGTGATTGGACAAGTGGGGATGTCTTTAAATTGGAAGAGGAGAGATATAGATTAGACAGTAGGAAGAAATTCTTCACTGAAAGAGCAGTGAGGCATCTGGTACAGTTGCCCAGAGAAGTTGTGGATGCTCCATCCCTGCAAATATTTAAGGCCAGGATGGATAGGGCTTTGAGTGAATGGAAGGTGTCCCTGCCCTGGGCATGGAGGTTAGAACTGGATGATATTTAAGGTCTCTTCCATCCTATACTTTTCCTTTATTCTATTCTGTGGAACTTAGCAAAAAAATATTGTGGTCCTCATAAAAATCTGGACTTGGTGTTTGACATAAATGCTTTGCGTCTCTGCACTACTGTTCTCTGTGTACATGTGCAGTTTCCTAGACCATTTTATCTGCAGTAGGTGTTGATATTGCTGTGTGTTGTTGGGAGAATTCCTCAGAAAAATAGTTAAAAGATTTGTTTCTCATTTTTGAGTTTTCTTTCTGCTGATCAGTGTTGGTGACAAATGCTTCAGAAGAAAGAAATTCCAGACTTAAATATGGATGAAATTTGAAAAAAAAAAAAATCTTCTGCCTGTCAGTATTGAATTCAGAGTTCTGCGATCATTCTGGCATGTTTGCCTGCAGTCCACACTAATGCTGTTACCTACTTCACAAGATCCTAAACAGACATTACACTTTTTCAGGAGATGAAGTTTTTATTGGGTCAGTGACTTGAGAATTAGCTGCTTGAAGCAGAAAAAATCATTATAATAATTGATATATCTCTCAAACAAGCTTTGGGTTATCAGTTTGGGTTTAGTCTAACTAACTTTGGTAACCAAGAAGTAGTGAGAAAAAACAAGTTTTCTTCAAGTTCATTAATGGAATAGTCCCCTAAATAAAAGATCTTGCTTTTAAACTAGATCCAAAAAAACCCAAGTTATTAAAATTGTTAAATCCTTAACAAGGTTAAATAGATGAAAATGAAACCAACCATAAATATAAGTGACTTTTGCTAACAGAAAAAATTCCTTTGTTTTTTTATTCCTTTGTTTATATTTGCCCGGAATGACTCTAGGAAAGAAAGATGGCCTCTCCTTGTTTATGTATATTCATATTTCATTAATCCTATCCCAATGTTTCGTTATACAAAAGGTTCTGTGAACCAAAACAACCCATCAGTGATCTGCCCCCAAGCATGACAGCTTGCTGGACCTGAAATGTATAGTACCTTGCCTTTTCCTTCCTCAAAACTTTTCTGTAACTCTGACTCCTTGAATAATCATAATCGTCTCAACACAGGTCAGGCAGTCCAGGCTCTGATCAGATCAGCCTGGTATGGTAATTAATACTTGCTCAGATTTCCTGTTCTGCCAGATACATTCTCATGAGCCCATGGCTGGGTCCTGTGCAATTACCTCTGACAGCCCTGGAAGGTGACAGGTTAAGTGCAGCAGACACTCTCCAACTAAAGTGGAAAGCAGCTGGGTTTCTGTTGGAAAAGAATCTGGTAGACCTCATGTTCAAAAGTATGTATTGTACTTTTTTTGAGCATCTCTGTTTACTGTGAAAAAACATAAGTTTCTGGTCTTCTGCTTAGTGCACAAAGAGCTGAGTGTTCCTGGTGATGTGTTTAACTGGCCTCCTGCCTAAGAGCTCTTGGTTCATTCTGTGATACAATAGAGTTATATCCTTCAGCTGGGAAATTTTGTCTTACTCAGCCCTTGGCAGTACTAGTTAACATGCTTAATGTCGTGCTACAGATTGTTGGTCTAATTCTTTTTCCCCATATTTGGACTTTGATAGAAGATGATAGAATGACCAATTTCTACTGAATTTTGCTTGTGCTATGAAATAACACAATATGGGTAGTCCTAGGAGTTACGTTCAGTTTCTCCTTGAGGCTGGTTGGGCATTTGAATAAATTTCCTTGTGTTATTTGCAGACTCCTGTAAAAAAAGTCCCTGATTTAATGTCTTGATATGGTCACAGATAACCTTACCTGGTAAGACAAAACCTTGTGGAAACTCATTTATAGATTGCAGGTCCGGTCACATCTTTTCAAAATATGATCATGCAGAGTCTTAGAGGATTTTTGGTTTGGTCTAGTTCTGCAGATACCTCCAAGAGGCCTGAAGTACTGTGATACAGAAATTAATCAGAGGTATTTAGGTGAAACTTGAATAAGCTTTGGTAATGCTGTCTGCCATTCTGTTGTGACTGGGACATCTACTACAAGTAAGGATTAAAGTGGTCGGGGCTTTTATGCAACCTTATAGGAAAAGGGCTAACTTTTTCAGATAGAGCTGATTTCTAAATCAAGTTACCTATAGGTAAGAGTCCATGTGGATTTTAGATGTCTAACCTGCAGGTAGTGGAATGATATCTTGTCAGCTTAGGACATTGAGGTTAGAGCAACTTGCTATTGGATCTGCTGAATACCTCATCTGACTCTGGGTCATGTGTGAAAATGTGACCCTTAAACCTGTATTTCTGTTGTGTTTTATGCTTGAAAATAATTTTCAAACTTGCACAGACTTGAAGGCATAAAGGTGAGCTGGCCACTCAAGGAGGGTGCTGATGTGGTTGTGTTGGTGGAGGGACTCTGGATCTGTCCCAACTCTGCTGTGAAGAATCATCACGTGTGAAAGGTGTTTTAGAGCATTGTTGTGTACTCATGAGGCAGGAAGGTGTTATCCCCCTCTCATACATTTAATGAATATGCATTGTGAAGGTCATTTAGTTTTAGAACCCTGATTGTGCTTTGACAGTTTGAACTTGGCTGTTCTGAATTAAGTGAATATAATAGTTTCTATGGATGGTAAATGGAATCATGATGGTTTTCCATAAGATGGATCAAAAATGTGGGGAATAATTATTTCCGTTTTGACAGGCTACCATTTTAAAAGTTGCTCATAGATCTACATTTAAATATTAGGTAAATCTCAGAAGTTAGGAAGAAATGGTCTGTTTTTCCCCAAAGCGATACTTTAAATATATTTTCTCAAACATTACTGGCTTGTGTAACTGGTATCCATCTTAGCCATTTAGTTCAACTTTTAAAGTGAAATACCTGGTTTAAAATGTCATTGTCTTATGCAATATATCTGTCATTGTTTTGTGAAGTCATGGAGAGATTAATATTTTAATCACGTGAACAGTTAGCAATTTTTCATAAAGGATTTTTAAAGTAGAAATGAGAAAATGTGTTCGCATAACCAGAAATGATATGGAGGAACAAGCATTAATTGTAGTAGCAGGGTAACTTTTGAGCAACTTTAGAGTAAAATTGACCAAGCTTTCTGCTGTGATTAAATGTTTAAAGACCATTATCGTGTTACATGGAGGAGAGTAGTTTGTGGTAGAATATTGGTGCGGGAAGCACTTACCTTACTATAGAAACTATCTTTCTGAGATGAATAGGAAAAACCTTGAAGTTTGCCTTGTTTCAGGTCATTCAATGGGATAATGCTCTGAATTTTAAATTAAGTTTTTTTTTCTAGTGACCCTGTCACAAAAAAAAAAAAAAATGCAGAAAACTAATATGTTAAGAAAGCTTTCTATGGCTTTAATAACAAGGGAGTGCTTAAAGATTTACAGGAAAGCATTTGGTCAAGCATTTATACTTTCACTAAGTGTTTTAAGCTGGATGAACCATTCTTAGCAGACTTGCCTTGGTTGGGGATAAACAAGGATTACTTTTTCTATTATATCCCGTTTCCTGTAATATATACATTTAAAAATGCTGCAGCACTGGCATTAATTCCTTTTTGGTTTTTTTTTGTTATATAGTTCATATAGTAGATCACATGAAGAGAATATCATGTTCTTTGAATGTTCTTTGTAACTGTTTCTACAGAAATGTTTTCAGGGAATAGTTTCAAGCAGTGATGTGGTAAGGAAAGAAATCTCTAGACAACTGTTTAGGTCATGTTTTGATTTGGTGATTGTGAAGAAATGGGTGCTATGCAGTGATGCCCATAATTTCCATTGTATGATAACTGAAAAAAATGGTTCTTAAAATTAGGATTTATGAATATCTAAGAAAGGAAACAATTTTCAGGCAGAAACCGTATAGTCAATTCTTTAGTTCTTTCTGTTGTGAAAGAGGTTTTGTATGTAAGATGCATTTTAAATTGGACATTTTTCTTAGACTACAGGATAACCTGTAAAGCAGAAACAGATACACTCTTTCAGAACAGTTAACTGGTGTTTCTCAACTAATGGACACCATATTCAGGAGAAAATGCTGTGTCCCATGAATTTGAGGAATGCCTGTTGTACTGCATGGTGTTTCCTTACCCACAAAGTAAACCAGAGGTTACAGGAGGATGAGCTTTCAGTGATCACAGATTTTAGGAGTAAGAACACCTCTCAAATCTTGTGTTCTTTTGCTCAAAGTAATGTATTACTGGATGATATTTTGTTCAGAGGGTACCATTTATCAATAGCAGAGTATTACTTGGTTAGATGCATAGCTGAGGTGCTGTTTCTTCCCATTTTATCTATTTTATTTTCTCCCAGATCTGTTGATCTGATTCTTGATATTGTTTTTGCAAAGTTGACTGTAATTTTGCTTGAGATACCATATTTGCCAAATCCTTCAGAGCTGATCTAGAAGCAAATTTGAGTTGGGGACTTTATATCCTCTTTTATATGCCATTCTCCATAGTTTACTGGTACTTTCCTAATAGATTAGAAACTAATTTAGTGCAGAGACAATTCCTGGTTTGAAAAAGGTGATCAGTGTAGAGTGACATTTATGGTTGACTCTTAAGAGCTCATCTGTCTAGTAGAACTGAAAACTTCACCAGCTTGCACTGGAACACAGTGTGACTGCTTTAATACAATGTTAGGCTGAAGGTGGTGAAAATGAGGATTATTTTTGGTATTTGCAGCAGTTTGGAGATGATTGTGCTCTGTTGAGTGGGGCAGGTAAAGAGGGGAGTCTGGCATGTCTGATTCTGATCCAGCACTAGTGAATGTGACTGGTCTCACTCAGAGCTGCTCAGATGTGTTTGTTACTATCCAGTGCACCTAATTCAGGGATATCTTATAAGCTTGACTTCAGTAATAAACCTGAATTTGCTCTCGAGGTCTTGGGGTAAATAAACCCTAAATATGGAACATGGGGAGCACCCATGCAACTTGTATGTGAGCAATCTTCTGTGAGAGCTTACCTGGATCTGCCAGGCTTACTTGCATCTGTAACACCAGCAGATAAACAGATTTTGCTAATTTTGTAAGTAAAATTAGTTTTACTGTGTGCTGGATTTGTACTTTTAGGTTTGAGTCCTTCTACTATTTGATTGAAAGCAGTGTATAAGTAATAGTAACTTAGTGACTGATACTTGGTTTCTGTATCTATGCAATATTTAAAAAAAACCCTTTGATCAGATGTTTCTATTTTAATGTAAAAGGGAGATAGACCAATAGTTTGAACAAAATGCAGGACCTGTTAAAAGTAAATAATCTGTTTTCTACTGAAAGGATTCCTTCAATATCATAAATGTATTTTATATATGGAATAGTCAATTGAAATGTTCCAAAGCCTTTTAGTTTTGTTATGTGGGAGCAAATTGCTTTACAACTGCTCTGTAAGCCATATTTTGCTAACCTTTGTTTGTGCTTTTACACTGCACCTAGACGTACTGTGCTTTCAAATCAGCAGAATTTCAGACTTGCAACACAATCTTCTTATGCTTCAGACTTGTCAAATCAAATATTTGGAGCCTCAGTGCACAGAAAAAGAATAGTTCAGTGGATCTCAGGATACAGACAATGCATTTTCATGTTCATTAAATATGTCTAGAACATGTCATCTGTGCAGTCCTTTTATAGCTTCTGTAATGTCTGATTTTGGCACCAGAGATTTCATGGTTTTTAAAATAGGAAAACTTTTGGAGGTATTAAAGTTTGGTAGGTCAAGTTTTAGATTTACACAGCATTAAGGTACTTGGCTTTAACTAAAATAATATAGCTGCAGTAAAGAGTGTTTATTTTTGTTCCCCGTAGCTTAAAAGGCTGTTATAAGTAGACATAAGTAAAGCTTGAAAAACTGAGGAGGTGTTCCACTACATGAAAGCTTTATTTACTTTGACCTTAACTATGAGCTTCCTTTAAGGAAAAGCTGGATAAGGAGTAATTGACTTCTCAAAATTAAAATTTGTTACAAATTGTTTCAATTTGCTTGCTTTCCTTAGTTATACCTTCAGAAACAAAAAAAATCAGAAGTCCAAGTTAAAAGGAATCTCAAGAGAACATCTGTGCCTTCAGATGTTCAACCTTCTGTTGAAATAATGATTGTAAATTAAATTGCACAGGACCCTCTCAGTGGCCCTGAGTCCTGAATATTCTCAGCAAGGGAAATTTCTACCTGTATCTGTTCAGTCTTTCTGATTAATATTTTTCTTGACTGTATCTTAGGACCTATATGGAAAAATGGACAACTCTAATTTAAAAAAAAAAATACTAAAGAAATTCCCTGAGAATTTTAGGGAAGACTGCTTCATAGAAGGCCTTGCATTTAATAAATTCTATGGACTATAGTAATCCATAAGCCATTTCCTCAATATTATTACGTCAGGTCTACATTAGGAATTGAATTTGCAGCTAGTAAGGGGAATAAATTGATATTTTCCTGTTTAGTTGACTTTTAATGTTTGCTTTCCATTTTGTCCAAAGCTGAAAGAAGTGGAGCTGTAGACTTTCTCCATTGTAGAGTGAGTGCAGCTGGGCCTTTGCTCCATCAGCACTTCAGTGTAGCAACAAGAGATTTAGGACTGCCATTGCCCCATTGTTAAATCCTTTCAAATAACTCCAGATGAACAGGGACATCAGTGCAGCCCATCTTGGCTCTTCAGAGACACGGTAATAGAAAGACAAGCAAAAAATTTATGAACTGTTTTGTAAATTTGAGGCCACAAAGCTTAGGCCTGCTTGCTGTTCAGCATCATTATATTTTATTTCTGCCTTAATCTATCTTTCAAGCATGATTATGTCACTTGTGCTCAGTTGTTGAGTACCTCAGCCTTCTGATCTGTAGCAACCAGTTTTCCATCATGATTTATCAGTGGGAATAAGGGTAACACCTTTAACCTTCCTTTTCTGGTTGGGACACCTGACACCTGGAGAAGCCCTTCTCTCTGTTGCTCTTTGTCCTTTGCCACAGATTCAGTTTCAGCTGTGCTTGGGCCTTCCTCACCCCAGCTCTACACAACCACATTTCATCTCTATAGTCTTCGCAAGGCACTTGTCTTAACTTCACCTGTCTGTGCATTTGTTTCTTGCCTTTTAGTCTGACCAGCCTGCCCCTACTCTGCCATGCTGGTCTCTTGCCTGAATTCTTGCTGCTGGGAATCGCTAGCTCTTGTGTTCAATAGAAGACTTCCTTAAAGATCTGCCAGCTCTCTTCCACTCCTTCATCCCTGAGGGCAGTCTCTCAGGGCATCCCACTGACTAGCTCCCCAAAGAGCTGTAACTTAGCTTTCTAAAACTCCTGAACTCCTAAAGTTCAGGAGCCCAGCTTCACTCCTTGCGTGATCCAGATCTAGTGCATGATTGCTGTTGTCCCCAGTGAGCTCATTTGCATTGGTGACCAACAGATCCATTAACCTCCCCTTGGTATGTGTTTTACCTGGGCCAGGAAGGTATCCCACATGCATTCCAGGAGTCTCCAGGCTTGCATGCAGCTCACCTTGCCACTTTTCCAGCAGATGTTGGGCTGGTTGGAGTCCCTCAGCAGGACAAAAGCTTTGGGCATCATGCCTCCTGTCCGCTGGAGCAAGAGGGCTTTGTCAACAGGCTCTGGATCTGGCAGCCTGTAGTGGACATCAAGTTATCCTTGAGTTCAGATACTTCTGTGTTTCTGGAGCCACTGACATTCTATTAATTGTACTATATGATTGTACTTAATGTTTTTAAATTTATGATCTAATCATGTGCACCTACAACAAAGTGGTTTCAGCAAAATATCCCTTTTAATTTACTTACTGTTCATTGCTTATTAATTTGCAGTTAAAAATCCAGTGAGGTTAATGTGTTTTTTTGGTTTTTCTTTTTTTGTTTTCTTACAGTTCAACTTCGTGGGAAAACTTTTGGGTCCACGTGGTAATTCTCTAAAGCGTTTACAGGAAGAAACACTGACAAAAATGTCTATTTTGGGAAAAGGTTCTATGAGGGACAAGACAAAGGTAAGGCCTGAGTATGTCAGTGGAGTTTTGTTACTTACCTTAAATTTCTGAGGAGGGGAACAAACCTTGTAATAAAAACTGAAACAAATCAAAAGCATAGGAAATCCTTATATTGATTATTGGTTAATATCTCTCTTTGGCCAGTCAAGCCAAAATTCCACATGCAGTGGGCAAACCAAGCCAATAGATGTCAAATAGTGGAAGACAGACAATTTTATGGGAGCTTAATTGTTGTCGAAGAAGGATACTGGAATGGAAACAAGTTGTGGCTTTTGTCTTGGTCTTCAGGGGAAACGAAAGAAAACCTGAAATGCTTAATGTGTTCCCAAGGTTGTGAGATGTATCCAGTGAGTGAGTGAGCTCATTTTCATTTGTGTGCTGTTATAAGAGCTTTAGTGTGTAGTATTTTCATAGATTCACAGAATATCCCAAGTTAGAAGGTACCTGCGTGGATCATCAAAGTCCAGTTTATGGCCTTGCATGTAATGGAGAAAGTAATGGAAGCATTGCCAAGTTGTGTTACAAAACTAAAATAAAATACAGTAATAAAAGTGAACTTAGCAAAAAAAGGACAGAGTGACTTTAAAAGTTTGATTATGGGAATGATTTAAAAATACAACTGTGTTGAAATTCTCTTCTGTCAAAGGTGCTGATTGAAATGCTTTTCTACCAGGTCCTACACAGAAAATTGTGACTTCTGTTGATTATTGCTGTTATCAGTGAACTTGATTGACAAACACAGAAAGGAAGTTTCTTAGCACTCTGTTTTCTGCACAAATCAGCTGTACAGTGATTTTTTTCCTCTTTAGGAGAAAAGGACAGGGAATGCATGGTGCAAATATATACTAAAAATCAGTATATGGGGAAGTCAGCTAGCTTCCAGTGTTAGTGGCTCATATGTTTTGAGTAACTGTGCCTAAAGTATTTAACTGATAATCAGCTGCTATTAAAACTAAATATTTGTGCTGTGATGTTTATATTAGGATACTTTCTATTTTTAAGATCTCTTACTTGTATTGACAAAATAATGATTTTGCTGAGAGTCTAATCCTGCTGAGTGACCTTGTAATATTCTTGCTCTGGGTGCTCTGACAGCCATCTAGACTGATCATTTTTTGGTTTTTTTTTTCTAACATCCTCATAGTTAAACACAAGTCATGTTGATAAGAATGTTATTCATGAGAAGCAGAAATAGATTGTCACATATAAACCTCAACGTGTAATTAGGGGTGTGCAGGGGAGGAGATTTCAGCTATCATTGGAACTTAAAATTTTAGTAATCTAAAGGGTGCAGTGCTTACCTGGTGCTTGCCAAATACTGGAAGCTGCAGGGTCAGGCCAGCAGTACTTCTCATTACTTGATATAATGTTATCTGGTAAAGCAGTGAAATTATTTCTAGTGCTGGTTTCATCCCTTGGACCTGTCAAGTACTCACAGGCGAGGAGCAGCTTGAGAAAAGCAAGTGCTGCCCTTTTGGTCTGTGAATGTTTTGCATGTGAATGTCAGTATTTGAGAAGTGAGCTCTGCTTCACTCCACTGAATTCAACTTTGCAGTCATTGAACTGGGTTTGGTGAAGGAAGATGAAAGAAATAAGCTTGCTTCTGAAATAGTGAACTTTTTTTGCTAATGTTCTCTCATCTCATACGCCGTTAGCTTTATGTACAAATAGCACAGTTCTGTGAAGGATGCACCCATTGGATAAACACTTCAATGAGAACAGCACAGGAATACTGAGAGCAGCATAGTAATACTGAGATTGAAATAATATTGGTTAAAAGAAGCTTGTTCTTCTGGAATATTAGATCAAACCTATTTCTGTAGACTTGGAAGGAAAGAGTGTCTTCTTCATGAAACTAGTGCACCTGGGAAAACTTGGGAGCATTCCTCCTTGTGCTACAGTTTCTGTATGTAAAGCAGAAGCTGTTGGCTCTTACTTCATGTTACTTCTTCAGCTGCAGAAATCTGAACATGAATGAACAGTGTCTGCAAATTCCTTCAGCACTTGCATTACAATGTTTCAAATAAGAATGTGTAAAACCAATCTTTTTCTTCTCCCCTAGGAGGAAGAGTTGAGAAAAAGTGGAGAGGCAAAGTATTTCCACCTAAATGATGACCTACATGTTTTAATTGAAGTATTTGCTCCACCTGCAGAAGCATATGCCAGAATGGGACATGCATTAGAAGAAATCAAGAAGTTTCTCATCCCTGTTAGTATTTTATCTTTCATGAGAATTCTGGTAGTCTTGAGTGAGAAATGTTATCTCTAAAACTGAGTAAGCTGGTCTAGTAATGGTATCCTTGCCCATTGCAGGAGGGTGGAACAAGATGATGTTTAAGGTCCCTTCCAGCCCAAACTGTTCTATGATTCTGAACAGGGCACAATAGTGGTCAGGTCACGTTGCTCGATTCCCTTTTTAAAGTAAGTGGTGCTTGTCTAATGCTTTGCATTCTGATACAGGCAATTTCTGGGTGAATCTGCAACTGTCCACACAAATCTCATGACCTGACCTACAGTACAGGAGAAACTTACTCTTGCTTAACTAGTCATATTCAAAGTATCACAGACTACAAATAATTGTAAAAATCTGTAAAATGTGTGCATTTTGTTTTCTTGGTACATGTGAAGCATCAGTTCTGTTTAAGAATGAATGCATTTGAAGCTATAGTATTCCTCTCACCTGCAATCCTGGTTTAGTGTTGAGTGCTGGGAATCAATACAGGTTTATCTTGTATCTTTTTGTTTTATCACAGTATTAATGATACATGAACTATACTTGTTTTCTGGGGTGTATTTCAGCTTCCATTGTATAGATGTATAAAATGACATCTGGTTTCCAGTACAATTTTGTACTCCACGTTTGGGATACATCTAGGTAAAGGGTTCCTAATGTCTCCTGTAAGAAGATAACTTCATCTGCTCCTCATATAAGAACTATCCATACTTCCCTGCAATATTAAACTGCTTTTAAAAATCCAGCCTCTCCTAGGAAGCTCTGGAGCACTTAAGGTGATGTTTCTGTGTGTGAAGTTCCCAACTGTTTTAGCTCTTGAGTGAACATTTCTTCAGTCTTTATTGATGATCAAAGGAATAGTGTAGAAAGTAAAGCATTCTCAAGTCCATTGACTTCTGTTTATTTTTACTGCTGAAAATGTTACCTAAGGGTTTGTCTTCATTTGTGTCAGATGTGGGAAGTTTGGGGACCTGGCTAAGGAGAAGTTTCCTGGGGCATGTATCTGAGTGGCATCAGCTTGTAAATGTCTGAGTGGAGCCAGTGTGGCTGTACTGGGGACCAGCTGGGGATGTCTCTAGCACAGCAGTTGGTTCTGATGACTTCGCAGTGCTCCTGTATGTATTTGGGAATTACAGTTTGTACCAAACCTAGTCCACACCTATGATACCACCCAGAGAGCAGTTGGGCACCAGAAAAGGCTCCCCAGGGAAATGGTCAGAGCACCAAGCCTGACTGGATTCAAGAAATGGACATTACTCTCAGGTACATGGTGAGATTCTAGGGGTCTCCTGGGCAGGGCCAGGATTTGGACTTAAATGATCCCTCTTGGTCCCTTCCAACTCAAGGTATTTTATGAAACTAAGTCTCCAGGTAACTGGAGCTGTGTGCTCCTTGAGTGTTCCTTCTGAACTTGTTTAAGTCTGGATGAAGTGAGATCATGTGCCCCAGTACAACAATGTGGTATGAACCAAAGCATGATAAACAACAGCTGTCAGGAGGTTCAGTAGGAATATGTCCTGATGTAAAATAACTCTAATGTAGATGCACTTTAAGATAGTTAAAAAACAAAGATGTGCTGGGCATTATCTTCTCATCTTATAAAAAAATCAAGCATCACATTGTACATTTGTCCACAGGTTCCAAATTGCTTTTTTTCTTTATGCATATGAAAAGAGGTGAATGAGCATACTGCTGTTCAGACCTTCTAACTGCTCAGACAGGGGATACTCAACAGAATATTTGTAGGAATGCTGGGCTGTCATAATGTTGAAGACTGCTCTGTTAGCATGATTCATGATTTAATGGTGTGGAGAGATAAGGGAGAATTAAGTTCTTGGCTATTCTAGACAGCAAGCGGCTGCCTTTTTTTAGCTAGAAATACATTTAATTTGATAAATACTTACTGCATGTGCTGGAAGGAAGGATATGTCTGATCCCCATGCCCCTTCCATCAGAGGTCGCATTTTTCTTCATTGAGCTTGATTTCCCTAATGTTGCCATAAATGAAGTAAGCTTATCAAAACCCGGTCATTAGTGTGTTGAGCCAACAGAATCACAGACTGATAATGAGCAGTTCCATTGACTGGTGTTTATACACTTTTCCATCTTTATTTTTGATCATTGCATCTTTATTATACTAAGCTGTACTGATGCTACATAATCTTTCTTGAACTGTGGGATCAAGCCAACACTGTCTTAATTTCCCTTTGGCTTTTCATATGTAAGCTTATCAGAATTGCTCTAAATGCCTTAATCTCTTTCGCCTGCCCCTCCTTGCAGCAGCCACTGGAGGAATAAGGAGCAGCTTTTTCTTCTCTAGATCTACTGTTTGGTTCACTGCTGCCAAATGCAACTTTTTTATTTATTTTCTCCCTCTGGGTCTGTTGTTGCTTTCTTAAGAAATTAGCTGTTTTATTTCAGGAAAGATGTCCTGCTGTGAGTATATATGATTATGATCGTAATTTGCATTCTTCTTACAATGTAGAGTCACTATGACTTCCTACAGCTTTAGATGCTAGACCAAATTTATGAATATGTTTATTGTTCATCTTTCAGATCAGTGCTGAATATAACATCACATTTGGAGCAAGAATGCAGAATACAGAATATCTTTGTGGCAGCTGACTATAGCAAAAACACCTCAGCCTCTTATTGGATCTTCAGATCCATGGGCAAGCATCCTTGCATAGAAGTTTAACTTCAAGCAGAGGCAATGGTGTAGTTTCATTTAAACTGTTGGCACAACTCAATCCAAAACATAAAAACCGTTTTTGAGGGTATTTTGACTGTACTTACATTGCCTTGAATCCTTTCTTCTGCAGTTAGAGTTGCAGCTTCTGACATTAAGTATATTCTTTTATCTTTCTTTAAATTAGCCAGTCCCTTTTTTTTTTTATTGCCAGACTCTTTGGTCAACACTCTTGTTTGAGTATTAGATTGGTGGGTATTGTGCTTGGTACTGGTTATCTCAGAATTGCTTCTGTCAGGGCAAAGAGCCAGGTACTTTCAACCTTGCCTGCACCTGCTATATTATACCAGGGTTTCAAGGCCAGGCTGGATGGGGCCCTGAGCAACCTGGTCTAGTGGAAGGTGTCCCTGCCCATGGCTGGGGAGTCAGAACGAGATGGTCTTTAAGGCCCTTTCTATCCCAAACCATTCTGTGACTCCATGGTTATGGCAGTTTTGGCCACTAGAACTAAGTCTATTTTGTGTAATTTTTGAGTAGTGGCAGTCATTTCTCTTCTGACGCTAATTACCCTTTACTCTTGCTTACCAGTTTCTTGTTTTCCTTAAAGCAAAGTATAGAAATGTCTTTGAGAGAACAATCTATATCAGTTATATGACAATGTATTCACAGAATATTCTGTATTCAGAATTCACAGCCTTTTTCTGTAGCCCATCTGCATATTGGTTTGTAAGATGTGATGAAATAGCTTTTAATGGCATTTTGAAGAGCTTGGTGGCATTTGGAAGCTCTCACAGACTTTTCCTTAAGCAAGCTGGCAAGTAACTGTGAGGTGTAGAAAGGTGGCTGGAAACCTGATAATGGGTTGCTCACTTGTCAGGATAAATATCTACTTGAGTGCTTTGCAAAGCTGCAAAGGGTTTTCTAGGGATCTGTCCTAACATGATATAAATAAATAGCTTTGCTAATAGTTTGAGTGATAAATTGAAATAAGGTCTTAAGCTAGAGTGATCCCAAGAAGAGCTGCTGCCAGTGTGTTGATCTGGCTGGGTGAAAATCATAGGTAAAATTTTAAAGAAGATTTAGTTAAATCATGTAAATATGGGGACTTGTGGGATGAAAATCTCTTGCATGGATCTCGATGTAAATGTACCCTCCATGGCTGGATAAGACTGTAGTTAGTCAGAGTAGTTAGAGTTTATTAATAAAATGAGAGTATACCTGTTCAGTTGAAATTCAGCAGCAGCATTTGACTGAAATTCAAGTGTTGCCACTGCCTAAGCTGTTCAGAGGAGGGATGCAGTCTAAGGCATTTCAATGTCCACCTTCTAGGTGAAAAAAAAGATTGTCTGCTTAATTGGACTTGAAGTGTGCTGTTTCCAGCAGTGAGTATTCATAAATTGACCCTCTGCTACTTTTAATTGAGGAATCCATTTCAGAGTCTAATGGATTGACACTGCAGCTTATCGTGGCTGCCTTGTCCTGGCCCTTCACTCTGCATCCTCCTGCTGCCTCTGGCCTGTGTGATAAGGGCCATGTTTTCTGTTCTGTGCTGTGCACAGTGGAGCCCTTCTCTGTGACCTAAGGCTGCTGCTGTATCTGGTAATGTGCTGCAGGAAAATGAGAAAGCATCAGGGAGAAAAGAAAAGGGACCTAACACACACAGTGGCAACCCAAGCACATCTTTGCTAAGGAATTAAATTGATAGAGTATAAAATGATCAAAGGTATTTTTCCAGGGCCCAGATCTGAAAAAGATGTCTTATGAAGAAATTATAAAGGGCTTCTGATACAGGCTGTCAGAACTTTTGATATTGTATATTGTTGGTACAGCTTCTTGGCATTTTCTGTCAAGATCAAAATTTTGTTTTATACAGGACATGGAAGTTTGCATTTGTAGCCAGTTGTGCTCCAGCAACAAATAAAAAATACAAAGTGGGTTTCTGTACAGCAGCTGGCCAGAATAGTGTACAGTTTCTTGTTTGTAGTCTACTCCCTGTGATGGATTGGTTACATATTGGGTCCTGGCTATTTAATAATGGAATCTGTTTCTCAAAAGCTTAAATAATGCCATTTGAAAGAGTTATTTCAGTCTTCTAGACTTTTTTTCATATTTGCTGTTTGGTTTCTGCTGCAAAATAGAGAATGATCTCAGGTGGCAGCTGGGAGTTAAATTGCAGAACTTATTTAAGGCAGTTTGGACAAAATGCTGTTACGGTGCTGCTTCTTTTAACAAGAGTAACTTTGTTCAGCAATGGCATAAAAAGGGCAACTTTTTTATTTCCATTTATAGAAGTCTAGGAGAAGCAGAATATTTCAAGAATAATTGAGAGATTTGAATTCACGGAAGTTTTAATTTCCTTTCAATACAGTGTTATGTTTCAAAGTCTATAAGACTGCCTGACAATCTTTTGGTCCCTATGTAGTGAATAAATGCAATAAACTCAGATTTGCAGTGAGATGCAGATTCTTTGTTTTGTGATTGAATTGTAAAATGGGTGGTGTTAGAACAAACCTCCCTTCTTGAAATGGGAGGATTTGCAGAAGAGCTGTTTTAGCAGAAGTATCCCTTTGTTCCTATGGGAGCACCTATTAATATTTTGATACTCAGTACGGATGCACCTTGGGTAAAATAGTTATCTTTAATTCACCTTTATGGCTGCATTCAGCTTGGCTCACTTCAAGTGGAGAAGAAATGATAGAAAAATACTTATTACTCTTATATCTCAAGAGTTCAATGCTGGGTCTGTTTTTATTCTTGCGTGCTCTGCTTGTTTCGGAGGTTGACTCAAGGTCCCTGAAAATTGTGCTTGAAAAGTACCATATTAATTTCGTGTGTAAAAACCTGAGCTTTCTTTTTACTAGACCTTGAGAGTAGAGGATTTGTGCAGACAGAAATAAGCCATGTGTCCTTGGCATTTTCACGATTGCGTATTATAGAATTTACTTTTTTGAGCTCTTGTTACATAACAGTGCATGTGTGTATTAAATGAATTCCTGTGTTTATTCTATAACTCATGACATTAAAAGTGTGTTTTCCTAATCTGTTCCTTCATTTTCATGTGCTTTTCTCAACAGTGTATTCTCTACTCTTTTTTCAACTCTTTGTCTCTTCTTTTTCCTTCTTTTAACACGCAGTCATTCTACAGCTGGAACTACAAACCCGATCTCAGTTCAGAATATGGGATCTTGATTTTTTTTTCTGGTTTCCTCCTATCTCTGCAGCGTTTAAACATTGCCATTTTAATGGGTAAAGCTACATAAAATATGTGTGCAAAGGGAAAGAAAAACATGCCCAAGCAAAAATGTCCGTTATTATGTAGAATTCTCTAACAATGTTTGGACTCAATATTATTCCTATCTTATTGTGCATATTAAACCTTTTTGGTGGAATGTTCAACTTTAAGAGAGAGCTTTCAGGAGCAGGGTTTGCTGAGAGTGGTGGGTAGACAGTTTAATTTTTTTTCTCACTCTGCTTCCACCTTGTTTAGGACTACAACGATGAAATCAGACAGGCACAGCTTCAAGAATTAACATATTTAAATGGTGGCTCAGAAGCTGCAGAAGTTCCAGTTGTCCGTGGAAAAGCATCAATTCGAGCAAGAGGAGTACCTGTTCCTGCTTTGTCCAGGTATGTGGAATTTCATTTGAATGTACGTACTTCAAGCTTCTCCCTTCGAAGACAGTTTCTCCCCCAAGTACAACAGTAAAATACATGAAAGATTCCCAAAAGAAGAGCAAAAGGTCGGGGGAGCAACCTCCATTGGTTGATGAAAGTTTAGTTCATTTGGACTGAATTAACAATGGTCTTGTGGAACTTAAATGCTGCATTTGTAAAGAAGCAGTGCACAGCACAGGAGATGTTCAGTCCTGCTGTGAGCAACTTGATTTTTCTACATTGAGTTGCTCCTTAGGTACGGTCTGTGTCTGGGCCCTATGGAGTTCACAGCAGTAAATCTGTCTTGCTTGATTGATGTGAATTTCAGGCAGTGTCTCTAACTTACACAGTATACTTTTCTCTTTTATGGTACTACTAAGTTTTCATGGTCATGATGAAATGATACAGAAGTACTCTGGAGGTAGCATTTGGATTTTCTTGTCTGAATGACACTTAACTCTGTGAAAGGTGGCTTTTGTTTGATTTGGGAGTAGGCAAAGTCCACTGCTTTTGCTATTTTTCTTTGTTGCGGGAGATGTTTTATTTTTACTCTGGCATTCCCCCATCTTCATTGCAGTACTGAGGTGACAGTTTCAACTCATTCATGAAAACAAAATCTAAGCTAAATTCGTAACTGTTTGTTACAGAGTACAGGGATTGTGGCTGCAGCACCTAAGTGACTGTTAATTTTGGTACTCTTCTGTGTACAGTTCTTGTTAATGCGTCTTGAAACTTGCTTTTCTGAATGAAAGTTGTAAACTAATTTCTTGTTTCAATGCATTTCTCGTAAACTAATTTCTGAATAATACCCTGAAGCATTTTGCCTCAGATGACAAATCAGATTAGGAGAAGCAGTACTAAGGAAATACTCCATTTGTATAGATCTGCTTAGTTACGTGTATCCTGACAATGATTCAAATGAATTGCAGAGTTCATCTTAATTTAAATAACTTATTCTTACTGTGGGTTGTGTCCTGGGAGAAAAAAAAAAATAAATCATCAAATTGTTGTTCCTGTATTTTGTAATTTTATGTAAATATATATGTATATATGTATATTCTGCTTTTCTTGATTTTTAGTGTTCTGAGTAGTGTTAATTATATACCAAGGTTCATTCCTTGGCACTGGAATCAGTCATACAAGAGTTCTGTCAAATTGGAGACCTCGTTTGATTTTGGAAGTTTTTTTGGTTTTGTGGTTTTTTTGTTGTTTTTGTTGAGTTTTTTTTTTGTTGTTGTTTTATTAAATATCTGTATGTAACTTTGCCACAGATGCCTGTAATGGTTCGGCTACAGATGCTCAGTACAGATATATTTGCAGTACTATTTCAAGTTTTATTTCCATGTCCTTCAGCTAATATTTCTGGGGTACAGAAGCTATTGTTTTGTCAGACCCTATCACCAAAGCTTGACAACTAATATACACTGTTAGTACCTAGTATGTGCATATGTGAATAGTTTTTTAGAGTACTGCATTTCTAATATCATTAGTTCTGTCCTCTGGATTTTGGTAAAGTATTTTTTTCAAATCTGCATTTTACACAAGAGATACACTATTGCAGCTTACAGAGCCCTGCATAGTTGGTGTACAACTACTGAAGTGCCTTCAGGGTAAATTTAAATGTTATTAGTGTTTGTTTTGGAGATGGCAGTAAAAGGTTGTGTTTTTTTCATCAGCATTTTTCACATATATTCTAAAGCAAAGTGAAAGGGTTTCTGTTTGACTTGTCCTTACTTCAAGGCTTGTCTTAAACTCCAAGACACTTTTCTCTCAAATTGAAGTGCTCTGTTACCATATTCCTTAAGTGAAGTTCAATTCTGTTGCTACTGAGATTGTACAGCCACTGCACTGAAGATCTCAAACTCAGTTAAAATGCTCTGATTCTTTTTTTAGTAGAAATGGATGTCAATGAATAATACTTTCGTTGAAGCAAAGCTTTTAAGGCTTTGTCTCAGTGTTGGATAAAACAGTTTCAATAGGCAGCATCCCTGAGCTATCCAGGAGAAGTTGAAGCAAAGCCTCAGAAGACTTGAAAAACGAAGTTTAAATCCTTGATCCTAAACTTAGTTGTAATCTACAGAATGGTTTTATGGTACCAGCCTTAATACATGAAACATCCTATAAAGTGTGTTTAAGTTCTCACTTTTGAAACCTTTTTTACTCCTGAATAGTTTTAGTTTAAAAAAAAAAATAAAATAAAAAAAAATAAACCAGGTACTGATTTTTGGCTCCTTATCAGACATCTGAGAACTGGATATATTATATCTGATCAAATCTATTTCTAGCTCCATAACAAAATTTTATTTTGTAGAAAACAGTACATTTATGTTTGCATGCAAAACCTCTAGCTTATGTGCAGACATTCCTGCATGTGGTAGGTAATTTCCTAGTGGTTGTGGTTTGGCAACTCTGTGTTCTTTTTTCTGGATTATTCCTTATTAACTAAATTTTTATTACTCTAGAGCCAAGTAAGGTTTTGTGGGTGACTGGATGGAATTTGTTCTGGAAGAGCTGTTTGTGTTTTGCAAGCTTTACATTCAGGAATGTTGTTTTCTCCATCTGCTTCCTATAGCTATTTCCTTTTCCCCCACCTTATCCCAAGTTTTTTTTCCCCTAATACCATTAAAGATGACCTTCAGATGTAATCATAGCACTTCTATTTGCTGTAGTGTTCATGCTGAGCACTTAAACTATTTTGACGTAACCCCTCTTCTGTACAACAAGAAGGGAGAAGGGTGAAAGTCTGTTATTTATTCCTTTGTTTTTATTATGATCTTAAATTATTTTCTGGAGGCAGCTATATAAAATGATCTTACCAGTTGCTTTTTAATTTATTGCTATAGCAAGCTTAGAAGGATCCATGGTGTTTAATGTGATGCTGTTAAGATATGAAACTAGAAAATGTAACTCTCTATGAATCAGTGGTTTTTTAGTGCATTTGTATTCCCATCCTGAATCAGTGCATTATAAATGATAGCAACCAAAATGTGAATTTTGATTTCTGATTAACTAAAGACTTAAAATGCATATGTTAATCTTCTAGTGGGAGGTGTCCCTGCCCACAGCAACAGAGTTGGAATTTGATTATCTCTAAGGTCCCTTCCAGCCCAAACCTTTCTGTGACTCTATACCTGTTAATGTGCACCTCTAAGGAGGCTTTTGTAACTAAAGCAGCATTTCTCTCTAAACTTCACACCATTTTAAGAATAAAAGTAAGATTCAAGGATCATTCAATTGTGACTCCAACTGGGATGTTTTAGAAAAGTGAAATTCTAGAGGATGATAATAAAAAGTTTAAGAATTTGCCTAAAAGGTCCTTTTTACGCCTCGGGGTACCGTGCGGGGAAGCATTTAATTTCATTTATGGCTAAAAATCAGGGCTAGAATCACAGAATGGTTTGAGTTAGGAGGGACCCTTAAAGACCATCTCATTTCACCCCCTGCCATGGGCAGGACACCTTCCCCTAGACCAGGTTGCTCAAAATCCCACCCTGGCCTTGAACACATCTAGGGATGGAGCATCTGCAGTTTCTGTGGGCAACCTGTGGCAGTATTGTCTCACCACCCTCAGATTTCTTCTTTATGTCCAATCTTCGATTGAAAGCTGTTGGCCCTCATCCTATCAGTGTGGATCCTGATAAAATTACTCTTTTTCTTATAAGCAGCTCCACTTAGTTATTGAAAGGCCACTGTAAGGGTAGAGCTGGCTGAGTTCACACCCCAGATTGGGAGATTCTATTTGAAACAATAGTCTCATTAAAGAAATTGAAGATTTTTGGTTTATGCTTTCAAGAGGGTGTGGAGTTTATTTTTTTGCTTTCGCATTTATTATTCATATTTCAGTCTATGCGTGGCTGGGGTCCTAATCTTTGAATGTCTGTCAATGTCTGGGGAAAAATAAAACTGCTACAGAAGCTGTGAGATAGAACTTGCTGTCTTATGTGTTAGAAGATGAGCTGATGTGGATCACTGCTTCAGTGTGCTCACAACTTCCAGCTGCTTTTCTGCCATGCCTGGAATGAACTGGTTTCTCTTCTTGAAGAATAACTTTTTCTTGAGAACATGTAGGTAGTGAAGTGTAAACGATTCTGTAGCACAAAATAAATATTGGACAAAGCCAGTTCAGGGTCTAGGCCAAGGGCAGATATTATTAATGTTCATTGTGTTTTGTTTTAGTTTTGAGATCTCCCATTTTCCACAAAATTGAAACATGAACATATGTATTACTGTTTTAAAAATGCAAATATGAAATGAAACTTGTGTAAGCATGTTTACTCAATGGTGGGGTTTTTTTATTTTCAAAAAGGTGAAAAGTCAGGAATCTTGAGTTTTGAGCTGTAGCACTGAAATAACAGGTCTGTTATTTTTCAGATGTATAATATAAAACAAAAATGTTTACTGCTTGAGGAACATTGAATGTAGCTGGCTGTGTTCAAATGAAGGTAATATATCAACATCTGGTAACCAAATTTGTTAGATCTATTTATTGAACAGTGTAAATTCCTTCAGATACATAGAATTATGAATGCTAAAAATAAAGAATTTCAAGTGTTTCCTCATTGAATAATAAAGTGTTCGAGAATCATTCCTAAATTTTGCAAGTATTTTTATTTTAAAGCTATTAATACATTTCATGTTTCTGGGGATAAATAGTGGAAAGGATCTTCTTATCATAAACTGTTCCAACTTTTTTTTTTTATGAGAAGTGAAGGAAAGCTGTGAACTGACTCTAATTCTAATTTCATGATCAGAGTAATTTTAGTAACTCAGCCATCCAGTGACTGGCTAAACTTGAAATAAAAATCAGTGTGATTCTAGAGCAGAGAAAGTGCTAAATAAAATTATGAAAATGGCTGTTGCTGAGAGCAGCTGGAGATGAGTGTGAGATGCTGTGCCTGCTACTGTGTAAAAGGCAGTAACTTGGTTTGCTGTAAATAAATCCTAGAAACACTGTGGTGGGACTACTAGAAAGTAGAAATATCAAATGTTATTGGTAATGAAGGCCAAAGAGGAGGTATCTAAGTTGTGTAAGTTGGTAAAATACTATTTCAGTGGGAATCAGTGATTAGATTAGTACTTGTGAACTACTTCTGAGTGTTCTCAAATGTTTTGAGTCTAACATTGTGTAGCATGGTTCTAAGTGGTATTGGATTTTGGTATTAGATTTTCTTGAGAATGTTTTTACGTACAATAAATTCAGGATTCAAACAATGAGATGATAATCATAAAATTCAATACTTCAGTAATACTGTAAGTGGACAGAGTAAGGTAGGCTTTGCATTTGTACGTTTTTAGACACAAACCATCTTCTGTAATTAGAGTGTTTACAAAGCATCTTTTGACACTTTGGTTAGAGGCTTTTTCTCCCCTTCTTCAGTGTGTTTATAGTTTTGTAGAAATTGTGCTTCAACTTCGTATTTTCTTTTTCCTCATATACTGAATTGCAAGTATAAGTAATAAAATAATGACATAAGAGGAGAGTTAGATTCCAGCAAAAACAGCTTTCATTACAATATCTTCAAGGGATGATGTGGTATGTGGGTTAAATTAGATTATTCTTCCCATTTTGTAGTGAAATAAAATATATTAAATGAGTTAACTGGGATTTGCTTTACTTAGTCTAGTCCATGGTACCCAGATATAAAAGCCTTTTTTAATGCAGAGCCTACAAGATAATTACTTAACTTCAGGAGTAAAATTATTCAGAAAATACAAATTTAAATTACTTGTGTTTAATGGAGAAGGGTTAACGTCTTCACTGGATTCACCACTGCCAGATTAATAAATTCAGGAAAATCAAACCCAAAGTGATTATAAAGATGAAACAAATATTTCAAATTTTCTTGAAGCAGTAATAAACTGGCAATAAAATGTTTCTCTGAGAGCAGAGCACAATGGACTGAAGCGCACAGATGTATTTTGTTGTTAAAGCCTTTTTGGAAGTGACAGTAACAGCACCTGGCTAGGCAATAGGATTTGCTGAGTGTGTTTACTGCTAATAATTAAGTACTAGTGTGTGCATGATAGAAATTGCAGTCAATAGGTACTTAAAGTTTTTTTTTTCAAAAACGTAGCAAAAAGAAAATCAATTGCTACTGTCCCCTGTGATGCTCCAGTACTTGTGTACTGCAGTGTTGTACTCTGAGGGGATATTGTCAAGGACCTTTTTATTTCACCTTTACTGAAAATAGGACTCTCTAACCCTGTTCCAAAGTATTTTCACAATCAAAGTACTCAAATTTGGAGACACATCTGAGGGAGGTTCAGTGCTTGTTTGTGCATGCCATCAGCCTGGATATGTGGACTCAGCACTGTAAGAAGTTTCTGTGGGTTCTTACTCCTAAGGGATTCTTATTGAGGACATTCCAAAGATTTCTGACAGGGACAGAGATGATGTCATGGTAGAGAGGAGAGAAAATAAGGACAGAAAATCACCTTTCTTGTATTTCAGGATATCAGCTGGTGGCCAAGGCTGACAATGGGCTAACAAACCACCCTTGATAATGTGTTACTTGTTACAAAGGTTTTACAAAGAAAATAAAACTAGTTAGCAGTGGGCTAGCAAAGACAAGGAGAGTTGGTGGCATCTGAAATTTGGCCTGCAGAAGGATGTCCTTGCGCAAAGAAGCGAGCAGTGGAAGTTGTATAGGAACCATGAGAAGTCTGATTTAATGGTAAGGCATATCTGAATGTGATAAAACAGATCTCGGATAAAATATGTAGAATAATTGTTCTAATCATTAGCAGTTGCACAAAGATTCTTTAATTTATAGGCGAGATAGTTGTAGAAGAGAAAGGGTAGAGAGCAGACCCTCTGTGCAGTTTCTTCAGAGGCTTCAGAAACAGATGGATACCCCTCAGAAGCAGTTGATTAGGAGATGAAAAGTCCAGGAAAGGATGAAATTCTAAAATAAGCTTCATTCAGTTTTGTTTGGTCCTGTGTCTGGTCACCAGAGAGGAGCCCAGCACCTCCTGTTCCACTGCTCCCCTTGAGGAAGGGTAGATTGTGCTGAGGGCATCTCTCAGCCTTCTCCATTCCTCTGATGTTTCTGTTGGATCCATCAGATAAGCCTCAGTTGTCATTTATAATATGAAGTGCCTTAATCTACTTAATTGTTCCTAATATGTGAACAGTTCTATACTGTTCATCATCTTTGACATAGTTTCTGATGCACTTCCAATTATTTTATGTTTGGGTTTTTTTTTAATTAGGAAAGAAGCTGATTTAGGAAACAAGTCTGTGAGTACACACGGCTGAATAGGGAAGTTGTGTGTACACTCATGTTTTCTAAAACTGTATTTTTAGTGTCCTGATCTCCGGGCTAATCTTAATTCTAGATGTTCTATAGGCAGTCATAGTGCAGAACCTATTAGCTGGTGTAATGGTAGGATATATAAATTTATATGTGTCTGTGTATTAACTCCCAAGTGTCCCCTCCTGTAAGATGGATTTTTTTAGCTATTTTCTTTTCTAAAACATTCAGGTTGGGATTCAACTACCTACTAGAGTAAGCATCTGAACCTCTATTGAAGTTTATTGAAAAATAGCGCTCATACTTCTTTGTTCCTTTTGTTCCATAATTTGTCTCTTAAAGCATTGGCAGCACTATCCAGTGGATTACTGTAAGAACAGCTCTGCACTGAGAAACATGTTTGGTTGTTCTTGGTTGTGCAGCAGAATCTTAATGTGCATGTGCATGCAGACATTCATATATATGAATTTATCTGCACTGGTGATTGAGGCTACCTCTGGAACCTCTTGTTTCCTGATTCTGGGACAATTGAAGGACTTCAGTATTCTTGGAACTGCTTTTCTGAGTATTTTGTTTTATTAGGATTCTTCCTCTGAGGTTAGAGTTGGGTTCAGCCTTTCATGTCATACCTCTTGTAAAACCTCTTCTAGCCTTAGTGAGCTCCTTTTGCCCTTTCTCAGGCCTTTTCTTTTTTGATAACTGTTGTGTATTTGCTGTCTTCCCATAGAATTGCTGTTTTCCTGCACCACATATGTACATTTTATTCTTTTAAAAACTTTAAAACAAAATTTGTATAGCTGTCCTTTTCAAATGTTGCAAAGGTGTTTGATGGTTCCTGTTTAAGTGGTTTCTCAATATTTTGAGTCTGTTCATTGTAAATGTCCATCAAGCTTCTTTAGTTCCCCTATAACTTCTCTAGAAATAATTCTTAAATTAAGCGCGTATACAATTTACAATATACTGACTTTAATACAATGTAAAAGAAATAACAATTTACAGTGTCTAAAAATGTCCTCTTAGCATCATAACCTGATACAGCTAAAGTCTGTGTGATGCTCATTGAACTCTCCTGTCACTGGGTTTTCTGTCTTGGTGCTTTTCCAGTCTCCCAGCCTGGTGCAGTAACCATGAGAACCACACATCTCAGATCAAGAGATTCTGTAGGAGGAATGAATGAAGTTACGAAAAGTTAAGATCATAAATAATCTCTCATAATACAAGAAAAATATTATTTCCCACCTGTCACCATTCCAGTCCTATTAACTGTTTTTGGAAATGCAGAAAATACTTCATCACATGGATCTGGTTTTCTAATATCTTCTCAAGAAAAAATCTATGCTTGCTTGAAAAACTGTATCTTTTTCTTCCCTTAAATGTTCTTCCATGTTTTTCAGGATATCCCATTTCCTGCTTTCACTTGCACCTTGCCTGAAGGATGCTGTCATGATTATGCCTTGTGATTCTTGAATCTTTTTACTGACCTTTTTCTTTTTTTGACTTGGTATTGATGACAGTCGATGCCTCTAGGTTCATTTCCCTTTCTCTGGCTTCTCTTGGAAAGTATCACATTTGCTATTTCTTTATATTGCTTTAGCAGGCTGTGTCTGGGAATTTTACTGCTCACCCCTGCCCCCACTACTGTGAGGTCAAATAAGCAACTGGTACCCTGTCCTGAGGAGGCATTCTACAGATTAGCCAAAACCAAGTAATAAGCACAGTTTTAAATCACTTACTCTCTTGGCTTGTTTGAAATACTTTGACTGTATTTTGATGGTAATTAAAATTAATAAAAATCAATCCTGGTTGTATCTTTAAATTTTTTGAATTCCTCATTCAGTGATGCAGTTTTTGAAATACTACTTATTTGTGGTGGAATGATTGCCTTATTTTCTGTTTTGTTTACTGATGTGGAATTATATAACTTGTATGAAAAGGGATAAGAAATTGGGAGGCCAAATCTGGATCTTTATAATACTGTTCAAGTTGAAAATTTCTGCTGAAATCAGGACATTTTTACTCAATTATGGTTCTTGAGATTGATTAAATAATGACTTGGTAGGTAGAAAGATAGGGTAGAGCTTGTGCCTTTTTTCCTTCTGTGTATCTGTTAGAGTGTGTAAGGGTCTGACTTCTTTGGAACAATCCTATTTGCTAACAGCAGACACTCAGACTCAATTATAGTTCATCGGCTGAAATTATCCCCTTAAAAAGAAGATGTCTATTAGCAATGTTTTAGACTGTTTAAAAGAGAGTAAATGATGCAAATTTCTCACAGATTGGGCCTCCAAGTCTCTCCCTTTACTACAGAGAGGCAGGAGGAAAAGCCACTTCTAAATGGATCAAATGTTTTTTGAAAACTGGTTCAAGTGAAGTCTCATCTTTTTCATCCATATGTTAAGTCTCCAAAGTAATGGAATGCAAGTCAGTGCTTGTTATCCTTTCAGAATTTTTTAACCAAATATACTGTCGTTTAGTGTTCTTAAATACATGTAGGACATCAGGTTATATCCTATAATCACCCTGCACATCTTGCTATGTTTGGATGTTTCCCGAAACAGATGAAAATCTCTTCAGAAGCAGAAGAAAATGTAATTTTTGTGACCCACTCAGTGTCTTGCACCCAGTCTAATTTTTGGGTTGTGTTCAGAAGCTTTCACAGGATCAGAAGGGAGTGGCAGCTGTGCAGGGTTAGAGTAAGATATAGCCTGACACCTTCAAATGAAGCTGTTGTTCTGTGCTTGTGATTTCACATACTAGAAATCAAATTCCAGTGAATTTGACTGGCTCCAGCAGATTGTCTTGGGTGTGTCTGGGTGCGTGAGAATGACTCAAGTCAGAGCAAGGTTCATCACTTAATCCCATGTCTAGTTTCTATCTTCCAGCATTTTTTTGCATAATGCATAATCGGATTTAAGCCTACAGAGAAATGACAAACTCTAAATCTCTTTTAGACTTTTTCTGGCCGTAGCAAAGCGAAACTTCCATGGAGCGGGGGAGGGAGGTGTTGGCAGGGAGGTCTGGGAATGGTGTTTAATGGTGAGCGATCCCTGTGTTCGCAGGGGCCGTGGGGGAGTGCCTCCACCCCCAGCAGGAGTGCCCAGAGGTGCACCAGCTCCCAGGGGAGTCCCTCCCAGCAGAGGACCAGTGAGTCGGAGCCGGGGACTTCTGGCAGCCAGAGCACGAGGGGTTCCTCCCCCAGCAGGGTACCGGCCCCTGCCACCGCCCCCGGCCCAGGACACCTACGGGGAGTATGTAAGTGGGGATGGGGATGGGCATGGGCATGGGCATGGGGTGGTCCTGCCACAGGGCTCGCATCCCTACAGAACTCTGCACAGTCTCTCATTAACACCTAATTAAGTCCTACACCCAACATCTGACAAATGTGGGCATCTCTCTATACCATTTCAGACGTTAACTGTTTAATTAATTAATTAAAAAAGTCATCTTATGTGTGTACACCACCATAAAGACATTTACAGTGCATTTGGCAAAATAGTTATGTACCTCTTAAATGTTTAATATTAGGTTTCTGCTTTCCAAAAAAAAAAAAAATTGAAAAATCACAGTGTTGTAGACTTTTTAATTCTCAGCTAAAACAGAATAATATTCTAATCCTCCTTCCCAAGCCTATCTTTGTGGTCATATAGTTGTTTAATTATTAGACAAGTAAAATATTTTTATGGAAGCTTCAGAACTAATCCTAAAATTTTAACAATGCACACTGTATCTTAATAAGCCATACATATTCATCTTGATTTTATTGTATTAAAATTAGAATCATATCAAAATACTTCTTATGTTGTATATGACAAAATTATGCAGTTATGAATTGTTAGGGAAAATTTAAATTGAACTTAGAGAGCAGTAAGATAGAGAAAAAAGAACATTAAATCAAAATTATAGTGATAAAAATGAATTTAGTCTTAAAGAAAAGTAATACCTTCAAGGACAATGCTTTTAGTGCTTTATATATACTAAAGGTTTTAGTGTGCTCTCTTTACAGCCCAGTGTGTCTGGACTTAATCTCTGTTGTTTAGACTAGCAAAAAAGGAGATTGTGTTTCTGAAAATATTGTTGCTATTTAGATATTTTTAGATTTTTTTTTTTTCCTAAACCTTTCTTTCAACTACCTTAATCTCTCTTCCTTCAAAGATCTCCACCAAAACTACCTGAATCAAATACCAGGGTTTTGTTTTTTTTCCTTTTGGCAGAAACCCAGCTTTTGTAGCTTTTATAGGGAAGAAGTTTAATGTTAATGTAAGCATTTATGCATATAACTGAACAATTCAGAAGAAGTTAATGTAATTCATTAATTTTGAGGAAGAATGCTTTAACAACATGCCTAAATTTCCCCTGGCTATACTTGACTAGTCAAAGTAGGTACTGCACATAAGTGGTTCTCTCAAAATGCCTTCAAAAGAATCAGTCCTCATTGAATAGTGTGTTTCCAGGACATGCATTCTAGAACACATAGAGAGATGTATAATGTAAACCTCTTTGAGTAACTTCATATTTATATATAATCTGCTATTTATGGCATGTGTCTATAGAAGTGGTGTGGAAGTAATAGCTGTTTGCATCAGTATCCTGAATTATGCTTCACATCTGGGAGAATAATTAGAAAATAGCACTGTATAGAAAAATAGTGATGTGCTAAATAACTTAGAAAAAGAATTTTCTTTAGAACTGAATCACTTACCTTTCAAAAAAGATACCTTAGCTGGGATAGATATAGATAGATAGATAGATCTGCTACTTAAAGCTGTAGTTGATAAAGCCATCCTAGGTGGTCTTTTTTTTTTTTTTTTTGGAAGAACGTTTAGCAGGGACATAAGTCATTGGTGTATTGCAAGTTCAATGTTAAATTTGATGCTTGGTATTTAACCTGTCCATTTGCAGTACATTATCCAAGTGCCTTAACTATGTCTTTTACAGGTCAAGGGAGCATGGTAGGAGTCATGAGTAGTATTTCTGTGCCTCCTTTACTGATTCCTGTTTAGTTATATCTAATACTGAACATTAGTTTGCCAACCTGAGCAGAATAAGGTCTTGTTGATTGAGAAGTGTTGTAGAATGAGAGCATCAAAAAGACTTGGGGGTACCATAAGCTATTTTAAGCACCATCAAAGCTTTGGAGACAGATATCCAGAGAGGTTACAGAGAAACATATAGAAGTGTACTGTGCTTTTGTGGCAAGGTTTTGATAGCCGAGGAGTGCAGGGGTGGCTTCTGTGAGATGCTTCTGGAAGTTTCCCCCATGTCCAGCAGGGCCAGTGCCAGCCAGCTCCAAGGTAGTTCTGCTGCTGGCCAAGCCAAAGCCCAGCAGCAATGGTGGCACTGCCTCTAGGATATGTATTTAAGAAAGAGAGGGAGGAAATACCCAGTCTGGAGCAGTCTGCTCCTATCGGACTTCATCCCATGGAAGGGACCAACAGCAGAGCTGTTCATGGAGAACTTCAGCCCAAGGGAAGGGCTCACATTGGAGGAGTTGGTGTTGGCTTGTCCCTGTGGGAAGGATCTGATGCTGGAGCATGTGAAGAGTGGGAGGTGTCCTGTCCCTGAGGAGGAATGAGCAGAGACAAGGTGTGAACTCACCACAGCCCTGTTCCCATCCCCCTTCATTGTTACAAAGGAACAAGTATAGAATTTTGAAGTGAGGTTGAGACTGGGAAAGAAGGGAAGAATGCAGGAGAAGGTGTTGCTAAATTGAGTTTTTAGTTCTCATTATCCTATTCTGATTTTATTGGTAATGAGCTAATATCCCCCAGCTGGGTCTGTTTTGCTTGGGACAGTAACTGGTGAGTGATTGATCTCTGCTTTTATCTTGAGCTTTGAGACTTTTGTTATGGTTTCTCTCCCCATCCACCTGAGGGAGTGGAGTGACAGAGCAGCTTTGGTGGGCTCCTGGTGTCCAGTCAGGGTCAACCCACCATAAGACGACTTTCTCCTGAGGATTGGAAAGTCCTGAGGATTCATGAAGCTTTTCATTCCCTTAGGCTTAAAAGCCTTCACTTTCTACTCATTAAACTAATGTGAAACTAATGTGCAAGTCCAGAAGGAAGCAAACTGTGTATGGATGGAAGCTTTGAACCACTCACTCCTGCAACTGAATATTTCAAAAGTGATTTAAGGCTTTCAGTATGTATAGTCCTTGCCCATTTCCTCTGTTGAGTGCTATTAAATCTACAATGAATTACAAACAGCTTCCCTTTTCTTCCACTCCCTTTGCTAACTCTATGTAGTCTGTGGAACCAGTGAATTTTTAACATCTATGACTAACTTCAGTTCTGCCTCCTGCTTATCCTGATGTCTCTCCTTCCTATTCTTGATTTAGTAGCTGTTTTTTTAAAGTTACCATCAAAATGGGAAGGGGAATGCCTGTTTCATTCTGAAAAATTGGAAGGGTTACTTCTGGAGGCAGTATTTCACATGGGAAAAATATCACAGGCAAAAAGTCGTTAATTTGAGATGCATTTTTGTGGGCTGAAGATCAAGCCAACTGTGTGAACATTGCTGTCCTGTGTTTAGAGCCCACAGGGAAGTGTTCCAAAACCTTGGCCAATAGAGAAGACTCAGAGTGAGCTGCCTCTGTCTTCTATCAGCTTCCAGGGGTCTTTGCACTAATGGTCTTTGAATTCTTTGGCTTTCTCTGCAGGAGTCACGCAGCACACTGGACTACCAACAATATTTGCACACCTTTCCAGTTCAGTATAAGTAGTTTTCCCACTCCACTGTTGCCACTCTTACTCACATATGAGTCTCAACCACAGGAGTCATTCCTCCTGAGTCCCCACCAAACTGTTAGTACCATGATGAAGCTCTTGAAGCCACTAAATGACAGTTTCTTAGCATTTTTTCTGAAGACTGACTCTTTTATAGCTGTAGCATCAGCTGAGACAGGAAAAATTCCAGCCTCTATAGCCAGCCAGCTTTATAATCACTGTCCTGACCTCACTGCTCTGGTTGCTGTGATAAACTTGCTCTGAAGACTAACGGGACTCTCATTTTTCTTTTCTCAACTGCTCAGGTCAGGAGAAAACATGTTGTGACTTGTGAAGCATGGCCATTACATTATTTTTGTAATAGTTGAATGAGGGAAGCAGTACTGGGTATATGCTGCATTTCTTGAAGCACTTACAGATGGTTTCAGGAGCATTTGTCTCTTAATTAAATGTGAATTTGTCTCTACTCATTGAACTATACTGTGTAATAGATAAAAATATTTTTATGGATTTTTAAGCTGACAACTTATTCCACTAAGATAAGAAATAGGAACTGTATTTAAATGCCACCTGAAATTTTCAAGCTTTTCCACAATTTTTCAATAAGCAGGGAATTAGTAGCTGTGTAAGGTCAATTCCTTAGCATATGCTGAGTCAAACATAGGTTAGAACAGAACTGCTCAGTCTCAGTTACTGTCTCATAACATTTGCTGCTCTTGGCCTCATCCTGCTGTTGTCATCTTTGCAGCTTCTAACCTGTGAGGCTTTTTTCCAAATTAGCAATGCACCAGTGGTACTGAAGCTTTTTAAGAGTAGATTTTTATTTGATGCTTTTCTCATTTTACAAAGGCAAATATTTTGCAGATAGTCTGCCAGTCTTTCAGTTCTGTACTTTGCATGACTATATTTGTGATGATCCTGTGTCAAGTCCTGTTTTGGCTGCTTAGTCGTGTCAAATGCAAAGTGAGTTTTATCTCAGTTCATAATCAGATATTTAGGGATTAAGAACTTTAAACATGGATTTAAAACCTGTTGCTCTGGCAGTGTGGAATGTCTACACTAAATAAAATAATTCATCAGTCTAGCATGTTGTGGCCAAGACTTCCTTCAACACTGCTTTGGAAGACCGTGAGATGTAAATATTTCTCCCTGTTTTGGGGAAAATTTGTGGCAGAGCTTTATTTCTTGGCCAATTTATTGATGTTTTCTGGTGGTCAGACAAGGATTAACTCAGGGGCAGAGTTTTCTGATTCAGTGACCACATGTATAATTTCTAGCAGCTAATGCTTCAATAACATTGCTTTGTGTATTAAGAAATGGAACTAAGATAGAATGTCTACCAATAAGAGACCAAGGGAGCCTTTCTAAGGTTAAGTAAATTGTAATTTGAAAAAGATCACTATGAAATATTTCCAATTGGTTTTCAAGATTATTTTAACTTGGATACAGATACAGGCCACTCAGAAGGATGTACAGAACAGTTGGATGTATAAAAATTTAATGATAACAACAAACTTCAAAACCTACACCTTAAAATCTACATTTAGTTGTTTCTTCTTTCTACAAAGCCATAAAGGTTACAGATTTTTTTTAAGATTCATAGTTCCTGAAGTATTCATTTGTGGATATTTCCAGAAATGCATTGCTATAACTGATGAATGAAGCAGACTTCAGATTCAAGATTGTAGTTCTCACACTAAGTCTGTATTGTGAGACTATAATTACTACTGTATGTGTACTGTGAAGTACATGTGTGTTACTGGTATTACAATACTATGTGACTATGCTTGTCCTGTTTCCCAAGAGAAATTAGGAGAACCCAAAACATTACCATAACCTGCTCTCTAACAAGATTTTGCCCAAAATAATGAGCAGATGGTGTTGCTCTGTCTCTCTATGTGAAATCTCAGTATTCTTCTGGTAGTGGAAGGCTTGTAGTTCAAATTCCCGTTATAGGTATTCTTGTTCCCTTGGTTCTCTCTGGAGATGATGTGCTGACCACCAGGATGCTGTCCCAGCATAGACAGTGCTTTCTGTCCTTTTGGTTTTATAGGAAATCCTACAGACTTGGTAAGCCTTAGGGAAAGTTGATTCACAAATATTTGTCTGGATGGTTAAGAAATTAATTTCATGATCCAGTGATTATTAAAAATATGAATGTAGGTATCCATTGGAGAAAAGAATGATTGCAGTCCTACTGTTTATGGGGAAGAAAAATCCCATTCCATCGGAAAACCTATAGCCTGTTATTTAGTTCACTTCCTTAGAAAGCCAGTGCAAATTCTGATTTAATCTCCGGCCTTAAGCTTGAATTCCCTGTCTCCCTATTGAGATCATAATTAATTCAGATTTTGAAAAACTGAAAATTAGGATTAATGTGGAAGCAATTTCTTGGAGCTATTAATACACTGCTGATTTTGCATGGTGAACAGTTTTTAAAGTAGAGTTTTCTCATTAACATTCACTTGCTGTTTGGGGTTGAAGAAAAAAAAGAGAAAAGTCTTTGTATACCATATAAAAAAACCCCAATTTTTTATTTACAAATAAAGACTTCTTGAAGTTGAGGTGGCAAAATATTAGTGAAAGTAAGGGCTAGTCAGATGACGTAAGATGACAGAAGACTTTGAAAAGAATTTAAATTCTTGGATGAAGTTCAAGTATAATTCGTGTCACTTTGCAAGATTTACACCATGTTTTAATTTACCTGAGTCTTGTGAATGTTGATAGCTTCCTAATGGCATGCAGCATTTTAAATCAGTGAGTTTATTTGCTTAATTGTTTTGAATTTGAAGCTTTTTATTTGAGTTCCTGGAAAAGGACTTGAATTAGCTTCAGTCTCTTAAGAACTAGAGAAATTATCTTTTGTCCATGTTGTCTCTATTTTCCCCTTTGTGTATAAAGTTATAGTTTCCATTTAGGTATTGTGCCATTTTTTAAGCAGTTTACTCACTGGCCTTCTGGCATTTTAGAAGTGCTACCACTGTTCTTAAATTCAGGGGAATTTGTGTAAGGCTTTTGGAAACCAAGTTCATAAAATCAAAGCATGATTTCTTGGCTCTTTCTTCCCAAGACAATACTCTTTTTCATAGTAAATAGGACAAGCAAGAAGAAATAAATGTGGGGGAGGGGGAAAAAAGATTTCATATTTTAAGCCCTTCAATTCACTGATTTGTTTAATTTAAAATCTTTTATCTTCTCTGGGGTTTTCAGGATGAGATCGAGAGAGAATGCAAAATGTTTCTATTTGCCCAGGAACTGGGGCTGTGGAAAAAGTGGAGTGTTTTGGAGAAAAGGCTGAAGAGCTTTCCCCCTTGCCTAAATTGGTGTTCACCTATAAAGTTCCTATAAAATTCTTTTCCAAGTATTTTAGTTGAAGCTGCTTATCTGAAACTTGGTGTTACTGAATGAGTCCTCCTGATTCTGACACTGCTCCCTGCTGTTGTGTATCGAAAACCAGACTTGTTTTGGTCTGATAGTAATTTGGCTTAAATGTTGTTGTCTATATTCATTAGCAAGTCCTTAGGGTTTTTTTCAGGTGCATGAAAAAACAATCCACTGCTTCATCTCTCATTCTAGGAAAACCTTATTTGTTCTGGTTGGATATGCACTAGGCTCCTTCTGGATGAAAACAGATGAAAATCTCCAAAATAAGAGCTTACAGTCTGTGCATGTTTGCTGCTAATGTCCTTGATGGTGGCACTCAGACTTAAGATGGTTGTAGCTACCCATATTTGTTTTGATTGGCCCATATTCTCTGTTGATTAAATGAGGGGGGATGTTATTCCCACATAACAAAATGGCTGTTCCTTCTCTTTATATTTCTAATTTGCCAGAAGAAGTTCATTCCACTGCACTGATGTTGTTTTGTGTTCTCTCCTTCAAATTAATCTCTGCACAAACTTTTTTTCTTAAATTTGATAGTTTTTATCTAAAAGGAATATGTTCCTCCAGTGTTCTGGGATAAAGTACTGGTGTAAGTATTTCAGAGAATGATGAGGAAAAGGAAACTGGGTAAGAAAAAAACATTTTAGCCGTAGTGATAACGGCCTTATTTTTTTCCTTGGATGGATTTCCTTAGATGGGAACAACTGGAAAATTGATTTCTTATTGATTTCATTATATTTTTTCCCAGTTCTGCAAATGGCCTTTTTGTAAAAGGCCACTTTTACCCTCTTCTTTCTTCCTGTTTCTCTGTGCTGCTCTGTGAAACATTGTTCATTTTCCGTAAAGAGGGTCCAAACAGTAGTCTGTCATTGTCACTGCCAGCAGATTACAATTTAAAACCACCATTTCCTGTTCTCCACTTGCAAGGGTTTGTTCAGAGTACTGCTGTAATTAAAAAGCACTGATGAGCAAGGTTTAGCATGATTTATAATGTTTTGGAGAATGCAAAGATTTTGGCAAAGATTGCTTTTATCATTTTTTGACCCATGATAGTACCTTAATATATTTGAAGGGTGCATATTTACACATTGCCTTTGATTCTGTTAATGAAAAATGTCTGTACTTTACACAGAGCAATTAGAGCTACCAGTACTGTTCTTTGGATTTTTATTTCACCTGTGGGCACCATCATTGAGACCACTGCAGGCAGATGCTCTCTTTAAGTAGAAACACTTATAGATTGGCTTAATAAATGAATTTATTAATAAAGCTGTGAGAATTTACAGAGTAATTTCATATTCTTTTTGTATGATCTGTGTTCTAACACCAGCTTTTCTGTTACTTTGGGAGTTGATTCTTAACCCTAAGGTCAAGACAGTTGCTCTTCATACCTTCCTAGTGGATACTTCAAATGCTGGGTGATAAATTCTTGTAGTTTAAAAGGACTTCAGCATTTTCTGGTTTTTAACCCCTGCATTTCTGTTGTAAGTGCAGACTGTTCAGCACACTTTGTCTTTTGATCAGACTAGTCTGAGAAGAGTTAAGTATTCTTGGTTATCCTGAAAAGTAGAATAATGAATAACAAAGATAAGGCTTCTGTTTATGGAATGAAGACATGATCTGGTGTGGGCTTTTGGGTTTTGAAGCGGTAGGTGAAGTATGGATTTTCCATTTTCATTATATATGTGTAAAAATGATAGTTATTTTCATTTAAGTTAGCATGGTATTTTGTAGCACTAAAACATGCCAGATGGCCAAGGATATTTCATCTAAATACTAAATAAAGTCAAAGAAAATATTCACTGAAGCCACTAGAGGTCTGATTCAAAACGAAAATACTCGAGAAGTATGGATTTAATTTAGAATGTAAAAAAATCTGTCTTGGTTGACCTTATTTGTAACCTCCTGAAAGAGAAAGTTTTCAAATACTGCATGACTAGGAGCAAATACTGTCAGACCTAGTTCAGGGAAAGCTCTGAAACATACTTCAGCTGCTCCTGGTACTTCAAAGCAATCGTGCAAAGCAAAGACATACTTCGGAATTTGAATCTCTTATGTCTTAACAAGCTATTGAGAGCAAACCTATTTTATTTTTGGAGCATGTTTCACATATTTATCTTGTTTTTAGTGTAAGCGTTGAGATTTATAACTGTAAACATTGGGGGAAATTTCTTTCCTGTGAGGGTGGTGAAGCTCTGGCTTCACAGACTGCCCAGAGAAGTTGTGGCTGCCCATCCCTGGAAGTTCTCAAGGCCAGGTTGGATGGGACTCTGAGCAGCCTGCTCTAGTCTGGACACATGGAAGGTCCCTGTCCATGTCAGGGGATGGAACAAGATGATCATTATAGTCCCTTCCATCCCAAACCATTCTGTGATTCTGTGAAACACATCAGTAAAAGATAATGGATCTATTTAGAAAGATTACTATAATCTCAAAAGCTCAGGTTGACAATTTTAATTCTGACAGGAGATCCCCCTACAAACTACAAATCAGATATCCTTCCATACAAGGCTTCTTATAGCCACCATCAACAATATCATAATGCAGGGCTTAATTCCAGCAGTTGCCAAGTTATTAACATGTGAAGAGGTGAATAGTAATGAATCCTGGGGAAAAATTCTCTGGAAGAAAATTTATAGTTTTCTTTTTTAATGAAAATATAGTTGTCTGATACAGAATGGACCTCCCCCAAATTTTCCTTTTGTTCTGCTGAACATCTTATGAAGGATCTTCTCATTTCAAATCCATTTTTTTTCCTCTGTTTTCAAGAAGTCGTAGAAACACCATGACTTCAAATTAGTCTCTTACCATCTTTCTTTCATGATCCATTTTTTCAGTGAAATAGTTAACAAAAATGTGAATGAGAAGATGGATTGCTCAAGAGGTTTCTAATAATTCCTTAGGGGCAAAGCTTTCCTAACACATTAAAAGGTTAAGTTCAGTCCTCTGCTGGATGTGCCCAGTTTGAAGTTTGGAACAGTCTCTTAGGGATGGCTGGTTCACAGCTTGGAGAGTCTCTGAGGGGAGACCAAATGTCATGTAAATGTTCTGGAACAGAGCAAAGAAATAGGCTCAGGCAGCTTCTGCTGTTGGTCAGTGTCTGTATTGTTAGCAGATGTCTGTGTATTGCATCAATAAGTAATAAAATGCCTGTCTGGAAGAACTGCCAGGAGGCAGTGGGGTTGGGGTTTAGTCTGTGGCTTATCAAGAAAAGCTCATATCTGATGGGCAAGAAAATTTTAAGAGTCTGGTTTAATTTTTAGTTTCAGGGCAGTGAATTACTGAAAGAGAAAATGCATTTCCTTTTCAGAGTGGCTATTTATTAATGGGTCTCCATGCAACTGACAGTTGAAAGAATCCTAGTTTCTTCTTCCAAACCAATGAATAAACTCACTCAAGCGTGCTGGCAAATGCTCACAGACACCCTTCTCCTGATCGCTGCTGGGAAACAGTCATGTGCACTGATCTAGCAGTGCTGAAGCTCTGTTGATAGGCAGGTTGCCTGTTTTCCATATAAGCAATTTCAAATGACTAGAAAACTTTCTAAAAACTCATGGGAAATGAGGTTTCCTATCAGTTTTGTTGAGGATGTCACTGGTTTCTGCTACAGAAAGCTGTCAGATTCCCATCACTGAAGATGTTTTCTTTAGACAATCCATCGTTTGTTGTTCCTATCTAAATTGATACTGGTTGTTGGTTTTGCTTTCTGTCACTGCTGAAAGATTCTTAAACGTTCCTTTTAGTGACAATGTTGGTTCTCTCATGAGAGAGATCCCTTTAATTGCCAGGGCTGGATACTCACTCAGAAAACACCAGTTTTATTTACACACACACACACACACACACACACACACATGTATGTGAAGGATGATCCTCCAGTCTTGAAAGTATCTTCTCATTATGTCATTCTCATCTGGCAGCATACTCCTAAATATCCATTGAGGTCTTTGGCATATTTAGACAGGATTTAGATATTAGGATTTCCTAGGAATCAATGCAGGGGATGAACCATTTCTGCTTTTCCTGTGTTTAGCTCAGCTAGGTGTATTATTGGACAAAACAGTAAATTATTGGCAGTTTTTTTCAGATTTCTGTAGCTCATCCTTCTCTGTGAAAACTCATAATCACTGTCACTTTTTTATCCTAAACTTTTATGTGGCTGGGGTTAGTAGTTTGTTCAAATTGGTGTTCAAATACAGCACTGATTTGGGAAGAGTGTTACAGTGTATACTTAAATAGTGTGAATAATGTGGAGAGAAGTAATAAATCATTACTTCTCGTTTCTTGTTCACTGCTGAACTCCCACAAGTTGGAGAGTATTCAGAGGGCATTCAGAGTAGAAAACTAACTTCTTACTACTCTTATCTCTAGGGAAGTTCTTTCCTATCCAAATTTACATAGAATATTGAATTTATTGTCCAGAAATAAGTCAGCTTATTGACCTAAGTCAGTTGTACAATATTTATTCAGATGTTTCGATTCCTGAGGTGCTTCCCAGAACTTTTTTGAAGATCAGTTGTTCACTCAAATTCAAGAACATGGAGACATTAAATGTTTGTACTGTCATCTGCACAAGCCAGTGTTAAGTAAAAAAATATTTTCGAAGCACATTGCTAATAGCTTAAAATACCTTTAAAGATATTATGGTCTAATATTTATAGATAGTAGTAGTCTAAGATTCAGGTTTTGCCACTTCATGGTGTACATATATTATAAATACGTTTCAGGAGAGTGTTTTTCACACATAGAAGCAGGTTGCTGCTCTGTTTCTGGAGTGTGCTTGAAGTTAATATTGCATCTTTTATATCATTTCAGGAGTATGATGATGGCTATGGAGCTGCTTATGATGAGCAAAGCTATGATTCCTATGATAACAGCTATAGCACTCAAGCACAAAGGTAAGTCTCTAAATCAACTGTAACTACACTTGCAAAATTCTGTGGTTGGCCAGTTAGTTTTACTTACAGTTTTTAAGTTTCATCTTAAACTGCAAAAAAATTATGCAAAGATTTTGGAAAAAACCCCCATGTTACTTGCCTTTAATATCACCAGTATAAAAGTTAAATTTATGAGTGGCTGAAAAGAAAAAGAATTGAGAACTTCTAACAGTTCTAGTCATGCCAAATCCTAAGTCAAAGTCTTCAAAAATTCAGGAAGTTTAGGAGAACTTAATTCAGATTCATTATGGGAGGGAGGAGTGGGTAAGGAGGGGGGAGTAGAAAAAAGATTCATAGAAAGTATTAAATTTTCTTACTACTTTTACTAAGTTATATTCCAGTATTTTACTTGTATTCGACTGTAAGAAAAATCCACCTGGAAGTTTGTTTTACTCCTCTTTGGAACTCCTTGTGACAAATTTGAATGTCTTGCTATTTGTTTTCATTTTCCCACTTAATTTTCAGCAGTATTTTTAAGCACCTTTGTTTTATTGGGTTTTTTTTGTTTGTTTGTTTTGTTTTGGTTTTGGTTTTTGTGGGGTGTTTTTTTTTGTTTTTTAATTTTGCTTTCTTCAAAGGAGTCACTATTTGGCAATTCCATGAATAACAATGTGACCAAACAATAGGAAACATGCTGTGAAGTACAAACTACTTCCTTTATGTGGTTTTAACTTCATGGCAAATAACTTAGGTGATCATCTCCACTTCTGGGTATTTCCAATGTGCCTGTCTGGAAATGGAACTTCTGTCCACATTTTACTAAGTTGTAATTTATTTTCATTCTTTTTCTCTCAGACCAAGCATTCATAATCTGCTCAATAGTAGATGTTCTAATGTCTTTGACAATTTTATGGCAAAGTTATGACCTGCCTCTGAGGTAGGGTTACTGAGGCTCCTGTTAATAAATCCCTCATGGTGAATTAAATTGAATAGTGTGTTTGAGGCAGATTTGTTATGCCTTTTGCTAAATACGTAAGATTTACAATGCAGCTTCATCTGAAATTTTGTTGAATGAACAGTTCCGTACTGTTCACAGCAAAGTTGAGAACAAAGCTGTTTACACCTGGCATCTGCTCTGCTGTAGTGTTGTCACACCCATCTTCAGTTTTGTTGTGTAAATGAATATTTTTCTGTGCTCAACAACTTAGTCAATGTGAAAAGCATACTGGAAAGTTCAAGTATCATTATCGTTAAGAACTGAAGTAATGAAATTACCTTTTGTGTCTGATAATTGGCTCCGACAGACTCTAAGCTTTATAAAAATATGACTTAAGTAATCTAAAGTGTAGAACATTCAAAATACGAGACTCTATAGAGTGTTACATTCTGAGAACCATCGATAGTAATGGATTTTTTTTCCCCAAAAGACAGTTGCCAAAGTAGTCCTCAGCTTTTATGTTGGCAATTCTGTGTTCTGCCTTCTTGCTTGTACTCTTGGTAAATGGGTATATTGCACACAACATTTGGACTTCATTACAAAGTCATTTGCCTGAGCCAAAATTAAACATTACTTGGATTTGATTTTTTTTCTACATTAAGAAGGTTTTCACTGAAATTTTCTTCCTTTGAACTAAAATTAGGAAAAAAGCAAATCTCCCAAGGAATGAAATTGCTCTTGTAAAGGATTAATACATAAGAATGTGTATAATATTCATAGATACATGTCCACGTGCTTAGCTGTCTAGGAGATATTTCATTAAATGATTGCTTTACTTTGTATTTTACCTGTAGTTTCACAATACCTGTATTGTTAGATTTTTAACTAATTTATTACCTTCTGATGATTACTTGACTTTTTTCCCCTAATTTTATTAAGCACTCTGTGGTAAAAAGAAAAGAAATTATTCACTTGCACGTTTCTCACATTATATCAGCACTCATTTTCTGGCATATTTTCTGGCTTGGCAGAAAGATTTTTTTAGGATTGTATTGGCAGGCAGAAGGTTATAACTATAAACAGCCATCTGAGTTACCTAGACAAGCATTCCTGTCTTTAAACTGAATATCAAGTAGTAGCTCATTTTGCAAAATATCATTCTGTAAGCACAATGAGATACTTGTCATATTTAGGTGCAGGTGCATTACAATGCCCCTACTATGAAGGAAATTAAAGAATAGTGCATTGTTTTCATAGTTTAGCCATATTTATTCTTGATTTTTTGCCCTCATAAAACATTGAGAGAAACTGCATTTGCACATGGAGAGCAGTGATGTGTTTAAAATGCTTTTGGTGACCAGCATGTGGAAATAACTTACTCTTTCCTTTTCTAAATTGAAAATAGTAATCTTGAAGTAATAGTATTTCTAGTATGTCTTCTGATACTGATTTCTCTAGAAGTACTGTGATATTGGTGATACTGTATATTAAAGAGGAAATGTAAGAAATAGCTAGTAAACTGAGTTGGCTTATCAAATTACTTGTGGTAGTTTTTTGGTATATGACTAAATTTGACTGCAGGAATAGGGCTTAATGCTCACAAGTGTACAATGTGTGATATGGTGGAAACAGTTAAAATTTTCACTTTTGTTTTAAACATTTTGCTTATTTAGTGATTCCTCTGTTAAAAATAGAAACTTGCAGTAGAATCCAAAATATTTTTAGGAATTTTGGAGATCTCTAAGAGCTTGCATGACAGCAGATCTTTTGCTAGAGGTGCCCAGGAGGGCATTGTCCAAATTCAGTCTTCAGCACAGCACAGTATGACAATCCTTGATTGCTCTTTCAGTCTGGATGTTTCAAGTGTATTTTCCAGAAACGGCCAAATCTGAGTTGGAGTAGGGTGAGTGACATGTTTAGATATGAAGAAAAGGAAACTGTATTTTTGTGTGCATTAAACGAGTCAGGACTTTGTTCTGCAAATGAGCTATTCCATTCAGTGTACTAACTGCTTGCTGATCCCAAATTGTGAGTGCTTAGAAGTGTCATAGTATTTTATTTGACATTGTGTGAGACTGTATCCTTTCTTGTGCCTGGTAATCTGAAGTTTGAGTTAAAACCTGCCACAGCACTAACAGAGAGAAACATGAGAGCTTTGAGTTCTCATCTGTCTTAATTCCCTGTAAACTTACAAAAAATGTTCTTTTCCTTTAGAACATTTTATTATCCACTGTTGCTTGTTCATGCAGCAAAGCCCCAAATAGTGCTTCAGGATGTCCTTTAACAGAATTATTTTTTTATGGTTGAATAGACTTAAAATATCCCTTGAAGCTGTACTGCGCTTTACTAGATACCTAATTGATTTTTAGAAGATTAAATTACATGTATAGTTTTTTGCAGAGGGATTGTCAGATAATTTTATAATTATAGACTGGGATGTTTAATCAACTGTATTGTTTAGTCTTTTTATTTAAAAAAATAAAATTTTAAAAATATTTTACAATTTCTGAAAATCAGAGGGTAGCAAATGCTTCATAAAGTCATAGAATAGTTTGGGTTGGAAAGGATCTCAAACACCATTCAGTTCCAACCCCCTTCCATGGGCAGAAACAACTTCCAGTAGACTAGGTTGCTCCCAGCTCCATCCAACCTAGCCTTGAACACTTCTAGGGATGGATCATTCACAAATTCTTCAGGCAGCCTCTGCCAGAGCCTCACCACCCCCACAGTAACGAATTTCTTTCTAATATCTAATCTGAATCTCTCCTCTTTTAGTTTGAAGTTATACCCTCTTCTCCTATCACTTCATGCCCCAATATGCAGTCAGGCTTTAGGGTTGCATGACATGCAGTCAAGGGCATGTCACATAGTCAGGAATTCCTTCATAAAATTCCTCATATATACATATGTATTAATTTCACCTGTGCAGCTGTGTGCCAAAAACCCTTTCAGGATCTTATGGTAAAATATGAATTGTAATTGTGAAAGCCAAACTCATGACTCCTGGTGCTATTTGCCTATGTCAAACACGTGTAGACTTGTCACGAGCATGTATGCATCCTTATGCAGCTTAGCTGACTCTTAAAGGACTTCCCAAGCCTGTCTAGTATTGTAATTATTTACTTGTATTTATTCCAGAAGGTAGTGGGTGCTTTAATGGCCTGGTGTTAACGCTAGACCAATTTTATTATGAAAATTCACCTAATACTACTGTGGAGGAATCAGGAGGATTTAGTTGAATCTTCATTTAAAAATGTAGTTTAAACATTTTCAGAATGAAAAAAAAATCTAGTTCTTTTAAATCTCTGAAATAGGCTTCAAATTGAGCCAAAGTGCTTTTGGTCCCTTAGTGACTCCATAGATGATCTGCACAAGTGTTTGTGAAGACAGTAATATGGCAAAGGGAAATGGATGCTAATAAATCAATTGTCGCTGTCAGTTCACTGTTTAATGTTCTCTAGAATACATAAGATTTATCACTGAGGAATTGTAGAATAATGGTGGTGTATGGAAACAAAGTCCACCAGGGATATGTACTACATCATTCGGATTTAGCGCTGCCATCTGCTTAATGGCATTGAGATGACTACAGAGGTACTTGTGATCAACCATTCATAGCAGTGACAGATGCTGCAGAGAGTTAACATGCCAGGGAACGAGCTTTGGTGCTGAAATCCAGATCATGTGGCAAGGTTGCTGAGAAAGGAGGCTGGGTTTGTTACCTCTCCAGTAGCATTAGAGGGTTTACTATTGAGAGAGAATGGCTAGCACAGTTACTGTAGAGCAAAAAAGAATGTGGACAAACCCCATCTGTCTGCTTCACCCACTCAGAAGCTTCAAAGAATTTCTACAGGCTTGTCTGCTAGCATTTTAAATGGGATACTTTTCCTAGGGGAAAAAAAGCCAAACTTTTTTCTAGATTTATTTTTCAGCCTACAGCAGAGATCAGAAGCCTAAACTATAAGGGGAACATTTTGTGTAGCTGTATGCCAGTGTCTGATCAGGGACAAGAATGAGTCATTTATGTAGTAATGTCATTTTCTGTTTAATTACAATGCATAATTTAAAAAGTATTTTAGATCTTCAGCTGAGGCGGTCTCACCTTCACTCTGTTGCAGAATTTAATCTAAACACACACATAAAATTGGGGAAATTTGGACTCAGAGAAACTGTTGGATTTGTTTAAAGTTTTCTGTATTTTTCTGTGGTTTATGTATTTACCTATTAGTGCTACAGATTTCTCTTGGCAACAGTCATTTTGCTATTGGCTTAAATAGCTTTTCTCAACTGCTCTTTGTGCATATCTAACAATAATTACTATCACTTCCAATCATACCAAAATGTGATAAATTCAAATCCCTGCAAGTTTCTTGTGAGCCGCAGAGCCACACAGTTAACCTAATCTGAGCTGAGGGAGCTGGCAAATTCTCTTCAGTACACCTAAATTTATTCAGTGCCACTAAATCATTCTCTGGCTATTTTTGATGTGTTGGGAAGTAAGAATTAAATGCTGCAACTTTGTTAGATGATTTACTTAAATGCATGAAAACATAACTGCCCCTATGGTAAGTCCTAGGCAAATAAAACTATGGTGTTATGAATTATATAATTATTCAGGTTGGAAAAGACCAAAAAACATGAAATAAAATTATCAATTACCCAGCACCACCATGTTCACCACCAAACCATGTCCCCATTCACACTTCTTTTAGGATTTTCACTGTTTCTTGGGCAGCCTGTTTCAGTGCCTGACCACCCTTTCAGTGCAGGAGTTTTCCCCCAATATCGAGTGTTTCTTACATGGCAGACAACCTTTATACAACTTCCTTTCAGGTAGTTGTAGGGAGTGATATGGTTCCCCCTGAGCCTCCTTTATCACTCATTACCTTATTTACCATTTATTTCAGAAGTGACTGATTGAAGACAGAAAATTTCTTTGTAATAGGGAAGATTATGCACAAAAATCCTGTGCTGTGAAACATTTGAGGAACTTTGTGTTTGGTAGCTTGTGGTGGTTGCCTAACAATGGAGAAACTGGATGTTGGGTTGAAAAGGACTTAGAACAACATCTTGAAATTGAGCAGTGGCCATTGTTCAACAGATGCCTGAAGAATGCAACAAAATTGGTTTGCTAAAATCCTTCAAATCTCTTAAGTACTGCTTTTTATGTTACTCCAGAGGCACTTTAGTTATAAGAGAAGCTAATATGTAGCTCTTGGAAATACCCTACTCATTTCCTACTAGGAGCTCAAGTTTTCAGGTGTCTTTTGAAACTATGCTTAATAGTCACACAAAAGATGATGACATTTCTGTTTAATAGGAGGATTTTCATGAAGGGCTGAGCATATGGATTTGAAATTGGCTTATGGAGATATTGCTGTTGGTATTTGAAAGTTAATTGCCAACAGTTTGTTTGTGATGCTCAGTGTTTTAAATTTGCATTGTTGAGTTTGTCAGCAATCATGCATTTCCAGGATGTATAAATATGCATTATATGCAAATGAGTGTCTGTTACTGTAGTTTTCCAAGATGTAATTCTCTCCATTTTAATTCTTGTAGCTGTTTGTATTTCATGCTTTGACTTATAAATCAAATCAGTCTGCAGGAGTTTGATTTCTGAGGGTTGTGCAAAGGGCTGGCATTTTGTGTTGCTGTTGTTTATGAGCACCTGGGATGTAGCAGAGTTTACTGAAGGTTATAATTCTGTAAAATAAAGCCTTAAAGCATTAGCATAAATAAGCAAAAGTAGCTTTTGAATGAAAATCCTGACATTGGTTTCCTGCTTAATTTTGATACTTAAATTATTGAAAGAGATTATTTACTGCAGTTTTTCACATCTAATTTTTCAGGTTTAGATAGATGCTTTCCTTTTGATTACATGTTGAGATGCGAGGAGGTAAACTATTCAGAAGTGCCTCATTAGCATAGATAGTTTTAATTGTGAATCTAGTGTATTTTAATTCTTTGAATTGATTTATAGAAATCATGTCTGAAATTTCAATAAAAAGGAATAAGGCTAAGATGATTCAGCTGTAGTGATAGAAAAACACAATTATATCTCATGATTCACTCATAAAACTGAAAAGGTTATTTGAATCCTCATGGTACTGGTAGATGGCTTCACTATTTTAATAAATGTTAAGTTTACTCTTCATCTGTACTAATTATAATCAATAAAATTAATTTGTTCTTCATGATTTTGCTATTAAATTCAGCTGTGTCTGTGCCTCTATATTTAGGAAACAAGTAAAAAGGCATTTGAAAATATATGTAGAAAAGTAGTAGAGAAAACTAATATGCAGGTGTTATAGTAGTACAAATAGTAGTAACATCAAATTACAAATATTGAGGAATCAAGAAAATTCCTTATTTCATAAAACTGTATTAAGTTTGCATGATTTGTTTAATTTTACTTAGGTGATTTTACAGCATCTTAAAGTGGGTGGTTGAATTCTACAATACAATTAAAGAGGATTAGTAGTTGGTAGGATTTTTGATTTTTTTTTTTCCCTTGGCTGATTACACAGTGAAAACACGAGGAGAGGTCAAAAGTGGATTTTCCAAGTCCAAAGTAGGGAAAAAAAATCATTAAGAGGGAATATTTTTTTAAACATGAAGTGCTGTATTGCACCTGTTAGTGTAACTTGTGGAATCAGTCATTGTTTAAAAAATCTTAATTATATGAAGGCTTCAGATTAATTACAGTTTGTTTTAACAATAAGGTTCTTTAAGCTTGGAGGATGGAGGTCAAAAGGGAGAATATCCAGTTGCCAGGCATTAGCAGGATGCTGTAGAAATGTTGCTGGTTATATGGGCCTTGGAGACAGAACAAGGATAATCAATCTTACAAATTAAAGTTACTCATTTAGAAAGGACTTCTCAAACATCTCACATGATAATTAACTTTCCAGCAGATTGATTAAGAGATACGAAGATAGGAAAAAGAGACCACATATTCTCTTCAGGCTAGAGAAAGGACATCTTAAATTTACATTTGCATACTAGAGAATGCCATAGATAGATATACACACACATATATATATATTTGGGGAAGACTTTTTTTTTCCCTGGTGTGAGATGAAGGAGGGACTTACTGGAAACTCACACTTGGAAGCCAGTGCCTATTAGCTGAATGAGAAATCAGGCTGCATCAGCTCAGAACATATTTTTGTCACAGAACATGTTTTTGTAGATGAAGATATGTCACTGTTTTACTCACAGTCAACACACTTTGGCTGCTTACTAGCAGTAATTGAAAGTTGCAGTTTTCTCTCTAAGGACCCTGTTGTATTCAGTTTGCTTTTCAAGGGAAGAAAAATCTTGCTTCTTTTTGTTGGTAAGGAAATAACCTATTTAATTGAGCAACTTAAAAATGGGATATGGTTGCAGGAAAACTTTATAATGGTCTTAATTGTTTGTCCTTTTAATTTTTTTTCAGTAGAAATATCGAGGGCTGTAAATTGTGCTTTTAAGCATGATTTTGATATAGTTCAGGTATTGATGGTGAAAGATAATGAATTAGTAAGCATCAGAACCCCATTTATCTTGGTGTAATTCTATCATGAGTGCTGTGTGTAAAGCACCTGAAACATGCATATGGATAGAAGTAGTGGAGCTCACATGAGGCCAGGAAATGAGTCTTTGCACTTAAATGGATTGAATTGTCCTTAGGAGGAAGAGTCCTGCCTTGTACTTGGAGATCCAAGGTTTAAACCCTGCTGGTGCAGAGTATGTTAGGGAAGTACTGAAAAGATCTTGAGCATGGTAAAGCTTATGATTATGCAGCCCTGAAAATAACTAAACCTAATCTTTCTTTTACCAAACTTACTCCTTGCTGGCACTTCCATTATTTTTGAATTATATTAAACCAGGATGGAATTAAACCCTTTCTGTCAAATGTTCTTTAATCTCAACTGGTAACGCCCCAAATTTTTAGAAAGGTGTTGAAAGTTGTACTGTTCCTTCAATAAATTAAAAAGATATGAAGGCATTATCGATATCTTCTGGAGAAGTATTTGTGATGATGGAATGGTGACAAACCACCTGTGCACTTTTTGAGGACAGTGTGTGAGAGGCAGCATTGTCTTGCACTCCAGTCTGTGACAAGTGACATCATTTTGGATCTCTGACAACACCATATGCAGAACTTGGGGGGTAACCAAGAATTAGCTGGAATAATACCCTAGGTCTGTCCAGTAGTACAGTGAATACTCTTAAGGATTTTTTTGACTGATACCTCTCAGGTCTTCACTGTTTTCTGCTGCTTCCACTGCCCAGAGTAATCTTGTCTGTTTGGAGAGAGGGGGAAGAAAACATCTTTTTCTGATGTTAATATTGTTTGATGTCTTTTTTTTTTCTCCATTTAGCAGCTGAAATAGGATTGCTACACACCTGGATAGTTTAAGACTTCAAGTTTAGATTCCTCTGGTATCAGTTCACAGCCTCCTTTGCAAAGCAGACAGACAAGGTGTAGGGTGTCTGGGATTGGTTCTAATTCAACAGCCAAACCAAAATGCTGAATTTCTGCAATCTGGGTTTTTAGTTGTTCTGTTGGCACTTTCTTATTTAATATAGTGATTTTTTGACATTAATGTAGTTAGCATTCCTCATGTTCAGGGATGCATTGTTGTTGTGTTCTATTCATAGTTTCAAGGTAAAGCTGTTGCTCTTGCTGCTGCTGCTCCTCCTGAGAAACCTTACTTGTACCACATGCTTCAGTCACCTCTTTTAATTGCTATTTTCCTTTCCTCTTTTGAGAGGTGGCACATGAGAATATAGCGGACAATACCTAATTGAGTTGAGACTACAATAACTGGACATTTCAGATGGTAAAATTGCTCTAGGCAACTGTGTAGAGTTCTGTTAGAAATACCTAGATAGGTCTGTGCCTGGTAGGTAGCACCAGAATGCAGGTGCCTCTGGGGACATCTCACTACTCAGAAGTGAAATTTCTCATTTCTGCCATAAAAAGTAGTTCCAAATAGTGATAGCTAAGAGGATCCTTGAGAGGGCATGCTGGTCACCTTTTAGGATTACAGGTAAAAGATATGCTGTTTATATGATCCATTTGAAAGTGCAGTAGGCTATAATTCAAGGAAGATTGTGTCATTTTTCTGTATTTTATAAAGCATTCACATAGGGGGTCTCGGTTGACAGATACAAACTGAGCTGTAGGGGTAAAAATACGTACTAAAGAAATCTCTACTAAGTAGTAGTAGAACTGGGTATTAACTAAAGATCTGTCTGCAAGGTCCAAGAAAAGGTGTGGTTCTCCTCCTGGTACTCTGGATTTCTGCTGTCCTGCTGTAAGCTGGGTTCCAGAATACAGTGTTCTAGTGGTCATTGAGGACAGCTACTCAGTGTTCAAGACATTATAGAGTTACGAGAAGCTTCACTGCAGTGATTGTTGTCTTGGATGCTCTTCCTGTTTGCTGTTGACAGATGATTTTTGTTATCAGAAGTAGCTGAGCATGAAGATCTGACAGGAATGATGGAAGGAGGCTTATCCTTATGGAAGAGTTCTCTTCATATGCGATCGTACTGGCAGGGTCTGTCATGTAAGAACTGTTGCTAGAGAGATCCTCATTTGCTTTTTGTTTTGTGTTGTTCTGTGTGTTCTATGTTATTCTGTGTTTCCTCTGGGGGGAAGCACAAAGGGCGGTGCTTGTTGGAGCTTCTGTTGGCCCAAAAAGAAACTTCTGTGTTTGCAAGGGTTTTAGTGCTGCTTTCTGAAGCTGCCCTGCTTTCTGCCTAAAGAGATCAAAATTACTTGTGATACTCATGTGAAAAAGAAAAAGCTGAAATTTTGCTTAGTTTTTCCCTAATAAGCATTAGTGGAAACTGAACTGTTGGCCAAGGCTGTTTTTCATTAAAAGCCAAAGAAAGTTACAGATCACTTGGTGCATATACCAGGCTTGTCAGTGCTTAAGTCTGGGATTTTCCAGTAAGCTAGAAGCTTTCAGTCAGAGACCTTTTAATCTTCACTTGGCAAGCAGGCTCCCTGCCACACTGCTTCTGTTTCAAACACAGAAATCTCATAGTAGCCATTCTAAAAGATGTCTATATCAAATAGAAAGAGCTGTGGCAATCACATGAAATAAGTGCAATATATTTTTACTACTTCTGTGCATTTCTGAAGTGTTTTTGGACTGGGTGGTTAATCTGCCTGATTTAGGATTATCCCAAAAATAACCTAGTGACCTCTTCTGATACGGAATCACAGGATCAAGGTTGGAAAAGACCTCCCAAGTCCAATCTTTGACCAAATACCACCATATCAACTAAACTGAAGTACTCAATGCTACATCCAGACTTTTCTTGAACACATCATCCATGGATGGTGGCTCCACCACCACCCTCAGCAGTTCATTCCAGTGCTTGACCACCCTTTCAGTGAAGTTCTAGCTGATGTCCAACCTGAATCTGCCTGGTACATCTTGAGGCCATTTCCTCTCATCCTGCCTTTAGCTGCCTGGTAGAAGAGACCGACGCCCCAGGAAACAGTCTCCTTTCAGGGCACTGTAGGGAGCAATAAGGTCTCCCCTGAGCCTCCTTTTCTCCAGGCTTATACCCAAACACACCCATCTCCCATCTCCCTCAGCTGACTTTCCAGACCCTTCCCAGCTCTGCTGTCCTTCTCTGGACACACCCTGGCACCTCAATATCTGTCTTGTCTGTCTCAATGAGAGTTGGGTTGAAACTACTGTTCTGTTGATATCTGACCTAAGAAAATATTCCATTGTCTCGAGGCAGAATAAACTTATAGTTAATAAAATATAAAAGGTAAATTTCCTTAAGACTTCACCATGTCAAGCAATTACTCCTATTTGGTTTTTATAAACATTTGTTCTATTATGGCTCATCAATGTATTTTCAGAAACAAATCAGCTCAGTAGAAATTTGAGGTCATTTTCATAGGGCCTTTGAAAGCTTCTGTTGAATATCTCTAAATTGAAGTATTTTAAGATACTTCTCATAGTGATTCTAGAGAAAGGGCAGGAAGCTTCCCAGTCCTCTAGTTTGCTAAATAAAGCTGTAGAGAAGCATTTCTGCTTCATCAGCACTGCTGTGCTAAAATCTGAACTTGCTCCTTTGTCTGAAGCATTTTCACTGAACACAGAAAACAGGCTCTTCCCCTGGCCTTACTTACACTATTTAAACCTCATTTCACACTTCCTCTGAACAGTGTAGGATTACTGCCCATCCCTCAACAATTAGAAGCAATGCATTTAAATTTATTGTTGTTTTCTAATCCTTCCATAGCGTTAAGTGGTTTCAAGTTTTTATGCTGACATGAAAAATCAAAGCAATTTTTCTTTGCCATCTCTCTTCTCTCTTGTCAGCCCAAAGCCATTATGCTGGAATGGGAGTATAAAAGAAGTTAGAGGGGTTATAAGCAAAAGGTCTGTGTGTACAAAAGATCTGAATCACAGCTGATTCTTCAGTGTTAATTGCACTTGTACCATTTACTTGATGGTTAGGAAGATGTTTGACAACTCAGCCAGATACAGCATGTAATCCAACTATTTATCAAAAAAAAAGTAGATGCATAGGAAATGAGGAAAAATAATGAAAGTGGTTTCATGAATACAATTCACATCTGAAAACAAAAGAACTCCAAGCAGAGTCCATGTCTAGTCTTGTTGAGTTAACTTGACATGGATTTGTCCCTTTTTTTTCTCCTTCGTGAGTCACATGAAATAAAGAAGAATATTAACTGAGTTTGTGGGGGCTTTTTTTTCCTTTCTTTGAGACAAAATGAAAGGAAGAGAAGCAACCTGAGCTCCCTGGTTAGTGGAAGGTGTCCCAGCCCCTGGAATTAGATGATGTTTATGGTCCCTTCCAACCCAAGCCTTTCTGTGATTCTATGAAAAGGCCTTTCCTTGCAGAGTAAATCCATTAAGGGAAATAAAAAGTTTAATAGTCTTCAGTCAGGCTGCTAAGATGTCAGAGAATATATATAAAAGTCTAAACACAAACCATTATTTTAAAGCAAAAATGTATATCATAGCTTCTGTCCACAGGAAGAATTATTTAATGTAGCTACTTAAGTCTTTGCAGCAGAAATGACCTCAGTTATCTCACTTATCTCAGTTAATGAGTTAAAATGTACAATTTAGAAGTCTAGTATTGCTGTAGGGTGTTTTGAATAAGTTTGCTTTTTGCAGGCAGTTGCTTTGAAAGGAAATACAGTTGTATAAACTGTAAGTTCATACACAGTATGAATTTTCTGTAATTCTAAAGGAACTCAAAAAAACCTGTTATGTCAGTCTTGGTTGCGGACACCATGGAATATTCAGACTCTAAAAAATTAAGCAAAAAAATTATCTTTTAAATGTTTTGTTTTTGTTTTCACCCAGACCTCCTTACAACCATCTCTATGTACCCTTTTCTTTGAGTAATGAGGTTTTCTAGTCTGAAGCTTTGGGTTTGTTTAACACAGAGCTGACTGGAGAATGTTGGCATTATTGATAGAACATGAAGTAGAACAGGGAGCACTGGGCAAGCTTACTTCCCATTGTACCTTGTGCTTTTCAGACAGAGTATTAATTTCGAAGAGTTTGTCTGTTAATAAAGATGATATACTTTCAATATAAGTGAAAGGTTCCTTTCATTCTGATGTTCATTTGTTTTGCAGGTTGTATACTGTAAAATGAGTCAGTTTTTTGTTCAATAGATATGCTAGATCTATGAAATGAGACCCCACAATGTCATTCTGGCAGGATTGACAGATACAGGGATATATATCTTGACTGCTTTAGATTTCTAAACATGATCACAGTCTTAATATATATAAGTGCTATGTGGAAGGATAGTCAATGTCAGTTTTCAGTTCATTGTCAGAATAAAGACTTTTATTACTGGCTGCAGTAGGGGAAAAATACTTTTTATTCAAACTTTTCTGTAATTATGGGGTCTTCATCACCTGAGAAACCATAGAGGAAAGGTTTTGTGGAGGAATTCTTTGTGGGTCTTCAAAGTGCAGTTGGTTGCATTTTTGTTTAGGAAGCATTATAGCAGCAATGAAAAGTACTCATCCAGGCTTTTTAGATAAGCATTTGCACACACCAAAACAGTATTTTTTTTTTTCTAGCCTAGTTATTTTGAGGGGTTTAAAATTTTAAGGGAAAAATAAATAAAGAAACCCAAACTAAAACCCAAAAAGCAACTCAAGTGCAACAAAGTCTTTTGTCAGTTCAGAAGTAATTGTGATATGTTGCTTGTTTTATATAAATCCTTCACCTACTAATTCATGTAAAGGCTATAAATTGTTTATTTTCACTCTGGTGTTTATTTTGTTAGCAATCACTCTAATGTTAGGAACATTTTGTCAATATCAGTAATTACTTGCTAGTGATCATATATTAGTGATTTCCTTCTCACTCAGGAGGTGATTCTATGAAAAGGTCTTTCCTTGCAGAATAAATCCTTTAAGGGAAGTAAAAAGTTTGAGTCTACTGATCTGGTAGCATCATTTCATACAGTATTTTCCAAATATTGTCAGCCCTGAGTCTGGTTGTGGTTAGAAAGAAAAGAATTATTTAGGCATTTGCTTTTCATATCCTGTGTAAAAGACTGCATGTAGCTAGAGTTGCATGAAATATGAAAGCATAATGGAATTATGTGTAACAAAGGTTGTTCTTCAGTTTCCATTTAGGGGTCTTAATACAGATATAAAAACCATTATGAAATGGAGGACTGTTTTAGGCCGTGATTATGGTATTCATGCACACTTTTGAATTCTAACAACTACAGATGTCAGCTTTTAATACAGCTTTTTTTTTTTCCTATTTTCATTTCTTCCTGTTAAAATGATAGCCTTTATATTTGTGTTGTTCTGTCTTGTTTTGAAGACACTGGAACTTCGGCACACACAGCACCTGTATAACCCTCCAATCAACAAATAGTTTGCCCTTTATTGCATTCTTATCAGTGAATTTGAAGTTATAAAATTAAATTCTAGGTAGCAGAAGGCAATTGAAAGGCATTCATAAGAGAAATAAATTGGTTCAGTGCCTACATCTCCTTTTTTTTCATTCACACTTTTAAGATCTTTAACCTCCCCAACTATAATTTTAAATGGAAAATTCCCACATCGACATTTATAATGTGGATGAGTAGCCCAGTGATGAAAAAAAAGAAATTCTAAATTAAATTAAATATAGTTTCTAATTAATAAACAAGCAGGATGTCAGTTGTCTCTCTCACATGGATACTTACCTTTCTTAGGGCATGTCCTATATCCTTTAAGCTTTCTTTTCAGATTTAGAACTTGTAATAAGTATTTCTTGTCATGTTTTCTTTCTTGCTCTCTCCACACCCCTCCTGCCCCGCAGTGGAGCAGATTACTACGACTATGGCCATGGACTGAGTGAAGACACCTACGACTCCTATGGTGAGTGGCTTTGTGAGCTCAATCCCTGCACAGTAGACTCTTGAAAAAAAACATATATATATGTAATGAAAGGGTAATTTCCATGAGGCAAGGCTTAGTCCAGCAGCAGGTAATGGCTGCTCAGGGATTCCTGAGATGTCACAAAGCTCCTCGTGTGCTTACTGAGAAAAATGCCCTCTGTGGTCCATTAGCTAATGTAGTCATGGGAAACTAAAACCACAGAAGTTGAGGAAATAAAACTTAAATCATGATACACTCAGCCTTTTCATGTCACATTCAGTGAGATTTAAGGAAGAAAATGTGGTTGGGGGACCTTTTCCCCAGATCTTTTGGCCACCAAAAGCAAATACTTCTGGTGTGGCGCAGCTTGCATTGAGACTTGGTACAAGGTAGGAATCTGCTGAAGCTCCCAGCTGAATTAGGGCCTAATTGAGTGTGTTTTAGCCTTGTATGGTCCTTTTGTTTTAGTTCATTTTCATGCATCAGTCTTGAGAAATCAAGCAGGGAGTCATTATGTAAAGGTTAGGGAAGTACTTCAGGTAGCTTATAGACATGAGGGCAGCAGGTTACTCTGTATAGAGACAAAACATTGCATAATGAAGCAAAAAAAAAAAACATATGCCAGTTCTAAAGATCACTTTATATATATATATATATGGAGGTCTGGTAGTGACAGGTTTAATTAAAGAACTCTGTTACAGGTTAGCAGCATAAAGCTTTTATAAGGCACCTTTTCTTAAGGGGTAAATGTCAAGTCTGTGGATAGAGATCAGAGAAATGCAATCTAGGTCTCTCAAATCTCAAATGTTTGAAGGGTTTTTAGTAACCTGTGTAAAAGTTGTGATTCTGAGTCCTGAATGCTTCAAGAACTAGAGGTCTGCTTGAAATTTTCTGAGGTCTGTTTCTTTAACTCCATGTGGTGGAGGTGCTTTCTGTTTTGAACTAAAATGACCTTAAGTTGTGATGGATGCACCTAATGCAGTAGTTTGCCCAATGTATCTGCTTAAACTAATTACTTTGCTTAAGGAGAAAGGCAGTTCTTCAAAAGAAGAGGCCACTTGTAATTCCTCTGTCCCCCAGCACTTTCAGTTTGTGTTGATAGATATATAGCTTAAATCTTTATTTCAGCATTAAAATAAACTGTTTGCCATTATAAACCTGGTATTTCTAAGACTATTTCATTAATGCAAAATTGATGGGGGAAAAAATATATGAAACTGCTTAATGTAGGTAGACTGACAGGGAGAGATATTGATTGCAGTATTTAAGGTTGAAAATATGGATTTTTCACTGCTTTTGCATTTAAAATTGGTTTTCTATTTATCAAAGCATCCGTACTCAGAATATTAAGTGATGTATTTATTCAAGTTGAGAGAAAGACTATAAATACCTTCAAGAATGATTTTGGGTTGCAGCCACTGTAGTTTTTGCACATATAAATAGTTAGACACTTCATTTCTTAAGTATATCCCTTAAAAGCACAGTTAGAGATTAATGACCATCTTCACTATATGTAAAGAACTTTAGATGCCTCAAAATAAGAAACACTGCCTAGTGAGTAGGTACTTGTCTAGTGCTGGCTGGGAAGAGATTTCTCAGGAGGTATCTGAACTTTTCCTCTGGGAAACTCAGGTGACAGTTGAGAGGATGTAGGAAGAATATCAGTGGTTTTAGGATTTGGAGCCCTGAACAGCACCAAAATGAAAACTGAGAAACAATAAGATAACTCTTTCCCCTGCTGACTTGTTCTTTTTCAAGCAGTTGGTATTCCCCTTAAATTGTAGCCAACACTTCTCATTTAAACAATTCTTGCACTAGTGTTTAAAAGCTAGGATGTTTTTAATTTCTACTGCTCAGCTGCCCATACTGTTAGGCTCAGAGTCTTTTTTTCAATGTAAGTCTTGTTTTCTGTGTGATGAAGAAGCACAAGAGGTTGTTGCCAGATGCCCATGGAAATGTCCTGAGATGAAAGTTTAATTCTTTCTGCCTTACACCGAATTTGAACCTGTTCCTATCACCACCTAGGCAGATGTCCTGACCCCCTGGGGACGATTTATAGCCTGGACCCTGCAGGCAGCCATCTACATTATTAAAAAGTAGTTAGGATGAGGCTTCTGCCAAGGGACTGTGAAACTGAAGCCTTGACATATGGGATCCTTGTCATCTAATTTCAGATATCTCTTGTCAGAGCAAGTTACCTCAGCGTTCAAAGTGCAGGGGGTTTTTGAGGGTTTTTTTTTTTTTTGTTTTTTTTAATGTCTTAGAAAGACAAAGTGATGTCTATGTTTTATTCTACCATACATTTGGGTTCCATTTTAGTTTCTGGATTGCATTGGGTTCACTGGAGCACCTGTTCATTTAGGGCAGGGCAGATCTGCAAAAATAAGTATGGAAACACATCACTGTTTTAAGCTGTGTTTCCTTTTGGGGATATTTTTTGTGGTGCTTTTTTATTTTTTTGTTCTCTCAGATGTGACATAGTACTCTGATTTATTTACATCATTCAGGTGTACCTAAGTACTCAGTTTCCTTATACTCTGTGTTTAATCCTAAATTTTTCCTTTTGCAACTGCCTGGCATACTAGGTCTGACTCTCATTTAGGATAATAATTTTTGCTGCTTTTTTAAAATATTTGTTACCATTAAACGTGGTAGGATTATGAATCATTAAATATAGCACAAGCTTTTTTACAAACTTGTTTTATAGCCAATATTCAAACAACCAATGCTCCTTGTCCTTTTAATATATTTTTAATAATCTGCTCTCCTATTTCTTGCATTTCATAGGAGGTGTATGTTTACCTCCAGAGGGATGGAATATTTGCCCTAGGATGTTAAAAGCCAAAGGTGTTTGTAGTGATACTTGAGGCTTGGTTTGCTTGTTTGAATTAGGCCTAAATTGGCACTGATGCAAAGAAACTTATTTCTGAGGGCAGCTTATTTCCTTATACATAATTCATACCTTCCACTCATTTCATCTCATTGCAATTATTGGTATGTCTGCTACGGGAGCTGACATTTCTGTGCATTTGCAACGAGCAGGTCCAGCTGAATTTCCAGAGACATAAATATTTTTGCCATTAGCCTGTCACGTTCCCTGTTCCTATGTGCTGAGAAATCCCTGTGGGATAGCTCAGATAAATGTGCTGTACCCAGATTTCTTGTTTCAAGTGTTAGACTTGTACACCTTGGTTTCTATAAACAGAATGTGGCTGTTCGATTCACAGATAAGAAAATTGAGTTCTGCATCTGGGAATGTTGCAAGGGCTCTGACCATATTTTCTTTCCTTGTAGGGCAAGAAGAATGGACCAACTCACGACACAAGACACCTTCTGCAAGGACAACAAAAGGAGTCTACAGAGACCAGCCATATGCCAGATACTGATTGTACTGTCTGATGTTGTGAAATACCCAATCTCCACCAGTCCTGTATACTGTTCAAAGTAATTTTTTCTATGAACAATCCCTTTTTATTAACTCAAAGTGCATAAAAAAAATCTGAATGGATGGACTGAACTTAAAACATTTTGTTGAAAGAACAACCTGGACAGAAAGATATGTAAAACAAGGAACTTTGTTATTTCCAAACTGTGTTTGAAAAAATAGGTGATCAAAAAATAACCTTTGATTAACTAGTGTTAAACAAAAAATAGGTTTACTAAATACATTAGTCCATTCTTTTTAACATAAGCGTAACCTTTTATTTTAAAGGTTTTCAACAGTTTAGTTTTTAGCTTTTATTTTCAGCCATTTGCTAGATTTTCTCTTTGCAAACATGCGTAAAAAGGGAAGCAAACTACAAATGCGAATAATGTGGTATTTTGTAACTCAAGTCTTGAAATGTTCTGTAGTGTTAAGCAAAGTTTTACCCTTGCTTGATACTAAATAAACTTTTGAAAGAAAATCAGTGTGTGTGAGATTAATTTTATGCTTTATCTTATAATAAAACTTCATAAATAGTAGTAAACAGGGAGAAGTGTTTAACAGTGATCAGCATAAAAGGCTTATATTAAACACTGTGCAACTTCTTTTAAAACAAAATGGTTTAAACCTAAATGTATCTCTCTATATACTCACAATAGATATAAATGCTGTTTAAAATATCCAAATGGTATGGATCTGCTTGAGTGCCACATTAAATCAAAATACTTTTGTTAAAAAAAAATGGTTTAAAATAGCAAATGAATTTTCTGGAAAAAGATGTGACTAGTTTTCACTTTGTTGAGCATTTTTTCACTAGTGCAACTTTGGAATTTTTATGAGAATTTTGGTACGTTAATGACCACCTCGCTCCGTGCTGGAAGCAATAAACACAAAGCTTTTAAAGACTTTCTGACTTGACTAATTGAGGTCGCTTTCGTCAGAGGCAGAGGATGTGTAACCCTTAAAACGGTCTTCATTTGCAAAGGTAAATAAATCAAATAAGATTTTAATCTCACTTAAGTTATCTTAATATAACCAATAAAAACAGGGAGGCTACAACTTAGAAAGTTTCATTTTAGAATGTAGGAAAGCTTGTGAGGACACCTAAATTCTCACTTTAAAACGTTAATTTGTATTAGTCATCTAAAAAGCCTTAGCTTAGCTAGTTAAATTTGGACAAACTATTCCCTATTAAACAACTGTAAAACCTCATAACCAACAGTTTGTAATATATTATTTTTCCACAAATTCTAGTAACTTAAACATTGCAAATGTTATCTAAAGCTTTTTTTAAGCATTGTTTTTACCACTTATAGTTTGATTTATGTCGTTTTCGTTAGTTTTTATTTGAAACTCTTCAAGATTTAGTAAAAAAAAAAAAAAATCTTTTTTTTTTCTCTCTTGTCAGGAAACTCACCTCCTTGGACAGCCAAAAGAACAAAAACCCTAATCTTCTGATGCTTTGGTAGGTATCTTTACTCATCTGTGAAGTTATTAGATAGATAATGGAACTGTAGATCAGGGTCTTAATTCTGCACAAAGCTTTAAGTTAGGTGTCACTGTCTGTGTTCAATTCTGGTTGGAAAAGTAATAGTTTTAAACTTTCATTAATCGGGACCGTAAGATGTCACAGTATGTGGACACTCTCCTGGCAGTTTATTAAAGAGTGTACGTGACTTTGAGAGCATCTCAAACAGTTAAGTGTTTGATTGGAAAGTGGAAGCTAAAGAAACTGAATATAATTTGCTGCTTTCAAATAGGAATTTAGAACTCTAATCTGGTCAGCAAACTTGTCTAAAATATGAAAAATACATTCTGTAAACTGATTTTCAAAGTCAAGCATTTCTACACAAGTAGCAGACTGATTTATGGCATTAATTGAAGGAGAACAAATCCATTAAGAAACATTAGCTAAAGAATAGCTGGCTCTACTGTTTTTGGTCAATTCAATATATAAAGTAAGAAATAATTTAACTGTATTTATGCTTAGATGGTGTACATTTTAAATAAAAACAGATATTTTTTTTCTACTTGAAATGGTAGTTCTTCCTGCTAACCTCATGATCTCAGTGCTTTTAGTTGGCAGGGCTCAGATAAGTAGAGCTCTATGCTGTGAAATATTGCATAAGTTGCACTGCCTCTGTGTACTGCAGTAAATTTAAGAGGCTGCTATCACAGACTGAAGGAACCTTTTGTACCTACAAAATGGCTTTAGAACTGTTTTGACCATTTTAAGGGCTTAAATCAAAGGACTCCAAGAGTGGGAGAGCTTGAAGAAGATTTCTCCCCTTTGGTGCTCAGAGGGCAAAGATTTAATACCAGCTGCTAAAATTGCTGTGGCAAAACTGAATATATAAATATCTTTTGCAAATATTTATAACAATTGGTTCAATCTCTCCTTCTGGTCACATCCTAAATCACATAATATGATGAATTACATAGGAAGTGTTCATCTGCAAACATCATGTATTATATTAAGTAGACAGAATGGAACTTCAGGGGTTGAAACTAAAATGCCTAGTAGCAAGGGTGGCTAGTAGATAAATAAGTGAATCGGAAGTGGATTCAGTGTTCTGTATTGTTTATCCAGCTCTCTTTTATTTAATGCCATATTTTCTTACTGCCTCCAGTGTGGAGGATGAATGTGTGATCAGCATGTGTGATTCTTTGCCACTTTACGCTGAAGTCCTAGAAAACCTTAAATTGTTTTAGATTCCCTTTGGGTTGGAAAACTGTGTCTCCCTGATAGTAGAGACTCTAAGTGCACCATTTAATGATTACCATATTAATTAAGTCTTCCTTCTTCCATTGCTCTACATTGATACATCTTATTTCTCCAAACAAAATGTGTTTTCGTGCATCTTAAAAGAAAACTGTTGGATCAATTCTCATGTCCTATGTGTGCACAATAAACTACACCTGTTCAAACAAATGGAATTGGATATTCTTCCAATTTTTTTTTGTAGTGGAAAACTTTTCTTGGCATTTCCTCAAATAATATGCACTAGCATTGTTCTGCTGTTGCATTCTTCTTGTGGGTATTTTATTTCTGTAGAGTAATCTCTTAAATTAAATCCATTGGATTTTGAGCAGACATAAAAATAATCTAAAAACACCTCGACATGAAAAAAAGCCAATGTAGAAGGCAGCCTTTCTTCCATTGTGACAAATTTAGAAGTGTTTTCTCTAGTAGAGTTCTACACTGTAACACTGGACTGTTACTGTACGTTACTGTTAAAAAAAATAATGTTAATAGTCATAATTAGTCATGTCACTAATTTGCCTTTATTGAATCTTTCTGTAAAATTTCCACTGAATTTCAATGATGGCAGTTTCTGCAGTGCTTTTCTAGGTCTACATATGTTTATTATATGCATACTTGTCTGCTTCTACTTGCAGTCTGACAGGCTTCAGAGAATTCATGATCTCTAGTCTGAAGACACATACAAATAAAGTGTATTTTGCTCTTTTTCAGGAACTTCTGCCATGTTAATTATGGACTGCTTAGAGCACTGTACTTACCCGTGTGCTCAGACAAGACAAGAGTATGAAAATCCTGCTCAGCATTTCTTGTATGAAGGCCTTAAAGTGTATAACAGCATACACTTTTTAAACTAATTGTATATTGAAACTCTTAACTGTATAGTGATGCAACAATGTTTTATTTGGAGCTCAATAAAGAATTTCCATCTAAGTTCATGTTACAAAGCAATAACGCAACCTCCCGTTCTTTAGTGACTCCTTTTAGCCTTATGCAGCAAGTGTAAGAGAGTGTGTGAAGTCTCATGACTAGAACTTAAATGCTTTTGGAAATAGCTTGTCTAATGTATGAACAACATGGATAAGTTGAAATGAAGACTGGTGTTTTCTGCTGAAGCTTTTCTTAATAGCTAATTGTAAACAAATCTGCTCCAGACAAGACTCTTTGGTAGACGTAATGCTCCAACTTCCATTTCCTTCAAAAACTTGTATAACAAGAAGGTGTTTAATCCCTGTCAATTATTATATCAATAAGGAGTAATTCCTTATTCTGCTGCTTATTCTCTTTCACTTGGTGTTTGATGCATAGAAACCTTTTCTCTAATATGCAGTCACAGGTTTTCTAGTAGTAGTCTTGGATGAGGCTTTTACACCTTGATAAATCTTGTATCCAACAGTCATGTTTCCTCAGTGCTTTCTGTTTTATATTAATTGTGAATGTGATAATTTGTAACAGAAATAAAGTTCTGATAATTTATTTTCCTGTGTTCTTTTTCACAAATACTGCTTGCAGAATATGTATGCCCCATTCATCAATTATGGTTCCATCACAGATGTATTTTTCTTCAAAAGCATAATTTGGTTCTGTGTTGTTGCTGCTTTGAACATAAACAATACCAATTGTCAGTTTCACACTAAAATGCTGCTTCTTCAACAGGTTTTCATAACTTCTAATTCTACATACTGACTACTGAAAAATAGCTTTGAAGTTGTGGGGATGTGGATAAAAATAAGATTTCCTATTAACTGTGGCACCCATCAAATTATCTAGAGTAAGGCAATTTTTAGTACACTTTAGAAAACTGAGCATTAAAAAGTGTATTTTTAACCTCTGAATATTTAAGGTGAGCCTGTCAGTTAATCTCACCATCTGGAAGGGTTTTCCCTGCCTTCATCTCTCACTGTAGTAAAACTGCATTTCTAAACTGTTTTCTATAGCCAGCAATAGTATTTATTTAAATAAGTGAAAGCATAATCAAGAAAAAAAACTTCTTTGAATAAGCACAAGAGATGTAGAATAATGATTCCTTCAGACTGACAGACAGGAGCCTCTGGTGTGGAACAGCACATGACATTTTAAATGCAGGCCAAGTATAAAAACTGTAAACTATATAGATACTGTGTGGGGAATTTAGATAAGCAGAATGCAATTTCACTTTCTGTAATTTGGACACCAGGACAACGAGCACAAGCTCATTTGAGGACTGGTATGAACTATTCAAGGAGTGAAGTATCACCTTCCACTCTGGACTCATGAACAGCAGGGCTGCTGAATGGCAATGCTAAAATATTTCACTAGTATGACTTATGACTCTCAAGGCTATCTAGCAAATGTGGCTTTCCTGGGGTTTTGTCTGATTGTTGAGTGGCCTAACAGGAACTACTGGGGTCTGGTCAAAGTGGGCTGGCTGTGGCCATCCAGCTCGGGGTTACAAGTACTTTGCTTTGTTTCACTAAGAGTTTAAGGACTGGCTGTCTCTGGCCTTTGCAACCTGGACTTCCAACCCAAACCATTCTCTGAACCTGTGGCTCTATTTCTGCTGGGTTTTATCATCACTAGGTAAAAATTTGAGTTCTTGTGTTTGTGTTTTGAGTGAAATCTGGGTCTCATTTGTCACTCACTTCAAGAGCATGCCTGCAGCCTGTGGGACACTGGAACAGTCCTGATGATCTGTTCCCAGGTGCCAGTTCTAGGTGACATCAATTTACTTCAAAGGTTTTGAGCAAGGACATGAGCCTGCTGCTTCAAATGAGTTGTCCAGTCTGCATCATAGCCTTTCCCATTTTGTCTGCTCTTTTGGGGATGACCCCACGATGAGGTATATAATAAATCTATGAAAAGATGTTTGTTCCATGACTATGAATTAGAACAAATTTTGAGGTCAGATATTTTTCTAAGTGATGTTTAAGAACATACAGTTCATGTTGGAACTTAATCCTTCTGGTAAAGAAGGAAGTGAAAATTTAAAGATTGGAATGCAAAGCTCAACTTAAAATGCATGTATAATGATTTAGTATAAATAAAATCAAATATTTTCTTGAGTGGTTCTGCTCCAATTTCCCCACACAGATTTTGCAATATTTTTAAAACTGTTTTATAATTGGATTTCTGTAGTAAGTTCACAAATGTGTGCTAAAAGGCCAAATTTGTAGAATTTCCAGGTTGCCAGTGCCCAAGAACACCAGCATTGCTGGCAGCTGAAGTAAATGCACACCAAGAATTCAAATGTCTTTGACTTTATAACTTTTTGAAAAAGACTAATTGGATGAAGGGACTGAGAATTACTTTCACAAGCTCAGCAGTTTTGTCTGAGACAGCTGCATTTGTTTAATGGGGAGAAAAACCCCTTTGGTAATGGAAATTATTGAAGGTATTTAGTATTAAAGCAGATATTGTGAAGATAAATGTTTGTGCAGCCTCAGATACTTCATTGTGCATTTACCCTTGTCTTCAGGCAGGCTTTCCACATGATTTCAAGTCAAGTGAACATCTCTGGCAAACCCAAATTTTAAAGATGTTTAAGCTGTAGCCAAGGGCTGAAATAAAGCTGCTTTGCTGTATAGTCCTTTTTTATGTGTTTTTCCCAATCAGTGGGAAGGTATTAAAAAAGTGTGACACTCCTAAAGATAGGACATTAGGAAATAAAACTTAATGGACATTTTCACTTTTTGGTCAAAGATATACTTGAAACATATTAAAATAATTTATATTTAGTAAAGGTTTATGACAGAATTTATCAGGAATTTATATATGGAGTAATCAAAAAAATCTCATGTTTATTCAAGATAGCCACTGAGCCAGAAGTCCTGACTAAACAAGTTTCTGCTCTTATTACACAGAGAAAAATCAAATAGAAATCAGTCCTTGGAGTATAGTTTCTGCTTTTGCAAAGCTAAATACTAAACCCGTCCTTTATGCTTAGAACCATTTGCCATGAAACAGCAAAAGAATTTTATCTTCATGTTCTTACTGAAATTTAGAACAAAAAAAGTTTTCGCCAGAAGCAAAATTCTGGCCCCTTTGCAAAAAAATGGGAAGTTTTGAGGTCTTTTACTGACCTCCACAGAGTGATTTTTTTTTTTTCTCTCTCTTAGACAAAACATAGTAAACTGCTCCAAATGCTCACTCAAGCAGTAACCCAGGAACTCAAGTTTTTTGCCTTCAGTGGTGAAAGAGTCAGTGCTCTTGCTGTTGATCTGGTTATGAAGATCAACACAAAGATCCTGATGTCCTAAACATCTCAGGGGGATGAAACACTTTTTATTCATTTGAATACCTGCCTTGTTTTCATTCCTCTGTAAAGAGCTGAATTTTCTTAGTGTGGGGGTAGCTGTTGTCTTTCTTACTGAAAGAAGATATGTAGACTACATCTCAAAATTAACTATTCTTATTAGGATATTTAAGAAGAAAAGAAAAAGAAAATACATTTCTCCTTTAGTTAATTCTTCTGAAAGTGCAATTGCCAGTTCAGAAAACCATGGATAAAGATGTTTTTGCCTCAGACAGTGAGATTGCTGCAGGATTACTGCCAGACCTGTATTCATGGACTCTGGGCTTTTGCTAAATCATTTTGCCATGTTTATATTGTAATATAAATCTTTACTATTTAGAAAATTCAATAGACCTTTCAAGATCATTAATTACAGTTTGAAATCAAGTAAGGCTATATAGACTTCTGCCTGCATGCGTACTGGAAATCATCTGACTGATGTTGATTACCAGAATTATCCACATGTGAAAGCTGACCTTAATCTTCTTAGTAGAAGCTTACAGATTCACAGAAAGAGTTGGAAGGGACCCACAAGGATCAAGCCCAGCTGTTAAGTAAATGGCCCCTACAGAGACTGACCCCACCACCTTGGTGTTACCAGCACCATGCTCTGACCAACTCAGCCAATCTCAATTATAAGAAACTAATAAGACTGCAAAAACCTGCTTTCAAAATTCGAGCATATACCATGCATAGTTTCAATATTTTACAGCACTTGAGGCTCTAACTTCAAATAGAAGTTTGAACAGAAAATTCCCTTAGATATTTAAAATACTCCAATGATGATTTTCTCATACAGCTTACTAATAAGAAAAGTGTGTTTGGTTTTTTTCTTTATTCACTTTAAGACTATTTTTTTAATATATCAGAAATAGGATCACTCTAAGACTGACAGAATTAATAAGTCAAGAAAGCAGAGCTGATCCTCAGGCAGTTCTCCTGAATGAGCTACAGGATGAATGCATAACGGATTGTGCAAAATTTTTTGGTGTGTTTGATGGTGAAACACATTTACCTTATTAGATTATTTGTGGGCTTGAGGAAATGAAAATGTAAAAATTAATATAAAACTGTTACACAACAGGAAACTGATAAGTGGTTGTTAAAAAGAAGGCTAAATACTAAAAGATAATTTGGATTTCAAAATCTGGAATTGGAGAGAAAAGCCACCATGTTCTAGAACATTTCTTCCCTAAGCTATCTTGGGAAGCTGTGCAGTAGGTGCTGATTTTTTATTCAACCCCCCCCCCCCCCACACACACTCAGTTTAAACGTATTTAATGTTAGGAAGTTGAAGTGATATATCCTGGTCCAGAGGGGCAAGATAAACACAAGTCACAGTTATGGTGTGTAATAACTTTATTTTTTTTCCTCTGCCTTTATGTAACTGGTCTGGCATTGAAATTCCTCACATAGTAGGAACAGCAGCACTAATTTTTGGTGATACGCTTCAAAGATATAAGCGTACAAGTTTCGTAAATGCCACAATCAATATTCCTTTGAAAGGTCACTTTGTGTACTGAATAATATTTATAGGCATGTGTACATAATTTAACGGTTTCGGTAAGGGCCCTTCAGAAGAATAATTCAAAGGACAGAAGGTGATATCTTACTGTGAGAGACTTAAAAAGCTTGATTATGCTTTATAATTGCTCGCACAGGGAGAAAATAATAAGTACTAAATTACTCTAATCTAGTAGTGAAAAAAAAGTAAGAACTAATGCTGAGTAAAAACCCTGCAGTCTTAAATGAGGAATTAGGCTCAAATGAGAGTGATTAACCACAGCAGCAAGCTACATGAAAAGAATGGGCTTCTCTTGGTTTTCCTACGTAGCAGCTAGATTGAATGATCTAATAACTGTGTCTGGGCTTGAGAGTCCTGGATCAATGACTGTTGTATCATAATTCTCAGTTACATTCTTTAACTGATTTTCAGACTAGTAATACTAGTAATATGTGAGAGTTAAGATGTTCAAAATTCCTTTCATTCTCAGGGGTGAATTCCATTTCTGTCTGTATTATCTATGTACTGCACATCCTACTGTCTTTGCAAACTGGAAGGGTATTTTCTGGTGCTGATATACCAACAGAACTCTTGTTCATCATGCAGGCTGCACCTCGAAATTCTGGGTATTGCTATGATAACTTCACAAATTACACTTTTTAAAACACACCATCTACTTTTTGAATTAACAGAAGGCTCTTAATTTTGTTAATTTTGTTAAAGAAATAGGCTGGATTTTTTTAGTTCTGACTTACGTATGTACAACTCAGATGAAAAACTCTTGACTGTTTGCCCAGGCTCCCCTTATCATCGACCAAGAGGAACAATCTCAAAGGATAAATCAACATTTTGAGAGAGAAATGCATTGAGCTCAGGGGACTGTCTCACTGGCCCTTCCCCTTTGACTCACGTGGATGATTAAACTTCTTTGGATGTTTGAACCTTAGATGTCTGAGGTAAAGCATGATGAATGTCACTCGTATTTCTGTTCCAAAACCGCCTTTGTTGATACCTTAAAGACAACAGCAGGGAGCAAAGAAAGGCAGACTCTTCTTTGATGCTTCTGCTCCAAATATTTTTCTGTCAGCCTTCTTAGTAAATGCATTGATCAGGAGGTTTTCATGCTCAGTATTTGTTTCCAGAGCCTTCTGTTAAACACAGCCAAATGCTTTTGGTTGTGAGCATCTTAAACTTCAGGATTAGGTAAAATATTGGCCGAGAGGATTTGCACAGGAGGAAATTTCCCTTCCAATTCAGGACATTCTCTGAATCTGTATTCTTGGGGCTATCCTGTGCAGGGACAGGAGTTGGACTTTGGTGATCCTTATGAGTCTCTTCCAGCTCTGGAGGCAGGTCAGAGAGACAGAGACCAGGGGAAATCTGGTAGTTCAGTGATTCTATGAATTTATGGTTATGCTGTAAATATTAGTCACTGTTTAAGAGAAAGCTTTAAATTCTGAAGGAAAACCTAGAGACCAGAAAAAACAGATTAATTTCTGTGCATAAACACTTAAAACAATGTGAAGTAAGAGTTTTCCTCCTTCAGTCTAGTGTTTGAAATACTAGTATCCAGTATCCCCACTAATAACCATTAGATGTTACACAGAAGGAAAATAAAAACCTCCAGTGTACTTATCCAGTTATCCAGAGCTGTTTAAATAACATTATCTATCCTTTGGAATATGTGCAGGGTATCTTTTAACTAGGAAAGAGAGAAAATGCAGCACTTCTGCTAATGAAAATCTAAGACTTTATACCTCTGTGGCTCATAATACTTAAGGAATTCACTAACTTTCAAACACTGTTCTATTAAGGAAGTGGTGATGTAGGTAGAAAATTTTTGCACTATATAGAAAAAGAGTTAAAGTAAGCCTGAAGTTTAGCATTGGTGAAATATTCCTTGGAAGCTGAAATTTTCTCAGAAAAAAATATGGTTTTGCAGAAAAAAAAGGATTTGGAACAGAGTTACTGTTGTTATTTAAAAATTTCTTTTGAAAAAATCTATCTTTTTGAGGAATTACTTTCTTTCAGGACCGTGTACTAGTCAGCATTTACCCAACAGCCCAATTAAGGTACTTGAGAGGAGCCTAAACCAATACAGGTCCTTCCTTCTTCTTGTTTAAAAAAAAAAAAAAAACCAAAAACAAAAACAAAAAAGCAAAAAGCATGAGAAGGAGGTTAAAAATACTCTGCATGCTTTCTTGCTGTTACTTCTTCTTCTCAAATCCATCAAAGTAAAGGAATAAAAGAAAGATGTTTTCATATCTTTATTTCTCCCTCAGCCAGCAGCCCTTAGGACCATTACAACTTTTATTCAATAGTTTGGAAGCATCTGCATAGCAGATTTATTGAAGTTTGCGTGTTTCAGGTGTGTCAGACCCAGATAATGTGACCCTAAGTCTGGCTTGTAGCTGTTCTAGGCTCCTTTATAGACAGGTGTGGTCAAAAGCCATTGAGGAGAGGGGAGCAGTGTGTCAGGTGTGATTTGGTTACCCTGGGAAACATCAGGAACTCTGCTCCTGGGCCAAGAGCCTCATTTGGTTGCCTCAGGTTATCTCACACCTCCTTACTGACTCATGGAAATGGCTTTTGAAATAATTGCAGTTGTTAATAGAGTTAAAAATAATTTAACAATTATTTAACACACTAAATATGAAGTTGGTATTCCCTCCTCTGTCTTCTGTACTGTGCAAAGACAGACTTTAGGTGAGCCAATTAGAAATAAGTTTACAGTGATCAGCATATGTCAGCAGGAAAGAGTATTTCCTTATGCTACTCCACCACCAGTCCTGTTATTGTCCTTCACTGCTGAAACCTTGTTCTGCTCATTCCAGTGAAGGACTGTGTAAGCGGAAATACTGTTAATCAGTTGGTGCTTGAGGAACAGTGCTACAGATTAATTATCCCTGCAGATCTTTTGTTCTACTACAGGTATTTCTAGAAAACAAGGCAGAATTTTCATAATATATGCAGGCAATTATTTTTCAAGGAGCTTCTCAGTATTAAAGCATCAGAAAATCTAGCAGACTGCAATATATTATTCATTTTGTTTTCAGAACCTACCGAGTATTTTAGGTCTAGTGAGCAGAACACAACTCTGCATTAGTACAATGTATCTGTGAATGTCTTTTTCCTATGAGCTCCATGTAAGAGGCATTAAAATTTTAAAAGCCCAAAATTAAAAAACGTGTAGTTTAGGACATGCTTCATGATGTATCAGTATCTTTCAAAAGAACAATCAGAATGTTAATTCCCTGGCCACAGTATATTTAGTTATAATGGAAACAGGCTGGAAAGATTTATAGCTTTAATGTAGACAGCTAATCATCTGAGTACAAGCATAGGCAAATTCAAAATTTTGTAATAAGGGACATTTGCAAATCAAGGCTGAAAGGAATAGAAATCTTGAAAAAAAAAAAAAGAGAAAAAGTGGAACACTCTGGAAAGGAGATATGATCAAATCAAATAGAAAAAAAAAACTGGAAAAAATATGCAAATAGACTGACTAGAACCAAATGGACTGAGACAAAATGAGAAGCAGTGAAAAAGATCGAAACTTTCCAAAATTATTCCCACTGACATCCCAAAATCAGGCAAGAAAGGTAAAAAAGAAACAACCACAGGAGTAGTAATTGAAGAAATTAAATGCTTCAAAATGACGAGAGAAAATTCTGAAAAAAGTGAAAACAAAGAAAGTGAAGGAGATGACATAAAATGCATGGAAATGCCCCAAACTTGTCCAATTGATCTTCATTGGAATCACAAGATATCATTTCCTTTCCTGAAAGGAAGAATTTCAGGAAAGGAAATTACTTTTTGAAAGCAGAGAACAAAGTAAAACAAGCACTCTGAAAAGCAGATATGATCAAATCAAATGCAATCAGAAAAAAAACCCCAGAAATCTGCAAATGGAGTGACTACAACCAAATAGGCTGAGCTGAAATGAGAAGCAGTGAAAAAGAATGAAACTTGCCAAAATTATTCCCACTGACATCTCGAAATCAGGCAAGAAAGGTAAGAAAAAGGCAAATTGAAGAAATGAAATGCTACCAAATGACAAGAGAAAATTCTGGGGAAAAAAAGCGAAAACAAGAAAAGTGAGTGAAGTAGCACAAAATGCACAGAAATGACCCAAACCTTATCCAATCGATCTTCATTGCAATCACAGGATTTAATTTCCTTTCCTGACCAGTAAGCTACTCTTTTAGTCTTCTTCCTAACTGGTCAGGGCTAGAAATAAAAAGAAAGTTTCACTTGTGTGTGGAGATGTGGATAGGGAGTGATCATTCAGCAATTGCCATCGCAGTGTTATCTGAGGTTGATAAGCATTGTTTACCATGAAAATTTCCAGATCGATGGTTTGAATGCCTCCTTTGTTTGGGCTGTTGGACCCTGTGTCCATATACAGTGAATGGGAAGAGCAGAACTGACTCACAAATTGCTGGAAATGGTTGGGGATTTTTGGGTATAGATCAGGTCCCCAGTGAGACTTGGCAGCATCTGCTCAGCTCTGTCTCCATCCTTCACTTAAACCTTAACTGGATATTAGGAAAATTTTCTTCACAGGTGATCAAGCACCGGAGCACTCTTCCCAGGGTAGTGATAGAATCACTGTCTTTGGAAATGTTCAGAAAATGTGTAGGTTTGGTGCTTGGAGGGGGGAGAGAGAAAGATTTAGTTCTGGGCCTGGCAGTGCTGGGTTAATATTTGGTCTCAATTTTCCAACCTTTACGTTTCAATGACTCTGCAGACCAGGACTGTAGGTTAGTTACAGTGTGCCACTCATCCACCCAGACTGCTCAGGCAAGAGCTGTTTGTGCAGAGCAGCTCTGGTGACCTCTCAATCACCTCTTCTCCTCCTGGTTAGAGCAGTGATGCGTGAGCCCCACAAGAAGTCCCTCAGTGTTCCTACTCTGGGTGCCTTTTGCATTTACCCGTGCTTTAATTAGGTGTAGCAAAATTCCTTTATGGGGAAATCCATCCCCACCTCCTAAACCTTGTGAAGCTTTTCATTTGTCTCTTGGATTTCCAGCAACAGTGTTAATTTTCACCCTGCACTTCCCCCTTTAAGAAACAAGTAAACTATATTGATGAGCATCTAATATTCATCCAGAGTCAGGCATTTATTATCTCATTTCAGTTTCCTGTTGACTCAGTAGGTGGTACAGATTTTGAGTCATATTTGGATTGCTACCTTTTTTGTTTGTTTGTTTGTTTTGTGTTTTGTTTTGTTTTGTTTTGTTTTGTTTTATTTTTGGGTTTTTTTGTTGTTGCTGTTGCTGCTGTTGTTTTTTTCACTTTTTTCTTTTCCTTTTTCTTCCTTATTCCCCTTTTGAAAGCAGCCAAAGTTATTGGCACCAACAAACTCTTTCTGTAACCAGAGATTGCTCATGAATGAACTTGCATCTGCTGTAGTGACATCAGAACAGCCCTTGCAGCATCATCAGAGAAAAGGACCCTGTGAAGTGGTGGTTGCCAGGCTTCAAATAAGATATCAGACTTCAGACTTTGCCACAGAGGAATGTTTAAAGGCCCTGTGCTACAGGAAGCCTAATTTCCATCCCTGTCCCGAAAATCTGAAAGGGTAATGACTGCACAGTTTGTCTAGAGAAGTTCCTGGTGCTGCTGTGCTTTCACGTGCAATTTTTCCTTTCCTGTCAAGTTCCTGTGTGGCATCACTATGTGTTATTACACAGCTGCTTCTCTTTACCCCAGAGATAGCAGCATTTCAGCAGAAGACAAAGCAATTGCTGTTCTTCAAGCAGTGAAATTCCCTGTGAGTAAGGAGCTCCTAATCTTCTCCTTATTTGACTTTAAAATCTTTTTCAAACATCTGCAGATTTAAAATCTGATGTTTGGATATTGGTAGGGATGCATCCTTAAATTATTATATCCTTGCAGATGACTACTTTTCACCTCCCCCCCACAGAAAAAATATTTTTCTGATCTCTTCTAGATGAAAAAGAACAGACTTTCAGGCTTACTAAATCAGACTAAATAGTGGTAATTAAATATCAGTATACTAGAGGTCATTTGTATTTGAAACTAAAAAAGTAACCTTAAAATCCTACCAGATGTTCTCCTTCTGCCTGTTTCTGGGATGAGTTATATTTTATTTGAGTTTGTGTTTATTCCTACTGTAGTTTTGTCGTTGACTTCCTCCAGTTATATCAGAAGATCTGACATAAGTGTTTTGGTAAAATTAAATAATAAGTAAACAATCTATTAAGCAGACAAGATGTTAATTAAAAAGTCCAAAAAAAACAAAAATAACCCCACAAAACATATTCATACACCAAGTATCTATTTTTCTTTCAAGAAGGAAGATGTATCATGTTGGCAATTTCACATAACACAGAATGAGGACCATGAAGTGACCCCAATGCAGCTTGTTCAGATTAGCCATATGTGTTGCAAGCACCTTCCTGTCACAGAGAAAAGTCTAGTCATGAGCTATTTCTGGTTTTCAGGATTAGCCAAGCCAAGCTTAGAAATGGTTCCTGCAAAACTCAAGGATGCTAATTTTTCCTGTCTTTGTGTACAGCTTACCTAAAAATAGTCTTCACACAAAGATTCTCTGGTCATATATGAAATTCACTTCCCTGCCATGCAAGCTCCATAGCTTGCCTTCATTTCAGCAACTTTACCTTTTTTAAACTAGAAAGCTGAAAGAATTTCCACGATGTAGAATAAATATTTGACATGATAGAAGGGTTGTATCTCATGAACGGGACAAATCATGGTCACGACTGGGTTGGTGATGAGTTGGAGTGCTTCTCTAAATGATGGGTATCAGATAATGAATCCAAATGAAGCAGAGACATAAATTTAAATAGGTTAATTAAAAGTAATTCAGTTTTGTCTGAGATTCTCTGATTCATAGAATGATAAAATGGTTTGGATTGGTAGGTACCTTAAAGACCAACAACCCTGCCACAGGCAGGGACACTTTCCACTACATCAGGTTGCTCCAAGCCCCATCCACCTTGGCCTTGGATACTTCCAGGGATGGGACATCCACAACTTCTCTGGGCAAAAGAGCTGAACAGGCTGTATGAAGCAGTGAAAGGGCAGGAGTTTCCCTTTTAGGCACCTAACAAAGTTTCTTTTGGTTCTGGTTCACAGTGGTGGATTCTCCAAACCTCGGTTTCATGTCTGGAAATCAGCTGCTAAAGCTCAGTGAGGTGGTGCCTGGTTTGGACACTGAGCTTGATTTGGGGTATTTAATCTAGGAAGATTTAACTGTGACAACCAAAGCCAATTGCTTTTATTCCTCAGCCCTTCCATCTTATTTCTCACCTCTCACATTATGTATGGGACATGCTAAGGAATGTGTGTTTCTGCAATGTGTTCACCTATGTACAGAGAGACACATCCTGCATTTATTTCCTCTATAACAAGAGTTGAAAAAGTCATTCTAACCCCCATTTGAACCAACAGTAACATTTGTACTCATTAACAGCTGTAGCAAGCAAACTGGAGGGAAGAGCCACACCAAGTGGAGTACAGAATACCCAAATCTGATGCCCTTTTTCTTTGTATTTTATGAATATAATTAAATCCTTCTGGAAATTATAAGTGCTAATCTGATAACATTAACTTGTACTGCAAGAAACTATTAAGCCTTAGCTAAATTACTGTGCTATGATTGCAGTGAGTACAGCACAAGGAATCCCAGTCCTGCTGCTGGTGCTTTTATTCATAGGCTCAAATGTCTTTCTCCCCCTCAAAAAATTATTTTCAAAACTGTATAAAAGGATCTCAAACTTTGTTTAAAAGACCACATAAGACATTGCCTGCCCTTCCTTTCCTTGTGTAAGTATTGTGCTTCTTCCCGCCCTTAACAATGTTATTTCTGGGGTATCATAGCTGATTTTAAGGTTGAATTTTGTAGTGTCTAGCTTCCAGCTCTTGTTAACAATACTAAAATAAATATTAGGGTGTTTGCATAAAATCCTATGGAGTGAATTAGCCCAGACCTGCTACCAAGTATTTTTATTTTACACTTGAAAAGCATAGATGATGAGAATATTACATTCTGTTTGACTAGGAAATGAAAGTCTAGAAGGTGGCACAGTGATATCTTTTCTAAGATTTCATAGCATGTCACTTCACGAGTGCCAGAACTGACACAGCAGAGAAAGTATTAGGAAGTCAAGTAGAATCCATCCCAAACAACACAAACACCATAGGGAGAATAGCTATTAGGAGAATAAACTGTTGGGATAATACAAAGGAAGGCTTCAGGGGGGAAAACAATCAAACAACAAACCAGTCAAAACCTACCGACAAAAAACTATCAAAAACCAAAGGGTGAAGATGTCTTGGAGTGTAAAATTCCCTGCCCTGTTCATTAGCCAGCACATTCCCAGGCAGATGGATGCAAATGCTGTGCTCCATCACAGAGAACAGCACGGGGAAAGAGGGAGCAGCTCCACTGCTCTGGTGGGACTGGGAGCTCTGCTTAGCAAAGCCAGAGCTTTTGGTCCTTTTAATAAAATGACAGTAATTTGATGGTAATAAACATTAGGCTGTCACCGTAGTGTAGCAGTTTGCAAATAATGTTGACATTATCTTATGCTTCATGTCAGAATGTGGGTCTGCTTCATCAGCTGATTAATTGGGAAATTGGATGAAAGTCTTTAAATCTGACAAGAGGAGCTTGGATTGCACTGGGAATAAATTTTGTTTTCACCTGTTCCTTTTAAGCCCTGGTAGTGCTTTTTCATCTACTTTTGTTGTTTGGGTGTGGGGTTTTTTTGTTTGTTTGTTTGTTTGTTTTCAGTTTGGGTTTTTTTGAACATTTGTGCAAAGCTGTGACAAGGTCTACATAAATGATAATGTCTAAACTACTGGAAGTGCCATTGAAAGTGGTTCTGGGTTGTTTTTTTTTCATAGAAATACCCATTTCTGAAATAGGGAAATTTTGGTTATTTTGTACTAAGATGTTTTTGGGGGGTTGGTTGGTTTTTGGTTGGTTGGTTTGTTGGTTTCTGTGTTTTGGTTTTTTGTTAAAGTGATTTCATCATTAACTTCTGTCTCCCTGCTGTCACAGATTTTTGTTGTTCCTATGTAGTAGTGATCTAATACAAATGATGATTGGCCTTCCAGAATTCATTTTAGAACTGAGTGAATTATGGAGACAGAATTTTGCCAGTGACTTGCCAACAATTTCCTTTGTCATTGCAGCCCATCGTTGTGAGCCAGGCAATCTGTCACACCACAGCAGTCCCAACCACATTTTTTCCAAATCTTAAACTTGTCTTTCTTTCAGGATTTCCTAGAAATACATCTAACCCTAACTGACAGGCACCAGGATGATTTGAGCTTTGCATTCATTCCATAACTGTGTGTACAATTCAAATGCATTTCTTGCCCCTGAAGATGAGGGTCAGGAGCAGGCTACTGGACATTAATAGAGATGCCAGACAAAATAATCGTCTTCTTTTCAGAAGGCAAAATATCACCATGTAGTATCCCCCTTGTATCCCCCTTCAGAGGTGTTTGAGCTTTTCCTGGAAGCACATCTGGCTCATACTGGCTGCTGTGTGTTCTGAATGTGGAGGATGATGGATATTCCCACCTGTCCATTCTCCCAGATGGCTCACACAAATAGTGTCCAGCACCCACATGCCAATTCCATGGGCTCAACTGGTGTTCAGGTTGAATGGGACCCCAGGAGACCTCTATTGAAACTTCCTTCCCTAAACAAGTTCAGCTATGGGATCCTATAACATGGCTCAATTTGATCCATTTGGATCTTGAAAGGCTCTAAGGATGAGAAGGCACAATGTAGCTGGGCAATCTGCTCCACTGCCTGGCTCTCCTCATGGGGAAAAAAACCTCTTTCTATTCAGTGTGAGACTCTGCTATCCTCCCACCACACACCACTGGGAAAAGCCTGGCTCCATCTTCCTGAGGACCTTGCTGTAGGCTCTGCTGTAAGGTGCCCCAAGGACACCTCCTCTCCCTGCTGAACACTTCCCATCCCTCATCCTCTCCTCTGGGGCATTCCAGCCCTGATCACCTCAGAGTCCTCCACAGAACTTGTTCTGGGTTGGTGATGCATTTTCTGTATTGATCCATTATAACTTAGTTAAGTCAGCTGAAATACTAATTAATCACTTAAACCCCAACTGCTCAGACCTGTTCTGTGAATGTAATAACCTGCCCTTTCTATCTCTGAATCCCATAGCAAGAGGACAAGATTATCTTTCTTTCAGGATGACAGATTCAAACATATTACCCAAGTTGGACAAAGGTGGTCTAGTCATCCAGGGACAGACTCACTTAGTCCTTTCCCAGCTTTGCTGGACTGGACCTCAAAAATCCATTTGTTTTGGCTAGCATGGGCTGACGATGATTGAATTTGGAATGAGTGTCAGTAAGTACTCCCAAGAGGCACTTCACACCCTCTACAGGAAAGTCAGCAGCTAGTATTAAAAATCAATTAGCATTTTCACAGCACAACCTTTGCTGTACAATGTACAATGACCTTTATAGGCCAGAGAAGAGTCAGTTTAATGTACTTACTATATAATGCCAGGTGGTAATGTCTTCCCTCACTTAGGTGGCTCATGATTAAACTCAATTATCTCAGCTACCAATTGACCTTTAGCCATCTCCCACTATTTAGTGAATGGAAGTTGGTAAAAGCTAACAGGGTAGATACATCATGTAATGTCACTGTCTTCTTACAACTGGGAGGGAGGCATCTCTTGTATGCAGTGATATCAAGCAAATTTTGTGTTCTTCCAGATAAAGGAGAACTTGTTGAGGGGCAACCAGGTTACTTTCGTGTCCTATGTGTACATTGTCCTTTCCTCTTTTCACTCTCATGCTTAGTTGGAGGTGTTCAGTAGATAAATATTTTCCATTTAGCAAGAGTAGGAAGAGACATTTATCATACCTGGCTGCTGGGCCAGTATACCAGAAGAGAACTTACCCTCGTTATTCACCTTTGGAGGCTTTATTCAAAGTACATCCAGTAGTTGATACCACACAGAACCACAGTGCAAGAAATGGCCTTTGCAGTAACTTTGTTCATCTCCTTGCTGATGCAGTAGCTTCCCATGATCCAGATATTTGCTAGCCCTGGAGGTTTGAAAAAATTGTTCTGAAGTCAGTAGTAAAATGAAGTATCACAGTAGAGTTTCCTCTCATGTGCAACTAGATTACTTCATCTCACTTACCCCATTTTTAAATCCATGCCTGGGGAAGACTAGTTGATATTTCTAAAACACATATAATTTTTCAATCTCTTCATTTCAACCTGAGGAGGAATTTGTCATTTACAATTGCATTTTCATTGGGAAAGTTCGAATTTTACAAGGCTGCAGCATGTATGTGGCAAATTTGCTCATCCTGATAAGACTTCTTGACAAAGTGTTTCTGTTTCTTGTAAATGTTCCTCACATCACTGTGTCCAGGATACCAGAGTTTGAAATCTGGTTTAAATGAAAGCTGATTTGGGCTCTCTCTGTGGAACAGGCTGTGGTTAACTCTTAACTCCAGTAAAGCAAACACAGCATTTAAAGAATACTTTTTTTTTAATGAATCAGCACAACTTTGTAAATAATTGAGTATTTTGCTTCTTTAGTTCTTCACCGTGTTTCCTTTCTATTGAAATACTCTGGAAGCAAGGGAAGGGCAATTTTATCATGAACCATTCCTATGGGCTCATCTTTTCTTCTCTTGTTGATTTTCACTCTGCTCACAATTTGTCAATGTCTAATTTTTTTTTTTAATTTTTTTTTTCCTATTGCAAATGTCATTTGGAGCTTTCATTTGGCAAAGGTCTCCTTAAGATATTTTCATTTCCTCTCCAGGCTCCAAAGATGCCAGCATATGGCCATGAAACACCATGACTGAATTACTGTCTCTTTTCATGGTAATTAGTTTAGACTTTTGGACTACATCTATCCTGGTTAATTGAATGGCACCAGGGAATGTTCCCAGCAATGGGAACTTGATAGACTGTCCTGTTAAATGGTTCCTGCTATGATTTTGGCCCCATTCAGCTGGCACTCTCCCAAATACATCCTAGACACAGTTGGGGAGTCAGCACAGACCCAGGACCATTCCCAGAAACCAGTTTGGATGCCCACCCTGTTTCCAAGGCTGGGAGAGTATAACAGTACAGATATAGGCAAATCTGTGCCAAAGAATGATCCCAGACACATGCAGAATAATTATCTAGTCATATTGTAACCCAAAAGAAGGTTTGGATTCTCCCTTTCTGTCTTCATCTGGAAAGAAACACTATTACTAACTTAAAAAAAAAAATCTATGTGTTTTCTAAACATGTATAGCACATAGCTTGGGAATCACTACCATTTTCTGTGACAGCTGAATTAGTGCTGTTCATGAACATCTCTTACCTTCCAACCTTTGATTGTACAAATACATGCACATATTGCATCTGTGTATGGGACCTGCTTCTCAGATGAATCAGGAATAAGCAATGAAAGGGCTCCACTGCTCAGGATCGTGGCTTGTTGCAGAAATTAGGTGTTATATGATGGATCAGAAAGAGAATATGGGGATGGAAGTGAGGATTTCTTGCTTATCATGAATACTGAACTGAACTGAAGAACTAGATACTGTCCCTCCACCCAGTGCAGAGCTCCCAAGAGATGCTCCACGAGAGACCCGGAGCCAATAGTTTAGCCCAAGGTGGAAACTTTTATTTATGACACCTCAGAAAAGTGGCCATTTTCTGTATCTGCTGGTTGTAGACAAATTCAGAGTGGGCTACAATGAAGCAACCGTGACTCGTTGTCTTCCTTAATCAAAATGGGTGGAGAAAAAAGAGGCAGGAATTATGTCTTTGTGAAACAATCATATATGGGTGTGTCTAGATTGTTTTTCTGGGGTGTTCAGGTAGTTCCTGTGGGATTTCCTGACCAATCAGATGGCACATGTCTTAATGCCAAGACCTTTCCTTCTCTCTGAAGACCTTGAGGCAGTTCCCTTCCCATGGCTACAGCATCACATATCACCTTTTCAGGAGACCATATTCCCCCTCAAATAGGGATTTCTTGCAGTGAAAGCCTTCCTGTGGTGTGCATCAGCCACACATTTATACAGATGTGGCACTGACACCAAAAGTTGGTGTTGGCTTGGAATGATTTTAATCTGATTGCGAAATATCCCAGTTGCAGTGGCCTGACAGGAAATTTGAAGCAAAACCTAGAATTTCACATCAGAATTAGAAAGATCCTGCAAATAATTTGGAATGTGCGGTTCTCCTTTACATCAAATGAGGAGACATTCTTCTATCATTAAAAATGGAACAAAAATAGTTCTTCATTTCAAGCTGCTATTAATATTAAAACACTGTGAAAGCAACCCTGTGCTCTAGAGATGTACAGTTCAATGTCCCCAGAATGTAATATCAAGGATAGCAGGTATTATTGATTAAGTTCATTATACAGGGTACAGTATTCACTTTGGAGAGTCACTCAATACTAGTTATCAAAATATATGCAGAGGACAGGTAAAGGTTATGAAATTGCCTGGAGAACCGAGCTCACAAAGTGAACTCTCAGCTGTGAGTCCTGTGCATGACTTAGTACTGCTAATAGTGCAAGTATGTGCATATTAGAAGCCCTATTGATCATCAGGAGCTACACTTCAAGTCAGAAATAGCAAAGGTGGTAAGACAAACACAGAAAATAATAGCCCATTAATCTGGGTAACGGAAGCAAACTGTGAAGTTTGAAAGTCAGTGGTGGAAAAGTTTTATTTTACTCAGGTAATGGCTAAAGAGTAGAGAAGAAGGAAGAGTGGTATCTTTCTTCTGTGCCTGAGATTTGTACTGCAGCAGGTACAACTGAAAACCCACATATTTACTTTTTAATGCTGTTGCTATTGTTCCCAGTGTCCTTAATATCTCTACATATATAGGTTTGTTTTTACCAATTGGCAGTAACTTTCACTAAAAGCAATTTACTATTTGGAGGGTAAATATAAGGGTTCTTTCTCTGAAACAAAAATTTCCTAAAACCAGAGGCCATTCGATTAATACTTCACTTCTTTTACCACCTTTCTTTGCATTAGAAACATTTATCTGTAATGGCTACTTACCTCATCTTGTTCCAACTGATCTTCCAACTCCAGCTGCAAGATCTAATGTCTTATGAAAATAACAAATTAATAAGAGCTCTTACACACCAACTAAGAATTTAAGATTAACTTCCACTTTAGTGGAAACCAAACCACTTCCTTAACAAACAATAAATAAATAAACAACACAAAACATCCCTTCTCTAAAAATATTAGTGTCAGTTCTTAAAGTTTTGCACTTATGAAACTGCACAGAAAAATCAGACTATCTGGGAACTTTTTTATACATTATAATTTTAATCTAAACTGTAGCATTTTCACTTACCTTACATGGCCATTTCCAGTTATTTGAGGTGACAGGGACAGTGAGGGAAGTGAATTGTGTCATCTGGGTGATGAATGTGGATATCATTCAGGTTTCCTCTTGCCAGCTGAAATGAGAATCCCCTCCTCTCCCCATATGGATGTGGTCAGCCATCCACCTGCAGCTTGAGGCTGTTACACCCACCCAACCACACCAGCCTGCACTGCCCATGAAGAACTGGAATTCCATTTTTCATTGCTAAAGGGGAAAGTTAAGGAAGGATGGCCTAGGAAATGGAAATCAGCACACTGAGCTCTGTGGCCACCTGTGTCTGACAGGCTTGCAGGTTCATTTAGCTGATGGAAACACATGATTCACTGGATTACGGTGAGAAGATGGAAACTTGAGCCCACCTCAATCCTGTAAAATTACGTTTTCCTCATGGTGTGGCAGCTTTGTCATCTTTTACTGTGACTTATGGGAGATAACAGACACCCTCTGCGGGGAGGCTACTCTAACTCTCTTATTGATTTTTGCCAGTCCTGTGTGCTTGTTTAATAAGAAAAATGTTGCTCAAAACTGAGTGTGATAATCTTAAATATGTTATTTACTTTTTGAAAGGTGAGGTGGATTATGATTAATATGGTAAACAGCTCAAACCTGATAGAGTCAATGCTTCTTTATATCTCACAGTGGTCCAATCCTGGAGCAGAGGAGAAAGTAACAGTCAAGCCTGAATTAAGCATTCTCAGCTTTCATGTTTGTGGTTTTGATTTATTTATTGATGTCTGTGTATAGGCCTCCATTCAATCACAGGAGGTAATGTTATCCTGCTACATAGCTGGGGATGAAAAACTCAGTTATCTGTGAGGTATAACCTCTTTCACACTTCCCCTGCCCTTTTCTGGGGTCAGTCAGCACTGGAACTTTTGATGGGCAGCTGAAAAACTTGGTACATATTTTCCTGTGAGTGTATCAGACACACTTCTTACAGGGAATACGCGATGGTTCCTGTCTCTTGTTTGGACTGTGAGGCTGTGACAGGCACCTCATGGCACCAGCATAGCCCAGGAGAAAGGGTACAGGTGAACCATACCAACCTGTACTGATCCCCGTCCCTCTCTCCTCTTCATTCCTCCTTGCTGCCCGTTTTTACTGAAATCACATCCCACCCATGCACCAAGACCCTCAGCAACTCCCTTAGGAGCCACCCTAGATGGGACCAGGCCCCCATCAAACACCTCTTGCATCCCTCCACTGGAAATGGGGAGAGAAATGAGTTCATCCTGAGACTGCAGGAGATGCAGCTTCTCCTCGGCAGGGGAGGGACGATGGATCCCAGCCTGGCAGTCCTGCCCTTGCTGGCTCTCAGAGGGGTCTCCAAGGCCCCTGTCAGCCATGAACCTGTCATTGGAGGCTTTGTGGTGTCTTTCCTGTGGAATATAGAGCAACAGGAGCTCTCCTTGCTATTGATTAGCTACAGCTCAATAGAAAGTGTTTTAGGTAGAAGAGCTTTACTGGAACCACAGTTGCTCCTGGTGCTGCTGACTCCCAAAGACAGAGCACTGCTCATTACACTTTCCTGAGCTCATCTTCCTTTCTCTTGCGATCACTATGTACATTTGTCATGTTGTGCAGGACCCTACAGACACCAGTGCTTGCTTTGATTTTCTTCTTGGCATCCCAGCTGGGCACTGATAAGTTGTCCTGTCATTCTGAACTACTGCTTTGTGTTGATATTTTTTTACACAGTGATACAATATTTCCCAACATCTTACCTTGAAATTGAACTGGGTCTAAATGGATGGAAAAAAAAGCCCATTGGTAAAGCTCTCTTGTTAAAATGGAAAAATAAATAAGGTATTGAATAAGACTTTATGTGTTAATTCTCAATGGAATTTATCTACAATGTGGTGTGGTTTACAGTTACAATTTTAATCTGATGGTAACTTCTCACACTGTCAAAATGTAAGAAGCTACCTGCCAACTTTAATAAACCATCTGCTCAGAACAGCAACATTTCTACCATCTTCAAAACAGGACTGGAAAGAACCTCAGTCAATCTAAAAGACCAATCAGTAATATTTTTTCTTATTGATGCAGAGAAGAAATTCTGATATGTTTTGTGAATTCCTACCAGGAACATTTGACTCTTCAGTCAGGATTCATTCTGCATAAGCAAGCAAGCACAATGAAGTGAGTAAGACATCCGTGACATTATGTTGAAGTCATGAAGAATAATGAAAACCCAGAATAACTCCAGATTACTGGTCAACCTTCCCAGAAAACTGTGATTAGAAACATCAGCTGCAGGGGGAGGTTTGTGTGCTCCAGTTAGCTTTCTTTTCTGCTTTATAAAAGGAATAAAATATACATCAGAATAGCACCAATACAACAATGAAACTGAGGAATATTTTAAGTAGTTGAGTATTGGTTTAGTAAGTGCTGCTGTGAGCAGTGAAATGTATGTGCTGAAACATCTGCTCTGGCTCTCATGTCAATATAATTGTTCGCATTAAGTGTGTTTCTATGGATGGAGAATCTATACCATACCCATTCCATATGGATTATTTGGTGACTAAATTATAGCTGAAGTTGAGGTTCCTTGGGGATGACACTAATTTGGGTCTTCCTTTATGTAATTCATCACAGCATGAATAAATTTGGTAATTTAAATCTAGGTTCCTTCCACCAATCTGAAGGTAGAAAAATTTATTCCACTTCCCTACTCTGACTTTTCTTGCCCCAGTGACTTTCCCATTTTGCAAGTATTTACTCCTTGACCTATCTGCTCCTTTATCTCACATATCTTCAAAGAAAAAAAATGAAAAGAAAAATAAAATATAAGCAAACATGAGAAAAAGCTCTTTTCCCTCACAATTTCTCCTCCTTGTCCATCTCCTGCTCTTATTAATGTTACTGCCTAAAATCACAATCTGGAATTATTTGCTACAGATAATCCCACAGTTCTGTTGAAATTCAGTTCCTTAGCAGCGTTCAAATTTAGGTCTCACTCTTTACCAAATTAAAGGCTTTTGTAGGCATTGTGACATTCCTGACCAGGTTGTGACCAGCTCCTGTTTTCATAAGCGAGAGCCTTGCCTGTCACCCCGTCATGTACAAGATGACCTTCTCCTCTCTGTGTAATTCACTGCTGCCAGGAGTGACCTCCCAGGCTACTGAGACCACATCATCCCGCCATGACGTCTTTCTGTGCTTCCCTCGGGATTCTCTTCTCTTATTACAAGAACACCAAAACAAAGCACCTATTTGCCTGATCTGAACCAAGTGAACCGAACTGAACTATCTCCCCAGCCTCTTTCAATCAGTATCACAGTGTCAGCTCCTGCCTCTGCTCCACCCACGATCCGCCAGCTGCCACTGTTTGCCCTCTCCCCTAATGCCGTTTGTTTCCCATAACAAATGGCAAAATTCATGGCCTCATCCTCTTTAAATACCCTCAAAGTCCATCCTCATCATGAGCCCTACCAAGAATTTAACACTATGCAGCCACCCCCACTGCAATCTGGATTTTTTTGCCTTTGTTTTATTGGTTTTCCCACTTCCACGCCTGTGTTCAGTTTCAACTACACTGGAAGCAGTTTTGAGGTAGAGCCTTCATTGTCTGCCTGGTTGGAAAGCAGTCATGACTTCTTAGTGTGAGAATTTTTTTCCCCAAATGTCCCAAGTCTAACTTAATGTGGTTTTGCATTTTATATTTTACAATGTTTTGCTGTATGTTTTTAATCTCAGAACACTTAGCTTCATACTGGATAGACAGTCACCCAAAAGACTGTTCTAGATGTGTAACAGAAGCAGCCCTACATTCATGCTTCCCTTGGACTCTTCCTCAAGCTCACTGGTGCTTTCACATAACTCCCATTTTTGTGAGAAACTGCCCTGTCAAGGCTCACAAGCCTTTTTCTTTTGACCTTCATTCTTTTTGTTATCAGATCCTTTCAGCCAGTGCCTTTTCTTCTTATCCCTCCCTAGTCTGCCTGAATGACTCATCTGTTGTATCCCTTTTGGCATTTACCTTCAGAGTTGTCTGGGCTGGGACTCTGTTGCTGTGATTTAACTTTATAGCATCCCGTCCTAAGGGACTCAGATCCCCAGTGATGGTCTTACAGCACTCCTGACTTCCCAGTGATTCTGTCTACTGTGGCAGGCTGCTCAAGAAGTACCTGAAAATATATTAAGCATATAGCACAGTAACATATCCCAAAAGAATCTGATTTAAGGCCAAATTTTTTTTTTTTTTTTTACGGTACACTTTTAAATTCAAGTTAAGGACAAAGTGTCAGCCTAAATTTACCATCTTTGGTTATCTCCTGTCACGGTCTTCATCTTGTTTTAATACAGCTTATTTAGACATGCAAAAAATTAAAGTAATTTCCTTCTACTAGAAAGAATTTATATTTCTTTATTTTTAATAATTACCTTATTGCTACTGAAAAGACAGACAGGCAGCTGGGGAGTCTGGAATAGTCTATTCCAGAGTTTATCAAGCATAGTGAGCATGCCATTGACAGTGCTCAAGCAAATGCAAAAGCAGAAGGAAAGGCAGCTGCACCTGGTGGTTTCTTCAGAGGTGTGTCTGACCTGAAGGTATGTGTGCTTCTGCCTAAGGACCTGCTTGATCATTAACGTTGGTAAGGCACAAATTGCAGATGGAGAAAGCATTGGGTTGGAAGTGGTGTCTGAATGATGCTCATGAAGACACAGCTTTGTGGTCTTGATGGTGGGAGGCTTGGACAAGGGCATGGAGTTTCTTTTGCTTTAAGGAAAGGGAGTGAGAGTACCGAGATGGGGGTTTGACTCAACATACATGTGTAAATTGTCCAGAATGGAGCTCAGAATGGACCTACAGCTGTGCTGGTTTGCAGACAAGCCAATGCTGAGAAACCTTTGTTTAAGGGCAATGTTCTTTCAGAGTATACCACAAGCTGTCTGGAGAGTTTGAGGTGATTTATCCCCCAGTCTCTGTGTGCTGGCTTCACCAAGGTCCTGCTCTCTACCTTGCACAAGAGATGATGCTGATACACAAGAATTTAGGGGAAGGCTGCTATCTGCCCCTGTACCATGAAGGTGGCATTACATTAATTCCAAGAAGGTAAACAAGGAGAGGGGGAGCTGTCACTGGGGAATTTTAAGGCAATCTGGTGTGAAAGCTGCCTCTCACTCCTGCAGGAAAGAGTTCTTCAGAAGCACCAGGAGAATTTAAATAACAGGGAGACAGAACAGCTAATATATTTAATGCTAGTCAACATTTAAAAATAAGGGAAAAGATATATTGAAAGAAATGCCATGCAGACACACAAAAAAGACAGCTATTTTTAAATATCCTTAGGAGTATGAGAGACAGTGAGTTTCACATCATGGTACTTTTCAGTGTCAAAACCAAAACGGAATTAAATAACTATGCAATGTCAGGAATTACCCCTTCTATCTTAGGTTTTATTGTCTTTGAATGACTTTTCAAAACAGCATTTTTGAGATTATAGCCATTCCTCCCTCTAAATCAGAGTTACATAAAGTCTGTTCTGCAGTTGTTCCTTTAAGCCTCAGCATTGTATCTGTGTATCCTGTACTGACTGGGTCATTGTGTAATATCTGAACTGTATTGAAGTCAAAGGAAACCAAAGGGTGGGTTAGAGAAATTTGCATCAAGGTTTTTGTGTCCCCCAGGTCACCATCTGTGTGCTTGGTGACAATTTCAAGGATTGCACCAGAAATGTGTCACTTGCTATTTAATACCTTCATTATTGGCAGAGAAATTTCCTCTTTGTATTTAGGGATTAGCCAGAATAATGGAATTACTATAATAGGATGAATCTTCACAAGAGAAAGTAAGGCATTATTTCCCAAGTTATTACTTTTATGAGTGGAAAATAGAAGTAGCAATAATAAAAATATTATTATTAATAATAATATTTATAAGATTAACAATAAGAGTCTAGTAAATTATACAAGATGTGGCTTCTTTATAAAAAGGCTCACATGAACCTTTATCCAAAAAAAGAAAAACCAAAAATCACCAAAATCCCAAACAACCAAAACACAAACAGAAGTAAAGAAAAAAACCCCTATATATTTTGATTTAATTATTCTGCAGACAAGTGACATAACCTGTTGAAAAATCAGTGTAGTTTGAAAAGTGACACAATCCATAAAAACGACGGTCACAATCAAATTTCTCTGCTCTGGTCATAGGCACATTCAAATTTGTTCTACAAGATACAGTACAGGAGGTCCTGGAAAGCAGAACTTCTTTCCAATTTCCATGACATTGAACCCAGCAGATTGATGATTTAAACAAGCCATCTAGATTTCCAACTAGGTATGCAATCAGAATGTAAATGCACTGGAAATTTTTTTATTCATGCTACACTGGATTTATCTCATTATGAAGACACTGCAATGTCCTTTTCTCAGGATCAGTGCTGAAATGTCATTCTTGCTAATGCTTTGCATAAAAAAAGGATATTCTACAAAACGTGAAGTTGTCTCTCCTAGCAGGTAAAAGAATCAGCCCTGATGGAGGATAAAGTAATAAAGGATACAACACTGGAAATATCAATAATGTCTTTTGCTTTGTGTGTGTGTGCAAAGGGGTGGGAGAAGCTTTTTAAAATTACTTAATTAAACATGAAGAAAATGGGCATGCTGGCAGCAGCTGTGAGGCAAGGATGTCATGTATGGGACTAATCTCAGTTCCTGCCCATACAGCATTTTGAGGACTATTGCCTTATAATGGCTAAGAAGATGATAGAACCACAGCATGGTTTGGGTTGGAAGGGACCTTAAAGGTCATCAAGCTGCAAGCCCCTTGCCATGGGCAAGGACTTTCCACAAGGGCAGACTGCTGAAAGATGGTATGAAAGATGGTGTCTTGTAATTGCTGCTACTGATTGGAGAAAGATTGCAATGGGAACATATGCTAAAATTACAGCAACAGTGATAATACTGCTTTTCTTTTTTTTTTTTTATTTTTTTTTATTTTACCCTTACCTGCCCTCTTGCAGTACTTGTAGTTATTGTTTAAGTAAAGGACTGACATCAATCAACATAACAAAAGTACTGTTAATCCCTACCTAGACAATCCTACATCAGTTTAAATCAAACTTATTTCACATTAAGGCAGCTAGGAATGGTGCCTAGTGAGATGCTAAAGCTGCTGTTTTGCAGTCCACAGAGACCTCGATGGGAGGTTGCACAGACTCAGCACAATCAGGTGATGGGTGTTACCAGATCTGTGCAGGGACTCAGATTGGGGCCATTTTACCTGAGATCTGTAATTCAGTCTGTGAAATCCATCTAACTGGTACAGGGCAGAATAAACAAACAAACAGATAAATTACACACGTGCAGACATTACACTCCCCAGTTTAGTCCAACCCTCTTTATGCTGTGTAGAATATGGACCTGATAGGGCAGCAATTGGAAATTAAGAGATGACCACGTATGAGACCATGGGATGACACTTGTCTGGCAATACCCACAACAAAATGATGCCTGTGTGCCAAAGCTGGTCCCCTCTGCCCCCAGGTTTTTATTGAGGAGTCTGGGTAGGGAAGTTGGTGACCTAAGATCTGACATTCTGAAATTTTGTTTTACTGCTTCTCAAGGGGGAAAAATAAGAACTGAATATGTGACATGGTGTTGAGCCCTGACTCTGGAGCTGTGAAAACCCTGAGAGCACGGTGGTCTGGTAACTATCAGGCAGGGAGTTTGGGCTCTTGAGGATCCATGACACAGCTCCATGCTCAGATCTTGTCCTATCTGGCAGGTAAGATGTCAGGAAACAGAATTATCAGAAAATTTGGCAACATGGTGGACAAGGAAGTGGGCTGAAAAGTTAGAATTAGACAAAGCTGTCGGGAAAATTAATAATCTCCTCAAAATTGCACAGTTTTGGATTCCTAATTCCTAAATTCTTCTAAGACAGAAAACTTCAGCCTTGCTTTGGTTACATTCTTTTTAATCTATACGGTAGGGGAAGAAAAAAAAAAGAAAAGGAATTCTTCTCCTTTTGTCCAGCCATGGCCAAAGAAATCATATTAAATGCAATTATTGCTCAGACTGGTGTCCTTGGTGTTAATGGAATAAAGCATCCATTGTCTTTAATGGAAGTAAGTTCGGACTCATCAGCTGTTTTCCAGTTTCTGTTCACTGATGTATCACCCACAGGAATTGCTAAAATGTTGCTAAGAGGTAGATTAGCAGAAGGGAAATGGAGATGAGATCCCATATGGGTGAGCTTGACTCACCAGAATATATAATCATGTGTTTATCTGCTTTTGCTGGCTATGGAGCTATTCCAAAGTCTTTAAAAGGTTCACCTAGGTCCTGATTAATCAAGGTAATCAAGGAAGATAAATCAATTAATCTATCAGATTTTTGTCAATGGTGATATTAGTAGAAAAGAGGAATTGAAGACACAAGTTGTGTTTCAAACATCCTAACCCTGAGAAGATGCAAGAAATACCAATACTTCTTGTTATGTACAAAGTGTAAAAAGAGAAGTTTTGTCCTTCTCCCTAGAGACAATTATGGCTCTTTATTGACCATGAAATTTTATGTCTTTTGTACTTTTGTTCCCCCTTGCTTTTGCATGAAGATTGCAGCCAAACCTCAAGGGCATGTAGGCAGATCAAATACAAAGAGTAGAATTCCTTTTCCTTTAATGATAGGACAGTGTTTACACATGCAATGTCATAATAGAGGGCATCAGAGTGCTGAATTCTTCACACCTGATTTTGAAGAAAAGAGGGGTCCATGCAGAAGTTGTTTTTTATTGTTTTATGGACACTCTCTGCAGGAGGCCCCACCTCTGCTGTTAGCTGTGTTCAACTTTGATGATTCTCCACATTCTCCATGTACAAGATTAATTAGCAATCTCACAGAAGGTTCCTGTTTTCTTTATTTTGGTAATACATCCATCTGTCAGTGAAGACTCTCTAAAATCTTCTGCATCTGTGAACTGTCCATTTTCAAATAACCTTTTTAACTGTGGATTATCAATCACTTTGTATTTTACTTCAGACAGATTAGGACCTGTTATCTTCCTTTTACTTCAGATATAGATTAAGACCTGATATCTTTTTTTTTTTTTTAATCAAGTGTGGTTCAGTATAACCTAAAGATATTTCTAATCACATTTATGTTCTTTAAATTTAATGCTGAGATTTCTCAGTGTTCCTAGAAATCCAAGTTGCTCAGTTATAGTAACGGAATATGTTTGTGTATATATATATATATATATATATGTATGTGTATATGTAACAACTGCTATATAATTACAACAACATTGTTGGTATTTATCAAACTTGCTTAATGAAATTTGCTCACATCTCTTTAGGCTTCAAACTGGCATGGGTCAAAGTGATCTCCTTACCCCTTCCTTTTGTCCGGAGAAAAGCTCTGCTAGAATTTGCTGTGTTGCCTCAGCTGGCCCTGTGCAGGGAGAGGCTGAGGTGCTGCTGATGGAGGCTCTGCGCAGTGGTACCCGGCCTTCCATCTGCTCCAGGTTGTTGCTAAGGAACGTCTGCTGCAAATAACAGCAGCACCTTCCCCCACCTGCTCCCACGCCGGCTCCAAGGGCTCCAATCCCTCTCCCTGACTCCACAGCCCAGGAAGCACCAGATGCTGCAGGATGCTGTGGAAGTTTTCCTCTCACTTTCCCTGCCCCTTCCCTCACTCCTTAAATCCTCCAGAGCTGAAGAACCTGCTGCCAGCCTAAGAGGAAGCCACCCAGCCTGTTCCCTCCCAACCATGCCGGTGTCATTCCTTACAGAGAGTTCTCCCTTGGTCTCCCTTCCTCTCCTCCTCCTCCACGGTGTGCGAAGCACATCACGATTCAGACCTTCAGAAACAAATGCTTTATGCACAGATTTACAGAGAAAAGGTGAGAATTCATGCAGCAAGTTCCCTCCTCTCTCTCTCCACAAATGCATGAACTAGTCCCTTACAAGGGCTGTGACTTGGATCTCATAATTCATGTATGCTTGGAGGGAAATGAAAAAGCATGTCTCTGACTAGCCTCATATTTTAATGATTACTCTGTTTGAATTAATTATACCCTTTTTGGTATTTTTTGAAAGGTTTGTGGCTGATGGTGTGAGATATGATTTTACAAGAACAGAAGAGCCGACCACTCTTGTGATTATGAAATGATATACAGTTGAGAAAATATTCTTTATCTCTACAGAGAGCTAAGAAAAAGTTCATAGGCAGAGCACCCTACTATGAATAATCGTCTTATTTCTAATGCCACCCAGTCATGCAGACTTAAAGATAAGTACAGATGAACTAAGAGAGGCTGAAGTTATTAAATGTAATGGAAATGGACTTTAAATTTGGCGAATCAAAATTTTGGATTAACTTTTTCCTTTAATATGCTTAAATTGCCACCATAGCAGTTCCATTTTCCTCATCAAATCAGTTAAGTGGGAGATGAAGTGATGCAAGTTCTGATCTATCAAGGAATCATAGCCTCTGAGAAGAAACAACTGAAATATGGAAATGGCTACTGCAAAGCCAGGCCTTGTGCCAGGGTGAAATGGAGACTTTTATTCCTTAGAAATTCTTCTGAAAGGAGGTCTGTACTTCCAGTGAAGCAGTGTTATCCACCGTAATCTGTCATTTCCTTCAGTTTCAGGTCCTCCAAGCCATTTTATTCATAACTACGTGCAGCACAAAAAGGGTCTTGGAGCACCCAACAGCTGGGAGAGGAAGAGGTTTGGGGGGAACATGATCTAGGCTGAAAATGTTATAGGAAACTTCCCAGAGCTGCTGATGTTTAATGCAGCCCATTGTATGGGTGGAACTGCTGTCCTGGAGGGACTGGGAAGGCTGGAAAACTGCTTCTGAAGGATTCTGGGAACCCTATGGACAATGGATTTTGTCTGAAAAGATGGTCTTGGGAGAGCCTGCCAGGTCTCTGCTTGCCCCCCTGGCCAGGGCTGGGGGCTGCAGCTCTGTCCTGGACCTGGTGGTCTTAGTAGCCAGGGTTGCGTCCAGAGATTCACAGCTCATGGGCAGAACCACATGGAGTGAGGGGAAATATGGGACATCCCTGGCTAGGATGGATAAGTTTCTCCTGATCTCCCACTATCTGTGACACATGTGAAAATACTTTTTTAAATTTATTATTATTATTACTACTATTTACTTTTTTTGGTACAATTTTAGTACCTCAGCAGTAACAAAAGAAACCAAACCAAACCACACAAAATAGAACTTATTTCCAACCAGGCACAAACCAATAACATTAAAATTGCAACACTTCAAAATCAAATCATCTTCATGAGAGAGACTCCACTAGAAGAATCACAAAGGTTGTGGGATTTTTTCTTTCATCCCCATGTGATTTCCTTTCATTTTTAGTAGTACATTTGTTAAAACCATCCCAAATTAACATGATAGTGCAAATTTAAATTATCATTGAAACCAGCAGAATTATCTGAATGCTTTGGCCTTACATAAAAATGCTTCTCTATTTAAAATCAATTTGGTCTTCTCCATGCTGTCCGGAATTATGATTCCATGAAAAATAAAGTGTGTGAGTAGCTTGCCTCAGGTTACTATCCTCATGAGTCAAATGTCCTCATGTATAAGCAGGTTTGGGGGCTACAAATACTGTGGTTCTTCCCTTAATTGAATCAGTGGGAGTTCTGCTAGTAATTTTGGTGGGAAATGGTTTTTCTAATGAAATGTGTCATATTTTTAGGGCCTCTCCAAATCTGCAGGAGGGTTCCTTTCATCTTGGAAAAAGGTTGAGCCCAGCCTTAAACTAAACAGGAGTAACAAGTCACCTCTGTAAGCATTTCCCTCAAGAAAGCTCGTACTGTAGAGCATCTTGGTTTAGGTACTAAAAAATGTGAAACAACTCAAAGGGAAGCATCTCTGCCAAAGATTGTCATGGGGAAACCCCACCTGCCCCAGAAGGGCTGAGACATAGATCCAGAGCACTGGACAATACTGTGAAGGGACCTCCAAGCTGGTTTGCATGGGTCATTTTTGCATCCAGAGCAAGACAGAAACATTTATGGTGCTGAGCCAAAGCAATTTTGATTTCTTGGTCTCTGCCCTATGCCATGAGGGTGCTTTGCAGTCAGAGCAGCTTTCAAATCTCTGTCCTTCACCCTGTTCCTTTGGGAAGATCTGTGCTTTCTTAGTCACTGGGAGGTGATTTTCCTTCTTTCCCGTTTTGCTTATTATAGCTTCTGTTATTTGATGTTATCAGAGAATAGGGGATTGTCATTTGAGTTGGTTATATTTTTTTCTTGAATTCAACCTTTTAATTTTCTTTATGATGCATTGATTATTGATATGGCAAAAAGACTTGTCTATTTACCCATTTGTTCATCAATTACATTTCCAGGTGCGCAGAGATATTTGTGTCCAAGAAAAAAGGAGAATCCCAACTACAATCACACAGAAACATGAAAACTGCAGCTAAAATATCAATCTAGGTGGATGGTGAGGATTATTTGACTGTTCCAGATCACACCCCATAACAAACCAGGGCTCTGGCTTTTGTTTTTCGTTGCTCTAATCCCTCTTCCTCGTTTGCAAAGATACAAAACAAAATAATTGTGTGTTAAGTCTGCCAGCTCCTTATTCCCTATCCCTAACTAAATCCCCCTAATATTCATGCTAAGAAACTGATTATAGGGTGTGCTGTTGGTTGGTGGTTTTTTCCCCCCTTTTTACCATCTGTCTGCTGTGAATTCATCTGAAATCCCTGGCTTCACCAGCTAAAATGTTCTCAGCAATGCATTTTTTTCTCTTCTAATTATCCTTTTAATTTTCTTCTGCTCAACTCCCACACCTCCTCCCCCTTACCAGATTGTTTATATTTTTCCAAAGAGCTTCTGAGAATTGCTTATCCTGCTCTTTTCACCCTTTCCCTGCTCCTTTTTTCCAGAAATTACTCTCTTGTACCCTCCCTTGCTGTGATCTTATAGGAGTGAATGTGGATCACAACCTTCACAACTGTTTCTGACAAATTGCCCCATGGAGAAATAATCTGTGGTATTAAGAGCATTTTCCTGTTACTCGGACCTCTCTGTTCAGCATTAGCAAGTGGGACAGATCCAGGGATTATGAAGAGGTTTGGTACAAACGAATAGTAATTTATTTGTGGAGAAAATACTTCATCCGATGACATCACCAAGCTTCACAAGAAGCTGATAACTGAGAATTGACTCAAAACATGGCTGTAAAGTAGTATTTGAGTGGCTGGGAAAGTGCAGCCTGGAAAGAAATCATGGGGCTGATCCTTGGAAGAGAATAGGCATGGAAGATTTAGTAATGAACCTATCTGTCCTCTTCCCAGCTTGGAGGCTTGATCTGGACATGGATGCAGACAAGTAGCACAAGGAATAAGTGAGACTGAGGTGTCTGGCTCTGAAATCTCATTCCCATTATTTGTTTTCAGGTGTTGTTCAAGACTGGTAACATTTTAAATCTCCTGTCTCTTCAAATTTCCTCATCCTCAGCAGAGCCCTCTCTGAGCCCCTACCTCTTGTCTAAATGTAATCAGGGAGGAGGAAGGAGGCAGCACAAGGCTGGTGTCTCCTGAGGAGCTCAGTGCAGTTTTTAGATATTCCTTAACATGCAGTGACAGAACTGGGTTTCCCAAGAAGCTGTTGCTGGTGGTTTTATGTAATAGCCAACTCCATAAATGCATTTGTAGATATCTATAAAAAAACTTTGTTATAGTGTCTGCATATGAACTCCAATGCACATCATGTAACATATACAGAACACAGTACATGTGAGGTATTCATACACTGAATATGCTGCCAGTTGTACAAAAATAACCATATTAATAGAATATAATTATGTGTTTTATATAACACTGTTGTGGTTTAACCCCAGCTGGCAACTATATAACACACTACCACTCGCTCCAGTCCTCCCCTGCTCCCTGTGGGATGGGAAAGAGAAAGAGAAGAGTAAAAGTGAGAAAAGTCGTGGGTTGAGATGAGGACACATTAATAAGTAAAGCAAAAGCCATGTACCCAAGCAGAGCAGAACAAGGAATTCATTCCCCACTTCCCAAGTTCAGGCAGGAGCTGTTCAGCTGTGCCCAGGGAAGCAGCTCTCCATCATCCATATCAGTTGCTTGGGAAGACAAACACCATCACTCCAAATCATTCAAGATCATTGAGTCCAAACATTAACCCAGCGCCAAGTCCATCACCAAGCCTTGTCCCCAAGTACCAGATATATGGTGGTTCCACCACTCCCCTGGCCTTTTCAAAAACTATGACAAGGGTCTTGGCAATGGCATCAGCCAACTCTCAATGCCCTAGTTTGTATGTCCTGTGAACCCATGGACTTGAATGTGTTCAATGGGCTTAAGTGCTTCCTACACACATCTGCCTCTGGAGAGATCAACATTGCTTTCCCTCAAAATCTGCTGGTGGGATCAGGGGTCTTGGAGGCCAGAGAAAAGACCTTTTGAGTGAATTTGGTAGAGTAGAAATAAAACTTTGTTTTTCAAGTCCATCTACCTCACACCCAAATATTTCGTTCTAACATATCCTCAAACTATCGCAGTTTAGTGATATTTCATGGAATTACAGAATCATTAAGGTTGAAAAAAACCTCTAAGATCATTGAGTCCAGTCATCAATCCAGCATCACCACCATGTTCACCACTAAACCATATTCTCATGTGCCAAACCCACAAGTTTTTGACATTGAATTATGTCCACCTAAGCTGCTGTGGTGAGCCCCAAAAAGATAGTCCAGAGCTTTTCACTCTTCCTCAGGTTGATGTCCTCTCCTCTGTTCCCTTTCCCTTGTGGCACCATGGCTCCCTTGATAGCTGAGCTGTCCCCATGATTCACGTGTCACTTTTTTGAACAGTCAGTTTTACCATCTGAAAAACAGAAAGGACATATTTTTTTCAGACAGTTTACTTTAATCAAAAAACAAACAAATCAATAGAAGTAAACCAACTCTCACTGGCGATATTTTCACTGTCCATTATGTTCAAGCACAGGAATATTCTCTGAGGTTAAATTCACTCCTGTGAAAACAGAACAGTGCAACAAAGACCTCGTTCTTGGCCAACCAGTTGGAGACAGGAAGCCACAGGAATTTTTGCTGCTGACAGGGGACAGACTAGCTTAAGCAGAAGAATAGAGGACAAGAAGGCAGCCCCCAGACCTGGACTTCTTACATGAACAAAGAAATGCAGCTGAGGGGAAGAGATAGGCACGATACAAGACACCAGTTCACAGTGATGCAGATTTTATTATAGTACATCTACTGACCCTGAATCCTCCTGCCAGCCAGGGATGCTGCAGTATTGACTGTGCAGTCAGGTTTGCAGCAGAGCAAGGACCCTGACTGCACAGCTGATCAAACGAGCCATCAATCAAGTGATTCACTTTGTGTACTTAAACCTCCTGCTCAAAGTCAGGTTATAATTCATACATCTGAAAACCTCCCAGAGCAGCTGCCTTAAACTTAAGGCAAGAGATGCTAAAGGAGATGAAGCTGCTGAAAAATTAAATTGCCAGTTACTAATAATAAACATGAGAACTCCTTCACCTGACCTCTTTCAAATGACATCTCATAAAATCATAGAAATGAGGTTTTTTAACTCGTTGGGGATTACCTTTATAGCAATTCAAGGAGGAACATTAGAAGATTACTGGAGTAGGAAATTGCTGACCATGCAAAGAGTGGGCAGTGAACATGGCTTTAAAAGGGACAAGACTAGCCAGGTGTGAAAGAGAGGCATTGTTTCCTTCTGTGACTGCATAAACTAAAGGCACTGGGGCTGTCTGGATCCAAGCTTGGATCTTGATTTGTTTATCTACAAAGTGGTTTCTAGTGCCACGTGAGATGGCTTGATGAGTCTGAACAACTGCACAAGGAAGTCTGAAGTGAGACAGTACTTCATAGACTGACAGTCTTCAAGACCAGATGCTGAAAGTCAGATTGTGAGACTCTGGGAGATCTCAACTGCACTGTCATGATCAGACATAGTACACATTTATAGTACAGATCACTCAAGTTAGCTCAGGTGACTCCTTCCCCTTTCATAGTCTGTGACTAGCAGAGGGGAAACCTTTGATGTAACACTACCCCTGTGCACAGAGCATCTGCTGCTACACTAGTTTAGGCATTTTTTTTTTTAATGGAATAAGGAAGGAAATTACAGTAGTGTTGCAATTTAGATTCTGGAGTGTGATTCATGTCTCGGGCACAGGCTTTGCATGTATGTCATTGCAGTGCTTCTCTGCTCACCTCCTGTACACAAAATGGGCATAACTGCATTTTCCCTGCTTTATAAAAGTGACCTGAAGTACGATGTGTTAATCAGGAGGAGAAGCTCTGACTACCAAATAGAAGGCATTGCCATAGACATGGGGCTGATGTGCAGTAATAGCTGTTTTTGTCAGGTCAACTGTATTAGGGTCTTAAATGGAATCCAGTTATTATGAATAACACTACAACTAATATTCAGACAGCTCCTTAATGTTGCATTCAGAAGGAACAAGGAAATAATGCCTTTCTGGAAAAAGCTTTTTGCTTTCTTAAAAGACAAAAGGCCTAAATGTTTTCACCAAATATCTGTGTTTTCCAAATTACAAATCTTGTTTTGGCAGAGCTGATGTGCTAAAGAACCTCAAAAAAATATGATAGGAGTATGCCAAGGCCTCTGCAAAGGTAGCATAAGCTACTTGTTAGCAGCTCTTTAAATAGACACCCTTGTGCAGATTGGGCTAGTGGAAGAATGTGGAAAAATTTGGTCCTTATGTCCCATGAGTGAGCATAAGGGAACAATTAGATATCAGGATGTTGGTTTTAATTGTTGTACTTACATAGATTTTAAATCAAATTTACAGAAGCAGTTTATCTGCAATGAACAGCACAGAACTGAAGTGTCAGAGTGTAAGTCAGACCCCATAAAATGGTCTTAACTGCTGCCCCTAGGAATATACATATTTTTGTCTTTCTAGAGTCAAAGCTACTCTGGAAGCTGATGAAGCAGTTGTTTGCAATTGGAACAAATTTCAAAATTTTGTTCAGGACATGGGGACTTCTCCTCTGACATAGCATAATCCAGGGATATTCAGGGATGCCTTTGTTTCTTCCTCAGATGTCTCCTTTCCTCATAAGGATCCCTCTCTGCTACAGAGTCTGTGAAAGGGAAGGCTTAGAATTGGGTCAGGCCTTAAGATCCCATGTCATGGAATCATAGAATCATTTGATTGGAAAAGCCCCCCTAAAATCCAGCCATCAGCACAGCACTAAACCATGCCTCTCAGTGACACATCTTCATATCTTTTCAATATCTCTGGGGATGGTGACTCCACCACTACCCTGGGCAGCCTCTTCCAATGCTTGACAACCCTTTCAGTGCAGAAAATTTCCTAATACCCAATAAGAACATTCTGAGTCTGTTTCCTCTTGCTTTTGGAGCAAGAAGGATTGTCTTGAACATCTTTGTTTTGGTTCTTTGTTCAGTCACAGACTTTGTGTTCCATGAGGACAGCAGACCATGAGGACCAGGAGTTGGAAGACTGCACTTCACATATGGATTCTCCTTTGTCTGGTCAGAGCCCTGCTACTCTGCAGCAACTCGAAATTTGCTCTGTGCCTCACTGATACCCATATCAGCTGTGCTGTAATGCCTGCTGCAGGTGTTCCTTTGGTGGCATGGGCAAAATGCATAAATAAACACAAAGGAAAGAGATAAAAAGACAGTAGCTCCTTTGGGGACTTTTATTCAAGGGAAAACAAGGTAAAGATTTTGGTGACTCACCTCACATCATATTTTGCTCCCATGCAAGAAAGGTGTAATATATCAGGACTGCATGTCTATTTAAAGTGTTTTCAGCTATTGCTTCCAAAAAAAGTTGGCTTTTATGTATTGGGGGTCATATCAAATTCTATCACTATGTCAACACTGGATTGCCAACTGTCATGAAATATTGAAACCTGGCAAAAGAGAGAACCTATCAAAACTGAATGTCAATAAAATCAGTAGAGAAAATAAAATGAATGTCAGTAAAGGCTTTAAGATAGTTTCAGAGAAAAAGAGAATTTTGTTCCTCTTAATTTGGTCTTATTTCCTAAACTCAATTAATATTTTAATACGTAATTCAGATTTATTGGCTTTTTAATAGTTTGTACAATAGATTCAGCACAAACAAGCTATTCAGTGCTCCACTGTAAAGACAGGTGGGAATCCAAAATTGCTTTAAGAACATAATTTCCTGATATGGAGAAGCATTTTTAATGTGCTATCTGTATTTATTGTGCTTTTATAGTCTGAAGTTTTATTAAGAAAAATGTCAGGAGAGTGAAAAATAAAATGCAAATTTTTCCCCTAATTTTGTTGTTGTTTGATTCTCTAGGCCAGAATCTTCTTTCTTGCTTCTGTAAGTAGATCAACAAAACTCAGTGGAGATGCACAGATATAAAATCAGTGCAAATATTTTCTGTGCTATGCTGTGTGATGATCCTGCCTCTCACCTTCTCTTCTAAAAACCCAATATTTTGATGTAAAATCTAAAAGCTCTTCAGCAATAATTATATTTTGCTTTTGCATTTGTGCTTTCCTTAAGGTTCTTTCTGTGTCAGCCTCCATTTCATGACAGGACAGATCGCATAGGAAGACCTAGGGGTTTTTTTTAGATATGGTTAGAGGATCTGAGAGCAACATTTCTATGGCAAGTGCACCAGTCAGTCGTCTCTTGTGCTATTAGGAATTGCAGATTAATTTTGGAAAGTTTTTTTTTCTGCCAAATGTGAGTTCCAAGAAGCCTTTCCCTCATGGGGAAACCCTTTATGGCTGTCAAAATTAGGCAACAATGTTCCTAGAAGGCTTTAAGGATGCAATTCAAAATTCAAGCCAGGTGAAATATAGAAGCCTACGTCTCTGCTAACAAACTGGCTGTGGAGAGAGCTTGCACATTGCAGATTGTGCATGTGGGGTTAAATTCCCTGCTCTAAAACACGTGTCGACGTTCAAACTTCTTCTTGGTTCACATTGTTCCCTGGACCAGCCCGAGAAGTTTGTGTTTCGAACAACGCTGGAGCCCCAGTCCTGTGCTATTCTGGTCCTGTTTATTTCCTGTTTTGTCCTGTTTTATTAATCAGGATGTAGCCAAAGAGACAGATTGGGAATTAAAAGCACAGGCGGGGATCAGATGATTCAAATTTCATCTAATAAAATATCAAGACGCCTACTGAACACTGACCAGGACCTTGTGCAAAAATCAGCAGTGAAAAACTAGAAACCATTTTCAGCTAGTGGAGAATTTTTATTTTCACTGCCAAGAAAAGACTCTGTTAGAAGATAAGGATATATTGGGTAAAAATGAGAAGTTCAGTAGTGTAGTCTGATACCCTTCCACCATGAAACACTGCAGAATATAAGAGCAGGGAGATGCAAGACCTAGAGTCAACACAGGTGCTTTGGTCCAGCTATGTTGTAGTAATCTGGATCTCAGATCAAAGACAGACCTAATGTAAATTCTTGGAGCTACCACAACTGTTACTCATACTGCAAAACAGAAAACTAAAGAAGATAGAATAAAGTAATTGTAGAATCACAAAATGGTTGGAATTGAAAGGACCTTACAGATCATCCTGTTCCAATCCCCTTCCATGAGAAAGGACACCTTCCACTGGACCAGGCTGCTCAGAGCCCCATTCAGCTTTGGAAAGCTCCAGGGATGGGAAGTTCACAGTCTCTCCTAGAAATGTGCTCAGAGGGATACAATAATTTATTCAAGGTCTAATCCCAAGTCACTAGCAGAGCAGGAAAAAATGTTGCAAGCTGACTTTATTCATGGCATGCAGTAGCATGCTTTTAGAGGCAGATCAAAACTCGATGTGAAAAAAAATGCCTCTGAAAGCACCATTTTTCTTTCCTTGTCCAGGTAGGGGCTAAGCTACTACAACTTGGAAAGAAAAAGCTTGAAATAATCCCTAAATAATGTTTTCAGAAATCCCCATACTTCCACCTGTGGCACATAGAGATTACAGACACGACTCCTGGAGAAACTGAAATTTGGCTTATAGTTAACCAATCAGTCTACTGCAGTTCTAGGTTAGTTTTACTTTTTTTTCTTTTCTTTTTTTTTTTTTTTTTTCCTTTTTTGTACTTACGTTGTGCTGGCTTACGTCTAAGTTGAAGCAACCCTTTTGGATAGTCTAAGAAATATGTGTTTCTTTTTCTCTAAACCTGATTCTGCCTGGCTATATAACTATGGATTTCCTGTGTATGTACTGTCTTGGTTTTCAAAAAGCATTGTCTCTTGTGTTGACAATGAAGCCATCACAGAAGGTGAGCTCACAGATAGCCTCAGGTAGGATATTCTTGAGTCCTGTTGTATACAGACCTAAAAAATCTTTTCAAACTCAATCTACTTTCCTGTCAGTTGCAGCATTCCCCCTTACCCCTAGTGCCCAGCCTCAGTGTCCTAATTTCCTCCCTGACTGATTGCATGAGTCTTTTTTCCTTCTGCTGCTGTTGTTGCTGTCATTGTTACCCTTGTTATTTGGGGAAGTGTTCTGCAGCTCTGTTAAGCATCCTGAAGCCAAAGAAAAATGTGTTAGGAAGTCACAACATTGGGGAGGGATTCAGTGGGGACATCTGCTGACAGTTCTGTTAGGTCAGCAGCCCTTGGCATTCACATCCTGATAGTCCTAAGACCTTAAAAACTGCAATACTGGAAAGCTGACAACTTCTACTGCCAGAAATCTGAGGATCACTTGTCATAGCAAATGCAGGCACGGCTCCTGAGCAGAGGGTGAGAGCTGAGCCCAGATGTCTCTGCGTCCCTTCACCTATGGAAGCTACAAATTGAAAAGGATCAGACTGCAGAAGGGCTGGTCTGGTTTTTATTTCTGAGCCCACATCTGTGTCCAGCACTGGATTCCCCTTTGCCTGAAAGACTTTGCAAAGTGCAGGAGATCAGCAAAGCCCCACAGAGATGGCTGGGGATGAAGCACTTGCCTGGTGAGCAGAGGCTAAGGGGGCCCAGAGAAGCTGTGAAATCTCACCTTGGTCAGTTAAAACATCAAATGGATGAGGTGTTGAGCAACCTGGTTTTAGCTGGCCTTTCTTTAAGAAAGTGAACCAGGTGGCCTTCAGAGTTCGCTTCCAGACTTGATTATCCTGTGCTTCTTTTTCCACCATGAGGAATTGTTGTTCCAGAGTTCTAATAAAAACTCTGGCCACTGATGTGTTTTATGTTTTTTGGACAAAGTTTAAAAAAGGGATAAAAAAGGGCTTGGAAAGAATTTAATGGTTAGAGCTGCTGATCAGATAATGGAAACCATTAACAAACAAGTGTTCTGACAGTGAAAGGGACCAAAAAATTTTCAAGTGTAAACAAAAATGAAATATAATTGATTCTTTTGGAAAAATGGATGAATTTTGGGGGACTCAAAATTACGAATGATGATGAATAAATAAGTTATTTGAAAACTTTTGTTTCCAAAATCATCAGAGTAGTTTTTTTTTGTTGTTGTTGCTGTTGTTGTAGTGGGTTTGGGGGTTCATTTTTTGTTGTTGTTTGTTTGTTTGGTTGGTTGGTTTTTTGTTTGCTTGTTTGGTTGGTTTTGTTTTTTTTTTTTTTAGCTTAAAATCTGAACTTGTAATTTAGAATTCAGTTTTTCAGACTTCAGAGGGAAGGCTCCAGTTCCTTTCTTTTCCATCTGCTTCTAATATACAAAGGCAGTAACAACCTGTATATAGTAAGATGTAGAAGAAATATCTCTTGATGTCACATTATGTGATCACAGAGGGTTTGCCAGAATCTCTGAGAAAGCAGCACCAAAAATTTTTAGGGTTGTACTTTGTGAACCAGTATAGCAAGACTTCACTCACCCAGAATGAATTGCCTTTCCCTATGGCCAAAGTTGCCTCTTTGTTCCACTACTGATTGCAACCATTTTTTATCTTTTCAATCTCCAACCTCAGAGTTAAATTTTTCAGGTTTATCCTCTGCCGGAAGGATAAACCACCTTCAAAATAATTCCCACTATTTTTTTTAATAAAATACATATTAGGTAAGAAACCAGGACCTCTTTTGACCATTTTCTCTTCCTTCCACCACCATTTATTCTTATCCAAACATTTTGATTTAATCTGCATATGTGGCTGATGGAATAGCTCTTAGATTGAAGCTGGACACTTTTTGTTTACATTTTATTGTCCTTCTTCCATTAAGCTAAGGACAATCTGACTCTATTTATGCTGCCTCTGAGCTTTTCTCTTTCAGTTCTTGCTGAAATATACTTTCTGATCCCTGCATGGCAATCGGGGTAGCTTAGATTTCAGAATGGACTGCTCCCAGAAGAGTCCTAAAAAGCCCTCAGGGTCCAGCTATTGTGACATCCATCATTTGTTCATGAGGTGGCATATGCAGGACCTAAGCTAATCCATGGTTTACTCTGTAATGGCTGAACACAGACTGCAGATGGTACTGACTTTATTAAAAGATGCAAATGGGATCACTTTTACGAGTTGCAATAAAATGTCTATTACAGAACACTACTGCACCTACTTTTTGGTGTGGTTGGAATGGCCATGTCCCCCTCCTGTGCAGGGAAATCAGGGTCTCTTCAAGGCTGCCACTGGAAATACTCTAAAATCCCATACCAACTGTTCCATCTGAAGACACAGGGCAAAAAAGACATGCAGTTAGATAAATAGCATCTCAGGACTGTAGAGGACATGTCCAGCTTGGGAAACAGTCACTGGACTGGGAATGCTTCACAAAAATCTCCTGCTTTGGAGTCTTCAAGGTATCTTTGGAGCCAGACCAAGTGCTCACCCTTAAAACCAGTAAAGTCCTGACTGTGACCTGCAACCAGAAATTGATGAAAGAACAGATGGAAAAAGCCTTTCCACATGGGACCCAGCAAGTCATTAAAAGAAAGAAGGACCTGCCTCCTTCAGGGTGCATCAGTTGGAGATCTGATGAAAAGCTGCACAAAGCATGGACTGAGGCTGCAAGAGCTGTCTTGCTTTCTGGTATTACTTTGGGTGATGGAGTAGTTGACCTTTAAAGTCCCTTCCAACCCAAACCATCCTATGATTCTGTGAATAAAGCATATCCAGTTGCAAGCCCAGCTGTGTGTAAGCACAGCTCACCTGCTTCTTTGGGCATCTGGGGGTGTGTGCATGTGTATACATCTGTAGAGAAAGGCAAAAGGAGAATTCATGATGGAGCAGTTGAAATACTAGTAGAAATCAGAAAGGTGGTATGTACAAGGGATGTTGGCTACACTGTCACTGGAATCAAAAGCAAGTTCAGACAAAAGGTCAGTGCAATTTCTGAAGATGTCAAGTACTTCTAGTACAAGTGGCTGGTGCTGCAGATGCTTCTGGTTTCCTATCTTTGCTGAAAAGGGAAACGATGCAGTAAAGAACAATTCTTTCCTGAAGTAAGACAAATAGCTCTGACAAAGGAAATAGGGACACGCTGCCATCCAGATTGCCTAATGGCACAAGATAATGCTCAAATTCAGATCAACGATGCTTAGTCTGAATCAGGCAGAAAAAGCTATTTACCCTTGATGTCTTACCCTGTACAAGTGAGCAGCCAAATTATTTATCTACCAGTCAGTGAAATAGATCGAACATAAGGTTTCAAAGATGTTTTTGACCACCTCTACTATGAGTTACCACCTTCCAGGCCTGCCTGGTGAATTGCTGACTCTGGAAGAGCATCATTGTGGCCCCATCCACTGATCCAAAGCTCTGACCTTGATGTAGTGAAGTAAGGATGGGATCAATGCCTTTTTTTTTTTTTTTGTGAACAGTTTTATACAAAATGCTTATTCCTGCATAATCTCTGGAGCATCTGAAGTCACTGTGGTTACTCCCTTAACTACACAATTTCATAGTCAATTGTACAAAACATAATAAAAGAAAACCACTCAAGACTGGATCCTTGCTAGAGAGTGATGATACAGTCCCATGACTTTCCTTACCTGGAATCTTGACAGATCATCCCATGAAGCAGTCCAGTTATTGACTCCACTTTGAAGGATTTCTTGGAAGCACAGGCTTTTTGTTTTTGTTCTACTTCTATGTTAGTAACCAAAAATCCATGAAGGAAATCAATGTGAATTAAAAATGTTAACTCCCAGTTATTGTAAAGGGATTGAAGAGAATACAGTGAGCTGGGTACCTTAATTGTATATCTTTCAGAGTGTTTGAAAAATATGGGTTTACTCGCTATAGTTATTGCCTTTATTATCCAGTACAATTTGTAGTCAGAAATATATGAGAGTCAATTAAGGTTTTGAAGAAAAGTTTTCTTTTCTTTTCCAAACGAAAGTGTCATATATCATGGAATATCAACTCCAGTGTTAGACTAGCAGAAATTTACTGCATCATGTCCCTGCAGTGAAAATTTGCAGCTAGATTAATGTTCCCGTAGCTGGCATTAAATCAATTCTATACATATGCTCATATTTTCACCAGTGACATTCTGCAATAGCTGATGTTTTGTAGGAGCTGTAAAGAAAAAATCAGATTTTGTTCAAGCTTCATATATATGTATGTATATAAAAGTGAATAAGATACTTCATGCTTCACTTGCTATGAAAAAGTCTTGAGTTTTTAAAGTTGGCCAACTCTTCATGTTTTTCATGGCATATACACTGCTTATTAACAGCACACCTTGATGTAGTTGAGAAGCATCTAGAGTTACACAGATCTAATCTGGATAGAATTGACATTTTCTTTTTTCCCCCAGTTTATTGGAATTGCTCTTGATATGAAACTTGCATGTCAGTAATTGACATATTTGGCTAAAACTGTCACATCTTCCTACCTAACGCTCTCCGCGCTGTAGCTGATTTCATCGTGGCTGGTTGTCAGGGCATTCATGAGATAATAGCCCTCAATGGCAAGACACAAACTGCCCAAAGAGGTTCTGCACGACTGTGGGACTTTGCCTCCTGACCAGGGCACAGCAATCTCCAAAGAGGCCATTTTTTCTCCTAAATGCTCCTTCTGAAGAAAGGATGCTGAGGAGAGTGGGGTCAGCTCATTCAGGATGCTCATGGAGCAACCACTGCAGCCTGGGCACAAAGACAGTGTCAGTCCCCAGGGTATAAGGAGTGGTTTGTGCAGCAGTGACATCACTGTGACATCACTGGTAAACAAGCCAGTGGAATTTTCTCTTCCCAGTTACCCTTTGGCAGATAAAACCACTCCGATTGTCTTGGTCATCAATTGCTGTACTGCCCCTCTTGTGCTGAAAGGATGCCTCACTGCTGCTTCACATGACTCCAGGCAATAGGAATCTTCAGGGAAAAAACCCTTTCCTCACCTAGAGGATCTGATCCAAAAAAGAAAACCTAATTTTATGTCACAGTAGTAAAGGAATGAGTCTAATGGGTGAATAAACCACTGAAAGTGAAAGGAGAACCAAGTCTGATATTTGCAAGTGGCTTTAATGTGGATTTGCAATTGAGGAATTTATCGGGATTTATGGATTTACAGGCATTCAAGTACAGGTATATTGTGTGCTGAGACCCTCTAGGATGTAGAGATAATGTAGCAAAGATGGATTGAAAATATGAAAATCTCTAAATATGCCCAGGGAAAAATTATTACTTTTCCAGCACTACTGGGTGTAATGAGGGACCTGTGAAGGATTCTGAGGTCTCTTGGAGTGAAAATTAGTGGAAAGTGCTGATAGTGAAAGCCAGCCTTGGGGTGCCTGGGAGCAGATCTAGCCCCTTTATTTCTGTATGATCTCCATTTTGCAATATCTAAGCACCTCACAGGCATCTCCAGCTCTCAGGGAGATAGGAAACACTCACTGTATTTTAGAGGAGGAAACAGAAATACAGAGAAAATTACCGGAAAAAAATTGTTTGGCATTAATAGCTAGGGCTCCAGGTGATCAGCCACAAACCTGAGGTGCTATGATTTTTCTTGTGTATCTAAATTTTATGGCAGAAGGACTTTAGCTTGGGAAAGCAGCCCTTCCTGCACAGGGAAAAAGTGGTGGCTAATGTTTCCCTGGGATGCTGCTCTGGTGTATTATTTGTGATGTTTTCATATTGCTAAGGCCATGCATAAAGTCTGTCACTAACCTGGGTAACAAACTTGAGCTGCCTGAATGCCTGTTTTGCATGCAGTTTTCTATATTTCTCTGTTTTTTTAGCTATGTTGTTAATATCAGAAAAAGTTGTGTTTCTAAGAGGCATCCATAAACAGCAGCATCCTCCACTTTTCTTCAAAGAAGGGATTCAGTTTAATTATCTGGTTTCATATGTCCTTTGTCCCTTATTTCTTAACCTTATGTCCTGTTGTGATAAGTAAGTTTTGACAGCACAGAACGCAGCTGACATCTAATACTGGAGGGAGAGGTTTGAGGTTTTTTTCTGACATGTGAGGCAGCAAAATTATAAATTAAGATAAACTAATGGATCACAAAAAAAATGACCCATCAAGAATTTATTGTTTCAAGTTGCTTGAATGACTCAGTTTAGGTCAGCAGCACTGAGCATAAAGAGAGGCCTCTTATATGTATATTTATTATGCCAAATCAAAATTATCACAACAGAAGTGTTATGGGTGTGGTTCCCCTTTAATACATATAGCTTGGGCTTTACATTCCCCTTTTTCCCAATTAATGTATAATTTTCAGTGCAGGTGAACTATGGACTAGGAGAATCATAAACAAAAATCTAACTACAAAAATCCTCAAAGATGTGACAGCCTTGGAAGACAGCTGATTGTTAAAAATCTTCCATCCTTGTGCACTCAGCAGCCACTGCTGGTTCACACAGCTCCACCTGCTTTATTGTTTTTAGGAACGATGTCACATTTTCCACATAGGTGACTGACTCTCTAAAACTTAAGATGAGCTGTGTAAGAATTTTATTTCTAAAATTTCTGATTTGGAATCTATGCAAGGCATTTTATCCATTGATTATCTCTGCTGTGCTTTCAGTTTTTTAATTTTTTTTTTTTAATATTGGTTGTATGAAATATATATATATGGTACAGGAGAAGGAAGACTGAGCATCACAATCGTTTTAGGCTTTATTCTTGAAGTGTTCAATTTTTTTTATCTTATGTGCTACATCTTGGGGTTCATTTTTTGCTTATGTGTGCACATGCATGCATTATCCATACAGAAGCTTCTCTATCATCTCAATTGCCTACCCTGCCTTTGTTATAAATCACTTTTAAAAATTACTGACTATCCTCTGTGTCATACGTAATTTAATACAATATTTATAATCATGGTAAAATGAACAATCATGCAGCGCTCTTCCGTGCATAGTTTGAAACAATCTTCATAAATAAGAATTTAATAAGAAACAGGTTTTATTTTTTACACTCTAATTAAAAATTAAGAAGAAACAAAATAAAAGAAGAGCAATAAAAACAGACTGAATTCTTCTCTAAATTGCATATGCTAACCTGATTGGATTCACTGGATTTACTTTAATTTAGAATGTGTTTAAGGGAGAAAAGCAGAGCTTGGAGTAGCCATTCCTGAAAAGGAGAGTGAGCAGCAAAAACAGGGTAGTAATTAAGGATTGCCTCTAGCATGCTCATTTGGAGGAGCTCATGTGCCTTTGCTCACCCTCTGAGAGTGTTACCTGAAAATTCATTAAACACAAAGCTTCTGGTTTAGCAAGGCAGCCAACAAATCAACAGAGACCTCAGAAATATTTGTCACTGTTGATTTATTGCAGCTCAGCTGACTGATGGGTTGTGGTGTCTTGGCTGTGGTGACCCCACAGCCTTTTCTGGGGTCCTCATTTTGTACTTGCCTACCTTTGCCCTGGCATGGCATTGCATGACCTGTATTGAGGGCTGAGGGAATTTCATCCATCACGGACTTCTCATCCACAGGGAGCTCATTCTCACCCTCTGGAAACAAGAGTGTCTGAAGTGGTGTGGTGCAGATGGGATGTTCTAAGGTCAAAGCTCAAATTCTAATTGCTGCTCAGAGGGGTTTCTCATAAGTAATGTGGAACATGCACAAGGAACTGGAAGGATAAATTGGAGTGGGGAAATCTTTATACCCACTATGGGAAAGGCTTTGAAAAGGGCCACTGAGTCATCTTCACCTTTTCTTCTCCACTCTCTTTTGCCTTCTATTGTGCCCAGCTCTGGTGCCCAAGCACAGGAAAGACAGGGACCTGTTGGAGTGAGTCCAGATGAGGCCAGGAAGATGCTCAGGGGGCTGGAGCATCTCTCCTGTGAGGCTGCAAAACTTGGAGTTGTTGAGCCTGGAGAATGAGAAAAGCATAACCAAAAGAACCCAATGCCCAGAATTATTTTCACCTGAAAAACAGTCTGGTGTTGAGTGATTTTGGGCATGTCTGAGGTAAGCAAGGTTCACCGCTTCTCTGGAAGGAACAGATGAGTGTAAAATGCTATTTGTATCCAAATCCTGAACCACTGTAAACATCTTACAAGTCAGTGTGACTTGTTTGAATCTGAAAGGGTTGCTTGTATGTCTAGATTCCCATTTGTCCTGTTCAGAGAAAAATCTTTCCTCACTAAGACTAAAACCCCACAGTTTTTACACTGTGGAAGAAAATAACAGGGAGGGGACTGGGCTATCTCACTTTTTACAAGCTGAAGTATTCCTTATGGGAAAGCACATTACACATGGAAGTGAAATACTTTTGATCTGCTAAATGCTTAAAAGTGAAAGTTGTTATCCTATGGGAGTGAATAAAGTCTCTTACAAATTAAAATGTTCTCATTTGGATTATTAAATAGGTTCTCAATGGAAAAAGAATAAAATAAGAAACAGGATTTTTTGGTGTGAAAACTGGGGGGAGGAGTGTTATGAAACTGCTTTCCTTTTGGAAAAATGAAAAAGGCTTTCCATGTTTTCAAGGCAATCATTCATGGTCAGTCCTCAAAGAACCTTGCAAATATTACTAAGGTGTTGAAATGCTGCACAAAGAGGCAGACAGTGTTTGGGCTGATGGAGTTGAGCACCACAAAGGGAGCCTGGGGCCCATGGAGCTCAGAGTGACTGGCAGCTTGGAGGTTATGTGAGAGCTGTAATACCATTAAGGCTGAGAGGCTAAACCCCTTCTGAGAGCAGCACAGAAGTCACTTAACCTCTTAATGCTTTTGCAAATGGTGCTCATAATTTTGCAAGGTGACTTCACCTGGATAAGAACTGGAAACAGTCAGAGATTGGGTGCAACATAAAGGTTTTTCCTCAGTTAATTACTGTTAAAATGAAGGATTATAATAAGGAAGTCAGGACATAACGCTCCAAAGAGCAAATTTGTTTATGTTTTATGTGCTAGCATTTATTATTTTCTGTTGCAAGCCAGCAATAATAATCTTGTGTCTGTCTTCATAAAATGTATGAATTTGCAAATATGTCTGTATCAATATATAGCAATGCACAGTTGGCTGGAATTTTTCTGCATCTATCTGTATTTCTTCAGAACTAATCTCAGCTCCTATCCAATATAAACCTGTCAGGTTTCTGTTGTGCTAGGAGACCATTTATATTTCCACTTGTACACAGTTAAATCATTGTTTGAAAAAGTCAAACTCATTCTTGTGTGTGTGTGTGTGTGTGTGTGTCTGCCTCTGTCTTTCTCTAGTTCAAACAATACTGTGTTGGCAGCTGCCCAAGAAAATTTGGGCACTCAGCATCAGAGCTGTTCCATCAATAAAGTTTTTCAGACATATGCAGACACTGAGAGGTTAAGAGATAAAGTGTCTTGTTTGTTAAAGCCTCAATGCTGTATGTCTTATGCTGATTCAGAAAAAGTTTTTACTAAAGCCTTGTGAGATTAGGAAAGGGGGCTAAAATATAGTCTGATTATAACAGAGTTGATTAAATATGCTGCAATCCTCATTCTCTGATGGCAGACTTTTAACTGAATTTAGTTTCCCTGCGCTAAAATTTAAAACAAAGTTCAAGGGCTTTAGGTAACTAAAGCCATAGAATTACAGTCTCTCTCTGACTCCTAAATTTGAAAAAGTATCATATGAGAAAAAAAAAAAAGGCAGATAGTACCAAAGTAATTATTTTGACAGTTTTACCACAGTAGAAACAACTGCTCATGTTTCTGAATATTCACTGATAGGTATTTCTCTCTTTTTTTTTTGTATTCTTCAATTTAGGTGAGCCTCTCAAAAGAAAGGTAGTAATTCATTTCAGAGGCAGAACACTTTTTAACTTGGCTTCTCACAAGTAACTCAAGGTGTTTCATTGTTGTCTGGAATGTGACTTTTTGCTAGCGAAAAGTAATTTTTTTCTAGAACAATCCCAAAATTCTAATGATCTAATCAGTAAGAAAAAATATATTAAAAATTTGAAGGTTTGAACCTCAATAAGCAGAGACATGCAACTTTGCTGCATATAAAACATTTCCCACTGAAGGGGTTTCAAAATCCATGCAAGATTTTCCTCCTTCTCAATATAATATTTATAAAATGAAGCCTGTTATGCATCATTATGTCTGTCAAGTGCAGGCTTAGTGACTCCTCTGCAGAGGTGAGGTGGCAGCAGATACCTCAGACTGGAGGTGCAGCCAATTATTATTAAGGTGCCAGCAAGTTGAAACATGGCAGACCTTTAAAAGTGGATTTTTCCCACTTGCAGAAAAAATTATCTTTTGCTTATTAGGTGACTTTACTGCACCTAAGTCTGACTGAAACCTGAGGATTTATTTCTATTAAGCCCACTGGTAGTTAATGGAGTTGTAGTATTGCTTAAAGTGTAGCTTGTGACAAGTTTCTTTCCTTCTTTTTTGTATGAAGAAATTGGATTTTCTCCTCCTAAGACAGTAGTGTTGATAAGCCACAGAAAAATAGGTCTCTGTATGATACAGATGCTTCTTCATTTTAAATTTAAACATACCTGCTCTTTCCTCCACTATAGGATGATTGATAATGTCATTTATTGATCTGTTTGGCCCAACAAATATACCTGATCCCACCGGGCACAGCCCAAACATCCCTGTCCTTATCCTCTGGCAAGAAAATGCTGAGACACAAAGAGCTGGGTTGCTTTTTCTTCCATGAGTAGCTCTGTCCTATCACAGCTAAATTTGAAATGCTTCAACCTTGACAACAGCAGATGAAACCTGGTGGTCCTGGCATGATGTATCTTCCCCATAACCATGTGTGTGTGTTTATGTCCTATTAGAGGTAATAAGGGTTATGTATTGAGAGCAGATGCTCTTTAACCAATAAATGTCTCATACTATTATGTCTGGATTTATTTAAAAGCTGTTGTCTACCCATACCACATGATCATTAGATTTCCACAACAAACCAGTGAGAAAATTGTCAGTGCTTGTGATTATCACAGTACAAGGATAAATTTCAGATCCATAAGACTGACTTTTTTTCTGAAGTGGACTTCACTAGTGTCAAACAAAGTCTTGAACCACAAAAGATGAGTGTTCCCTTTACAACAAAACTGCAATTCAAAAAGGACTTGGGTATGAGGAGGTGCACCTCAATGTTGCATTGCACTTGGACTCGTGCATGGGTGGGGTTTTGACCAAAGTTAATAAAAAGGCAGAGGTTGGAGAAAGAAAAAAACTTAATCTGTGATAAGTTTGTTCTTGGGTTTAAAGTGCAATTTGGTGTGAGCTGGGTTTGCTCACTTCTCCACGTCAGTGCCATGAAGTATTGCAAAGTTCACTTTCCAGCTCAGGTCAGTCAGGGCAACAGGTTACAAAAGCCTCTGCGAGAACTCGGGGAAAAGTAATGGGAAATGCTGTGTTTCATAAAAAAGGGAGTGAAAGAGAGAAACAGACATAGAAGGGAAAGTGTGGGTGAAGAAAACCAATAACAAAACACATTTACTGTGCAAGGGCAGCTCAGCATGGGGAGCTGAAATGAGTCAGGGGAAAGTAGGGGTTTTGTTATCACACACATTTTTCATCTCAGTCCTCATTTGTCCCTACACACAGAGGCAAACGGATGAGCTCTGTCGACATTGCACAGGATCTCACCTTTCCCCTTGAGCAGTGATTGCAGATCCAGAAACTCAGGGATGCCCTCAGATCTCTCTCTTTTGGAGGTCCATGCCTTCTCAAGACTGTGGACTTCTTCCCTGACCTGCTGCATGCAGAAGAGGCTAAATCTTTTTAGATGATTTAATGAATCATTAAATCCCCTCCCTTTACATCACATGAAGCCTCACGATGTACAACATCTTCTGACATTTAGCCCAGAGTATATAACATTCCCAAACTCACTTTGCAAAATGCCTTTATTGCTGGTTCTTCACTGGCAGGTTGTGAGGTTTCAGGTAATGTCAGCTAATGTAGAAGGGAGAGCTGTCTCTGGTTTCTTTACCACAGAGTCCTGGGATTATTTTCCACTCTAGGAGAAAAATTAATAGCAAGAGGGAATGACTGCAACCTCCAAAACGTCCTATTTTGTGTATTTACTATTTACATAAAACTTGCATCACCAGATAGAAAACTTTATCACTGAACTTCTAATTAGAAGGCACTGAGAGACCCAGTCCCTATTTCCACAGAGAAAACAGCACAGATATATGGACACGTTCACACACTGGGGTGACAGTCCCTAGAGGACTCCTTGGGACAGCACTGTTAGGATTCACTATTGTCTACCCAACATGCAGGACTCAAACATGCTACTTCTCTTTCATAGACAAGTCCTTTTTTCTCTCCTAGGTGACCAGGAGCCAACTTTGAAGGGGAGCCCATGGTGTATGAATCTATAAGATTCATACAGAATTTTATAGAACCTTAACACATTGTTCAGCCTCTGGCTTTATAGGAATTCAGATTAATTCAGTGACAGTTGTCAATAAAAATCCAAATTTTTCCTTAATGTGGGTTCAAATACATGGCTGACCCATACATTTTTAAGTGGCCCTGTTTAAATCCTGTGAACAACTTACTTCTAGCATAAAACTTTCTTTATTTCTGAATATGTATAATGTACTGCAGAGGGTAAGTACATGTCAGTGATTAAATTTACTGAACCCTCCAAGAGCAGCAGCAGCAAAAAAAATCCCTTTCTGGCTGGGTCTTTAGGTAAGCAGAAGAATGTTGCTCTGATGTTTCTGTCTGGTGTTCCAACCTTGCAAGGATGTTTTTTGCAGTACAGATGTCTGAGTAGGCTCCCAAAAGCAGAGGTGAACAATTCCTTAGGGGAAGCAAGTCAGGCATTTAAAGAGTTCCTGAATTCACTTCTAGCTGCTTTTCTAACCCAAACCCAGAGTTAACAGATAGGTCCTAAGGTCTGCTTCATGACCCCCCATGCTGTCACTGAGATCAGAAATCCCTGCTGCAATTACTGTGGTTAGTTCCCTTGTTGTCATCTGTTATGAACGTTGACTCCCTGGGGAGAACATGGAAGTCAGGAACTGAATAAGGCTGACAGTGTGGTGGTGGAGAGCTCACAAGGAAGCAAAATACTTTTTGTTTTTTAATTCAGATAGATCACCTAATTTTTCCTGTTTTTTTTTTTTTCTTTTTAATTATCTTCTTCTCTGGTCTTTCTTGGCTTAAAACAATTTGCACAATAACAATATGCTTTAAAAAAGGCCAATTACAACAACAAAAAACCAAAACAAATAAAAAAGAGGGATGAGGTAGGTCACTTTGCTATGAATCCATTAGTAAATTGTGCAAAATGCAGAGCCCCAGAAAACTTCCACCAGTGGCCCTTGATCTAAGGATGAGTGGCTCTATCTCCTCTTCTGCAATTGCATTCTTTGCTTCAGTTACATTATTCCTGCTCAGCCTGACTATGTTTTGCTATATTTCCCCTGTCTATTTTCTGAAGAGGCAATTGTTTTGAATGGTGGAGAAGGTTGAGTGCCTGACTGAAATAAAGGAAAATTAGTTTTTAAGGAGAGTAAATTGGATAGAATAGGACCCGTAAGGATAACAAGTTGGCGATAATTCAGTGTAGTCTTCCTGTTCTGCTCCTGTTTATTAAATATTCTTATTGACTTCTGCTTCTCAGTACTCTCTGTTCTAGTGTACTAAATTACAGTAACTGAATATTCTGTCTACATATGCTGACTGGTCATTTGAGAGATGAGTGCACTTAAGACAGAAATGTTTTCCTTTAGTCCTTGGATCCTTGAAATGCCTATTATAAAATGTACATCTGTGAGAAGGCACTTCTCCTTGCCAAATGAGATTTAATGCTGAAAAAGCCACAGAGCTAAATAAAATAATACATTTTGAGGAGGAGCCTTTCTTTTTGCCTCATATTGCTCTTTTCTAGCCACTACTAGAATTTTGGGTTAGGAATTAATGCCTCCATACCCATATTCTCTCTCCAGTAAAAGAAGTCCTAATACAAATGTATACCACAAAGCTTATTTGTCCCTTGATATGGCCTATTGATGGAGTTTCTCCAACTTTATACATTTTGGTTTCTGTTGCTTGAGGATGCTCTGAGTGTCAGCCTCTTTGGCAATGAAGGGTAAACCGTACTGGGCCAAGGGATGCTGTCAAGCACAACCAGGAGTTTAGGCCTCATATTTAACTGTTGCTGTTTTCTCTGAAATAGTTTTGACAAGCACATTTAAATTTCTTTTGGATGATACCTGGATGTGACAAGGGGAGTACCACAATCCAGTGACTGCTCTCAGTAGACAACACAGGTGAGACCATCCTGTTCTTGTGTGAGAAGCCTTGCTCCATGGATTTATACCACAGTTTCATGGTCAGACAACAGGTTTTGGTCAATTTTCTTTACTGCTGCAGAGTAGATTAAATGTTCCAACTTTCTTCCCTTCTCAGAAGAAGGGGATAGAGAGAAATTTCAGTTTCCTCACTTCCCTAATGAACTTAGTCCAAGGCCAGGCTGAATAGGGCTCTGAGCAGACAGGTCTAGTGGAAGGCATCCCTGCCCTGGCAGAGGGAATTTCACTGCCTTTCCACCCATCCTGCCACATTCCTGGGAGTCAGGGAATTCCCCAGGAGGGTACAGCTTTGAGGACCCCTCTTCTGATGAAAGAATTGAAGCCAATTCTTCCAAGGGCCAGGCAGACATGTGACTGCTAGGAGATTTTATGACACTGTGAAATTTTCTTTGCTGTAATTCTCTTTTTTTGAAATCACTACTGATAGGTTGGTTATTCCCTGAGAACCCTTTTCACAATAAACTCCCAGAAGAGAAAATGAGGGGACCAATGCCTACTTTCCTAATCCCAGTTAAACTTGTTTGTTAATCCAATCCAACTGCTCAACAAACTACACAGCAAAAAAAAGTGCTCCTGCATTTGCTCAGAGATAGAACTTGCAAGCTCATGAGATATTTGGCACTGAAAATAGTCACATTTATGAACTTCAAGTGCCTCCAAGTACAGATGGAAGAAGTACATTACTTTGGGAACATATTTAAAATGATAATGTATAAATATAAATGGTATCACTCAATGTCCTCTTTTTTGTAGGCCTGCCTTTATTCCCCGTAGTAGTGATTGAGATTTGTCCTTGGTTCTCCTACCACTCCTTGTCTTCCATTGCTCAACTAAATATGTGCTCCATCTTGCTTAGCTGTCTCTGCAGCAGAGGCTAAGCCTGCATCCAAAAGGGAATTCAACATCCTCAAACTCAACACTGAGCATCGAGTGATTTGGAGGCAGCAATATTCATCTTGCTGTGATTGATCTCTCTCTGCCATCCGAAGGATCAGTGTTTTAAACCAAATGCAAGGCCCTCCCACTGAATTAAGCCCCAGGCCCCAACACTTCTCACAAAAATGAGAATTTCCCTGCCTTAGAAATCCATAAATCTTATGGAGTCTTTTATTAGGGGGGAAGATAATTTTTCCAGTAGGAAGTTGAATCATAAAATCATTATGGCTTGGATTGGAAGGGACCTTAAAAAATCATCTTGTTTCAACCCCCTGCCATGGGCAGGACACCTTCCACTAGACCAGGTTTCTCAGAGCCCCATTCAACCTGGCTGGCCTTGAACACTTCTAGGGATAGAGCATCCACAGCTTCCCTGGACAGCCTGTGCCAGTGCCTCAGCATACTCACAGTAAAGAATTTCTTCCTCTTACCTAATTGAAATCTACCCTCCTTCAGCTTAAAGCTATTAAGTCATCCAAGTACCTGTCATTAAAGACAAGTAGTTAGTCATCTGGTTTCAATGACTTTGTACAAAATTACATGCTGAGATAAGTGTATCTAATTAATTACTCTACCATGTTGTACCTAGCCAAGTACCTGAGCTCTGGTATCTCAACTTAGGGAAATATTTGAGAGTAGAAAAGGTAATTCTGTTCTCTCTCTATGAATACAAGTTTTAAGTTTTATACCCAGGGATTCTTAAAACCAATCAAGGCCTTGTAAGTGTTTTGCTCAGCCTTCCCAGTTTAAAATATCCCTCAGCTCCGCATTATAGTCTTTGGAAAGAAGGGTAGGTGCCAGCTCCCATGTTTGCATCAGAAGAATAATTTTGAAATATGAATGCAACATGTCAGGCTCAATTCTTTCTCAGGATAGATTTCACACCATTTAATTAAGATGCCCATTTTATCACTCACTTAAGGGACAAAAAAAAAAAATGAAATTAAGGGCACTGAAGTGACCTGGGTAACAACAATCATTTAGGCATAGCAGATTTCTTCCCTGAGTTTTTTTCAAGGTGCAAGTTTTCACTTGCTTCCTTCTCTGTGTCTCAGGGACTAGACCTGGAAGAGCTCTTTGGAATCATTCTCTCAAGTCTTTTATTGCAGAAAACCTCACCATCTAACCTCTGACTTAATAAACTCAGAGTAAATTCCTTGCAGCATTTTAATTTCCCTTTCAAGACTCAAATATCTTGAAAAATATCTAAAGAATATGGATTTTGATCATACATAGTTGACCTTCCTCTAAATTGAACTATTTGACCACCCTATGTCCCCTTTCTGGAATTATTCTGTATATGGAATTCCACTGAGTTCTTAAATCTCATGAACCTGCGGGAAAAGAAGTGAAAATTTGGTAAGACCATTGCTTTTTTCCAATGCCATTAACTGCTATTATTTTGTTATACCATGTTCATTTCTCTGAGATGCTTCAGCTTCCTCTGTTTATTCCGAAAAATGATTCAAAGCTGAAGCTCTACAGAGATTCTAACAGTTGGTACAGAAAGAAGCAAATAGTAAAAATCTGTTCAGCAAGAGGATGGGGAAGCAAAAATCACTTTTTAATTCCTTTATTACCACTACAACTGTTTCTTTGTCTTACGTTAGTCGTGAAAATGGAGATCTCCAGACACAGGGAATAAGGAAATATTTCTACTATCTTTAATATATTCTGGACTTTGGCACAGTTTGGCTGTCCACAGAAGGCAGGAAGCGTGTTTGTTGACAGGAACACATCCCTTCATTGAGTCTGCTAAGGGTTTGTTAAATGCCACACTGTGCAGGCCAGTGGATCTCTGTCCTCTTGTCCTCTTTTTGCCCCCTGCTGAGACAGAAGCCATGCCAAGCAAGGCATAACAAAGGTTAAATACTCATCTTAGCATGTGCGCTCTGAAAGCCCCATGGCCAACAGGCAGATTGCACTGAAGGATATTCTGCTTATTCTCCAGTGTTAGCAGCATGTCTGACCAGGGCTTCTGGGCTTCTACTCCTTTATCTGTACCTGTTCTCCACCCGTCTTCCAAGGGGAACACTAGTTTGCTCTTATTGTCCTGTCTCAGTCTTGTTTTTAAAACTTTTTCCATGTTGGCAGCAGAAAGGAGAGTGAAGAGCTAAGATCAGTTTTGATGTGTAGGTCAGTCAGCACTTCTACTTGTGCTGGAAAGATACAGAATTATTGTGGACTTCTCAGCAGGTCTTATTAGCTTGGACTTGGCCACTGTGAGAAAACACATGTGCCTGTCATATTTTGAAGATGTCATGGGAATCCCTCCTCCAAATCTTCTTCGAGGTCTAACTGTGCTTTGCTCCCAGGGTAAGGACTGGGGTAAAACTGCCTTTCCTATTCTTGTTATGTATTACTCAGGTGGTCAGGGTGGTTTGCAGAGAGCATTAAAAACCTTTTCTGTCCATGCCTCTGCTTAGTTAACAAACTGAACAAAGTGATAGTTGAAGGAGGGACAGTGAAGGAAGGGCTGCTGCATTGCACAGCCCTGACACAATTCAGCAGGGGTACAGTCAGCTGCACAGCAGAAGTCCTACAGAGAACATGTGGACATGGATTTCTAGGAAATAAAGCTTTATCTGTTAACTACAACTTCGTGTTTCCTTGACTTCGGGTTGCTCAGTTTTTTCCTAATAAAAATGCAGTAACTTAAGTAGCTATCATATAAAGATGTGGGTGAAAAAGATCCTCTTCTGAATTTCTGCTTCTTTAACATTTCTTCTATGAAAGCAAGTAGCACTAAGTATTATATTTCAATGCTATTATTAGTTAACTGATATTGATACAATCACTGATGTGATCACAGTTCAGTCTGAATCAAAGAAAGACTCTTAGTGAGACTATAACCTGTTAAAGCAGTAACTTGTTCCTAACACCTGGTGAAGGAAGGACAAGAAAAGGCAACAGTGACGTTTCTCCTGTTACATCCTAAATACCAGGAACCAGGACGTTGGGCACTTCTCTGTCTGAACACTGCATCTGTATAGTTATGTTTAAAGGTGATGATGGACTTTGTTTCCAAGAATCTGTCAAATCACATTTTGACATATTTGGAATTGTGTTTCTATGAGTTCCACTATGTCCTTCTGCTCTATATGAAAGTATAAATTCTTTTTATGTTTGCTAAATTCCTGCCTCATTATATAACTTATCATAGACTCACAGAACCATTAAGGTTGGAAAAGACCTCCAAAAGCATTGAGTCGACCTCCAAAATCATTGAGTCCAACCTTTGACTGATCACTTTGTCAATGAAACCACAGCACTAAATTCCACATACAGTCATTTCTTGAACACCTCCAGGGATGGTGACTCTACCACTTCCCTGGGCAGCTTGTTCCAATGCTTACAGTGAGAAATTTCTTCATGATGTCCAAAATGAACTTCCTCTGGCACAGCTTGAGGCTATGTACTCTCATCCTGTCACTTGCTACCTGGGAGAAGAGCCTGACCCCCACCTTGCTACAGCCTCCTCTGAGGCAGTTTTAGAGCATGAGAAGGTCTCCCCTGAACCTCCTTTTATCCAGGCTGCACCATCCCAGCTCCTTCAGCTGCTCCTCATATGACTTACGTGCCTACTCTCTCTTATATTTAGGTTGTGAGAAAAAAACCCATGACCATTGCCTATTTCCTTTCTCCAAAATTTTCAAAAATTATCTCTTTTACCATTGTGTCTCCCCCATCTTTTGCTTTCAGACAAATAGTCTGTTTAGTATCTGTCCATATAGAAAATGGTCCATCTCTTTAGTATATTTTTTTCTTTTGTATTTCCTCCAGTCCTAATGTGTTTTTTTTTTCATATGGGGTGAGAATTAATTAAGTATATAAGATAAAGGACTATTAAGCTTTTATGGAACAGAATGACAATGTTTTTTGGTTAGTTCTCCGTGCTTTTCCTGCAAATCCTCCTGATGAAGATTGATCTCTTTTCCCAAATAACAAGTAATAGGGCAATAGGAAATGAACTCTATTTGTGCAGGGCAGTTTAGATTGTACATTATAATAAAATTTCTTCTCTGAAAGGTCTGTGAAATGTTGGAACAGTCTGCCCAGGGAAGTGGTGGAATCATGATCCTTGGAGATATTTAAAATACACGTAGTATTAGAGACTTGTTTTAGTACTGACTTGTTAGTGCTGGATTCATAGTTGGACTTGATGATCTCAGAGGATTTTTCCAAATAAATGATTCCATAAGTCTGTTACCCTTGCCATTCTGTCTGCTCTTGAGGACTGAGGAGGTATTTTCAATATGTGAGTCTGTGTTGTGAGGAACCTGTGTTAAACCTAAGTCTATGGAAACACAGTATTTTTTCAAATCTACATGCAGAAATAAAAGGTTCTCTAATAACATTTTTATATAAAGACATAGGTGGGATAAAAAAATGGTGACAGAATATGAATCAAAAGGTGGGTTAGGCAGTCTTACGTGATGGACTCTTTCTTGGAATTGAGAAGTTGTTTCTCTTTGAATGGATTGGAGGTCATCACTGAGTACAGTTCCATGGTGATTCCTGCATTCTTTGGGTGGACATCTCTAGGAGAAATCCAGTTTGAGAGACATGTGGTATGGGTAAGACAGAATCTCCTACTAAGCAAAATACAACACTGTCATGTCAGTTGCATATAGGAGACAGAAAATAGTTTAAAGAAAATATGGCATTTAAAACTGGGAAAAAAAAACAAAACAAACCCAACAAAAAACAGGACTTTCGTTTCAAAATGGTTGTGTACCAAAAAAGTTGTTTTCCTGAAGGTTATGGCTAATCTTGGAGTGAAGCTCATGGCACCTGTTCAAGATGCCAGGACAGAGGGTGTTGTTCATGCAGGAATGAAGCTGTCCTTTATCAATAAATCCAGCACATTCAGTATAAACAAGCTTATTCCATCTGTGCTGCATCCTGTCATTGCCTGAACAATGCTGAAAGGAAAATCCTACGGCCCACTTACTTCCTGCTTTTGACATATGCAGCACCAAGAGATTGAAGGCAGCACATGGTTGAAAAGAAAGAAAAGAAATGAGGTAATGGCACAGCTCTCCCATCTTGCTGATTTTTCCTGAGATGACAGAATAGATTCACCTGACTGTGACTCACTGCCAGGAAAGCCATGATGCTGTGAATTTTAGGTATTATCTTTTGCTCTGGTTATATTGCAAAGGGAAAAGAAATTGCAGGTGAGAGGCTTTTTATTTCCCAATTCCAGAACCCCACATTAATGAAAAAAACAACATACCATTTTACAGGTGTTGGATCTGACATTCCAAGGTGGAAAAGCCATCTTTGTTCTTGTTATGCTCCTTATGAAACACTTTCTTATGGGTTTCTTATGAAAGCAAAAAAAATCCTGGGCTGCATCAAAAGGACTGTGGGCTGCAGGTTGAAGGAATGGATTCTCCAATTCCACTCAGCCCTTGTGAGATCCCACCAGGACTGCTGTGCACAGTTCTGGTGCCCCCAACATGAAAAGCACATGGAAGCTGTTGGAGCAAGTCCAGAACCATGAAGGTGATATTGATAAGAGGACTGGAGCACCTTCCCCACAAACACAGGCTGAGAAAGCTGGGGCAGTTCAGCCTGGAGAAGGGGAGGTTCCAGTGAGAGTTCAGAGAGACCTCACAGGATCTGAAGGGGCTAAAGGGAAGCCAGAGAGGGACTCTTGATCAGAAACTGTAGTGATAGGGCAAGGACTAATGGGTAAAAACTGAAAGAGGGGAAATTTATGCTGGATATTAGGAAGAAAGTCTTTACTGTGAAGATGGTGAGACAGTGGATCAGGTTGCTCCATCCCTGGAACATTCCAAGGCCAGGTTGGATAAGGATTAAACAACCTGGTCCAGTGGGAGATGCTCCTGCCAATAGCAGGGTGGTGGGGACTGAATCACCTTTAAGGTCCATTCCTACTTCCTAACATTCTGTCATTCTGTGATTTTGTGATCATGCAAGTTGAGAACTCCAGCTTTGAGTGAGAAAGGGAGAGACAGATATCTGATATTTGTGGGCCTGAATAAACTATTCATGGGTTAGTATCAAGAACTGTGATGGAAGAAAACTGTATTACAGCAAGTGTGAGGAATAGCCATGTCTTATTTCTGCTCTTAAAATCTGCTCACTGACTCCACTGACCCTTGCTCTAGCTCAAGACAAGCTATTATAAAATGTAGTTACTGTGTTTCCCTTTGCACTCTCAAGCACTTGGTTTTTTGAGGTTCTGGAAAGATTTCTCCAACCTGTGGTACTGGCACCATTCAAGGATTTCTGGTATTTTTTTCACAAAGGAAGGGAAAAAAAATGCTCTGTATTCCAACAGTTTCATACCCATGCAGGCTGGCCCTCTGCCACACTATCTGGAGCAGGGACAGACATCTCAGCTGCACCACATTGCAGGCTATTCCTCATTGCATTCTTTGCTCTTTCTTTTGCAGTTAAAAATAGAAAAATAATAATAAAAAATATATTTCTGGACACCTAGGAGAGAATTTTCATCATGCAAGCAGAGATAGAAGCAGCACAATCCCATGAAAAGCCATCCTTTTCAACTTCTGCCTCCAAATACCTTTCAATTTCTGTATCCTTGCTGACAAGCAGAGGCTGTGCAGCCCCTCACACAACTGAAGGACCTAATGGATGCAGCAGGCTTGGCACAGGCTGGTGTCTCCGGGACAATGCCAGTAAACTCACCAGCTTTCTGCTGTGCTGGCTGACAAGATGAACAGCTCGTTGTGTGGATAATCAGGAGCACCCACAGCAGGAAACTGGTTTGGCCAGTTCTTCATTCCCCAGACACAAAGCTAATGAAAAACATTTTACTCAGAAGAAAGTGGTGGGTTAGAGTTATGTAGAGTGCCTGGCTAACGCCTGGTTAACGGGAGAGATGCTCACTGAAGCCCCTGTGCAATAGTTCCCCCATAAAAGAAAAGCATCCAGACTAAGAGGAGCATTCAGATTGAGATCTTGTACTCCTCCAGAAGATTTGAGTTACAAAAAAAACCCACCTGTTCTCCTTCCCTAGAATCATCTTGGCAAATGCACATAAGCAGCTGCAGCCTCAAGGCTGTGGCTCCACAGCTCCTCACCCACCTCCAGCTGTGTCCCCAGTGGGAAATAATTGCCTAATGAAGCCTAAGGGTGGTTGAAGCCTAAAAGCACTTAAGGGCCAGAGCAGAAATTTAAGCATCCTCTCCTCAGAATGTCCTGCTTCTGCCTCAGCTTGGAGGACAGCTTTGTAGAATCAGTTTTTAATCTGTCCTCAGTTACTGTACAGGAAGCTCAGGTGTTTAATTATGTCTGCTAGTTTGTCTGAGAATCTGCAGACTTAGGTGTTGAGAACGTGCTCTTCTTGCTTTTCTCTGGCGTGTCCTTTGCAGACTCTCCCCATTTTAATGTGACAAAATCTGATATTCTTTGATTATCTATGTGCTGAAATAAAGAATTCTCATTTTTCAGGGAGGAAACTGACAGCCAGAGCTGCTGAGGACTGAGGAGCCCAGTGGTGCAGCAAAATCACAGGGTGAAATGAAATACCCAGCTAAGAGTTCCCCTCTTTTCCCTCCTCCTTGTGGCACCCCATCTTAATAACAAAGTGCTTTTTTGCCTCTTCTGTTAAATATGAGAAAATCTTTGCATGGAAGAATTTTGCTTTCTTCAACTGAAGTGTGACTTCTTTACATCTGATTAAAGCTTTGTTTGCATCACTTTAAGTATAAGGTAAGTGTGCAATGTAGTCTCAAGTGCCTGAACTGAGGCCCATATTTTTTTTTAATGTATGTGTAATGTTAAATGCATAAACAAGAACAGCAGCAGCAACAACAATAAAAAAACCAGAAGAACCAAAAACCTCTTCTAAAAATGTTGTCTCACAGTAGAACTAAGCCCTTACCCTCCCTCCAAATGTCAGCTCTGATTGAGGCTTAGGTCATACATGGCACCAGGTAACCCCTATTGAGGAAATCAGAGATATTGCAAATAAAATGCAGAATACAGAGAGAATATGGGTAATAGCCATATCAACAATAATAGTAATATCAAGGAGAATATTCAGTTTTAGGAAGGGACAGACAAACTTCAAGATCACACAGAATTTAGGGCAAAGGAAACTCTACCCTGCATTTTGTTGATGGTAGTGTATCACTGTAGGAGGTACTAAGTCTGGCTTTAAAGTGCCTGAAAATATAGAAAAGAACATACATCAGAATCTGCCCTCATTAAAAACTGTGTTACTTCTCTGACTTCAGCAAAAGCAGAATATTGGTTTCTAAAAACAGATTTTAGCCTCACAGATGATTCTGATCATATACAGTGCTATAAATTGCTAATGGCTTGTGGATTCTGTAAAGCAGGAAGGAATTGGATGGAAAAGTGCTGTTTTCAAAAGAGCCTCTAAAAGAGGAGAGAAGTGAACGTAATCAGGATTCCTGCAGAAATCCAAGGTCAGGCTGGGAGTAGAATTTTGGAGAAGGAAATCAGAAGAGAATGAAAATTTAGAAGGGTAGGCAGAGAAAGGGTAAAAATGACAGTAGAAATGAAAAGAATGTTACAAAATGTTGATCATGTGGCAAGGGCTTCAGAAAACCCTTGCTGTCTGGCTAAGCCACTTTGCCTGTGGTCCCCTCACAGTTTTTAGCTGGGACCATCTCTCTATTTGTACAAACTTCAGCACCACAGGGCCCTGCTCTCTGTTCTCTTATATCTCCAGGCATCGACATCACAGAACTAATTAACAGCAGTAATAAATGATACTGTATTGGCTCTTAACCCTTGGCGTTTATTTTTCTGTGGGTTGCATTAAAAAGAACAAAAAATTTAAAAAAGAGAGAAAGATTAATAATCTTCAGTCAAGTGAACCTCTGAAGAGATGACACCATCTGGATGATTACTACTTGTTTCATTTGCATGTTGAACTCAGTACTCTTCCGGCACTAATTATTGCTTACCCTTTCCTTATTCCATGACTTCTGGGGCTCTGTGTGGGATATAAATAGCCAGACTAATGACATGCTGCATGTTGCTCAGGAGACCTCATGTTAGTTTACAGCATTTCTCTGATTATTACTTTTTTAATAGAGAGAAGATAAAATACTGGTCTCACAAGCGCAACATGAGAACCTTAATTTGTTCACATTTTTCTCAGAGCTAGTGCATGATGAAATATTTATATGTTCCTCTCTGGCTGCAGCATTTTGAATGTGCTGGGTTGTTTATTGTTGTAGTTAAGGACTGAAAGGGAAAGAAGTGCTGGAGCTCTCAGTAGCAGGGTATCCATGTCAAGTATGAAAGTAAATTGGCTATAACCAAAGAAAACATAACTACAGATGGTGTTAAGGGCCTGGCCTGTCCTTTACAGGTAGAGAATTTAATGACGTGTCAATTGGTGAAACATTTGCAGGGGAAGTTGCAGAGTCAAACACTGTTCTTAGCACTGAAAGGCAAGAAAAATACAAGGTCATTAATATGGCTCATAATGCTGAGTAAAATAATGAGGTTTGTCATCTCATGGGGGTGTAACACAAACTATCTGCAATAGTCAAGAGAGGAAACAAAACCACAGCTTTTGGATGCTACCTGAAATACTGGACACTGCTGATGAGATGACCATCCTTGGCTAATCTAAATGTGACCAGCTGACACATTATCCTCTTTAAGGTTTCACCCCTGTGTGTTCCTTTTTAGATGTAAATTTACAATTTACAAAAATCAGTAACTGATGAGGCTTGGTGTGGCATTTCCACTGCAGTGATGACATTTTGGTGGGTTAACTCATCGCCCTCGGGATGAGTTAATAAGCATTGATTGTTATTCACTCTTTCTTTGTATCAGGACTAGCAAAGATTTCTCTCCCTGTGCAAAGCGTGGGTTTAATAAAGATTATAAGAACAGTGTCATGGCATGTGAACAAGTGCATATTCTAGCTTAAAGACCAGACTTGTAATTAAAAGAAGAATTAATATAGATTTCTGCTGGTGATTTTTGCCGTAATTCCCTTGCTTGACTGTTTTCTGCCCAACTCACTCTCTGCTCAGATCCTAGCCCAATACTACTCTGCTGCAAGTCTGCATGTCTCTGCAAACACACAAGTAAACCACGGAGAACAATCTTGAAAATCACTGTTCCTGACTTACAGCCAGAAACTTCCAGTCCATCCTTGATTTACTATTGCTCACAAGTACTGTGACAACCTTGGAAGGATCCCACTGGTACTCCGTGGGATGTCCATCCCAAGAGATCTTCAAAAGAATCTGAAATACACCTTAACATTGTGCTCAGGAGACACCAACAGAACTGAATAGGTGCTAGGGAATAAAAGCAAAAAAGCAGCTGATACCTTTTGGTCAGGGCAGAAGTTTAGATGTTCATCTTTCCTGATTCATCAGTCTTCAAATTATCCAAATGCTATCCTGAAAATTTAGGCTTACTGAAAGCAGGTTTAGTTTCTTTAGCTATCATTTGTAGTTCAGAGACACTCAGGAGGCCGCAGCCCATTTTGAAATTTAGAATTGAACATATGTCATCAGACATAGTCTCGGTTTGGGTTAAGATGTGGCAGGAAATTAGGGAGTCCATGGGGACTGAAACCACTCTGTTAAAGCATTTAAAACAAAGAGGATATACTCCTCTTTCCCTGCCACTGTGCTGTTTACCCAGTGACCTTCTCTGTCGCTAGCCCAGAAGATGAAAGCACTGCTACACTGTTCTGCACTCCTTTGGGTCTCCAGTCCTTTATTTCCACTGAAGCCTTCACATCCACAAAGTCCAAGGACCAAGAAGTGAGGTTAGGAGAGGGGAGTCTCCTTACCACTTTCTCTTAACTTTTTGTACACCCATGCAGGGCCAGCTGAAATCCTGACCCTCTGTGATTCATAAATTATCCAATTCTTTTTTTTTTTTTAATAAAACACACTCTCCTAAATCAAAGAATTTTGTTTCATTGCCTCCTGCTGCATGAAGGTCAAAGCCTAGTGGTGCATACTTCACTGATTCTTTATAACAGTACGCTCTTCAAGATTGGTTTCATTTGCCATGTGTCAATGGTTTCCACTCCTGTCTTCATATAATTACAAGAAGGTGACTTGAACAACACCTCTTCACCTCTGGGAATGTCTGAATGGGATGTCTACAGGTAATTAAGATTTGAGCTTGCTGCTCATGTAAAAGTATTTCTCTGTTTTGATTTTTTATTATTTTTTTTCCTTATAGAAACCTTATGTCTTCTGGCTTAGATTTTATAGCTGGGCATGGGAAAAAATCAGTGTGTTAGAAATGCTGAATATATCAGATGCAATGAATTTGAGAATAGATGCTTCCATTTCTTTTTCAAGATTTATTTTGGCCCCTAACAGAAGACAAAAAGGAGAATCAAATCCACAAATATAACTAATCAGGAACTTAAATAAGTAATTTAAATTAAGGATAATTATATGGGCTAATACAAATACTCGGGGGAAGGGGGGGAAGGCAGATAATTATAATATAAGCTCTCTTTTCAGAATACAGGATTTTATGGATTTCAAAATGCATGCAAAAAGAATCATAGAATAATAGAATCACAAAATGACTTGTGTTGGAAGGGACGTTAAAGATCAGTTTGTCTCAACATTCCCGACAGGGGTAAGGATACCTTCCACAGACCAGGATGTTCAGAACCCCAGCCTGGCCTCAAGCACTTCCAGGGATGGGGTATGCTCAGCTTCTCTGGGCAACCTGTGCCAGTTTCTTATCACCATCACAGTAAAGAAATTCTTCCTAATAATCTTAATCTGTCGTTTTTGGTCTTAAAGCCCACACGTTTTGTCCTGTTCTTTTATTCAAGGATATGACAAAATTTCCATTGGTTTAATGAGTTGAAATTAAGGTCTTGGTAAAAAAAAAATAAAAAAATCTTGCTCTTAATTGTAGGTATTTTGTCTCTGATTATATTTCCAATAATATGCAAATACAGGTATTATGTCCTGCAACAACACACATTAAAGTGTATGCTGCAACAAAGACAACACATTATTAGGCATTTTTAATATCACAATTGCATACATATAAAATACCTATTATATAATTCATTAAAATATATTAGAAGGATAATAATATATCACAGTACATACTGGAACACATGTAATGCAATCCCATAAGACTTCATTATTTTTCTAAATATCTCTTTTCTGATTATTATCAAACAAAAATATGATCAGGAGTTCCTGGGAGTGTAGTGTAGGAGATAAGTGATGAGGATGTTTTTACTAAAATATATTCAATTTTAGCATGAAAAAATTTAAATATCATCACCAAAGATCAAGAAAACATCATAATGTATATTTGGAACTACACGAAACAGGAAATGCCTCTTTTTTTCCTGGTTTGCTAATACCATCTGCCTGAACGGCTCTGTCAGGAGAAGAGCCTCTTAAGGAAAATGCTGGGACAGGTTAAGATTGGATAAGCCCCAAGCAAAAATTCTGAATCAAAAATTTGATGGACTAGAGAATTTAAAAGGCTTTTTTTAGTCTCTGACTATGTGCTATTTAGTGGCTTTGGATCTGAGCTGCACAGTTTAATATTTAATATTGAAATATTTTGAAAAGTATCATAGAAGCAGTATTGCTTTTGTACCTTGCTCAACCCAGGATGGCAAAATGGCCAGCTCAGGTGATTTTGCAATGTCTCTCCTTACACCGAGTACAGCCCCTGCCATGGAGCAGAGGGGAGGATCAGCCCAACCAGCTGTGCTTTTACAGCAGTCTGGGCCAGGCAGGGGCTTTTGATCCCATGATGCTGTCAACTAACCACTGAGGTTCTCTAGTGACGACAAAAGTTTGCAGAGGAATGGAAACAAGAAAAACACTTACAGATTTGACAGTAGGAAGAGAGAGGAAATGAATGCAAATAAGACAATAAATATTCACATTGTATGAAAAATGGAACTGCATTGTATGCAGGGTGTCTCCAGCGCTCTCAGATGATTGCACTGACAGCTGTGAGAGAGAAGGGAGCATGACCAGTCAGGTGTATTCCCTGATTTGAACATCCAGTCCTGGGCAGGGTCTGCTTGCATACACAAAACATGGCTAGAGATAATGCTGTCACTCTTTAATTGCATGTCATATTTCTATTAATCTTGCAAACAGCCAATATCAAGGTAACCAGCATTCTTGCCCTCCAATATTTTTACATAGGTTTCTTAAGCACACTATACATGCTGGAAAGAAAGTTGAGGCACTCCCATAATCCTTGTAGCAAGTATATTTTATTTCTAAAGAGGCAGGTAAATAAGTTCCTAAATTTTATGGAAAACAACTGAAAGTAATCACCAATTTTGATATTTTCTTGAAAAATGTGAACTGTTTAATATATAGCAAGAATCTGTGCTACAGGAAAGCTTTGTTCAGTTCTATATGCAAGAACTGGGCAGGACAGGGAAGGTTCCCTTTTCACTTTCAGTGTGCCATGGAAGTGTCATCCATATCAAGAGAGAGGACTAGAGGATAGGACTGTGAGCAGAAGTGATTTCTCTTGAACTAATTGTTACACTACTGATTGATGCCAGTGATCAGAGCAACAAGTGCTCACTCACAGGGAACTACACACTTGGATAAGCCCAACAAACCTTCAATACAATGCACAGTCTTTGGTAACAGAATTACTTCTAATTTAGAAGCATTTCTTTTCTTTGTTTTGGTTGTTTTTGTGTTTTGTTTTTTTTTTTTCCTCCATGTTATTGAAATCCCTTCACTATTCACAGAAAATAATGATTGTTTCCTTCTTTACTGAAGTTATTATTATTTACCTCAGTTCAAGCTTTCTTGAGCAGTGAAATCAAGTTTAAGAGTCAAGCAAGGTTCAGAGATGATTGAGTGCTTCACATCTCTCTTAGCTTCAGTACTGATACAACTAACAATGATGACCTGAGAAACCAGCAATGAGATTTCTCTGATTTGGGAAAGAATTTACATCAGTGGGAGCATCAGGTATGATGCATTTACATCAGAATTTAGAACAGAATTTACATCAGGTATGGCAGGGCAAGGAGGTCACTCCCACTGGCAGGGCAATCAAGCTGTTCCTGAGTCTGACACGAAAGACTCTGTTGGGAGTAGCCAGACAGAACCCACAAGTGCAACATCCAGCAGCTCAGTAAACAGCCCTCAGCTGGTATCAGATGTTCTCTGAGCCTCTTGAGGTGGCATTTTAACATACTCCAGCCTGCCACTTTTCAAGATGTTTGCTCTTAATCAATAGTACCTGCCTTTTCCAAAGGTTTTGGAATAGGAGCACATTCTGTTTTCACTGCAAAACAAATGTGCGATTATATGGTGAGCTGCTCACATGTCAGGTGAATGCTGGGAAGAATGAATTGAGATCTAAGGATCCAGTACAGAGCAGAGACTCAATCAAAAGTGTGTCTGCACAATGTCCTGACCCAAGCAACCTATAGAGAATATTGACATTAAAAGGTGTTAAGAGATGAGTCCATCATTACAGGTGAATACAGCTGTCCTAATTTCATTGACTTCTAAATTATTTTCAGAATATTGCACTTCTCTCCTTTGTCCTCTTTTCCTGCTTCTTTCATCTTCTTCATGTGTGCATGACTGGAAAAAAAGGATGGTTGAGAATAGTTAATGTTGAGCACTAGAAAATATCTGGAAGGGAAAAAGGCTTTTCAGATCTGAAGATTTCTAGACACTTTCAGTCCAGCATTTACCACAGCTGCCCTTTCCTTTCAGGATGCTGGAGATCTACACCAGTGCAGGAGTTGTAGCCTTTCTTCAAAATGTCTCTTTTGTCTCCAGATTCTTCAGTTTTTACTCTGATGGTTTAACTCATGTGGTAGTGCACAGCTCAAAACTCTAAGAAGAAAATATGTTTTCCTGATAAATGCTCACCAACCATTGATGAAGCTTATTTTACATTAGAGGAGGAAAAGGACGAGATGGGCAAAATTCTACATATCAGTGATTTTAACATTTCATTTTCCCCACATTTTTGTGTTGATGGTGCTTGATGATATCTTAGTGATACTGCTTGATCTAATTTCTTCCTAAAGATACCTGGTAAAAGTAGAGACCTAATAGGAAACATAAAAAAAGTCCAAAACCCAACGCCCAAGAAGCCCCTTGTCACAGAAGCACTGCACAATAAATTGAGATAATCATTAAGAGACTAATTTTAAAGAAGCTACATATTAAAGAGTTCATTTTGTTTCAGTAAAAAAAATATTAAGTATCTGTGACCCAGGAGAAGAAAAAGAGAAATTGAATTTGACATCTGAGTGAAAACCCTTGGAAAAAAAACAATCAGAGCATTAATGTAAAAGAATTCAACATTTTTTAATGTAATTGACCTTTGAAGCCCTATGAATCTATTTTACTCTTTTACCTTTTTTTTTTCTTTTCTTTTTTTTTTTTTTTGTTTAAGATTGCAAAGCATCTCTAAGAGCCCATTGGGAGCATGACAATTTAGAAAATGGAAAATGCATTCCTTAGCCTGACTTTAGTGCATTTGCAGCCTCCCAGCATTACCCACGAGATAACACCTCACTGCTCCTGTTTTTCTGTTTCTCAAACTCAGACAGTTGCATCCCCTGATACCATCTAGGAACCCTGGGTGTTTGTGCATCATTATACTGTCTGCTTCACTCCTTCCCACCCCCAAATTGGATTAAGTCCATCATCCTTAAAGGCAAGGGATAGAACATGAATCATCCATTGCACTAACTTTGAGAAAACTGTGAAGTGCTGTAGAATTCCAGAAGCAGCTTTTAATAAATCCATCAGATCACACTCAGACGCAGCCTGATGTAATGGTTTCCATGGACAGTAAGCCTGATAATGAGAGCGTCAATAACGAATAACAAGATCCTAGTAGGATGCTACAATAATAGAGGGTTTGGGCAGGCACTGTCAGTCCTGGTGACACCTACTTATAATGTTTCATTAGTGCAAATATAGCAAAGCATAAAGTAAGATACAAGTCCTTGATGCCTTCTCTGACAGTTTCTTAGTGCACTTAAGCATTAGGGTATACCTTAGTGCATTTAATCATTAAAAGGACTGGGTTTTCAGTCTCTTCTGAGAGACCTAGTAGCACAAATAAAATGTTGTTAGTTCCAGTCACCACTCCAAGATGTGGGTGATATTTCTCCTCTAGAAAGTAGTCAGTCTATGGCTTGAAAATGAACAGGACTTCATTGCAGTGGAAAGGGACTGCGAAGTCAGAAGAGCAGATTATAATTTAGGAAATACCATGAGACATTGCTATTGGCAAGGGATCCCAGCAGAAGTCAAGGACTCATTTCCTCTTTTGTTGATGAGCATTCACTGATGGGGCACAGCAGCCTCCACTTTTTCCCCTTGAGCATTTCTATTCAGACTTGTAATTATGCAGATTTAATTCAAGATAATTACAAACAGAAGTTTCTAATACCTTCATTATTTATTTCAGTCCACCACCCATACTACTTTTTTTCACCCCTCTTTCACCTTGACCCTTTTATTGAAGGACCCTCCTGACACAGAGCCAAATGTCTGTTCCACCTTGTGATACTCCAGGTATCCCTATTCTGCATTTTACTGAGCGCTGTGCAGGGGAGAGACATCTGAGACACCTTTCCATGGGCTCATTTGAATGTTTGATACAGCACAGTATAAAGCACTGCAGAAGGCACATGAACCTCCATCCTTCTTACCCATACCTTACTTATTGTACATGTTCTTTCATCTATTACATCTACAATTAATTTAGTTACATTTGAAACACCTTGCTGTGTATTTGTTTCTCTGTACAAGAAAAAACTTTCTCACATCATCTGGCCATGCACAATAAGTCAAATTTTGTCTTTCACACTGTTTATGGGATAAGGTTGGAGACTGTAGGACTTAGTGAAAACAGCCTTAGCATCAAAGCCTGGTGTGAGAGGGCGTAGGAGTAGTGAAATTATAGCACTGTCAAGAATTAAGGTTTACTGGACATCCACAGGCCTCTGAATGACTTTGGATGGCCTGTGAGGACATCTAGGGGAACAACCAAAGAAACTTTTTCTGTTTCGGATGAAAAATCTTGTCTGGAAGATTCTGTTCCACAGTTTAGCCCAAGCTAGAAACTGATAAAGCTGTTGATTGGGATTAGGTAGTTTCTGCTCTTAGGACTGAAGGTCTTAATTCTCTTTGCCCTGGAGAAGAAAAATATGACCTTTCTTTAAACTTTTCATTGTCCAAGATAATAATGCATTGCTATTTATATAAAGAAATATATCTATTGGAAGAATGACTTTTGCACAGGTAGATAGTGATAGAAAAGGCAAGATGGTTTTGAACTAAAGGAATATAGATTTAAATTCGATGTTAGGATATTTTTACTGTGTGCGTGGTGAGACAGAGGCACAGGTTACCCAGAGAAGCAGTGACTGCCCCATCCCTGGAAGTGTTCAAGGCCAAGCTGGATGGGGCTTGGAGCAACCAGGGATAGTGGAAACTTTCCCTGTCCATGGCAGGGGGGTTGGTACAAAATGATCTTTAAGATCCCTTCCAACCCAGACCATTCTGTGATTTTATGTGCCACCCTGGAAAGGAGGTGAGGTGGTTTCTCAGCCATAGCTTACTTTAAATCTGGTGTAATGCTAAAGACATGATGGCAGTGTGTCAATATTTAGGAAATGCTGCTCTGAATTCATGCAGTACATTAGACTGAAGCAGGGTGTCCTGGGGGAATCACTGAAAACATTGCATCTCGAGACAACAACCTGCAAACCATGTCACACATAATCCTCCATAATATACAAAAAAGACTTGTAGTAATGAGGGAGAAGAAAATATGTTTCAATAAAGTCTTTATCATGATTTCTAAATAAAAATACTTGCTCTCATATAAGAACTAGGAGACTAGGAATTTGATTAGATGGTAAGGTACTGTTTCCTTAAAAAATAAAAAGAAAAAAAGAAAAAAATATAATTAAATTTGCTTCCAGGATTTTTTTTCCAGTACACTTGACATGAATAATTAATTATTAATCTTATTCACATTAAGTGAGAGGATTCGTGATGTGCAGTCCTATTCATACAAGCAATGGAGCCATTTTAGCCAACATAATTAGCTAAGGGTGCTTTGGAAGCCTGTATCAGCACAAAAAACCCCTCCCTGAATATCTTGAATCCTGATCTAGTTCCTTAAGTTTGGGAAAATGATCTCTTCTTGGTTTGAAGCTAATCTCTCTGATATGATGCAATAGTCAAAGGTAATGATTATTCTTCCAGAAAAGAAAGAAAAAAATATTTAACAATTGCAGAATGTTCACATCTATTCTTTCTATCTGATGAATATAAATGCTTTTTACAAAACTTAAATCTCTGATGACTGACTGTGTTTCAAAATATTATATTCTGGGTTCTCTGGGAGAGCTTTTACTTGCATAACAGAAAAAAGAGTTTAGTAGGATAACACTGGAACTCAAAGACAATGCATAAATATTTTGGTATCTTAAAACCCTGCGGAAAAGCTATTCTAAAAGAACTCATGTTATTTGTGAGTCTTACTGTTCTTCTCTTTCCACCTCTTTGGGATCATACATATTTTCAGGCAAAAAAATACCAAACTAAGAAAATCCCCTGGAGGTCTGGAAAGAAATAAGACCTCAAAGACTGTAAAAATAAAAATATTCGTGATATGCTGACTCAAAAGATTCACAACATGCTTGTGGAGAAAGTAGAATAGAATTTTATGTTTGTGTTAAATTACACAACATTTTAATGCAGTTTTAATATGAATTATTGATGAATTATGCATTCATACCTAATAATTTAAATAAACTCAGTAGATAAAACAAAAAATGCATAATATAAATGAAAAGGGCCATATTTGTAATATATAAGTGTGGTAATATTTTATTTTAGATATGGATATAAACTTCTGTGTTCATGGAACTGATTTTATTTATTACAAAGAGTATGTCTTAAAGAAAAAGAATTCTCTGACTTGCCAGAGAATACATACTGTCTATAGATAGGTGCAACCCCACACATCTCATGGTCATTTGTTGCTGTGTGAATTTAGTATCTCCCTGATCCCGACAACTTACATAAGTTCTTTTAAACTGCAGCAATGAAATTATTCATAATGACAAAGAAGGGAACTGACCCAGTTTAGTTGAAATGAGATTCCCCTCCTTCCCCCCAGCAATAGCTGACACCAGCAAGTTTTACTTCAAACTGGGGTTAAGGAATTCTTAAGAACAGAAGAGCAAACTTACAGAAATAACTGTTGCAAATGAGAAAGAGGCATTTGTAAGCAAATGACAAGCTTGGGTTTTTTTAAAGCTGATGTTACAAAGCTGATTGCACTCCTTAGTTATTTATATCTAAATGCCTCCACTCTTTAGTGTCCATTTATGTTTCAAGTGGCCTACATACGCAACGCTGGTGTTACACAGCTGCTCCACATGCATTGTAATTGAATTACTGAACAAAATACGGGCAGGAGTCGTGGCTTCTGATACTGTATAGTTATTGCAGCTTAATAAGGTCAGCAGAGATTAATTGTGAAATCACACTGCTGCATTTGAGGAGGAATGACAAGAATAAAGCACCACCCATATCAGCTTTCAAAGTTGTGACTGTTTTACCCTCCTGTACTCTTTATTTTGTGCAAGTGAATTACAGAATTATAGAATCACTGACTAGATTGGGTTGGAAGGGACCTTAAAGATCATTTGTTCCAACACCCCTACCACAGGCAGAGATACCTTCCATAGACCAAATTGTTCAAAACCACATCCAACTTGGCCTTTGTTGTAGTTTGGGTTTGCCAAGTTTTAATATATTTATTTTTAATATATTTACCTTTTGTTGTGAAATAGAATTAGGAGTAAAAGCAAAGCAGGCCTTAAAATGTAACAGGGGATAAAGAAAAACTTTATTATTAATACAAAGAAAAATAACAATAAATTCAGAGCAGATCTTCAGACCACTCCCTTCTTCCTCTTTTTTCCTATCTTAACAACATACAGAGACACTTCAGTCAATTCATTACTTAAATAATCTTTTCAGTTCACTTTAGGGAGAGGAGTTTCTACTTGTTTAGCTATAAGGATCTTTTTCAAGAGAGGAAATAACCAGTTCTCTCCCGAGTCCCCTTTTCCATGAATAACAGCTGCCCGGGATCTGCCATCATGAAACTCCTCCCACTCCACAGCCTTCCCAGAGCTGTGCTTGGGGGCTGTGTTAAATTCATGGGGTATTACTTTTAAGAATGAGCTACTCAAAGGCGAAAGTTCTTTTTAGCTCACTTCTCTCTGTTCATACTTCATTCCCAGGAACAGAGATCCCCCTCTTTCCCTCGGGGCAAAGGATTCTTCAAACACTTTACACTTTACTCCACCCCCCGCCCCCCCCCCCCCCCCCATGTCTTTTCCCATGATTTAAAGGGATTTTTTCGTGTAGTAGAGTCCACCTCTATAACTTACAAAAATATTTTCCAGCCAACCTTCATGGTCCCTCCTCATTCTCCTTCCATCTAGAAACTTAGCTTCTGCTTCATTGACTTTGGTGTATCCTTTCTGTTCTTCTTCCTCTCACCCAAGGAAAGATGGAAAGTCTGTAAGTCTTATCTGAGCATTGGGAAAGTTAAAATCTCGCACAGAAGTTGCAGGGGCTGTGCCGGGCCATGCCGGAGCTGTGTCAGGATCTCAGGGTGCCCAGGCCACGCTGGAGGGGCAGGACGAGAACTGCAGAGTCCATGCAGAGGAGAAATGGGTGCCAAGGCCGTGTGTCCATGGCTTTCCCCCGGCGCTGCCCGCCCCCAGCTCCAGCCGCAGCCCGGGGGTTCTCCCTCTGCCCTGCCCAGCACACAAAGCCCTGGGGGCTCTCCCGAACCGGGCCCGGCTGCCTCCCCCCAGCCCGTGAGGGCGGCCGGGCGGGCTCGGCCACCCCAGGGCTGCTCCGAGCCGGGGCAGGGCAGGGCCCCCCGAGCCACGGGAACACCGGGATAGAGCGAGGATCTCAGCAATGGGCTCGGCTTCTTTTGGTTATCGGGGCCCTGGTTGGAAACGGGGCCCGGCAGCCTCCAGAGCCCAGCCCTGCCTGGCCCGGGCTGCATCAGAGAGGGACCTGGGCCAGGTCGGTGTTACCTTGTGAAAGGATGGAAATGCGAGAGAGCTTTCCTGGGGTTTACTTGCTTCAAATGTGATTCACGGAGCGAACCGACTTTCCCAATTGGTGTCTCAGGCTGTCAACAGCTAAACCAGCCTCCAGTTGGTCCCATCAATCCACAGATGAAGTTCTTATGGAGAAAAACTCTAAGTATCCCCTCTGCTCAGGTGCTTTCAAGATAAAACCAGCACAGCCTTGGATACTTCCAGGGATGGGGCATCCACAGCTCCCCTGGGCAACCATCACAGTAAAAAATTAATCCAAATATCTAATTTGAATCTACCATCTTTTATCCTAAAGTCATTTAAAAGCATCAAACTAAAGATGTGTTGTCTAGTGCCAACAGTGCCGGGTGCCAGCTCAGGAGCACAGGAGTTGGGAAATTTCAACTCCCAGTCTCTCTTGCTGACTTGCATATTGCAAGGGTTTGGTGGGAAAAAAAGTTCAGCCTTTGAGAGAGAAGGTTTTTACTCTTTCATTTCAGGTTGCAAAAAACATCTTTGGAAATTCTTGGTGTGCAGCTCTGGGGAGGAAGGAAGTAGGAGCCTGGGACGTGGTTAGCCCATGGTTAAAATATTCGCTGGTAACAGGAAAAATGTTCAAGTGGGACAGAGAATCAAGGTTTCCTTCAACTGCAGTGATCATGGAGGGCTTAATCATTACTATATTGGATACTGTAAAGTAGGTTTTCTCTCAATGGGAATTTTGCCCTAAACACACAAAAAAAATCTTTAATGATGAAAATTCAGTTGACACATTTCATCATGAAGTGGTTCAGTTAAGACAAGGTAGCATATTCTAAGGAGAATAATTTTACTAAAAAGATCTAGCCAGGTCTCTGCTTGCAACCTTTACAAAAATAGCTCCACAACAGGCAGATGTGGGATCATCTGTTTCCTCCATTCCCTGCTGTGTCCTCTTTCTAAACAGTTACAGTTCTGGATATGATACAGGAGTCTCTCACTGCCAGCCCTACATTCAGGCCATTATTAAATTTGAATAAATAACAGCATCTGAATTTGCATTCACATTCTAGAAACTATAAGAACTGTATTTTGACCTCTGCTCTGATAGAAATCCTTTTCTTAGGGTAACTCCTAGGAGAATATCTGGTGTTTCCACAGTTTCTCCAGATTGCTGCCTTTCTGTGCCCAGTCTGATCTCTCAATTTACAATATTCTATTTCACTCCCACAGGTTTTACTCAATCAGTTTGTTTTCTTGTTATTTCAGCTCAGAAGTATATATGTTTTCTTAAGTAACATAAATTTCCTTAATGATCATCTTGTTTGAGAACAAATACCAGCTTATGTCTTACTCAGAGATAACTGAGTTGGGGATTTACATTTATTTATTTATTATTTTTTAAAAATTAGGGCTGTAGGAGATTGTTTCACTGGCAGATGCAATCTGTACCTTTTATTTCTCCTCTGATTATCCTGATGGCCATATGCATGGCTCTAATGTGTGCATGATGTATACATCCATTCTGATAAACAAATAGCACTGCAGCCCCAAATACTCAGAATCTGAATGCCACTTCTCATGGCAAGCAGGGTGAAAGAAAATTAACTGGAGGGATAATTGCAAATAAAAAAAAAATTGTGGTTAATCTCACATTTTAAAATTCAGTAGAGTTTCTACCAGCTATGGAGGGAGAGGTGTAAAAATATTATAATACATAATACATATGATAGTCTGTGATCTCCCCTGTAGAAGCTTTTGTGAAAGCTTAAGAGAGGCTGATCACATGGCCACTTGTTGGCTCTAAAGGCTGCCCAGAAATTGAATTTATAAGGGCTAAGAGATCAGGCCATGTTTCTGTACCTTGTAAGTTCAGGTGACACACCTCTCAATTGGCAGGTCTGGGAGTCCCTGAGCTCTATAATGAATAATGTGTGACATGAATTGCCACTAAGCTGTAGTGGAAAAATGCTGAGACCACATGATGGAGTCTCCTGCTGGTGCACCCTCAAGCTAACCTTGGGGAAACGCTTTGAAATGGTAGCTGAATAACAAGGAAGCCAGTTTTTGTATGTCAGAGGTGTTTCAGACACTGACTTAGCAACATTTAGAGTCATTTCTTTGCTCAAACTTTTATATTCCACTAAGAGAGGACTAATGAGGAACACAGTATCTTGAAATAGTCACTGTCATTTTTCAGCTTTTTTCCAAGGAGAAAGAAATTGCTACATTTCCCTGAACCTCAGGCTCTAAAAACTTCACTCTGTCATAATAACCTTGAAAAAAATTGACTTGTTCACATGAATTGCTGGGTCATTGTAGTCAAAGGCTCAAAAATCAGTTCTCAATTTCCCACAGTGTTGAGGAAAAGTTTTGGTAAAAGCTGAAAAAGAAGCATGCCAAGGCAAAAAAAAAAAAAAAAGAGCTTCAAGGTTTTCAGAATATTTTGCATACACCATCATATATGTTGCATTTTAAAAGTAAATATTGGGCAATATAATTATGCAGATGTTTTTTGGTTAACTTTAGAAGAAGTGCTATAAATTCTAACGATTTATATCCACAAGTGAAGACAACCCCATGAATTTAAACTGATTTATTAATGTAATGAACTACAGCTGTTCCCTATATCTTGCATATTTAGGATGTTTTTAAGTAACCTGTCATTTTAGGGAAACAAAATATGATGTTCCAATATTTATCAATGGTTTGTTTAAGTTGGCTTAAGGAGTATAGGAGGAGCTGAAGACAGCTGCTATGCTTTATCTTGCCATATTAGTATCCAAAAGGGAAATATGGTTCCTTAAACATTTACTGTATCCCAGTTTTTTCAAGCTTGGCATTCCCTTGCAAAAACTGAAGCAAGCAAATAAGGATTCCACATCACAACTTTTCTTTGTCTCTCATTTTGAGAAGACCTATTTAATTTAAATTATTGGTTGGAGTCAAATGTGCGGGAAATTGGTGCAAGAGCAATTTAAAAAAAATACAAACCAAAGAAAATCTAATTTTCAATTTTAAGCCATTCTAAGGACTGTGGATCCTTTGAATTAAAATCAGGTTCTGACTAATAGTTTTTAATCTATGTGTCATACAACAGGATGTTTGTACAATGACTCCCTCTCTCCCAGTGACAAACATGCACTTTTTGTGTTCACATGCACAATTTCTCCCCCTTGCTTACTCAGTGGGCCCTTGACAGTACAATCTTTTGATGACAAGATCACTCTCCAGGCTTTCTCCATCTCTGCTGCCTCCAAGGGTCCGTGTAAATAAATTGGGATGCTTTACACAGCCTGTCTTTACGGGCGCCATTGCAACTCGAGATTAGAAATAAGGAAGAGGTCAGGCAATCGCGACGCCTCCCTTCATCTTGTTGAATCCTTTGTCCACACTTTTGTTCATCTTCCCCATCTCCCCTGCCCCTGTGACACATCTCTGTCTCGTTGCTTGGTAACCTCCCAGCACTGCTGTGCACACCAGCATCAACGTTTCCCTGCTCCCCCTTCCACTTGCTCAAAACACCCAGTCTAAAATCGGATGAGATTTTCTTCTCTCCGCTTCTGACAGGCAAATCAAATTCAGAGGAAACGTGGAAAGCTCTGTCAGAGGGTAAATTCTCAATTAAGGAAAAGAAATAGAGGAAGATATGCATTCAGATACAGCTGATGAACAGAGTGGGATTTCTATATGCTGATTAGTTCAGATAGTGGATGGAAACCCAGCTACTGTGAAAAAGATGTAAGAGAAAAAAAAAGAGTAAAAAAGAAAAAAGAAAGTTCAAAAGAGGAGAAAAGGAAAAAAAGGAAAAGAAAGAATGGTGGAGAGAGAGAAATTGTTTATTACTTGCATAGCACCAGTGGCTAAAGATCCAGCTGGAAATGAAACTGTAATCATTTAGCTATTATACAACAAAAATAAAGCAGCTCTTATCTGGAGAGGCAGCAGTCTAAAATGATTGACTGACAACTGTTTTAAGCATCAGGATGTCATCTTGCTACAGGACACTATATCTCCCTATCTTTTTTCAAAATAAGTTTCTTATGCAGTTTCTTATGCATCTTGTGCTTGGTGTTAGTACTCAAACCATTATAGAAAATTATAGATTAGTATATTTCTTTTGAGGATAGCTTTAAAAATGCATACTTAAGAGGAAAATGGTAGGATTGAGATACCTGCAGGTGTGGGTGGGATTTAGATTCTCTGAGGAACTAGAAGGTTGGTATTGGACATTTTAATAGACTGGTGTGCTTCCAGATCTCAGTCAGATCCAGACCAGAGGGAAACCAGAGTTTTCCCTGAGATGTGGCCTGAAGTGGGGTTGTTGGAGCTGGCTGAAGATGCTGTGTCCAGTATAGGACAAATCCTGGCCTCTTCCTACACAAGCACCTTGGCTTGGACACTGGAGACACAGACCTACAGAAGATCAGTACCTAAAAGCAGAGGAGGTTAGGTAAGGACATTTCACATAGCGGTAGACACCTACATCCCTGCAGCTAAATTGTGCCTCCAGAGTTGTATCTATTTTCAGAGTAAGGCAACTGAATTTTGGCACTGGTGTATCCAGTTCTGCACAGTCTGTCTAGGACTGCCTGCTCTCATTGCACTCTGCAGAGACCTAAATGGAGCCCATCTTTCAGATGACCATGCAGTAAAACTTATTTTAGATGAGTTGCAATCAGGGCTGTATTGAGTACAGGCTTTACTCAGTAGCCCAGGTATGTGCCCAAGAATATCTCAAAAGCTTTAGACCACCCACCCTCATCTCCAGATGTGTCTGCAAAATGCTCTGGGTCTTTGGAACACAATTTTTCCCAATTGTCTTTTGAATGGAGATGCCTTGAATGATCTACAGGGATTTAGATAGGAGCATATATGCATTTGAAAACCTACACTGCCCTGATGCCTGATATGAGCTTGGATATTTAGCACAATTGTAGTCATTGCAGACAGAAACCTAAGTTCAGCTGAATCAATCTGGAGGGGAATTACGCTCTCACTTTTTGTTGGTTTCTTAGGGACTTTGTCCTCTGACCCTGCATTCCATGAAATGCATCTGGAGAGTGAAATTGTAGGGACACTTGAAATCTTAGACTCAAGAGAGTAAGAAGGATTTCTGCATATTTCTGGGGCATAAATTTGCTAGAATTCAGTAGTAATTTAGTAGTTGCGCACCCAAATTATTACAGTAGTAAATGAGCAGAATGACTGATATTTCAGTAATGACAATGAAATCTCTGTATCGAAGCAGACTTGTGTGATTATCTATGCATACACACACACATATACATACACACCATTCAACTTCCTTTAAGTGCAAACCAAAACCAAGGCCTCTATTCCTTTAATATTCAACAGACTTTGCTCCTAGCAAGTCCATGCTTCTGCTCAGCCACCTCAAAAGAAGCTGATGAGAGCTCTATGGGGCTGTCAGTGAGTGAAAAATCAAGTCATTTATATTTCCTTCCTTGGTCAATAAGGACTTGTATCTTCCTTGCCCTCATAATTGTCTTACATTTCTTAGATGTTTTTTAGAATAATTTATTCTTTCCCCCTTCTTTCCTCCTTTATTTTGTGAAAAACAAATTAAAAAACAAACAAACAAAAAAAAAAAAACAACAAAGCAAAGCAAACCAAAAAAACCCAACACAGGGAAACACAAAAGTTGCACTGACTTTTATTTTTCAAAAAAGAAGGGGAAAAATGCCAGCACGAGAGAGAGAGAGGGGAAAGAAAAAGGACAAACATACTTTTTTGTAGTCTTTTGATTAAAAGCATTGACAGCAGCTTCACCTGAGGAAAGCTGTATTTTACAGAGCACCTGTCTAAACACCATATGTTTATAGGCTTTCTCCTTCTAAGAGTCTGCATTCTTCTAAAAAACAGGCTTTGATTGTTTCAAAATGTTCCTATATCTCATGACACTTTTTCCAGCTGGCACCATGTGAATGTCATTAAAGGTGAGGAAGGACCAAAAGATGCAAGACTATAAAACCAATCCTCTTTCAGAGAAATTGAGTGATTCATATCTCATCAATTATTCTTCAGTGAGATGTTTTGCCTGAGTAGAAGAGACCTCCTTTTTGGAACATATGGGTAAGTCAAACTGCAATAGGAAGAAAGCATGTCCCAGTAATTTCGTTTCAATTGCTTTTTTCATCAATAAAAAAAATACTGTAAACAATGCAGGGTTGTTTTCTTTAGCAATGCACCAGAATAGCTGTAGATGTCTGCATGAATATACAATGGGATCTGTCTGACACATCTCATTTATACTTTTATTATTTTGCAAGGAACAATGAAAGTCTTATTATATTCTTCTGCATTCACTTAATGGGGAAAAACAAAATCCCAACATCTTCCTTCCCCAACAAAATCTGATGTGTAAGGATAAAGTCACTCTGACTGCATACTGCAATGGGATGAGAATAGATTGCAGCACACATTACTCTCCCAAGTTTCCTGCCATGTTTAACAAGTTCCATACTGACAAAAACAAACATTAATGTAGGCTGACAAGCTTATGGGAAAGAAATTGTATAGCCACAAATGACATCATGGGTATCTCTGTTCTCTGCAACTCTGATAAAATTTTTCATCTGAAGTCTTTTCTTATTATCTGTGTAACAAAATGGATTCTACTCACCAAACTGATTCTATAATGAAATTCTGGACAATAAGATGAAATATTAATCTTCTTGTAAATGCAGTTTACTTGGCTGAGAAATGGAAGCAAAAAGTAAACTTGTGACATTTCTGGAAGATTTTTTAAAACCAAAGAGGAGTTATAGTCTGAGAATGACATAAAATAATTAATTAAAGATTTAAAGAACAGGCTTGTTATTTCTAACCTCTAAATGTCCATATAAAGCGGCTGTACTGGTTCAGGAAACCACTCATTTAATCCTCCATTTTGTTTTCAACCCCAGCTGGAAGTGGAAGCAGAGAACAAAAATGATCAGAGCAATTGTGGTGCCTCTATTTAAGTGTATATTTTAATCATTAATTGATACTTCCCCTATTTTTCCAGTCTTCCTTTAAACCCATAAAACTCTCTTGCATCCACTGAGATACTTTCTCAAGGACTTGCACATATCTACAGTCTGTTGTGTGAAGAACTAAATCCTCCTTTTTTTTTTTCATCTTGAACTGGGTTCTTATTTATTTGATTGCTGTCAGATCTTACACTGAAGCCTGAGTGGAAGTGGCTCTCTGTCCATTTTCTTCATGCCCCTCATGACTCTGCAGATCTGTCACATCTCCTTTAAATGAGCTCTCATAAGAGGTTTTGCTATTGCTTCTCGGTAGCAAGAGGTCTTCCATGCTTCTGATCATTCTTGCTGCTTTCCTTGATTATTTTCCTCTTCTAATTCACCTTTTTACTGAGGGGAAGAGAAACTTCTCACTTTATCTGAGTTATGGATTAAGCATGGATTTGCCAAAGGAGCACTCTGAGTGCTCACAAACTTATAGCATCAGGCCTTTTGAATGCCTTATTAAAATCCTCAACTTTCCAAGAAATTCTCTAATGAGGGAATTTTGATTTAGTGATGGAAGTTTCCCCATTAACTTTAATGTTTTGGGATTTTGTGCGTGACCTTAAATTTATTTGGTTTGCGAATTAATTTCACAGGGCTGGCTGTTGGGTTTTCCCTCTCTAAATAATCTTAATAATCAGGAACGCCAGTGGCCTATGCAACATATTTTGTAGGGCTTGGAGAATTTTTTACTGCTGTTGAGGATATGTCAAGCTGACAACCCATCAATGGGATAACTTGTCAAGTCTTCTCCGCATGTAAAATTATTTATCATCAGTCAGTTTTCTTTTTCTGAGAGGTAGTACTAAAATATCAGAAAAAATTGTCTGACAATTTCCCAATCATTTTTTACATCTGTAAGAGCTCACAATTCCCAAATGCACTCAGATTAAGGACATGCTGATAAGTGCATTTGAATTCATAGCAATCGTTTCTGTACTAAATAAGCATAGTAATTTTTAGGGGAGTTTTGTCCCACATGAGGGAAGAGACTATCAGGCTAAGAAATTTGATGTTATCTCCCTTGTCCATTTTTTTTTAACTTTCTTGAAGTCATGCACTGAATTTGAAACTTTGATTCAGGTTGTAAGTTTAAAATTATATTGTTCAAGCATTCCCTATGGTCTTTTGAACTAGGAAAACAACCATGAAACTGCTCTGTGTCTTTAAAATAACTTATCTCAAAATATTAACATTTCCTTAATAATATCATCTTCAGTGTATAAAAAAAATATTATAATGAGTTTGATGTAACCGATTGTTACTTTGGTTTTCTTTTCCTCCTTCTTCAAGGTGTATTCCATAGCTCCCCTATCATTGATTTTTTATCTGTCTGTATGAAATAAAATAATGGAAAAACAGAAGGCACAAACAATTTTTAGGTCTAAGATGCCAAATTTGCTGTTACAATAAGGTCCATTTCATAGAGGCATAAAGATACAGGGCACAAAAGAATTCCAGTGATTTATGCTATGATACCACTGGGTTGAATTCACAATGGTGGGGTACTGAGTTTTAATTTAATTTTTGAGCAAAAGTAAGTAAAAGAGCACTTTTACCTATTTATTAGAAGAAGTAACATAATTCCATTCAATTTTACTTCTAGTAAGTGAAAGTAACTATCCTGGGAAGTTATTTGCTGTGTTTCTTAGGTGCAAACATGAGCTCTGGCTCCTGAGCTACTTTCCCGTAGTCATGACCATGGCACTGTGCTAAATGCTATTCATTATGAAATCATTCTCCCCTTCTCTTCATTAAAAGCCAATTTTGAGTTTTCTAGGTAATGCAGGTGTTACATTGTGTACTGTGACCACCCTTAGGGAGGGCAGTATTTGCCAACAGCTGTTACAAAAAGTAGCTTAAATATTTTTCTATATTTGAAAGAGAAAATTGGATATTTCCAGTAAAGTAAGGACAATGCGGACTTTGTAGTGTGACTGCTAATTTGATAGCAGGATTCTAAATATGGGATTTTAAACAGTTCTGTTCAACAGCTTCATCAAAGACATGGACAGTGTGACTGAGCTGATGACAGCAAGCTGTGTCTTGCTGGAAGGAAAGGACCTGCACAAATTTGAGAAGTGTGTCCGTGTGAACCTCATGGGTTTCAACAAGTACAAGAGTAATGTTCTGTTGCTGGAGTTGTTCAGCCTGGAGAAGAAAAGGTTCCAGGTAGAACTCATTGCAGACTTTTGGTACTTGAAAAGGGTATGTAAGAAAGATGGGGACTCCCTTATTATTGGGGTCTGTTGTGATAGGGCAGGGAGTAACAATTCTAAACTAAAAGAGGGTAGACTCAGACTAGATATGAGGAAGACACTTTTTGCAATGACCATGGTGAGTGAGACACTGGTACAGATTGCCCAGGGATGGGCCCCATCCCTGGGCACATTCAAGGTCAGGCTAGACAGGACTCTGAAAACCTGATCGAGTTGCAGATGTCCCTGCTCATTGCAGTGGGGCTGGACTAGATGACCTTTAATGTTCTGTTCCAACCCAAACTGTACTGTGATTGTAACTGCATAATTAAACCCTCAGCTGACATTAGTCAGCACAACTGCATTCCCTCTGGAACAGACTCTAGGTAAAAATTTGATTCTTATAAGACTTTTTAAAAATCCATTTAATTAGACTTCTCTTTTCATCTGTCAACTTATTTCTTTCTTCCCACTTACATATGCTTCCCCTATATGAAAAGAAAAACCCAACTCTCATATATTCTAGCCATATTTCCAGTGTTCATCTGCTTTTAAAGTTAAGCAAAACATGCTCAGCCAGTTGCCAGACACTACTCCCTTCCTCCCTGCCAAAGTAATGACTTTCTATTTCAGCAACTCATTCCTGATTACAAAACCAGATGGATTGCTCTCTACTACATGAGTGCATGTATTCTTGCTCAGAAAGTAGCAATCATTGAATATATCATGTACATTGACACCAGGGAGGGAATTGTTCTTCATTCTGCCCAGCGAAGCATATTGAAACACCTGTTTCTTATCCTGAAAATGTTTGGGGCTACTGCCAATAAAGTTAGTGCTGAAACAGCACCATGGAGCCAAGTTATCCTGCTTGGACGCCATGGGAAAAGTATCCTTTGCTAGGCAAGGTTCACAGAAAATACAATAAATTAATCTGAGAACTGGTGTATTTGAAAGAAATAATGCAAAGTCCATTATTTTCTTTCAGGTGGAAGGAATCTGAGCGGCAGTCACAAAAGGGATTCAGAAATTTTTCTTAATGCAGCTTTTGCATCTTGTGTTTCATTAGACATGTTAATGACCATGTTCATTATCTAGCTCCAATGCACACATGTATTTAAGCATGTCAGTTCTATGCCCTACGCTGACTGAATGAGAAATGCTTTGTGTTTAGAGTGTATAAGAAAAACTCACACTGAACACCCACTATTAAGGTGATATGAGGTTATTACCACTGCCACTTAATGTATTTTCCTCAAGAATGGATGAAAAAGAAAGATTGGTGATGTTTGGCCTTGCAGAATTTTACTAGCTCCACCATTGGCATTGAAACTAGGCAACAAAATTAACTGAATTTGTGGTCTCTTAAGTGAAATGCAAAAGAAAAAAAATCAAAGTATTTAAAACTGCAAGTCAACATTTTTTGGTGAAAATTTGAACTCATTTGCAGTGCATTCTGTCATAAATCTCTATCATAGAATCATTTTATTTGTCAAATAATTTTATTTGTCCTTTGCTTTTATTAAAATTTAACCTATTTCTCATCAATTTTTTTCAATAGTTCAAAGCTAATATACTAATAAATTTGCAACTTTCCATTGAATCAATTAGATTACTTTTATTAAAAAAAAATCTCAAACTTTGTTAATCTGAGGACTTCATGTTTTTTTCATGAAATCATGTACAAGTGGAGCAATCAGTTAAGTACTTTCTCAGACTAGAGAACACACTCTGCCTTAAAAAGTGATCTCTGGGCTTTCACACATAAAATAGTTTATTTTTATACTAAAAGTTACTTCTGCTCTGAGGCTGAACAATGATAATTTTGTATTCCAGGATTCAAATACCACAGGCACATGCTAATGTTGCTTGGGGCCACTAAATATGGGGACCAGTATACAAAGACATAAATCAGTTATTTAGAAGTATGATTTGCACAAGTGGGTATACTTGAAATTTTCTGATGAAAAATAGTGTTTATGGTATTGTAAGACAATAGCTGTCACAAGCAACTGTAAGAAACTCAAAGAGAATATAAAGTATCAGGAAACATTTTCTTTGTGTCTGAATTCAATTATCTAGTAAGTCTTCTACTAGAGGCAATATACATGTTTTGCTAAAGACAATATTGTGTCAGAATTAATCATAACATGATTGTGATTTTTTTTAATATTTTGATAATTTCTTACCATGTGTTTTTTCTTGACTATTTCTCAAATCTTCCCTGGAGACCTCACAGCATAAACAGGCCAAAATCTTCCACTCATTTTACAAATTGCACTGTAATGTGAAACTGAATCTCCTGTGTGTTACTCAGTATGAGGCAATAAATAAGATTTAAAGAATGCTGAACCCATGCCTTATTCACAGGTTCAAATGACACAAATCTTAAAGAAATGCACTAAATGAAATTTCAATGGCATGTGACTTTGATTTAGCTATTCTGATTGCACTGATGGAGTAAAACAAACAAGGAAACAAAGGGAAAGAAAAAAAACCCTTAAAACCTACCCCCCTTAATTAGAAAACTCACAGATAGTTAATTAGAATTGAAGGATTAATAGAGGAAATTTCAGCAAACTTCATGAGGAACTCTATTAGAGGTATCTTATCACTTCATATAAAGAATTCACAAGAAAATTTATATAAAGCCATCAAAAAGACCTGTGGATATGGCACTTGGAGATATGGTTTAGTGGTGAACATGCTGATGCTGAGTAAGCAGCTGGACTCAATAAACTTAAAGGTGTTTTCCAACCTAAATGATTCTATGATTCTGAATACATTTAGTCTGTATATTAGGGCTTAGTTCCCAGCCATGAAATCTATTGTTGAATAATCCTAGAAGAAATGTGATAGAAAAGCTATTGCTTAAAATATTTTTTTAGTTGAGATTGGACAGATCTGGAGGAAAACATACTGTGAAAAGTAAAGCTTGCTTTAGAAGGAATTGCACTAGATGATCATCAAGGTCTCTCTCCCCTCTCTGGCTTCTGTGGTTATAATTACAGCTTTCCTTCCCTGAGTTGTGAAGACCCAGGCTCAGTGTGTCTACTGAGCAGGTCCTTGTTATCAGCTGTTGGCAGTCAATGGTCATGGACACTTGGGTTCTCAGAAATGCTGAGTCTGGTATTGACTGCCCATTTCTGCCCATGAGCTGGCACCTTAACCTTTAATGTCAGCCAGGTCAAAGGCCAAAATGAACGTAGTTCCACCAAGCCTTCTATTAAAATGGAATCACCAGGTTATTAAATTTTTTTCAAACTGTGAAATGCTGTCAGTGCACAGGAAACTGAGGACTTTGTTGTAATGGTTGGAGAAACCCAGAAGACAAAGGTTTAATGTCTATGGCTCAAACACCAATCCTTGGTTGGCAGATTGTTGGTAATAATGCAAGAATCTTTGGTAATTACCAAAGATTTTTGGTAATAACACACTGTGGTAAAGAACAAGATATGGCTGGAGAAGGGACCATGCAGAGGTAGGGCAGCACTTTTTCAGGACAAACGTGGTTGTTGAAGTTCCTGGAGACAAGCACACCACAGTCCAGTGCAAGCATGGAAAGTGGGCATGGAATGTACGGGGGGAACAAGATCACCCAAGGTCCCGATGCCTCAAATAATTTCCAGAAAATCTGGAAGAACAGACTGTGCATAACTAATTTATATAGAAAGTGAGAAACCTGTCTTCAGTGTAGGGAAAACTGATCTATAAAAAACTAACTCCATCAAGCTCAGCTGTGCAACTCAGGGTCCTGGACACTCCATCAGTTGTATTGATGCTGCTACCAGGACTTGTGATCTTATTTTCTTGCTCTCTTTTTAAAATTTCCTTCCTTCCTTCCTTCCTTCCTTCCTTCCTTCCTTCCTTCCTTCCTTCCTTCCTTCCTTCCTTCCTTCCTTCCTTCCTTCCTTCCTTCCTTCCTTCCTTCCTTCCTTCCTTCCTTCCTTCCTTCCTTCCTTCCTTCCTTCCTTCTCATTCTCTCATTATTTTTTCATTATTTTCCACCTCTGTCCATAATCCACTGCTGTGTGCTTGTATAACTTTTACCAATTTCCATGCCAAGAGTGTAATTTACTAATACAATTTTTGAGCTATTGTAAACCCTCTGACTCTTTTTGTTCCTTTTGAGTACAAGGAGTCTAGGAATCTTGGGTGCTCCCTTCTCCTTTAAAGGTGTCATGTTACAATGATGAAGCAGAAATGAGTTCAAGTCACTGACAATTTTTTACAGATACTGGGTCCTCTGCCCTTGACATTTTAGAAAAGGATTGGTAAGAAGGTGCTCACAGGAAAAAAAAATGAAGCTGAAAATCTGAATCTCTCAAGAGGAAGAAGGAAGAAAGTTAGTGCTAGATTGATTTAAATTTGGAATACTGAAAAAGAAAAGTAAAAAAAAGGAACACCTCTGGGATTGACTTTAGGCAGCTAAGTCAGAAAACACTGACAATGGAGTCAATTTGCAGCATCTTTAATTGGCTACTGAGAACCTGTGGTGCAGGTTTCATTGTCCTGAAAAAATTTGAAATGCAAATATTACTTGGAATTAATGATTGTTATTTTATATCTCTCATTACAGAGATTTTAAAGCATGCTCATTAATTGTTTGCTTTAAGTATATTTTTAATAAAGACTGAAACTTCTAATAAGGAATACTTTGTGCTTTCACAGTGCATATTTGGACTGTAGTGCACATCTTAGAGTATTGCAAGGCATCAGGGTTTGACAATACAGTACCAGAACTGCTACAGACAAGAGGAATTTTGTTTTAATGTGGCTGTTGGCCCTCAACAAACACGTGGAATGCTAACACAGACCATCCTTCCCAATGACTAGGGAAGGCCAGGGATGCTATATCATCTCAAAATTGTCATCATGTAGAACCTTGATAAATAATTTTTTTGTCCTTAACAGTTGATTTTTACAAGATTATAATGCTTAATGTGCATTTATCATCACTACAAGAGAGCTAAAAAGAGAGCTAAGGCTGTGTATGTAATACAGCCAGGCTCCTGTTATGATTCTCCTGAATATGTGCCACTCAGTGGAGCTCCTCAGACCATTGGAGGCCAATAGCAATTTAGAAAGATTATTGAAAGTAGGTGAAAACTACCATTATTTTTCCAAAGACCCATGCATATATGTTCCTGCAGTTGGCAGAAGTGCCACTGCTGGGTGGTGGATGAAACTGGGAGATGACCCCTGATGGCTGTTAGAGTGTAATTAGAGTGCTTGTAATCATAACAGTAAAATTAACATTTCTGTAAAGCTGTAACATTTTGATTATGAACATGCTAAGTATCTTATTTATGTATCATTATCCCTGACCTGTAACTATCATGCTGTAGGAGGATTGCAGATACTTTTCATTTGAAAAATTGGATATTCATTGCCATACAATTGAGTCATATCTCTTTGAATCCTCACTATTTTGTTGGAGAAGGATGTTTTATATTGCTTCTATACGAAGGGTGTGTATTTGTAACTCTTGAGAATCAGTGAAGTATTTTCTGACATTGGATAAGCCAGAAAAATTTCATATTTATGTGTTTCACCTACATCAATTGAACTTCATCACTACAGTATGGAGGGGAAGATCACAGAATTATCAATCATATCTTGAGTTTGGAAGGGATCCACGAGGGTTCTTGGGTATAGCTTCTCTCCTCTCCTCTCCTCTCCTCTCCTCTCCTCTCCTCTCCTCTCCTCTCCTCTCCTCTCCTCTCCTCTCCTCTCCTCTCCTCTCCTCTCCTCTCCTCTCCTCTCCTCTCCTCTCCTCTCCTCTCCTCTCCTCTCCTCTCCTCTCCTCTCCTCTCCTCTCCTCTCCTCTCCTCTCCTCTCCTCTCCTCTCCTCTCCTCTCCTCTCCTCTCCTCTCCTCTCCTCTCCTCTCCTCTCCTCTCCTCTCCTCTCCTCTCCTCTCCTCTCCTCTCCTCTCCTCTCCTCTCCTCTCCCCATACTGCCTGCCCTCCTCTGGACATACACATTCTTACACTCTTATGTCCTTCTCATGTTGAAGTGCCTTAAAGCTTCAGAGAACACTTGAGGTGGGGCTGTACCTGTGCCTGAGGGGTCAAGTCACCTCACATTAGCCTTGTAGGGTGTAACTGCTTCCCACACAGAAGTGTTGGTGCTGTTTGGGAATCCTAACATATGCATGACACCTGCATAGCAGATGGGATAGGAAACTGCAGGATACCAGTGTCCCTCTGGAGAAGCAGGCGGGATATTGGAGAGCAGTGTTGTGGTTGTAGCACTGGTCTCCTGGGAAGCACCCAGCCAAAAGGCATCAAGACAATACACATCCTAGTGTGTGTAATACAGTAAAGAAATGAGGTCAGCAGTTCCTGGTGAAATGCAATTATTCAACTCTCCTAAATATGGTGAAAATAATGTGCTTGATTTTCAGTGTATAAAAACCTCCCTGTTCCATCTCTTCCAGCTTTCCTAGTGTTTGAGGTTACTCACCTGCTCACTCACACTTGTTACCTTCTTGAGTTTCTCTCAGACCATGTATAGTATACTGACATGCAGGCTAGTTGATTTTCAAAACCAGGGTTTTCAAAACTAGTCATGCTGCTCAGAACTCAAAACCAAGGCAAAAACCAAGTGTTTTTGCTTCCAGTGGGTGGTTTAAAATTGCCAAAGTAAGATCTCAGAAAATTGTATTTGAGAAATTCTTTCTCGGTTTCTTTGCAGTAACTGCTCACAAGTACATATAGAATTTATTCCACTTGCTAGAACTGACAAAATTTCCTTTATTCTCAAAAACTAATGCAGTTAGAGAAAGAAATCAGAATTCTGCAATCTAACAAACTAAGGCTTGCAAATACATAATATTATATTTAGCGGCCCACAAATCTTTGTGACTGGTGCATCTATGCAAGATGTTTTATTATAAGGCCTAGCTTATTAAGCACATGTGGAAATTGGCTGAATTGCTTGATTTGGTAAAAAATTACATGCTACATTTAATCAGCCCTCCTTTAAGGAACAAATGTCATTAAACACCACTTAATTAGCTGTTCCTACATCCCCACTGTGTGAAAAATTGTATCCTTGATGACTACAAAACATTTTTAAGGTCAAATGTAGTGAATAAAAATATCATTGAATGCCCTCTGGTAACAGTCTACATAAAAGTGTAGTTCATTTGCATTAATTGAAAAGATTAGTTCTGCATCGCAGTTAATCAGAATCTGATGTCTGTACTTCTGTACTGTACTTCTATACTGTACAGATGGAGAAGACCTATAGTTAAGCTTTTATTTTTTTGTTAGTTTGTTTTGTTTGTTTGTTTGTTTGTTTGTTTTAGTTGTTTGTATGTCTGTTAATTTGTCATGGGGGATAGATATGAAAATTCCTTCTTGCTCTATTAATTTTGGATTCCTGCTTTCTATTACATCAGTGTGCCACTTTTGGGGAGAGGAGAAATGTACAATAAAATGTAGGAATTTACCTTTGTGAATGAAATAATAGTTATTTTTATCTCTTTTTTTCTCTTATGCAACTAACATGATTTCTTCCTCTGGATCTGTATGCAATCAGTTATCCATCTCCCTCTTTATTATTCACAAAATCCTTCCCTGCCTATTTATCCTCTCCTTTCTTCTCCCTGCCACTATGTAATGTGCAGTGCTAGGTGCCTGAGACTCCAGCCTGCTTATTTCACCAAAATCTCTGAGTGTTATTTCTTTTTAGAAAAGGTGTGAGAAGCCAGATTTTTGAAAAGTTCCATTAAAATAGTGAAATAGTCTGAATTACTAATGTCATCCCCTGATGTATGAAACAAAAAAAAAGAAGAAAAAGATGAGTTACAAGGTTCATATTTTATTTTTAGATAAGGAGCTATGGCAGGTGTTGTGGTCTGTGACAAAGATTGCCTCTGCTTTCTAAGCAAACTGTGGGAGGGATGTCAGCATGATGCCTGCAAAGAACAGCAGCATAGACCCTGGCAGGCTTGCAGACAGTCAGATTTTCCTTAACAATGAGTTCAGTATTACCTGAAAAATGTACTGATCCAAGGTTTCACTGTGGCATTTGGTTTCACAGGATGCACACACAAGGCCATTTTTCTCCTGGATATATTCCTAGAGACATAACCACCAGGACAGTAAGTTTGCCAGGGACGTTTAATGGAGGAATTCTCTCTGATAGCAGATGCTCAGTATTTTTATTTCTCTATTGAGCTAGGAGTGATGAAAATCTGGGAAGAATAATTTTATTCCACCTTATTGCCTCTTGAATTTTGGGATTCTACATCAACTCTCCTAAACTTTGGTATAAAACCAGAAACACCTCCCATCCCCCCACAGTCTTTATCTTGCACTTTGCAATGCCCTTAGAGTTCGGGGCATTTGAGGTTGCACTGGTGTGTAAGACTCTAGTAATTCTTGTATGGGCTGGAGCAGGGGTTCTTCCAGCCTGCATCAGCAGCCAGAAAGCTCATAGCACAGCAGCTTTCCTCAGCTAGCTCTGCCTCTTCCTTTACCCAGTCAAGGAAACAAACCTTTTTCTTCTGTTTAATCCACTGAAAACCTTTGCTATTGAACAAACACCTGAGGAGATCATGTGGAGAGGCTGTTTCTTTAACATTATGACATCAGAGTGGCACTCTGTATCTGGGAGAACCTAATGAGTGTTTCATTGTGACATACAAGTGATAGACATCTCTCACGGGATCTACATATATGGTTTTGTGTCACAGTTTCCTTTTTCCTGTCATAAATTTCCATGATTTCTTCAGTTTAAGGCAAAGTTAAAGGATACAGATGAAGTATTGGAATACTCAGTTTCAAAGCCCTTGGACAACTGGAAAAGGCTTCCTAGAGAAATGTTTTATATGATGTTTTGTGTCCACCAGCGTCCAAGAGACATTTAGACAATGCCCTTAATAAAACACTTTAATTTAGTCACAATGATACCTTGAAGGGGTCAGGCAGCTATGACTAGAATGTCCTTGTAAACCCCTTCCAACTGAAATATTCTATTCTATTCTATTCTATTCTATTCTATTCTATTCTATTCTATTCTATTCTATTCTATTCTATTCTATTCTGTTCTGTTCTGTTCTGTTCTGTTCTGTTCTGTTCTGTTCTGTTCTGTTCTATTCTATTCTATTCTATTCCATTCCATTCCATTCTAATTTTCCATTCCATTCCATTCCATTCCATTCCATTCCATTCCATTCCATTCCATTCCATTCCATTCCATTCCATTGTGTGAATTGAATTACCATCTCTGGAAGAAGAACAATAACAAAAAAAGAGCAGCTATCACACCACACAACCCCCACCCCCTCAAATAATAATAAAAAAATACTAACAACAAAACCAACCAAAAAACCCAATCAATCGCCCCCAAAGAAAACAAATGAAACATCACCAGGTATTTTCTTTGTAAATTCAGAAGTCACAATCAAAGAAAGAAAAAAAAAACCATTAAGATATCAATGTTTTGTAAATTAACTAGCTCCCAATGGAAATAAGTTTCTTTTTCAGTTACTTTCCTATTTGCTTATAGATGCACAACTTTCTCACAAATACACAAGAGAAAAATAAGCAGCACAAGATTTTTTTGAAAGGCAGAATAAGGTTTTATGCTCACAGTTTTGTTGAGAGCTAAAAAATTAAATTCTTTTTGGATCTAGAAGTCAAATCTTATGCTTAGAGTGATAAAACGTGAATGTAATCCTGCAGCAGAGATGTAGGAGGTGAAGGGTGAGAAAGGACTGTGAGTACAGTATTCATATGTAAATGCTACATTGCAATAAATATTATAAATAAACATATTTTTCAACTAAGTTGAAGCATAATTTAAGGAAACACAAAACATTAATTAGTATATGGGCAGAGGTTATATTCTCCTTCCTTATGAGGAAGAGTCCCAGGCACATTTTTGCTAAGAATGCAAGTTGATCCCAAATATTCTTCCTTTTCCTACACAGCAAAGGTCTAACCCCTGAGTCCTTGTTATCTGCTGAGCTCTTCTGAAGTCAGTGAATTGCTCAAAGCAGGTTTTTGGTTCCACTCTGCTAAAATTCCCCTAAGACTGTAATAGAAGTGTTTCTAACTAATCTCTTAGAAATAACTAAGAACAAACTGTGAAGTTAAATTGTACCAGATTTCTCTTTCAGCAGCAGAAGGCCTTTAAAGTGCCCCCTTGGTCTCTTGGTGATGAACTTTTCAATGTAATGAAAGAAATACTTAAGGTCCAAATATTTTGAGGCTTAATAAAGAAATTATTTGTGGTATGAGCTCTTCCTTGGCTAGCTGTTTTACTTTAATGTTTCTTGTCTCTTTTCTAATGGCATCTCTTTCTTTCTAAGCATATGTAGGCATGGCTTAGTTTAGATACTGCAAGAAAAAATAACCTTCATACATTAAGTTCCTCACTCTTATTTTTGCATGCTTGTAGGCTGTTGGATTTTTACTACTATAAATATGTTTAACCTCACAGATTACCTTAAACAACTCTGTTCCATTGTGCACTGTGAACCTGTTATTTTGTTGTACATTATCAAAGTACTGCAGAAGCATTAATTTTAATCTGTGTAGTTATAAAATAGATAAAATGGTATGATTGATTTCGTATACATACACAAGCATGTATTCACTTTGGATCTTATCCACCTGGCAATGTTTACCTGATTAAAATAATTACAATTTTTCTGATATTTTAGGATTTTGCTCTCACACCTTGACTAGAAGTATTTTGCATCATATTTGCACCAACTAAGAATGTTTTGTATAATTCTTCTTCACTAATATCTTGTTGTAGTAATGTATTGACTTTTCATCCATGGCATGTATTCAAGAGAAATATTTCCTCCCATCCAGCCTGAAACTTTAATCACTGGGCTGTCTCTGTTTTCCCAGAATTTCCTTGTCCTGTCAGGCTCTTGTTTATTAAGAACCAATCCATTACAAGGAAGCATACTGTTGTAGGTACTTTATGAGCACAGATAAAAAAGGTTCTACAAAGGCAGATTCCAATTTAGCAGTATCTGATCTGTGACCCTCAGCAGAATAGTGAGTGGACATGCATTAAATACTTCCCATTCTCATCACTTTTCATCTCTCTTCATCATGGTCAAGATACACTAAAATAACTGAAAGAAGCTCTACACTGATGTTGTTACTTCTGTAAAAGTTACACTACAGCCTTCACTATAAATGTGGTAAGTCTATTCTCTTCCTAGAGATTTCTCAATCTCCTTCCATAAAGTTAACTTTATATATTTTTTTTTCTAGAAAAAAGTTGGACAGAACATGCAATGTATTTAAGTTCACACACACCTCTGCTGGGTGTGTGTATGTCTGTGTGGCACCATGATCTGCAGCCAAACCTTCTACTGGTATAGCTAGATCTATTTGCTGAAAATTGTAAGTGTCAGACATGGTTGAAATGACACCTTATAGATTCACTTACAGTTTGTGTTATACTCTTCAGTCTGATTGGACTATGCCTGACAAAGAAAACAGAGGAAAAACAACATATTAGATTTGGTCACTCTGTATATGCAAATGATTAAAGCATCCATGGAGACCCTCACTCAGTCTGTATCTGGATGACATATTTGGCAAGCTTGCAAATTTGTCCAAATTTGAAAACAAATACACCGACAACATATATTAACTTCTTGACTATTTGGGTGCATGAACAGTAGGTACCAAGTTATTATTTCTTTTGGTTGCACAATCATTTAAAAAAACACTGTTTCCGAGACATTAATATTCCTGATGTGTGACTCACAAGAGGAGCAAAGCAAAACAATTCCATGAAATGCCTTTTCCAGTGAATTCCTGTTCCCCTCTATCAGTAAGTTGGAATAACATGAACGTAAATTTTGGTAAAAAACCCCACAAACAAACACATTCATATTCATCTCCTGCATGGCTCCTGAATCCATCTCCTCACCCAGGCTGTCTGCTGGTGAAGGAGGTGACCTATACATTTACCACTGAGTGCCAGAATAAGGTATCTTTTATTTGGGTTTGACTTTAAGATTACTGGAAGCCCTTTTCTTTGATTGATGCTGATGAGCTACCATGTGAACCATAGCACTGAGCAGGACTTGGAGACCTCAGATAATAATGTTTTGTCACACTGCTCCAGGACATTTTGTTTTGAAAAGAATAAAAGGCACAGGATAAAGCCAAGCCTATATGTGCCCCCAAACTCAAGAAAATGTCCTTCTATCATGTTGCCCTGGCAGGCCAGCAGGTATCAGCAAAACTTGTATAATTAATTTGTCCTATCATATTCAAATTAATCCTCCTTTCTAATTTTGGAGGATAGTCACTGCACACTCATTCTGTTAAAGATCTTTTTTATGATGGCAAACAGCTGATTTATCTTCTTTTATTTTAAGGGCTGCAGTAGAATTGAAGGCTGATTTATTTTGTCTGTATTAATATGAGCAACATCACTTGGTGTAATAATTAAGTATTCATGTCTGGATAAAAATTACTTTCTTTGCTCTAGATAATAACAGATTATTTTTCACTCCTGCTATATGTGAATTATGAAAGATAGTTATTTCTTTAATCTTCAGCATATCTTGCTATGAAAGGGTTTATGCATTTAATTCTCATGGTTCAGAGAAGGAGTGATCTTTTAAGACAAACTAGGATGAATGTATAGATGCTGTCAAAAATATTTTTCGTTTATTTTAGGAGAAAGAGAAAAGTGTCAGAAAGATAGAACATTTGCCTCATTTTGTTAAAGGTAAAATTCAAATGGCCTCACAAAAGTATTTAGAAGCCATTGAAAACCTCAGAATATCCATTTGCTGCACCAGGGTATTTCATCCTGCTATGTTCAGTATCCAACCCTTCAGCAAGCAGATGAATTTTCGCTCCCCTGAGTTGTCTGGTGAGCCAGACTTGTCAATGGGCACTGAATTAGGCTTCAGAGAGATGGGAGTTCAAGTCTACACTAAACTGGAAAACCCCAGCAGCTCTGGACACTTTTTGTCCTGGCTTCAGCTGGGATAGAGTTTTAATTTTCTTTTGAATTCTGAAAACAAGCCAAACAAATACAAGAGCAAACAAATCAACATTGTGACCAGCAACTATTAAACCAATATAGGATTCTATAGCTGGTACACATATGTAGAAATTTGGGTAACAACTCTCCCCTGTCATGTGAAGAAATTTTCTGCAGCTCCTTAAGATGAGGAGAGTTGAACACAGTAAACAAGCTGACTAGATCTTGTTTGGTTGCAAAGGAAACCAGAAGCTGCTCAATAGATATCTCTGCCGTAGACAGGTATGTTTAATCAGGTGAACACCTACAGCCGAGGGTGGGCTGGCTCACTGGATGCTGTCAGCCAGTTCAATATATTGCCTTTTGAAACTGATTTTCCTCAGTAACAGCTGATAAAATCTGCTTCTTACGCATTGATTCTCGTTATGCTGTAACTACTCACACAGCCAGGAAGAACTACTAGATTTTGCTTACCTCAGAAATTGCACATGTTCATTGACAGAGTACATGCAATCTACCCACTCCAGTGCAGAATTTTATATTGTATTGAATTGCATGTGCTATTGCATAAAGATATGTTTACACCATCAGGTGTATGTTTGGCCAAGTATCTTCCTCCATCTTACTGCCACAGCTGCCAACTAACACAGCATCATGCACACATTTTAAAAGAAAATAGAGCAGACTCTTTGCACATGCAACAACAGACACTTTAAATTCATTGCTTTTTTTTGAAATTAGGATTTTTTTTCCCCTTGGGCACCAGATGTAGCTAATCTTAATATGGCCTACTGCTTTTCAAATTGAAGAAAGGTCATTATGGAGTGCAAATGCTGTTGGCAACATACTGCTATATTAAACTTCCAGATGTCAGCTTTGACAGAGGAAGCCATCAACAATTCATGACATTGTAAAAACATTTTTCTTGCTGATCCATTTATGATGAAGTATTACATCGCCCTCTTGACAAGTAATGCAATATCATGCTAACTATAAATAAATCAAAAATACAGATGTACTTGCTTGAATTATGATGGTCACTAATGGCATTTTGGGTAGAAAAAAGCAAATTCGAAATCTGACTGTCTCTGGTTACTCTTGCCCAGTGTTTCTGAAGAACTCTGAAGTCCACAACAGCAGAGTAGAGCTTCAAAGGAGCGAATGTTTGTGTTTGTTGGGTAGCCCAGCTGGAAATACCCTCCCATACATTTGTTCTTCTTTTTTAGAGGGGAATTCTGGTATAGCAAGGCCACTGACCTTCCTCTGACAATGAAATTCAGAGGTTTCCCAGGGTGAGAGAGGAGTGGACCAGCCAGATTCTCTGGTTCTGAAGGTACAGCATCCCACCCAACTTCATGCTTTTGCCTTAGCATGGTAGTCTCTCTCTGGGAAATGTTAGTGGTGATTCTGCTTAAAACCTTATCAGCCACAATTTGTTCCAAATAATTTTTTTTCTGCCAGTTTAAAAGAGAATATATACTAGATAAACAGATCTATCTTTGAACAAATATAGCCTTCTAAGAGAAAGTTGTTAACAGATCACCAACATTTTTCTGATGATACTTTCTTTTAGATGGGTACCCATAATTAGAATGGAGAAATCTTTTTTAAGGACTAATCTGTTCCATAAGAAATGAAAAAGTGCAGTTAGAACATGATGAATATTTCTTGAGAATAGTCTAAAAAGCATTTTGAGCTGTAATATTTATACTTGGTGATTCATGATCGCAGAATACTTAAACTGCATAAAATGTACTCATCTTTTGAACTTGTTTTGCTAGCATCTAAAATGATGGATTCAAACATCTTCATAATCCACTAGTTTATTATAATCTCTGCTCAGTGTTCTGGAAGTACTATTATCTCATTGTCTTATTTATTATTGTGTGTAATGCATTAAAAAGAAGGCGTTCTATTGACCTTAAGCTCTGAAAAAGTAATATATGAGAGTGAAAAAGAAATAGTTGGAATTAATTATAGACGTAGGTATGATGGAGGACTCTCTGCCAGTGCATATTGGCATAGTCCCATTGAAGTCAATAAAGTAAGACCAATTTACCTCAGCACAGGAGCTGATTTAACAGGCATTGGAAGAAGATATTCTGTGCTTTTTACAAATGCAAAGGGAGAGACAGAGACTAAAAAATCAGACTGTTTCATATTGTGTTTGCATGTCTGCAATTAACCTCCACACCTGTTTGTTCATGCACTATAAGAGTAACTTTTTTTTTCCCATGTGCAGGAAAGGTGCAAAATTGCAAGGATATCAGCTGAGGGATTTTGCATGAATACAAAGCTTGTTAAGTCCAGTCATGATGTCTCATAAAATGGTAAAGCTCCTCTTCTTGAACATCAAAGAAGTACATCAAAGTGTACCTCCTGATGCTATGGAAGCTGGTTAAATAGATTCAACAGTTATCCTGTAATAAGCTTTGAAAAGATATCTATGCATAAATGAGACAGAATATTTTGAATCATGGGAATCTTTCTAAAATTATGTGGAGTGTACAAATAGAAGGTCTAGTTCTTACCTCCTTTTCATTTTGCTTCAGTGTACTTGCACTGACTTCAGAGGCTGTATTCTGGATTTACACCGTGTACAGGTAACTCAAAACAGGCATTGTAAGGGCAAAGGGACAATAAGATTATTTCTGATAAATTGCAGGAAAGCAGTAAGGAATAATCTGATAACGTATTTCAAATATTGCTGGAAATATTAGACTCATTTTGGTTCCACTCTGTGAGTCAGAGTGTCTTTTGCTCTTGCTTTACAATCTGACTTCAAGAAAACCTACTTACTGTGGAGATTTTGGTGAGGAAGCTATTCTTATAATCCAGTGATTCATGCCTCCTGTTTCATATGGAGTGTTATTTTGTGCTAAGCAAGGGTCTTACTGTGGTGGTCTGGGTGCCAAAACTGCCTAAAGAAAATAGAGATCTTTTATGCAGCAGTAGAAGAAGAACTTGTCCCACAGCCAAGCTCCAGACTCCTTTAATAGGAATAAAAAATTTTGAAGAACACTGTGTATTGAGTCAACCCTGAAAATTAGTTGTTCTTATTTATTTTGTTCTTCTTTTCCTTCAAGCGTGAATGACACTGGCATAAGTCCAAAGACTTAATTTGCAGTTACAGGAATCACTCTAATCTTTCTTCCTGTAGCCATGTGAACACAGATGATGCCTGGAGTGATTGACCTCTGATTTTCCACGCAGTTGCACAGGCACTTCAGCTATTTCAGAAGAAGGGGTTCAATGGGGTATAGCTATGTGACAGTGGCAATGGTGCTCTGTCTGGTGTGGGACTAGGAAGGGCAGACAGAAGGAAAGACATCCATGGGGAGATGACAGAGGGAGAATGATGGACAAGTGAAGTCTCTGCCTCAGAGACACAATCCCTACTGTTCCTCTGGAAACAAGAAGCCAGACTTTACAGGCAAGAAAGACTATCTAAAGATGATCTTGCACATAATTTCATCCTTTTCAGAATGTAAAGACTAATATCACTCTTGTTTATCAAGAAATCTGTAGTGTTCAGCACAGAAATCTCTAGTGTTGAGCTGTGAAATTATCAGAGGGGTTTGTTCCCTTGGCTTGTTTGAGTCTTCATTGTGCATTGCTGAAAAAATTAGTACAATCCCTTTTAGTAGGCAGAATCAAGATTCTGGAATAATTTTAATGAAAACTATATCCTGTGAACAGGACAGGACAGAGGGACAGTACAAAAGAGAATGTGTCTATATGGATGCATAGAGAAATCCATAAAATAACCCTGCATTAGTCTTGAAAAAACCTGCTGAGATCCCCAGATTTCAGATGGCTGAAGACATGCCCTTGCTAGTTTGCATTCATTAGGATCACCACATGTACAGCCTTTCTGCCATTTTGCATTTCTCTGATAACCCCAGCAATACATCATGAAAAGACCATTCCTCTGATAATGTATTGCTGTGTTATGCTGTTAAATGACCTTGCTTGATGACACACTCATGTAATACATCTTCACACAGATGAACTGTAGCAGTGGTCTGTCTGTAGGGAGCAGTACATGTAGTGGCAGGGGCTAGGGAGGAACATGAGGCTGAGCATGTGCCAGCCTCTATGGGACAGAAAGAATGCTAACCAGGAAATACACAGGAAGTCACTTAAAGGACAAATTTAATGGGCTTGCCAAAAAGCATCTAGGCAAAAGCTTTAGCAAAGTCAACAGCAAGGAGTGCCATGAGAAAATTCAGAACATATTAAAGAGATGGCTGTGAAGAATATTCTGTGGGGATGTAAATCATTGGCTTCTCTTAAGACCAAGATAATGCATTCAAGCTGCAGCCCAGGAGACCCAGCATCACATCTGGCTGAGGTAAAATGAGTTTGGCATTGCAAATCCGTTCCTCTGGTGAGTTTGTCTCCATCAGCTGCTCCGTAGTACAGTAGTTCAGGGCAATTAGAAAGTTGTGCTCAGGATCAAAAGGAACTCCCTGCTGCTGAGTTTCTGAACTTTAGCAGAGATGTGTGTGGGAAACTTAGTGAACATCCAGTCAGGAGGATCGTACAGAAGAATGTGGATAAAAGACATGCTGAGATGCTCCTTTTTCCGTTTTCCCTGAAAGTAAACAAAAAAACAAACAAACAAAACAAAACAAAACAAAACAATCAGGAAGAGGAGGCAATTCAATTTGAAAGCATATCCTTTTAAAAAATTGTTCAAAGAATAATGTGTTCAATTGAAAACTGGATAACTCACCATTGTAATTCATTGCTACAGGAGGGTGGTGTGTCAATACCACTGAGTAGCTTTGTAGGTTGAAGAATAGACCTGGATCATGCCATAAACACAAAGAACAGTGGTACAACTACAAGAATGCAACTGTAAGAACTATGCAATCTATTTTTAAGGAATAGCATGACCTGCTGAGGTTAGGCAAAATTGTCCTGCAACATCTTACACTGCACAATCAGATTCACTGTAATAATTTTTCTTCTTCTGAAGCAGCTGTACTGGAAACTTAAAGACAGCTGCTTGTCCCAGGTTAGTCCACTGATCTGTTTCCATGTGACAATTTCTTCATGCTTACAAATAAATCCATGCAATCTGCAAAAACTGCCTAAAGTGCAAACTGAGCAAACTGAACAAATGTTAAGCTTAAAGAATCAGGCTTTCATTACCTGCTTTCTCTCCACATATAATAAACTGAGGTAACATAAATAATAAATGGCTAATTCTTAGGTCTTATGTAGCATCTCTTATCAGAGCAGTTTTTAACATACTGAACTGAATAAATATATTAATCATTGTAGTAAGCCGTTGGGACAGATATGTTTGGCTGTACACATTTCACAGCTTGCTAAATTATTTTGTGCCTTTCTAATTAGTGTAGTCCATAGTGACCACAACTGCAGAGCAATCCTCTGCAGTTCTACACTCGCTGTGAGTTCTGTGTCCCTGCAAGCTGAGTACACAATCCAAGTATAAGGCAGATGGCAGGAATTGTGCACAGGCAGGGGAGAAGAACAAGCAATAGGGAGGTGGGGAGGGATTTCTGCACTTGAATTTCCTAAATAGTTCCACATTTTCTGTAGAAATGCAGAACTTTTGGTTGTGGTTTCCAACAGCACTCAGCAACACAGTATTTCATAGTATATGAAAAATATTTTTATTTCCAGTTGAAACCACTATTGATTTTAAATATTTATATTTTCCCCACAAAACTCTGAAGTAAGGAAATTATTTTTTCTTCAAATGAAGTTGGGGAGACTCCTGGAGAAAATAATTCTTTCCTTTCACCTTCACTTTTGATAGGCCACGACCTGAGGTGAAAAATTATCTGCCAGTATATATCAAGGTTCAAAAAATCCTGTGGTACAACTTTCCATCCCCAAAACACAAGCAAGCAAAAAATTGGGGCTTCAGGAGATGCAACCTATCCATGATCTCTTCAACTGACACTAATGAGTCTTTGGGGAATGTGTACAAATCCAAAAAGAGCTACATTTTTGTTGCAAATCTCTCCCTCCAGCTGAAACTTTTCAGACCCCCCCCCCTCCATTTTTTTTTCAAGTAATTTTCTTATAGTTTTGCTGAAAAAAACAGCTTACCATCACAACATATCAGTGAGTTATTAATGGATAAAAACCTTTTGCTTTTTTGAAAGGGTGTAAAAGACTTTAGTGGAACATAGTGTGCTGAGCACTTGAAAATCTAGCCCCAACTATTTTGCTATAGGTCACATAACAATATTCTGTCATATGCTGTAACTTTGAGATAAAAAGTAAATGAACAGAGACAGTTTTTTGCTTATGTTCCATGAAGCTGGAACAGAGCAAATTCCACAGCACAGCAGGAAACATTTGTAAAGATGAAGAACAGGGTACATTTATTTTAAATCTCCACTTGCTATTATATAAATTGTCATAGTTTGTGTAATTTAGAAAACACTAATGAGAAGTTCAGTGAGTTCAGTGAAGCAAGTCAGAAAGATTCCTTAAAAGTATTTTCTTTTGCTATTACCAGCAAAAAGAAAGAAGCTAGAGAGGGAAAAAAGAAAGCTTTGCAATCTTAAACCCCTTCTCCAGCCCCATTCCTCTATTTCAGGTTAAAAAGCAGGCTACAATCTTGTAGAGGTGTTAGTGTTTTCTTCTGCTGGAATTTATTATTTCTTTCCTTTATGTCAGGCTTACAGGAGTTTTTCCTAATTTTTCACATGAGATAGTTTCAATGATGGCCAAAAATCTAGAAATATTTTTGCTAATTTTTTTCAAAATACAAATACATATTGAAAAAATAAACACCAATGACTAGGAGTTAAAAGCCACTTCAATAGCCCAGGAACCAAGAAAATGAATAAATCTGATCTGATCTCTTTTCAGGAAAGATTTTCAATGCATAACTTTTCTCATCTGTCTAAATGCAATTTTACTGAAGCAGACAAAGGTCACCCACAGAGAATTAAGCAGCTATTTTCTTAGTGGAAAATCAGGCAGTTTATACTCAGGTCAAATTGTCTGCACACTGTTTAGTAGTTCTCCACTGCTCAAAATGTGAAGTGGCTCTAATTAAGGATGTAAGTAAAATCTACACAACTGCTTCCATATGAATAAATGAAAATGCAAATAAATTTGAAGTAAAATTCTACTCATAAAAAAATAAATCCATTTTTGTAATACTGAATCTTAGCTGCACACTGCATCCCTATTTGTTGTCTTATAAACCATAGTATTATTAAATGCCTGCATTTTTGTTCATCTGAAATGCTGCAGTTAGGGTGGAATTTGTCTTCCATATTTTTAAGTTATTGATAATATGCTCACACACAGGCATCTGTAATCATTTGAGATATTTCAAGGTACAGTCCCTCTGCCTTGTCCAGAAGGGCCAAGGTCTCCCTACAGTTCCTCTCCGTGCATCTCCTACTTCTACAGCCCAGGGTATTTGAAATGGTGCTGGATGGTGACAGTTTTAAAAGCCAACGAGATGGATATATAGCCAGAAGGAAACCCAAACCCCCTTGTTTGTCTCTGAAGTCAGAGGTAAAAGTCAGTTCTGGAAGATGATTTATGACAGCTCTCTTTTCAGGGACCTCTGAGCTCTGGAAGCCTTTGTCTCTGACCACACAAGGCTGGCTGAGACACCACAAGTGTTTATCCATTGTTTCGGTATGGAAATAGTTTTCTTTCCTTACAACTGCTTTTAAAGGAAAAGTGACTTGTTTGGCCTGTGAGCACCACAACTTCAGCACATAACTCACGCCTGCTATGTTCAGATTCTCACAGCACACCTTCCACTGCCCATGTGCATTCTGACAAGCACTTGCCACATCTGTACCAGGGTGGATACTTCAGCTCTCCTTAAAATTTGTAGTGTATAAAATAAGTAAGAGAGAAAATCAGGTTTTATCTAACTCACCACATTTCAGGAGTTGCACTGCTGTCTGACTGTCTTGTCCAAGTAAATCCTTTCTCTTCACTTCAAGAGTGACTTGGGAAAGGAGTCCACCAGGGCAGGAATTTTTTATGGAAGGAAACCTCTAGGGGAGCAAAGCATAGATAAATTTAAATAAGTAATAGGCATGACAAAGCAAAGTTTTTCATATGTCATACTATTCCTTCTGGCAATTATTTTTTAAATAAAAATAAAAATGAAAAGGATTTATAAAGCATAGAAGACTTGTAATTACAATTAAATACAAAAATCAAACCAAATGAACTCTGTTGAACACATTTAGGAGGACATGAACAGTTACTATAAACTTAAACACTTGTTTGCAGAAGAACAGGGGAAGAGAAGAGAAGAGAGGAGAGGAAAGGAGAGGAGAGGAGAGGAGAGGAGAGGAGAGGAGAGGAGAGGAGAGGAGAGGAGAGGAGAGGAGAGGAGAGGAGAGGAGAGGAGAGGAGAGGAGAGGAGAGGAGAGGAGAGGAGAGGAGAGGAGAGGAGAGGAGAGGAGAGGAGAGGAGAGGAGAGGAGAGGAGAGGAGAGGAGAGGAGAGGAGAGGAGAGGAGAGGAGAGGAGAGGAGAGGAGAGGAGAGGAGAGGAGAGGAGAAGAGAAGAGAAGAGAAGAGAAGAGAAGAGAAGAGAAGAGAAGAGAAGAGAAGAGAAGAGAAGAGAAGAGAAGAGAAGAGAAGAGAAGAGAAGAGAAGAGAAGAGAAGAGAAGAGAAGAAGAAAGAAAGAAAGAAAGAAAGAAAGAAAGAAAGAAAGAAAGAAAGAAAGAAAGAAAGAAAGAAAGAAAGAAAGAAAGAAAGAAAGAAAAAACTTTTATCTTTAATTAGAAAATAGAAGGAAATTAAGTTTTATATATTTCATGCAGTGTGATCTAGAGAGGAATTTGATCTTTTATCATGATATCCCCTGAGAGCTGGGACAAAAGTAGATGTTATAGATCATCTGTTCTTATTTTCTTGTGCAAAAATACTGTACAAAGTTCTTAAGGCAGTAAAGTACCTATGAGAGAGGGGAGCAGGTAGAGAAAGGTGCTGGTACAAAATCTCATCTGTGCTGAGGGAAGGAAGGCACTGCTGGTACAGTCAAACATCAAAAGGTCAGTTCAGCTGCCGTTTGCCTCTTGTGACCAGGAAGACTTTAACATTTAAAATAGTGCATGGAAACTGCTGCAGGAAAGATAAAGTACTTGGTTGGCATAGCTGATTGCCGCTGGTCTAATTAGTTAAATTATATAAACAGGCTGTCTGCTTCTTTATCTGATATCTTTTCCTCTCTTTATATATAAAAAAAAAAACAACAAAGAAACAAAACAAGAAAACAAACCAAAACAAAAACCCCCCAAGACCCACCGCCACTAACAACAAAAAAGGAACAAAAATATTGGTTGCCTTATTCACATTTGTTGAAAGGAAAAGATATGTTTAGTTGAGAGCTGGAAGAGTCAGTATTATATTTGTCAGAGTCCTGTTTGATTGGGAGATGGGAGTGATATTAGTGTTCTTTTGCTTGTTTGTTTTGATTTTTTTGCCTTTTGGTTTGTTTTTTTTGGGGGGGGGGGTGTGGGTTGTCTGCTTGAGGAGGTTGGTTTTTGTTTGGTTTTTTGTTTGTTTTAATAGGTGACCACCTTAAATTTCACTTTTAACTAAGTACTGGCAGAACCCGTCATAAATTATAGAATGGTCTGTGTTGGAAGGAATCTTAAAAGTCATCTTGTTCCAACTTCCTGCCATGTGAGCAACACCTTCCACTAGACCAGGCTTCCAGGGCTCCATCCAACCTGGCCTTGAACTCTTCCAAGGATGCAGCATCCTCAGCTTCTCTGGGCCCCCTGTTTCAGTGCCTCACTATCCTCCAATTAAAAAATTTCTTCTTAACATGTAATCCAATCTCTCATCTTTTTAGTTTAAAAGTGTCCCCCCTTCTATCACTATCTGGAAGTGCAAGTCTCTCTTTCTCTCTCTCTCTCTTTTTTTCAAAGTCCCCGTCAAGAACTGGGAGGCTGCAATGAGGTCTCCTCTGAGACTTCCTCCTCACTTATGTAATGTTGTTCAAGGCTGCTGAGGGGCTCCCTGTGCATTGGTGGTGGCATGGACAGACGTGGTGGTTTGATTCTGTTGTGTTTTTTACACACAATTGCTCTGAAAATATGAAACTAGAACAATCAGATGAGATGCAACCAACCACACTGTAACAGTGCGTATGAATATTTTTTCATATATAAAGTGCCTGGTGCACTATTTTCTCATCTAATGTTTCCTCAGCATTGCCTGTTCCTTCTTTAGCTTCTTTTTTGTCTTTAATAGCTCAGCTATTATCTTTTCAGATGTGGCCCATTAATTCCTCTGTATGAGTTCATGCACAGTCAGCTCTCCCATGCTAATGACCAGAGGGGAATAATGAGTAATGCCCACAGAGAAGGATATGTATTGTTTTAGCTGCCTCCTGATTTATTGTAATCTCTCTGTACATTTCTGCTTTTCTATTTTTTATAGAATCTCAGAAAATAAAGCATTTCAGAAGCCATCCAAGATAATGGTCCATTTCTGACCAGAGTGAAAATATGGGTATTCTGGGAAGTGGGAGAGGAGAGGGTGAGAACAGGAAAAAAGATGATAAAATAATACTTATCTAATGCATTTATAATACCAGAACAAGGAATGCCCCAAGAGATCATCAGTAAGCACATTAAAAACTCGGAAAAAGAAATTAATTTTGTTTATACCAGGTTTTAATGGCAGAACTTACAAGGAATGGGTATTATGGGTTGTGAAAGAGCATGAATTGACAAAATCAAACAAAACAAGGAGGTACATTTATCTAACAATACAAAAAAAAAAAAAACAGCTCAAGAAACCCCTGAACTACTGCTTATCAGAAACTGTCATAACTAAATCTTTTCCTGTCATAAGTAAATCCTTATACCCACTATCAAACATCAGCTAACACTCACTATCAGACCAGGTAGATCCCTGGTCTATCCAGTTATCCTCTTGTGATGCTGCTTCCTTAGCAGGTCAAACCAATGATTTGTAGAGTAACGACCTTAAAATAAACTGGTCCACAAGAGAGAGAGGTCCAAGGAAGAAAAAGACAAGATAAATCTAAAATATTTAGGAAACTACTAAATTAAGGAGTTACTTTACTAAGACACTATTAAAGTAATTAAGAAATCATTAAAAATTTTACCTCACATTTAATATACATTAAGGGTGGGGCTTCTGTTGCTCTGGTTCAAGTTCTTTTCTCTAAACAACATAGAAACACTGTTTTTAATTTTCATCCATCCTTTGCTGAATAGTGTTACTATCCATTATTCAGTTTCTGCACCTGGACTGTGCGGCAGGCAAAATACTCTGTTTTGTATATAGTTTGCAAAATGTTTTAACATCCTCGAGATAAATGAATGAATACAGAGAATGCCATCATATATTCAGGCTTCACATTTTTGAGTTTCTGACTCAGCCATCATATTTACAAATAAGTGTCACAAATGACCATTTCAGAACAGAAGGTAAAGTTGAAAATTAATACTTGGTTCCTTCTCAGACAACACATAGACTGCCACAGACTTCAGACAATCGAGACAGTGCCTTTTTTTCTTTTTTTTCACTGCATCAAAAAAGTTATTCAGTGTTCCCAATGCTGGCAAAGTTTTGTCTAGTGAAAGCCATGAAATTGTCAGACCACTGGAGGAGACTTCTGACAAAAAAGGTCCAGCTGCCTTTGTGAGTGACATATCAGGTTATTTTCTCTTTGAAAAAGACAGATTCAGATCTTACATATTTTCCTTTTATAGTTTCAGCCATCATAGTAATTTTCAGTTCTAACAGGCAACCTAACTTCAACGGTTCACTGTAACTTTTAAGAAGCATATTTGCAGAGGGTTTTAGTGGAAACTTCACTGACTTCAAAACTCTTCTCAGCATACAATTTTTTCAGGTTGTCATGAATTTAAGAGGATGCTTTGTTCATAATTTCCACATGCCTGGACTATCGCTTTATATGTAGCTGTCAAAACATGTCAGTACCTCAGCTTTCTGTATGATTCATTTTTTCATGGACAAGCTTTTAGCCAAATTAGTCCACTGAAGGCAAAAATATATTTGGCTAAAATCTGTCTTCAGTAATATTGGATATATGGAAAGCAAACTAGAGAATTTTTGCTTATTTGGGTTTCTTTGGTTGTTTTTTTGGAGGGGGTTGTTTTTTGGCATGTAGGTGTGATTTTATGTTTTTGTTACTAATTAAATCTGCAAATCAGTCGAATCTTTAAGCTGATTAAAGTAGAGAGTGGTAAGAAAAACAAATCCAACATTCAGCAATATCTTTTCTTCAGGGGATATTGCTTATAGCAGGGAAGCAAAGGAATCCTATTTACAATTCAGACCACCTAAACATGAGGTAAAACCTGCCTTTCCCATAGTTATTATCTCTCTATTTCACCAGTAGAGCTGACAAAAGAATGAAGGTGTTGGAAAAGCATCTTCTGTGTCCTGTCATCTAGTCAGAGAAGCTCCCTTCAGAGAAAGGAGACACAGATTTCCAGAGTTCAGCCATTTAAGCTATTACTGATTATAATCAACTCCTTTACATCTTGATCACTGGTGCACCTTTACACACGTGTCTGGAGTGTGGAGCTGAATTTTCTCCCTCCAAATTCAGGTCAGATGAAATCCAACCCAGCAGTATCTGCTCACCTGGATAAACGACCCCTTTTGGTTTCTTATGTACGTCTGAGTTTCACTTCATTCAGACACAGTAGGTGCAATATGCAGTCTTAGGATGTGACTCAACTGCTCAGTGTCACAGAACCACAGAAATAAAGAGTGGTTTGGGTCAGAAGGGACCTTATCAATCATCTCATTCCAAACCCCTGGCATGAGCAGGGACACCTTCCACTAGACCAGGCTGTTCAGAGCCCCATCCTGCCTGGCCTGGAACACTTCCAGGGATGGGATGGGGATTTGGCATTGTCATGGTTTAACCCCAACCAGCAGCCAAACCCCATGCAGCCCCCACCACTGGGATCAGGGAGAGAATCAGAAGGGTAAAAGCTGGAGAATTCTTGGGCTGAGATTAAGACAGTTTAATAGGGAAAGCAAAAGCCAAGCACACAAGCAAATTAAAAGAAGGAATTAATTCCCTGCTTCCCATGGGCAGGGAGGTGTTCTGCCACTTCCAGGAGAGAAGGCCACATCATGTGTAATGGTGATTTATGGAGACAAATGCCAAGAGTCCAGTTGTGTCCCCTTCCTCCTTCCCCACCTTTACATACTGAGTTTGGGTCCCCTGTTCTGGCTGTTTCTCTTCCCAACCTCCCCTGCTCCCCCAATTTCCTCCCCAGCTGCACAAAAAGCAGAAAAGGCCTTGGCTCTGTGTAGGCCCTGCTCAGCAATAACAAAAATATCTCTGTATTATCAACACAAATCTAAAACACAGCTCCATATCAGCCACTGTGAAAAAAACAAACTCCACCCCAGCCAAATCCAGCACATTACACTCCTTGTTCCATGGAATTTGCACCGTGTCGGGTCCCACACTCTTCAGTACAACCCCAATAACCACCATCCCCTTTACACAGGCATGTGGGCACCTACAGCTCCTCTGTTCCAACGTTGTTCCACTTCTTCCAATGCCTCACCACACTCACAATAAATAATTTGTTTCTAATATCTAACTCATATCTACCCTTTCTCAGTTTAAAGCTATGGCTACTTGTCCTCTCACTATAAAGCCTTGTCAAAAGTCCTTTTCCAACTATTTTTTTTTTCTTGGTATCTGCATGATGTTGCTGTTTTAGTGTTATTTTAATTGTTCTCAAATATAGAATAAAATAATCATATAATTTTTCAGATTGGAAAAGGTCTCTAAGATCACCAAGTCCAACCTTTCAACCCAGCACTGCCAGGTCCACCACTAAGCCTTGGTGCCATATCTACATGTATTTTAAATCCCTCTGGGAATGGTGATTCCATCTGGGCAGCCTGTTCCAGTGCCTGATCATCCTTTCAGTGAAGATTTTTTCCCAATACCGAAAGTAAACCTCTTCATCTTAAGGCCATTTCTTCTTGTTCTTGTTCTGTCACTGTCTGTTACCTGGGAGAAAAGAACAATATCCACCTGGGTACAACCTCTTCTCAGCTAGCTGCAGGGAGGAATGAAATTCCCTCTGAGCCTCCTTTTCTCCAGGCTAAACACAGCCAGCTTCCTTAGCTCCTGCGTAAAATTAAACTAGACTGAATCTTACCATATTTTTTCCACTTTTAATACTCTGGATCTTTAGGTTTTTTACGCTGAAATTTGAGCAGACTCCACACCACTTCCAGGGTTGGTAATGGAGTCCTGAATTAAAACTTTGCTTCTATAATCATCTGCAAGTCACAGGGTAATTCTTAATTGGTCTTTTTCTCTTTAATGTCTCCATTACATTTCAAAGAGGTGAAAGGATTAAGTATACCTTTATGCAATTAACAATCAAACCTATTCTTTTTGCTATAAAAAATTGTCTACATCATAGAAATGGGAGAGCAGATTATTTATCAAAAAGTTAATAAGGGCCAGGAAGAACACACTGAGTTATTCCAGTGACAAAGCAAACAATGCTGCTTAAATAATTTTAATTTATGAAGAAATCAGCTTTGGGAACATTTGACAAAATAATGTGTCTTCATGCAATTTCGAATTTGTTAAATGAGTGTCTTAATTGCAGGTTGATAGGAGTACAAACTGTCTGTACTGATGTCTAACTAGAGTCAGACATAATTAGCATTAAAAATCACTGCTTTAGGAGACTATCATGTATTTACAGGAATTGTTTATTTGTATTTCTCTGTCGCATTCTTTATGGATTGCTGTGATGTGATGACTTTCAGCTGTTATTGCTTTCACAGACATAGTGGCTATATTGGCATATGGAAATACAAACTATTTTCAATCCACTTTCATTCAAACCAAAAAAAAAGAAAACCTGGGGAAAAAAAAAAAAAGAAACACCTAGTAAGGGAGACAGGAAATTCTCCAGTTCTGGTTTTTAGAAGCTGCAACTAACTGGAAAATATACTTTAGTAAAATACAAATTAGGAGGCTAAATATGAGGTGAATGAAAAGAGTTAATAGATTTGTAATGAAATCCTTTTGGCCATTGTAATGTTATAAAAGTCACCAATGCCCAAAATATCCTCCACAGAGGCTCTCTATGCACATGTGTACTGCCTAAAAAGTTAATCTGCTTCCTATAAACCTTTCTCTAATGAGTTTATTAGGATGTCTAGTTTGACTTGAATCTGTTCTGCTCAGTTCTTTTTTTAATACCTCTATAAGGACAGAGCTCACCTGAGAATGTTACTCAGATATCAGATGTTGAGTTATTTTAAAATTTGCATGCATAAGATTTTTGGATACATCCGATTTAAATTTTGAAATTGGAGAAGAGACAGAGTAAAGAGAAATAAATTAGCCCACTTTGTTACTTGAAGCTGGCTCTCTGGTCTGTGACATGGTTTATACCTCAGCTATTTATACCCCAAAGAATTTTGCTTTTAAAAAAAAGGAACTATGAAAGGAATAAGGGGTTTGGACACAGTAATGTTGAAGTGTGTGTAAAAATTGGGAGATGAAGCCTTGAGGACCACAAAAAGCACTCATGGAATCAGAATCATAGAATGTGTCAAGCTGGGGGGGACAGAAAACGACCATAAAATCTGACTTCCTACTCCTTGCAGAACTGCCTAAAACCAAATCACATGACTAAGAATGTGGTTCAGAAAATGTTTCCTTCCCTCTGTAATGCAGTTTGGATCATGATCCAATATTAAGTTTAACTGATTTGCAGTAAGTGTCTGTACCCTAGCTAACAAATCCTGTGGCTTGGCTCTGGCCCTTCTGGGAAATCTGTGAGGGCTGAGTACATCCTAATTTATAATATTTGGGATATATCCTCAAGAAAGTTGTAGGATTTCTGAGAAAAGTGGTAACAGACAGAGAAGTGTTGTGTACATTTCTGCACAGCTTTCTGCTTTCAGTACTCCCAAATACAAAGCCTACAAAGGAAGGGAGAAAGAATTAAAAAGGGAATGAAACTAATAAAATTGGGTAGGGAAAAGGCAGGAAAATTTCAAATACATGCAGAGAAAAAGAACTAATGAAGCATATGCAGTTAAAGAAACTGGGTTAGAGAAAGTCTAGTATGAGCAAACTAAGGAGAGAAGTAAACGTGATTACCCAAAAGAAGAAAAGTGGAAAATGCATGCTGTGAGTCAGGGAGGCATGAAGAAGGGTTAGATAAAGACTCACATGCAGAGACAACCACACACATCACCCTGAGGGGGCAGTTACCTGCAGGCAGAGACTAAAACACCTCAAAGGTATGGAAAGAAAAGTTTCCTGCCTTTCTCTGTCACAGGAAACCTGGGGAAAAAAAACCTGAAAAATGCAAATAAGATGATGGTGACTGAAAGTCAGAAGTATAGCCAGGCTTAGGAAACATGTTTATTCCATTTGACATTAATATCAGGCAAGTGTCTATGAAAGTGATAGAGAATATCTGTATTACCCCCAAAAATGCCTTCTTCATGCTAGTCCCTGTCCCAGCTGGTTTATTTTTATCTAATTCCAGAGCTGCTTGTGGTGAGTACAGCTTTATATTTCTAATATACAATATACTACTGGGAAATAAAGCAGCCATTGCTTAGATGCATAGCTGCAGATGGCCCAAGTTTCAGCGCCATCCTTTAAATTACTGTAAAAACACAGGGAACTAGCTGTTGTACAAATAAATGCTAGCACAGAGGGTCTCATGAGGCTCTGGGGATCAGTAGCAGCTTTTTAACCTATGGGCAACATAGTTCAATACCAGTTCAAGGCAGTAATAGCAAAGAAAGAAAAGCTCTGTGGCTTGCATGACTCAAATTGGTGGTTTCAGCCCACATCCCTGCAGAAGTGTTACCATGGTCAGGAAACATCCACATTACAGCTGAACTGTCACTGGAATGTGTTACCCATATGCTTTGGAAATAAAAACCTTAGAGATTTATGAAAGGGATTGTGGCAGTGGTGTCTGAGTTCTCCGGGCCAGATTACAGCACTCAGTATTTTGAATTGGAGAATCATCACCTGCCTGTGTAACTGAGGTCAAACAACACATGCAGGAAGGTTATTTGTTCCCCCCTGAGGTGAGAAATCTTCACAGTACAGTTTATTATTATCTTAATGAAACCAGTCCCAATTGCTATTAAGTGGAAGATGCATTATGCTAATATTATAAATCAAGGATTTGCTACCTTTTTTATTCTTTTTTTTTTCCTTTTCTTTTCCTTTTCTGTTTTACTTTCTCTATGGATTTTTAGGATTTGCACAGTCTAACTGCAACATTCTTACACCTGGTGAAATGGTTGGATGGATAGTTCCTCAACACATTGAAGACGTGGTACTGTAGGAACTCCACTTCTACTCCTGGTATCTGTACCCTAGACAGTTTTGAATTTAAATAGGATTCAACATGCCAGAGAAAATATAAGGCAGTATAGGCTGGTGAAGGATGTTGGAGATTCACAATGAACAGAGGAAGTGTGACTCTCCTGGCAGACTCTTTATTGTGTACCTTTACCATGATTTGGCTTTGAAGGTTCCAACAAAACAATAAATTTAAAAAACAAAACAAACATACAACTCCCCCCCCCCAAAAAAAAAAACAACAACAAACCCAAAACCAAAAACAAACAGACAAAAACCCCTGAAGACAAGGACAGATCTGTCACCAAATTCTACTTGTCTGACTGCTTGAGAGAAGAGGCAAATCTGTGATTGCACTGTGCATATATTTACATTACATATCCACTGCTAACATTCCTCATCTGAATGATTTAGTGGATTTAGTGTAATCACTCTATGTAACAAGAAAAAAGGAATTTGATAATGTTTTATTTGCACTGCAGAGCTGGCCTGAGACAGAAAAACAAACCCATATCTTGGCTGTTCTCTTGAATTACTGAAGAGATAAAATTTTATAGTATAAAAGGAGGACATGTGGAAGAAATTTATCTCACAGCCATTGAATTTGGGAACAAAGGAGAAAATCCTGCTGGAAGTAACATATCAGAAAAGTATCAGTCAGCAAACAAAAAGGAACTTTCTTTAATAAGTTCAGACTTCTGTAATAATTATAGACAGGAGGGAGTTACAACTGAGAAAAGAATACTAACTCACCCTTAGTGGACTACTCAGAGGTATTCCTCTTCAGAATACCTCATGCTCCTATTTCTTCTCTCCTAAGAGATGCCAAGTACCTTTATTTGTTGTTACCTTTTTCCATAACTGCTTCTCAAAATGCAATTGAATGCAGCTTCAGCAATAAGCAGCTGGTTATCCACTGCACACTCCTTGGAACCAAGCCTCTTGTTGCTACTTGTCAGATTCCCAACCACTTCTTCCTAGGAGATTATGCAAAGGAGGCATAAAATCTGACTTTTTGCATTTCTTGTAGTTAGCAGAGATTTGTAGTCATTCTCTGAACAATGAACAGGTTTTGTATCTGTTTGGAGCAGGTGGACTTGTTCATTTTTCAATTCAATTCATTCAATTTCAAGTACTCTTGAAATTCTCTAATTTCTTTTTTTTAATGGGCAAAGGTAATGAACCAAGCCAAGAAAATCACTAAACTGAATATTTAAAGTATGAAATATCTTCCCTTAATGTTGTCCTTAACATGATGCACTTTAATTTTTTATCATTTATTTCTATGTTTTAGAAATTAATTAAGTGAATCTGTTGATTTCTTCCAACATCTTTCATAGTTTTACAACAAAACAGATTAATCCAGGCAACTTTTCATTTTTACAAGTCATTGCTGTATGCATGGACTACCTGGCAATTACTGCAGGCAATGATTGCTATAAAATTGCAACACTGCCTTTTTTTTAATTTCTCATATGTACGTCAGTATTTTCACCACAATATTTAATATAAGTAAATAACTTATCCGGAATGTCGAGCACTACATCACACATGAAAGAAAGATCTTTGCTGCTCAGCAGTTCAGCAATGCAGCATGGTGACAGCAAAGAAGTGACTTAATTCTAATTTTTTGTTTCTCTAGTATACCCTTTCATTGCTAAAATTTTCAGAGCTGTTACACGGAAACAGAGATTTCAGTGACAGTTTGAGCAGCAAAGAATAAATTAGTACCACAATATCATTTGTGCACTGACATAAGACACTCTGTTTCGATTTTTGAGAGATTCTTTCTGTTAAAAAGAAAACAACAACCAAACAAAAACCTCTAAACAAATAATAATTTAAAAACAAATAACAGAACTGTTTCAGGTTTAATTGCTCTTCTGAGGGAGAGTTAAAAAAAAAGAAGGGAAAGGGGAGGACAGGGATATGGAAAAGAATATAGGCAGTCTTTATTCATACTAGGAACGAAAACATGAGTCCAAAACACTGAGAAAAAGGAAAAATTAAGAAACAAGAAAATAGTTTGGTAAATGTTGGAACTTGCATGAAAAGCATGTGGAATAAGCAGTGCAAGGATTTCTTGTAGCTGATTTCTCTCCTCTGTCTGAGCCAATATTGTTTGCACATGACCTGAAAACCTCTGTAATAAGAAAAAAACCCATAAATGGCAGAAAACATACTACAGTAAGAAAAAATTAAATGAGGAGAGAAAACACCCGTATCTCTATATTTCTGAAGTCTCTCATTTGAAAGCCAGAAAGCTTTTTAAAGTGCTACTTTATGCTAGAATTTGTGCAGTGAACCTATGTGAAAACGGGAGTGCTCAATATAAAAGCTTTCACCAAACTGATAAATCTCTATGTTAGTTTGTTTAGAAGCCAGCCTGGGCTTCTGAGTGGCAACTTCCATATGCTGCAGACATTTCTCTACAATTCAAGATGTACACATAGACCATGGCTGCAAAGACAGTTATCTAGCACGAATGCCAGCACTCCCCTGTGACAAAATATACAGAGGGGAACACTGGTGCTGCATCAGACTGATGCAGCAAGTAAGCTTACAAAGGAGGAAAAATAAATATGACAGTGGCAGCAAGATTATTATGATTAAATGAACAACTTCTGTGTTTGCCCTTTGTGTTGATGGATGGATAAAACACTTCTGCTTTCCTCTGCAGTACTGGAGTGCTTTTGTCACACTGCTTCTTACAGGCCTGTCGAAAGCTTAGACTTCCTTTTGTGCAGATAATTGTTCTCTAATCCAACAGGGCTATTCATGTGCAGTAACCAGTACATTCTGGTACAGTAATAGCATTAGAACCTCAGGTTCTGAACTTTTTGGGCACTTTTGTTACAAGTGCTGACTCTGGGTGTCTGTGAATGCAGCACAATAAAAGTCTGATTCTGTTCTAGGGTCAAGTAGAAAATGAAGGCACTTCAGTGCCTATCCACTCGAGGTGACAGGCAGCAGACCTGGATGTTTTGTGCAGCATTCACTATCCGATTTCTCATGCTTTAGTATTTATTTGGATTCCATCTTCTCTCAGGAAGGTTAAAATTCACCAGTGGGACTCCATGGAGGGGTTCATACAACATCACAAATTCTTTTTTTGTTTTTTGACTCCCTGTTCAGACATCAGTGACTACAAATCCAAATACATACACACACATAGTGGTAGAAACATCTATTATTTTCATAATATATTCCTGCTGTTTGCTATTTGAAAGCATTTAGAACTGAAAAGCATGACAAAGTTGTCTGAACAGAGACATTTATTGCTATTTGAAATGTGTGTGTCATCCTGCATGGCATTCAACTGCTGATCTCGCATCATGTCACGCTGGTGATGTGTTGTGTCTTCCAGCACAGACAGAACTGTGGGATAGATACTCTAGGACATCTAGTATGGAAAAACAGGAATTATGCATAGGGATCTGACTAACGACCAATTTCCAGCTAGGCTGAATCACAGAATCAGAATTGCTAAGGCTGGAGAAGACCTTGAGATCATCAAGTCCAACCATCAACCCAGCAGCACCACCACGTTTGTCACTAAACCATGGCCTCAAGTGCTATCTACAGACATTTTTAACCCATCCAGGTATGGTCACTCCACCACTTCCCTGGGCAGTCAGTTCCAGTGCTTTATAACCCCTTCTGTTGTAACTTCTCAACTTCCCCTGGTGCAATTTTCCTCTTGTTCTGTCACTTGCTTATAGCCCTGTCTGCTTTGAAGAGGATCAGGGGAATCTGTGCAATATAAAATATATCACTCACTGTGTTTCAGGCTCATGCTTGGAAAGGTTTGGAAATTTTTTAATTTAAAGGTGTTATGAAGAATTCCACATTTCATGCTAGCCACCAAGAAACCCAGGAGTAATTTTCAACTTTTCAACTAGACACACAGCAATAAGACTAGGAACAAAGACAATTTTAATGCAAACACTCTACAGACATAGTGTTTTATTATTCTGAAACTGGAATAAAACTAGCAAGAGAATTTTTGTTTGGGCTTTCTTTTTCCCTTTTTTTTTTTTTTTGGATAAAAATAGAGCCATTGATGGCAACGAAGAGATATTGAACTAGTTTCTGGCTGCTCTTTGCAATTTGTAGCACTTGGGAAGTCTTCAAAGAAATTTGACAGTGACAAATAGACATTTCTAAAATGTCAAGTAATTCTAAACACGAATTTTCATCTATTTATAGACTTACTCTGATATCTCAAATGTTACATAGCTTCCTGTAGACAGTATTTAGCTTTCTATTAGGAATTTTCAGAATCTTAAATACATTGATATATCCACGAAGATAATGTTCTTGTGACACATTTCACAAATAAATTACATAAAATTAATGCTTGGTGAATTTTCTGAGTGCATTTTTCATACATTAAACCACTTTGTAGGGGACTGTTCACTACAAAAAAGAAAAACATTACTAAAATAAATATATTCACTTTAATGTTAGTTGGATAGTCACAAAATAAATTCAATGTACTACCACAGTGAAAATTCGAAGTCAGCAAGTAAAAATCTTTTATTTCTTCTCAATTGTCTCTAATTCTAGCAGCAGTGAAAATTTCTGGCTTGTCAATTTTAGAAGAAAAAAAATCCTGTTTACCTATAGGATAGGGCTTTTGAGCTGGAGTAAATTAAAACTCTTTCTTTTGTACTCTTGCATCCTTTAAACTTTGCATATCTCCATATTTATGGTCCTCCTAAATCTGTGTAGAAAACAGCTCAAACTTTTTTGCTTCTTTTGTCAACAAAAGCAGTTCTTAATCACTGTGTTCTGTTCTTTATGTCTTGTTTCAGCCTGCTACAGAGATTATTTTATACTAAAAAGGCACAAACCCTTTTGCTGTATATGTTCAATATTACAAAAGATGGAAAGGGGAAATAAGACTAAAAAATTCATTAGCCTGAAATTATCTGAAATCCCATAAAACCTTAGCTGGACCAAACTTTAGCAAAACTGCTTGTCCTAATTATACACTTTTGAAACATGGTACAAAGGCAGCATTGTGTCCTCATTGGGTTCTTCTCTGCCAGTGTTTTAATGGCTGTATACATTAAAATTTCTAAATGGATAAATGCACAAATTTACTTACAGGTTTCAGATAAGAGAAAAAAAAAAGGAAAACAAGAGAGTAGAATATGGTCCTTCATCTTTGCTAAGTTGGAAAATTTCTAAAACTTGCCTTCATGATATTCAGAATGAATGGTTTATATAGTCTGGGAACAAGCAAGCCCACAGATTTCTAGGAGCTGACGTGTAAGAATCTTGAACTGTCACCATATCCAGGTTCTGCCAGATTCTTCAGAGTCTCTTATTCTGGAAGTTATTAAACAGTGATTTGTAAAATATAAGTTTTCTACTAAAATCTCTGTGTGTTTTTCCATTTCATTCCTGTTGTGCTCTATTCAATGGTCCGTTGACAATTCAGGTTTCTTCTAGTAAGATCAAATGATCCAAGCTCAGCAGTGCTGGGAGCCAGATCCTGCTCCCACAGTTCCTTCACCTACAGGCCATAGAGACAGAAATCAGCAGGGTCAGCACACTTTCCTCTGCAGAGCTTCATTGTCTCTTTTTCTCAGGTGGACACAGCAAGCCTCGAATATGCAGGGTAAATTGTAGGAGTGAGCTCCTGTGAATTTGCTCCTGAAAAAGTATTTTCTTCTTTAGTGGAGTGGGCAACTTGATTTCTGAAACTCAACGAGTTATCTGAAATTGAGCATTGTAATCTGCACACTATCTTATTTGAATATATCAAAACATATTTGGTCCTTTAAGTGGATCCTGTTTAAACATCCTACTAGTCCTTTTCAGGACTATTACTTTTCCTCCAGCACAAACACGGAGTTTGACAGAATATCAAATTTCTCTGCCTGTTAATTTATTGATACTGGTTTGATTCACCTTACTTTGGGAATTATCTGTGTATTAATGCATTCTGTTCACCCAAATTCATTCCTGATATAGCTACATTTATGTCACAGGCCATTAAGTTTCACATTCTAGCCGTAGGCTCATTCATCTAGACTGTCAGTGCTATCCTGTAAAGAGATTTTTTACAGAACTGCGTTTTGAAAGAGCAATTTCCCTTAGTATCTTAACGTAGTTTATTTTTTCAATGCTTTGTCTGTTCTGGCTTTACTTGAACAGGGCCAAATCATGGTTGTGCTTAACTTTGATTCCTTTTTCTCTACATAAAAAGAACCCTGTCAGGAACTTTGATTACTAGTACCTAATATATTTTAATTCAAAATCTATAATTAACATAATTGATTGATGAATCTTACTGCAAAGTGTTTGCTAAGTGTATTAGGGTAAATATTACTTCTTCGTGTGGTAGCTTGAATCCTGAAATTGTGAAACTTCAGTGAAATTAAAATGGAGTATTATGCTAAAGTTGAACATAAATAAATGCTCACTCAGTATAAACAAGTCCTGCTTGTGGTAAAGTAAACAGAGATTGTATCAATAGCTTCCCAGGAACAGAGCTGCAAGTGCTTCCTTCTGCACTGAAGAATAGATGCAAAAAAATTGCAACCACTAAAAACACAGTAAGAGTGAAGAAGGGTAAATAAAGAAAAATACTAATTCTTTGCTGTGAGGTAAGAATCAAAAGACTTCAAATTTTCATCATGTGCATTAATATTTGCAGAGATTTGCAGGCATTTTGGGCTTTCTTAAATGCCACTGCAGCGAGTTAAATATTAAAATCAGAAATGAAGAGAAATAATAGAAATAACAGAATTTATAAATAAATAACAAACAAACAAAAATAAAATAGACATAACAACAAAAAAGAAAGCAACCTTATCCCTTTCTAAGGTCATAACACATTGTCATTCGATGAACATTGCCTTACCAAGAGGAATTATATACTTTTAAAAAGCACCCAAAACCAACCTATTTCCTGTTGGAAATTTGGAGAAATGCTGGTGTGAAACTGGAGATCGGTATTCAGAAGACTGCAGCACACGAAAAGGGTGCATTTGGAATACCATCAGATCAGGAGTAGTTCTGCCAGCAGCTGGTTGATTGCCTCATTCTGTTGCTGAATCTCTGCCACTTGAGGCTCTGTTGATGCCACATCCATTTGATGTACATTTCCCATTGGCACGTGGAATTTCAAACTCTGTTTTCATCAGCAATCAAGTTTTCCTGGAAGAACCATTTTAAAATGAGAGCAGAACAGGAAGAAAAGTTTTCTCTAAAACACAGCGGCCATTAAAATAACAAAAATCATGGTACAATAAAGGAACAACTAAATAGAACCAGCAAAGTCTATATACATGTTAAAATATGTTTGGAGCTGAGATGGCTTCATATGAGTTCCAAAGATAAGCAAAAAGTTGTGGGAAGAGGTTGACAATAGGAGAGAAATGTTAAGTTTTATATCAGTTTAGTAAGGAAACAAATATAAGAGAATTGACCTTAATGATGCATTTGGACACTTTAAGCATTCACGGAAAAGGTTACTAAAACTGCAATTTTCCTTCCTTGGATGATTTGCTTTGTAGAATAAAGTAGTGCCTAAATGCCAGAAGTGAGATCAAGATTTTGCAGAGTTGAATGTCATAAAATAAAAGAAATGTTATAAAGCCAGCCCTCCTCATAAAGACCATTGGAGAAATGATGAAAATGTTACAGAACAGTTTTCGTAAATGAGAAGTTTTCTTAAATCAAAAACTTCATAAAATTTTCTAATATACCTCAGTGAAAAGGTAGGAAATTCATTGGAGCTTTTTGTTTTCTTTCATTAATATTTCTGCAAGCTTTATCTGATATACTGTTGAGTATGCAAACACCTGATAATTATTTTGGAGCAGGTTTGTGAACCTTGAAAGTTTTGTGAAAAATTATTTAGGAGTGCTTTGTTAGTTACATTAATTTGTAAGTCTTTAAAACAGACCTCAATTGTTGTGGCAATTCAGAGAATAAATACAAGAAACAGAGAAAATACCACAGAAAACAGTCACTATACTTTGCCATAATAAAAACCCAAAGAGAATCTCTGCAGACTCAACAACAAGAAAGCTGGAAAAGTAATTTAAAAAAAATTATATGGGATGGATGTATTTTATGAAACTCATTAGCATAAGTTATCACCACTTGCTGGACTTGCGCTTTGCACTGGTGTATGAATGTTCAATGTAGACACAATTATGAATTAAACTGGATTTTAATATTGCTCATATTAGATCTCCTCTATATCCTTTGGTAGTGGTAAGGGTTGGCAACATGTTTGACCAGACTGGAAGAGAAAGTGATACAGCTGTCAGCATGGGTTGGAGGTTTTTTTGGCTTTTTATTCCCAGAAACCAGATCTGCACAATTTCTCTTCATTCCAAGGGACATTTCTATAGAGATTTCAAACAGTACCACATTTCCTTCTGTTCAGGATATATAAAAGGGTACAGGTCAAAAAGCAGTCATTTTACTGTAATGTTGACATTCTTCTGGTACCAAGGTTTAAATAACATACTCATCTCCCTTACATGAGACATCAGACAAGTCACACAGAGGATACAACACCCAATGATTAACTGGCCCTCACTGACTTTACAGTGGAGACAAAAGTAGCAGCTTGAATCCAGCACCTGTCTTTAGCTACTGAAGTTTGACCTCTGGGTTTTTTTTGCTGAATTCCCAGCTGATGTTCAGTAATCTCACAACAGCAATATCAAAGAAGTCAGCTTTGAAAAGAAAGCAGATTTAGTTGCTATTTTCTGTTCTCCTTTGCCCTTGGGACCAGAGCATCACGTAAATGGCATGTTAAGCTACGTCCTAAAGGTGACCCAGAATGCAATCTGGCAGTAAAAGAAAAAGCATCCTCGTAAAATAGAAGAGAAAGTTGGTACTGCAGGTCAGATTAAATAAGAGGAACTCCAAGGACTTGCTTGCAGTCTGTCTTTTTAGGCAGTATCTCAGGAAGTGACACATTAAGGTCTGAAATTTGCATGAAATGAAGGCATGGGCAGGACTTCTATTTATTACTATTGGCTATTTCTTTTTGGCTTGCTGACTAGGAACAGCTGCTGGGTATAATTTAAATTTCCTACTTTATTTTTGGCAAGGATTCTTACATCTCTGAATGGATTTTTTTTCCCCAAGATTTTGATGTATTTATTATAAATAGAGAACAATAATAGGTAATAATAATCGTCAGCTGAAAAGATACAGTGTGGCCAGTTGGCTTCCTGTGACTTGGTGACCTTTTGGTATTGGTACCACCCTGTGCTGTGAGTTATGTTAAAACTTTGCAGCTGGGTTGCAACAATAGCAGAAATATTTGCTGTACCCCCATCCTGCCATCTCAGAGCTACCAATAAGCCTCTTCATACAGTGGGAGGGAGCTTATTCAATATATTTCAAAAGAACTTCCTGCTTGGATAAGGTCTGCTCTGGTGGAAAAGACTGTTGGAGGATTGCCTTGAGAAGGGCAATGCCTTTATTAAGGCACACCAGTGGTTTTGCTGCTTTGTGAATCAAGTTGTGCCTATAATTGATGCTTTTTTTTTTTTACCTGAAACACTATTTTTTTCACTTTCTATAATTCTGAGTCTCAAACTATGCTAAATAAAATAAATAAATAAATAAAATAAAATAAATAAATAAATAAATAAATAAAAATAATTCTTAATACATAGCCAGCAGAACATCCTGGCAGCATATGCCTTTAAATGTGCCTGTAATAAGAAAGGAAAACTAACTCAGAGCAAAAATCTTATAGCATAGCTGAATATTGAAAGCTTCTAGCTCTGAAGGAAAAAAAAAAGCATTTTATTGTCTCTTGATAGGTGACTCAAGGATGCTGAGTTATAATTAACGCTTCAAAAATCTGAGGAGGAAACAAGGTGTGTGCCATCAGTGTTGTGCATAAAACATGAGGCATTTTCAGGAGAAAAATGTGTTTCATTTATATAGAGATCCTGTGGTTTAAAGTTTCCTTTACCAGAGAAGTGCTTTGGAAGAGAAGTGCCTGCTTTTTTCTAAGAGTACAGCTTGTCTTTTCTTTTCAGTGCCTGCAGCTTTCATGCCACAACATGGGGAAGCTTCTGTTCATGATGTCAGGACTGAAATATTACAAATGTGTTCAATCACAATTCAAATGAATCCCATCTTAGAACAAATCATTTAGAATTTGGAAATAAAAATATCACATTAAATTCTTGTAGTAGAAGCTTTTAGTTCCTAAGACCAACTATCAATACACCCACTTGTGCCCCTCATCATGTATCCCACTTAACTCATTTAATACAATTAATCCTACTTAATCCCACTGAAGTGTCTTTTTCTCACATGCATGTGTTGCATGACAATTCAGGGCTGTTTTACTCTGTGCCGCTTGGCATTTTTATGTGAAACATGCCATATGGGAGGTGTTCCCAAAATCTCCGTTAGAGTTTGAAGAGGCTGGGACCATGGCTGCTGAGGTTAATAGCCACTTACTGCAGTTGTCACACTGCCAACAGACAGAAACTGCAAGGTTACCTGGGCCTGGATCAAGTGGGGATCAGGAACTCCCTCTCTGAAGTGCACGGTGTATTGACATTGGATGGGTGGGATTCAACTTCAGATTGTAGGGTTGGGGTTTAGTTTAGGACATCAAAAATCTATCCAACTCATCCTAAAATATGTGTTTGAGCTGATTCTCAGCAGCCACTCTGCTGTTTCTCTTCATATTACATCCACCTCTTCCTATATCAAAGGCTGTTTAAAGGCTAATCAGAGTCAAGAAGTTCTTATTTCTTGTAACCTGTAGAACTGCTACAATTTTGAGTGTTATGTAAACAAATCATAAAGGGTTTTTCCTCAACCAGGTGTTAGCCTCCAGCAAGGAGAAAAAGAAACTGGTATTCCAGCACAATCAAGCTCCTTTCTCTTGAAACCTGTGCTGCATCATTATCCTCCCATTAATTTCAAACTAATAGTGTTTACTTTGGATAATGGTGACTGGGGGGAAAGACATGTAACTAATTAAAACTAACCACACCAAACACCAACTTCTCTCAAGAACTTTTTATTCTAAATGCTTGGACAAAATTAGTCAGTGACAATGACTAAAGTAAGACTTCTTGTTTAGCTTATTTCTGGATGGAGAGAAAATTACTGAGTTTCCCTAGAAGTTTACCTAATAAATTAGAACAAATGGGCAGTAAGTAGATCAAAGTGCTTCTGCTCTTGGGTTAATTTAAAGCAATGGATGTGTTTCTGCCTTTGAAAAATGCAGCCATGTATTCCAAGTGTTTTGTCTGCCGTTGTAACACCACTTAAAGCAAATTATCTCAAAGTATGTTAAAATATTAAGCTTCAAATATTTCTCCAAAGTGTTATTACTTGAGGGAATGAAGAGCTTGATCTTAATTGCACCATCTAGCTTTGCAGTTTTTAAGGGTGCCAGACTCAAGAGCAATAAGACCTCAGACAAGGCTTGGATGTCCCTGTTAGCACACCATGCTTGACACCAAGGGATGGTGACCTGTATACTTGGGACACATCAGGATCTATGAACATATTCTGCTCTGGACACTGACCTCATACAGCCACAAACCCATGAACTGTCCCCATTTATTTCTGTGCTTCCCTGAAACATGAGTCACTTAGACATGTCATATCCTGCCTCATTCTTGCCTCTATCCAGGTGCCTGGATCTGAGCTTGCAATGCAGGTGATACTTGAGGCATAATTGGCATAAAGAGCACATGGAATTTACCTGGAACTCTCTGGCTAGATGGCCATGAAAGTCTGAATTCTACTATAGTGGCTGCTGAACTTAGTCTCCAAAAAGGGGCAACAAACTGGGCACTGGAATCAGTCCTCAACTTGTTCTAACTTCTGTACCATGATGAGGTGCTTTCCACCATGCTGCCACGGGCAGAAAATATTCTAGGGAATGTTGGTAGCAATCTAATTATCATTGAGATATATCCCTTTCTAAAAGATTTGAATAATGCTAAATATTGCACTCAGACATGAGTGGTGTGGGGGCTCAGAAGACAGAAAGTCCAAAAACAAAACAAAACAAAACAAACGAATTAATGTTTCTCTCCTTCTTAGGAAAGAAACTGAATTAAATATTTCATAAACTGTATACTATTACATATTATTTTTCCACTAGCCAAATCTGCATTTGCTTCACTGATCTAATGAAAAACAAGTAGAGTAATATAAAATGTAAATTAAAGGGAGCCTATTAAAGAAATTGAGCTCCCTAAATGCTAATTGCAATGAAAAAGAAAATTAAAAGTTTAACAAGAGGGCAATAAAAGAAGGAATTTAAATATTCTAAGCGTATTCAGATATAACACTTAATTGGTCCTGAGCAAGTTTAAGTTAACCAGTTAACAAGATAAACATTTCTGATGACAGAAAATTAATGTTGTGTCACAGCAAAAGACTACTTTATTTGAAATTTTATACTTTATTCATGTTATATGACAATTTAATTAAACATTCAAGTAATCCAGTCAAATAATTTCCTAGTGAAATAAACCTAGAATGATCAACTCCCTTTTTCATAAAGGATCGATGCAGTGTGACACCTGATTTATGATATATGACTGCGTGGTCTTAAATTTTATGTAAAAATTAATGAGACAAAATAGATTTTCAAAGGCTGTTTTTTTCACCATCACACACACATGGGAAGTCAATTGCTGGAAATAAGACGTAACAGAGAAACTGCCATGCAGGATTACTTTGTAATTTAATAAGAGCCTGTTGCTAAATCTCAGTGGAAGGGGAAAATAAAGGCTTTCTATACAGATCCATTTGTTAGTATTTTTGGAGTGTTTTGAGTGATACTTTAATGTTTTGCAATCTGTTGACTTTTACAGGAGCTAAAAAGAAAAACCTACCAAGATATGTCAAGTGACTCTGAACCAGTTTACTTGAATCAGTATAGACACTCTTTCTAGTGAATTCTATTAGAACATTAATAATATTAATAATAATTAATTTTTTATTAATTCCATTTATTTGTGCTTCCTGTTTTTAAAGTTTCAATTAAGTGTTGGTTCTCTTGTAAACTGTGCACAGTTCCAGGACTGGGCTCACTGACATGACTTGATAGAACACGTTTGCATGTATTTTATGTGTGTTTCACTTACCTGTGGCTGTGCACACCTGTGAGCCTGTGGTGTGACAGAAATCCTGAGAGACTTAAACTGCTGCTGAGACTGACCAGGCTTCACATGAAGAGCATCCCTGTGAGTTTATGGTGTATTTTCCCCCAGGTAAAGCTGAAAAAAAGTAAGGAAGGGCAAACAGGGAGATTGCCTGGCCCAAGCTCAGAATAGGTCAATGACAAAAGTGCCATTTATGGATGTCTTTTATTGCATGAGTCCCTCAAGAAGGACCTAAAAGTGTCTGCCTGAGGGAAGCAGATAATTTGCAAGACTGAAAGGTTTTTGAAATATTTGGAAGGCTGTTCTATAACTAGACACGCCTAGTTTTATGTCCCCAATGTTTCTTCTTGATGGCCTACATTTGTATTTTGATTTTTTAATGTAGAACATGAGCAAATCTTTTAGCGACAATAACCTCTGAAATCTCAACTTTCTACTTCTAGCAAGACCACATGTGGTCCTAAATTATTTTACAAAGTGCTAAAGTTAATGATTTGCTTTTTTATTTATTGAAAAATAAATATTTTTTCAATAAAATGTACCCATATTTAAAAATGTTTAAAGAACCTTAAAAATGCCTAAATTCAAATATATTTCTCTCTAATAGGGGTAAGAAAAACCAAGATTTGTTTGCATGACTCAGAACAGAGATCTCTACTAAAGAACACAGGTAGTTCTCCAAGACTGACATTTTCTAAACAAAGAAATGTTTGCAGTATAAAATAGACATATGTGTGCATTAGCTTATCTGCAACACTTCACCTTGTGTCATTTTAACCTCCCACGACTTTTTTTTGTTTTTGTTTTTTTGCTTATTTCACATTAAAAGTCCTCCTAAGGCTTCCTAAATTTTCTGTTGACGACAAGCTTCTTTTTCCTTGATAAAACATTAAAAGAATATTCACCCAGTGGCCAGTGGAATTTGGCTGGCTACCAGAAGTCCACTCAGCTGATCTCTCACTCCCCCTCGTCAACAGGAGAGAGGTAGAAAATAAGATGAAAAAGCTCATAGATTGAGAAAAAGACAGGGAATACACTTAATATTTTGTAATCTTAAAGTAATCTGATAGAGACTGAATTATAGAGAAGGTCACATTAATTTTTTTTCAAATGAGAGATTTTCCATATAATACAGCCTTTGAATAGCTATCTAAAGGAAGCTGTGTATCAAGGTATCAAATATTATACTTTTTAAAATCCTTTCTTTTGGATGAAGGCTGAAACAAATTTGTAGTTATATCTGGAAAATATTTAAAAGGCTGAAGATATAAATATATGATGATGATAAATTGTTTCCTGAAATAAATGTCCCAGTAGTTTGCAGGAGAGGAGACCAGTGGCGGAGATATTCTAATTCAGCAAGAATAATAGATCACAGAATTTAACTGAAGAATAAAATCCTGGAGAAAATGTATCTGATAGAAGTCTCTTTCATTCCACAAAGTTGTTTTCAGTAAACCCCAGGCAGATGCAGCAGGTCTGGTGAATGTTTATAACAAGGGTGTCACTGATGAGTCAGTGAGGAGTGATGGAATAGTCAAGTCTGCTGGCTGAAAGATGCACTTTCAGACCTAGAAGTACCTGTGAAGCTACATACCTTCAGGTTGATAAAAAACACCTGAGGCTGCAATGCAAAGCTGGTAAGGGAGCAGTGAGCTATAAAAAGACAGTAATTTCCTCTGTTGGCACTGACAGAAGGCAGGAAAAAACATGAAGAAAAAAAGAAATTGTGCATGTAAGTTAACCTTTCCTCTTTGCTACCTCCCTCATGTAAAGTATGTTGATCATCTCATATTGTTGTTGCATGTCTTACTTTATGCAGGATGCCAAGAGAATGGACAGTTGCACATTTAAATACTGAAGTAACTAAGCAGTGATTCACCCAGTGCCTGGTAAACATAAGGAATGGGTACAGCACAAACTTCAACCTTCAAAGTCAACCAAGGTTTCTTTCTGAAGAGTTAAGGTTAACAGCAGGACTGAGGAAGTAACTTGTAACAAAAAATTTCTAAAGAATATTTTCCTTCATTCTTCTGGCCAAAAGGCAATTGACAAATTTGCTAGGCCTCTTCTTAGCTCTCCAGCAAGAATATTGTCCTTGGTTCATCTATAGCTGGTGAATAGTTACTTGTCAGAGCTCTCCAATTCTTCTGTCTTTGCTGGTGAAGCTCCATGGTGTTGGATGCTACTTTCAGCATTTCCTGCTTTCAATGGCAATCCAGATCAGTGAGAAACCGCCCTTTTTTTCTTTTTTTTTTTTTTTTAGTCTCGTTTCCCACAGATTTAATATCTGAAATTCAAGTTTATATTGCCTGCTTTTTATGTCAGGCAGGACTCTGGGAGGATTTTGGCCAGTTTTTTAGGACTACCTGAACTTTAATCAGTTTCTCTACTTTAGAGCGCAGACTCAAGCATACTTTGACATTTAGAGTCAGTTCCAAAGCACTCCAGTGACAGTGGTAAGGCAATTTTTGCTGTGAAGAAACGGCAGCTTCCTCCATCTGAAATGTGCAGGTCAAGCAGCAGGCTGAGAGAGGATGTTTAGAAATGGGGTCAGAGAAGGTGACAACTCATGTTTTGCATGAAGTCAGGACATTTCTGCAGGGAGCAGGAGACTTGTATCTACCTCCCAGCCCAGAGAAGAGCTACCTATTCCCCTACCTACCAAAAAATTGCCTGGTCAGTACATCAGAAAGAGAAGGCAGAGATTTTGAAACCCTTCAGCCAAAAACATCTATCACATAAGACAAACCACATACGTGGCTGAGCCAAAGAGGCATAGGTTTTTTGCCTTGATTTCTGTGCAATGTGAAGAGGCACAGGTAACTGTATATTCAGGATCCAGTGTAGATCAAGAGACTTTTTCACTGTCTTAAATATAGAAGAAAATTATATGGGGCCTGGAACCAAATTTCTCACTTCCCACACCATTTTCTTAACCATGAGGCCAATGGCTCTGCAAAATGGAAGGTTTTGACTCAGTTGTGCCCTCACCACCTGCAGGCACATAGTCCAACGATTAAGCTGAATTTCTCTAAAAAGGGAAACACCATAAAGGCAATAAGAGCTGAGTCTGAAAAGACGAACATGAATTGTCCATCAATTAAAGATGAAGTTCACACTTTCTTTGCTACCTGAAAGTGAGGATGCATATTAGTTTTTACCTTCTTTTTTCCTCTTCAGTGGGAGTCGGGATTGAAGCACGAGAGATGGAATTTTGTGTTTGGACTCAGTTGTTTATTCTTATTTATAGTACAGTGATTACTACAGCACTTCTAGTTAACAAGCTAAAAATGAAGAAATGGCTATGCATCTCGCTCGTTACAAGATCTTTAAAGCCTAAACAGTCCAATTAAAAGCTTTCTTTCTCCACAAGGTATAGCAGTGACCTAGTACAGCTTGCAAAATCCTGCTGATATCATGCATTCCATGAGATGAATACTGAAATACCAAATTATGTAAAATTCTTCAATGCTTTTTTGTTTGGGTTTATGTTTGTTTGTTTGGTGCAAATATCTAATAACAAGAACTTCACTTAATCATGTGTAATAATACTTTGCTTTCCTAGTGGATTTGCAGGCTTGTAGTTTGACTGCACATAATTTAGGGTCCCACATGCTGCACACTGTTCTTAAAGCTGAGCAGATCTATTGATTTGTTCAAGAGCAGTACTGCACATCATCAGCTTCACAGTATTGTATTCTTATTCACTTCCTCCTGAAATGCACAACCTTTGTCATTTACCACAAAGAGAGTTAGCAGAAATGTTTCCATAAACGATACCTTGCAGATAAGTGATGAGTCTGAAAAATACATGCATCTAGGTTGTTTATATCACTTTGTTTTAAGAACAGCATGTATCTTAACAGTACCTTTCCCCAGAAAAGAAGTATTAATTTGAGAATATTTGGTATCAAAACTACTGCTGACTTACAAGACATCACATAGAAAGTCTAAAATGAATCTAAAGTTAGGACTTCGACTTTAGAATAAGGCAGCTGAATACTGGTGTCTTCATATACCAATATGCCATCCACACCAAATTTCTCCCTCTCTCTCTCTCTTTTTTTTTTTTTTAATGTGGTATTTTGAATTCCTTGAGACTAGAGAGAAATTTATTTTAAATTTTAACTTACTGACAGGTCAGCTGAATGTTCATCTGAACTCCTGTATTTCTGCTCAAGGGATTCCGTTTAGCTCTCTCTAAACAGACACCTATTGCTACTTAAAATGTTTTAGGGTACTCACAACCTATATCCATGGTTGTGTCAGATATAACACAGGAGGGCTATTAAATACACACTTTTCTGGTATGAATGGTCCATATGCAAAATACAGGAATCATGTGAAAAGTTGATAAATGAGGTAGGAGTAGTAAAAGGAACAATGCAAAAGTTTCAAGCTGTGAGAAAAAATATTTATTGGCAAGTTCTTGGTAAGAAGAACTTTATTTTGAGGTGTATGTGAAATACAAGTGAAACTGTGAGACCCTTCCACCAGTGCGAGGTTGAGGGAATTAATTTTGGACAACAATCTATGGACAGTTTCATCTCTGCTTTCTCCTCCCTGCCAGCCAGCCTCATTGACCCCCTCACCAAGTTATTCAGAGGCTAATACGTCTCTGCTGTGCTAAGCAGAAATTTTGCACCCCAAGAAACAATTTATGGTATGAATTTTATTGATAATTTGATTTTATAAAGTCTCTCTGTCACAATGAATATGATTCCAAAGTAGTAAAGAAAGATGTTTCATTAAATCATTCTCACACATCCTAGTTTGAACTTGCCTTTGAAATTGCATTGTCTATACTCTCAGAAAATAATACATTTGTGGTGTGAGGTGCAGTAATCTTCACAGCCATTTAAAACCTGTGGAAAAAAAATAAAATGTCATAGTAAAAATCGTTGTGACAAAGACTGGGGATCCAAGTACTTTTGCAGTGTGGTTTTCAGCCTTTTGTACCTGGAGAAACAGTACCAAAAAACTGAAGAAAAAAAAGAAGCAACACTAAAATTTTTAAAATAACTTCATGAATTAAAAGGCCTGTCTCATAGTGATTGTGAGCTTGGACTTAACTAGGTAATGCATGTGAATCTTTCCTTGTCCTTGGTCCATATTCTTTGTGAGTTCAGGAAACCTTAATGGCAGTTTTTGTCTTCGTTGTCATAACCAGGAAAGATGATTTTCATTTATTTGGGCTTTGCACCAAGGAAATTGAAGCTGTATCACGAGAGGTTTAAGCTGGATATCAAGTAAAGGTTCTTCACCCAGAGGGTGGCTGGGCACTGGAACAGGCTCCCCAGGAAAGTGTTCCCAGCACCAAACCTGACAGAGTTGAAGAAACCTTTGGACGATGGTCTAAAGCATTGGAATTCTTGAGGCTGTCGTGTGTGGGGCCAGGAGCTGGACTTTGATGACCCTTATGGGTCCTCCCAACTCAGGATATTCTATGATTCTGTGAAATTACTGTCACCTTTTGAGGCAGTATGGTGTTTCATTTATACATCCACTTAGAAGACTATTATCTGTTTATTGCTGATACTTCATGATTCAGTCCTGAAAACCATTATTATTCTTCTTATTCTGCTTGATGCTATGTGCCCTCCAGTTTGGAATGTGAAACATTTTACTGCTTTTTTTTTTTTTTTTCCTCAGGTATGGATTATATCTATACTTGTTGAGGGCTCAATACAGTAGAAATTCAGCACTAACTGCTGGTACAAATGCCCACTTGCATGGCTTTGTTCTCCTAATGAAACAGGAGTTTTTTGAAGTGTTCTATATGCAGGAAGAAGGAAGAAAAACACTGAGCAAATATTTCTTTAGTTATTTTCACCTTTTTAAAGACAACAAAAGCTCAAACTTACAGACCTAGTAACAGCTTGTGCAACAGCAGGATACAACCAGAAGATCCAGTTAAAAAAGATGAGCTCCAGTGCGTGGTTCCAAGACAAACATCAGGTGGAAGAGAGAACAGAAATAAGGAAATTGAAGATTTATTTTTAACAAATAGGGAGTAAAACTTTATGGAGTTAGTGTTCAGCTGTAAAAGATCATGGAATGGTTCAAAAGAGGAAGTAAATAAATAGGCAAAAGAGAGATATGTTTTCATCTTCATCTGGAGTTGAACTGAATTATAGGAATATAAAGTAAAGCAGAAAACAAATGCCAAACCCAAAGATCTGCAAGCAAGAAAGAACAGAAAAAGCTGACTTGGGTCACAAGGAGGAGACGTGGACAGCCTGGAATGCACAGCATGGAACTGAAAGCATTGGAATGGACTTTGGTGTTGGAAGGGGCTGCCCAGGGAGGTGGGGGAGTTGCCATCCCTGAAGGAGTTGAGGAAACAACTGGACATGGGACTTAATGCTGTGCTTTAGTTGGCAAGGTGGCGATTGGACTTAACGATCCTGGGTCTTTTCAAGCCTTAATAATTCTGTGTTTTTGTGATTTTGTGAATGGAAAAAAACTGTGAAGTTTCACTATATGTTGACCATTTCTGGATTTTTCCAAACTGCACAGGCAACTCTAACCTTGGCATGTGCTGTCCAATATTGAACTGAAAACTGCCTAACAGAGGATTTAAAATGTTTTTTGAAGCAATACACATAAAGTTCAAATATTTTGTCACAGCATATTGACTTAACATTACAAATATTGATCTAAGCTAAAAAGGAAAATTAATTACCTTAAAGGGCAATGAACACTGATACTCAGAAAAAAATGTTTATTACATACAAACCTGAAAAATATCTTGTCCAGAAACCAAAATATTCCATTTTCTTTTTAAATTTCTTCTGCATTTTGAAGCATAAAAATAATGTAAATGTGAACAGATGAACTTACATCAGCAAGTAAAATATAAGGAAGTAAAACATGGATGTTGATTGTCCCTGTTAAAAGAATATTTGGGCTTTTGTTTTAGGATCTTCAGTACCATTTAACTATAGCAAATAACAAAAATAAATTCTGAACTTATATGTCTCTTTACAGTAATTATGAGTTATTTTCACAGGAATATTAGAGTATTACCTACTTTCAGGACCTTGGTGATGGTTTTGTTATCCTCAGTCGCAGTGGCAGTTATAAGAATTTATTACTTCATCACTTATAAAGCTAAGATATGAATCCCATCCTTATACTATTGTTCTATAATGTCTAATAAAACAGATCTTTAGCTCAGTTTGAGTTCCTGTTTCCAGCAGACTTGGAGATTTAGATTAGAATCACAAAGATGGATTCACTGCAATAATAAAAATATTGCAGTGGTACCTTCAAAACGTTGTGTGACTTCTGGAAGAAAAATATAGATAAATGTAAGAAAAATATGCAACTCCTACTAATTCAACAGACCTTGCCCCGAAAATACATAATGAGAAAAACTATGAAGAAAAGTGTTATTTTTGCTAACATTCTTCTTGTTTTTTGTTTTTTTTTTGAAGTTAGATAATGTTAGATAATGTTCACAAAGTGTTTTCTTATGCTTGGATGATCAGCACAAAATAAATTGAAGTGGAAATGTGCTGGATAAGTGTTATTAGTAAAAATATGAATTGCTAGATAACGTGATGTTTCATGATACAACACAAAAATAAACCAAGGCTCTTGAGGTAGAAATGGTTTTGCTTTGAAAAGTCAACAAGTATTGATTTTGATATGAATTATGTTTCTTTTATATTGCTAGTTATAGAAAAGATTTTGATCCTTTCAATTGAATAGAATGACAAATATAATTCTAGAAAATTTTCTTCATTGTAATAGCTAAAAATGTAATAAAACAGAGAGCTTTCAAAGATACAAGGCTCTTTATCTATTAAAGTGCATATTTCAAAATGTTGATTCTGCATATGCTGGAATTTAATTGAAAATTAACCTACATCATAGAGACCATTAAAAAATGAGAATAAGTGGGTGGGCTACCTCCTTCAATGCCTGTGACTGTTTTTGTTCAGCCACTTTGAGAATAAGCTTCCAGAAACTGGGAGAAGCAGGACCTGCCAGTCAGGGCCTAGAGTATGGAGGAATCTCTCTCTGGCTAATGGAAAATCCTTTTTCTCTCTAGTTGAAAAGGATATAGTCACAACGTACCTCACAGCAATACTAAAAATGGAGAAATTAGCATATAATCAAAGTAGTGTATGAATGTGAGTAAATGAATATGTATATTTAATGGACGAGGGTAAGACTGTTAAAAAGCTTTTATTTTCTGATATGTGCCAACATCCTGGTGATCTTCTGGCTGTGCAGACAACACTGTCTTCTCACCACACTGGATCAATGCTGTGGACATCCCTGCAGAAATGTACATGCACATTTACACAGGCTTGTCCACTCAATTCAGTCAGACATCATTGCTGGAAGCTTCCCTGCAGGAAGATAAGCTTTGCTGTTTATCTTGTTTAAAATGCACTTTATTCAAAGCCCATCTGGAGGAACTGTATTCTTGAACTGTGCTGTGGTCTAACCTGGCAGGTATCTAAACTCCACCACGCTGTCACTTGCTCACTCACCCCACCCACAGGAATGGGAGTGAGAATTAGGATAAAAATAAAATTCAAGGATTGAGATAAAGACAGTTTAATAGGATCAAAAAGGAAGGTATACTAATAACAATAAAATAATTAGAAGCTACAAGACAAGCTGTGAACAATGTGATTGCTCACCATTTTTGACTGATGCTCAGCCAGATTCTGAGCAGTGGCCCCCTGCCAGTTTCCCTCCCCATATTATACAGTGAGCACAGTATGGTCTGGAATATGCTTTTGGCCAGCTGGGGTCAGCTGTCCCAGCTGTGGTCCCTCCCAAGCCCTTGTGCACCCCCAGACTCCTCCCTGGTGAGATGGAGTGAGAAGCAGAAAAGGCCCTGACTGAATGAAACCACTAAAACATCCAAATGTTTTCAATGCTATTCTTATCCTAAATTTAAAGTGCAGGACTATACCTGCTACCAGGAAAAATTAACTCTGTCTCAGCCAAAACTAGGGCAGTGAATAAAAGCTGATTAGCATAACTCAATCAGTCTGTATCTGCTGAACACTTGTCATCTCCTCAAAGATTTAATAGTGCACTTCTTTTGCCTGACCTTTGCTGACTCTGACAATAATCTCTGAGAGTATTCCAGGAACATTTCTACTCAAGATTTACTAGGAATCAAGCAACTTTTAAAAGCTGGAAATATTTTAAAAAGCTACTTAGGAAATATTACCTGCAAAAATGCAGATATTTTGAAGATAGCATCGTAATTGTTTGTACTAACTGGCAACAGCTCTTAAAAAAAGTACCCTAGTGTAGATTTCAGTAATCAAGATGATTTTACTATTATTAGGATGCATTGCAATGCTCACTGATGACAAAACAATGATTGTTTGTATGCCTACAGATGAGATATTCTGTGTTATTGATAACCTTTAAAAAAAAATATCTCCCAGTAGGAAATGGTTCTGAGTTTGATTAAAAGCTCATATAACCTCATATTCAGTCTAGAATAGACCACTATTCTTGACTAGTCATAGAATTCTAGTGGTAGAATTGACCACTGTGAATGGTGTAAGAAAAAGGGACAAGAGTGAGAAAAGGATACTGCAATAACTTCTAGAATATTATCCCAGCACTGTGATAGGTGATTCAGAGGCCTCCTTAATCAGAAGACTTTTCTTCATATTTAATAGCCTGTGATAGATATTTGTCTCATTAATTTGTCTAATCTGTGTCAAAAAGTTCCTTATCTTAGAAATCCATTAATGCTGACATTTGTCTTCTCCAAGTTTTCCATTTTTCACTATTCACCTTCTCTACATCAGATCTGGTTTTACAGACCTCTACTGCATTTTTTTTTCTCTGTCCCTTCTTCCACTGCTCCCGGCTGTCATCTTTTAGAACAAAAGGCTCTTGATCTTGTTGAACAGCTTCTTGATCTTGAACTGATTCACACAACCACAGAATGGTTTGGGCTGGAAGGGACCTGAAAGATCATCTTCTTCCAAACACCTCTCACATCCTCTCCAGCAGGGACACCTTCTACCAGACCAGGTTGCTCAAAGCCCTGTACAGCCTGGCTTCCAGGGGTAGGGCATCTATAACTTCTCTGGAAACTTCTCTGCCTCACCACCCTTACAGTAAAGAATTTCTTCCTAATACCTAATCCTAATGTGGCCTTTTTCATCTTAAAGCCATTCCCCCTTGTCCTGTCCCTGTTTGCCCTATGTATCTTCTTCAATTTTTTTTCTCAACAAGATGGTTCAAACTTTGCTTTAATATTTGTATTTATAATTTTAGTCTTTATAAATAAATATTCCTATATTATGCTGTACATCCACACAATTCCTGTTGACAGGTCTAGGAGTTTTATAGGAAAAACCCCAAGGCCTGAGAGCTCCAGTCTGTGTGTACACAGTCTATCACAATTAAAGAACACTATTTTACCATGGTTGTGCTTTTTTGCAACTAAGTTAACAGTTAATGCTAGGTAGCTACATTTTTCTGCAAGTAAAATTTGTCAAAATAAAGAAAAATCTTTAATTATAATAATGTAAATACTGGTTAAATCCTTAAGGAGTACAAACTTGACTAATAATAAGCTCACTAGTAACAGGACTGATATCAGATTTATATGTCTGCCAGTTATATTTTGCTGTAAGCAAGTATTTTCTTTTCTCATGTTAATCCAAATACACAGCTTATGGTGAACAAACTACAGAAAATGGTGGGTTCTTCTGAGTTTTATAATCTATGCTTCTCTCTCACTGAAAACAACCCAAACATAAATAGATAATTAAAGGTATGACTGACTTATTCTCACTTTGCTAATGCATGTGTTTTTAGAATCCTGCTACATTAATTATATATTACATTAGCATTCATTCTTGCGATTAATGTTCTGTTATGTGAACAGAAAATAATTGGTGTTTACAGACTAATGGAGTTAGTTGTGCAGGTGCTTTTAGTTGAATTTGGAAATGGTCAGCAAAACATTTTTTCACATATTTCTGATGGTTTTGACAGCATTGGATGTTACTGGTGCGGCTGAGATCCTTGTGATGTAGTTTTACAAAAAGAGACTGCAATGTCCTTAGCATGGTTCTGCAGGGTAAATCAATGCAGAGCTGATGAAGAAGGAAACATTTTACTTGCTATGGGTTATAACTCAGCATGAGAACCTGGGCTGAAGTTGTTGAGCACAGAAACAGAGGATTCTGACAGTCATGAAGGCTCTTCATGTTATTTATTGACGGCACAAGACCAACTCTACAGACTTAAAGACTGTACTTCATAAATCTGAGCCACCTTGGGTAAGCCCATGAGTATAGGAGGTTCCAGTGCTTAAATAGCATTCACAGAAGGTGCCACTCTACACTGGGAACTGTCTTATTCCCTTTCTCTTGTGAGACCCTTAAACTTACATCACATCTGAAAGTCAACAGGACCAGAGAGAGCTAACCTTGGCTGAGTATCAAACTCCCACACAGCATCTCACTCCCTCAATATGATGGGGAAGAAAATAGAGTGTAAATGTTTGTGGGTTGAGATAAAGACAGGGAAATCCCTTACCAGGGATTCCTGCTCCGGGCCTGAAGCCTCTTTATCCCTCCTTGTTCTCCATCCCCTCTGGGGTCTCTGCTGCTGCTCCTTCCTTGGTTTCCTCCTCTTTTGCCACTGCTGCCTTTGGCCTGCTCTGGAAACTGTTACTCCCTCAGGTATCACTACCTTGGATGGCAGGGATGTTCCCTGAATATGGGTGACATGAAAAGAACCTTATGAGAGACATCACACAGTATAGAAGAAGCTGTAGAGTCATGCATGAAACTTAAGGACTTAAAGTACTTTTCCTGATCTAAAGATTTATGGCTCAGAAAGTTACAGAAATATGTGTAGCCTCACAGTGAAGTTAGAGAGACATTCTGGTAAGAGATTTGCCATATGTCTTCAGCTCTCCTGTAAATGGCTGTGGTTCTATTCATAGGTATTGTGTACAAGCCCTGAAGAAAGATGGCTGAAAAAAGGGTTTTGACAACAGGAATATATCTTTGCTAATAAGCTCCTTTGGAAATCTGAACAATCTTCCAGGATGTCTTCTGTTCTCATTTCCCTTTTCTTATATTAATTAATATTCTGATCACCACTGATGGATATGTTTCAAGTGAGCCATAGTATGTCAAACTGATTTATAGAATAAAATGTGTATTTACTATTCCTGGATCCTTCTTCAATTAATTTTGCAAAAGTGTGCTATTTATATAGTCAGGGAGGCAATTTGTCAAGACAATTGCTATTACCTCTTCCACCTCTTAGAAATAGTATTTCTTGCAGTAAAACTCCAACATATACATGAGGGCTCTTATAAGCACAGGTTCACAACTACTGCTTCCACATTTGTAGATGGAAGTGATTTTTAATATAGATTTTAATTTAGTCTTAAAATAAAGTAAAGAAACTCGAGTTAGCTTTGTGTTTAAATTACATTTGGGCTTTTTAAAATCTTCTGTTATATAGAAATATTCAATTGGTTTGAAAGCAAGGACCGCACCCCTTTGAGTTTTCAACATATTAATTTGTATCCCTGGAATGAAAGACCAGCCTCATTAGGTCAAAACATCCACGGGATGAAAATATGGATGAACAGGGAGCTACCCTTTTTTAACCATTGCAAAAGTACATACTACACATTTGCTGAAACTGATCTAAAAAAGAATATGGTTCCAAGTTTTTGCCTGGAATATACCACAAACTATTCAGGTTTTAAAAGAAACTAACTCTAGTGGGAAAAAAAAAATAGAATTTTGAATATCTTATCAAAATCCTCTTTGAAAGACCAGTTTCTTCACTTTTATGGTGCATGATGAGTTTACATTTAGTCTCCTAATTTCACCGTTTGGATGGAACAAACAGGGAAAGACAAAAGCTAACTGAACAGATCCACCTCATCTGAATAACTGAACCACTTTAATATACAGTGACTAAAAATGTTGACAACAGAGATTAAGTACATGGAGGGTCTCTTAGGAGTTATTACCCAGCCCATCCTGGTATTTGAAGAAAGGATGTTGCCTTGACAGAAGAACTGGCAGATCTGAGCAAGTACCAAGTCCTCAGTTCCTGTGTTCCATCAGCTTATAAGCACTAGAAAATATCCTAGTCTTTTTAAGAGGGTCAGGTTCAATATTTGTTGTAACAAAGTGAAAAAAGTAAAAACTTCTTTAAATGTTTGAATGAGTTACCTGGCACAGAGATTAGACACTGATGTTAGTCAAATACTTGGTTTATTCCTGCAACACTATATTGAGGTTATTATCTCTTGATGGGTGGCAGGATGACTGAGCATCATGGATTGAAGAATTGTACTGAAACATCTGGTTTTCGGATTTCCAATTAATATGAACAGTCATTAGCAGTGCAGATCTCAAAAAGATGCAGCAAAAGGTCAGAAGTTTTCCTGATGTAATGGTATTTCATTGCCATTAACCCAGTCAATGAAATAAAACAACTGATTTTCCATTTATCAGCAACCAGGACTCAGGGAGTCTGGCTAATGGGACATAAAGATACCACACTAAGCCATTGGTTAAATTTAGCCTCACTTTTAAAGTCCAAGTGCAGTTACCTGGTAGGGGCTGGTGTGAAAGGAAGTTCTGATTTCAAAGGAACACAGATTCCTGGTTATTTTTGCCTTCACACCTAATGGCAGATTTGCTAAGCAATTTTCTTTTTTACTACAATTTATGCAGGAAAATTATGAGTAACATCTTACCTTGCATCAGTGTGTAGAGAACTTGAAGATGAGAGCTGGGGGAAAAAAAGGTAAATAGATGCCAAGTTTCTCAAGTTGCCAAGTTTCTTTAAATCCAATGTGATTCATGAGCAAGAGTCAATTGGACTTTTCAAAACACAGAGATAAGTCCTATTGGAGAACTTATACCAAAAGTCAGTCATTTAAGGCTTCCTCTAATGTCATCCAAATTCAGAAACTGCTATCCCACAGTCAGATCCCTTTTCCTGTCATTGAAGGAACTAAAATGGAAAAAAAAAAGTTTGAAAAACTTAACTATGAATTGTTCTTGATTGAAAAGTAAACCCCATCCCTCTGTTACTATTTCAAAGCAAATGTACTATATGAGTGCAAAGAAGACACATGAGAAGCAGAGCACACTAACAACTGCCATCCCAAATTATTTGAAATCATGCTCACAAGATAATATGCTTCAGTGCTTGTTTTCTTAATCATTGCAAAAGATTCTTTACTATTCATAAAATTGTTGGGGAAAATTGGGGTTATATCTCTTCTCAGGCATTCTCAATTTCTTCATTTTTACTCCATGATGAACTAAGGTAATCCAGTGCAAAAAATACCTAAAAAAATATTAAGACTATAGGGAGTCTTGAATTGATCTAAAGCAGAACTTAGCATGATAGTAGTTTGTGTTCCAATGAAAATTTAGTCTAAAGACATTATTAGGTTTCTCCCTAATTTTTGTAGCAGAATAATTTGAGCAAGAAAAAGCAAGTTATATTTTGCTCCTTTTACTGTAAATACACTTCTTGACAGTAAAGATGTGTGACATCCACAGATACAGAGTGGAAGAATAAACATCAGGAAAAAAAAGCACAGGAATAACCCTCTGCCTTGTGCTAAGGCCACGGAACCATACGGAAGATTTTGAGTATAGGTCTTGCTTCTCCAGATTTACATAGTTATCACCAAATAGTTCTTGGGCCAGAACATATATGTCATTTTTGGATCCAAGGCCAAAACTCAGACTGATTGTCCCAGCTAGAAAGTTGAATGCTTTGTCATGACATCTTTTTGTACTATGTCTCTACATAAACCTCAGGAGTTTTCAGAATTCTTGCAGAATATACCAAGGTACCTTGACGCCCATGGGACTAAGACAGGAGCAAGACTATCCAATCATTAACAAAACAGATCTGGACTTGCTCAGAGTCATGCTGATACAAGATAGAGAAGAATATTTCAAGCTACGCAAGAAGACACTTTAAGAAATTATTTCAGATCGCTGTAGTTGGGTTTAGATCCCAGATGCACCATGGTATAAATGGTACTTTTAGATGATAAAAGTAAGCATGTACTAAAAATTAGGATTCTGTTCTAGCTCCAGGGCCTCTGTGTCCTAACTAATAACCCAACTCTACAGCAAAATCATATGTGAATGCCAGCCATGTACTTCCTTTCCCTTCCATCCTGTTTCCTGATATGATTTCCACACTAGTGTAGCATGGGCACGGGGACTGATCTGCAGGTCTCCCAGCCAAATTATGGGGATCATTGGACTTATATGATAAACCACAGGTTTTACATTTGTAAAATATCCATTTTGCAACTTTTTTTTTTACAACAATTAGAAAAAAATATTCATTTCTGTGTTTTTTGTACTAGCATTGCTGAGTGATTTAGACAGATCACAAAGTTCTAAGGCTGAATAATTGAGACACTGGAATCTTTGTTTCATATTCAGGTGGAGTATTGGCGAGTGACAAAAATGAGAGAAACTTAATGCTGTTATTCTGTGCATTGCTGTATTTACTCTGGTTTTTCTTGCACTAGGACATTTTCTGTAAATTGAATTGAGGAGAAGTAAAACAAATACAGTCAAGATACCATCAATCCCTTAGAAGATTTTGACTATAAAGAGCAATGTTTGTACTTTAAATAGGAGATACCAAAACTCATTTCCCTTCCTGTTATCTTTATGCAGGTGGTCCTGTCTTTTTTAAGTGAGAACAAGATAAACAATGAAAAGCAATTTCAAGAAAGGTCTTTTAACTATGAAAATTAAATAAAAAAACCGCTATATTCTGTGTTTTGCCATATTGCTGAACTGTGGCAGCCACTACACAGAAGAACATTGCAAAAGGGGAATGGTCTCTCATATTGAACTGTTATTTCTTCCTTTTTTTTTTATTTTATTCATGCTCTGTGAAGAGAAAAAGTACACAGATGACAATGATGGGCCTGTAGGAAAACGAAAACACAAAACAAGAAAAAACAAATAGTTGTGCCAGTTATAGTGAGCAACTTTTTTTTTTTTTCTTTTCTTCCCAGAGCTAAAAATTATGGTCCAGATCCAGGAAAGAACTCCTGCAGCTGATTCTGTGTCCAATCTGATCCTTAGGAGGGAAGAACCATCATACCTGCATCAGATGAAGCATGCACTTTCACCCTTCCAAAGGACTTGACCACTTGGAAATAGAACAAGAATGTACAAAAAATAAGCACATTTCCCATATTTTTCCAGTATTAAAGGATGGCACAGAAGCCCTTTGGACTTGTTTCTTCCAGAAAAAATGTACTGCACCATGACCCCATCACCTTAATGGGGTCAGTGCTGTACTTGGAGCCAATGTTATCCCTACAATCCTCATCCTGTCCACAGCACCACAGCAGCTTTTCTCAACCCAAAATTACAATCTCATGGCTATTTCTTCTGGGGTTATACCCCAAATATCATAAATGATAACCTAATTTAAAAATAATTCCATTTAAAAATAGATGGTCCCCTTGTTTCTTAAATGATGATAGCTAACTACCTTTAAAAGTTGTTTCAATAGGTCCTTTTTCATTAAAACATTCAAATTAGACATGTTTGTTTACAAACTAATGATTGTCTCCTGAAACAAAGGAGCACTGAAGCCTTACTTTCTTGGAGATGGGTTGTGCTGTTGGATTTGTCAAGAAGTTGGGGAGAGTTTTGTGTCACAGAATTTGTGTCATGTCTCTTCCTAGGATATTGTAGAAGGAAAAGGGATGTGAATAGCCTTTCTTCTCTTTGAAGCACCTTTTAGGTGCCACTAAAGGAAGTAGAGAATTATAGATAGGGCCTTTTTCAAAGGCCTTTTCAGTTGGACGTGGAAACTGTCTTCCTGAGACATATAGAATATTCAATGTAACATGAAATGTATAGAATAATAGAATATTTAAGCTTATTCACAAATGTACAAAAAAGATATATAATTGCATGAACATAATTTCTTTAAGGAATGTGAAATAGATGCACAAGGCTCTCATCACAGAAATGTTAGGAGAACCCTTGTTATTGCTTCTAGTTTTCTTATTTCTTTATTTAGTTTTGTAATTTCCTTCAATTCTTCCAGATTTGCAGGAATGCAACTTTTCGAAACACATCAAACAGTATGGTCCTTGGAAAAGGAGAATGAGGAAGAGTGCAGGGAAGAGTGCCAGCAGCCATAGAGTAGGGAACAGGAGTCAAAACCACAGACAGAACTGCTGATGCCATGATTGCCACATCCTAGTTCAGGCTTTCAGGTAAGTACTTTAAAGATTTGCTAGTTCTGAAAAAAAGAATGAGCAAGCTCACTAGAGACTTTGGTGACAGTTTTTAAAAATGTAAGCAGGTTATTTTAAACTACTACTTAGGTTTTGTGATTTCCTGTAAGTGTTGAAATTAAAAACCAAAGGAAAATGAAGAATAAATAGGTAATAAAAGATATGAGTCTTTTCTTTTTCTTCCTGACCTGTTTCACAATAGCAGAAACTGGAGTTTTTATGTCAAATGCCAGACAATTTGTTGTAAACTGGGGGATACTCAACCAATCAGTTAAGTCTAACAGTGCATATGCTGTATTGGGGTATTTTTTCCTTTGCAGGGTGAATCAGAATGATTCACAAGCAAATGCCCCCAGTACAGATGAATGCTTAGATAAATTACTGATTTATCTGAGTTCAGTATTTCTCATGTTCGTGTCCACCATGAGCTTTTGAATAAAAAAGTCTAACCAGAAGTACATCTGATAGTCAAAAATTTAACGTTGCTCCAAGGATAAATTCTCCCAGTGGCATCCTATATGAGTGGCTGAGTCAGAGTTTGGTGGCATCTAACTGTGAACCCTTGAGCTAATATCCCCTGGAAATTATACTTTCAAGAACAGTATTTCTTCTTGCTTTTAGCTCCTTGGGCTGCCTGCAGCAAGGGCTGACTCAATTATCAATTAGTAAGCTGAACTCTAATGAAGCTGAAGGAAGGGACACTCAGTTGAACCTGTTTGCATGTCAGTGCTGAATTTCAGTTATTTCTGTAGTGAAAGCATATTGTCTTACTGTATTCAGGGTTCTGATCATGTGTTTTAGAGCAAATCAGGTAAAGAAACCTTCTGGAAAGAATCCAGTTCCAATTTTAACTACTAAATAAATAAATCAGACAAAGACAAAATAACTGTCCAGCAATACAGTGATAAGTCTGCATTTATTATGCAGTCCTTTTTGCAGTATACCATGCAGATTTTATTTCAAAGGATAACTAGAGATAGGTTCTCAGTTTCACTGTAGTTTGCTATAAGCAATGCTTTTGTTTCAAACTGCATCGCATTTCATCAGACATTGTTGTAAAAAATATGTTTTCTGATATACATCAGCAAGAGCTCTTGTGGCTTTAAGGCTGGCTTGTTGAAATAACTCTTTTTGTCCACAAATTTTCAAAATGCATGTAAATCTCTTCTTAAGGAGATACGCCGTTCAAGAAGACTAATGGTGAAAGCATATAGAAACCTGTTGGTCAAGAAAACAAGGGCAAAATATTTACCTGCTACTAAATTTAGTCACTTCTTTGCTTATTTTGTCTTAGCATCTCAAAGCCAAAGATTTTGATCCAGCCAGGCAAATAACAATATATTTAATTCCTAAGGTAAGCATGTGCAGATCTATAATCGATTTGAATATTAAATTACTGATGATTCTGGACCTCTGTGTGGAGAGAAACATTTTCTTTTCTACATTCCCTTCTCCATTGAAGCAGTGTAATTTTTTATTTCTTTCCCTTAATTTCTTCTGCCTTCAGTGATTGAATATGGTAAACCAAAGATAGTTCTGGATTTGTACCTTCATAGCAGCAGATTTCTAGTGACAAAGTCTTCAGTCTTGGGAACACAGCTGCTGCTGTTCCAATTTCTGTGCCATCCCACTGCTCTCTGAACATTCCTACTGTTCAAGTTATCATCAGTGCATGAGAGTCACTCATTTAACAGGAGCTTATACACCACTTTCCTGATGATAGATGTTTCAAGTTCTGTAATGCCTGGAAGTCCATGCTGTGGAATAAGGTTCCCGTTGGAGTGGGGACCACAGAGAATTTGCACAAAGAAGAAAAAGAAGATTTTCTCTAGCTAAGAAGTCTCACAAATCTACATAGAAATCTCAGTAATACAGACAGCTTACAGACCCTGAGAAAGCCAGGATTCTTTCTTGGCATAACAGCAGCTTGCTGTTCATTTATCTATTTTGTCTAAGAACAAAAGTGAATTTTTAGAAGAAGCCTAAGAACAAAGTAGTTACTTTTGCTCAAACAAGTAATCTTCCTCCCACTCAGTATACAAAGACGCATTTGAACAGTGGAGTTCAAGAAAATGCAATGGGAATCATTGTAAGATGTACATTTAGCCAACACATTATTATCCTCATAGTTTCATAAGAATAGACTGTCAGATTTTTTACATTCATTGAGCTGCCACTTATCAACACTTATACTGTCAGCAATTTCTAAATAGTTTTGTGCACCACTGCAAGACTGAGCAATGGCTGTGTTGTAACTGCCTATACATTTCCCCACACATTGGAAGAGGTGGAGAAAATAGCTATCAAATTGATCAAAGGAAAAAAACTAAAATTCCATTGGCTACTGAATATAGGATTTAGTTTTGATACCCATCACTGCTTTAACTCTTACCAGTTTTAAGCACTGCACAAATATATAGGGAAGTAAGATAAATAAATTGCAATAGTTTGTTTTACTTTGTAAATTATACCTAGAAACTTCCACAGAAGCTTCCTCCCACTTATTCTACAGTAGAAATGTCTAAATTATTATGCCCATTTGAGAGGTTTGTTAAACCAAAAATCTATTTCGCTTATTCTGTATTACTCTGTGTCTACCTAAGCTTTTCCTGGCTTATGAAAGTCATGGATGTTGTGTCTAAACCATGAATCACGTAAAGTGCTAAAAAAAAGGCTTTTTTTTTTTTTTCCAAATCCCCTTGAGTCCTAGAAGAAAGCTCTTATACCCAGACTGACACAGTGATAGATCCTATTCCACTCATGCGTTTGATAGAACATATCATCATCATTTACTATATTTTTTTTTCAGCTGGGGATGTGTGTATGTTTGTGGGAAAGACAGGCTTAAGAAGAAAGTTAAAAATAATATTTTCATTGTGTGTTTGGACAAGACATACATTTTAAGTGCTCGGTTTCAGAATCAGACAAAACACTGCTGAAGCTTAAATGACTTCTTAATAGTACTAGGCAATTTAGATGCACTTAGAAGTGACACAGCTTCCATTGCTGGCCAATTGTTGAAGGAAGTATCATTTCTCAAAATGGTCTCTAAAATGATCCATTTTTTAAGTGCCTCCAATGCCTACATATAAATCTCAAACATATTCCTGAGTGTTTAAGAGTTATCTGATAAATTTTGCTGTATTGTATTCTGTTTGTGCCTCAGAGACCATTACCAAACCCATACTCACAGTGACAGCCTCATGGTACACAGTTTTAATTCTGACCTTCCACTTTCAAGAGAACCAGCTATTAAATTCTGAATTGCAGCACTTTTCAAAATCTGTTGAGCTGCAGACTTGTAAACAAACTAATCCATCAGCAGATATCAGCACTATATGCGAAAAAGAAAGAATTATTTGGTGGCTATGAGTAAGAGAACAATGAGCATGTTAAATTAATAGGAGACATTACTTGGGAAAATGTAAGCCCTTCCATAAAAGTCCTTTAAAATTTAATTTTTTTTTCTTTCTCACCTCTAAATCTCATGGTTTGACAGTGATTATAACAATAATGTGGTTCCTATTAGTTTTCCTCATGTAGAGGGCCTTCATTCAGGCTAGTGTCTGCATTTTTCCTCTTTGGTTGTATGTAAATGTGGGAGGAGAAGTTGATTTTATAGGTTTTGGCCCTGTCTTCCACAAATTATATAGAAATTCTGTACCCAGAAAGAAGGCAAGTGGAATCTTAAAATTATTTAACTGCTCTGTTTTCCACAGAACCTGAGGAGCAATAATATATGGTTTGACTACAACCTAATTTGACCAAATGATTTATTCAAACATCAGTATAGTATAAGCTTTTTAGTTCCTGTGCCCAGCTTCACAAGAAATACCAGGAAAATATCAACACAGTGATAGTGGCAACACTTAGATCCACCACTGGGGAAGATTGTGTTGGTGTTACTCAAACACCTGGGAAAAACGTGTGCCATGTACAGACAGGCTTCATCCAGCATGGAAAGGATGGTGCACTCCCAAGAGACAAGGCACAAAGCAGCAGGTCTGGACTCTGGGCAGATCAGAATGTGAATTGCATCATTCAAACCAAGGGTTTTACAGAAGAAACCATTCTCCAAAACCGGGTATTGAAAACCAGGAAAGTCAACTCATTAAGACCCTTGCCTGAGTGCAAAAGGAGTATTTCCTGAGCTTTGCCATTAACTTGTTCTGTGACCTTTGGCAAATATCTTGGCATTTGTGTTTCCACAGGCATTGTCCAGCCTGGGATAATGTTGGAATCTGAAAAATCCCTTATTGTGAATCAGTGGTTTCCTGCCCCCCTTTATAGTGTGCACCCCTATAATATAAATTATATAATATAGCATTATATTATATTAAATAGCAAATGCGCAACCTAGAACCATGAGATGCACATGCCCTTACTTCTGCCATCTAGCTAAAAATCCCCCCCTTGTCAATCTTCAAGGGCTTTAAGAAAGCAGAAATGGGAAATTTATTTCCATATATACTCGTTTTTACAGCAGAGACAAAAGGAAATGAATTCTGATTCAAGGTTTGCAAGTTCTGCTGGGATTTACATTGCCAGGGCATTTTCACTATTAATGCTCACAAAAATAAAGAAGCTGAAAGTAGAAACTTGAAAATCCTTAGATTTCCATATTCAGTAGCCTCTTGCCTTTTTTTAAGGGTTACTGTGTTCTATAATTCAGGATTCCCTTTCTTTTCCAGATTGGTCATGTATTCCCCTGTATAAAACCTCACTCATAATATTTTATATTTTCATTGTAATATTGAAACACCCTAAAGCTTTCAAAGTTAAACATGTACCTTTTAAAATGTATACTTTTAAATACACATGTGGAGTTAAATTTATACACAAAACTGTTGAGCAAGTTTAAAAGTTCAAAACTCTTATCACAATATTGATTGCTATATAGTGAAGAGAAAGTCGGAGAGATAACTAGAATACATTCTATGTAAACTATTTTATAGTACAGAGAAAACTGGAGACCAGTTTATTTTGCTTATATGAAACAAAATCATGAGTCTAGTTTCCAGAAAAGATTTGTCAGGGAAATAGGACACAGTTTCTTCCAAAGGAGTAGCTTTTGGACCTCTCTTATTTATCTTGGGCTTTGGAAAGAGATTACCAGATGTGCTCAACTGATACACAATGGCCTAACTTCGTTGTTCTGTGGAGCTGCAACATCCCCACAGTGCTGGGGGCTCGGGGCTGGGGGATGTTCTTGATTGTTCCCATTCCTCCCTCTGGCCCCCAAGAATCTCCTGCTGATCCTGACTCCATGCAGTCACCAAGCTTTTAAGCATCCTGTCTGTGCAGTTGATCTTCCTGGAAGTTCTTTATAAACATATCATGATTAATAAATGGGCTTTACAGAGTCAATAGAAACATTGTTCCAGTGGTATGGGAGGCTTTAAGAGCCACCCAGCCTAAGCTGGCAAGCAAAGAACTGGGGGAAAAGCTTAATAAAAATATAAATATGTGTCACTTGCATTGTACTTCATATAACAGCAACAGGAAGCGGGCAAAGTCAGTTATGAATGCTACAAGTTGGAGTGAATAAGGTGTGAGGATTGAGAGTCATTAAACACCTGAAAGAAACTGGATAAGATAAATTAATTCTGAATAGTATAAAAGAATTTAAACAGAGTGGTGATAAGGTTTGGAGAAACAGAGTAGCAAACAGTGGAAACTGAGGTCCAAAACAATTACGAAGCAGCACAGGGACCCCAAAATCTAAACAAGAACTTAATATTCCCTCCAGTGATCAAATCTCTTTCACTTGCAGTTTTGCATACTTAGAGTAAACATATTTGATGTAGAGTATAGCTGTTGATAATAAAATGATTCCTTAGGGGCTGCAGTGTGTCATTCCACTTGGACTTTGAAGGAAGCCAGAGTAGGGTTTCATCCTCTCAGCAGGGTCTCCTTTGCTATGTCATTTTAAAACCAGTTTGTGAGTTAGACTGAGAACCTCACCTGGCGGCCTGACCTGAGAGAGGCAGGACCCTTCAGCTGATGTGCAAAAATTCAAGTGAATAAGCCAGTTTTGGTATGTATTGTACAACCACACAAAAGAAAAACCACCTTAAGAGCAGCATGGAACGCAAACAGAGACCACTGCAGTCTAAGGCAGACTGTCATCTCAAGATTATCTTCCCCTCCTGAAATACATCGCTTATGTAGGTACATAAGTTAATGTATCTAATTAATATATCAATATATAATTTAAGATAAATGTCATTGAAAAAAGGAATCAAAAATATAACTGGGCTATACAAAGCCTTTAGGGAGCTCCTTAAAACTCAGGAGTAGAACTGAGCAAATAATTAAATCTTGGGTTTGTGGAGCTCTGGAAAAAATATTTTGGACTGAACAAACTATGCTGCATTTCTCAAAAGTAAAGGTTTTTTTTCATTAAGTAAAAATACATTTTATTTCAAGATCTGCAAAGGAAAAAATATTTTTTTTTCCCTTCAAATTGCTTTCACAAGTGCATTTGTAAAAATAATTTCAGGAAAAATATCATTGTTATTTTAAAAGTCTTGAAATAAAAACCATAATTTTAAGTTACTTTTTAATGGGTTCCATGATTGACACAAACCTGTATTTTCAGAGAAAAAATACTGCACCTATCTTTACTCAAGAGACTACAGATCATACAGCTGAACTCAGCTAAAAATAGTCAGTCACTTTCATTTTTTTTTCTCTTGTGTTTAAAGTAGCATGCTTTGCTTTGTTAGCTCTTTTTAATTTTAACTAATTCCCTGCATTTACTCTACTTCTAGGATAATTAAGTTCATACAAGAACCAAATGTGCCTCTTGAATCAGTTTTACCAAAGAGAGGAAAACAAAATGATAAGGCAAAATCAAAAACGCAGGAGGAGATGAACTTTTATGAGGGGTATGATCTTTTAAAAAGCAATCAAGAACTTGGATAGAATATTATGCATAAGAACAGGTCTGTCTATCCAAAGCTGAGAAGTAATTTATTTTTTTCTCATGCTTGACATTTAGAATCACATAATATCAGTCTCTGACCCCAAAATAATGTATTGACACATCTTGGAGAAATTCGGCATAGCACATCTGGTTGCTTCACTTTTTAAACAACTATACTTTCAAATAACTGCTGCACATCTAAAAAGCAAGCTGCTGTTTCAAAAACGCAGTTCGCTAACAGCAGCATATGCAGATTCCTTGCAAAACAGCAGATGCAGAGGTTCTTGGGCTACCTGAATTATTTATGGTTGATTCGGCACATCTCTAGTAAAGTCTGAGGCTTTATAGGTCCCTGAAACACATCCAAGAAAAATTCACCTATATTCATGCACCTGAACATTTTCAATTATAAATTCCGTGGACTGTGTGAGCCAGTCATTTAGAAATTTTGGCTGAATCATTCAGAGGGTAATTCGACATATTTTGTGCTCTGGTCTGCAAAAGCCTCGCACTTATTTGCAGGCATATTCATTTTAATTCAATGACTTTCAAACATGATGTGATTGAATAGCACAGAGACACAGGAATCACAGTAACATCATGGATCAATGTTCCCTCTAGTCTGACTTTGACTCCAATTCTGCACCTGGATCCAGTAACACAAAACCCTACCAAAATCAATGAGACTGCACTGACATAGGATGCTCGATAGCTGAGCTGGCTGTTGGGCATGGCCCTTCAATAATATTCAGAGAAAAGATTTCTCAATAGTAAAGTGGGTACCTCAGTAACTGACATGGATCATTAATAGCTAATGTTGCTTACTTAATTATTTTATTAAATATTAATTATTTATTTTATTTAAACATGTCTAATATTTATTTTAATTTATTTATGTTTTAATTTTTATTTCGATCTTATTTTTTATTAAATATTATTTATTAAATATGCTTTTACTTTCTTGTGCATATGCACATAGATCACCACGAATTTTGTGAGTAAATATTATATAAAATCTCGATTATGCATGCAAATATATTCAAAACCCTGCAATCAAATCCAAGTATTTTGTATATAAAAAATAAACAGCCAAGACCTTGCAATAAATGGATGTTTAAACAAGCAACAGATTACTGAACATCTAATAAGACTCATATTCAAAATACATCGATAGAAATTTGGGATGAAACAATCAAGATGAAAAGAAAGGTAAAATCAACCTTCTGCTTTCTCAATGTTTAATTATTTTTGTTTCCCCAGAATGATTTCCTGGACAGAGTGGACTAGGGTTTTATTTAGCCCATATATGTCCTGAGTCCATGTGTAATTTTTTCTTTAGTAACAAATACTTACATCTTATTTTTTCAGCTATTATATTGTACAGAAGGCCTTTTAATTTTTACAGCCTTAGGGTCAAGAAAGCTGAGTCCCTAGCTCCTTCTTGCAAGACCTGTAGTATTTGTAGTGATGCAGATCAGGTACAGGATCAGACACGAACTGTCTGGTGCCTAAAGCCAAGGAGAGCTGGGACTGCCTTCTTATTCTGTCCACATTTAAGAAAGAGCATGACTGTAAATTATCCAGCTATTTTGCTCTCCAAAATGTCTCAAATATACTTGTTAATCATAGAATACAAAATTCAGAGCAGCAGTCTAGAAAGACAAGGTATATTTAAAGTTTTTTAATTGATTTTTTTGTTTCATGTTTGGGTGGAGGGTTGTTTGTTTGCTTTGCAATATATTTATTGGTTGGCTTGTTTTTAATATTGACCCTTGGTCTTTCTGCATTTCAGGTATTTATTCGTAAAATTTATTATCACTGCCCTACTTCACAGTGAAGGTGTCAAGATTAAGTCCATTAGTGGTTTTGAAGTGCTCAGATAACACAGTCTATGTTGTCTGTAAAGATATTTTGCTTAGATATTTTTTCCTCACACACACTTTCTTGCTTTACTCAGTAATTGGTTCAATGATGCGAGGATTAGAAACAGCATTAACTGAAAGTCAGGATTTCGAGTCTTCATTTGTTCATTAATTGCAATCCAAGAAGGAATCTGGTATTTTAGACCACTGTTAGTCTGCAAGCCTCACTGAAAAGAGATGGCTACACCTTGGATGTTGTATCCACAAAATCTTCTGCTGGTTTACTCGATACAGACAAAATCAGCTTTCTTAGGCTGAACATAATCCATCTTAATTTCACCCACAATCCAGCCTCTGAAATTCTCTGGGGAAACACTTTCAACTACCAAAATGCAACAACAACATTCAAAATATTTCAGGAACTGCTGCTGCAGCTGATGCCTTGTTTTTTCCCTAGTTCAGCCATGAGCTTGGTGGAACCAGCACTAACCCAGCACAGTTTGTTTTCTGAGACTTGTTAGCTGAGGCTCTGTTCATGGTTATGAATTCCTACGCACATCCTGCTGTTGAGTGTTGGTATTTTTTGCTAGTGTGAGATTAATGTTATCACTGTAATAAATAAATAAATAAATAAATAAATAAATGAAAACCCACAACTCTAGCCATGCTATTCTAAGAAACCTGCCAATTTGCAAAAGTAACAATCCAAAAATAATGTAGTAACATAATCTCCCTTGGATCTGAACTGCTTTGTAGTACAAGCACTTCTGACCTCCCTTAATAGGCAATTAGAAATTCGGAGCTGTTTCCATTTATTGAAGAGTAACTATGAGGCTTTTAAAAACTCATGAAAAAGCTTGTAAGGAGAAAAAAAAAAATCTGGAGTGTTGCAATAGGTTCAAACAAAAGCCAACAAGTACATAAAAACTGTTTCTCAGGAGACGTTCTTTTGAAAGGGCCTGGAAACAACTATTTAGCAAAATGCACAAAGAACTTCTTTCATGTATTCAAAACACAGTACCCAGTGCACTTCACAGCTGGTATTATGATATTAGTATAGGTAAATTGGCATTTAGATGCCTAAAATAGGTCAACACTGCCTAAATGGGGTTCCCTATAAGCTAGGTGCTTTTGGAGATGGACTCTGATCATCAAAGGAGAACATTTTTTTTATTATTTTATTTTTGTTTTTATATTTAGGGGATACCAGCAGTATCAATTAAGCAGGAATTGAGACCCCTTTTACAAGAGGTCTTCTAGGAGAGGAACAAAGAATAATGATGTGGACTGGTTAACAAAGACACAGAAAAACAAAATGGGTGTGTAAGAAATTTCAAGTTATTTCAGCTATATTCCATTTTATTCAAGGTATTAGAAAGGCACCATTTTAATGACTGGCCTCTGTGATCTTTAGAGCTACCCCAAGGGTGTTTTCCAGAAGGGAAAAAAAAAAGCCAGCTAGCATGAATCAAAATATTCCCTGAAGAAATGTCAGTTTTGCAGGGAATATTGTGATGCAATAAAATATTGTATGACATTGGGCTATTATATAATCTATATTTTATTTTATACTAATATAATAAGATTATTCTATTCTATTCTATTCTATTCTATTCTATTCTATTCTATTCTATTCTATTCTATTCTATTCTATTCCTCTAAGTTCTTTTGCAAACCAGAACATAAATGTCATAAATGAAAAACGTGAAGACCTAGTAAAAAACACTAAGCAAGAATTAAAGTATTCACTGTGAAAAGTCAGAATTTGCAGGTGATTTTTATTTATTTAATTGTATAATTTATTTTTCTTTGTTAACATCATTTTCCATTGGGAAAATCAATAAATCTGTGTTTTCCCATACAGTATGTCTGGAACAGAAAACAGTATATTTAATTTTATGGAGTTAATTTCAGATTTTTTTTTTCATTAAATCAGAGAATTCTTTTTTTTTTCATATACATTTGCTCTTAGAGAAATGACATGTATCAGTATTGTCACCCATGGTCTGAGATGTTGAGGATACAGTTTACATGGGGTTTGAGTGATTTCTTTTCCATTTTAGGTATATACAGCATCTCAGTTTTTTGAACAATTTACAGAGCCTTCTGCAACTATCTTTATTATCCAGTACTGCAGTGCTTTGTCCAAGAACTCTATATGGTTCCTTTTCCTTGCCTGCTTATTGCTGGATAGCACCTTGAATCTCTACAGTTTCATGCAGAAAATATATTTTCTCTTCACTATGATGAGAGAACATCAAGATAAAAAAAAAAGTAGAATTGAGAGTAATGGACTGGAAAGAAAACATACACATCTATACTTGTTTATGAATGTGCAAAGTAGAGACTTTGAACATATCATTAGCTCATAGAGACTACAGGAATGTGCAGCTGAAAGGGGATATATTGGATAAAAATTCCCTACAATCCTGTGTATATATAATTTCATTGCCTTTTGTGTAATACTGAAAATTTCCTATGCCTGTTTTAGATTTAAGTCATAAAGCTGTTATAGTTGTTCAATATTTTTCTAAACAATTCATCCCCACTGCTCCTGGATTTTGTAAAACAAAGGAAAACAGAGACATTTCCAGCTGGCATTTTACACGGAAATTAAAGAAATTATATTTCTCAGGCATTAGATCTTTTCAACACACAATACATCTTTCTGCTGCACTGCATTCAAAGCTAGAACTAGAAAACACACAGACAGAACAGTCTGAACAAAGGCTTGCTTAAGTCTTGGTCTAGCAAAATGAGATGACCTTATTATCAAAAATCAGATACTGAATTTGACTTGATTAACTTTTATTTAGTGTTATGAAACCTGATGAGTCCTATTGATTTTCAAGTCTATAATTCTATCCCTTTAATTCCTCCTGTTATTAGCATTAGGTACTGATTGACAATGTTAAGAGGTTTCATAACTGTAGAAACTGATTCTTATGATTAATTTGATATATCTAATGATAACCATGAAGTTTGATAATTTTAGTATCTCATTAATTGAATGACTACTACATTGATTTACCTGCACTATGAAAAATAACCTGACAAATGCAATATAACAAATGGATTTTGATTTCCTTGTGTAATATTTAGTTATTAAAAAAGCAAATGTTTTTCAGTCTGTTAGGGGCAAGGGGCCCTTTTGAATTCTCCCTTTTGACAGGGGTAAATCAAAGCCTGAGGGTTATAGCTTAGACACTCTTGGGAGATGTTGGGACCTGATGAGGCCACATCCCAAGGTCCTGGTATCCCAAGTACTTGTAGTTGCCATGTCATATCTTCATCAGGGACACAGTGGGATTGAGTGGACCTTCAGCTCCCATGTAGATTACTCCAAGCTGAGTGGTGTGGTCGGCAGGCCAGAAGAGTGCACACAGGTGAACCTCATGAAGTTTAAAAATGCCAAGTAGCGGGTGCTGCATCTGGGTTGAGGCAATTCCCAGTGCCAGTGCAGGCTAGATAATAAAGGGATTGAGAGCAGTTCTGCAAAGATGGACTTGGTGATGCTGGTAGATAAAATCCTGGACGTGGACTGGAAAGTTTCTTTCCAGCCCTTAAAGCTTTTCATATCCTGGGCTGCATCCAAAGAAACGTGACCATCAGGGCAAGGGAAGTTCATTCCTTCTACTCCATTCTCATGAGAGCCCCACTTTGAGTATTTAATACAGCTCAAGAAAAATGAGTGAGCCCTAGAAATGGCCGCAAACAATAGGGAGAGCTGGAGCACCTCCCTTGTGAAGACAGGTTTAGAGAGTTGGAGTTGCTCAGACTTTCAATATATAGAGAGCTACATAATATATTTTGCATTTAATTAGCAGCATTACAGGTAAGATTCTTTAGTTTCGAACTGCCAAAAAAAACTGTGATGTCCCTGCTGGAGTTATGCCTTTATCATTTTTGGGAATGCAACAGGGGGAGATCAATAGAAAGCTAATTTTATTACTTTTTCCTTGTCAGATAAAATGGCCTTCTGTTGGTCTTACATTTTACATATAAAATACAGAAAGTAATTATCAAGGGTGAGAGCTTATTTGATATCATTACTTCCAGACACTTTCAAGTGCCAAGAAGCAGAATACTGTCATAAATTTGGTAAAGCAAAAGTGATAGACTTATATTACTTCTGTGAATCAGGAGGGGATAATTAGATAAATCAAACTACAACAAAAGTATTTCCAAATTGCCTAGATACTAATTCAACAGAGCTCCAAACTAGTGACGCATCATCAGAAATACCATGTTATCCAATTTTAGGGAATGACCCTTAACTCCTATAAAGGAATTTTTAATGTTCGCTGTTAGAGTGTAAAAAATCCCTGCACTTGTATTGTGACAATGGTTGGTATGTAATTTTATATTCAGTTTGAACAGTCTTATTTTTTCCAGTGATGTACTATAAGATATTATCCCACTCTCGAATTTCATGTCGGGTGCTTTTTTGTGTTTTGTTGTTGTTGTTTGAAGATTTTGTTGGTGGTGGTGGTGGTTTATTTTTTCCAGACTCAAATTCTTCAGAAAATTGAGGCAAATGCACACTGCTAATTGCACACTTTCCAACAGTATTTTGCAGTAGAAATATCATTAAAATAGATGTCCCTCACCACTCAGTTTGATGCATTCAAATTGGGGATAAAAAAACCTGTAAATTATTATGACATGTACATTGGAAAAGCTTGGTTTATGTCAAGCTCATTGGCTGGCTCACTGGAGACTAAAAGCTCAGTACTTCTACCTACTCATGAAAGTATTCTGCTGGATATAAGATCTAATGTGATAAATTATTGATGGAGGTGTAGAGCAGAAAATTTTCCCAGTGTATGACTGATAATTTTTTTCAAGTTTTATGAAACTTCCCATTCTATGATAAAATTAAGGTTCTTAACATATTCTGTGCAAGAGTAAAGAAGGATTTTTCTTTCCAGGACAATTTAAGAGCCTTACATTTAATAAGTAGCAACCCTATAGCTCTGAGGTTTGAATATATGTCTCAAATTTTATATTAATGGCTTTAAATATTGTCTGTCGATTAAAAAAAATACAAACATACATGGAGTCATTATCCACAAATGCACACTTCACTTGATTACACCCTTGAGGTATTTTACAAAAAATTTTTAGCTCTGAAGAACTGCCATTTTATGTTTATTTTTGCTTTCAGTTAGACATGCTGTGAAAATCCCTTTTTCTCTGTCACTCCAACATGCTCAAGAATTTTTCTTTCTGATTAAGTACCAACTATACTTATGTCACTTGGTTGATCTGATTAAGACTCTAAACCTATGTTCAACCTGAATTCTACTACTTATTTCAAACACAAAGCAGATCAGAACTCAAAAGTGTCTTCCTTTTTTCCTATCTGCAATATATAGCAATAAATTTTGAAAAAAAAAAAAATTAAAAATTTATTACCTTCCATATAAACTTTGCTTAATGTATTTGGATTTTTTTGGTGGACTAAAACCCTGTTGCCTATCCCTTCTTGGATTTGTTTAATGTATGCAGAAGGGTTTCAAAATAAGACTGTTTAAAATAATTTTTACAAGATATTTTCCCACTTTTTTTTTTTTTGTCAACTGTCTTTCCCAAAGGCTTCAGAATTCAAGTTTGTTTCAAATGAATGCTAAAATAGCTCCCTGACTACAGTATCAATGTGTTTGGGAGTTTTTTATTAGTCAAATATCTTTTTCTCTCCATGTTAAAAGATTTATTTCATTGGGATAAAATCATACCTTATCTGACCTAGTTAATATTATGCTATTTAAATAGGAGGAGGATGAAAAAAAAGAGAATCATGGAATATCTGTCTTCTCTCAAACATGTCAAAGGGAATGCCAAATTTGCCCTGAAATACATTAGAGCTCAGAACGGAAAGAGGAAACCTAATAAGCTTTGGGAATGTTTTTGATGAGTTCTGTAATTAAAATAAAACATAGAACCTTTGGAAATACTGATGGAAAAATCAGTCTCAGCAGGGAAAATGAATCTCTAGTTTCTTCACAGTTTTCATCTTATAAAAAAATATACCTGAGATTGTTTTTTAACTTGAGATTTGCCATATAAATATTTCCACACTAAACTGAAAATGTAACATACAAAAGGAGAAAGTGGTATGGATATGCAGCGCTGCTTAGGCACCACTAAATAGAAAGTACTGGAGATGTACACTAGACCTTTCATGGACTAGTGGTTGCTCTTGGCAGATCACCTGGATAAATGTCCTGTAGCTTTAGTACAGCAGCACCATGGATGTTCCAGATACGGCCAAGTAAAATTATGTGTGCATATCACCTTGCTCACATCTTTAACTCCTTCCTCTTTTGCTTCTCCCTAATTTTAAACTTCAATGAATCTGAACTCTTCTTCCAAATGAGTACTAAGGAAAAATCATGAAATCTTTCATTGTGAAAGGAAAATGAAACATTCTGAAGTGGAAGCTTTAGTTTTGCTTACAAAGGAGTAACATGTTTTCAAATGTGTGACTTATGCAATGTATCCCCATTAAACTGGAATACTGTGTATGTCACCCTTCTTTTATTTATGAGGCTTCAACAACATCAAGTGTCAGAAAAAGCTGGTGCAAGAGACAGGGACTTTGACATTCTTATTTTCAGTTTGTTTCTAGTTCTTTGCTTAGAAATATGGTGAGATTGTCTGCAGTGTTGAACGGTGAAAAAAACAACTCTAAACAATACAGACACAGCTCATGGCTTCAGCTCCTTCTTGGGCTCATCAGAAACTTCTGAGGAGTCTGATGAAGAACTCTTAAAATATTCATTTGTGGAAGCAGGCTGTAAAGTGGGTCTGTGTTACTACTAGTCTTTTGTAAAGACAAGGTGAAAACACACTGCATTTAGGGATATCAGGTAGGATTTATAGCCCAGCTCAGACACTCACCTGGCTGTCCAGTCAGTCTGAAAGTTAATAAAGAAGCCATGGAGTATTCATCGGCAGTTTCCCAGCTAAGTGTTTAGTAGGCTATACTGCACTTAAAACAATCAATATTATACAGCAGGAAATCCAGCAGATAAATTCCCCAAGACCTCTCAATGCTGAAGAAAGAAAAAGACCTTTAACTCCAGCCAGGCCTGAAGTGAACCTGTGATCTTTTCTTGTGGGTTACACCTCAAAAATGCAACATTAAGTGGTGAATGATGAATATATGCTGAAAGGAGGGATGGCTTTAACCAACTTCAGGTGAGGATTCATAAGCTCCAAATTTGTCCCTTGATATAAAATGAAACAAGACCTCCTCTGGATTAAATTTTGGTGCCTCAGTATTGACTTCTATTAGTGGGGAACCTGAGGATGGATCTCACAAGTTCTATGATACCTGTTTTTTGAAGTCCTTGTAGCTGCAGATAACAACATAACTTCTACTCAGGGAATCTACAGCCAAGGGACAGAGTGACATTTCCTCTTTCGTTGCAGGGAGTGGTGCCATAACCTGCAGGAAAATGTTCTACAGCTATCAGTATTTACAGCTCAGCACTGGTATGGACTGAGTGAACGGTTTAGCGTGATGTGTGAACATAAACTTCTCTCTTTAGTTGCATTATAAATCCTTGTAGCCCAGTAGAATTTCTCTGAAAATGGTCAGCTGCAGATTCAAAGAAAAAAAAAAAAAAAAAAAAAAAAAAAAAAGAGGAGCAGGATGATTTTGCAAAGAGATGCTTAAACAGCCGAAGATTTAATTTTGTATGGTCATGACTGGACTGGAGAAGATAAATAGAAAATGATGGTTCATTGTGTCTGCTATTGCAAGCAGATCATCTGTTAACGTTGATGCTGCAGAAGCCAAAAGCTTTCATATGACAAAAAAATAAGTTGAAAACATTAAGGAAGGGAAGAAAAGGTCATCAAAGCTTTCAAGAAACAGCCTCCGGCTCAGGAAATCTCAGAATCAAAATGTTCCCTCTTGTCCCACAGCAAATTAAATTCATCAAACGTATTTCTTACTGGCCCTTGTCAAATGCCTTTGGAAAATGCAGAGCTCAATGTTACCAAAAGACATTTGATTCTGGCTGTCACGAGGACATTTTCAAGATTCCATTGTAAACAATAAAAGCCACTATCAAACTGAGCACTGCTTGGAAAAGGTATTGTTGTAGGGTTTGTTTTCGTGTTGCTTTTCTTTCCAAGGACAAGCCACTTGTAAGAAGCTGTCAGGTCGAGCTACAATCCAAAACCCTCCCATGCTTTTGTAAGGAGCAGTGCTAGCAGATTTCACTGTCAGCCATTTAATTGGAGCTCACAAGCTTAACCAGCTTCTTGTCTTCTTCCAGACTTCACAAAGTCAGGCTGGCTGCCACCAGCCAGGGGGCATTCAGGGGCTCTCAGGCTCACAATTCAAGCAGAGATTGAAATGATTAAGGCATGGAGAGATGGCTGGACTAGCACCTGAGGCTCATAAGTCTGTCTACCAGAGCTGAGACTTAGAAAATGCTAGTGGAGAATGATTGTTTTCATATTTTAGAGGTCATCTGCTGTAGGGGCTTGTAACAGAGGTGGTGTATTCACAACAAAAACATGTAATAACTGTTTTCATTGTGGGAAAAATTTCTATAAATTTCTAATTAAGAAATTTATCTTTCTTCTCCTCTCAATACTTGTTTCTCTAATTTGCATTATAAATAGATGAAAACACACCTTCATATAGGTCTTTATGAAACTCTACAGTCCTGCTGAAAATCCACAAATTCAGTCATAAATCATCCCAAACTCACTTATCTCAGCAAATATTTTTCCTTCTCAATGCATTTAGATGTTATTCCATTACCTCTGAACAGTCACCCAGAAGCTGTTAGTCCAGTAACATCCATTACATGCTTAGCCACTTTTCAGATTAAAGTATTCAAACACCCTTGAGGAGTTCCTTTTATCAAATAATTTTAGCACGAAGGCAATAGAGTCTATCTTACTTTTTATTGAAGGTTTCATCAGTTTCTCTCGACTCTGGACAAAGCTTTGTGAAAGAACCCTGGATCAAGCCCTCAGTCAATGCAGACATCTTCAATCTCTTTTGAGCCATAACTCTACTAGAGGCAATCTGGTGGAGTTAGGGAGGATTACTGGTAAACTTTGGATTTCTTTTTAATGCTGCTGCTCTCTCCAGTTTTCATCATCTGTGTTGGACTCAGGGCTCCTTCTCCTTTTTCTGTGGGCTTATTCCTGGGTTTGGAAGGCTTCACGGCTTCCCCAAATCCCATCTCACTTTTCATATGGAAAGACCTGGAGTAATCCCTGTCACTCCTTCATGTAACAGCCATTGTTCCTGGAGACAGATGATGGGTTTTTTGATAGTAATGGAACAAACTTACACCAGCTGGGGATCTGCTGGGTTTTTACAGCTAAATAAATATCTCACCAGTGCAACCCCATGCCTTGGACTCACTGCTATTCCAATTTGCAAAAAATACCTTCTGAGTTTTCTTTTGGAGCAAACCAATTCAACAAAACAAAATTTAGTTCCAGTTTTCAGCAGAGTTCATTGCATGAACCCTTCCAAGCTGCAGAACAGGTGAGGTGAATAAGGTTTGTGTGCCCTGGGCCTGCACAACTCTCTGACACACTCAGGCAACTCTCAAGCTCAATTTCCTTCCCTACACAGAAGATATTTCTGTCAAAAGAACAGACAGTATGGCACAGGACTTGCTTTCTGGCTCTGAAGGCAAGTGACATAACTGCTCACATTCATACAGTAAATTCTCTCCCCCTTCATAACAGTGTAGCCTCATCCACACAGCCTCTTGCGACAAATCCCAGAACATACCTGAGCTTTGCCTGGAGCAAAACCCATTCCAGCAACTGTGGTAGCAATTAATCTGTAGTGACAATCTCAGGACACTGCTCAGAATTCTGCTCTGTCTTTGATTTATCAGTTAAGACATAGCTGGAGAATCTGCAGAGAATTTGAAGGAAAACATGGTAGTATGTGCATTTAAACCCTTTACAGACCAAAATCACTTTTGCCAAATTCTATATAAATCTCTATATCCTTGCCTGGAACTATGTCTGCCCCAGCCACCAGTGCTTAGCAGAGCTCTGGTGTGTTTTCCAACATGTGCAGGTGCAGCAGTCGGTACCTTTGGTAACAGACACAATTATTACCTGGACAGCCAGGGCATGGAGCTGCTGTTGGATGCCCAGGAGCAAGAATTGTACTCTGCAAGCATGGCACCACTTTCTGAAAAATACCAACTTGGTGTTGATTCAAGTTATTTTGGGAAAAGGGAATATGGCAAGAGTATGGATACCATGGAGGTGATGTGTCTGAGGGAACAAGGACTGTGTGTTCTGTGACAACACAGCACAGGGTCTCTGGTTGCTTGTGTAGAAAGCTCCACGTGCTGTTTGAGACACCTGTGTCAGAATGCAGCTCGTGTACTGCAAGGCTTTGGGGCACATTTATCCTCCACACTTCAGTGAACGAGTAGCACAAACTTTAAGGCCATAAGAATGGCCAAAGATACAGGCAGATAGCTTAGACAATTTTAGTCCTTCTTGACTGGCTCCTCCAGAAATCATATTTGTCCTTTAATTCTTAATCCTCTATCAGAAGATGACAGCAATTTTTGCTGCAAAAACTGCAGCAGATAAAAGTGTTGCCTTCATCCTGAAAAGGCAAGCTTTAACTCTCCATTTCTCTTCACAGAGCAGTTGAATTTTAGCTTACCAAGCATCTTTTTCAACTGTTTCCTAATGGGAGTCAAGGACTAATTCCCAGAGCATTGTAAACTTTGTAACAGATATTGCAGCTTTCAAACACCTCAGATAAGAATGTACATTGAATTACAGAAGGGAAGGTCACGCTGTTATAATCTTGTAAAATAGTTTATTTTTTTTTTTTAATTGTTGATGTTGTTTACCCATCAGGAATATAGTAAAATCCTCCAAGTTTCTCACACATGGGGGTTGGAAAATAGTAGAATAAGGACCCGTACCATGACCTAGCACTCACCAAACTGTATAAATCCTGGAATCAACAATATACTTGCACCTCTAGTGAATTGTTCCACTGCCAAACTGATGAGAGTACTGAAAGGGTGTTCTTTTTAAACATGTTTATCCCTACAAATTCCAACTGGGTCAGAAGGATTTCTACTTCATGATTAAGTGGTTAAGAGGAGGGAATTCTAATTTCAGTGACCCAGGGTGTCATAAAATAGGTTTTACTGGGTGGTTTAAATCAAAATACTCTCAGCCCTCAAGCTGAAGAGGAGCAGAGAAAGTATGGAGAGTGAATCTCCTGATCCTATGGACCTTCTCTGGAGTTTTACCATCTGTTTGTCTTAATCTTCTCTTGTTAATATATCTATTCTTTTATGCTCTTTGGAAATTCTTTTTCTACGTGATTAGGCTGAGCCTGAGACAGATGGAAACATGATGAGTTATGAAGAAACAGTCTCTGTTGAGGAACCAGCAATGTGTGGAAGTTGGAGAAATAACTTCTGCTGCTCTTATTTTTTAAAAATTAAAATAATATACCTGAGAGACTTAGGGGTACTTAGCAGCACAAAGAAGGAAAAATGGGCAGGCAAGACTTAAAGTGACAACTTACTTTCTGGGTTGTTTGTAAGAATTTTGCAGTTTTATGTAACAGAAAAAAGCAGCGAGTTAGAGAAATAAAATCTGTCTCCTCTATGGTACTGGAATGGTTGATCACAAATGCTTGTAGGAAAAGGGCTAGTCTGGCAAAAAAAGCAAGTGGAGAAATGTTGAAATGGATGAAAATTACATTTTCTAAATAAACAATTTTGATCTTCTTGGAATTAAACTTGTTTTGATTTTGAAATATATATTGATCTACAGAAACAGAATTGTAGTAATTAAAAAGAATAAAACTCAAATCAGACACCATTAAACAGTCCAAATTTATTCTTTCAGCTCCTGAAAATTTTAGATTGCAGTGTACGTTTCAATATTTTCAAATTAGCATCAATTGTGAAATAGATATTTTTGAAAATCCCAGATATCTCCAGATGATACAAAGTGAAGCAAACTAAAAATATTTATTCTAGGTTGCCTTAGTGTTTCTTTTAATTATACTTTGGTTGTATTTTTGGTTCTGTGCTAGCATTTAACATATATCATGTACAAAATTCTTGTTTTCAGCTGATGTCAGGCGTTTTTATTTCATTGGCTTCAGTATAGCAAATGCTTGTTTGCATCAGCTGAAGTTCTGGCTTAGGAATTGCTATATAAATAAATACACCATTGAAAAATTGACTTGTCACTATATTAAACAGATGGGGACAAAACAGAAGACTCAGAAAATTAATCACAGTTCTCAATAGTGCAGTCTAGGAAACGCATAGGAAAATGTATCACAAAAAAAATCTGGAGTAGGTGCAATATTGCATTAAAGTAAAACATTAATTTGTACTTTGATTGTTCTATGGGTAATAGGAAGAAACCAACAGATCTGTGTGCACGCAGCTGTATTAAGAGCAGTTTGCTGCTACAGTATTCCCAGGGTAACCATGGGAATGAATATGTAACTGTTGGGCCAAATTCCTCTACCCTTTTTCACCAGTTTAGTTCTGGATAAACTAAATTCATTAAGTGACTCGTTGCAGATTTCAATTGGTGAGCTGTGCAGCATTTAGCTTCTTGTGTAAGAAATATACTCCCATCTGTAATTGTTACCATCTGTTTGGTATTCAGGATGTAAAAATGTAATGGAGATGAAGTCATATTTCATATTTTTTCCTCCATGTGGAGGTAAGAATGAAGCTATAACAGCCTGTAAATGCATCTGCTGGTGCTAAGAAAGTACAGCTGGAAATGGGATGCTGGATTCTGCACGGTTCAGAAAGCCTGTGCGTAGAAGCTGTTACTCTGCGGTGTGTGCTGGTATTCTGGGATCCCATGAGATGATTGATGTATCATATAAATAGGGTGACAGAAGACTACTTTTGTTGGTGTGATGGGAATAGGAAGTGCTAAATGTCAGTAATGCCCTGAAAATAACCATTCAAATTTATGCAAATTGCTTAATTAATTGACCTCATTTGCGCTTGCAGATTTTCTTTGCATTCCCTTTGTGAATTAGTTATTTTTCATTGTACACTGACACAATATTCCAAGGCTAATTAAATCCTTTAAAGCTATAGGTTAATATCTGATTCTTATGTAAACACATTTATAAACATTAATCAGATCTAAATTACCCATTTTATAAATAATGTTTTATTCAGATGCAGCTAATGGATGTACTGTCTGTATTTATTCTGCTTTGGGCTCAAGGAGTTCATGTTAGTCCCTAAAAGTTATTATTTAAATGGTGGCATTCTGTTCACTCGTGCATCTATTTCCAAGGGTCTCTGCTGCTTTATGATCTTGTGGAGGTTATTGGGTAGGAGTCTGTTCAGAGCACAAAGACTGAACTCAGAGACCTTCTGAGCCTTGAATCCTGCTGATGGATGTGGTGGATACAGAGATGGTCCAGGGAGGGAGACTGTGTAAGAAGCAAGGTAGGCTGATCCTCTGGTAGAGAGGTGAGGCAAGGTGAATGTGTTACCATATGGTTAATATACTTCTTGAAATATCAGTGAGTCACCTGCTCCCGGGAAACTGAGCTCTTACCCTGGGTGAAATGTAAACTAATTTAGCCTTCAGTGAAAGAACAATCTTTGATACATGAAGTTTAATATCCTCTCTACATTTACTTGTTAGCATTTGTCTGAATGTGGACAATGTAATACTGGGGGTTTTTGGTGGTTTTTTTGCTTCTTTGTTTTTTGGGGTTTCTTTTTGCATAAGTATCCCACCCCCCTTGGAATTTGATGTGTATTTTGGCAAACAGTGCCAAATACATGGTAAACAGGGAAATGTCTCTTTTTCTACTAGAAAAGATCAATTTTCTGGTTTTGATTTGAATGAATAATGAGTAAGTGCAGCTTCACAAGGGAAACTGTGGATATTACTTCATAGAACATATGCTGCCATCTTCAATCATACAGTGATTCATTCACTTGCTAGACCAGATGTAAGTAAATTTTGACTGTTTGCACTGGTGCCATGATTTTACATGGAATATAGTTGACAGTGGCTGTGGTCTAGATATTGTTCTAGTGTGCTGTAGGGTGAGGGTGAGGTACAAATTTTCAACAGGAATCTTTCCTATTATGAACACTTTAGAGCTTCCATTAATGAAATGACCAACAGCTGAAGGAAAAGGTGAGAGTCAAAAATGTTAAGAGGCCTTGCCCACTATTGTACCTGAAATCTGCAGCAGAGATAAGATTAATGTTCAAGTGTTGATCCCAGTGTGGTGCCATGTGTGCTCATGCCATGACAGCATATTGCCTTCCATTTTATAACATGGACATAGGTTAATTATTTGCTGTCAGCCTATATGGCTGCTGAGTATCTATTTCTGCTGGAATTTTTACTCCACTGGTCCTTGCAGCATCACTTGCCACAAGTATCTTTTACATGTTGCTTACCTTGTTTTGTCAAGTCATTGCTGGGGAGGCTGGTGGGACTCAGAATGCTGCTGGTTCCTGGGCTACTTTAGATTAATCCCACAAACTTTCTGTTCCACTGTCATATTACGTGGCCCCATAGACTGTTTGTGCTCAAGCTGTCACATTTTAAGTTCAAAATTACTTTAATGACTGTCCTGCCATAGCCAGTGTTTTAGTATAATCCAGGTATGTTTTCTGAGCTGTTATAGTTTTGTTTTTTTTTTTTTTTTTTTTTTTTTTTTATTTCATTCACTGATTCTTGAGAAGAGAATCAAGTTGGACTGCTATGATTTCTTTTCTTACAAGCTCACAGAGCTTGTTACTCAGAGATACAATATCTTGTACATGGTTAAGAGTTTGAGTTTTTTCTCTGTTGTAATTTTTTTTTCCCTGAAACTCATTCTGTTGTGTGGAAGGGTGGGAAATTACACTTACAAAGCAGTAATTAACAAGGTCGAATGCTAGAAGATTGATACCACATCTAAATCTCTGGAGCTACTCCATAACATTTTCAAATAACTGTCAGTAATTCTCTGCATTTATTAGCTAATTAGACAAAATCTTTGAATGCATGTCATCTGAGCAGCTGACAGTTTTATTCAAAATTTGCAGTCTTTCCTTAAATCTGGGGGTTTTTTTGCTTTTTTTTTCTGGAGTAGTCTTCCAGTTCTAGGTTTCACAATTCAAGTGGGGCAAGGAACTCCCTGGAACAGGTCCAGCAGAGAGCTACAGAGATGATGAAGGGACTGGGGCATCTCTGTTACGAGAACATCTCCCTGATTGAGGGAGGTGGGCCAGTTTAGCCTGGAGAAGAGATGGCTGAGGGGGAACAGGGTAGACAAGGGTGTGAAGGGAGGGTGTCAGGAGGATGGACCAGGCTCTGCTTGGTGGTGCTGAGGCAATGGACAGATACTGATACACAGGAAGCTCCACCTGAACACAAGGGAAAAATTCTTTATGTTGTGGGTGACCAAGCACTGGAACAGATTGTCCAGAGAGGGTGTGTAGTTTCTCTCCCTGGAGAAATTCCAGAAGCATCTGGACACAATTCTTTGCTGTGTGCTCTGGGATGACCCTGCTTGAGCAGGGAGCTTGGACTCTGATGGCCCCACCCATGTTCCAACCCTACCCATTCTGTAATTTTGTTATTCCAAGGCCATGGTCTATTTTATTGTCAAAGAACAACATGAGCCTTTGTAAATTGACGTTTCTCTCCTCTCTTCTCCCTCCTCCTTTCCATATATGTACATGTGGATATATACACATATTAAAGACACATACATGGATATATCTAGTAATTTGGGGGAAGAAGGGCAGAAATTGTATTACAGCCTCTGGGATATCTGAGGCTTGTCTGCAGCTTTGCTTTTTAGATAGCTGTGTACAGATACCTAAGTAAAGCACTTATGAAAATCTAAGGAGTCACATCAGGCACAAGGACCTTTCTGTTACACTTGGAGTTTTCTCCTCCATTTCATAGCTAACTGCACTTGTCTCAGGGGATTGTCTTGAATTTGTGGGCTTAAACTTATTTGCTATGAAAAGGCAAGAAAGAGAAAGAAGTTACATGCAACAGTCCTTTGAAAAATATGGACCTAATTACAGAGAAGCAAAGAAATTCCAGCTGAGGCTGTGTGAACCAGAGAATTCCTGTGCCAAAGGGTTTGGAGGACAGTTTTTTATTACTTTTGGTTTATATTCTGTAGTTTGGTGCTCAAGAGTCTTGGATATCAGCTCCATTCTGAGGGGGCTAAAAAAATACATCTCATCTGACACTACACAATTTCCATTTGCTAGGTCTTTGTAAGCAGGAAATCAACCAGCAGGTGTGACTTCTAGATGACCTTGAAAAACCTGCATTTTTACATGAATTTAAGCCAAAATCTGTCATGGGAATGTGCTCAGAATATGAACTAAATTTGAATGAAAAACAGCCAAAAGTTGGCCCAAGACTACTGAAAGCTTTGCAAATTATTTCTGGTTTGTTAGGAGAATGTTGCCCAGCTGTAGTCATAACAGATGCATTGTAACAATTATTATAAAAGTGAAAGAGTGTCCTGGGGGTGTGGAAAGATGGAAGGTGCCTTTTCATCTTCTATACAACAGCAGAAGGAGAATCCAAATTTCACTTAGCAGAGTTCTAATTAGAGGGACTTAACTGTTTTCTCACACAGTAGCCCAAAGAAACCCTTGCTGGTTCAACAGCTGATTCCCTCAGATATTTCCTCCAGATGGTTTCCATTTGTATCCACTGTGACAACATCAGTCATGTGGCAAATATTTTTTAGACAGTAAGGAGCCCTATGAGAAGGCGGTTGTTTCCAAAGGGAATAATACTACTTTGTTTGAGAATTGTACCCTGAATCATTACATTTTTCTTTTTGCACCCTCCATTGCATAATGTTTAGAAAATTTTCATCATACACCATTGTGAAATAGGATGAGGACCTGTTTTATTTGTGTGCCTCTGGTTCAAATGCTGAAGGATTTTTTTTCTTCACTGGATATGAAAGAAATCCCCATGTAATTCATTAAATCTTCCTTTTCTATCGTGTTTTCCACGGTACGTTAAAGTGCAATCCTAGCAATGCTGGTTGTAAGGAACCTCTGGAGCCATCTGGTCCAGTTGCCTGCTTGGAGCAGAACTTTTGTCAACATCAGTGTATCTGGATCAGGCCCAGGTGTGAAAACCTCCATGGATGGAGGGTCTACAGCTGTGCTTCTACTGTGGTGCTCCCACCTGTTCTTGTGTTGAACGGCCCTGAAAGTGCTGTGATTCATCTGATTGTCCAGTTTGAATATCTCATGCCAGGCTGTTATCTGCTCATGTCACTGTGGACGTGACCTTGGCTCCATCACCTCTGTAGTTTTCTCCAAGCAGAGCCCAGATTATCCCTTGGCCACCGTTTCATGAGAGTGAGAAGTGTGAGCTTCCTGAAGCTTATCCTGTACCTACAGGCCCTAGACTCCCAGTTATCCTGATAATCCTCTGTGCAGCCTCTCCAGATTCTTAAATTAATAGTCCTGATGTATCCAGTTCCTGTTAGAAATCTTATTCCATGTTTTTGGTGAAACTCTTCTATGCTGTACTCTGTCTCTTTGGTTTGGTTTATTGGCTTTTATTTGGGTAAGTGGAGAAAAATGTAAAATGTCAGAAAAATGCTGAGAAACCTTGTGGGAATTTTCTTTAAAACCCATGCAGGTTGAAATTTGACTACTCAAAAAAAACCAAAAACCAGAAAAAAAAACCAACCAAACAAACAAAAAAAAAAACCACCTCACCAAAGCCACCAAAACAACAAACAAAAACCCCCAAGCTTTCCCTGTTAGTTCTCATCTCTATCTTGCAGCCAAAATTCTGCAGTGATCTAATATTTTGAAATTACTAAGATTTCTGAGCAGAGCTTTTGCTTGTCTGTTTTAAAAGTGTTCCAAATAACAACATTAAGTTCAGCACACTGAGGATGAGTGCAAAGAGAAGTTTCAACAGTGAAGAAGTTTTAAAGGCATTTAGACTACACAAAAGCATGAATTGCTTTTCAGTTTCTGCACACAGCAAAACTGGATGGCTTAAAAGATTGCTTCCAGCATGGACTGCTTCAGGGAATATATGACATTTATCAACTGACACATACCAAGATGCTTTATCTATGATTGCTTCTCATCTTACAAAAGTGATATTTCTCTCACATGTACAGGTGCATGAACAAATCTGTATTTTCATGTATTCAACTGTAAAAAATTGCTAAGAAAGATATTTCTTCAGCTGATCATATTCTGAGAGGACCTTGTGTTAAAGTACCCTGTGGTGACCTCAAAACTAAAGAGCCACATGAACCACTTTTCCTGCTCACAGCCATAAGACCATCATTTCCCTCTGGGTTTGACTCTATTCCAAGGAAGACAAAGAAAATATACTAAATTTTGCTTGATCTTTTTCTGTCAGAGAGGAATTAGTCAGCTGAAGGGGAGAGTGCAGAAACTCCTGGACTGTAATTCCCAGTTCTGTTTGCTAATGAGGCCAACAGAGTTATGTCCATGTGCCAGCTGACTTTTTCCTTGTGTGGTCTCCCATGAATGTCAGTATGAAGTCCCTATCAGAATCTTTTTTGCTTAGAAGATGAGATGGTAGATGCTGGGTCAAAAACCAGGGAAAACAAAACAATAAAAAATATTGCTGCAGGAGAATGCAAGAAATGCAAAGACTGAGACTGAGAGTGACAACCAAAGTCCTTCCAAAAAACGTTCTTGTCAGGAATAAACAGAGGGTCCATTACTTTGTTTTAAAATCATTTGGCAAAAAAATCTCCCTTGTACTCAAGCAAAAGCCAGTGCAAAAAGATTCAAAGACAGACTAGAAAACTACAAAGCTAAAATGTCTGACTTTCTGAGAAATTTTGACATTTAAACCTTTGCTTTCATACTAAGTTAGACTGGAATTAAATATTCTTTTAAGTTTCATGAATAATAAAATGGTCAAAATATAACTGAGATTCTAAAACATCTTGACAGATTGATTTTTATTTTGTGTATTTCAATCACTTTCACATATTTTCATGGTGTGTGATTAATGCTGTTCTACATGTTAATGTAGGTGAGTTCTGGAAGCGACTACATGGCTATTGAAATAATTATATTAATTATTTTCCAAATCGCAAAGGACAACTGCTGTTAGTAAAGGTTGAAATATGCTTTTTCCTCTGATGAATCAGAGTCTTCATATGTGGTTTTCTTCATCAAAATGTTTAACATTTTAATACAAATTATTTAATTATATCACAAGTAGAAGATTCTTTAATCTAGATGCTCAGGTATTTCACTACAGGAAACAGGAAAGAAATTGATTATTAGATAGGTTGTTTCAGTCACTGTTAACTAGCAGATGCACTTAATTTTTTTTTTACCAAGATAAAGACTGGAGTAGAGGATACTGAGGGGATACCTCCTATCTGTCCACAGCTTTATGACAAGGGGAAGGGGAGGGACGGGGACTGATCTTTTCTCTCTGGTGGCCAGTGACAGGACCCAAGGAAATGGCCTGATGCTGTGCTAGGAGAAGTTCAGATTGGATATTAGGAAAAGGTTTTTCACACAGAGGGTGGTTGGGCACTGGAACGGGGTGGTCACAGCACCAGAGTTCCAGAAGCACTTGGACAATGCTCCAAAAGCTCTCAGACACATGGTGTGACTTTTGGGGTGTCCTTTGCAGGGCCAGGAGCTGGACTTCAATGATCCTGATGGGTCCCTTCCAAATCAGGATATTCTATGATTCTGTGATTCTATCTTATATTGCATGTCAGCAAGGACGGATGGCATTATTTTGTGATACTATGAAATATGGTAAAAAATAAAAATAAAATCATTGGATATATAGATAAAAATCTGTTATCCTTACTCAGAAAGTTGTGATTCCTATTTTTTTCCCCAGACAAAAAATCCCCCAAATAAATACATGTATTATGCTTTCTGAACCTTTCTCTTCCCCAAATCTTCCATTGGCTGTATTGTTACAGTCTCCTTTGAAAGCAGTAGCAGTTGTGTGTGCATTTATATATTGTCCTAAAGGCAGGAAAGGCACATTTAGCTAATTCCATCAGAAATTTCTTAAAATTCATTAAAAAGAAGAGCCCAGAGCCTGCTTAAAGTATCAGTGTCCTTCTGCAGAGTAAAATGCAGTGATATATGGAAATAAGCTGACCTTGCTAAGGCTGAAGCTGTTGAATGTGCAGTCTCCAATCTCTTTGCATCCTTTTACAGCTATGTAGCTTATGCCTAAGGGAACATTTAAAGGGAATGTAAAAATCTGGTTCCCACCAGAGAGAACAAAATATGTTCAAAGCAAAATTAGGAGTGTAGAGCTTGCAGACAGAAAATGGCATTGTTAGGGAAATCATAGCACATTTTCAATAGAAATCAATTCTCGAAAAAGAGATTGAAAGATGCGTTAATTTTACTTCAATTTAATGTTACAAGCACAACATGAAAATGTCCTGCCTATATGTAACAGTTTCAGTTCCTGTGGATAGGTCAGGATGATCTGGCCTTTTCAAAAACCTACCTACAATTTTATGACAAATATTACCATTATTGAGATTATGAAGAGATCTTTTCCTATTCTGCTCTATTCCTCCAGATGAAAGATTTTATTCCCAAAGATTGACAAAAGTGTAAGTATTTCAGTTTTAAATCAATAAGTTCTTTCTTGTTCATCAAAACCCCAGGTAGCCATTTTTTATTTTTACTTCATCCTCACAAAGGATAAATGGTGAGAAATAAATGTAATACATCTAAACCTTTTTTTAATATTGCTTTTCATGTCTTCTTTGTTCCTTTCCACTTCTTCATTCCTTCTTATATTTTACACAGGAGCAGAAACAAAACTAAATATTAAGGCAGAATATAATTATGTGAGAACAGTTACCAACCCTACTCTTTAAAAAAAAAATAAAATTCTTTTTATGACTCTGAAAATGATGCAAGATGTTGTGATAGACATAAGAACTCTTCCACTATTAGTGTTTAGAAGATAAGACTGGAAATCTGGCTGTAGGTGTTCTTCCTTGAGCACCTAGGACTATACCTGACAATTAAATGCAAATGGCACTCCAGGGTTTAACATTAAAATAAGAATCATCTGTAAATTCAGTTGGCTTGGTTTTGCTTGGGGTTTTAGCTTGGTTTGACTAATTGAAAAAAAGCAAATGGCCCCTTTTAACAAAAGTAATTTCCTTTTGCGTTCAGCAAATCAGGGAGACAACTTTTTCCATAGAATAACAGAAGGTTTTGAATTGGTAGGGACCTTAGAGGTCATCTAGATCCCACTGCCATGGCCAGGGGTGCCACCCACTATAAAAGCTTTCCCAGGGGCCAATCCACCCTGGTCTGGAGCACTTCCAAGGATGAGGCATCCACAGCTTCTCTGGGCAACCTGAACCAGTGCCTCACCACCCTCTTAGGAAAGAATTTCTTCCTAAAATCTATGTTAAATAAAAAACTCTTTTGGTTTTGAAACTACCTCCCCTTGTCCTATCACTATCTGACTCTATAAAAAGTTTCCCTCCCTCTTTTTTTTCCATGCAAGCCCAATACAGGGCGTCACTGAGTGCAAACAAGTGTTTGAGTAAATGCGTTTCATCAAAATAAGGTTGGAAAAAACAGAGACCAATAATTTCTGTTAAAAGTCCTGGATGAATCTGAGACAATTCCTGTTAAAAATGCTGATTAGTGGTTTTGCTCTTTTGAGAAACAACTTTCTAAATGCACTTTCACTTCAGCTGTGGCTGTCAGCTCAATTGTGCATCTGAAAAAGAAATTGTCATTTGGCTTTACCCAGATAACTGTGGTATAAAAGAATCAAAAAATTTGAGCATATAATTTAATTTGCTAACATCATGTATTTCACTTCTTTAGAAAATCATGATTCTATTGTTAATAACCAAGTCATAGGCCTCAACACATCAACAGAATTGAATTAGATAATAAATATTGTAAAACATGTTAAAAACATTAATGCTGAAGTCCAGAACTTCAGAATTGTTAGAACTGCCTCCTTAACAAAGCCAGTGCTAGACAGAGGCAAACCAAACAATTTACAATAACTAAATTATACTAATTATTGTCCCCGAAAAGTCATGGAATTTCTGCTAAAACCTTGCAGAAATGGTGTGAGAGGAAAAATAAATTTAATCCTGATTCCAGTCTTAGCTGTTAGTTTTAGTGCAAATTTAAGGTATAATCATCAGGAAAAAGGTATTTTAATAGACTGTAGGAAGGAGTTGAAAAGCAAGAACAGTAATCCAATAAATAGTAATGAAGTGTGGATTTAAATATGCTTCTTTTTTCAGGTGCTTACACAATTTTCAGGCAATAATTGGAAAAAATGCTATTATATTAGTGCAAATTGAAGCTTATTTTGAAAACCTAGAACCAAGCATCTTTCTCTCCTCCCTTTTAACAAAAATAATTTGGTTCAGATTCTCTATTGCCTTACATAATGTCTTTTTCATATTCCTACCTTTCATACTTGCAAAACAAGTGATGCTGGTGTAGCAATGTTTTTTATTCCTGATACTAATTTCTTCTGTCTGTCAAAAATATTTGACAAAGTTAAATGCCAAATCAATTTGTACTAGAAATTCAGACCTGAATAGCATAGCATAAACAAAAACAAAAAACAAACAAAAAAGTAATTTCTAAATATCACCTCAGGACAGGATTGAAAGTGTATCATCAACTTAGTCATCTACTGCAGGTAGTCTTCTGCCTTCCACAGTTTTTGTGCCTTTTTCCACTTCCTGTCCATGGTGTGTCAGGAGAAATGGAATGAAGAGACATGGGATGAATTTGAAACAGAAAATCTTTGAAGAGCATGTGTGAAAGTTTTATTGAGAGAAATATTTTGCTCTAGTTGATAAAAATCAACCTAATATGCAATAAAAATTTTAAAATATAATTTCAATTATGAGAAAAATTCCCCAGACAGCAGTTATTATTCTTCTGAATCTCTGTTCCTGACTTCCCAATCAGTTCATGAAGAATTGATGTAGAAAGAAATCTATGTCCAGCAGCACCAAAACAGATATAAATGGCACCATTAGGCAGAGATTTTATCCATCCTGGTAACAAGCAGCATCACTAGATGAATCTTTCCCAACTATTCAATGACCAAAATGATATTTATGTAATTTACATTTTGCCCTTGTATAGGGTTTTATAAGTATTTAAATCTTAGATGCCGTCACACAATCCCAGGCCTTTGAGGGCTATAGTGAATATTGATATTATGTTGGGTGAGTTGGTGCTGGTCAGGTCACCAGCTGTCCCCATCTGCCCTGAGCAATGCTGGCACCCCCTTCCCTCTCTCAGCTGGAACATTCACAGTGTCAGGAGACCAAAAGTTCATGGCTTTGTCACAAAACTCTTCTTGCTCTGAGTCATGTGTCTACCTGGAAAACACTGACTCTCAGTCTCCATCTGGGCTCCTCATGAAAAAAAAAACAAAAACTTAAATAATCACTTGCACAGCAGTGTCTCAAATGCCATTATGCATTGTCACAGTCTCCTGTATGTTAAAGCAACATTTGCTAGCCCAACAGGAGCCATTCTGACAAAATTTCTGAACAGGGCACTTTGGGCCAATCTTGTGCAATCCAGAGCTGTTCCATTCCCATGGAAAAGTGCAGTCTGTGACATACTTTCTCCTGCATCATAAAGAGACAATGTAAACTCTCAACATTAGTCACACAGGCTGGGGTTACACTATATTTTCCCTCATGGTACATCCCAAAACAATCCTCTTATCTTTTCTCCTGAACTTTGCAGTTCCTTTACTATAAACTCAGTGTGTGACCACAGAGTATTTTACATCAGACTCAGAAAGTTTTCCCTACAACGCTCAAAGATATTTTTTTTGAAGAATGAGGATTCTCTATTAATGGTCTCCCCTTCCCTGCTCTTGCTGCTCACCAGGCTGTCTCTTTACTCTTTTTAAATCTTATTCCTTTACTCTTGCTTGTGTTTACTCATATAATTACCTTGTTGTTGAACTGTGTTTATCTTCATGTCAGCATCCCAGAAGAAATTTTCAAGTTTGCATTTGGTACAATTTATCTTATTTGATTTTGGAGATATTAGAGACACTCTGACTAGTTCTTGTCTCTTCCAGTTTCCATAGGAGCCTCATTTCCCTCCACTCCTCTCTTCTGCTTCAAGGTGAGCCTTCACATAAGCACCAGAAGATGACTTGTATGAGTGCTAGCAAAACTCCCAGCACCATCCAAGGTCTGTTCCTATCTGTGGGGACACTTTGGTGCTTAATGACTCAACCTCAGAATCATGTGAGAGAAAAGAGCCAACAATGCATCTGGACACTGCATAGAAAGATGCTTTGCTGCCTGCATCTGCCCAGCCACCAATTGGGCATCTCAGAGTGCTGCCCACACCCAGTCTGTGCCCCTGTATCCAGTGTATGCCCTTGTCCTGTCAGGAAGACAGAGACCTGATCCCAGCTAAACACAGGACATGAGCAGACACTGGCAGTGACCACAGCGAGCATGGAGTGCAGTCTTGAGCATCACAGTGGTGAGGGCAGCCTCTGGGTTACAAATTAGATCTATCAAAAAACAGATGAACCTTTAATGGGAATAATGCCTGGGCCACCTGTGATGGATTGTCACCTTCCTGGCTCCCTCTTACAGGCTGTGTTTCTCCTGCCAGATGAGAGCCAGCAGGGATTGTCTCTGTGACAGTGCTTATGGTGTGGATTGGCTCAGGTGGGTGGTGAGGACAAGGAAAGACATAAATCTGGATTGCAGAGGGTTCGAACAAACAAAATGACACCTTGGGCTCTAAGAACTGGTGACCCTAGAGAGAAGCAGCTGAGGTGTTGGTGAAAGAGCCAGCACACCTCCAGCAGTGGCCGGTGTTTGGATGATTTGTGGTGGCCTGAAAAGCAGCAGCTGCCAGATGCAGCTGTATTCCCATTTCCTTCGGTCTGCTGGTTTAGGCTGCAGGGCTTCCATTTACAGGATTCCTTTTTTCCTTTCTCGTAGCCACAGGGGAGCTTATCAGATAAAAGAATTTGGTGGAGTGACAAAGACTGATTAACACTGAGGTGGAATGGGATTTTTATTTCTACCTTCATAAACACCTGAGTGACACTCAGATGTGTGTGACTGTGGTTTTATCAATAACAGTTTATATGAGACGGGCTTGAACTACAACATTTTGTATTTAAACATCTAAATCCTGGGGGACTTGAATCTTAACAATATTAGGTAAAGGAATCAAATGCTGTACTATTTCATCACCAGGGAACAGCTGTAATAAACAGGAAGTGTTTCAGCGAGAGATGACAAAAGCTGTGCAACAAGATTTGGGGGCATTCCAAGAGATAATTCCACCTAAATTAAAGTCAATAGGTGGAATTTTGACTGAGAAAATTAAGATGGTAGAAGGCATATTTCAGATTACTGGCCCAGTTCTCTTCAGCATCTGTATTAACTTGGACCTGGGTCTCAAGTAATACAAAGTTTGCTGAGAACACTAAATTGGGAGGAGCTGTTGAGTCCCTCAAGGTCAGGGAGGCCCTTCAGAGACCTGGACAAATCAAAGAAATGGGCAATCACCAACAGTATGGAGATTAACAAGGGCAAGGGCTGGATCCTGCAGCTGGGATGGGGAGCCCTGGATGTACAGACAGACTGGGGAACGAGAGGCTGGAGAGCAGCGCTGCAGAAAGGGCCTGGGATCCTGGCTGATGGCAAATTGAACATGAGCCACAAGTGCCTTGGCAGCCAGGAGGGTCAACCCTGTCCTGAAGCATCAGCACAGCATCACCAACCTGGCAAGGGAGGGGATTGTCCCGCTCTGCTCTGCACTGGGCTGGCTTCACCTCCACTGCTGGGGGCAGTTTTGGGTGCTACAATACAAAGACCTTAAACCATTAGAGAGTGTCTGTCTAAAGGAAGGCTACGAAGATGGTGAAGGGTCCAAAGGAGAAGCCATATGAGATGTGGCTGAAATAATTTTCTGTGGCTGAAATCATCATCTGTTCAGCCTGGAGGAGAGTGAGAGGAGACCTCATGTCTGCAACATCCTCATGAGGGGAAGCAGAGGGGAGACACTGATCTCTTCACTCTGGTGAGTAGTGCCAGGACTTAAGAAGACAGCATGAAGTTGAGTCAGGGGAGGTTTGGGTTGGAAATCAGGAAATTATTTTTTCCCCAGAGAGTGGTTGCACCCTGGAAAAGGCTCCCCAGGGAAGTGATCACAGCACCAAGCCTGACAGAGTTCAGTAAGTGTTTGGACAATACCCTCAGACACATGGTGGGATTGTTGGGGTGTCCTGTGCAGGACCAGGAGCTGGGCTCAATGATCCTGATGGATTCCTTTCAACCCAGCTCATTCTGTGATTCTATGATCTGATTGCTCTTTTCCTCGTGTTTCACTTTGTAATGGAGGATTAAAAGGGAAGTGATGAAATTACAGCTGCTTCTAAAATCTGAGTAAGAAAATACCTCCCTGGGGCTTTAGGGACATCTCTTCTTTATACATTCAAGGCTAAATTTTTGAATGCAGCAGATTATCTATTATTTTTATTATTATTACAGAATAACAAGCTGAGGCCTCACTGGAATCCAAATCCTGATATTTAATCAAAGACTTGGATAACAAGCAGGCTGCAGGTTTTGCAGTTTGGGCTAAGTAGGACCTTGAGAGGGTAAGTAACAGTGCCTGTTTTCATTACTATGTGGCATGTGTGGATGAAGTGATCCACAAGAGACCATTTAGATGTGTGACGGGTGTTTAATCCATTTTCTGCAGGCCTTGGTAAAGCTTTCATCCAATATGGCATGTCAAGGATGAAATTCCTTGGTGGAATTTCTGCTCCTGCTTCTGCCAGCAGTCTTTTGTTCATGCTTCTGCCTGTTGCTCACAGGCCTAATTGGGAAGCAAGGGCCTATTTATGATGAAACTGCCATCTCAGATAGGGCTAAAGGAAAATTTCAAAGTTCAAAAGCAGCTGATTGGAGTCAGTTCACATCTCCTCTGTGCTGGAAGACAAAAGAAGGATGAAATTTGCATGCACACACATGGGTGCTTACACCAAGTACAAAAGCAATACTTCTCCTGAGTTCTCATTTTTTAAACCAGAAGCTTGTATTGACACCTCTTTTCTATGCTATAAATAAATACATAAATAAGTAAATACAATTTTTTGGTCTTCAGAGTTCTGTGTTAAGGGCCATTTGACATAACATAAACCCACTTTTTTTCTTTTTCTAATTTGCCTTTTTTTTTTTTAAATTATTTTTTACCATATCTTCCATAGCTAATCTTAGAGACATAATCTATGACGACCCATAGGAAGAAAAAAAGGCATTCAGTATTTTTTATCTTTCACATTCCTCATCTATTTTCCAATGCAGACTTAAACCATCTTTTTCAGCAGGATTCATTTCTGACCACAAGGTTTCTCAGTGGTCGCTGGCAGATGTGACATTGCCATCCCCCTTGTGTCATTTCAAGATGCTGCAGCACCACAGCTGAGGCTGGCTCTTAACAGAAATTATGTTGATGGTATTAGGAACTGGAATAAGCACCAGAGTGAAAGGTTAGAAGTGTTCAAAGGCAAAATTTGGCATAAATCTTAGAAAGAATGAACTATATAAAGCTTTAATGGCTTTAAGCAGTTAATAGGAATTTAATTTTCTGGCCATCCTCCAGAAAGTGGATGCCTGACGTTGAATACTTTGGCCTAAAGTTAGATAAACCAAAGCATTTAATCCAAATGATCCCTTGCTTCATTCTTACTATTCTTTTTCTGCCATTAATTTCCACGAAATTTGCTTGCCAAAACTATACTGGAAGACAAGATTCAGACATTGTAGGTAAGGCTAGAGGAATTATTCATATAATTTAGCAAATGTGACTGATGGCAGAATTTTCCATCAAATAACTTATTTGCAAATTGGTGACTTTGTGTTCACAGCTGAAATCCATCTGTGTGCAAAAGACCTCAGAGAAGATTTATGTGTCACTTCCATCTCAGTTAAAAAAGCATTTTGAGGACTCTTGTGGGACTAGGAAGATGAATAGGCCAAGTTCTGACCTGCTGCACAGGGGTAAGTTTTATCCTTCCTGACTGGCTAAAATGATACGAACCTTAAATAAAGCACATATTGACATTGTAAGACACTATTAAAGTCCTTGGTGTACCATGGTGATGAACCATGACCAAAGTACTCCTGGGGTTGTAATAATTCATTACTGAAATAGCTTCCTTCTAATGACTAAGGCTGACTGTGTCAGAGAGCTTGGACTTCTAACCCCAAGGCTTGTTATATACCATTAAATAAATCTCACTCTCTGATCATTCACCTACTCTATCAAAGGTCATGAATCATAGCTGACAGCAAGATTTGGATAGGTACCTTTTAAGAATCTCCCTGGTTAGGGGATGAAGCTGCTGTTAGGCAAAGCTGGTCTTGTACTCCCAAAGGAGTGACAGGTACACATGAATGGTACTGAGAAATTCCTTCCAATCCACAACTGAGCCAACTGTCCTCTAAATGTTTTCCTTGCATTTCTTATTTTCATTTTTATTTTTCTTTTGATTTTGGAAATAGACAAACAGTTGCTCTTTCATGTGAATGCCAACTTCGAGGGAACACAGTCAATTCTTCCTCAATGTGTTTAAATCTGTCGATCTTGAACTGTTTCAAGCTCTGCCAGGATGTGCCATGATAGGAAATGGAGGGCTCATCCTCCCTCAGGCACCACCACTGCATGTTACCTTGGAGCAGAGGGAAGTGGGCATTAGTTCCATTTAAGAAAGTAGAAAGTGGAAGGTGGATGTCTCCCACTCTGGGTCAGTGCTCTAACTTCTGCATCACCAGAGAAAAGCACTTCATGGAGCACTCAAGCTGATCTTCTAAATCAAAAGTGACAGCTAGCACCTTATGAGTATCTCCGATTTTTCAGTGTATATTTCATACACTCTGGAAATACCCTAGATTAGAAATGCTCTGAGCTTTCACAGGACACTGGTCTTGAAAGAATCAAGACTCATGACCTTTGGTCCTGATCCCGTAAACTTTTCTGGTCTGCATACAACCCCTCTGACATAATTAAAGTTATTGGCAGAAATGAACTTCATTTAAACCATCCCGTTAGAGCAAATGTGAACCTCCCTGACTAAACTACCAACATTTGCCTTTGAAATAAACAGGCAAATAACCATTAAAGTCTTTAAATGTTTATTTGCATTTTTCAAAATGTAATAATCTTCATGCACTGAAACAGATGGACCATGGAAATTCATGCATGAAAACAAATAACCCTTTCTTCACCAGTATCTAGAAATCACAACGCCCACTGATCACTGAATTTCTATTTTCGTGAAATAGTCCTTAAATTAAAGATGACCCAAGGTTTGTTTTTTTTGAATGTACTTAATTTCACTTTGCATAAGATTAATTTTACTTAATTAGTAAGTAAAGAGAATTAAGATTTAGTGAAGATTTTTAAAAATATTTGTTACAAAACATTTTAAGGTGTGACATTATGATAAAGCAATGAACTGGATTAAAGAGTGGTATAACCAGAATGAAAGAGTAATTTTTCAGTATAGAAAGTACTTTAACTGCCCTGGCTTTTTTTTTTTTTTTTTTTTTTTTTTTTTTTTTTTTTTTGCTTAGTTTATTTAGTACTTACTATCAGAGGTGGTGAATTAGATAAAAGTGAAGGTGATAGGAAGGTAAAAGAGGAAAAGAAGCACAGGGGGATACATGGCAAGAAGAGTTTGCCAAAACTATTTCTGATTTTCTTCACAACTTCAGTGTCCAATGTGGGTCAGATCACTCTGGGAAAAAATGTCTGATGAATTAGACCATCGAACAGCTTCTAGTCTTCTTTCCAATAAACCAGTAGTTAGAACATGCCATAAAGAGATTAAATATTCCAATTATTCTCTTTCCTCAGAGAAAGTTCAATTATGTGTATACTATAACCGTTAGGCTCTGGCAAAAGGTGAACTGCTGGAAGCTCTGTTGGTGAACCTCTCCCAGAGTTTTGGGTAGCTAACACTTTACTGATCTGACTCCTCAAAATATGTGGGCACCAGAGTATTTCATCTGAGGTTCTGTGAGAGTATTGTCAACTACAATAACCTACCCAACCCAGGCTTTCATTTTGCAAAAAAACCCAATGAAACATTTATATGCTTGTTTAAATGCTAATCAGTTTTTGTTTAGCAGCCAGACCAAAATATTAATTATTCCTACAACCCTACTCAAGGACAAAGATCCTGTTGATGAGCTTCAGAGGGACTTCATCTTACATAAATGACTTATTAAATGGCAAATGAAATTCTGTGCTAAAAAAAAAATAAAGCACAGGGACCTCTTAAATCACTTTTCAAACCTTGCAGCATTCAAGACTAGCAGAAGTGGATGAAGAAAGGAGAAAAATCTTTTTTAAAATTCTCTCCTCAACATTCATCTGCAGTAAAAATGCTTATATTGAAATGCACAAAGAATAAGGTTGCAGTATTTCAGATCATATTATAGTCCCTGCCTGTGTTCTGTATAGTGGCCTGTCCTATGTGATCTCACCTAAGGTACTATATGGCATTGGTGGAACATTTCTCCAAGAAAGACAATTCAAAACAAGAAGGGATTAAAGGAATCACCAGGATTAATAAAGGATATAGAAAGTCACCTCAGTGAAAAAAGAGAAAAATCTTATAAGATTATGAAGGAAATAAATAAGAACCAACTTCTTAAAAGGAAAAAAATAGAATTAATACTGATTAGTACCATGATTTTTCTCTGTTTTCTCTGACTGATGTTACAAATAAAGTACATTACTTCAGCCTACAATGCATGTTTACACCTTTTGACACACCTAGGAAAAATAAAGTGGCTTAAGTGATTTATATGATCAGTCATCCTTTTTCATGCAACAGTTAATTAAACTTGTGATTTTTTTCCACAGAAAAGCTGTTTAAGATACCAGATTTGACAATATCCTCAAAGAAATGTGTATGCTCAGACTACACAGGTACCAACACTTACAGTATCTTAGGTTTTGAAGAGACAGTATGTGTGATAATGACTGTTTGAAAAAATGCATTTGCACATAATTTTCTACTGCAAGTTTTCAACACTTTCTTACATGTAAACCTTAAAGATGGATGTAAAGTTGCAATGAAACACCCCTAGATCTCTTTTTCCTGGTCTTGCTCAGAATTGATTTTTCTCTCCTATTTACTTCTGACTTCTATTGCTCTGAGAGTATAATCTAATTATACATCTTGCAGAATATCCCAGTTATATTTTGTGAAAGTAATTAACTGCATTCTCAACTTTTCTACATTCACTCTTTAAGAAAACCAGCTATGGCTCATTATCAGTCTTTTTCTCCCCCATCTTCTCTGGAAATCAGAGGTAGCTTGGCTTTCCCTGATACACATCTGCTGGTCACATTGCTGATGAGCAGAAGATAGCCACTGTCTATTAAATGAATAGCTAATTTTCATCAAGACCTTGGTATATAAAATATTCATCAGGGCGTGAATAAATTGCACATTTAACCATCCAGAAGAGAACTTATTAACAGTGAACAGACCTGAAATATAAATGGAATGCTATGGAACCTGAACACTTGGAAACATTTAATAGTCAGTGAATTATCTTTTCCTCCTATCATCAGAGATATGAGAATATTATAGCACCACCTTGCTTTACCTCTACCATAAAATTAATTACCTTTCAATAGACGCCATTTAATTGCTTACAAAACTGATCTGACTTTCCAGCTTTTTTAGCAACCTGTATGTCATCAACAAAAGTGCTTAGAATAAATTACCATTTTTCCATATCCTTCATATAATCACAAAATTAAAAGTAAATAGCTGGCCCAATGTATTTTGCCAAAAGCAGTAGATATATCTCAAAAATACACTAGAACGCTGTACACACATAGGGACTTTAACATTTTTCTTTTAGAAAGAACACATGTTTTGGGTCTGAGGGTGGTCCCCAGTAATGCTTTGTAGGGTTCACAGATATCAGGGCAAAAGTAGCGGAAAATAAAGAGCGGGTATGACGACCATGACTTAGCAACATAAAACACTTTAATAATAATCAAAGGACATGTGGGATGAGGCCCAAAATTCCAAATACAGTAACTGAACAAGGTCTCTTTAGGAGCCAGTGGTTGAAGACAAAGATAAAGGGAGGTCTAGGGTATAAACACGGGGCAAGAGAGGGGGTAGAGTTGAGGTTGGGGTCCCATGGGTATAGGGGAAAGTGGTGCAGAGATGGAGTAAGGGAACGTAGGGTCCAATGGGGTAGGTTGGGTGGAGCACTGCATCAAATGAGGGCCAATGGGGATACAAGGAAGGGAGAATATGCTAGGAACTGGGAGTGGTGATAATTAATTGGGAAGTGGGAGTTAGGAATATGTATGAGGTATTAACATAGTCAACCCCATAACTCTTCAGAACTTTTTTCTGGGGTCATCACAACTTAAACAAATGCCTCTTGAGGTTTAGGGTTGGGGTGTAATTCTTCTTCATTGACGGTCATCTCACCTGGAATACTGGTCAGGCTGACTCCCACACACACGGTCTGTAATATTCTGACACTGTTGAATCATTAGGCTATCATTCCATAAAGGCCACTGTTCTGAACTAAATGATGTTGAGGAGCTTGGTAGAATCTTGTGGATTGAATGGTTTATAGAAAGAGACATTGTGAGCAATTCCATGGAAACATTCACAGTGGAAAATGAAAGAACGGAATGGAATGGAATGGAATGGAATGGAATAGAATAGAATAGAATAGAATAGAATAGAATAGAATAGAATAGAATAGAATAGAATAGAATAGAATAGAATAGAATAGAATAGAATAGAATGATGAGATGATAGATGAGATGAGATGAGTTGGAAGGGCCTTCAACAACCATCTTCCAACTGCCTGACCTATTAAGATCTGATCAAAAGATAAAGCAGGTTGATAAGGGAATTGTCCAAGTTCCTCTAAATGCTGACAGGCCTTGTGCATCGACCACATCTCTAGGAAACTTGTTCAGTGTTTGGCCACCTTCTCTGTGAATAAAAGCTTCCACATGTCTAGACTGACCCCGACCCCCCCCCCCCCCCCGATGCAACTTTGAGCCCTTCCCATGCATCCTATCATGGGATACCAGGGGGAAGAGCAGCTGTTCTGCAGCTATATAGAATAATAAATTCACCAAAATACATTACTACACAAATAATTGTTCATGCTGAGTAGCCTCACAAACCCTGTAACCCCCTCCTCATCCCCTCACAAAATGATTAGTGTGCATAAAATTGTTTCTGGATAAACATTTTGTTACCCAAAATCTGGGTGGGAAAATAAAACTCTCAGAGAGAAAATTTTTACTTGATCCTAATGTGAAACACTACATGTTATTTTAGCTTTCTACAACTTTTGGTTATTTAAAAATGAAGACAAAATCACTTCAAGCTACTTTATTCAAAAGCAGGTTAAAATGCCGAATTCCTTTTATAGATTTCTGAGATTTTTTTTTATTATTATTTATCTAAAATAACTAATTGAAACTACTGTGACTCTTAAAACTGCCTATTGACTTTCCATAATTATCTCACTATTTCCTTTCTCAGAATTACATAAGTAGGATTAGTCTTTGACCTACATATTTACATAGTACATGTTTTGGTTTTAAACTCTGTTTTTAAAGCGTTTGGGCCCAAAACTAGGGAGTCTATTTTAAACCAAACCAGTACAGGGGTTTTGTCTAAAATCACCTGTATTTAAATGCATCATTCTGATGCTTATGATTAACTTTTGCACTCTGTAAATTGTATCAGCAGGAAGTTGTATGACAGGATGTTGCCAAATGCATTAAAGGGAGTAACAGTGCTGGCTTTACTGGAGGTGAATTGTTGTTGTACTGGGTTTGCATGGGCAGGCTTTGGGTAACTAAAAGGATGCCTGGTAGCTGAAAACAAACTTTTTTTTTTTTTAAAGTGAGGAATTAGAACAAATTTTGGACATGAGGCTAAATTTTCACTCTTTTCACAGTAGTGCCCTTTGCTTAGCAATGCTGCAGCAGCAGCTTTTGGAGGATGGTTAGAAATAAGATTGTCCTAGCCCTGGCTCTGACCATGCTCTTCAGTTCATTTCTGCAGGTAGCTTGAGGACTAGAACTGCTCAAGTTGAGTATGTGTCAGAATCACAGAACAGTCTGAGCTGGAAGGGACCCATCAAGTCCAACCATATAGGAAACAAAGCTGTGATCTTGGCTTTTTTAGCACCATGCTCTCACCAGATGATCTGTCAGACCACAATCAACTAGTTTGACTTCATTCTTCTGCCTTGATTTTTTAAAACTCAGGAACAAGCTGCTTATCCCTTCTGGTCATCATCAAGGATACTCGTATTTCAAATTTCCAGCGATCCCAGGCACAACTCTGTTTTTTGTAAGACATGAGGCCATGGCCAACTCACCTCCACAGTCACAACAGAACTCTCACATCCATCTTGATTAAGCTTCCAGAAACCAAGTGTTCCTTACAGGTCAAGGAGACAGACCTGCGCTGCTGAGTGGTTTAAGTGTGCCAGGGGACCAACCAAGCTGTCTCATGAGGGGCAGCAGTGATACAATTCCCTGGAAATCAGCAGTATAGTGAGCCCTGGAAACTGTTGCCCATGACCATTGCTGATGCAAAGCGCATACTTTTCTTCCTCTAAAGAGTACCCACATCATTTTGGAGAATGGGATGCTGCAAACCACTACACACAGATAACAGGAAACCAGAATAATTCTGTTTATTTACATGCATGGCATGATGACCTCACTCATGTGTCCTGTCCATCTCACTCCTGGACCGTCCCTTCCCACTCCCCAGTCTGATAGTGCCTGATGGCACTTTGCAAGCACAGGACCCCAGGGTAACAGAGAAAGAATTTAGTAGGTGCCAAAGATCCAGCCAGGAGAGAGGCAGATTGCTCTGGGAGGGCTCAGTCTGACCCCTAAAGAACAAAGACTACAGAATTTCCTACTCCCTTCCATCTATGTGTCTAGACACAGGAGTACAAATGCAAACTTGCTCCAGTCATGCCTTATCCACTTCTCAGTGACAGGATATCACTGCCCTGACCTTGTCATATTTCTCTAGGAACTAGACTGACTTTTGTCTGACTCAGTTTATTTGAAGTCTTCACAAGGAATGGGATTGGCACATGTTAAAATGCTTGGGACATATCTGGAAAAACATATCATCACGCTAACATAGGTGTCAGGATGAATCATCTCCCACAGAAGGCTTTCCACAGCCCACACCACCGCTGGGGTGATGAGCCATGCTCCTCCTTCACTCCGAGTCAGCACCTCAGCACAGCTCACACTAATTGCAAGGGTGGAAAGCAGCACAGCCAGAGCTCTGGAATATTGATCGGCTGTGACACAGCTGTGCCTGGGCCTGGAAACCACCCCTCTGAGGTCCCACTGCTTCTTTGCTTCTCGTCCTGGGGGGGCAGCTAAGCCATTCTTAAGATCATTCCTTTGACTTGTCCTCAGACTCATTCTTCCCACTGCTGTACCAGAGAGGGAGGGAAGCTCCTGCCTGTGTCTTACTGATCCTGACTTCTAGATAGAAAGCTTCGACAGGAGAGCAGGGAGTGAGTCCTGAGGATCTACATTGGGTCCATTCTCTGCAGCATAAGAGCTTCTAAAGAGTTCATTTGACTCAGTGGATATTTAGATGACTTTCACTGTGCATTCATCACAAGACAGAGATGGAATACCTAATATTAAGGAATATTCAATATTAAGGAAGCCACCTAAGTTTCAACAGAACTAGTAAATCAAATTTGCCTGGCAAGATTTTACTGTGATTTAGTTCCCCTAAGTAAAAGGCATATAACTTCCTCCCACTCCAATTACTTCATTCTCTTTAATTACATGTGGAAAAAACCTGAAATTCCATATATTTTCTTTTAATAAATTGATACCTCTAATTTTTTTGTTTCCATTTTCTTTATACATGATAAAGAAAAAAAACACCCTTGTTTAGCTTGCTTTCCTGTAATTTGCCATACCACGTTTTTGTCTCTGTTCTTCAGAAATTATCTTGCTATTTTTAAATTCTCATTGATTTTTTTAATACCTTTTGTTACACATCTTTTCATATATATATATATTAATCATAACATGTCTACACAGGATTCAAGATAAGGGTTTCTCACTGACTTATGTGGTGACCACAGTAAAAGAGAGATACAGAGAGGACACTTGTATTTTCAGAAAGATATATTTTAGCTGTTGCCAAATGGCTTCAGCTGGACAAGCCAGGAGCTATGGGGGCAGATTTTGAGGTATCACCAGGTTCCACTACTGAGAATCTGGACTCCTTTGTGCCCTCTAATTATTTCACAATACATGTGAAGCTTCACAATGTGATTTGGAATTGGAGCTTCAGTTGTCATGCCAGCACCATCACTGTTTTTTCCTTCCCTTTTCCCCCCAGTTGATTTTCATCTCACAGATAGACAGGAAACAGAGAGGGAAGCAGGGGAAGAAAAAGGAAAAAAAAAAAAAAAAAAAAAAAGATCATTTTTAATTCTCCATCTGTGTGGGGCCACAGAAATGCCTTAAGCTGAACACAACAGACTGAAAAATGAGTGGGAAGAGATTATCAGAAGCCTGGCAAGAGGAGAGTGCAGTTGGTGGTCAGGTGAAGGCTGCTTTGGAGGATAAGCAATTTGTGTGTTATCACTGCAAGAGAGAGAACAGTAGCTCCCTACACTGAAAGGAGATTAAAAGTAACAATAGTCTTTTCTGTACAGCATAGGCCAATCTGTTATATACATGGGAAGCTGAGAAGCTGCTTAGAGCTGATGTTTGTTTAATTTTCACCTGCACCCACTTGAACTGTGTAAATGACATGGTGCTTTGCAGAACATATGCATGCTTCCATGTGGCACTGATTTGTGAAACTGTGCCCAGCTAATCTAGCAGTGCAAGTTTTGCTGTGAGAACAAAAGAAAACACCCCTCTCCCACTCTGGGTAGCCTTGTGGTTCCAGAAAAGAATGAGGAAAAGTTATTTGGCTTTTTATTTTGTCGTTGTTGCTGCTGTTCAGGTTTGTTTTCTTTTCTTTTAAAATCAATAGTGATAGGTAGTTTATAGTAAAAAGGGGGGAGTACTACAGAATAAAGGACAAAGTAAAAGTGACCTCAGTTTGCTAGAGGAAAAGTTAGGAAACTCAAGCATTGGTTCAGTTTAGACCAAGATAACTAACACCCTTGATGAATCAGTGTATCACATGCACTGTTTTGGAAGAAAGAGAGTGATGGAGGAACACTACAGTCAGGTAGCCAATACAAGAGTGAAGATATAGGGATACAGAACTGGGTTTTTTTGCTGCTACTGATTTTATATCAGCATATATGTTAATGATTTTGTATAAAGAATGTTATTTCCTCTGGCTTGAAAGGTACTAAGTACAAATTATTGATATTATTGTACTGAGGTGATGGAATTTTGTTATCCTACTTTCAAGCCAGTTTCACAAACATGGCTGAATAGGCATCTTAGCTGTGTAAGCAGAAAGTTCTGTGCTTTCTGAGGGTCTTTTGTTTGCTAAACAGTGGCACAGGGCAGACCCAGGAAACCTTTCTGTTGCTTTCTTTGCCGAGTCACAGCATTTCTCAAAGTACAGGCTTGTAAGAAGATGTAAGCCAGCATATACTAATTACTCATAATTTAATAATTGCACATTGTCTTTTTTAGCTGAATAATTGATTTCTCATTCCAGCTGTTCTGCTGACTGTAGTCTATGTTACAATTACTGTTCACAGGCTGCTCACTGTTTTTATCCTGTGGATATGATGGATGTTGTATGATGGCTTCAACTCTGTTCATTTTTTTTCTTTCTATTTTTGGGTGGGTTGTTTTTTTTGTTTTTTTTCACAGCCGCTTTTGAAACAAAAGAAATTTTAAGGATTGCACAGTGGAACAGTTGCATGAAGCAGAGTTTAACTATCAATTACCTCATCATCCATTAACAAAGGATCTGGGATTCATTTCCCCTATAGTACCCAAGTCCCCTTTCTGTTAGTAAATCCTGGAGAAGCTTTGTAGAGGAAATATGTTCCCTGTCACACACATACATACAATCATGCATTCTCCTTCCTTTTAAATCAGAAATACATTTTTCTTTACAACCAGCTTAATATACAAGTTTTTTTTCAAATGCAGTCACCAAACACATAATGTTGGAAATATTTTCAGTTCTATTTTTTCCCCTCTTTTTCAACAGTATTTAATTAAGAAAAATCTATAGTTGTTGTTTGGGTTTTGGATTTATGGATTAATAAATCTAGTAAGGATTTCTCTCTGCTTTATGTAAGTTAAACATCTGATACTGATATATCCTTTTCCAATCTGTGAATCAAACTCCATGACAAATCCTTTTGTCCATGATATTCTGACACTTCTTTTGATCCAGGCTGTCATCATCTATTAAATTATCATCTCTGTATTCTGGGTATTTTAGTCAAACAGGAAATTCATTCCATGACATCAGGAGCTGTAGTCTAGTGGACTGACTGGCTTGTGAGTTCACTTAAAGCATTTCTAAATGGAAATTTTCTGGCAAAATATTTCTTTTTAATATATTTTCTGTTGCTCCTGTTTTTCATGAAAAAAAAATGAAATTTTCAGTCAGAAAGATACTTTTTTTATAAACCCTAAAAACACTATCTACTTTTGAAAAGGAAAAAATTTTAAGTAATGTATTTTCAAAATCATTGCTTATTTAAGACAATGGGAAATTTTCATTCACACCTAACACATCAATGACAGTAAGAAATTGTTCCTTAATTATACAATTGACAGACTTTCATATAAAGGAATAACAGAGAACATGAACTTCATCCTGCTGATTTACACTACACCCATCTTCAGAAATACTTACATTTAACAATGTTCTGCAATTGCTTGACTCTTGTCTTGCCTTTGCAAAGTAAGCAATACTGCTCGTAGAAAACTTATCAGAGATGTTGGAATTAAACCAGAAACACTCTGATTCCATCTGACCTCCAAAAAAATGCAGGTGCCCTCAGTGTCTGGTTTTATATCAACCTGTTAAAACAAGCCACTGAAATATGTCTCGTTTTAAAACTCAGAAATCTGAGAGAAAGCTCTTGCTACAGGGTACTGTTGCTGAAACCAGAGCAAACCAGGGTTAATAAAATGAAGGCACCAAACGCAAAAACAAACCCCCTTGTCATGGTTTGCTCACAATCTCTCTCCAGCACTGAAGCTGAGTTGGCCACATGGCCGCATTAGCCATTCCATCAAGGTCAAGAATCCCAAATGAGTTGCTATGGGAAACAAATTACTGAGGTGTCAGCTGGAGCTGAAGGTTTAGATATGAGGGAACTTTACCCATTATATGCTTGAAAGATTTCCGGAACAACAGAAGCTGGGAAAGAGCATACTGGTAATAACAGGACTGGGAAAGCAGATGTTTCACTGACCTTTGCTCCGTGAATTCGGACTCCCCATTTGCCAGCATGCCTGAGTGGACCAGAAAGGAATTGCAAATAAGGTGGGCTCTCCTGAGGCACAAGTAAATAATTTTTTTAAAAAAAATCAGATATCAAGTGCTGTTTTTGCGGAGATAGGTAAAAGAAACTCAAAAGTTCCTGAAACCACCTGGAACTCGAGCCATCCTAGAGAGACAGCTCACTTTTACTACATCATTAATTTCAGGTGAAGGAATTGAAGGCCAGAGAAGGGGCAACCTGCCACAGAGTTAAATCCCCCAACAGAACCCATTTTTATTCACTCTGCTCACTTGCTAAATGGTCACTGTGAACATGACCTTGGCTAGAATTGTTTGTGGAAAGTGAACAGGGAGGACTGGACCTCCTATCCAACACTGACATTTGTCTTTGTGAAGGCACTTTGCTACTCTTTACTCCAGAAAGCTTACCTCCAGATTTGTAAGAACTGGAATACTTTCAGATTCCACCAAGCAGTATTTTTGACAAAATAAAAAAATGTATGCTAATATATATATACGCAGGTTTGTTAAGTAAAATTTGGGTAAATCTCTCTCTCTCCTAGTTTGAGAATGCTGATCCAGCTGCTCACTCAGCAGCTATGGGATGGTTTGCAGACAGTGGTGCTATCACCAAAAAAAAAAAAAAAAAAAAAAAAAGAAAAAAAAGGTACCTTGTCTTTATCACATATTTGTTTAAATTTTCTCATTTATTTACCTTTTTCTCCATTGAAGATCTTTACTTTATATCCGGGAACAGGAAAGAGACTTCTTTTTCTCTAGTGAGATAGAGGAAGAAACATCTGCTCTTGAGACTCACACTGGATGTGACTACTGGGTAAAAAAAAAGGCATAATTAATTTCCATTAATGAAGACATTTAACTACATACACAACACAAAAATCTGGCCTACTGTTTCCTTGACTTCAGGATATTTTTCCCATGGACTGTTTTTTCTTCAACCAATTGTTCCTACTATGGCTTTACATTTGAGGGTTCCTTTTTAAATGTGTTAGAGATGAGGCTGGGAGAAAGAATTAGGCACAAACTTCTGTTTGTTAATCCCTTGCATCATTTCTACAACCTCTGCCCTATTAAAAATCTTGAAAAGAGACATGTTTGGATTATTCTTCATAGAATACTTTAAACAAAACAAAAACCTAAAGACCTGTTTAGGAAGTCTTCATTTTCCCATATCTGCATCTGTATTTATACATTATAGCCAGGACCTCAAAGTTCAGATTATTCTCAATATAAATGTATAACATGAGGATCAGGAGATATATTTTTATAAAGGACAAAGGAATAGGCAGTGAAAATTTTTCCACATCTGTAATAATGCACTACTCCTCTCCAAATATTTTTCCCTATGTTATTTGTTGGATTGCAGTGATCTAGAGTGAGTTAAACCTGGATATTACATTTTATCATGGCAGTGACAAAGCTTTGATGTCCTGGAAGACTTTTTGGTTTTTTGGCCTTTGGATTAGGTTTTATTGCACTTAAATATTGTGCAGGAATAACTGAAGGTAATGCCACTGACAGAACTGTGCCAACAAGATCTGTAAATCAAACCAGAATTTATACACTGTCTGATAGCTCTCTTGAAAATATCTACTCTGACCCCTTATTTCAAAGAAGGGGTAGTAGGGATTTTTTTGTGCAATTGCAGATGTGAGTGGCTTTCACATCCTCAGGCAGCCTGAAATGAAGCTACACTAATGTGAACAAGGAGATTTTTAAATGGAGAGATGCAGCCTCTGCCTGCAGTAGAAGTTGTTGCCAGTGGGTTTTCTTTTAAGCTTTCTCTATTTAGTCTCATGGAGCAAACACAGGTATTTCTGAGAATGCTCTGTAGAAGAACTTGAAAATAATCTCCATTTATTTCAGCTGCTGTCCTTAGAGCTAAAGTGCAAGTGCTTTTGCATTAAGGAGCTCTATGCAACTGGAGATTGCTTTGCCAGTCCCTGAAATGCAAATGCCTGGGGGAACTGGAGCAAGTGTTAAACTCCACACTGGAGCCAGTGAAAAAGTAGAAAAATATGTTAATTTGTGGACCCAGAGAAATAACAGGAAACCAGGAAGCCTAAGCAGAGCAAAGTGTCATTGTTTCTTAGGTGAAGGTGGGTTAGAAATGACTGGTCAATTAAGGTAAAATAACAAAGGTAAGTGCTCTTGAGAGCTGGGATGCTAAGTAAAAACACTTACAATGCAGGGGAACTCATTCTACACTGGGCCAGTGTCATTGCAAGAAATCTTAGCACTGTACATTTCCTGAATGATTAAATCTATTGTAAGAAAAGTCAAGTTCTTCTGTAGAAGACAAGAAACTGCTTGATTCATTAAGTCATGTTCATTGCTAATTCAGCACTGGATTTATCAAAAAACATGTCCATCTTGCAGACTATGCCTGTGTTAGATGATCCAGTGGCCCAAAATGAGGCAATGTGGGCTTTATGGTCCTGACTTGGAGGTATGAGTAGCTCAGAAAGGTCTGCTCTTGTCTGTGCTGTCCTGGGAAGGGACAAAAGTGGTTTCTTGCAGTGCAGGAGAACAGGAAAAAAAATTAGACACCCTATTTATTTTTTTTTTTAACAAAAAGGGAAAAAAAAAACTGAACACACCTTGAGTGTGTTAGGCAGCAGATGAGAAATGGCAAGAAACTAATGGACAGAAAGAAAGAAAAATCAACACCAATGCAATGAACTCACGTAGTAGACAAGTGCGCAAAAAGAAATGGAGGAAATTCAGGGAGCCAGAGCAGATGCAATCTCACCACATGGCTGGACTGGGGCTAAAAGAAAAAAGTATGTCTTCTGGATGGTGTATACTTAGAGTGACTGAAGTATAAAGGCATTAAATCACTTGTGCAAAGCCAGATCAACATCAGCATTCAGGAAAATTGTCTCAACCTCAGCAATTTGGGAATCATTCAAGTCAATGATGATAAATCTTGGCCACTCTTAATGTTCCTGTTGTCTTTGCATCCATTCTCCTATAATAAGATGTCTGCTACATTCTGCTGCCCCCCTCACCTTTTATAAAATGGACACCCCTTAGCGGGACTGCTGCCATCCCTCCACTGCATCTTTCACCAGCCATGCAACTGAGTAGGGGAAGATCAAAAACTATCATGCAACCAAGATTTTCTGAGCTGGAGGAGCCTGGACAGAGTCCATTAAAATAACATCTAACCTCTATCAGTGTTGAACACCAATATTAGTATTCACAAAGCATAAGAAATGTTGACAAAGGTAAAGTAACTGAACCATAGAGGAACCTATCCCTTAACTCCATTAATCTATGATAGCCTTTTCAGGATGCAAGAGTAATGTTTATTATACACATCAAAAAGTGAGAGGTTTATTTGGTTGGTTTTGCAGGTCTGGTGTTTTGAACCCATGTAACCATCATTTGTGATGATTATCATGTATATAAAAACTGTGATGTTTGTTTTACTTTGAAAACTTACTTACACATCTTGTGGCAAACACATTCCAAGAGAAGACACAAATTTTTAATAGGGAGAGCTTCTGTGGAGAGCAACCTCTATATGTGCCAGATTTTATGTTTTATTTCTTTGGTTCTTTTCTGATAGATTAAATAAAACCTCACTTTTTCTTTTAGTAACAGTCAGAACTTTGTTTTTGTCATCACATCTATCCCTGCTGCCTTAAGATCCATATCCTCTTCCATGTTATTAGTTGATCTCTTTGACCATTTCTGCCTGCTCTTTGTTCTCTCAAATCTCTTTTAGGGGTTAAGGCATATTTTTCAAAGCTGTTTAGGCTTCTGATTATGCAAATACATACTTGCCAAGCTTTTCAGAGACATCTTAAATGCTGAGGAGACTGCAGTTGATCTTAATAATACTTCAGTACCCAATTAGGTAATTTGTAAATTTAATTGGGTGCCAAATATCTTTTTGACAAGCTGACCCAAAGTAATCAGAGCTGTGCACAGAAGACCAGAAGTGACATACTTTTTGTACTAGAATATTACAAGATTCAAAATACTATTTTCTATGTCTGTTGCTATTTTTCCATTTCCTTTTCCTCATTCTCTTTGAACTCCATAATTTCTTTCAGCTTTCTGAGGGACTACCTACAGCAGATAAAAATGAAGACATCAACATTCAGTTCAAACTGTCCATTCCATTGCACTTACAGTCTCCATGTGTTGAAGCAACACTTCACAGGAATTGCTTTGATAATAAGAAAACTTTCAATATCGTCCAGTCCAACCACCTTAACATGGGTAGGTACACTCTTCAGTATATCAGGTAGCTTAAAGCCCCATTACACCTGACCTTGAAGACTTCCAGTGATGGGATATTCACAACTTATCTGGGAAACCTCTTCCAGTGTCTCTCTTTTTGTCCTTTCTGTCTTTTCTTATGTCCAATCTGGACCTACCCGCTTTCAGTTGCCCCTCCTCCTCTCACTATAGGACATTGTAAGAAGTCTCTTCTGGTCTTTCTTACCAGCCCAGTTTAAGTCTTGAAAAGCTGCAATAAAGTCCCCCTGGAGCCTTCTTTTCTTCAAGCTGAATAACCTCAAATCTTTCAGCCTGTCTTCATATTAGCCCTCTAATAATTTTTGTTGTATTCTCTACAGATGGTTCAACAGGTCCTTGTTTTTCTTGAGCTGGGTGCAGTGCTCCAGGTGGGGTACCATGAGAGCAGAGGGAGAGAATTACCTCCCTCAGCCTGTTGTCACACTTGTTTTTATGCAAGTCAAGGAATTACTGGTTTTCTGCCTACAAGTGCACACTGTCAGTTTATTTAGAAGCTTTTACCTACCAACATCCCAAGTCCTATTCTATCTCCAGTCCTTTTCACTCAGTACCTGAACTGGTACTGATGACTGCCGTGACACAGGTGCAGCACCTTGCCTGTAGGTTTTCATGGGTCATATGAGCCCAGTCTTTTAAAGTACTTCTGGATGCCATCCTTCCCTTCAAACCAATCAACTGCACTCTGCAGTGTGGTGTTTCCAGCAGTTTCCGAGGCTGCACTCAGTCCCACTGTCAGCGTTGATTTGAAATGTTGTAATATTGGATTGTATTGGTCTCAATTCAGTCCCTTGAGTGGGAGCATCACTTCTCACTTGTTTCCACTCGGACATTGAGCTGTTGACCACAACTCTTTGAATGCAGCCACTCTGATTATTCCTTATTTACTGAACAGTAGTCCTGAAATCTGTATTTCTCCAATTTAGCAGAAAGAGCGATTTGGGGAACTGTATCAAAGGCCTTACAAAATTCCAGGCAGATGACATCCATAACTCTTCCCTTGTCTGCCAATACAGTCACTCCATCATAGAAGACCACTAGATTAGTAAGGCACAATTTGTCCATGTTGAAGTCACGCTTGCTGTCTCTAATCACCTCCCTGTCTTCCGTATGTTTCAAAATCTCTTCCAGTGGGATCTGTTCCATGACCTTCTGTCTGCAGGGCTGACTTCCATACCTTCAGCTGAGCTTGTTTCTTTTGAATTTCTTCAGTAGACAAATGAGTAAGACAGTATAATCCTGACATAAAAAACACAGTGAAGCCCTTCTGAGTTCTCTTAGGTGATGAAGTTACATCTGATCTGTTGTTTTCTATCTTTGCTGAGGAAACTGACAGTACTGAATTTAATTAGCTGTGGTACTTTATATTGCTTGCCAGAGATATCTGCAGGAGTTACATCACAGATCAATGGAAAGCAGCCTAGTTTTCTTCCTCCAAACCCCTTAGGTACAGGAATTTTAGTGAAATGAGTATCTTTCAAGATGAAAGAAGGATTTTCACTGGGGTCATATTTGCTTTTTGAAAGTTTATTTGGAGATTTGGAAATCACCAGCAGGTTAACCTCATCCTCACCTGGAGAAACTGAAAATAGAAGTTTTGTTTGATTGTTTGGTTTGGTATTCTTTTTTCTTTCCTATCCTACTACAGAGAGGATTATTTGATCACATATATACATTTACATATGTATAATTTTTGTGTTCAGGGTTTTTTTTTCCCCTCTCCTACTGACAGATCCATGAATTCTTCAGCAACGATTTGTAGGAAGATTAGCAGGGAGCACTGCTCCCAATTCAGCAAAACAACCTGGAGGTGTGACCAACATGGACCTCCCTCATGCTTTGTATAAAAATATCAGAATGATCATTCACAAGATTGCTGCTACCAAGAAGTACCATGATCAGCCACTATTCAGAGCTGGGGCTCATTGAGTTGTCTCCATTAGGATGACTCATGGCCAGCTGTACATTCTTTATTTGTGTTCCGATTGAATGCTGGGGTAGGAGGAAGGAGGGGAGGACTCAGAGCAAACACAATCATGATGAGGTCAAACATCCACATTTGGGAGTGATTATCTGATAATTTACAATGTTACATAAATTATTTGTTGAATTGATACTTCATTGATCTCCTGGAAGGTTTGTGTAATGTAGCTGATTCACATTAAAATTATATTTAAGATAATTTAATGTTGACCAAGCATTTTCTTGTTCAGTCAGGTTGATGACAATTTTGCAATACATAATGTACAAAAATATATGATATAAAGGCAAAGCCTACCATCAGTCACTTCTCATCTCAATAAATTATAATAGCTAAGAATTCTAAGTAAAATAGGTGTGTACATTATCGTATGTATTTTTATATATTGTGTAAGTTAGTTCAGTAAGCCATCCTAAACTGTTATTTTCTTCCTTTTGAAAAATTTCAATAGATCCTTCTTAGAAGAGTCTGGTAAATAGAGAAACTGATATATCACTGATAAATTTTCTAATTCATATTTCAAAGGCTGGAAGAAAAACCTCATGTGTCTTACCCCTCTAAAGGCACTAAAAGTATCTTGGATCAGTTCCAGTCTAAGGTTATTTGTCAACACAGGAGAAAGTGATACTTAAAGCCTGTTTTAATGAAGTTTGTAAACCAGTTCCAAGCCCCTTGGAGCCACTCTTTCCCTCTCGGTTATCTAATTGCACAGGAAAAGTGGCCCACAGGGCACGGCCGGAGCTGAGGGTACAGCCCAGAGCTGAGGGTACAGCCCAGAGCTGAGAGCACAGCCCAGAGCTGAGGGTACGGCCCAGAGCTGAGGGTACGGCCCAGAGCTGAGAGCACAGACCAGAGCTGAGAGCACAGCCCAGATCTGAAGGTACAGCCCAGAGCTGAGAGCACAGCCCAGAGCTGAGGGCACAGCCCAGAGCTGAGAGTACAAGCCCAGAGCTGAGGGTACAGCCCAGAGCTGAGAGCACAGCCCAGAGCTGAGAGTACAGCCCAGAGCTGAGGGTACAGCCCAGAGCTGAGAGCACAGCCCAGAGCTGAGAGTACAGCCCAGAGCTGAGAGCACGGCCCAGAGCTGAGGGCATGGCCCAGAGCTGAGGGTACGGCCCAGAGCTGAGGGTACAGCCCAGAGCTGAGGGTACAGCCCAGAGCTGAGGGTACAGCCCAGAGCTGAGAGTACAAGCCCAGAGCTGAGGGTACAGCCCAGAGCTGAGAGCACAGCCCAGAGCTGAGAGTACAGCCCAGAGCTGAGGGTACAGCCCAGAGCTGAGAGCACAGCCCAGAGCTGAGAGTACAGCCCAGAGCTGAGGGTACAGCCCAGAGCTGAGAGTACAAGCCCAGAGCTGAGGGTACAGCCCAGAGCTGAGAGCACAGCCCAGAGCTGAGAGTACGGCCCAGAGCTGAGGGTACGGCCCAGAGCTGAGGGTACGGCCCAGAGCTGAGGGCACAGCCCAGAGCTGAGAGCACAGCCCAGAGCTGAGAGCACAGCCCAGAGCTGAGGGTACGGCCCAGAGCTGAGGGTACGGCCCAGAGCTGAGGGTACAGCCCAGAGCTGAGGGCACAGCCCAGAGCTGAGAGCACAGCCCAGAGCTGAGAGTACAGCCCAGAGCTGAGGGTACAGCCCAGAGCTGAGAGCACGGCCCAGAGCTGAGGGTACGGCCCAGAGCTGAGGGTACGGCCCAGAGCTGGCGGCACGGCCGGAGCTGCGGGCACTGCCTGAGCTGGGGTACACCCCGAGCCCGGGCCATGTCCTTTGTCGCGCCACTCAAAAACAAAACTCCTTACTATGCAAACTGCGATAGAATTGCCCCAGAGTATAAAGGCGACCCCTGATATCTCGAGCGCCTAACTCTGCGTTTTCTCCCGTGCTCCGCAGCAATAAAACAGGCGCGGTCCAGGGGGGATGAGGATCACTCCCACAGATTTCACTCCCGGCCCTCTCCGGGCCGGCACGGGCGGGACCCAGGGGCAGGGGGAGCGGGGCTGTGGCTGTGCGGCCCCGGGCATGACCACGACAGTGATAGAGTTACCTCCCGTCCTCTCACAGCGCCTGGTCCCTCTCTTCTGTCACGGGAGTACGGGAAAAACACTTTCTACGGATGGAACAAAGGAGGTGGGGGCGCTTCCCCAGTCCCCTGCAATGGCTCGAGTTCGTCTTTTCTCGGCCGCTCCACAAATCTTGTAGGAAATGCGGATCTCTTCCCACTCCTCCTGCCAACCTGTAAAAAATGTGGTTCAGTCCTTCCCCCAAGGAACGGGCCAGGCCTCCCCCGGCCGCTCCATGCCCAGGCATGCCCAGGCCAACTTCCATTTCAAAACCCGTGTGTGCTAAACACGAAATAAACTTTAACGTTGTAATTTGCTTTTCTCCACCAATGAACAATCTCACCCAGTGGCAAACACAAACGCGTGTCCCACCTCTCCGCCCAGCTGATACGGGACAGGTTGGAAAAGCAGGGTAAGAAGAAAAACTTACAGAAACTGTATTTATATTATTTATTTATTTATTATTTATATAATTCCCTCACCCACCACCACGCTGGGTTGTCCCGGGATTGCTGACAATTACTGATCTTAAACGTGTCAGAAATGGAATAGCGCTACAGAATTTTCTGTGAAAATATAATAGGGAATAAAATAGACAAAAGTCAAGCACTGTAGTGTTCCTGGCAAACAGCCAAAGAGCACACCACTAGTCCATGGTAGTGTCTTTTAAATTTAACGTGGTATTTTCTAATTGTCCTCCAGTGCTTTGGGTGTGTGTTTTGGAGAATTAAGTCAGCGGGGGGGGGGGGGGGGGGGTAACATGATTGCCTTACACCATTTGTTCAGGTTACATAGAGGCATTTTAACACTCAGTCTTTAGTTAAGGCCTATAATATTGTATATGCACTACAATACTTTTTTTAATAAGGTGTGTGATACGTACTTAAACTGGTAGACTATGTTATACTAACAGTTAAATAAAAGTATATATGATACTATACCTAAATACTTATGTTCAATGAAGAAACTAATATATAAATGCACAAGCTGATGTCATGTTGGAGTTCTTTTCTAACAAGCAGATCCACAATACACATACTGATATGAACTACATACTATGCAACAAAAAGAGCAACCTTTATTATTACCTCCCGCAGGATCTTGGAACCATGCTGTCTCAACCTCAGTCCTGGCAGGGAATTCTTTAGATTGTCAGCAGGACAGAATTCCTTGCAGGATGTTTTCAGTCTGGAGGATGGGTACCAGATTCTCTGGTCCTGTCCCAGGTACCAGAATAACTGTTGTCTTTTGCCCAAGCTGGAAATGAAACTCACGATAATTTTACTAAGGAGCTAATATAAAAGAGGATCTGTAATGAAGGCCTTCAGGAGCAGTTATGGAAAGATGTCACTGGGGGGAGTACATTTGTATAAATTTAAGGAAATTAGCATTATTGATGAAAAGCATAATTACGAGGACAAGTGGTGATGTAATTCCCCCCAGGTCAAGCCCCTTCTCTGGAGCCCCTCTTCAGCACTGGCTGTACTTTGTCCATGAGAATGTGTCTCCAAGAATTGTTCTTGGCTCCCAGGAAGAACCAAGATAGGATGGGGCCTTTTACCTCCAGGGATTGGAGCTCTGGAATTTGTTTTGTCTTTCTGCCTAGGGAAAAGCCATGGAAAAGTACTGGAAAAACTAGTCACTACTACGATAGATGTCAGAGTTACAAACATATGTGTGAAGAGTACAAAGAATACATAAAGGAAAAAAGGCTAAGCCCAAATGGCATCACTATAAGCCATGTTACTTCTCCATTCCTGGTTGTGGGAACTGGTTTCAAAATAAAAGATCTTCTAAGTCTTCAAGAGGTTTCTTGTCTTTTCTCTGTGTTTTTGCAGTGCTGCTTTTTAGTATTTTTCATGTTTAATAAAAAAAAATTAATTGGTCATAAATATTTTAACTGGAGATAAAAATGTGTGTAACAGCTGTTTTTTCCAACTAAAAGCAGTAAACTATATCCAGTGCTAGGTCTTACAGTGCAGCTGGTTTAAAACAGAAGACCAGGAAGCGTGAACAATACCATAAGAGAAATAAAATACTGTATGAGAAATAAAAATAGGATAGAATATAATACCCTAAACAAGAGGGGTTCCCGTTGTCTTAAATAAAGCAAGACCAGTATTGCAAGCACCAAGTGCAGGAGTAAGTGGGAAGATCGTATGTCACATTATTCAAGTGTCAAGGCAAAAGACCCCAAAAATTCAGAATGACTAAAAAAGTGTTAGTGTTAGGGAAGTGTTCCAGAAGAAGCTCATGGTAATTTTGGATCTTAAAAATATTCCTCATAAATAGAAGAATATTAATGGAAAATTATCTTTTGTCTTGGGAATTGTGGTCGTAAACTGCTGCAGTAAGGGTGGTTTTTTTTTTTTTCTTCTGTCCTGTGGCTAATGACAGGAATATCTGAAAAGTTCACTGAGATGCATAATCCTGTCATTCGAGATAATTATTTAAACTCTACTATCATTTTGACAAGACTGTCACAGGTTCATTATATTAGGGTTTTTTATTGAGTGAAAGAAGTGTATTTGTACTTTAAAAGGTTGCAGAATATGATTTTTTTAATTATTAGAAGGAGTTGTTACCTACTTTGAAGTGCTTGATCTTTTTCTGTACGTTGGAAAATTTAGCTGTAATAAGACCTCCAAAGTGTTTACAAATCTTGAAAAATATTAACATTGGTAACAACTACTGAGGGTGACTTTGAGAGCATGAGTCTGATTTCATTTGGGAACATCTGTCCTTTAATTACTGTAAAATAACTGCACATAGATCAGTGAGGTTATGTAGAAATGTGTGACTTCTGAAGAAGTCATCTTTCAGCTACATTCAAAGTCTCAAATTTTCTAGGATGTTATCTGGTGTTAATATTTTATTCGTAATGTAACACCACATACACTGAATAAGTAAAACTTAAGGCTAATTAGCTAGAGGAAAAAAGAGAACAGTGTTACTTCAAACTAATTATCAATTTACAGCTCAACTAATAAATGATTTTTTTTTTCCCCAGAAGGACACAGGCAAACCATTTCCCTCCCTATTTATAAATACAGGAGAAAAAAAAGTTCCAAGAAGCTCAGGATGAAAGTTATATTAGTATTTTTTTCCTTATTTTTTCTGTAGGCATATTTAAAACAAAACAAGAAAAGCGCAACACAATCTTGATTAGTACATTTATGAAGATAACAAACCTGTCTTCTTTCAAAAGATTATATAAACAACCTTTTCCTCTAATATTTGCCTCCTTCTTGCAATATGATAAACTATTTATTTGGTATGTACTAGGAAAAAAAGGGATAAAAGATTCAACTGAGGAACCAGATTCATGTTAGGGCTAAAATAAGCTTAGGAAGTAATTTGTTCCTTGCATTCCCATGAGCCAGTATTGAAATTATACTCCTAAAACCTCACTTTCAAAGCTATGACTAAAATCCTTGATTACAGTACCCTCTTCTATCAGGAAATTATTTCATTTTTCACATTTCCATTTCCATGCAGTCAAGCTGGACTACTTATATCTTCCTTCCTGAATTAAGTGTCTTGAAGGTCCCAGGTTAAGGTCCTGTTATATGAACACCATTAGAATTTTGTGCTGTGATGAGCTGATTCAAATGACTCCAGTATTCTCCGTTCCACCTTTTCTAAGGTGTGCTTAAAACCACCAAAAAATTTGCATGAGCAGTTATGCCAATTGATAGGCTGGGAAAAAAAGGATGTTCATAATTTCTTTGAAATGTTGAGAGATTTTTTTTCGGCTGTGTATCCCTGGGAAGCTAGATGCAAGGATTATTTATTCATTTATTTATTTATTTTCAATAATTTCTTTTTTTTTTTTTAAACTGATAAAAACAGCTATTTCAGCTTAGGGCAAAAATGTGAAAAAAGTGAAATGGGATCTGGTGTCATGACTAAAAGCAATTTCATCTTTACTTTCCTTAAATACCCCTTGAAATTCAAATGCATTTAAACAGAAAAACTGCAATAAAAAGAAGTCACAATAATCAGAAAACTGTGCACCTTTTATTAAAGAAAAGGGTATATATTCTCTAGTTTGAACTTGTTAATTGAATAATCACTAAAGATTTGAACACTATTTCCTAGTACTGCCTGGATTATTAATGCATTTTTCTTACTCTTCAGTGTCCCTCAGTAATGACAGCAAAAATTGAGCCTGACTAGAAATATAATTCAATAAACATATTTTCTTGGAATAGGCAGATTGCATTTGGTTTCGTTAATGAATTTTTTATTTTATTTTACTAAAGCAATGCATTGGATTTGCAGAGCACTAATTGCAGAGACAAACATGGGACTTCTTTTGTAGAGAATCATCAGAGTAAAGAGAGAACAAGAACGATTTCTTCCCTCTCAGTAGCAGTTGTTAAGCAGTAGAAAAAGGAAGGACTGGCAGTACCACTGTTGTTCCCTCATTATAGGTATTAAGTTAAATTTACTTTGAAATCAGATATAGTTCATAATTGTGTCCTGCATTTAATGCCTTGAGTTGAGATTAACTTTTGGCCTACATATATAGAAACAAAATATTATTACCTGTCTTTTTTACTGTCCTTTTGTTTCTATTATAATTGCGATTTGCATGGACTTTGGCCAAACGGCAGACCTTCTCCTGTGTTCTTACTTCTGCAGAGGGGAAACTGGGAAGAAAACAGAAGGACAGAGTGAAATGGTGCCAGGAATAGGTAGGTAGTGGTTGGGATGGCTCTTGATCCTGACACAGGGGAATGTTTTCTTCTGGCTGCCTGTGCTTTGCCCCATTCAAAGCTGAAGAGATGCATAAACATTACCTAAGTGGATTAGATCAGTATGTGGGTTCTTAGGCTGGTTAGTAAGAATGCTAAGACACAGTTGAAGATTATTGGAGCAGTCATTTTCTATATTCTTTGATTTTCCAGACAAGTTCAACCCCTTATTAGGTGAGTATAATCAACAGAAAAATTATGTTTTTGTTTTTTTTTTTTCTTATGAGCTTTTTATGACTCCTTTAAAGGCTTTCTTATGGTCCTGAGGAGTTTGTACATCCTTACAGAGCTGGAAAATAATAGGGCCCTGGGGGAATAGTTCTTCTACAGAAGTCATGGAAATTGAATTTCCTAACAGATTTTTACTAGGGCTTTATTTTTATTTTTTTTACTTCTCTTTTCTCCAGCATACATTGGCAGTTCCAAGCACTTCCTCTCCCAAATTTTAATCCCAGCTATCTGCTTTCCTCTCTGGTTTCTGTGGCGTGATTCCATCAATCTCACGTTGCCTCCTCTTTGTTTTAGAGCTTTCCAGTTATTAAAAAAAGAAACAAAAATTAATCTTCACATTACCATCTTGTCATATACTCAATAAAAGAAGAGTGGGCTTTTAAGGCAAAGTTGCTTCCATGACTTAACTTTTTTTTTCCTTTAGCATGGATTTATTTTTTCATTTCCTCTTAGTCCTTCTCACATGTTTTAAGATTAAAAGAAAAAATTAAAATAATAAAAATAAAATTTAAAAAAGAAAAACAACAAACAAACCCAACCAACTAACCAAAAAACCACTTCTAAACATTTGGGAGAAATTTTCTATCTACTTTGTGAAATCTACCAATTCATAGGTCAGATCTCTGGATCACCATGTTTGTATCTATCAGTGTTTTCAGTTACACATTCCTCAATGACACTCACAACTATTTATTTATTTGTTTGTTTATTTAGAATAGTCTGTGTCATCTGCTACAATATACACCCTTGTGTTTGAAAATGTTCCCTCTTCCATGGGGAAAATCCCTCTCTGGGTTGCAAGCCTTTCAGTCTCACCTTGATTTTCTAACAAATGGTACATTGAAGCATCACTGCTGAAGTGGTGCAGCTCTCCAGAGCCCCTAAATACCTTCATGTGATGTATTAAATGTAGCTCAACCTTGCCCTGACCCGGAGTTCAGCTCTGCCTCCCTGTCTGGGATCAGGCTGCTCCACAGGGAAGGTGGCCTGGGAGCTGACCTTGGCATGGCAGGCACTCTTTTATCCTTATCAATTTAGATTCCTTGTGGTCATGGGGAATTTTCATGCAGGAGAAGAAAGCACAAGCTGCAATTTTATATTCAGAGCCAGGGCTTCTCCCAGCTCCTGTGCCACTCTGTGGACTCGGGGACAGATTCTGTCCAGGTAGCCTGCAGTTTGTTCAAAGCAGAGCGCATCTAACATGCCCCTGTTTCCTTACAAGCTCAGTCAAACCCCAACATATTTCCATCTATTTCTATCTAAAATAAGTTATAAGGTAGAGGCTACTGAAAGTTTCCAGCTGCAGAATTTGTACCAGATGCTTTGTTTGGGTTTGGTACCAATCCCCTGCGTTTGTACTGATGCAGTTTCAGGTGAATACTTGTTTCTCTTCTGCATGGTCCTTTTGTTGAGTGGATCACAGTCCTAGACTACACCATATGAATTGTGATGTGCTACTGTTAAACCCTGATACAGTACTGGAAGCTTAACGTTATATAAAAAGTCAGGATGTTTCTTTGCAGTTTTATGTAAATACTTTTAACAATATTCATCTTTACTCTGATGCAAAAGTAATAGTGCTTTGTTAAAATTTGAGATAACAAAAGTATTTTAAAATAAAGGGGATTAGAAAAAGCATATCTTACTGATGTTTGGAGGAATATTCACTTGAAGTTGTTTTTATTTTTACTTTTATAATCTTCAGCCTTGTTAGCAAGCTGAACAGTGTTGGTTTAGACTGTTTGTCTCGTTCCCCTGAACACCTGGGTAGGTGTATCCTGCACTGGCTGTGAGGCAAAGGAAAGGATTCTTACCCTGAACAAGTGTTCATTCATCCTGTCCCTACACTGCCCCTACTCTCTCACTACAAGAAAGGCATTGAGGGACTGGAGCATGTCCAGTGAAGGGAACAGATCTGGGGAAGGGGCTGGAGCACAAGTCTGATGAGGAGCAGCTGAGGGAGCTGAGTGGGCTCAGCCTGGAGAAAGGGAGGCTCGGGGGGAAAAACTTTACCACTCTCTACAGCTCCCTGAGAGGGGTCTGTAGCAAGACAGATTCTCAGGATTCCTTTCCATTATTTCTGTGTGGCCTCAGCAGTGGGCTTCAGCAGCAGCATTTCCCACAGTAATTTGGACCTACCTCTTCAAATCTCAGCTGGTATCTGAAAAAGCAGAGAAAGGAGGACAGATTTCAAAAGCAAATCTTCTGTACCTAAAATCCTTTTGTACCAGTTCTAGAATAGATGTAGTGAAGCCTAGAACAGATCATCACCTATTTATATCCTCAGCTTTAAATATCAGACCGACTCTTGATAAAACTCTTCCTGTTTTTTTCATATTTGAGAATAAGTAAAGCTGCTTCAGTTTTTTTGGGTGCAGGATTGTGATTTTTTTTTTTTTTTTTTTTTTTTTTTTTTTTTTTTTGTGAAACTGTCTGACTCCCAAAGCTCAGTAAAGTCTCAGAGAGGCCTTTAGAACCTGGACAACATCTAGGATAAAGAAAGATGTCAGTGATATTCTACCGCTTGCTTTAGTTTTCATGGTCTTTCACAGCATTTTCTTGAAGTTTCTAAAACAAGGACCTAAAAGTGCTGCTAACACCTCCAGTCAATTCACTCTGATCTTGTAATCAAACAAGGCTGCAGAGAATCTGCCAGGCAATTTTTCTGTAAAGTGTTTGAACCTTGCAGGCATTTTTCTAGTGCCAAAAATCATTACAGAATTGAAAACCTCTTAGTCAGGTACGATCAAGTGTGAATCTTGGTCTCTGGGTATATAAATTTTTACATTTAAGGCATGTTAGTGTTAACAACTTGACAGCTTGTCTAAAACAATTAAGTTTTTAAACCAAAGGATCTCTCATGTCATAACTTCTTACCATTATCATAGAAGTGTTTGAGTACAGCCTGACAGCAAGCCATCCATTTTCTTTAAAGTAAATGGCACAGTGATGATGATGATGATGATTGCAATTATATTATTCATTCTGTGAAACAGGCACCAAAATTTTGATTAACTTCTGCCAGACTTATATTTCCTTTTAGTAGCAATATGTCTAAAAATTATTTTTTCTATACTTTAGTACTATTTTCCTATTGAAACAAAAATCCTGCTGACACTTTATATGTATGCAATCAATGTGCACATATTTATTCCAAATTTAACAGATAATCAACACTTTTCTAGAATGAAATCGTGCCATCTTGCTAAAAACTTTTCCCATCACTTTCTGTTTAAATACCAATAATATAATAAATAAATTTGGAGCTGTTGTCAGGTAGCCATTTGCAACCTTCACTGTTCTAGAAATGAGAATGACACATTGTAGCCCTATCAGCTGGCTGAACATCTGTTTGGATCTTAAAGAGAACTGATAGAAGTAAAAAGATATAAAATCAGTTTTCATTTATTAAAATATGTAATGTTTAACCTTTTTTTAGTAGGCTTTTTTTTCAGTAGAGCTATTTAAATAATATTTTCTGAAATAGCAGACTTTGTAGTTCATGTTTACTTCAGATTCATGTCAGGAAGTTCTCAGAAACTCAGACTTCTAAAACATGGGCTTTTTCTGAATTTATTCTATTCTTTGTAGGTTTGCCATAATACCGCTGCCTCTTTTTGCCTGGATTTTGTGCTCTATGGATTTTGACATGGTGAATCTTTTGAATAATTGAATAATTTATTAAGAAATGAGGCTGGGCCCATCAAAACACACCTGATAAAAAAAATCTATTCAGCTAAAAAAAAGAGAAATTCCACAAATACCAAATACATTTTTTAACTTCATCATTTGAGGACACTTTTATTTTTTAATCTTGAATTTAACAAATTGTTTAAGATTAAATACCTAAAAGAAAACATTTCAGTTAAACTAACTAAACCTAGTCAGCATTTACTTCTTTCAGTTTCCTGAGAAAGCTGTTTCTTGTTCTCCTTTAGTCATACTGTCTTATTTTTAACACAGATTTGCCAAACATTGTTAACCTAAATTCAGAGGTCACTAGGTATTCTGCAAGACACGACCCCAATAAAAATGGACAATTAATGACACTGATGCACTAGATTTAAAGTGGATGGAGAACAGAGATACTGATGCTGTGCATTCCTGTGCCACTGCCCCAATCTACAGCTGTTTTCTGTGAACATCTTCGTACCCATTTCTGTAAAGTCCATTTGGTTCCTTTTTCCCTTTGCCAATTTACTCTGTGTTGCACCCCTAAAGCCTTTTTCTGACTGTCCCCATTCTCCAGTCTTCCTTTCATATGTGTATTGACAGTCCTTTGGGCTGTTCTTGCCTCCTTCAAAATCTGGCTCAAGAGAAGGGAGCAGCTTGAATTGATGAAGTGCTCACATCCTTTTTTTTTTGGCTGGATTGACTTTCAGTCACATTAAATTAATTGACATCTGTGGACTCCCAGTGCCTCTAACACACAAAACTCTTTTAGGGTGCCCAATATGCAGTGATTGGAACTCTTTTTGTGGTCACTATGGTCAGAATTTTCTTTCATGACTGACTTAACTAAAAGTTACAGAGGGCTTTGGTGGCAAACACAAGCTAAGAGCTTTTCTTGGGTGTTTCCTCTTCTATCACTCTGTCTCTCTTCCTGATGGCTGTAACTATTGCTTCAGGATGATTTCAGTGGCCTTGAGATCAGCAAAATTCATCTCTGACGGCACTGAGATCTGAATTATTATTGATGCTGAGGCAGACCCTGTGTTAGTGGGGGAGCTTGTTTCAGGGTTTTGCACTGTAATGATGAGGGAGTTGTCAGACAATATGATTTCTGCTGTATCCTAAGTTCTCTAATTGTTTATCATATTAACCTTGGGCGATCTTGCAATCTCCTGTCTGCAACATTAATCAGCTGACATCATCCTGTGTTCTGAAAGGACATTATCAAATCCAAAGACCAGAATACATCTATGATGAGAAGGGCAGTAGGGCTTGGTGACCTGAGAAAGGGGATTAAAAAGACCTTTACTTTTTATCTTTGCCATGTAACCTCAGATGAGTCACTCCCATCTTTGGATTGTTCTGTCTTTTGTCTGATGGAGAATTGTCTGAGCTGCTCTGCATGCTGCTTAGCACACAGGCTGTGGCTGCTTCTGGACTTACAACTGCTAAAACCAGGAGCTTGCTCAGGCTGGGACTGTTCCAGGTCCAAGTTATTGTCAGAAGGCACCTGCTGTTCTGCAGACAGGCAGACACTCAAATTACACTACAGTCCTAAACAACATTCAAGTCACCTCAGTGTATTTTAAGAATTAGTGTGAGCCAGCAACTAATCGTAAATGATTTTTAGTGTGAGGGTTGCAAAAAAAAAAAAAAAAAAAAAGTTGCTCAAAGGCTTAAGGAATTTTAGTTTGGGCAATTTGGGCTATGTTTTTTACTGTTAGGTGTGGTGGTTGTTTCTGGGGGTTTTTCTATGTGGTTTTTTTTTGGGGGGTGTTTTTGTTTTGTTCTTGTTGGTTTTGTTTTTTTTTTTGTTGTTGTTGTTTGGTTTTTTTTGGGGGGTGGAGTTTGGGTTTTTTGTGTCATTTGGTTTCCTTTGCCCTTCACCCCCAGCTGAAAATGGTCACATTTGTAATGTGGGCTCATATTTGATGGGAAGAAATGTTGAAGTTCAGTGAAGTCTGGCTAATGAAATACTTTTGCCATGGACTATTCTGCAGCATGATAAACATATAAAAGGGAAAATTGGACTGGAAGGACAAAAGCATTGTACTTATCAAATACAAATTATGTATGTAATACTCAAAGTAATATTTCAAGAATCCTCACTTGGTAAACGAACCGGTTTTATTGTGGGATGAACTTCATGAAAGGTGAAGCAGATGTAAACCTACACAGAAATAAATTATTTGATTTCAGTTGCAAACACAACACTTTTCATAAAAGGTTTGAATTCACTGGATCCCTGGGTTAAACTGATGGATGTTTACTTTATGTATCAGTAACACAATCTTTTCCAGACAATGATGGATATGATTAAATGGCCTAGGGCCCTACTGGAACCAGACACAAAATATTCCTCCAAATTCTCTTTAGGGGATGAAGCAGTGTGGCTCAGAATATTTGACATGGCTACTGTTACTCAGCACTGCTCTGTCAGGTATAAAATGGATCTTTGTGCTCCCCAAACTGAGCCTGATGCTTTGGTTACATCAGGAATGCTGAAACTTGTGCAAAAAAACACTCCTGTGGACTACATTTGAGAGCTTTCTGGAGAGGGTCAGTCCAGGTAATTGTATGCCTGCACACGGCTCAGGCTTTGTGTAGGGGTTTGGCTGAGTGTGACCTGAGTTTGGGGAATTTGGGACCATCTGCAGCAGGTCTGCAGGGTGTTTGGGATCATCCCAGAGCTATGTTTGAGCTACTCAGCAGTGCAGATGGCAAGAAATGTCTCTTGAGATGTAAGATATAAAAAAAAAAAAAAACAAAACAAAAAAACCCAAGGGAAAAAAAATCCTGAAATCATACCAAAGCTGCTGACACAAACGAATAAATGCAACAAAATTCCTTATGTTGGCTTCAAAATTACCAAATGATCTGACAATTGGTTTAATTTGAGGTGACTTGAGTATATTACAGATGCTAATTTATGCTCTGGGCCTGAGCTCAGCACTGTGCCCAGCGAGAGCCCTGCAGCTCAGATTTTGTGCAGCCGTAAGCTCCTCACTGCCTGAGAACAAGGGGACTCGTGCTGTCAGCACCTCCTAAGCAGCTGCTTTTCAAACTGAACTGTTTGCTAGGAATGACCTTCAGTCCTTCAAAAACACAAACACCTGCCCCCTGCTCAGAGTTGGAAAAGAAAAAAAAAAAGAAAAACAGAAGAAGAGAAAAAGGAGCAAAAAGGAAACCGAGAGAGAAGGTAGACAGAAGACCATGCACATCTTGATGGGAATCTTTTATTTATTTATATTTTTTCAATTAATAAATTCTTAACTACTGCTACAGGTCTGAAGCTCTATTCAGGCAGAGTGAGGCTGACAAGATGTTCATAAGATAACACTTACTGAAGAAAAAATCTATTAGAAAACTATTCAGCTGTGTTGATGTGGTGAATGGAAAAGTTTTATTCCATTAGCATGCATTCAACAAAGAGAAGTTAATTAGTTTTGAGAACTTCTGATATTTCAGTAAAACTTTGGACTAATTTTAAGTTGGATTTTTTTGCCTTCTGGGGATCCTGTCAGTATTTTCAATTAACAGATTTCCCTGCACAAGCTCTTCAAAGAAATGGTGTTAGAAATAGAGGAGGGCAAGAACTGCATTTTTCATTTCATAGGAAATACACAATTTCTTTCTTGTTATAAAAAGCAGCAAAAAAGGGAAAACAATCAAGTTTTGGGTATAAATTAAGTTTAATAATTCTGAACCAAGTTATACAAGTTAATTCTCTGTAATAGTTTATGCATTAGAACTGAAATAGAAAATCACTGCACTGCCCCATTCTACCTCACAGTAAACAACATTCAAAGACATCTATCTCATTTGTTCCTCTACCAAGCAAGAGTTTCCTTATAACTCTTAAAACATCACAAGAATTGTCAGTATTTCTGAGGAAATCCTGCATTCTTTGCTGGTATTTAAGTACTTGTAAGAGCATATGTGACTTTCAAACTTTGCTCTGCTATAAATTTAGAAGATTTGTTTGAAAACATGAAGGCTTCACTGTAGTATGTGTGACCAGAACGTACAGTCCACAGTGAAAAAATGTTCTTTGTCTTTCTTTGCAGGAGAAACCTGGTGTTCTTTTTTAAATGGCATGTAGTAAGAGATGCTTGTGTTCCATTTCAGCATTATACATTTATCTACAGTAAACAAGAACTTTGGTCTATTAAATTAAATGATGACACACAAATGCATGAAAGAAATGGATTTTTGTCAGCCAGGTGCCTAATATAAGGATTGTTGGTGATGTGATCCCTGGGTCTGGTACACAGGAATTCTTGGTCCAGAGAAATAATGTGTTCAGATTGCTTCTCTTCATGTTTACAATCAGATAACAGTACTTAGAGGCTGCAGCTGCACTGTCCTGTTTCTGTATTGTTTTATCAATCCTGCAACATTGAATCATCCCTTGAGAAGAATCTGCTACCCTCCAGATATGGTTTTCATTTTATTAATTATTGTCCCACCATAAAAATCTCGATTTGTTCCCCAAAATCACTTTCTTTATCCTTGTTTCCTCTTCCTCACTGATCATGAGCTTTCCTCAGCTCTTAGAACTGTGAATCTCATACTCTTTTTTTTCTTCCTTCATTGATTCCCTCTTCTCCAGACAATTATCTCAGCCTTCTCTCTTCTTGCCTTCAGGGCTTAAATTCACTAAAAACTTCCTCCCTTTCAACTGCATGTATGCAGCAATGATCAAACCAATCATAATTCCCAGTTTTCTGTACTCTAATATTAAGTGTGATGGGGCTGATGATTTTTGTCTAACTTCATTGGTATTTCAATACAGTCAGAAAAAAATGCAGGCCAGTTCTTCTCTACTTCTTCCATCACATGCACTCTAAATTAAATCACTCTTCATCCCTGACCGTGCTTTTAAAGGATTCTGAAATGTACATTTGTAAAGAATTTTAACGTATGGTATTGTATAATTTAAGGTTATGGAAAAAAAAAGACAGAAGGACTGCAGCTTCTATGTGAGATCTGAACCTCCATAAAACAATTACTGGGCATCTGAAATCGTCCTTGATTTGTCTTGGACACTTCTCAACTGTTCTGTTTCATTCTCCAGGAATGAGCTGCTCTTGGTTCTTCAGAGAATCTAATGCAGCAAAGCATTACCTTCAAAGAGAAAATTGGCTTTCTTGAGAAGAAGGCACAGACAACTTTTAGCATGCGTTCAAGATTTTTAAAAAAATAACATTTTTATATCATTATTATGGTTTTGGATAATTTTTTAAACATCCCACACTAATATCTCAATCAGTAGAAATAATAGACCTTATTTATTTCATTTGGACTAATGTATTAGGGCTATAGTGATTCTTTTCATAATTAATACTAGCTTCTCAGTTAAATATTATGGTAAACAGGTGGAGATTAAGCTGCTTTGCATGTATTTCATACTCATCATTTTTGAAGAAAAATGCTGCTGTTGACAGCAAAAGCAATATAAGAAGGTAGGAGTCACACTTCATATAAGAATTGTTTTATTTTGATCTCCACATGTGTGTGGTGTGTGGTGGAAGACAGAAATTGAAGAATAGATATTAAAAGGAAAAATATTTATAAGATTGTTAGCAAAAAAACATAAATAAACTCCAATATCAGATCAAGCAAAATAATGCAAAGTCACTTTGGGGGATTATCATGTGAAATGTCAAATCTGATATTCCAATAATAGGAATCCTTCAGTAACAGCAGATCAAAAAGTCTGCAACAAATCTTTTCTGAAAGAATTTTAAACAGATCTTAAATGAAAATGTTCTTGTACAGAACATTTTAATTTTCTGGGACAAATGCCACACATAGAAGCTAGTGCCAGAATCTTGCAGCAGCTTTACTTAAGTTCCCTCATGCTTACACTGGTGTGAGTCCCTGCAAAGGCACAATGACACCTTTCCCAGGGTGCTCTCAGAGAGTGAAACACACAGGATGCAACATCTCCTTCCACACAGCAAAGACGTTGAAATTATATGAGTCAAATTCACACTGAGAAAACAAACAAAAATGAGTATAAGGCACCAGCTACAGTAAATACGATGTGCCTTTAATTGCATTTTTAATTAAATAGATAATTTTTAAAGGGTTTCAGGGTATTGAAAGGATAGAAATTATTGCCAATTAAAAGAAATTATTACCAATCCAAACTTGTGCATCCTATATTAGAAATTGTTTTCAAATGAACAAAGAACAACACACAATATTTTTTTGCACTAATTCTGAATGCCTTTTGGTTGGTCTCATAATGATCTAGAAGACTTTAGAAGAAGAGTAATTTCTATTTCTACGAGATGATTGGTAAAGTATAGATTTTTTTGGCTTTTTTTAAAATGTTGTATATTATGATAAATAAGCTAGATTTCATTCTCAATACACTGCTAGTATCTATTTCTGTTGAGAACATGTCTTTCTTCCTAGAGGACAGCTTTGGAATTGTTACTCAATTTATCTGGGTTTTAAGCTGGAAGTTATTTTAAATTTCTGCTCATCTTTAACAAAGAGAAAGATCTAGTTGCTTGTAGATATATTTTATGAATATTTAAGTTCTTACATTTCTAAATTTAGGTGTTTATATTAATATTTAGAAGCTTCAGGTTTAGGCTTCCAAGTCTGAAACTTTTGGCAATAAGAGTTTCAGTCGGTTCAAAATACAAACCATTCCAGGAGCAGCTTGTTTCTGCCAGACAGGTTGCCACATGGAAATAAGAAGATAAACCCATGGATTTTTATGTGGTTCGTGTTGATCATTTGATATTATTGTCAGCAATTTTGTGGTCTATAGGTACACACGTTCATCAAACAGCAAAATGATGGGGGAAACTGAAGGCGGTTTTATGTTGACAAGTTCAAATCCAGAAGAATTATTGCCATGATGGTGTGGGCTTATGGTCGCACTACTGCCATAACAAGTCTGCATGCAAGCTGGTTCTTACACACTGCACTGAGGTGTGCTCTGCTCTTACAGATGTAACAAGGTGGTGTCCATTACTGAAGGCAGCTCTGTGTCCTTCCTTACTTGGTCCTTCCTCTGCTACTTGGGAAGCTTGAGAAACCCTTCAGACCTTTCTCTGTATGTGTGGTGGGAAGAGAGAAAGTGAAATTGGATTACTCCCAAAATGTTAGGTGTTTTAATTCAGGTTTCTCACAGGACACTCGGAGTCGCATACTCTTACTGGTAATATTTCAGAAGTGTTTTATGCTGTCACTTTGGCCTGGTGCAAGCAGCACCTTCCCAAATGGTTTCTGTATGAGATCTAGCAACTATACTATTCCAGGGATCCCAGCAGGCAGGTTTCAAGTGTTGAGCTCTTTTGGTAACAGGCATGCAGGACTCCTTGCCAGCTTACCTCAGTGTCTGGGAATGCTTCAGGGTACACACAGGTTATTGATGTAGATGTAGCTACAACATGCAAAGATTTCTCCCTGGATTTCAGATACCTTCCCACCAATAATTTTAGTAAAATATATGTGTTTCAGTGGAATACAGCAATAACTAATTAAATAATATTTTTTTTAAAATAAAAAAGAAATAGAAAAATGGTCACTGATTATCAAATATTCTTCAACAATGGCAAAACCATTAATTAGACCCATTTTGAATATTAAAATATAAATTGAGCATTAAAAAATACACTTTTGCATCTTGCAGACTTGTGATTAAGGTGGATATTAGGGAATTATTATACTCCCAAACACTGTGAAGATTGGAACCAGTTATATGTCTTTGGTGAACTGGGAAAAGCAGAGAGTTAGTGACCATCTTTGAGAAATGAGGTAATTCTCCTGTGTTACTTAAACTTCTTCAGGATTTTTTTTTTTTTTACTCTAATCTTTTGGGTACATGAGGTAAGAAGATATTTTCCGTGTTGTGGTGGAAGAAAGACTACTTTTATATGATCTACCACAATATGGAGTCCCAGATGTGTGAAATATGTTTTTGGATTATGAGAAGTACTGTATGCAAAGGGATTTCCAGATTTTCAGATGTTTTCTCTGCAATATTTCTAACTGTCCTGGGATGATCTTATGATGCTGAGTTGTATCCCCATTCTCCTGTTTAGCCCAGAAATAAGCTCTGCACCTTTCAGACGGGTTCTGGGGGCCAAGGGAGAGAAGCAGCATGCAGTTTGGTTGCAGAAACTGCCCTTGCTGCCCTGCACTCCTGCTCCCAGATTGTGCTGTCTGCAGCATGGACAAACAGCCAGAGAGCTCTCCTTTGCTTTTGGTTAGTTTTTTTTTTATCTAGCTGAGGCAGAGAAGTTCCCCAGATTGTGGCTTTTCTTTTTCTTGGTACTGTTGAGCCCTGCTCTGGACTGAAAACCCAGAACACCAGGAGCTCCTGGTGTGGAACACAGAACACCTGTGGCCCACCAGAGTTTGGGACGTGGCATTTTCTAGAGCAGGAAAGACTGAGAGAGACTGAGTGAGCTGAGCTACACCCCACAAAAAGGACTTTCTGAATTTGCCATCTCGTCAGAGCAGCGAGAGGTTCCATTGTTCAATATTATTAATTTTTCCACATTTGTGAGTACTTTGCTTGTTAGATAAACAGTTTTTTCCACTTTTCTCAAAGGAGGTTTATCTCCCAAACAGCTTAGGGGAAGGGCTGCTCTATTTTGCCCTTTAGGAAAGCATCCCTTTGGAAATTCCTTTCCGAATTTGTCCCAAACCAGGACACCAACATATATCAAAACAGTGAATATTGGTCAAGAACAGTAAGTATCTGTTTTGCCTGACAATTTTCCACCAGTCTGAGTGAAATTCTGAAAGTCTGAGACCTTTTTCCAGCTCTCATTGAGAGTCGTCCATTTGGTAGCAAGTACTTGTTCTGGGCTGCTTTCCTTTCTTGCCACCTGGGCTTCTTGGAACCCTTCTGGGCTGACTAGATCACTATCTTAGTGCTGACAAATACATATCTCAATGTATGGAAACAGAAGAGGGATAATTTATTTTAGTTATTGCTTTCCATTCTAGAAAAAAGAATGTGTGAAAAGTACATTATGAACAGAAGTTCATGGGTGGAAATAACCTTAAATTGGCAACTGTTGTTATTTTACTCTTTGTTGATGCTTCTCTACTGTGGATATGGCTACTTGACTGATGCTGTGAGCAAAGTAGATAATGATGGTAAAACAAAGCACAAATTACTGTAATAAAAGTTATTCTTTCTCATATGTCAAAATGTAGGATTTCTGGGCATACATCCATCGTTCATTATATTAGGTGCTGTACAAACACAGGCCTACTCACTGGCCTCTATTTCTAAGTTTTCCAGTTCTTAGAAACGTATTTATCTTTTTTTTTTTTTTAATCTGTGCAAAAGGAAGGCTAACATGAGGCATGAGGCTTTGTCAATACAAAGGAGGCAGGTCAAATCAGGAAGAGACTATTCATCTTGCTGTGTTGGTAGAGACAGAAGCCATGTGGTAAATCCTAATGCTCCAATTTTTACCTCTTGCCCCTGAGATCCTCATTACAATCAGTGGGTGGTAGAGCATCATGCTTTAGGGATACACCAATCTGCCCAGAAATAGCTGAGGGATTCCCATATGACACTTTAATGTCTTCTGCAGGTGTCTTTATACCGCTGTAGACATCACTAATGTCTTTAGTATTAGTGTAATGGGCCCCTGGGGGGCTTAGTAAAGACATTACATGGTCCTGTAGCATATTAAAGCATATTAAGAAATTTGTCAATTGGCACATGTTCTGATTAAGCAAATAACACCTGTGATATATTCGAAAACATCACTGCCAAATAGAAGAAAGTCAATAATCTCAGGAGTCTTATTCAGTGGCTCTGGAAAGCTGGCGTGTTCGTGTTGTGGTCTGTGAGGCAGCAGTCCATTTTCAGCAGTGTGCTGGTTGCTTGGTAGATTTTTTGTCTCCTTAAACACCTCTTCCTCAGCCCCTGCTCTTTCTGTGTGCATTCAACACAGCAGGTGCTTCATTACAGTCCTGTGTCACCAAAGGTTCCTTCTGTGTTCAGATATTTTGTTCCATATTGGTCAGGGATTCATTTTGATGGTGGAATAAAATGAATTAAGGCAAATCTGGATTTGTTCTACCTAATCTCTTTCATTTTGTCCTGCTGTCAAGGCCTTTGTCTGTCTTCCCTCAGTCTCTTCCTCTGTGAGGCTGTGAATCTGCTGTGCTTACAAATCATTCCACAGAACACTCTTTCAGGAGAAGGCGACTGAAGTGAGAGTGATGCTTGAAAACCATGACTTAGAGAAGCACTAAGTCTGTGCTGTTACTTCAGCACAGATGTATGTGAGTTTAGAGCAAAATAACAGAGAATAGTTGAGCTTGGAAAGGACCTCTGGACTTCTTGTCTAACACCTCTGTTGCAACAAGTTCAAAATAACCATGTCTTTCTTTCTGTATAAGGCTTCCCAAATCATATTTGAATGCAAAATATACTGACATGTACATAACGTGGCAGAAAACTACAATCCTGCATATAAGTAGGTTAAAGTCCTCAAGCACTAAGATAATGCTTCTGGGAAAATAAAGATGAAAATAGTTACTCAACATTTCTACAGCAAGACATCTTACAACCAGTCTTCCAGTTTTTTCAAAGGCATATAAAGATTACTCTCTTGATTTTTCAGATAGGAATCTCAAATGTTGAACATTTATGAGAAACCTATTCTGGGAGCTTTAAGTCACAGGTGCCTAAAGACAGAGTGCCTGGAGGCATATCTGGGCTTAAAATACAGAGAAGGAAAGAAAATGGAATAGGAAAAATGTAACAGTTCTTCAGCCATTAACTCTCTTCAGTCTATTCCATACTTGTATATGTTGTCCCCTCTAAAACAAGAGACACCCTGGTATCTGCTTAGTAGAGCCTTGTTTGAGCCTACCAACAATTTTTCTCACTCAGTGGGTTTATTTTCTCATTCTTTCTCCTTTTGTCCTGGCTCTGCACTGTGGTTGAAGTTTCATTAGCATTTTAATTAGTGAAGCTAAATTAATAACATGAGTTTCTTGTCTCAGACTGCTCTCAGAGCTTCCAAGTATAGCCCAGACACATGGTTTGGGCTGGTCACTCTCGAGTGCCAACAGCTGAAAATAGGACTGAGAAGTGAAAGTTCACTCTTTTTCTAAAAGCATCAGTGCAAGTTACATGTCATTAAACTTCAATTAAAATCTCAGTCTTATTAGCACTCAGTCTTATTCTCAAATTCTTATGATCTCATCTTGTGTTTTGAGACAGAATATCACTTCATAGTTCTTCTGACAGACGTAGTGCTCATAACTCTATTTTTTAAAGAATATGTGTATTTTCTTGTGGTTTCATTGCTATTTCTTTCAGAATGTGACTCTCTTCATGGGTCTGGTCCATCAGAAAGTCTTTTTATTCAAGTGCTGATTTTCTTCCTGTCATGGCTTAGGAACATCTTTATTTTTGTTATTTGTACAAGGTAGTCTTAACTGTCATTCTCAAGAAAAGGAAAGACAACAACATCAAGAAAAAACAGGGAAGTATTATGTTTAATGATGTCCTGAACAAAGAAACATTGAGCTGTTCTGCCAGTTTGAGTTGTAAAGAGGAGGATTTGAAGACCTCAGCTTATATTTCCCATGTGTCAGACACTGACTGTTGCTTCTTACCTTTTAAGTATCTTCTGATCATCACTTTTTGGTTACCTTTGCTTCTCTAAGATATGTGAAAAGTAAGTTGAACAGCATCAGGAAAAGTTTCTGTTCAGTCACTCAATTGTTAGAATGGTACTTGCTATGGTTTTAGCTTTGGACAACTGGGACTATGTGAATAAATTTTTGAGCATGGTTTAGTAGCTTTCCTGGATCTGAAAAGATTCCTAAATACGTTTGGATTTAGCTATACAGTTTTAGAGTTTAATTACATAGATACATCTGACTCTGTGACAGTTTCTGTGTCAGAGGATCATCCTGAAAATGTTTAATTTACTAATACCTGCATCTCTTTAGACATCTATTTTGGTCTCAGTCAATTCCCTCTCCAGAGTTCTATGGAGTTTTTGTTATAATTTTTATTTATTTTGATATAATGCACAAAATTTTACTAACTGATCATTGCAGAAAATTAATCAGTTGAAAAGTAAACTAGTATCCCAAGAAACTTTCAGTCCTGAAAACTAAGAACACAAGAGTGAGAAGAGATGATGGAGTGGAATGATTTGGGACAGTGAAGGGCAGGAATATGAAAATAGTACATTCTAAATTCCTAAGCCTCAGTCATACAGCTGTTTAAATATGTACCTTTATTATCACTGTTGAAGTTTATGTTGCAGGACAAAGCCTTATTTGGCATTCAGAAGACATGAATTCCAGAAAATCAATGGCAGAATAAATCCCTCCTGAATTCTAGAAGGGAGGAAATTTTGGATTGTTTGCATTGTGTTTGGTATATTTTCACAAAGACAAAGCAGGCTGTAGGTGTTAAGATTATAAACTGAGGTTTTGGAATACACAGATTCTATTTCTTGCTTCACTGTAGATTTCTTTCTGACCATGAGCATTAGTTACTGTGCAGCATGGAGAAATTGTAGGTAGGCACTTGGCCAAAACCTATAAAGCACTCAAAAGGAGGCATTAAGATGAGCTATTTTCTCCAAATAACCAAAGAAAGAATGTAATTTCTGTGAGCTGATGCATCTAAAGGTCTGCAGAAAAGGGTAAGAGAGAAGTATACTTAGTTTTGTGGAGCTAAGCTATCCAAATCATGTTTGCACAAATCTACCTTCTTGGGATTCAGACACATCATCTCCTGAAAACAGACAGTTGAATAGATAGAAGTTTTTCTCCTTAAAAGATGACTGGAGGAAATAGCAGGGAAAATATCTGCTCAACTTAATATTGAAATTTGGAACCAAGGATGTTCCTGAGTTCCAAAGCAGGAAGAGTTCCAAGAAGACTGCTTCACCAACTTCTAACTGCTTCACCATCTCTGCAGGGAGTATGTTGAAGAACACTCCTAAGACATCACCGGGCTGATTGGGGGACACACCTGGGAAACAGAATGATGCAATCAGAATGGGAATTTGTATCAAAATTCTCCTGAAGTCCCAGTTTAGGCAGGCTTTGAGGTATCAGAAACCCTTGCTTAGTGTTCCCCGTGTAAAATGGGGATAGTAGCCTTTCTTAGGCAGATCGTGTGATATCCACCTCTCAAAAAGTTTTCTGAAGAAATACGGGGCACGTGAAAACCCAAGTCTACTACTTAATCATTCTAAGAACAAGTTTGTCCTCTATCAGCCTTACTACTTTTCACATCCAACAATTCTGTCCATCTTTCTTTGTGGAAGCTTTCATTTTTCACTGCTCCATTCACTGTGTCAATGACTGATGCTTAACAATGTCCTCTCCAGTTGCACCAAACTTGTTGGCTTTGTGGTTGACTTCAATTATATTTCTTCTACATCAATCCAACTTGCATCTATAGAATTAGACCTCAGTCATTAAGTCAAAAAGCAACAATGAATGAGGCATCAGGAGCTATTTCATGTTTTTTGACTTCTCCAAGGGATCATTTCTATTGCTTCGGTCAGGCTTGCCATTCTCTTTATCACTGAACTCCTTTTTGGGATTTCATCTTTGTGCTCTAATGAAGCACCTAGAAAGTAAAAAGGAATGACAATCTATTGCAGATCATTGCAGTACCAGAAACAATTTTGACTTTTGCAGACACTGGTTGAAGTACCTACTATGAAACAAACATGAAGTGATGAGAATCAAAAACTGTCTATAAGGAGTATCTGATAACCACTTTTAGAGCATTTCTTGGGCAATAAATTTGTGACAAGTTATTTATTTGCCTTCAGGTAAGTAGTTCACAATGCTTCCAGAACATGCCATGTCAGAATTTGACTAGAAATCCTGCTTTCTTTGACTGGAGACATTATCTGCTGAAATGTCATATCTTGCATGAAGTGCAAAGTCAAACCAAGATGCACACCTGTAGTTATCACTACAGAACTTTGCACTCCCAAAAAAACGAATAAAGCCAGGTCTAAAACATTATGGCCAGAGTCCCGGTTTTGTTAATAAATTGTGGCAATGAAAATTATTCTTCAGATTCCATTGCTTACTGCTTATTTATGCAGCATTTACTGTGGGCTATTAAGTGGAAGCAGGTAAAATGACTCTTTAGTTTTGGTGCCTTCAAATGGATTATAAGTATATAATGTGTACCAGATACTGTTTTGATCATTAAATGAACTTAATTGAAGTTTTTTTTGTGTAAAGGGGAAAAAAGTAATCAGAGAAGGAAAATAGAGCTTTTTAAATTAAGATTTGCTGAAAAGCAAAAGAACCCCTGTAATATAGTAAAGTTGTTCCAAAGAAATCAACTTATTTGATCTATTTCTTCACAGTCTTTTTTTTTTTTTTTTTAAATTTGGTGAGTGTGGTGTTGATAACATCTCTGGTAAGTTGTGATCAGATTTGATGCTGTCTTTTCTATGGAGGCCAGAGTGGCACTGATGAAATGTAGAAAGAAAGAGATGGGGGAAAACAATTAATGGAAGGAGTCCTGTTTCCACTGCATTGATTTTTTCTCAGAGTGCATAAAGGTGAAAATGAAGAGGTAGAATACTGTCCTCCTGGAAAACAAACAAACAAACAAACAAACAAACAAAACAAAAGAACACAAAAAACCCCCACAAACAAACAAACAAAAAAACTAGAAGTAACTAGAGTTCTAGATGCAATATAAGAAATGGCATCAGGATGCAACTTTTGCTGCAATGCAAGAATTTGTCTCCCACCTTCTCCATCTCTCTCCAGTTTTTCCATCAGTGGCACATCAAAGGCACCATCAAAGCCTTAGGATTCAAGGGAGAGGAAGATCAAAACCAGGTAATTTATCACCCTTATAATTAACCAGCTATTTTGATCCCAGGGAGAGCACAGAGAATTGGTTGCCCAGTTTTCTTATCACTGTTGATGTTGGCTGTATGAAAAAGCACTTTGTTCTATCTTTTCTTATTTATTTCCTCTATTTTCTATTTAGAATGTAGAAACATTTTATATGGTACAACCTATTACTGATTTACCTCTATAAGAAACAAATATGTTCATTTCATATGTAACTGGAAATTCCCTTAAAAATCCATCAGCTCCCATGATGTTTGCTTGATGACATTTGGTCAGGAAACCATTCTCTCTGCATAATACTCCCAGCCTAAATACCACTGAAACCTCAAGCACAGAAACAATTGACTTTGTTAGAAAGCTGGACAAACTTTGGCATAAAAACAAGAAAACAACCCCAAAATATTTCATCCAACACTGCAATTCAGAAGGAAGAAAAAAGAAAAAATAGAAAAAAGAAAAGCCATTACCAGAAATGATTGTGTGTTCAGGACCGCTTACTTCATTGGAAAGTAAAATGGGCCATATCCAGCTCACCAAGCATGTGGAATATATATCAAACATTACAGCCTGACATCTTCTATTGTCCTGGTTGATGAGAGCATGTGTTTGAACAGAAAGGTCATGTCCAGTCATGTGTGCTGAGTGTTTAGCTGGTAATGCAAAGTCAACACTTTTTTCCCCTTCCTTCTCTCTTTGTTTAAGTAGTACAGTACAAACACAATGCTTACAGTTGCCTTGATTTAAAATCCTTACAAATCTTAACAGTTATTTAAATTCTTTTTCATAGCAAAACTTTTCCCAACAATGTGTAATCTTAAAGTATTCCTTTGTTAACAGTGTCCATGTGTCAGTAATAGTTTTTCTGATGTACTTCCAGACACAAAGAAAGTCTATGATGAAGGGCAGTAGATATTTTTGTACTTCTTATATATCTACTATGTCTCGTTTTGAATCAGCCCTATCTACATGCATTTCTCTCACTTATGCAAAGAGAGATGTTGAAAAGCAAGGCTGGTGGAGGTGAATAATATTTCCCTCAAATGATAATAGGTAAGAAGTTAGAGAAACAGATGTTTTTTTCTCTTCACACTAAATATTTGTCCCTTAACAAAATACATGTCAACTGAACATTGCTAGGCGTATAACCCTGTTGGCCAGAGAGTTTTCTATCCCAGAAGTAGGGAAAGTGGTGAGAGTTGACATTTGAGACACTATGATCAAATTGAGAGACCATTTGATTTCTGATGGAGCAGAAATTCTATTTTCTCCAATAACAAGTGTTAGATTCAATGAGTTATTATGACCTTAAGCAGTTCCAGTTCTGTCACTGATGCTTGAATAATTCTATGTCCTTATTTCCCCTCATGTGTTTTGATCATCTTGTCTGCTCAAAAGGTGCATCTAGACTGCCCTGTATTAATAATGAGTACAACATTTAGTATAATACATTTATTTTGACTCCTAGAATCACAGTTTCACATACAATTTTTGATTATAAAAATTATAAAAACTGTTTTATAAAAGCCTATTATAAAAACCATTTTATTGATGTTGCAGCTCATCAAAGCAGTACAGAATAGGAAGAAAAAAGCTTTGGCTTTGGCACTTATCATAAAAGTTTAAACTATAATTCAAATCTTCATAGAAAATATTTATTTAATTCATTTATTAAGATATCTTTCCATGCAAAACTCATTAGGAAATTTATATCACTCTGCAGCCTGTTTTTGGGTCTCTTTATCTTCTAGCAATTGCCATCTGTCACCTGAATATTTTCCCTAGAAAAACAGGAAAGTGAAAATTTTTATTTGAAATATCAGATTGCAGAGTACTGTATTGTGTTCCATGCATTCACTTGCTACAGTTTTGAAAACACTTAAAAGATTCAACACTTATGGAAGAAATAGGATCTTGTAGAAGGCTTCAGCTAAAAGAAAACAATAAAATCTCCATGGTGGTGAACACTGCTGATTGACTGTTCTTTCTTCAAGATGGTTTTCAGAAATAAGATGTGCAATGCAGGTGTGTTCTGTGTGACAGGAGGGGAAAATTACTTGGGTATAAATCTGACAAAACCATTGATTATCAGATATTTCAAGTATAAGGTATCATAAATGAAGGATCTTGTTAAGGTACTTGAATGGCATACCTAGTTATTTAAGATAAATATTGCATGGCTTGACCATTCTTTGATACTATAGAATAGTGAGCTGTGATCAACAAACCCTTTTTACACTTGCTTTTTCTGTAGGAAGCACTCTCATAACCATACATTGAGAATAAGACCTAAGTGTTGGAGACTAAATGCTAACTAGGTGACTCCCAGGAAGCTCAGATCTAATTCCGATGCTGCCGTATGTGTTTCCTATCTCATGTAGCCCAATAAATGAAGGATTTATCAACATCCTCTCAATCTACTTTCGTACAAGATTTGCTTTGCAGAAATCTCAGAGCCTTTGGCAGAAAATGTAGAGTTGATACTGCTCCTTTCACCTGACCATTTATCCAGCATAATTTGCTATTATTTTTTTCTTTCTGTGAACCAGCAAGGGATTTTCCTTGTTTCCTGCTTCTACACCATTTCTGGTCTTCTTGTATGTGATTTTATTTCTCTGTTTGATGCTTCTGGGCTGTGTGCAGAGAGCTGTAACAGAAAGAGTCCTATTTGAAAGCATCTGACCTCTTCTTAGCCACAGGTAGGCTCCTAGTGAAGGCATATGGTGAAAAACATTTCCTTATAGAGAAAAAGCTGAAATATGTTCTTAGCACATTTTATGTCAACACTGAGTTTTGTGTAATCTCAAGCAACTCTTTAAAATGTGTGCTCAAATTGAAATATCTGCCAGTTAGCTAGAAGTTTGTGTACTTTGTAAGCAGAGAACAAGCTACTATAATAACAACAATAACAGCAACAACATATGTTTATATTTACTCCAGAATTCAGTGTATTTTAAAATTCTGCTATTATACTTTCTTTTTGGAAGCAAACAGAAAAATCTGTTCATCACTGCAGAATGGATTTACCAGGCATAAAATGGTCCCAAATTGCTTCTCCAGTCAAGACAAAAATACTTAAAATCTTTTTCACGAATAAATGCCACTTTGACCTGGTCAGCTCTTGTGCAGGCAACTTATATCCAAACAAAATATATAATATCACAGTTTTCACTCTAAGATAAAAAAAAATATAAAAAAATACATGATCTTTCATTTTTATTATAGGAGGGGGGAAAAGAGTGAAGATATCTGAAGAAATAAGCATTCTGGCTCTCATATATTTTCCTTGTTTCCTTTGGTATGTTCTTAGTCTTACTGACAAATACTGAAGAAGATACAATTAGCAGTAGAATATTCCCGTATCAGGAAAGGCCATCTAACATGCCCACACTTGGCAACAGAAAGGTGTATGTTCATCAAATTCTATAGGAAAAAGAATTTTTAAAAGGAAAATGACTCTTCAATCTGCACTTACTAGATAGAGGTGCTGGAGTGTGCCCAAAGAATAGCCGTGAGGCTGCTGAAGAGTTTATACCCCAAGGCTGATGAAGAGCAGATGAAGGAGCTTGGGTATTTAGCCTGGGTACTCAGGGGAGACCTTGTCACTTTCTACAACTTCCTGAGGAGGTGGTCAAGCAGAAATGGTCTCATGTTAAACCAGGAGAGGTTTAGATTGGACCTTAGAAAAAATTTTTCACTGACAGTGTTGTCAAGGACCAGATTAGGCTGCCCAGGACAGTGGTGCAGTCACCATCCCTGCATTTATTTAAATGATGTGTAGATGTGGCATTTAGATATATGGTGTAGTGGTGGACTTGGCAATGTTAAGTTATTGGTTGTACTCAATTATCCTAGAAGTGTTTTCCAACCTAAACAATTATATGATTCTGTGATTTATACTGCCTTTTATCAGGTCAAAATCTAGGAAAAGCTGCTCATCAATAACAGGATATTGTGGGTTTCCAAAACCATCACCAGAAACCATAGAGCCCGTTAAAAGGAAAAATGTATCTCTGTAGGGCAAAAATTTATATTTTTTTTTGTGTTCTTAATTAAGTTGTACAAACTCCTCATTTAAAATAAAGGAAGGGAAATGAAGGATTAAAATCCTTAATTTCTATCTATGCCAGTTATGGCCATGTTCTGTTACTCATTTGACTTGTATTAATCCTTTCTTATTCAGCTCAGTCATTAAATTCAGTGAGACTACATTACTTCTGTCTGAGTAAGGGTGATGTATTTTGTCCAGTGGATTAATTTCCAGGATAGCATACTTCTCTTAATGGGAAGCAGAATTTACCAGCAGAATTAATGAAGGAGTGAGGTCAAAAACTGATTCAAGCAGAGCTGTCAACTAAAGCTTCATACAATGAAACACATCAAAACTCAAGAGGGGTTTTGGAAACAGGCAGGAGAAGGTAAAAAGGGGAACAGCTTTATGCCTTGAACCTGGAGACTAAGAATCAACTGAATCAAATCACGTACTGAAATAAATTTTCACTTGATTAATTGTTCTCATCTAAAGTCCTTGAAGAGCTTCTGGCAATGAACAAATCTTGGCATGCACATAAGTCTGCATGAGTGCAGAAAGTGTCTTATATTGAATTGTTGACATGAATCTTCGACCCAAGATAATTCACAATTTAGACAAGGAATTGAAATAGGAATGTGGGTCTTGCAGGGACAGTTTTCCATGTCTGTGAGTCAAACTGTTCTCATATCTGTGTTGTGAAGGGCTATATCTGTCACAGATAGTGAGGAAGGCTTTCTCCATTAACATGAGCTTTGGTCATTTTAGTGAATATTTTATATATTTTGTTGCAAATGTAGCTAAGTGTTTTAGATTGATGATTTTAGAATTACAGAATAATTTACTTATTGAATTCAGGTGTCAAAGGAGCGACATTTTAAGTGTAGCTGCCTGCCACATGTTCAGAGAAAATTCTATTGCTGTCTCTGGTCAATGCTGAGTAAATGCAGTGTCTAGAAATACTACTGTTTTTACATACAGAGAGTTAAAGCTTTCATTCTTCATAAAATTTGCATAAAACCATGGAAGATAGATTGGGGGAAAAATGTTCATGCTGTTCTTCATGAATATTTAGATGATGTAGTTATGGACTAAAGAAAATCAACTGATGTGTTACAGTTAACAGGGAAGAGTAAATTCCTTCCGATTAAATTAAATTATCTAAATTGCATAAAAATTGTTGTTGTTGTTGTTGTTAGTAGTAGTCGTGGTAGTGGTGGTAGTAGTAGTAGTAGTAGTAGTAGTAGAGGTATTAATTTTCTAAAAGTGTCTGTTTCTCTTTAATGACTAGAGAGAGCAGTGGAGTGGTTTAACAGTTTAAGTTGGTGAGGTGAATCTTATACTAGTGCTGAAGGTGCTGTTGATCATCCAGAGCTCACAGGTATGAGACTTAGTAATATATACAAAGATATAATTACCTTAATATGTTTTAATATAATCTTAGAACAATTAAAGCTGGGAAAGACCTCTGAGATCACTGGAGTTTGATCAACTTTGATGAAACACACCTTGTCAACTAGGCCATAGCACTGACTGCTTCTTTAAATCATTTATTGAATGCTTCCAGGGATGGTGATTCCATCACTTTCCTGGACAGCCTGTTCCAGTGCTTAAACACTCTTTCACCTGATGCCCAGCCTGAAACTCCCCAGCACACCTTGAGGTTATGTCCTTTAGTCTTGGTGCCAGTTTCCTGACAGAAGAAACCACCCCCACTAGGTTATAATCTTCTTTCAGGAGCTGTAGAGATCAATAAAGTCTCCCCCGAGCCTCCTTTTCTCCAGGCTGAGCACCCCCAGCTCCCTCAGCTGCTCCTCATCAGACCTGTGCTCCAAACCCTTCTCCAGCTCTGTTCCATTCTCTGGACATGCTCCAGCACCTCAAAACCTTGCCTGCAGTGAGGGGCACAAAACTGAATCCAGCCCTTTTTTCACTGGGTCACTTTCCAGCCACTGTCCCCAGCCTGGAGCACTGCAGGGGTTGTTGTGATGCAAGGACATGACCTGGCATTTTGCCTTGTTGAACGTCACTCAGTTGGCCTCGGACCATTGATCCAGATTGTCCAGACCCCTCTGCAGAGCCCTCCTACCCTCCAGCAGACCAACACTTCTGCTGAAATTAGCATCATCCATGAGCGGATTGAGATCGTATTGCATTTGATATTCTTGTACAGTTCATCCATAAAGACATTAAACAAGAATACCCAGCACTGAGCTCTTGGGAACCCCTCTCGTGACCAGCCACCCACTGGATGGAGCACCATTCTTCACCACCCTCTGGGCCTGGACCTTCAAACAAACAAACAAACAAACAAACAAACAAACAAACAAATAAATAAATAAAAGTAAATAGTAAAACATTTTTAAAAATGTGTACAGAGCACATCTCAAAACTATGACAGTCAAAAATAAACCTCTGCAGTTTTGGATGACTGTTATAACTGAAGTTTTTCTCAATAATTCACCATTTTTAGGAGTGATGGCAAAGGCAGAGAACAAGGGTCTGATGGTCTGAGTCATTCAACTTTATAAAAAACAGGGAGGTCTGTTTCATATTTTCATTTTGTCAAGAAGTAAAATCTGATATCCCTAAGAACTTGCAGAACCAATATTGATTCATTTACTGAGTAATCTTACATAGCAATTTTACACAACATAAAGTGCTCTTTGGTGGCCTAAACCCCTATTTTTGAGCAAAACAAACCATAAACCTGATAGTATTAATAGAGGAAGGGAACTACCATATGTTTCTTTGCTTTAAATAGTCCTTTATGTGGACAGTAGTGTTTCATAATAAAGTCAAAGGTTTCTGTGTGGAAAAAGAGGGGGGAAAAAGCTTTCAATGAAGCAACCTCCCTCAACAAAAACAAGTCTCAAAGAAAAAGAAAACAATAACAAATGACCTGACACAATCTTTTTCTTAGTCTCTTTACTTATATCTGGTTTTAAAAAGATTATTTTAATTACCTACGTCTGTTAACATGAGATATATTAATACAGGAAGATTTATTCATCGCACATTCTATCCATTCATCTAGCCTAAATTTTCCCTTCCCTATAATACATTCCAAAGGATGCAGAGTAAATGGGTTCTTGGTAATATGATCTAATAAAATAGTGTATATGAGAATATTGTGAACAGATTATTTTTCAATTAAATTATCTTTCCATTAGAAGTATATCTGCTGAATATTTTTCACCTTGGCTTTAATGTGCTTCATATATTTATTTAATGAAGATATGAATGACACTACATTCATTCTAAATTTCAGTTTCCATAATGGAGTGGTCTTTTCAGACCTCAGCAGGACCCATAATTTCCAGTGCTGAGGACTGTACAAACATACAAAAAGGAGTTTGCTCTTGCTCTGATTAATTTATTATCTAAGAGATAAGCCAGATGTAGGATACACCTACATGGGCTCTTGCCCTCTGAGCAGACATGAGCTCATTCTATTTGCATCAAAAGCAGATGGAAATTTTGTCTGCCTGTGCTCCACATTAACTGGAAGCCTTGTGAATACAAATAGCCTGGTGTTGAGCACAAGGTACTGAGTGCTGATGAAAGATGTTATATCTTAACTTGTGTTTTGGGTTCCCATGACATCTTCTCAAGCATGGGTAAAGTGAGCTCTAGTCTCCTGGTTATTATCTAGGTAACTATGAAGAATACAAAATGGCAATGTGGAAGAGAGCAATATGATTTTTGGACATGTCTGAATGGGTAAGACATAGGACAGGAGTGGCAGTTTCTTGGGGAAGGACTGAGTAACTGCACATTCAAATACAAAACCCAGTCTGAGGCAGAATCAGTGTGCCTGTGTCTGCTAGAGATAGTCATGACTGAGTCATTTAACTCTTGGAGTGATCATTTAACTGTCTAATAATTAGCTTTATTAACTCAGCTACTCATTTATATTCCCTGTGGAGAGAGTGGACAAAAGCAGACACTCACAGAAAAGTTACCTGTCCAGTCCCCTCAGACACTTAAATTACAATGGACTGAGTAATCTGTGGGTATGGCTTTTCTCTCCCCTCCTGTCTACTGGTAAAAAGACTGCATTTTCCTTTTTAGGTAACAGAACTGCTCCCCCTTGATTTTGAAATGGTTAATGTTACCTTGAACTGGCTGTCTCTGTTCTGACCTGAAACTGCCTTCAGCTGCTACAGGGCACTGTTTTCCTTCTCCTTCAATAACCTTATTTTCTGGATTTTTTTCCTTATTTTCTACTGCTCTGGTCTGTAGATTTCCAGTCACCAACCCCACTCCTAAGGAAATATAAAAAGAAAGGAGAAAAAAATAAAATAAGAATGGTGAGAAAAATAAAAGTGATTACAAATCCATTTTACGCTCACCCTCACCCAAGCTGAAATTATCCTGTTCACTGAGGCACAGGTGGTGATTTTCCTAACTTGATTTGGTCATTAAAAATCCTCTAGCTGCTTCAATACTTTCTCCCTGAGGCCCCTATCAGCACTCTCTTCTCCAGTGATTAGAACAGAGCTGATTGGCCTTCTGAACTTATTACAACCCTTTTTCTAATGATCTCATAATGACTGCAAACCTGAGCCCAGGAACCTGACAGATAATGATGTCAATTATGCAAAACAGAAATGAAGGTTTTGAATCTAATAGGCTGTATCGGGGGGAGAGGGGGGAGGAGGCTCATTTATGGTTTCACTGAATAACTGTCATATTTCAAAATATGTCAGTAAAAGTTAATAAAGGGGAGGTTGGGAATACACAAAGAGATGCTGGTTACAAGACCTTTGATAAATTTTAAAAAGAGGTAAACTCTTTCCTTGTTTTCTAAGTCTTATGATTGTTTCTTACTCTTGTGCTAGTCCAGTAAGATTTTACTTTAGTCCTCTCTTACTCTTTTCTGGTGGAATTCCTGTGGGGAAACCCAAGGTCTCTAGGCATGTCAACAGTAAATGTCAGTGAATTTGCTTTAATGACCACTTATTAGTATAATCACACTCTAACAATTTACTATGAGGAATTAAAAAAAAATATATGCATCTGCTATTATTATTGTTACTGTTGTATGCTGGTTTTTTATTCGTTATTGTGCTCTAATCACAGACAAGTTCTCCCATTCCTCTTGGTTGTGAAGAGAAACCTCAACTCCATGGCATGTTGCTTTAAAAAGTCACCACTCATGGATTAAAATATGAGAAAGAATTTTAGACACAACTAAGAATGATTTAGCTTTCATCCTTAAATAACAACAAATTTGTTCTGCTTTCTTGGAAAGCTCCTATAACTGCATGGGAGCAGTGCTTATATGAAGTGTGCCACGGAGCTCAGTTTGTGGTAAGACATCTCATCACACAGCCAATGAAATAGGAGGATTCCATGTCCCAGCCCAGATTTCTCTTTACTAACCTGCATTGTGCTGTTCAAGTTATTCCCATGATCCCCAGGCACCAGTAACCTCCTAGCTCTTAATTCTCATGGCATTTTGACACCCTCTAGTGAGCTGTTCTTTTTAGACCTCAAGGTTTAAAATATCACAGAATCATAGAACCTCTGAGACCATTGAGTACAACCAACCACCACTAAGCCATGTCCCCAGATGCCAAATCCACGTGTTTTTGAACAATTCCAGGGAAAGTGATTCCACCACTTCCCTGTGCAGCCTGTTCCAATGCCACCACTTTTTCAGTGAAGAATTTTTCTTTCCTAAGATCCAGTCTAAACTCCTGGTGCTACTTGTGGCCATTTCCTCTCATCCTTTCACTTGTTGCCTGGGAGAAGAGAGTGATGCTCCACAGTTCTAAAATGTAATTATTGTTATCAAAATATGAATCTATCTCAGAGTAGCTGGGAAAAATTGTAAGTTCAGGACATTCTGTGTGATTTCTTGTGTGAGAAACCAGGGTCTGCTCAAAGGAAATTTTTAGAGACACAAAGAAGTCAATGATATGGAGCATGACACTTGTGTGGTGGGAATAATGGCACTACAGAAGAGGGAATGTGCTTTGTAGTGGTGTTTCAGTATAAGGCTGGACCCGAGAAACATGGGAATTTCATTTTTTTTCCCTAATTTAATATGACCAGAGGCAGCAATCTTTCAAACTGACAAGCTACATTGCCCTTTCTAAAAAGCAGTGATAATACTGCAGTCAGTTCCAGGAGTGGGAATAAAAAGTGCCTGTAATCAATGCAAATAGATGCATAATATTCTGCAGGTCTGATACAGTACATAATGCAATTGACAAGAGAGCCCTTATTGATTTTCACAACGTTAGCCCAAAACTTGGCTGGAAGAGATGTATCCCAAAAAATAATTCAAACTTGGTTATTTTTCTCACATTAGGAAAAATATAAACACATGGATTTTTCAAAATCAGATACTTTTCAGAGGGCTGTAGGATCCAATAATTTGTAGTGAATCATTTTTTGCAACGTGTTTGCAGATGAATATTTAAATGGTGTTATTTATACTAGCATAGGAGATGTGCTTGCAATGATCTCAGTATTTACCAGCAGAGAGAGATGGCGAGAAAATATGCACAGAGGCAAACTCAGAAATTGGAACTGGAAAAAAAATCCTACAAACTTCAAGCTGAAATACCACCTCACTATAAATTTCAGATTTTTCTTTACAGAGGTGCTGCTGTGCCATCCAGGATTTATCATGAAATGCGAGTCTCCACCAGTGACACACACCACTCTCACGAGGTATTACCTGAAGCAAAGCCTCTCTTTACTCTGACTGACCACAATTCTACTCTGTGCCAGCCCCGCCTTGTGACACTGAGGAGAATGTCCAAGTCAGGTGACTTCCTAGGGAGATCAATCGACCAAAAAATAAACCACAAAAAAACCACCAAAAAACACAGGAACAAACAAACAAACAAACAACCCCCCCCCCCCCCCCCCCCCACACACACACACACCAAAACACTGAAGAGAAGAAAGAGATGAAAAATGTGAACCCTGAGATTTTAAGTTGTATTTTGATACTGGAACAAGAACACTATGAGTCATATCTATCTCTCTACTGCATAGTCAGTAAAAGGGAAAATTAATATTTCTTTCTCTGTATTTTTCCCAGAGATTAATGGATGTTGTAAATCCTTGGATCATTTCACTGAGCTGAGGGATTTTTGCATATGTTGCTCACAAGTTATCCATTAATAAAACAAAAAAACAAGCAAAATGTAATTCATTCTTCAGTTACACAACTTGTATACATACAGGTATATAACAAGGCATTTTTTATTCAAAAACATTTTCCTTACTATTAGATTACTTTATACTAAGAATATTTTTATTCCTTACTGGACCTCTGAAGTTACCCCATGCTCCCTACGTGACACTGTCACCAAGACCTGGGTATTTGCAGGATGTCCCATGATCAAGGGAGATAGTTTACCACTTATTGGTGTCAGCAGTGGGACAGATGATAATGAGTGAAGATCTTATTTTTAGAGAGCAGTTCTAGAGTAAATGATTGAATGGGGCATTATAGATATTGGATCTTCTGGATCAGAAGACACTTGGAATGCAGTGCTTTGGATTTTATATCAATTTTATTTTCTACAAGAGAAACTGATACTTTGTGGTTCAGTTCCACAATAAAAAACTCCTTTTGAATGCCCTAGTGCAATGACAAATTATGGCACACAAAATACACATTGTATTGCTTAGAAATCAAAGATACTTAATTTCCATCTTACATTTAATTGATTATTTACTATTAGCACTTGCTGCTGAAGGGAATGTTGAGAGTGGTATTGACAGTGAAGAAACTAAAGATACATCTGTAATAACAATACTTTTATTTTCTCTGCGTGCAGTTACATCTTATGTGATGGGCAGGAGTATTACTCTTTCTGTCCAGAGAAAAAGATACATTGCAATAGTTATTGAAGAGCAATAGGGGAAATAGAGATCACCTACTGAATGTGCCTGGCACTTTCATATGGTTGTAAAGGAAAATCAAAATATTAGGTACCAGGTATAAGTAATGCTCTAGTTCAGCTTCTGTGCCCACGGCACTTAATGTTTTATTTCCTGTTGTAAGAAATTTTCCTTTAGAAAATTATACATAATTATTTGTTTTCTTGTAAGCAAAAAATTCTATCAGGCTTAGACTTGAATGTCTCTGAGTATGTGACTGACCCAGACGTGGTTTTCTTATAATTTAAAGCCACTGATTTTTATCAGGACTTGTAAAGTAAAAGCCTTTTTCTGCACTTCAGAAGTACATGTCAAAAGAAAAACAACCCTGAATAGTTCGCAATACAAAGATAAAACAATACACAGCAGGCAAATATGACAGACAGATGGTGGTAACACAAGGTACCAAGAGGACAATCACTCCCCATGTCATAAGCAACAGTCATGACCCACCAGCTGCCTACCTGCTGTCAGGACTTTCATAGATACCCTCAAAGAGACCAGAAGAAGAAAAGAAGTGAGGTGGATATTGGCTGGAAGTATTACAAAAAGAATTCAGTTGGAATTCTGGAATGTTATATCTCATGATTTGGTAAAGCCCTTGGGTGTGAGGGTAATTAGGATTGTGCATTCATCTTTCATCCTGCTGATCATCCATGGACTGCCCAACTTCATAGCTTTTGTTTTCCTTGCCCCCAATAACAAGACAATGTTACTTATGATGGACATGAGCATTGCAAATACAACTCCCTGAAATTTCTTATTTGTCAGTCATAAAAAAAACATATGGGACATGGAAAATTGGAGCCTTTTAAGCAGCAGCTGACACAACCCTGAAACTTGAGGAGGCAAAATACACTATATTTAGTGCTGCTCAGTCACTTCAAGGTCCTTGTTATTTCCCACCCATGACAAATCCAGACTTTCTTGTGTGTATAAAAAAACACCTGAGGGTTCATAGATGTGAATGCATTTCAGGGTCTGGGTGTTTGCACAACTGCTTGGTCAGTGTCAGTACAGCCCCAGCCCTGGCTGGGCAGTCTCAGTGGCACCCCAGCTCTCAGTTCATCACTCAGTCCTCCAGGATGACCTTTGAGACTTGGAGAAAATGTGTAGGACTTAAAACAATTTGTGGTTGAGAGTGTCTCCCTCCATTTGTCAATGATCACAATGAATTTCCTTTCCACATGCTTGGCAGAAGCTAATTATTTCCTCCCTCCTCCAGACCACAGTGAGAAATGATACCTTAAGCCACAAATAAAATAACAGCATCTCATTAAAACAAAAGGGAAGCTGGTGACCACAAGTTCTTGTGTGGGTTTGCCTACTGAGGTGATAACTTTTTGAGTCAGGATGCCCTCTAAGGGCTGATCTTCATGACAGTTATTTATTGACTGATGCAATGGAAGTGAAAAAATGGGTCAGAACAGACACATGAACACTTCCTGTGTCTGCTCATGCAGCTCTCTCACACATCCTGAGGTTACAAAGGAAACTGTCACTTGCACAACCCTCCTGATGGGAAATGCTCTAGCAGTATTGAGCAATGACTTGGGAAATGTATTTTGAGAACCATGAAAAAAAAGTGAAGGAGGAACTGGAGAATCCTATTCCTTCCACCACCATTTTAAAAGTTCAAAGATCAGATCATCTAGTACTGATGATCTAGTACTATTAATTTGCCCTGGAAAGTTTTTTTTTGTTTGTCTGTTTTGTTTTGTTTTTCTTTTATTTTTCTGAAGGATAAATGTCTTATTTTATCTCATCTAAAAAACTCAGGAAAAAGTCACTTTTCAAAGGTTAATAAATAAAAATTATCTTGTCTCAAGTCTCCCTGGACCTGCAAAAAAAAAAAGGAGTGAAGGGAAAGAAAAAACACTGGAGAGAATACCATGATAGTGAAGAAAAAAATAAACATGTTATGGCAGGCTCTCTGGAGATCCTTTAATCCAGCTTCCCACTTTGTGTGCGACTGCTTTTCTTCATGGGTTTGCAAAGGCTTGCTTAGACAAATCTCCCAGGGAGGAAGCTTCCACAAGGATGGTTGTTTGATCTGAGAAGCTGAGATTTGTTATGTTCTTAATTTCATGAGTTTGACCATCATTTACAAAGAGATTATGAGGCTGTGTGGGGCTGCTCCAGGTGCCAGAGATGAGATTCCCCTGCAGCCCCTGTGCAGCCCATGGTGAGGGAACTGTGTCCCTGCAGCCCATGAGGGTCCATGGGAGAGCAGAGAAAGAGCAGGGGTATGCCTAAAGGAGGATGTGACCCATGGGAAGCCCGTGCTGGAGCAGGCTCGTGGCAGGATTTGTGGCCTATGGGAGGATCCCACAAAGGACCAGATTTTCTGGAAGGACTTGTGACCCCATGGAGCACCCACAGTAGAGCAGAGCCTTTCTGAGGGAATGTACCTTGTGAGAGGGACCCACACTAGAACAGTTCATGAAAAACTGCAGCCCGTGGAAGGGCTCACATTGGAGCAGTTTGTGAGGGACTGTATCTCATGGGAAAGGCTCCGTGCTGAAGCTGGACAAGAATGTAAAAGAGGAAAAGCAGAGCTGAAACATTATGGCTGACCACAACCCCGTTCCTAATTCCACTGTGCCACTCTTAGGACAGGAGGTAGGAGTGTTGGGAATAAAGGTGAACCTGGAAAGAAGGAAGAGATTGAGGAGAGGTGTTCTTAAATTTGCGCTTATTCTCATTATCTGACTCTGATTTTGATTTATAATAAATTGATTTAATCTCCCCCAAGTCTGTTTTTTCTGTAACGGTAACTGGCTAATAATCTCCCTGTCCTTGTTTCAACCCATGAGCTTTTTATTGTGCTTTCTCTCCCTGTTCTGTTGATGGAAGGAGAATGATAGAACACCTTGTTGGATATCTGATGTTCAACCAAGGTTAACCCACCACAGAGCCAATGTGCAGATAACTACCCAAAGTGCTGCTCAGAAATAACTTGTAAAATACTCGATTCTTCAAAGAAAAAGCTAAATCATTACAATCATAGCAGTTAAAAAAGGAAACAAACAAATCTTCCCTTAACGATAATAAGGCAGCATTTCCTATGCTGTGCATGTTTGGCAGTGGGACTGGGATAAATGGATCCTTCAGTTAAATGAAATAATGCATGGTTTGTTGCATCTGTGAATGAGCTGCATAAAGATAACTGAGGCAGGTAAATGCTGAATAAAGCTGGATGGTGTACATTGGAGAACCAGTTGCATCTGTTAGCAAATAGCCTTTCTATCAGGCTGCCCTCTAAGCACTGGTGCCAAGCCAGCACTTGAAATGAATGGTGCAGATCCTAATTTGATAACTGGTATGCATATGATGGAAGCAACAGAAATGTGTTGATTTGGGGTACTTAGCAAGGAATAACCAATGCTTTAAAACAGAAATATTATTCTGTAAATGCTGAACATCTGTGTTCTCCCTGTGACTGCCACAGTCGGGATGAAATTTTCTTAATCTGATTTCAGGATGTATTTAAATTGGAAAATTAGACCTTCCATCTACTGCATATGTGTGTAAATGACAAACTTTGGAACCTACACTAGGTTTTTTAAATTGTTAAGGACATGACACACTCTGGGTCATGGTCTGAGCCAGGATATCGGCAAAAAAGTTGTCAAAATTAATGGAGCTTTGAGGAAATTCCTTTGCCATTTTAACTCATATTTCCTAAGTGAAACTCATGGTAGGTGGCATCATTGCCCTGCACCCTCTAAAGAAATTTAGTTTGCTGTTAATAGCATGTTTTTCATTCACAATTTCACTCTGAGACATAGTGAGGCCATTCCTGTCACAACCCTGCTGTCACAGAAACCCTCATTTTTCTCTTTTTTTGAAGCATTAGGTTCCTACAGCAACTTTTATTCCTAAATAAAACTGGCTTAGATTGCTAAGGTAGAACAGCAAGTCACAGAGACTAAGTACCTGGGAATTATTAAACATTCCTTAAAATTAAAAGTTGACCAAAGTCATGTTATGGTCATAAGAGAGAGGCCGTGATACAAACATGTATGTTTCCTTACCTTTAAACTAACTTCACTGCAAGCCTGTGAGAAGCCTGACTCCATTCTCCTGATGACCTCATAATTTCTTGGCTGTCAGGTCCTTTGCAGCTGTCCCTTCTTCAGAATGAACATCCTCCAGTCCCTCAGCCTCTTCTCACTGGCCAGTCCTCTAACCCTGACCATCAGTGCTCCCCACTGAACTTCTCCGAGTCTGTAAATGTCTTTCTTGTCTGAGGGAAGACAAAAGTAGACAGGGCATTTAAGATACAGTCTAAAATGTGGGTTGATTCCATGCTCTTTATCAGTCAAAAAGGTGATCTTAGCCTACAACTCTAGAGTTCAAGTTTGGACTGTCTCTAGCTCACTGGGGAAAGATGTAAACTGGCAAATAACAGATCACCTGTACTGGATACCTCTGCTGAAGACTTCTTTCCACACAGACTGCAGAGAGCAGTAGAGACTGTAAAGTCTGGTGGTTTGGTTTAGTTTAGTAGGGGTGGCAAAATATTCAGTGGGTAAGGACAAGGAAGATGAGTATCATACTTGCAGACTGCTCTGTAATTTCCAGTCAAAATTGATTCTTCAAGTACAAAGTTGAGGCAGCAACTGAAGGCTCCTAATGGAACATTTTGTGCTTGGTCTACTGCAGGAATGAGGAGAGACCATTAGTTTGCAGTGCTGTCAAGACAGGAACCTTTCACTGAGATTAAGTTGATGTGGAAACAAAAAGGATATTTTCTCTTTCTGGTCCAGCCAAAGAACTTTGGCTTTCAGTTTATGATTCACAAAGGACTTTGTGTCCAGTGAGAGGGACGGACAGAAGGAAAACCCAGATTAGCAGAGTATCACTTATAATTTATATTTTTCAAAACTGAGGCTACAGGTTTACAGATCTCCTGAAAAAAACCCAAACAAACAAACAAGAAAACAACCCTACAGAAATAAAATGAAAGAAAGAAAATGAAAGGTAAGATTTCTTGAAGTAAGAGAGAACTTTGCAGAAAGTGGGCATCATGTACAGCTAACCTGTAGATGTGGAGTATCCCAGTCTAAATCCCTAATCTTGCCAATACACTTTTTTCTTCCACTCTGTGGGTTTTTGAAATTTTTTGTTCTAGTCCATGAATGCATATTTATCCACCTCCTTAATATGGTCAACAGCAGCTCATAAGGCTCAGAGAACACTACAATTTTCTGTAATTAAAAGGTTCCGTGAACCACCTGGGAACCACTTACCACAGCTCCATGAACCACAAACACCACGTGAATTTCAGTTAGAGAATCAATAGTCTGTGTCATTGTATCTTCCGATATATCTGGCCTTCATTCAGCAAATATTTCCAAATTTACAATTTGTTAGACTTCAGTGGGCTTGAAGATTTTTTTTTAAGGTGAAGTGATTTTCTTAATAATGGTCCCTCTTTTGTGTGCAATAGAGGGAGGGGTTTTGCTTGTTTTTTTAATATTGACTCTATTTTTAATTTCACTTGAATTTTCTTTTTGGTATAATTACTTCCACTTCTTGTAAGTAGACTTAAAGAATAAATTGATATGTCTAAACTTAATATAGACTTGATTCTGCAGGGGACAGGAGAAAAAAGCATCAAACTTGTGATACAACTTCTATTTTTATCAAAATGTATAAAAATCACAATTGAACACATGGAGACCTCTAAACATTCACTGATTTTATGGAACAAATGACCTCAAATTTTTTTTAAATAAACTTCTCCCAATCCATTAAGTGTTTAAAAATAGGAATTAACTTTGCATGTTGGGTAGGTGTGTTTTGGAAATGCACATTAACTATTTGTCAAAGTAATATGACCTACAAACTCTGCTTAAGAGACCTCTCTTCTCGTCCACTCTTTTTTGCATAAAGTCTTTTCTATCCCTGTGTTTCACTCATCTACTCTTTAGTCAAGCCTTCAGTCTGCCCAGTCTTGTTGCATCTTCACAACTGTTTTCCCTCCAAATCATAAAATAAACCAGTCACCCAATAATTCTTGGATTTCCAGCTAAGTGCTTCCATTCCTGGCGCCGAATTTGTTCACTCTCAAGACAATCAAACTCACTCAGCTCTAAAAATCATCAGTCTGAAGTAGCAAGGGTGTTAATTATTTTCAGTGTTTGTTGGAGGCTATTAAGAAATTAATAAATTAAACTTGATCATGTTTCCAGGAAATGCTACACTGCTGATTAACTGCTTGTTAAAATAAGGAGCATAGATGAAGCATTTCCATATAATTAATCTTTTCTACTCCTCATTTCTTCCTTTTTTATTGACCAAAATATGCTTTCTGAAATCAAGATTTAGGTGTAAGAAGTGTTGTGACACTATATTTGGAACTGAGCTAAGCACTTTGCCTATAGAAATGTTGTATGGATATCTTCGCGACACGCTGTAGGGAGGGACTTGAGGAACACAGGATTAATCATGTTTTATTCTCAAGAGTTTGCTCGTTGGTGGGAGACAGTCAGCTTAGCAAAAAAAGAGCCAATCAGTTTTGCATAAAGTCAGATTTCCACCTACATAAACTGCCTTGACTGGACCTGTGCTGCACTTCAGCATCTCACCGTACTTTGCCTGGAGTTCAGCCAAGCAAGGGCCATCACATTTATCTCAGCTATATCCTTAACTCAGGAGAAACAAAGAACATTAACACATAAGATTACGAATTGCTCTCTGAAATAAACTAGAACTTTGGGTTTTACCTAACTCTGATCAAGTCTTGGTGAAAGGTTTGTTTCTAGCTATGAAGTCATGGATTTGTTTCCAGTCCTGCTGCAATCCTATTCAACCTGTCAGATTAAAGCAGCATCAGAATACTTAGAGAAAAGCTTTGCTACCAGCTAATAACAGCCTGGTTATGGCCTAGTGATTCACCCTGATGTATTGAGAGGTCTTAGATCTTCTGTCAAGCTTCATTTACAGTGAAAATGAGCCAATGACTCTTGTCTATTTTCCTTCCCAGGCTATCAGACCAGTCATCTCCTGACCATGTTTGTTATCCCTAGGGAAGGGCACAATTACGCTGATAATCGCTTTCTTGATTCAGTCTGACATGCAATTTCTCTTCTTCACCAAATCCAACAAGTCCTTTTTAAATACACTTCTTCCAAAACATGCTTAAGGATTATATCTGCCACACAGAGATAGGCATTACCTGACTGATCCTGGAGCTAATGAATATGCCTTTGAACCTATTGGGAAAAAAAAATCCTTTCCAAGATGGTGGCATTACTTTCATTGTGATATTTTCTCTTATTTCCATCTCCTTGCCTTTGCAGGGATTTGCCTGTTAGAAATTGAAATTCCTCATGGCAAGGATGAGTCACTTCCTGTAAGGCACCTAGACAGCTGTAGTGACAAAAATAATAATTAAGCAATAACTGCTAATGAGTACTGTTGGTGTGGGAGTTTTATTATTGTGTTAACTTTAATAAATAGAAACATTTGAAATTTGTTCTGCATAAATGATGTTGATAGAAAGTCTTTTCTTTGACTGGAGGCACTTTCATGGAATGGGACAGTTTCCTTTGGGGTGGAAAAAAACCCACAAGCAGAACCCATTTAGCTCCTGAAGAATGGAAACTCAAAAGCTCTGTCTGACATAACTATATTTGTAATCAAAAGACCCTATGTTTCTATGTCCACTCTGACATAACAATTAAAAAATCTTACCTGGACTGGACTGGAATGAAGAAAGTTATTTAGCTGCAACAGATTTTGCCCCACAGCCTGTTCAAAGTGATGGTGGCAGGCTGCACACTCAGTTCTGAACTTCATAAACCCTCTCCCTGCAAGCATAAATTCATTTTAAAGCTCCAAAGAAAGACTTGGTTGACACCATGCGTATTTCACTTAGGTTTTGAGCTGAAACCATTCAAAATGTCCATTAATAGATATTCATCTTTGCATTAATTTAAAACTTCCACCATGTTTCATTATGACTCTGCAAAGAATCGTATATCACTTTATATTCAAGGTGATCCTACTTTTAATTTGGGATTTTCAATCCAACTAGAAAGCCTGGAAAACATTTTGCTGATTAATGGTTGGCTTAACTGTAAGAAGACATAAATGTCCCAAACCTATTAATTCCTCTTTTACTTTTATTTGCAATTACTGCATCACACACACATGAATTAAGCACATTTCTATTTTTCCCTTTGCTTTTTCTGCACCAAACCAGCAACTGTGTTGAGGGGGATTGCTGTCTGTCTAATATAAGTTATTTATGAAGCACATATCAAAACTTAATTTCTACCTCTGTAGTTTGTAGAAAACCTATTTTATGGAGATGACAGTTTATTTGAAGACTTAAAGGTAGTGTGTGGGATACTCTGAGCTTTGAAGTCCAGACCCTGAAGGACAGACTTATAAATGGTTTGTAACCAGTGGTTTTGCTCGCAATTCAGACCATTTAGCAGCTCAACACGAGAAGGACCATGTAGTGAGGCCAGGGGTAATTTGTTGCAGACACCCGAGATTAAAATTTTGATTTATGAAATATGCCTTTCCTTCAGTTGCTCCTACAGGACTTCTAGCTATTGTAAATGTGCCTTTCTGGATTAGCCTGTAATGATTAAAATTCTGTCTTCTACTGAAAGTAAGTGCTTAAAACTGAATATGAAATGATGTACTTAAAAATTTCAGTATGAAAATTCAATGATAATCACACTTTACAGCATAAAACTACAAGGCCCGATTAAGTTTGACATTAGCACAAACTCTAACAAGACATTACCAAGAAAAATAACACACTCAAATCAGACTATTCAGCTCTTGCCACATTAAGGAAGTAATAAACTTCTAATATCTTTACTGCAAGACATAGCAAAAAATAGAAAAGTGTCTTTCCTGTCAGATGTTTTAACATAAAATCAAAACAGATAAAAAAGAGAGGAAATGTAGCTTAAGCAGAAGCAAAGCAAGAGTAGCCAGAGGCTGACCTACATTTTAAAAGTGAAAGAACCCAACAGCAACACTCACTGTAGCTCCAAGAATGCAATTTCAAGTATTTTCCATGGTATCCTATGAAATTGTGATGATCCAGCCTGAATCTGTGCAGCAGCTGCTGCTATGATCTATGGGAATTATCAGCAATAAGTCCAAGGGGAGGTTGAGAATGTTCCCTCTGAGGAGCTGAATCCTTCTCACCTCCCACTGGACAGCAGATCTTTCTTACTCTGCTCCTCATGCCCAGTGTAGCATGGGGCAATGGAGTTGCCTTGTTATTTTCCCACTCTCTGAGCAGCATTGTTTTGTAATGAACCTCAATCAGACTTCATGATTTTTGCAAGTCTATTAGTCAGAGAACCCTCTTTATCGTTCCCCCTTGTAATGGGATTTGCAAAGCAATTATACATCGCCGTCTCAGTTGATGTGCCTTGGACTAAAACCTTACACGACTGAATTAGTTTATCACAGTAACACACACACTTCATAACACACCTCTGCCATCTGTCACAACAGCCAAAGAAATTAAAGAAAAAGAGAAGACTGGGAAGTTCCTGATTGTTTTTGCTGTTGCCATTTTCCAAATCAGTTGCAATTAATTATTTTAAGGGTGAGAATAAACTCTGCTCTCATCCACATATCTCCAAGTACATTTGAGAGGTTGAAAATGTGTTGATTATTCTTCTTAATAGAATGACTGAGGAAAATTAAATTATTTTCTTCACAAAGGAAGAAATTCTGAGTTCTTCTGCGCAAGCACTGAGGCCAGTTCCATGCTCAGTAATTGACTGTGCCTGCAGTGCAGGGGAGATATGGGACAAAGATCAACAGATCAACTGTAGAGCCAGTGTTTCTGCCAGAGTAACTTTACACTAAAAATGTCAAGAAAGATGCTTTGTTGAGCAACTACTAGGTATAAATGGAAGTGAAAGGGGTGCTGACTAAACTGATAATGGGTTTTATGAGTGCACATGAAAATAGATACATGCAATCAAAGAGCAGTTTAAAGATTTTTTTACTACTCCTTGTTCTTTTCCATCAGAAAAAAAAAGCCAGTTTGTCTAAAATGAAATTCACTTATGCTTTTATCCAGTTCAGTGAAATGTCTGCAAAACAGGTTGCTGAGGTCCATAGGGATGAAGAATGAATAAGGAAAGATACCCATGAATGATCAAGAAAGCAGAGATGTTGAGTCCCAGTTTGCAACCTCTGAATTACAGAAGAGACAAACCAGATAGAACTTTGATCCTCATTTTTTTATACTCAGAGACTAAATAGCTAACCCAAAATGCAAAGCTGTTTTAAAGTATGGAGGTTTTTTTCCAATTTCTTCTACTTTTTTCCTTTTTTCACGGGGGGGGGGGGAGGGGGGGGGGGAATGAGGGTGTTGGGTTTGCGTTTTTTGTTTGTTTATTTGTTTTGTGGTTTTTTTGTTTTGTGTTTTGTTTGTTAAGTCAGTTGCTTGATTTGGAGGAGGCAAGGAGGATGGAAATATCTGTGATTTTGTAATGTTTGATGGTCCAGATGTGGTAACTTCCCATTCAGTGTGTTTTTCCCAGTATTTTGCCCTGCTCTCTCTGTTGATCACTTCTATATGCTACTGTACATCTGTTCTCTTTGGTTATTTTCACTCCAAGTTGGCAGGATTTGGGATTTGTTTCTCTTCTAGCACGCCAAGTTAAAAAAAAAATAATCCTTCATTGGGTATAAATTGCACTCCCATGAGATCAACCCTTTTCTAATGAAGTCAGATGTTTTAGTTTTTTCATATACCAGATCATTTACTCTGAGATAATATAAATTTACAACTGGAATCACAGTTGACACCTGGCAGTGCACTAAACAATACCGGGCTTCCAATCTACATCATTAGTTGCTCATGCTTTGCTGAATCTGTTGCCTTCACTGTGGTGTGGTTCAGGAACCGCACGGCGGCCACCTCCAGGCCACTCGGGCCATAAGCTCACAGACACCAGTGTGGTGGATGGCAAATGGCGTTTGTTAGTAGGTTGCATGGGGTTATATAGCTTGGGTTTACTGCGTCACTTCCTTCTGCTTGCGTCGTAAATGAGGTGCTGGTGGCTAACTAGGGGGGTTTAGTAGCTCTAATTGTTGAGGGAAGGGGTTCTGTCTGCCCGTACAACGCGGTATCTTCTGATCGCCTTTCCCTAATCATCCACAGAATCTCTCCTCACTAAACTCCAAATCCTGTCTCCAATGAAGTTTCGGCAATTTGCTGGTCACTGGGGAGTTCCTTCTGAAATAAGGAAGTAGAGACACTCCACAAATGCCACAAAAATCAAAGGCTGAAGCAGCTGTGCCTCGTTTCCTCTACTCCTAGCAGAAAAATCTTGATGATATGCATGATGGTGGATTCATCATTTACACTTTCCATTTCCCTTATTTGCAGCAAATCCCTGATGCACGTTGTCAGACTCGGGTTTTAAGGACGAGCTGGAGATACTCATTGCACACACAGCCTCCTCCAATCAGCAGAGATATGTTAGCTGTGGTGCAGGAATAGCTACCACTTCCACTGAGATAAGGACCAAAGGGATATTCTTCCAAAGCCATAAAACCGGAGTAATTTGATAGCGAGCCATAGAGAAAGAGTTCTGGAATCAAGCAGCTGCAGAAATCTGCTTTCCTTCCTCACTGTTTTACAAATTAGCTGTGGACATTATACATCTACAGCTCAACCATGGGACAAATCTGGGGGGCGTTCCTCGAGGCTTGGTACTGTTTTGGTGCATGTTTCATAGTCATGGAAAAAAAACCAGATGCTATTTTATTTGAAATTTAGCCCCATGCTAAGTCGGCCTAATTAGCTCAGTGGTCTCTCATTTTTCACTGGTGACTTTTTCTCAGAGCAGACCTTCCGGTAACATCAAATCATTTCTTACCTTGAGCCAAGTTATTGGTTTAGTTGAGAGGTAGCTGTGCCTTGACACATCCAGCAGAATTTTTGACTGTGCACACTGTGTTGCTAGAGTACATTTACATGAAGGAATATAAAAGAAGTGCTTATAAAGGGATATAAAAGAACTACTTATGTCAGTATCAACCACAGGCTAAGAAGTATCTTTCCAGCTCAAGCTCTCTCTGGTGTTTTGTACCACTGGGCAGATACAAAAGAAGTGACAGCAGAAATTAAATTTGATGTGATTTATTTAATGTGCCCAAGTAATTCATGTTCAAAGTAAAAAGGGCATTTGTATAAAAATATAAAACCAACAAAAATAATTAAACAGCAATTGCTAAAGTGAATCAGGATCTGAAATGCACAGAGGGGAAATTTTGAAAGTGTTTCAGTAGCAATGGAGTTATCTGAGGACTAAAACTCTCAGTTGTTACACTGGTCACCTTCAACCTTGAAAAACTCATCTTTGCAGCAGGGAAAAATTGCTGATGTTAAGTTTAGACAGTTCTTGAAAGTGAAGAGAGTGGTACTTTGGATTTAGTGAGGAACCTATGAAGTGTAGGAGAGATGTTTAATGTATGTGTTTGTACTTAAGAAATGGCTAGTACAGGTTGTGAGGAATTATCACACTCTTGTAACATTCAGCAATGGCATTCAACATTAAAAAAAATTAACATTCCTATACTTATAAAGACTGAATTAAATCTCTCTGGACTTCTTTTCACTTCTAAAAGAATAGTGGAAGTATTAAAGTAGTTTGTGGTGAACAGATGAGGAAAAGGAGTATTTGGAAAGCTAATATTACTTCTGATACTGATAGAAAATGACTGGGTTTCAATCAGTGTTCTGCATGTCCCTAGGAATATAAGTACATTTACCAGACCCATGAATGCTAAGATAATAAAGAATTGCACTTGAGTTCATTGAAATATTTTAGGAATTTGGGTACTGATAGAATGTGGAAGTGCTGGTAGGTTAGCTTGACTGCAGAAAAAAACAGTTGCAGAAAAAAATTCCTTTATTCACCCTTATGTTTATTGGTTTTAGAATCATCAGATTATCTGGTAAGAAGAAGAAAGGAAGACTGTTCTCTGGGTGTAATACAAGTTTTGCTTTGTCATGTCTTAAGAATTCTAGAAGTTCTTGCCTAAGAGGAATTTCATTATTTGTCTACCTGAGACATCTGTATTATTTCCCCTGACAGGCAAAGACAGGTTTTCATTACTTTGGGAATGAAAATAATGCCTTAGACAGAGCATGACAGTGGGGTGTCCATGGAAATTTCCTCACCTTATAGTTCATACTTTGAGCAGGTTCATACTTGCTCAAAGTCTTCCACTCCTCTTTGTTGTGAAAACAACCAAAAAACGTTAAGACCTTTGTTTGATGGTCTTTACACAGAATAGTTTGAATGGGAATATTTTGCTTTGCAAGAGGATGAAGACAGCATGGAATAAGAACTGCCTGAGAAAATCTGACAGAAATTATTTTTATTGGTGAATAGTGGTGAGCTACTGATGACTGGATAATAAACAAGGCAGACAATGTAAAGTAATTGGACTTGTTTTGGCTAGCATAATGTTGATTTTCTTCACAGTAGCTCATGTGGTGCCGTGTTTTTCATTTGTGACCAAAACAGTGGGGCTGAGCTGCCTGCTGGGTTATATGACACCAGTAAACCAGTAAGACACTAAAGAAAACAGTGGAGCAGAGCTGCTGCTAGGACTGAGCAGACATGCTTACTTGCATGGTATCCTTTCAGTCATCTTTTGCTCCCAACAGTTTTCTATTCAGCATTTTCCACCCAATTTTGTGGAGTACTCAGAGCTGTGTCTGGTGGTTGGTTCCAGCCCAGCTCTTGATGACTAACAGACCTATCTGAAACACTTGTTACACACAAAGTGACAAAGATTATAGTTTTAAAAACCCATGGTGGCAACTGATGCATTTTCTTTCAGGTATTTCTATTGTTGCTGTCAATAGAATGGACTCCTATTGTGACATTTCTTTCTTTTTTCCATCAATCTTTATCTTAAAAATGGCAGTTAGAGTCCTTACATGTCACAGTCTCTACTGTGCAGTTGAAATAACCTCCTATGGATACTGAGATTTAACTGCCTACTATGGCAGGCTTTTTTTTTTTTTTTTTTTTTTTTTAAAAAAAAAAAAATAACCCCAGATAAAACACAGGTTTCTGAAGAGAGGCTTTGTTCAAAGTGAAGTTATGCAAGACTTCAAGTTTTATACTTTGGATCTGATTTGAAAACAAATACCAGCAAGGGAAATTGAAGGAAGCTAAGTATCATGAGGTCTTTATAACCATAACCAAAGGAGTACACAAGGAGTGAATTTGTCTCTTGCTTTCTGTAGAAAATGTCTCTTTTGAAATTCATACCTTCTTGGGAGATTTTTCCATAAAATTTAAGTGCTACTTTATAGTTAAATTATTCATGCAAATTTTCAATAAGCAAATACAAGTAATCCAATATGAATAGCAACCCCACACTCCCCAGACCAGTAGTGTCTGCAAAGATGGAGCAAATAAAAAGCCAAGCTGAAACCATTTTTTGCTGAGGCCTGTCACAGCCTGAATGATGGTATCATGCTAATGCAATCAAAATTGCTATTTTGACGTTTTTTTAAGCTTTCCAGGAGAGGAAATATCGATTCAGTTCCGTACATACTGAAGAGTTATAACTGTACCCATGTGAGGTACCCAGACCTTGGCTCCAGGAACCAGTGTAAGTGGATACAGGAGGTAAGAACGTGGAAGAAATAACTTTCTTTTGCACAAAAGAGGAAAAAGGAAGATCTAGTGCTTCAGAAGGTGGTTCTCTAACCCTTAAATCTCTTCCAGCTTCTAGTGAAGTCAGTAGATTTTTTTGCTTTTGGTTGCCTCATAGTTTTCCCTCTCCCATGTTATTAAATTATAGCTTTAGGACATGTTTTGGAACTTCATTTTCCTGACCACTACAATAGATTCTGAGTGCAACTGTGTATGATTCTACCAGTAACAGTCTCTGGTGACTATAGGGCATGGTCAGTATGAAACTGCTTTAGTAAAGAGAGTTATACTATCTGCTCTCATCTCCCAGAGGATGTTTTCCACAGAAGAACTTTCCATTCATAAATGGTGAGTCAGAAACATAAAGAAACAGCCAGTCCAAGTCAGGTAATTCAGCTGATATTCCAGCGGAACTGGGCTTAGAGAAGTGATTATCTAATTGAGAATGTTAGGACATTATCTCAGTTTTTGGGTGTATGGAGGGTAAGGGTCACAATTTACAGCTTACTAATGGCAGCACTGTGGATAAAATATCTAGACTACAGAAACCATCTAGAAACAAGATGTTGGCATAATCAAAGACACAAAACAAGCCTTCAGTCTGAGTTAATTAGGATTTCTGTTTACATAATTTCATGGGCCTAGCAGTACTTTGCTCACCTCAGATTTGGAGATTGCATACATGTCAGAACCTTTTATTTCTGTGTGTTTTTTTCTGTAATAATTTTTTTTTCTTCTATGTCTGAGAAAAGCCTTTCCTTTTAAATAACTTATTTGAATCATAGAAAGGGGTGAAAAGTCTCATCAGGAATGTGATGATTATTAAAGAAAACAATAATGAGGGAAGAAGAATATAGTTCATTAAAGCACTTTGCTGATTCCTTTTTCTATCCAGCTTTGAAGACTGTTGTAGATAAAAGTTGAAATATTTTTAAAAATAATTTGAAAAAACTTCTGTCACTGATTCTGGTGGTTTGGGCTCTATAGTCTGCTCACTGCTAATACTATTTCTTGTGACTTTTGTTATCTGTGCCTTACCCTGTGTACAGTTCCATGAAATACCTTTAAAGCTCTGCCCTGGAGCTTGGGCTCAGTAATGAATGAGTGAGGTTTTGACATTTGTGTGACAATATGATAGATAAAAGAGCATTCCTTCTTCTGCAACCATTGGATGTGAAGGCTTCCTCATCCTGTGAGCTGCTCTTGTTCCTCAGCACATATACTTTATTCATACACTTGTTACTGAATCCCCTAGCTAGACTTTTAAGGAACCCTCTTACAAATAATCTCTGCTTTAAGGACTCATCTTTGTTTTCACTAATAAGCCTCAATATCCATGATTCTTCAACTTGCCTTCAAATGCATTCTTAGTGTAGTTCTCATATTTAATTGCTTCTTTATAATGGTACCTTAGCTAGAATTAGCTGGGCTGAGTAACTCAGTTGGACACCCTGTCCAGTATTAACTTGGTTGTTATTTTAGGTGACTCTTTAGGACCACTGTCTTATATCTGTTTTGTCTGTTGACATCATTGAAACCTGAGAACCTTAAGTGGTGATAGTAAGAGGAAAGAAGAAATAAAAGTGTTTATTCTGTACAGTCAGATTTCTGATATTCTTGCTCATTCATAACAAGTACCCAAAGTCCCAAAATAACAGCAGGGTTTTTGTGTGTTTTGCCTTGTAAAAATGTATAGCTCCTAAACTCTTAAACTAAGCATATGGCTGGTTGGCTGCACTGTTGGGGTGTGCCTGTTTGTTTTGGGTTTGGCTTTGTTTGGGTAGTTTTTAGGGTTTAAAACAGCTGAAGAAATAGGTAAGGACAGAGGAGTGAGTGACAGAAAGCTTCGCATTTTGATTCAATTTGGTCATATGGCTGCTAAAGACCTCTTGTGTCACTTTTCACAAGCATAACAAGGGAGAGATGAATTTGTGGACCATAGAACATAGAACTACAACAGCAGCTTCCTTATGGTTTCCTTATGTATTCTTTATCGAATGTGCAATCAAAATACCTACTTGCCTTCCACAAGCATCAAAATCTTTTGCCATTGTTTATCTAGGATTGTTCATTTGGAAAACTTACTTGATTATCTGACAAAATGTGTCCCTTCCTCAACATTTAATTTGACCTCTCTGACTCTCATATCGCAGCATTCCTATTGGTCATGAATCAACAAATTACCTTAACTATGGAATTAAATTGACTCCAATTAACTATTTGGTTAAGTCCCTACAAAGCCTATGAACCATAAGTATGGACTTTACAGTTAAGGACATACTCAGAACTTTCCTAAATCAGGGACACAGTTAATGATGTTATTTTACTCTCAGTTTTAAAAAAAATGCCCTTTCCATAATCATGTGATTAGACAGTGCCTTTATTCCTTCTTTAATAACTAGAAAAACAGGAACACTTTTTTTTTTTTTTGTATTTCTGTATACTTTAACATGTAGAACACTCTCTTTGTAACTGAAGAGATGAATTACTGTACAGACATTGATCCTGCTTAATTTCCCTGCAGATTCAACACACTTTGTTCTTTAAACAAATATTTCCTTTGAGCTGAGAAATGGCACATGCATTGTTATTAAACTGCCATTGCTCTTGCAGTCACTGCAATATTTTTCAGGTCCTTGGCCTTGGGACATCTCTATTGATAACACATTTGGTTATCATTTTAACATTTGAGCTACTTACCCCATAACAGGATATCTGCTGCAGCATCATGATCTAGGAGCAGGGAACATTTTCACAGTTCATAAACAATTTTATGTGTCTCTTGCTAAGCATAATCACCTTAGGGTATGTGGATACCTAATTTTTTATTATTCTTGTTGTTGTTTTCTTCTCAGAAAGGCAATCACCATACTTAAAATGCATAATTAAAAATAATAATAATGCAACTCTTCTGCCAGAACTTGATTGGCAACAAGAACTAGGTTCTAATTTGAAGAAATCATTATTAACACACTCATTAGAGCCTCCACACAGAAACATGAGAGCTAAAATAAGATTTCTGATGCTCAGTGACCTAGTTTTCCCAGTCTCAAAATTAATTAGTTTAAGAAATAATATTTGTATTGAATGAAGAAAACATATCATCACCAAGACAGCTAAGCAAGGCAAGCTGCAGTCGTAGAATTTTAAGGATTGGAAAGGATCCTAAAGATTATCTCATCGCAACCCCTCCATTACAGACACCTCCCATTAGACCAGGTTGTTCCAGGGGGAATAATCTTATCCAGCCTGGTCTTGAAGACTGCCACAGTTGGGATTCATAAAGTCTAACTGCACTCATTTTCAGTCTTTATCCCTTGGGAAGCAACAATTCTGAATCCTTCTGTTTATCTACTACACAGTAATCTATAGAGATTTTCTTGGAAGCATCCTGTGGGAGAGACTCATGGGTGAAAGAAGGGTCCCAGGAAATTTGATTGATTTTTGAGCATCACTGCCCAAGCTCAAGAACAATAACCATGATTTACAGGAAGTCAGACAGAGGCAGGAGGAGTCCTGTGTGGATGAAGGAGATCCTAAAAATGTGTAACTTAAAAATGAACCATAAAAGAGGTGGGAGGAGATACTGGTTATCCTGGAGGAATGTAAGGGGCATTGGCAGTGTTGGGAAAGCCAAAGCCCAGGTGGAGCTGGTGAGAGATGCAATAAAAAGGTGGATCTGCTGCTAAGGGGGCAGGATACTCAGCGACAAAAAACAATGAACTTAGTGGCTTTTCTAACCAGTCCTTTACTGATAAGATAGATTCAGGAATCCCCAGTCACTGAGAGCAAAAGGAAAGTCTGGAATAAGGAGAACCGACTCTTGGTGGAAGGGGATCAGGTCGTGTCAGGAAACTGGAGATACAACAGTCCATGCTAGGTAACAGGACAGAGCTATTGGTGCTGAGGCAGGTCATTGTTGTCAGTGAGATACCACTGTTGACCCTATTTGAAAGGCTGTGTCAGGTAGAAAAAAAAAGGTATAGAAAAACTAAAATGTCAATCCTACCTTCAGTAAGGGAAAAATAGTATCCAAGGAACTGCAGGCTGATCGTCTTCACTTCAATTCCTGGAAAGGTAATGGAGTGGCTGATTCCAGAAGCCATTTCCAAACGTATGAAGGACAAGGAGGTGACTGGGAGGAGTCATCAAGGATGTATGACTAGGAAATTATGCTGATACAGGGGACAACACCATTTAATATCTCCATAAGTGGCTTATATGATGGGACAGAACACACCTGGAGTGGATCTTCAGAAAGTACAAAGCAAGAGCAGATGATCCACAAGGTAGTTGTGCTGATTGTCAGGGACCTTGACAGGCTGGAGAAAAGGGCAGATGGGAGAGAGCCTTATGGATTTCAACAACAGGAAATGCAGGTTCCTGTACCTGGGAATACCTACACAGGCTTTCTCATATCCCTGGTAAATTATAAATGGTGTAAGGAGGTTTCTGAGAGGCATGGAATTTTGTAGGGGACTTGAACTTCTTTAGCATTAGGGGAAACTGAGACTTCAATTGCTACAGTTGGTTTCCCCAAACACCTGGGTTCTTTTTGTGAAACTAACAGATTTTAAATAGGATTAGAAATTAAATAAAACAGAGAAGGATTCACTGCTCCATGACTTCATGCAATAGAATTCTTCTCCTTGTTTAGTAATTTGTACTAAATCTTGTAGCTTTTACAAGTAATGACTTTAAATTAGCCAGCTGTTGTTTCCTGTTGAGCACTATCAGAAAGTGCCTGACTGCTTAATAAAGCCAAATTTTTTTCTGAACAGGTTTAAAAAGATAGAGACATTCACTTGCAAAGTTTGCTGTATATTTGACAAGTAATTGGAAGAACTTGCTGAGCAATCACTGGAAGAAAAGCTCCTCCTCTATGTCTGGATGTGCTAAAACTTTCTTGCACTATTTCTTTGTTGTCCTAAAGAGGAAAAGAATAAAGGAAGCACAGGATTCTGTCCAAAACCAGAAAGACTAAGCACTAAAGTACTTCATAGAATCAGGGAGATGCTGTTGCAAGTCTAACTTTCTGATCTATATATAGATAGACATATAGATATATATAGATATATATAGATGTATCTATATATAGATCTGAATGCGTGTGTATCCATAAATTATATATAGCAGGACATTTAGTAAGAGAGTTTAGATATGTTATAGCTTTTGGTGATACTTCAATGATGTTGAAACTGGTGGCAGAATTTCTATTGGCTTCTGTGCTGCCACAAGGTTACTCATAAACAGGAAAAGAATTTTCCGGGAAAAGGAAGGAAACAAATTTACTTCTCATTTCTTCACAAGGAGGAATATGTGAACAGACATGTAAAGGTGTTAAATTTTATTTAACATTTTCTTTCATTCTGGCATTTCATGAACCAAGAAGAATCCCTTCCCACCCCTCTATTGTAGCATTGACATCTCCTAGTCTTACTAAATCTTAAAGTAGTACAAATTAGTGTATGGGAGTGTAAAAACCTTGAGCTACATCCATAAAAGATGCAAATATGATAAAAAGAACTTACTAAGAATTTAGGCACCTACTTCCAAAACTGCACCAGAGAGCCATATCCACACCTGGCCCTATCTCCATATTATCCACATTTCTCTTGTTCAGACCATATTTTGGTTCTCACTATAGATTCCCAGACTGGTTTCCTGTGCTGGTCTGGAGGTGACATAAACAGTAGATTGCTTAGATAGATGTGTAAGCTGCCTCCTGAAAGGCACTTTGTTCTAAAGTAATACAGTTACCATAGAATGAATTATTAGGGTTTGGTTGGGGTTTTATTTGTTTGTCTTTGGGTTTTTTGTATGTTTGTTAATTTTGTTGGATTTTGTTCGGGTTTTTTTTGTTTGGACGCTGTAATTTTAGTGATTGTTTTTTATTGATGTTTTATGGTAATCTTGATCAGTTGATTAGCTCAAACTTAAAAATAGTAGCTCAGATTTAAAAATAGAGGGGATGAAAGGCAATCTGGATGTTCAAGTTCCTTTATAATTCTAATCTCTGTCAACAGCATTCAGAATTATTATTGATGTTCTGAAAACTTGAAAAACCCTAAAACACCAAAAATGCAAATGATAATTCACATTTTGAAACATTTTTGTGTCCTGTCTGTACTTCAATGTGCATCACAATTCCCTCATTCTAAACTGAAATTTGCTACATGATGATTAAATCTCAAGTATCTCCCCACCATACTTTACCAGGCAGTTAATTGGAAGGTATTATTAATCCTCCTTTCTGATTCTTTCTATGTATCTGAGATTCTTTCCCCTTCTTTTCTCTAACTTTTTCTTCATTTAACCATATTAGAAACACTACATTAGCATTTTACAGATCAACTTCTTTACTGAACAATTTCTATATTTCTGAAGTTTTGTAAGAGTAGATTTTTGATGGCTGCAGCCTTCTGGCTCAGTGTGTCAAGGCTGTCTCTAATGAAGTGACCATTCCAGTCAATGCTTTTCCTGTACCTTTTGCTGGTATAGATTGTCTAAGTGGTTTGATTTTGTTGCTAACCAAAACTTCTCAACATTTCCACAGAAGGTTCACTATTTTACATCACTTCCCTTTTAGTGAAACTTCTTTGCCCTCTATAGCTGTGAGATATTTTCCCTCTAGATGCTTGAAATTGAAAATTAAGTTTTAAAGATATTTTCAGGGATGAAAAAGGAATGACAGACACATAACACACAAGCTGATCATATAGGCATCATTTGCCAAAGAAACAGGTTGACAAATGTCTGTTTGGAAAATGAAAAAATAAAAAATTCATATCAACATTGTAACTTTTTCAATAAACCTGAATTAATATTTTCAATACAGCTTAAATGTGCATAAAACAGTAGCTGGCATTTCACTGAGAAACTTGAAACATGTAAATGGTTATGTGAATGTTATAATATTTTATGTTATATATATATCTGAATTTCCTGTTGTTTTTTTCCTTTTTCAACTTTTCTTAAGGTAGACATCTAAAATGGGTGGTATGCATTGCATTCTAGAAGTGGGCATTTAACACTTCACATAAACAGTTTTGGTTGCAGAAACATCAGCTTCTTGTGCCATTTGTTATTCTTATGGGGATCCAAAAAAATTGTGTGGGGATGACAGAAGTGCACAGAACTCAGGACAGTCACTTGTGGTTTTCTGGTGCAATTTGTGGAAGCTGGACATTTCTAAGAGGACACTAGATGCCCATATTCTGTCAATGAAATCCTACTGCAGGGGGTGGGATTCGGCTTGAGGCTTAAACATCTAAATGAGTTGTCTTCAATTCGGGTGTCTGCACATGAGCCAAGCATCTCATCTGCTGCCATCCTCAACAGACATTTAACAAGTGCAGTCACTGAAACCTTAGAGATATATTTAGCTGTAATTGGGATATATCTTTATTTTTTCTACCTGAATTCTGTCGCAAATGTCTCTGTTTGCATGATAGATGCTCAAAGTTTCGTCAGATGAATTTTCAATTATATGTCACACAGATGTTTTATACTTCTCATGATCTAGGTGAGGTTTTTCTTTCTCTGTGTCCACACAAAGGAAGCCAGTTCAAAGGCTGGACAAGAGGTAATGGTAAACTAAAAGAGGGTAAGTTTAGATTAGATATAAGAGAGATTTTTTAATTTTTTTTTTTTAATAATGAAGGTGGTAAAACAATGGAAGCGATTGCCCAAAAAGGTGATGGGTGCCGTGTCTCTGGAAACATTCAAGGTCAGATTGAATGGGGCTTTGAGCAACCTGATTGAGTTGAAGATGTCCAACCTCATTGCAGGGGCCTTCAGATCACCTTTAAATATCCCTTCTGATACAAACTACTCTATATTTCTCTATACACTTCTTGAGTGTTTATATTAATTTTGATTTCTGAAATTACTTTTGCTGTCATGTCTTCAACACAACTGTCAAGGGCTACAACTCTATTGTCTGGAGATAGGCAATGAGACAATTAATGCTTGTGTTTTTTCTCTTGGAAGCTGCTTCTTACCTTGGTCTTAGATACCAATCTTTGCCGGGCAGGGCTGCCTCCTTGGGCAGCATTGGTTTGCAGGAGGGCCTATTGAATAACACTGAATATTGTTTTGAGTATTGTTAACCTTGAGTGTTAAAATGTGGTTTAAATAAACCAGTTTTTACTTTCATCAAGGTTCTTTAAACTATAGGAACAAAGTTCAGCTGTTTGGTAGTAGTAATGTATTAGCACACCTTAAAAAAAAGAAATCAGAATACAGAAGTGGCAGCTGCACTGGCAAATCCAATCATGGACATGTATTTATTGAGAATTATTGCATATTGCAAGTTTTTCCAGAGAAGTCTACAGAAATCTCATGGTACCCATATTTATAATCCATTTTCTGCTGACTCTTCAATTTTTGATGCTCTGTAGTCCCACCTTTCCTTTCATGGATGCCGAATGATTCTCTCTCTGGTTGCTGGCTTTGCAGTGTGATACATTTGTTAAGTAGCTTTGCTATTTACCTCCTCTGTAATGCAATAGGTTACTTTGGTGTGGCATACTTTTAGCTTTCCACCTTTATGAGATCTGATAAACTGCAAGCAATGGCTTCATTACATGTCTTTTCATCTTGTATGTGCTTTTTCTTCAGGGTGCCCTGACATTCAGCTGTGCTGGAGCTTGTTTAGCCTCATTGTGCTTGTTAGGGTTCACTCCACCCTCTTTCTCCTTTTCACTCTTTAATTTAATAGTCATATTTATTGTTGTGTTTATGTCTCATGGAGGCTTTTGATGCAGGAGTTCAGCAGGAGGTGATGCTATTTTAGCACAGTGTTTTTCTGTAGTGTAGTGCAGCTTGTCTAGACTCCAATGTTATGTGAAGTTTTCCCCTTAGTGAGGACTGTTCTACATTGGCAAAGGCAGAGGCTGGCTGAGGTTCTGGAATATGAGTGCCCTTCTTTGTCTCACTACTCCTTTGTGATCCTAATTTCTGCTATTCTTGTGCTGACTGGATTTTTTGGAGTGCATTTATTTATTCTGTGGCTTATAAATAAGTAATTTTTTCTTAAGTATGGATGACAAACTTTTGCCATGATCTGATTTTGATCTTAAGTGAATCATAACACTGTATAAAAGTTGCTTTGCAAGTGATAATGCTGCTTGAAAAATGAGAGAAACACACTTTAAAAATACCTTCCACCTTAATACCCATGTAGAGCAGACACTCAAGGGTACACCCCAGTGAATTTGGGACTGTGTGAGATCAGCTGTAATTAACAAATCCGCCACTCGTGGATTGGAAGAAATGATGTGCTAAACAGTTCATTGCCTGTAGTGGCATATAAATATTAGATTTAGGTCAATAGTATCTGCAGCTGTTATTTTACGTGGCATGGTGAATCTGAGAGAGTAGAGGATAAGAAGAAAATTAGAGCTGATAAAAGGAAATGTCTGACTAGCCTATGAAACTCATGGTCACAAGAGACCAAAGCAAAGGTTTCCAATTAAAATTAAGGAGCGTAATTTTCAGTCAGAAAGGAGACTGACCCAGAAGCTGGAATGTGTTCTTCTCCATAACACAGACAGAAGAGACTTTTTAACTATTTGGCCTGTTTCTTTTGCCAGCTTTCCTAGACTAGGGTAGTTTTCTGTCTGCTTTCCAAAACCCTTTTGGCAGAGCTTTGCAGATTTTTTCCTAGGTTTGCATTTGAATTCAAGTTTCCAAGCAATGCATCTTTCTCTCTTGAATTCTCACCCTAAAAACCCTAAATCTTCCACAACCCTCAGATTCAGTAAAGATATATTATTACGCATAAAAAGGTAATTAAATCAGTACTCTCAGAATGTCTATGCTGAACAAAATTTAATAACAAACACTCGAAGAATGACATTACCACTGTAGAATATAACGGTGTGTAAGATTGGTGGATTTCAGCACAGTCCTGCAGGTGAGAACTCATTTAGAGGGCTGGGCCATAAATGTCCATCTGCTGTCTGCTTTGAAATTAGCCTTTTCTTTGTGCTGAAAGGAGATTGGGGAACGTATTTCCATATGATGGGGAGATATGGCAGGATCTACTGCCAGCCCTTCAAAGGAAGGTACCATGAATGATAATTCTTAATGTCAATAATGGCTCTCTTGCTGATCTTGCCAGATGGGCAAGAGAACAATGAGAGACAAGGCCAAACTTCTAATTCCTCTATGTTATATTTTGATATTTTTTTGTGTTTGGCTTAACAGTTTACATCTTTTTTCCACTAATTACATATATATATATATATATATATATATATATACACACACACACAGATATAGATACAAAAAAAATTACATTTGTGAAAAAATATATGCAACGCAATAAACGTCTATTGATTACTTTGACACATCATTCCCAAATGAAGAAATTCTTTTGTCTTCTGCTTGTCAGGTTTTTTGTTGAAATGTGTTTAAATATTTATTATTTCTGTTTTATGTAGTAAATTATTTATGCCATTACATCATAAGTTTTAAATTTATGTTCTTCTATTGAATTCCACCATTTTTCAGCCAAAAAATTATTGATAGTCTATTTTTTCTTTTGCTTTTGTGTATGTCTTCATTTCAAACTATAAGGAGTTTTAAAATAATGGGATTTGCTAAGATAGTTTCGGATATTTTGAAATCAGTAGATTTACTTTAAGCATGAGTTATGGTTTTGTTCTATTTTTTGTGTCTATATCTCTAAGGTAGCTCTCACACCATCAGGAGGAGAATTTGATATAACAAGTTAGTTTTCTTCCAAAAGTTTTCTCCTATTCCCTTCCCTTCCCTTCCCTTCCCTTCCCTTCCCTTCCCTTCCCTTCCCTTCCCTTCCCTTCCCTTCCCTTCCCTTCCCTTCCCTTCCCTTCCCTTCCCTTCCCTTCCCTTCCCTTCCCTTCCCTTCCCTTCCCTTCCCTTCCCTTCCCTTCCCTTCCCTTCCCTTCCCTTCCCTTCCCTTCCCTTCCCTTCCCTTCCCTTCCCTTCCCTTCCCTTCCCTTCCCTTCCCTTTCCTTCCCTTCCCTTTTTTATTCTTCCTTTATGGCAAAGAAAGGGAGGGATTACACACTGTGAGTGTCCTACACTGCCTTTTATTCTATTTGATATGGAGAGTAAATATCCAGTAGTTGTGTTAAGGCAAATTAGACAGAGGAAGAAACCATTTCTCAATGATTTCCATAATAATGGAAAACTTTGGTTGGGTCACAGAGTTGTACTGCTCCAGCATGCAGTGCATGTCAGGTCAGTGAGGAAGCCGAATACAATATGCCTCTCTAGACAGCTAATAGAGAAGATTAAAAACATTGAAAAGGTTTCAGTGCTGACACTTCAGGAAAGGTGGATCAGATGGCTGAAAATGTTGCATTCACTCTTTGACTGTTTGCTAGAATCTAGAGGGTGTCTATGAAAATGTGGAAGCTGTACTTGCAAGCTCTGGACAGGGAGACAGATTAAAAAATGCAAAAGAAAGTAGAAAAAGTAAGAGAAGGAGTTTGCATTATATAAATAAATTAAAATTTTAAAAATCTCATAAAGAAGGACACATTTCCATACGGTCATACCATTCCTGACCCATTTTTTTCTAGCCTACCCCTAAAAACCTCTAGCAATGGTGATTTCAAAAAAGTATTCCAGTGCCTCACCATCTCTACCCTTCATCAGCTTTCTAATGTCCAGTATTTGAACTCCAATCCAGAGCAGATATGATTGAGGGCTATGCCCTTTATATTTCCTCTTATATTCTATGTGTGTTTATGTCTCCTGTCAGTCTCAGTCCTTCTAAACTAAGCAGTAATGATTTCTTCAACCTTTCCTCTCAGCTCATATTCTCAAGGCCTCTAAACTCATGCTGGTCACCTCAGACCATTCTCCATTAGTCCCACCATCTTCCTGAGTTGTTTAGCACAGACTGAACACATAAATGAAGACTCATCATGTGAATTTGATTTCACAGATAGAGAAGTGATTATCAAAACCCTATGGAAAGCACACTGCTAATTTCACATGATGTCTAGAACCAGATTGACCAAATTAGTTTCATCATTAAGAGTTCAGACCATGTCAGATAGAAACTCCCAGCACAAGAGAACTCCCTAAGTTCTCCCTAAGAATAAGTCTTTGCCTAATGTAAATTAGCATTGTGTTAATAAAAACATTTATTGTGTGAAACCATTTTGATTTATAGCAAAGAGCTTGCTCACAACTACTTTTGGCAGCCTTAATGCTTACAATCATTTGGAAAATGTTGATAGGCCACATGAACTAAATCCTAGACTAAAGAAATTTGGGAAGAATTCAAAATTACAAGAATCCTACCTTTATTATGGAAGTATCCTTCAATCTGTTCTAAGAAATGCTGCATGTCAGAATGCCATTAAGAACTTCAGGTTTTGGGTTTAACACCAAGTCTGTTTCAAGTTGCCTGGGGGCAAAGTGGAAATACATGTGTTAGTCCATGTGAAATTAACTTTAAAAAAATTACTGCTTAAATCAATCTTTGAAGAGTGCAGGGGACTCTTAATTTGCCTTAAGTGGGTTTAAGGCTTTCTTGTCATATCCTAGGTCAGTAATAGTTTTCCACTGTTAGGTAAACTACAGAGGAAGAGAGCTCTTATCCCTTTCAAGTCTCTGTATTCTCTTCCGGATCGTCACACTGCAAAACAAGACAAAAGGACAAAAAAACCACCATTTTTTGACAGTGCTCAGAGAGTTGGCAACAACTGCACTTTTGTACATCATTACTGAACCATCAGAACAGCACAGGCTGTAACTTCAGCTGCAGAACCCTTGGTTCTGTACATTCGGGGAACGTACAGAGAGTGGTATGGTGAGTTCCTCATCACATAGCAGCAACCTTGAGATGCTTTTGACACATGCATGCATTGCACCTGAGGCATGCAAGATGTTTTTTCTGTAATATTGGAATCAGGGAGCAAAAGCATGGTCATTGGCCCAAGTGATGTAGAATGTCTATAAATGTGTTGAATAGCCATACCAAGAAAACTAACTAGTTTCCTCTACTTGAAGTATTGTATTAGTGTGTAGGTGATGAGTAGAGCAGGAAAACTGGGTGAAATGGGTCCCTTTTGTCATGGAATTCTGACTTTCTGTTGTGCAAACTGACATCGTCCTACTGTAACTGGCAGAAGTTATGTTGTTTTACAGAAGATAAATAGTTACCCCCAAACATTGGCATTTACTTATATTTATTATTTATGACTATTTGTATTAATTTTTTATCTCTCTAGTGAAGTGTTTCCTCTATGTTTTCCCAGAAAAGGCCACAGTGCTTGATCCCTGCCTGAAGGAACTTACTATCTGATCTGTAATTACCAGGAAATGGCTAAGTCTGGCAATTACTAATTTTGTGCAAGAGGCACAGTATAGTCTCTAAAGAACTTCACAAAGGGAGGCAACAGAGATTGAAAAACATCTAATTCTGAACCATTAAGTACTTAATTCCTGAGGTGAACTTTGTGTATGTTGCAAAAAGACAAATTGTTTTTTCTATAAATTTGGCAATTAAATAAATATTGTATGGATTTTTTCTTTCCCATGGCTAGGAGGTGCCTTACCCATCATTTGGAAGAGTTAGACACACTGTGATTGCCAGCATATATGTCAGCAATACACAATCTCTTCTATTTTAAGCTTCAGGAAACAAAGTGAGAGAAGCAGAGAAGTGTCTGGCCCAGGCACCTCAGGGTGATCCCTTAACTAAACAATAAAGCACCTCTGCTCTTTTCCCACTGCACCAGAGTGAAGACCACGACTCTGTTAGGTTTGCAAAGACCCATTGAAATACCCATGGCATTTCCCAAACTGTATTACAGCAGGGAAAAAAAAATATAAATAACAGATTCAGCTTTTTTTCAGTCATCCTCAGCCTTTTGAGGATGTTCTGGCTAAAGAAACAGTGAATATGGGGTCACATATCAATCTTCTCTAAGTCACCTGCTTTTAAAAACAGCAAACATATATGAGCTTAAAAATATTTACTTTTTTGCAATAAAAAGAAAATTCCAAGTCTATGGTCTGACTCTTCAAACAAATGCAGGAATATGCTGACGTATGAGAACAAAACCATAGTAGTATAGCCAAACACAGAAGGGTAAAACTTGCTGAATTATGTTTTATGACAATTGATAATTCCAGAATTTTTAGAGATTGAGTCTCATTGTCTTTCCACTGTTCAAACATATAAATGTAGGAGGCTGCCCATTGCCACAAACAATGTCATTAGGAAAAACTAAGAAAACAGTAATTTATTTTTGTGTGAATGAGAACAAAGGAACATAATTCTCTGCAAGTAAACTCTTTTCTGTTTAAATAATGAAGTCACACACTGCCTCATCTCTCCTCTTCTTTCTCCTTTGTTTCTTCTTAAGGTTTTGTTTTTCTTACATACAGACATGTAAGTTGAGTCAAAGTCTTGATTACCATAGGTGGAATGTTTTATACGAAGATGTGGGACGCCATAATACAAAGGCAAGAATGACACTGTGACACCACAGGAAAGAGATATCACAGATGGAGGAATTTCAAGGTAAAACTTAAAACCTGACAGAGGATTTTTCCATGACAGGAATATGTAGTCATCTACATGTTAGCAATATTGCAATTTGTGAAGCATAATGACAGTATCAGGCTGAACACAAGCACGGTGGGAACTGATGACTAAACGTTAAACAAATTACAAGACTCTCCATTCTGTAACATGAATCATCCCATGTGCATTGTGTATTGATTTCTTCCTTTGTTTTAGTTAATCTGACAATAAATTAATCTATCTCACATAAATGGAACAGAGTAAGATCTTACTACAGATTGTTCATATAAAATTGCTGGTTTAACAAAGAGAGAAAGTTTATCTCTATTCTATATATAAGGAACTTGGGCACACAAAGCTGAAATATGAGCTTATATTGCTGCCAAAGGTCTAAAAGAAGCTTAGGTAGTTATATTTGATCTAATTTTGGTGTAGGAGTATACTACTTTTGTTGTTTACACAGCTTTTGACTGCAGGATTAACCAATCTTTTGTGATTTATGACAGAAGCTGCCCATAAAACTTGAGTCATCTAAAAATCAGACATTTATTGTAACCTTATTTTTGATGAAGAGGGAGATTAGCATGTCCCCGGTTCTAGTCAGTTCAATGTAAATCATCATAAGCTTGTACTTCAGCAACTGAGTCACCTACCTTTTGATGTCTTAAATTAGTTTTCTACCCTCCCCTAGGAATTTCACTTTTTTTCCAAGTACTTTCTGAGCAAACTGTCTTTGTTTCTGGTGGCAAGGTTTCCAACAGTGTCATTCTCCATACTGTGTAGCTGAACGAAATTTGAGGGAGAGAGTTGTTCTGCAGTGCTGCTGTGGCTTCCCTCCTTCTCTAACAGTGTCTGTCATGTGGCCATATCGAAGAGGCTTTTCTGACCTTGGTTCCTGTCTTTTCCACATTAAAACAGCCTCTTCAGCTTTCAGCAAGATGAAAGGAAGGCTGTTTTGTGTTCTGTGAAGTGTGAGTTAAATGATTCAATAAGCAACAATGCCTGCCCCTTGACCTCACTGACTTCAGTGTCTTGATGACACATGAATTCTTAAATGTATAAGACTTCATTCCCAGTTCAGTCACAGTTTTCTGAGGTGTTAAATGAGAACAAATCTTCCAAGAATTTTATTTTGATTTGAAGATATATTTGGGAAATACCATTGCTTTTCTCTGCAGTTCAGTTCCTATCACATGGACATTCATTCCCTGGCCACTACCAAAACATGTAAGGCAAAGCCAGGTTCTCTGCTGACAAGTATTTTGGACACCCACAATTATATCTGGGCATTTAGCCCATCAAATGTCTTAGAAATTTATGCATCAGATGTCTAGATATAAGAAGGAATGTTCTTTGGTCAAAAGGCAGAAGCTCAAACCACAGACGCTGTGGAAGAAAAAATGAGAAATATGTCTGTGAGTGTGGTGTTCTGAGGACATAGCTTATTATTTGTTTTTTAATTATCAGTCCTATTTCCTTCAAATGTCAATGGAATTTCACTGAATGTGGCTCTTGAATGTGTCTAGGCATCTGCTTTCCTACACAGCCACATAATTCCCTTTTAGCACTGTAAGTAAAAAAAAAAAAAAAAAAGAGAGAAGAAAATTGCTGTACAGGGTTTGGTGCCTACCTGCTCTTCAATCTAACAGCCTGTGATGACCTGTTCTTTACAGATACTGTTCCTTTCCTTGGAAGTACTAATTTCCTTGTTTTTGCAATGTTCCCGTGAAAAACCAAATACATTGGACAAACACAAAATTAATGGAGTCCTGTCAGTGGATTGCAACAGTGAATTGATAAGGTATGAGTAAAGATAGTTACAGGGTATTTGCAGAGCAGAGTTTTAGTGGAGGCATTGGCATGCAGCTCCATTTGATTAAAAATTAGTCTCTTAACAGCAGATAAAAAGAAAAGCACTTATAGCACAGTAACCTGAAGAAGGCAGGGTGATGTCATTACATGTTTGTGTCCAGTCTCTGCAAGAATTCACTTGCAGACAGCGGGAGTCTTACTGTGCATGTGTAGCAAACATCCAGCTCCCCTCTTGCCCATGAGAGCAATCAGGCAGATGTTAACACAGAGTAGCCAGAGTCTCTGGGGTCTGAGGATGAGAGTGGAGTGCTGCAGCTCTAAAACAGGGGTCAGTGTGGGTAGAACCCGGACAAAACTTCTGCTATTTAAAATTCAGTGTTTATTCTGTTAAAAAAAAAAAAGGAGCTGGAAGGGGCCTTAAAGATTTCCTTGTTCCAACCCCCTGCCATGGGCAGAGACACCTTCCACTAGACCAAAAGCCTCATCCAACCCAGCCTTGGACACTTGCAGGGATGAGCCATCCATGATTTCTCTGGGAAACAAATTTAATGCATTCATTAATAAGTTTGTGTTATAGTTACCAGAGGAAGTCAGTGAGGCATTATATTAAAATGTCTAATGCTCATATACATATATATTATATGTTGTATACACATATATAAAACTTGTAGAATCACTGTAATTATTTCCTTTAATATCTGTTTTTACGACAACACAAGCTCCTGATTAGCAAGCCTAACAACAGTTGTCCTTCCATACACTTTGTAGATGCTGCCTCTAAACAGCATTGCATTTTAAATAATAAACAGTAACTTTCCCCTTGAGTAGCTAAAGCACGTTCTAAAACACATTCATTTTTACACAATCTGTTTTAAGCAAGTGGGCATATGCAATTCACACTTTTTTAATAGCTTAGGATTTTGTCTAAGAAGTGTCATGCAAAGTTTGCTCTGTGGCAGATCATCTATGTTTATGGTATAAATTAGTGAGAGTGTTATGTTGGCCATTGCAATTATACCTTTGAAAAAGAAAATTGTGACAGATAAAATTGGGTACTTTGTAAAAAAATAGATTTAAATTCCTGATGCAGTTGCATATTGCTAGAGATCCAAAGGCTTACACTTTTCTGCTGGAAATTGCCCCTGGTCATGGCAGTAGGTTGGAAAGAGATGGTCTTTAAGGTTTCTTCTATCTTCAACCATTCTATGATTCTATAATTATTCTATATTTGATCAAACCTCATACATTTTTTCATGGAACAAATGGTGCTACTATTGAGAGAGAAATCTTGATTGTACTGATTAACTTTTCCAAGATGCTGTGGGCTGTATGCCATTGCACAGAATTGTAATTTACTCTGAGAGTAAGGTTGTTGATTTTATTGTAACTACTCAGATTCTAAAGGGATATGTTGTGTGAGCTGCACTCTGCCATTAGCTGATGATTTAGATGTTACTATAGGACTTCTGCTACAGGCTGAGTATATAATGGCTTAAAATCCTAAATAGATATTGAAAGTTTGAAGGAGTGCCTTGCACTTCCAGGATATGATCCAAAAGAGAAAGAAGAAAATAAAGATTTGAAGAGCACAGCAATGACCTAATTTATCATCATGGCCATTTTTCCACTCCATATATTGAGGAAACTCCGAATCTTCTTTCTGCTTTGCATTTTTCCCCCTAAAATAAACAGACAATTAATTACTCAATGGGTGTCATTATGCCTTTTTTTTCTCACTGTTGACCAGATCTAAAACTGAAACAACTGTGAGGGTACAGCCAGTTCTGGAAAATCCTGAGTGAAGCTGTCATTTTGTTAATAGTAGTGTGTTTGGCTCACCCCCAGTAGCATTTACAGGCTTATCCAAGGATCAGGGAGAGGTTTTGTACCAAGTTTCTTTTGACTGGCTGCCTCAGGTTCGTTAAATTCTTCAAGAGAAGAAAAATGCAGTTGAAGCTCAGGTAGATTTTCCAAGTATTTTTTTTCCTTTTACACATTAAACCATGTTTTTTCTTTAAAAGCAGTCTGTCTTTCACTCTTCTGCACACAAATATGAAATAAGAATGACTATTCACCCTATAGTATTTTCTGTTACAAAAATTAAACACTTTTTTTTTACTCATTTATATTATGACCTATATTTTTATCAATGCATTTAATAATCAGATTTGAATTTTAAAACAAGTGAATTATTCTCTGAAAATACATTTAATCTTTCAGACTCTACCTTTGCCACCTTTATGGTGCCTGTTGGCAGAAATGTGTCATCTTGCTATGATTTTGTGGAATAGCAGTGAAGGTGCTAAACATTCTACTGAGAAAAAAAGCAAAAAGAACATATCAAAATGTCCATGTGATTAACCAGCATAGCAAATTTTAATGAATTTGTAAGAAAATTCTAGTAAGCTATTTTTGTTCTATATCAAGAACTAATAACAGGTATATTAGATATTAACTTGTATTCCTGTGGCTGGAATTATTATGCAACAAATGTAATTCAATGTATATATGTGTATTTCAAATCATGTCAGGATCTTCTGAAAATATGAATAACATTAGGACACCTCCACAAAAAGTACTTTCCTGACCTGTAAATCGTGGCTGCAGTGTCCTGTTTCTAAAAACTTTGATCATTTTAAATGATCAGTTCAACAATATGTTTCCTTAAACATACTTGGTGAGGACTCAGCATGTCTGTCACACCTTGTTCAAATGGATCTGAAGAATTAAAAATGCAGATGACAGCATTTCAAACCTACTAGCAGCTGATAAGTTTAACCTAAAGTCCGAGAATTAAATCCTGATTCCATTGAATTTAATAACAAAATCCTATTGGCATTAGGAAAGATATTTCTACCTTAGTGTGAATTCTCCATAAACAGAAATGTATTTTGATGCCTATTTCTTAGAATTCTCTACATCTTAGGTATAACAATTCAGATATCTGAAAGATTTCACTATTTTTCTTCAAAGCAATAGGTCTGCAAAACATTGTTTATGTTCAAAACATGAGACATTTTGAGGGACTTGAGGGTGCACACACACACTGGCTTCCTGCAGGAGCACCTTTTAGACTAATTTGAGAGGGAGTCAGTTGTGTTGAGAGAGAGGGATACCCTGAGGTACCCTGGAACCTGCTCAGATATATATATCCCTATGTAGACCTGGCAGTTCTGTGGCTGATCAGACTCATATATCCCATTTTTGTTGCACAGACACGACAAAGAATAAAGGGGACAAGCAATTACACTCAAACACCATGATATGAATCCCCTCCACAGTACCAAACACTGAGGAATATTGTTTTTTGTAATCACATGAGCCAGCGAGATGCATATACCTTCATGTCATGATTAGACTGAAAGGCTTTGTCATTATCATATGCATAATTCCACTTCCCAAAACAGTTTAATAATGTTGCCTTAAAAATCAGATTTGATTAAAAATAAAATATGGTGTTTCTACTGTTTTTCTAAATTTGCCAATGCAGCAACAACTGTTGAAGCAGAGAAAAGACAGAACTGGAGCTCTATAGAACAGAAATATGAAGTATTCTAACTACTTTTAATAAGTTACCATCTCTGAAACATGCTGCCCAGCAGGTACTACTATCAGTACTTCCTATGGGAGTTAAGAAATTAGAGCTGCTATTACTAAAGAAACAGGATTTTTCTGAGATTGTGTCCTGAGGGTAGATCAAGGCTAAATTTTCTCTTTTCTCAGATATTTTCTGTCTGATTTGAAGATAGCACAGGAAGGTTTGCAGAGAGAGAAGACACAAAGAAGTATACGTGGACATGGATGTTGTAATGGAAAGAGCCCATGGCAGAAATTGATACATGCCCTGGTTGGTGCCTTTACTTACGTTGATTTTGTATCAATGAACTCCTAATGTCAATATTCCCTTAGGATTACCTTGAAAAACAATATTACAAATCCCAGCTTGAATTTTTTTAAACCTGTTTTTTAGGACATCAGATGAAAATGCAGATTTAAAAAAGGTCTAGAATGTTCACAAGAAGTTAATTTTCAGTAGTTGTAGAGTTTGTTATTGATATGCCATTAATCAGCATATACATTTTTGTAACACTTTTGATCAATAATCTATTCAAAATGCATGCTAACAGAGGTCAATAGCACTCTTAATTAGGTTTTGCTCACTAACTCACAGTCATGAACTGAATTGCATAATCTATGTTTTACCCTGTTATTCTTGAATAATCCCTGTTTCTAGCAACTGACTCATGAACTTTGCTGCTACTGAATGTGTTTTGATAGCTGCAGCTAGAAATGATGTTGGAAAGTGAGGGAGGCAGAGTTAATACAGTAATGCAGGCTGGAGAACATGGAGATGAGCGCACTGGCAAGTGAGACCAGATTTGAGGATGATGGGAAAAGCCTGGGATGTGCACATCTTGTGTCTGGGACTGTCCAGGTATTTTAATTTGCTACTGGCAAAATATAAACTAAAAAAACTGGTTCATATTGCAGAACTGGCACTACTTAAAGCAAATAGTGTGCTGTGGGGAGGCTGTACTGGACATTATTTTGCTTTTTATTTCCCTGAAGCATTGTAAGATGCCAGGAAATTTACTGAAAACTAATAGCTTAGCTTCTCTTGCAAATCACAGGATATTCTTCACTTCCTCTAAAGATTGCATGTAAACAGGGATACTAAGATGTCCAAGGAACTTTTTTAATTGGTAATTGTTCCATTTCATGTCAACATAACAAAAAGCCATTTTCAAGTTGTTGTCTTTTTTTCTGAGATGTATCATGGTATTTATCTAAAAAAAACCTCCCCAAAGAAACCCACAAAAGCCCAACACACCAAAACAAACAAACAAACAAAAATTAAAATTAGGATTTAAATATAAAAGGTTATGCTGTTACCTGATAGACTCAGGGAAGAGAAAAGAGGAAGGAAAAGTGTCCTCTTTGTAATTCAGTCTAGGAGTTCCCTAATTCACCATGATCTAAAAAGCAGCTTCTGCCCATAAATGACTGTTGTAAAAATGTTGCCTGAGTTTGGGAAACACGCTTATTCCATATAGGCCCCTTCTCCAGCCCAAAACCTGTCCTTTCCAACAGCATGTTCTTACCAGCAAACCTTGGTTGGCTCCAGAACCATCAAGCTGTCATTTTTTGGGACATCCACATTGCCCCCGTCACGTTAAAGGCTTCTGCAGTGAAATAAAACTTCTTAGCTAGTTTGACTTCAAGGCATCCAGTATGTTTTTTTTACAGACATCACCATCTTTGCTGTTGTAGGTACTTCTGTGAACAGTCATCTCTAGGTTCTAGGCAGGTCTGGCATTCACATGGTTGGCCAAAACTCCAGTGCCATCAACAGCAGCCAAGTTCCATTTCTAGTCTGTGTTGTTCTTACCTTAAATCCTTACAAAAATTCTCACAAGTGTCTTCAAAGAGAGAATGTCACTTGCCTTGTCTTTTCTTTAACACTATGAATAAATGAGGTTGTATTTCCCCCCTTCATGTTCTGGCCTTATTTTGGAAAGTTTCATAATTTACAAAGGTGGGGTGATGAAATAGAGTCATACATTTAGATTATTATAAGGATCAAACTCCTGAGTTTGTGAACAAGAAAATGAAACACTTGATAGTTACCACTGGAAAGTTATTAACAGCATTATGAACAAGCATATTATATATATCAGTTACAGAGACAAAAATATAGATGTTTGTTTTAAAATGGGTTTTACATGAATTGGGCTGAAGATTTTTGGACAGTAATTTGAAAATAGAGGAGCCAATATGTTCCTTTAAAGGTAGAAAATGTTCTAATTTTCATCAAGGATGTAGATTATGTAGGCAGGTTAATCTAAAAAGACAATTTATCTGTCCTCAACATCTGGGCTGGAAATGAAAGGAGGAGAGAATTTTAGGAAGAGAGATGAAGACTAATATTCGGGCTGCTGTGTTAGGATGTTTGGTCACTATATGCCATATATTCAGGACAGTTAGTCTAGTTATTCCCTGAAAAACAGCAGTTAAAATAAATATCCTTGACATTTCAAGTGCATGGAAAATGTATTCTGGAGGGTGGATTCAGAAGAAGTGATAGCACACGAATCCAACCTGAAAAAGTATCTCTGCTCTCAATCAGAATCAAAGAATGGCTTGTATTGGAAAGGATCTTAAAGACCATTTGGTTCCCCCTAATTAAAGACTATCTATTATTAAGGAGAAGAGTGGCCCCATGCTTACAGTCCAGGTGTAGGCAGCAGGAGTTACAGGTATGGCATTCAGCAGCACTCTGTGCTGCTTTCCTTTGTGCTTCCAGAACATGCTCTGCTCTGGCTCACCAGCTGTCACTGGCTGAATAGTCCGAGGATTTTTAAATTATAAGGAGCTCAAAGGTAAGTGCCTTGATTTGAGATTTGCTGTTGTATCTGTCTCTCAGACCTAACCCCACTAGTAACACAGTCCTCAAATGTGAGTTTTAAAAACCAAGGTCAATTAAGAAAGCTACATTTTAAGTGGGTTTTTTGTTGTTTTATTCCCAATGAGAGGCTGTTGAATTGAAGCATATTTGCTTGCAAAGAAATCCCACCAAAGCAGAATTACAGTACTGCTCACTTTTAAATTTCACAGCAAAGTAGCACTTAAGACTTATTGCAGTGCATGAGATTTAAAACCAATTAAGTACAATGCTAAATCAGTGTAAACCACATTTCTGAATTTATCTACAACATAATGAATAACATCTGCATCTGCAAAGGAAGGATTTACATTGAGCAGCAAAACAAAATGTGTTGACAATCTGAGCAGTTTTCATTCCCTTATGTCATATGTCTTCATTATTTGGTAAAGCTTCACTACAATCCTTTGTTGTTAGAGCAGTAAAAGGGGAAAACACCCAAATGGCAACACACTGAGGTAGAATCTTCCTCAGTTCATTTCCTCTTCTCAGCAGAGGTACATCTTATTTGCCTCAGGAGCTTTTCCAATTTGAAATCTATTCAGGATTTGACATGCATCACCATTCTTCAGGTGTGTTGGAGGATCAAGAGTTGTCTTCTGACCTCCAATGGACATTTGTAGAACTTCCCTCTCCAGAAAACAGACTTTCAGTAAAGCCAACCCACTCCATTCCTCTCCCGGGGTGATAACTGGCGGAATGTACGACAAGGGGAACCAAAGTACTCCAGTGCTTTTTAAGGGACCAAATAATATCTTTAACAGAAATGAGCTTTACTGCTAAGTCTGCCTGAAGATTCATGTGTGACCTTTGACAAATTACTTATATACTGCCCTGGACACAGTTTGCACAAATCTCTTTTGCAGGCTTGACTGTTAAAACTTGTGTTATTATTCTCCAATCTTGAAGCAGGAATATTGGTCTATTTTACCTTTTTGGCTTATAATGCTTTTACCTCTATGTGTCTCCTTCTTATTACAGATGTACAGCACTTGAATCAAAGGAAGGGAGCTTGGTCTAGGTTTATCAGCCCTGTGATGCAGAAGATACTACTTCATGTTTATGACTTTTTTATTAATGTTCTATCAATGTCACTATTTGTTTGTAGTGTACATATTATAATACACAGCAAACCAGCAAGAGCTCCCAGTGCTGCCACACTTCATCTTTCTGCTACATATTTCTTTATGTAAAAGAGCAATTTTTCTGCCATTTTATTTTTAGTGTCTCTTATTTTGGACAACATAGGAGAGCTGTTCTTACTTGTGAGAGCTTCTGTGAGCAAGAACTGTTGTCCACAGCAAAGTTATAAGTAAGAAAATATTCATAAGGCAACCTCTGTATTTTAAGGATTAGCCTGTTGTGTTCATAAAGCTGAGTTCCAGTCTCAAAGAGGATTTTTGTTAATAGTGCCCTTATTTATTTTCAAAATTGAACCCTGCTCCTGTTGTTGTGGGCCTGTAAATCCTCTCATGCTTCTCAAAAATAGAGGGCTTGCTGGTCATAATTGAGCTGCATGAAGATTGACAAAAATTGACGTGTAATTATATTGTCAAGATTAAGTCTTTCATCCATTATATCCTTACACCTGGAATTTCTAATCTTCAGGGCTTGCATGTAACTCCAACTACACAGTGGGAGCATGTATTGTCTTGGCATGAAAGAGAAGATGTGATGTCAACAGAGCCTTCATTTAGCAGTCTATTCCTCCTGGATGGTGTCTTGTACTGAAAATGCATAACCTGAGAAAAATGTGATTATGGCACACCTGAAACCTCAGGAGGTTTCTAAATGTGTAGGGTAAGGGGGAGAAGGTTAACAAATGTGTTGGTGAGGGGTTGGGGTGGGGGGATGGAAGATTAACAAAACTGCAAAGCCCAACAATGGAAACAGCAGAAATTGAATTAAACCCCCCCATAAAAGAGTGTGTTATCTGCAGCCTGATAATGATGCTAGTGCTACAAGGAACGCTCTGTTCTATCTCTGAGTGATGGGAAATGGGGCTTTCAGCATCAGTCTACAATACCCAGCACAGCACTGGCCACACACACCTATGTTTTCTACAAAATCTATTTCTGATCACATTGGATGTTCACAGAGGGAATGGCTCTGCAGCTTCCAGAGCTGCAGCTGCTATTTCTGCCCCATGTCATGGTGTGCTACACAAATGTAACAGGATATTTACTTACCCCATCTGGCACTGAATGGAATAGCCCAGCCTTCCTGTACCAAACCATTATGGACCAGCCATGAGCCAGTCTAAGAGAAGAAAGTTTAGTGTACACCAGTGTAACTTTCATTCTTGTTCTCACATATCCCAGAAGCTCACTGATGTTAAGGAATTTATCCTGCAGAATATGGGGGAAGTTTAACTCCATTTCACTGGTGACAAAAATGAGGCAAGTAAAGTTTCAAAGCAAATGCTAATTTTTTTTGTCTATTTTGGTAGTAACATTCCTCCAAAAAGTCAACCTAATATTTTCCTCTGCTGGATACTCTGTCATAAGTATTCTGACTGATACAGCTGAAGTGTGAGCATTAGTGACCTTAACCCCAGTCTGTAGGCTGGTTTATGCCAGAGTGCAGCAAATGCCTGCCTGAGACCACCAGCTTTGTTAACAGTCCTCTAGGGTACCTGTGTTCTTCTGGAACTGAAGCAAGGTGTCATGAATGTATTTCATAGCTTCTAAAATATCACTGAATGCCCATAATTTGGTAAACAGATTCTGTCTGCAGCATCCTAATTGAGAAACACCCCTGAGGAAGAAAATTAGGAAAATTATACTCAACAAGCTAAGCAGCAAAATTTATCAACGAAACTTTGGGATGGGTATTCTCACGAGACACTGCCACGGGAAGAAAAGCAGTCTCCCTTTTGAAGACACTGTTTCAAGTGTTAACTCTGCTGTGGTAGTTTGTGAACTCTTGTTTGCAAAATACACAAGGGCTTTCATGAAAAGACTTTGTGCTTCTCTTCTGCAAATGGGCAGTCAGGCCATTGGCCAAAACAAGCTGTTTTCTTCTGCACCCAGAAGGGTCCCCTGAGGCCTGTGAACAAGCCTGGGTCTCTCTGCTAATCCATTTTAAGTTTTATTGATTCCTCCTTAGGTTTGAACGGGGACCAGAAATTTACTTTTTCTAGTGACTTTTCTTGAATTACATTGTGTTTTATACCTCTGGGGCTTAAGAATTGCTTCATTTACCAATATCAGGTAATTGCTACTGCAGCAATTTGGTACTATAGAAATGAGCAGCTGGAAGGTATTGATGTTTTGATAAAAGGTTGTTATTTGTGTTAATTTTCCCTCCCTCATTTTCATTTTTGGCCAGCCAAACATGGTATCATTTGCCATTGTTAACAGTTATGTTACCTGAAGATGTTACAAAAGTCCATGCCAAGTGCATCCCAATAAATTGAGGAGTAATGTAGTTTTAATTTTAACTCCAATTATATCCAGGAAGATTAATTGTTGGGGGCAAATCCTTGCAAGGGGCCAAAAGGGAGTTATAAATCATTCAGTTAGATTATCAGATAATTTTCAAGCTCCTGTGGGTTTCAGAAAATAGACAAGAATATCTTAAACCTGTCTCTTTCACAAAGAGCTAGTAGCTTTTGATAAATTAGAATCTGTCTTTTTCCCCTCTCCAGCGATCTCTCTGGATGTGGGTGAAATGTCCACTAGTGCTAATTTAATTGCAAGTGGAATCCTCTGCTGCCTGAAAGTAATTCACATTTTTCAGAAGCAGATAATGGCAACAGCAAAAGTGTCTCCTTGCTATCAGGTTATTTTATTTTTAAGTCAATGACAATGGAACTATTGTGTACCAGCTGATGAGAGCTTAATTTGTTTAAGTATAGAAGAGGATTTATTAGCAGTAATATGTTAGTATTACTGTGGCCCTCTACTCATAGCTCTTACATATGCATTAGACAATTTCACCTAATCTAAGAAAATGTAAACTAATCTAGCTAGATGCATAAGTATGGCCCTCATTTTCCTTTCATGGAGACAAGAGATAATTAGAAGACTTACCAGACCTAAAGCAGAGTATCTTAGCAGACAGAATGTGAAATTCTTAGCAGAGAGAATGTGGAATGTGAATATTTCACTATATGATCATGACTCTAAGCATAATTTGGGTCATGAAATATGACTAATTGCATCCATGAAAGTGAGCTCTCCCCCTTGGGCAAGGCATGCATCTGTCAGCTGCTGAACAGCAGCACTGCAGAGCATCTGTGACTCAGCCCCTCTCTGTTCCTGCACAAATGACTCATTTTCCCTCCCTTAAATCGATATGAACTTGAAAGAACCCAGAAAAACCTCGAAAAGTCAGGATGGGACTGTCTTCAGTGCCTTCCAGTTGTTCTGGGCTGCTCCTCCCTCCTCTCGTCCCTGTCCCTCTGTGGACCTTTCCCTGGGCTGCAATCCTCCAGAGAGAACATGCTCCAGCTGGGACCAGACTGTGTCCAGCATTTGGAACAAGTTGAATACTCTTGCAGTGGTGAAAAACTGTTGTCTCTTCTTGTTCATGCAAGATGTATTTTGAAGGTTTGGCTTGCTTTTTAATCCCTAAAATTTTGTGAGTGGGACTAGAGGTTTTTTTTTATTATTATCATTTTATTTTTTAAAATTTAATTTCATTTTGGTGGTTTGAGGTTTTTTGTTTGTTTGTTTTGTTTTATTTTTTTCTTTTTTTTTTAATTAAATGGTGAAGGATAAGCAGAAAAAATGGAGATCTGTGAGCACAGAAAGCTCTTGCAAGCTTTCCCACTGTCAGGAACATCAGAACTACAGATTTAAAAGGAAATTCTGGTCAGGTGAGCAGTTAGAAATCCATACAGGTACTGAAAAGTTACAAGAGATAAAAAGAGGTACAAAAGCTACTCCAGAAGGGAGTGGATTCATGCCCTTTGACAATTTATGTTTCTTAGATCTTGTTCAGTTCCACTTGTTTGAAATTTCATGGACTTTTCTAGGTAGAAACCAAATTTGACATGATATGGTAAAATCTATTGTCTGTTTTGATTTCAGTCCTCTGTTAAAAAATTCTGAGCAGTTATAGCAATAATTAAATCATATATATTCATTTATATAGCCATAATAAACTAATATTATTCAACTGTATATAAACACACACTTTTATTTTTTAATATTTTATCTTGTGCTTTTCACCTCAGTATGAAGAATTGTTTCAAGTGTTTAAAATCAACTTCTATTGGAACTCTTTTTGTTGAAAATGTACCCTAGAGAGGGTACTTAGAAATTCCTGTGGCTGTTTTGTCTCTCAGCAACAGATTGCTGCAGAATTGGGGGCCACTTTGAGATATAATCTGCTGTACACCAAAGGTGCTGAATTTACATTTATTCTTGCAAAAATGAGATCAGAATCTTTATCCAAATCCTCTTGTCAGCTAATATTTTAGCTTTTTCAAAGATGCTTTTGAAGTTACATTGTTGTGCCTATTCAGTAAATAAAAGAGAAGTTCTTTATTCTGTGTTGTCATTTCTGTCTTTCACACAAATGTAATTTAAAAGAAAGGAATGAGGACAAGTAGTATCTTGCCAGGCTACATTCCTAATACTTTTTTTTTTTTTCCTGGGGGGAGGGTGGTTCATACAATGGATTTTAAAGAGCAACATATTTATCCTGATGGAAAAAGGAGCAAAATTACTGAATGTTTTATGATTTTTCCAGGTTTTCAAACTTCTGAATATTGGAACATTTACAAGGTGTGTAAAAATCAGTGATTTCTATAGATGTTATCAATTTGAAAAGTAAATTGTATGATGCAGTGTAGTAAGGTTCTAGTTTTCAGTTTTATTTAAAAGGTTCAAATGAGAAAACAACACAGTTTAGTACAACGTGGGTCTAATGTTTTATTTAAGAGGACAGTTTTTTTGCCAGTTAAGCAAATAAGTGGATCTAAATGAATAGATCTCTCTGCTCCAAATCATCTTGATTATGATTTAAATTATCTTGATTTAAATGTGTTCTCAGTTATAGATGAGGATGGATGAATAACTGCATGAGAACCCCAAAATGATACTTTTTAGATAAAAGGCCAATATTCCATATTTGAGAGACAGCTTTTCTTGTTCTTTTTGCCTTTGCCATTGGCTTCCTTATTCTGCAATGTAATCTTTGAAGTATCCAATTTCAAGTAGAGGGAATAAAATTTACACTTTTTAAAGATAAAATTAGCATCAAAATCTCTATTAAAGAATAGTCAAATGGACTTTTTTGGAAGCTAGGCTTCATCTTGACTCTAAAGCCCTCAACTGAGAAGCTGTCCTTTCCACTTAATCATTATTATTTATTAAAGTCCTTAGATATTAAGCATTTTGGAAATGGATATGTGGACATGCAACTACTACTTCCCCCCACAGTCACCAAGAACAGGTCCCTCTTCTTTTTGAAAGGAACCAAATAGAAATAAATTTAAAAAGCTAATTGATCTTTTGTCTATAATGAGATGTTACAGACCAGTTCAAAGCAAGTACACAGGCAGCAAAGACAAATTTCTTTGATAATTTCAAAGCTTTTCATTTTTGAAGAACATGCTAGAACAATAATGATTTGCATACTGCACCCTTTTCTTAGAGCAGACTGGCCAGAGGAAAAAAATAGTTCTGATACATCAAAGAAGTCTAAAAAGTTGCCTCAGTGATGGTGACAGTTGGTAGCTCCTGGGCCAAGCCAGGTCTATGATCCCCAATGCCAAGTTCAATTTCCTTTTATTTGAATATGTTAATATAAACTCCAGGCTAGATCATAATTTCACAACCTTCAGTTTTTATTTCCTTTTCTTCCCAATTCTAAACCACACCTAACCACTTAAAATACCAAATAATATTTATCTTAACTTGACTTAGTTACAGAACTAAAAGTCTGTGGGTCGTTTTTTGAACTGCATTCATTCACATTCACAATTTTTAGTCATCAAATAAGAAAAAAGGATCTGAGCTGTCAGTACTTGATGTGGGTTTTTTTCTTTCTCTATGTATATACATGTTCACATATATATGTGGACCACCCTTTGTTGTCAGGGCTCAATGAATAAAACAGTGTCAAAACTGAAGGAAGTTGTAACCCTTGAGACTTCTTCTCATGAATATTGCTCTGAATTGCTGCAATGAAATACACTGCCCAAACATGTGAATTTGTTTTTAAAAGTGTATTCTATTCTACAGAGCATTGAAACAGGTAAAAATAAATCAGCTTACGGGTTTCATTCAGGTCCTTTAAATGTCTTGATGCAGATAACAGATATGTCACAGCTGTCACAGAAGCTTGGTCTGAATTCTTGAATTTTGTTTTTGTATGTTATGCATACATATGTGTCAGTTGGATGGTATTAGCTTTGTCTTTACCCCAACATTCTTTTTTTGCCTTTTTTTTTGTCTCTCCTGGGCTGTTTCAGGGTCAGTCTTGGGTCAAGGTTGGTATTTTTTCTAAGAATGAGTTACAAATAAGTGCAACTGGGGGGAATTTTATTGCTTCCTCTTAGTGAAATGCAGTTTGCAAATCCCAGTGTGACAAAGTGCATTGGGGTAGAATAAAAATTCAGAGCTCCCTGTTTGGGATAGCATTATTTGGATTGATTTATAAATTCATAATCCTCTTTGGAACTGGGTGAAGTGTGGCATATGTCTAATAGAGGAAGATAGAATATGAAAGCTTTTTAAAAGGATTAAAATGATGCACTAAAATGCTAGGAATTGCCACCAGCATAACTCATATTTGTAAGCATTAGAATTTCACTCTCAAGTCCATCCTTGTGGTTGAAGAGAGTCATCCCTGATCCTGCTCAAGAAGCTCTAATACATGTTTAGGACATCATTGAGTCATGACAGGACAGAAATGGTCCAGAAGCAATATTGTGTGAGCCAATTGGAAAGTCCAGATTTCAAAAGCAGAGAACCACTGTATGAACATTTTTAGCCAATAAAAAGAGGATCTTTGTTTGAGTACTTCTGCTTCATTAGTTTTAACAAGCATTTGCTCCAAGTTGAATCATTGTTTGTAATCATTTGAACCTGGTGAGATGTACATCAAGGTGAGAGTTAAATATTGGAAGGATGTGTAATTTTCTGTTGAAAATATCCTGGTTAGGTCTTCCTACCTGAGAAGCTTTAAATACTTAAATAATTATGTTTACATAATTTTCTTTGGAAAACAAACACATGAACAGAACAGTTTTAACCTTCCCCCACCCCCCCACCACTGCTCTTGATACTGAATGGAATAATTCTGCTTTCTCATTAGTAAGATGATACTTTTAGGCTATCCTCTTACCAACGCTTCTTAGTCTTCATTTAACCTCTTTATGAACATTTAATCCTGCGTTTAAAATAACAACAAACCATGAAATTAATGGACATCATCGAAAACCTGTGCTTTTTAAAATCCATCTACTTTGCATGATAGTGTGTCATAGGTCCTGTGACTTGAAGCAGGCAAATTCAAATTTTTATGGCTCTGGCTTCAATTTATTTTTTTTCCAGTTCATTTCCTTTCCAGAAATCTCCTACTGGTTTAATTACTTATTTTCTTCCTGAATTCCATCTGGTTTGTCAATTATCTTTTTTTCTTTTTTTCTTTTTTTTTTTTTTTCCTTAGGAGGAGAAAGACAAAGGATAAAGACAAGAGGATAGAGGATGCACTGTGAAGATTCCTCTTCAGTACAATTTAGATCTTTGGACAGCTTCTAGTTACCAGCAAGAGTAAAATACATTAATGAGCATTCAATGTGTAGACTGAGGAGTTTGAATTAATTTAGAAATAGCTAACAGAGCCTAGACCCAAACAGAGCGTTTGGATTAGGTTCATTGGAATGGACAGGAAGAGTCCATTATCATATAATCATATATGCCAAAAGCAAAATTGGGCAGGTTGTTTTGTGTGCAATTTCTCTATGGAAGGTGGCTTCTTGCTTGTCTCACCAAGTAGGAAAAATATTGTTTTTTCTTTCTGGTTTGTGCTGTTCTAATCTTACCAATCACCTAAGATCAGTGATGGATTTTGAAATGTATCCTGTTCATGAAGATTAATTAAAAAATTAGAAAAGGAGCAACTTCAGCCTTGAACTTTGAGGATCTGTCCAGATCTTCAATATATAAGACACTTCCATGCTGTGACTTAAAAATTAGCTGTACAGTATCAGTCTGTGAGCTGTGGTTAATCGGCTTCATTAATTCCACTATGTATTCACTGATGCAAGAAAAAAACCCCAGCTGACCAAACTTGCTTGGCTGCTTTGTGTTGTGCACGTGTGTGGCACAGAGAGAAATGCAAAGTAGCAGAGCTGCCTCGGGGAGGAGTGAGCAACAAAGGTGTAATTCTCATGTAAAGAATCCTGGAGGTTTTTTTGCCTTCAGCTGTGGCACCAGAAGGGTGTTGTTTTCCTTGAGCCTTTTCCAGTGTCCTGCATGTCAGATACTCTGTCTGTCTTTAAAAGCAACTTAGTTTAGTCCAGTGGATTGATCTTAGTAGTGTCCATGTTTGATTTTGAAACTGAAGCTTAAGACGGAAGTCAGGCCAGTAAATCTCACCCTGAATTCTATACCATACTCACATTCAGATAAAGTAAAAGTGTTGGGGGTTGGTTCTTTCCCTTTTCCCTCTGTGGAATTTTCCCCATTGTCATGCTAAGATACCTGTTGAATGGGCCTTGGTGACAAGGGAGAGGGGAGAGAAGAGGGAAACCCTTTGATATCCAAACATCCAGAAAAGGAAGAGGAAGGCTCTGGCTCTCCCCATTTCCCCTGCGCAGTTCGGACGAGAAGGACGATCCCTGCCTCAGCTCCATCCCTGCCATCCCAGCGTTGGGATCCATCCTCACTGCTGTCAGACCCTGCCCTGCTGCCTTCTCGCTGTGAACTACCACCATCCAGCACTCTGCTGAGCACCAGGACCCACATGTGAGCGGAGAGCTCTCTCTCCATCTCTCTCTCCCCCTGGGACAGCTCTGCCACCACCCCCAGCCCTCCTGCGGCTCTGCGGGACCCGCCCGCCCCCAGCACCGGGAACTGCAGCTCAGGGAAAAGGTGCCTGCAGCCAAAAAACACTGGGACTGAGTTACTGTTCTGTTTGTGGGTAATTTCATAGCTGCTGTTGTTCTTGTTTGTCTTGTTAGTTATACTAGTAAGGAACTGTTATTCCTACCCCCATATCTTTGCCTGAGAGCTCCCTTCATTTCAAAATCATCATAATCTGTAGGAAGGAAGGATCACATTTTTCAGTTCAAAGGGAGGCTTCTGCTTTCCTTAGAAAACACCTGTCTTTCAAACCAGGACAGAAGGCTAAAATTGTAACATCGAAAATGCATATTTATTCCTTTTACTTCAGGAATTGACTTTGAACTGTAACTGATTGCTACAAGAGACAATTTAAATTGTATGAAATGCAACACAGCAGAATGTCTGAGTGCCCTGGGGTCCCCAGCACCTTCCCATGGAGGACATCGACCTGTTGGATTGAATCCAGAGGAGGTCCATGAAGATGATATTGGGGAGAGAGCAACTCTTCTATGAGAAAAGGCTGAGAGAACTGGGATTGTTCAGCTAGAAAGAGAAGACTTTGAGTTAACCTTATTGTGACCTTTCAGTAGCTAAAGGAACCTACAAGAAAGATGGGGAAAGACTAAATGGAAAAGGGGGAATGGCTTTAAACTGAAAGAGGGCAGGTTTAATTAAGATATTAGGATGAAATTCTTTCTCCTCAGGGAATTAAGGCACTCGAATAAGTTTCCCAGAGAAGTTGTTGAAGTTGATCCCATCCCTGGAACTGGAAATGTTTTTTACAGAAAGGGTGATGAAGAACTGGAATGGTCTGCCTGGGGAGGTGGTAGACTCACCATCCCTGGGTGTGTTAAAAAATGACTGGATGTGGCACTCCATGCCATGGTCAGTTGAAGTGTTAGGGCCGGGTTGGACTTGATGATCTTGAAGGTCTCTTCCAACCCAGTGATTCTGTGATTCTGTGATTCTGTGATTCTGTGATTCTGCGATTCTGTGATTCTGTGATTCCTTGAACTGTGATGGATTCAAGACCAGGCTGGATGGGTCTCTGAGCAGTTTGGTCTTGTAAAAGGTGTCCCTGTACACAGCAGGGGAGTTTCAGCTAGAAGATGTTTAAAGTCCCTTCCAATCCAAGGAAACCATTGCCTAGTTCTCTTATTCTGAGTCTATATGGGAATAAGAACTATTAGAGCCAAGAAAAACTTCCATGTGAAATACTTCTTAGCTTTTGGGAAATGTTTTCAGGATCTTAATTAATGTTTTCCAATTCCATAACCAAAAATACACGAACAAAATAAAACCAAATTATCCAATCTATAATAAACACCCACATGTTACTTGAAGACAAAAGAGAAAAGGGAATAAGAAGATGCGAAAATTACTGAGATTTTTTTTCCTCTGAACAATCAAAGAAACAATAAACATATATTATGCTTTAACCAACATTTATATTGGTAGCTCTTCTTGAAAACTAAAACATTCAGATTTAAGGATAGCATATGAATTTGTGACCGGAAATTCACTGTGAGAACATGACCTTTTTATATCTACTGTATTTGATGTTTTTATCAACTTTAACATAGTTCATAGAAGCAACACAACAGGAGATTTCTGTGAAATCTCTGAGTCTTTGTCAAGGAACTTGAATAATATCTATTATAATTTGAATTTTAGCTTATGAATTTCTAACTTAAATAACCTTATTCTAGGAAGTATTTTGCTTGCTTATTTTAGTAATAAAAACAAGCCTAGGAAGGAACTCAACACTTTGTCAAAATCCTACTTGTTCCCTAGGGCAGGATGAACAGTATGAGTGTTACTCCTGACAGATGTTGTCTAACTTGTTCTTTGAGATGTGTAAGGAGAACTCCACAATAACCTCGGGGAGTTTGTTTCAACATTTTATACTTCCTCTTAAAGAGCTTTCCCCATGTATATTCCTGAATCACTCCTTCTTCATTTTAACCTCAGATTTTTTATTCACCATAGGCACATAAACAAGGATTTTTCCTCCTTCTAGCAGCAGGAAGCAGAGATTTTGAGTGTGTTTACATAGTCTCTATCCAGTCTTCTTTCCCTTAAGTTGAAGAGCTCCATCTATTTCAGTCTTTCCTGGTTGGGAATGATTAAGAGCCCTTTGCTCCCCAAACTAATTCACACCTAACTTGAAAAGTGAGGTTCAAAGTAGAAAACCTATCTCAGCTGAGAGCTAATAACATTCTATTAGTGCTACATGTGGCTCTCTAGCTGACCATATTGTCCTTTGTATCAGCCAGTATTCAGTTTATGGACTGTTCACAGGTTAGAACCAAGTTTATGGGTGTTCATCAGTTTATAAGATAAATTAACTGAGTTTGTTATTTATATAATGGTAATAAGGAAAGAAAACTGTTTAAATTTTATAACCAGAGAATTTTTTAAAGAACTTTATTATCCAAATTTTTGAGAGATCCTTTTTATTCAAAGTTTCTGAATATACAAATACAAAATATAAGAGGTCATAGTATTTTTGGATGTCAGTCTCCTTTAAAAGGTTACAGATTTTCATTTGTTACATCACTCATGATGATACTGATGAGCTGTTTGGCTTGCTGTAGTTTTGCATTCACTTTGGGAAGCTCTTGCTATAAACTCATTTACCTAGGAACCTTGCCTTGCCTTGCCTTTCCTTGCCTTGCCTAGCCTAGCAATGTCCTGTAATTGAGACTAAGGAGTTAAATGCATTTGATCTTTACATTCTTATTATTTGTATCACATGTGCTCACCTCACATAGTTCTGGGGAAATCCTCTTAACTATAAAATACTAAAATCCCCCACTCTGTAATGTTGGTGAAACAGAGTTCTAAAGATAATTCTGTCATATTCACAGCTGTGGAAAAGTTTCCATTCTTCCTTTGCTGTCCTACATGTGCAGAAAAAAAAAAATGTACAGCATCCATCTTATCTTTTCAATAACTGTATTTTAAATTATGGTTATTTGTCAAATAGTCTTAAACCTGTAGCTGCTGATCTATAAGTATCATGACCTGTCTCCACTGGAAAGGGCTGATGTAATTAGAAAAAGGCCTATATCAATCACTGAGATAATGGGTGTTCTTTCTCTGTTCCTCTCTCCTTCTCTCTCTCTCATCATCAATTACCCTGACTATTTTAGACAAAATATCAGACAAACCTACTTTCTTTTAGCTACAGTACTGCCATTGCTATTAATGGAATTTAAATTCTTCTGCTAGGGAAAAAGTTCCTGTGCAGACTATTCAGTAACTGTCAGCCAAGGAAATTCTAATCTCTGTAATCTCACAGCATTAGCAATAGATTTAATAAGTGTAGTAAAAGTTGACGTGCCTGGTATGGAGTGATTTTCCTGGAAATAGCTATCTGAATTAAGAGTGTTTCCCTTTTGGTCTTGTTGTGGTGATATTAAACATCATGAGTCAAAATGCTGAAGTAAGATTAAAATAGCCTTTACTATTATTTCTAAAAATGCTTCTAAAGATGTTGGAAACATCAGTCCTAGAAAGGTATTCAATATCTCCTACTATCATCAGGAAACATCCTACTATCAGTAGTTGCCAGAAATTACTTTTCAATGAACCTCTTTCATAAATTGGTCCTTAGAAGCTGATTAAAACAAAACAAAACAAAACCAAAAACAAAAACAAAAACAACAAAAAAGTAAAAAGTGGCAGCATAATAAAAGCATGTAGAACTAAAGCTTTTGCAGAATAATGACAAGCTTAAGTGTAAATCAAAACATCATTTTAAACATGCTTAAATTGAACCATGTTTGTCCACACTTGTGGAGAAACTTTTGTGACTTGTCAAATTTTAGTTTTCAAGTTGTATCCCTGATAACATGAGTGAGAGTAAACAAGACTGTGCCAAGCATTTTTGATTATGCACATCTTTGAGACCTGGGCCTTGCTGTAAGATAAAAAAAGGAAAACTACTGCAGGAAATCATCAGCTTTCCTGACTATCAAAGACCAAATAATTTCACTCTGGGTTTCCTCCATCAAGTTTAACCACTTACAGATAGATGTCTTACCATTTTTAAAAGAACATAAAACAAATTCCAGACAGTTTCTGTAATGATTGTAGCACAGTGAAAAATGCTATTCCTAAAAGGCAACATGTCTGTTCCTGGTGAAATAAAAATCCTTTTCAAGCCTTGCTTTAAAATGTGAGAACATTTGAATATATGAGTACCAGAATGGATTCATGCTGTAATATATTCTGTGGGTGAAACCCCTGCAGATTAGCCATGGCAGGAGAGGCAGCTTCCATAGATGTAGCCCAGAAAATGAAGAAAGAATTGCACCCGAGGTTTCTTCAGACAGAAAAAGTGTCTCCCATGTGGATGAGAAGAGGCTTCAACATACCAACTTCTCTCTGAATTCCAGGTACTGCCAGCAGTCAGACATTTGCAAGTGAAGAAAACAAAGCAGTTGATTCTTCACTCTCCCCACAAATATTTGTTTTATTTCACACAAATGCTCTTAGGATATGTATTACTTCTGGGATCATGCTCATACAATGACATTATTTAAACAAAGGCATAAGGATACACTTTATTCAGATAAGTTTTCTTTTTGCAGAGAGCAGACAAATAAATTAAAGTTTCCCTACATTTCTTTCACTTGAGTTGTCAGCTCTTCAACAACAGTCAGGTGATAGATTCCTTTAGGCTGCTAGCCTGTGTTGGTTCCAATGGTGAACCAAAACAATCCTTTGACAATGATATAGGTTTTTTCTTCAGTCTCTCAGAGCAAGTGTCCTACAGATGCACCATTTTTCTAGAATGATTTACTCATTGGTGAAGCAGTGCTTGTCTTTGCTACAGTTCTTATCTTTTGAAAATATTCTACATTGGTAGAGGCCTTTCCAGGTATGCAGAGAAATGTAAAAAGTTAAAAATGGTTTGGAGCAGAAGCCTTCTGAACCTCAACATTTTCACCTTTACCAGGCAACTGCTGCTTATCTCTTCCTGATAATGAGTGTGTTTACTATCAAACTGAACAAAGGCCACCTTATAAAACGTGCTGACGATGTGTCAGAAATTTGAAATTTGTGGCTTGGCCTACAGACTTTATCTCACTTGGATGTTCTAAATATTTTCTCCAAGTTCAGTGCTATTGCTAGTAAATGGATAAATACAACAGTCTTTCTCATTTTGTTACTGCTAAATGTTAACATTATTAATATGACATATAATTACCTTCAAAAAATTTAAAATTGTTAAAGAATTGGAAGATATGGGTCTCTCTCTGAAAATCTGTGTGTATATATGTTTATATATGTCTGCATGTGTTTCTGCAGCATCTGCTGCCATTTAATAGGCTATAAAAACTCCAGCTTTCTGCAATGAACAGAAATAAGCCAAAGGGAAGCATTCAGTGATTTCAACCTAGCTCATATTGATATTTTCATTGAAAAACATATTAATGGCAGTTTCTCAGGACCACAGCACAACTGGATTTTTGATTAATTTAGCAAGTAATCTGAATTTCCCAGCTTGTCTTCATCTTACAAAGGAGAAGATTTTGATTTGAATATCCCCTGACAGAATTCAGTGATTTTATGACTGTTGAGAACAGAATTGGCTATAACCCTAAGTCTTGAAATTAGAAGACATCTGCCTGCTGAAGTTTTTCTCTGCTTACTGGAAAAGGACATTTCTGATAAATTCCTCTTCTTGTCCTTGCTCAGTCTCAGCAGGGAAAGTGTTCTCACCTACATTTTTGTAATGGTTTATTAATGCACTTTGACTCTGGATATTGGAGTGTTTTAATATTGCTTGATTTGAGAGCAGCTCTTTAGACTTTTGATTATAATATTATCCTACTTGATTGTGTCTGATGTTCCCTGGGATTAACTGGATCTGCATTTTAAGTTCATTTCCATCTTACTTGTTAAAAATATAAAAATATCAGGGCTTTTTTTTTTTTTTTTTTTTTTGTGGCGGGGCGTTGTGTTGTTTTGATTGGTTTTTGTTTTCTTTTTTTTTTCATTAGGAAAATGTTTTCAGTCAAGATATTTATGGGAAAGTTTTTTCACCAATTCAGTTCTGATAACTTTGTTTCTGCACAACAGCAACTGAAAGAAGAGGAATATACGTCCCTTTTTTATATGCATCTGTCTTGATATCTCACTTTGAGTACAAAAACTTCAACAACCACATGGTTTTATTTTGCATAGTAATATGATACATCAGCATAACTGTTGCTCTACTTTATGTATCATGACTACTTGACTATATTTTTCTGAAATGCAAGCATCAAGAACCACAGCACACTAATGATTATAAAAGTTTTCCCAGTAATTTCTAAGGAAAAAAAATCTACCTTCACAAAAAACCCCTAAGAACGAGGAAATAAAAAAGAGGTGGGAAAAAAACGGAATCTTGCTAAGACTGAGGATTATTATGAATATGATACGAGAAAGCAAAGGTTTCATAAAGCAAGAAAGGCAGTGTATCACACCTGCCACACAGGTGACAAGGCTGAGAGGCTTTCCTAAGATGTAGATCATAACCACATCTTCATATCAGGAACGAAGGATCCTGCTTGTGCTACGACTCAGGCCAAAAGACTAAGGGAGAGAAAAATGGGCACTCTTTTTGCCAGGCAAAGGGATGGCTCATTGCAGTCCAGAGCCCTGTAGGATGAGTGCAATCCCTCTACCCTGATCATCTATATCAAAGGATCACAGAGTAATTTGAGTTGAAAAAAACTTTAAAGGTTATCTCATCCCAACCCTCCTTCCATGGACAGGGACTCATTCCACTAGACCAGGTTGCTCAAAGCCACATCCAACCTTGAACACTCCAGGGATGAGGCAAGAACCTATTTCAGTGTCTTATCACCCTCATAGGAAGGAATTTCTGGCTAATATATATATTCTAATCCCATCTTTCAATTTAAGGACCTTGTTCCCTTGTTCCACCCCTACACATACCTACACAATGTCCCTCTCCAGCTGTCTTGCAGCCCCTCCAGGCGCTAGAAGGTGCTTTAAGGTCTCTCCAGAGCCATTTCTTTTTCAGACTGAACCCAAACTCTTTCAGCCTGGTTCCATGAGGTAAATACACCAGTCCACTGATCATCTCCATGACTCTACTCTGGACTTGCTCTAGTTCCATATCCTCAGAACTGGATGCAACTCTTGGGTTTGTTGAACTCTCCATGAGGTTCACGCAGCCCCACCTCTCAAGCCTGTCAAGGTCCCTATGGATGGCATCCCTTCCCTCCAGTGTTGACTGCGCACACAAATTAGTGTTAGCAACAAACTTGTTGAGGGTACACTTGACCTCACTGTCCATGTCTCCAGCAAAGATATCAAACAGCACCAGCACCAACAGCAATCCCCAGGAATGCCATTTGTCACTGGTCTCCACTTGGACACTGACATGTTGACAGTACCTCTTTGAGTGAAACCATCCACCAATTCCCAATCCACTGAGTGTTCCATCTGTCTCTCCACCTTAGAGACAAGAATATCAAGTGGGACAATGTCAAATGCTTTGAACAAATTCAGGCAGTTGTCCTTATCTACCTATGCTGTAACCCTGTAATATGATTTTCTCCAGAAATAATAAGGGTAGGACAAGGAAAAAGAAATTAATAACTTCCAAAGGGGTGTAATAGTAGAGCATACTTTGGTTTTGGTTTTAAATAAAGAAGGAAGCAAAGAGTTTTAATAAAAGGAGTATAAAATTAATCAAATACCATACAGTAGAAAATTAAAATTATGCCCTTTAAGCATGTGAAAATAATGTAGAAGTGTCAAGTCCCTTTAAAAGTTATCCTATGAAAAAAAAATTATTTCAAAGAAATGGAACAATAGACAAAAGTCAAGCGTTATGATCTGATTATAAGAGTTACCTGTGCCCAAATTAAAGTGCAAATGACACGATATGCCAAAGTCAATAGTACAGGTTTTATTTAATACTAAATATGAGGTAGAGAGATAGAAAGCAATGGGAAGAGGAAGGAAGAGAAAGAGAGTGAGAGATTAAGTAGAAAAATATCACTGTCATGAGGATTCCTGCGATATCCCACTGGCCCTTCTTCACCTTGTACCTGTTGGTGTGGGGGTCCATGAGTCATTCTGCTGCAAATACCACTTTTACGCAGTCCACGTCCTGGATATCCACAGATGCCATTCCCATAACTGGGGATAGCATGTGTGTGGGTCCATGTGAATGTGTGAGGAGAAGTGACTACGGAAAGTAGGAGATGGTAAAAGCCAGTCACAACATGGGACAGACTCGGCCACCCACACGGGCTCACACATGAGATGTGTCAATACAAGAAGTGTGGAGCTTAGGCTCCAAGGGGCTTTCATGCGTCTGAGTGGAACAAGGGGATCTTCCCCATGGCAAGGGAGTGGAGAGGTGAAAGAATCTATCTAAATGTCTCCTGTTTCTTGAAAACTATTCTGTTTCCTCAGGCTGCCCACTGAAACCTGCTTGACCAGAGCAGTCAGGCGTGAGGTTTTCCACAGATTACTCTTGTGGTTGTTTCTCCCTCAGGATTTCTAATTCAATGTGAACTGAAATTAGGAGATTAAATAAGGGTAAATTTTCCTTTTGGTTTGAAGATGTGATTAATAGCCTGCTAATTAATTAGATTTGCTCTTAAACACCTTTGATCTTCACTGTCCTCTTCAGTTTCTAGATGGCCTAGAAAACAATGTTTGTCTTAAGCTGCCTCTTGCTGAGTGAGAAAGGCTTTTGGCACCACAATAGAAGATTAATTTACTGCAGTATTTTCTAGCTTTGTGATTTGCAAGGATAATGTACAAGGAAATAGTACAATATTCAGTAGCCTGTGTCCTTTGGAGACATTACTTAGTTCCACTAATGGTTTGTGATGCATCCTAATGCATGTTGAATCTCCTGGATGCATTCACTGGATAAAATACCTCACCCTGTTTGTGGGTTTTTTTTGTTGTTGTTCTTTTTTTTTTTTTGTTTGTTTTGTTTTGTTTTGTTTTGTTTTTTTTCAAAGTTGACTCTGAATGACATATATAATTTTAACAATTAGCTCTGAAGTTCTGCAAGGCCTAGTTTCCTGTTATTTAGGGTTTACTCTGTGTCTGATAAGCTTTTTCTCAAAATGGGAATTCTTATTTTTTTCCTTTCACATGAGTTCCATACAGAGTGGAACAAAGCTAAATTTACAGCTAAGGCTTTCCTCAGGAAAAGTGTGAATTTGAGTGTCCTCTCCACACCAGTTTATTTTCACAAGGTATGTGGGAATACAGCATGTCAGAGGCCGCTTTCTCGGGTTACATTTGACAGAAATTGAACAAGGAGATCAGAAGCTGATAGGAACTGATGGAAAAAGAGAATAGGTCTGGCTTCCTTAAGAAAATAGTCTAAAATTTTCTCTGAATTGCCTTTTAATTAAAGCTGTATATTAGACTACTGTAGCAAGGCAATAAAATTGTTTATTTTCAGAACTTGTTAGAAATTGCAGTCTGATGGAGGTCTTGACTTTGAAACTTAACAGTTTCTGACAAATAAAACTGCTTGGAGTAATTTTCTTCCTTGGACCAGGCATTTTTAAAGTAGAAACACGAAGTGTCTTTCATTTCAGGGGAAAACATCAAGTACCTGAATTACTACTGGTCTGTAGAAGTGTCCCTTCCCTTCCCTTCCCTTCCCTTCCCTTCCCTTCCCTTCCCTTCCCTTCCCTTCCCTTCCCTTCCCTTCCCTTCCCTTCCCTTCCCTTCCCTTCCCTTCCCTTCCCTTCCCTTCCCTTCCCTTCCCTTCCCTTCCCTTCCCTTCCCTTCCCTTCCCTTCCCTTCCCTTCCCTTCCCTTCCCTTCCCTTCCCTTCCCTTCCCTTCCCTTCCCTTCCCTTCCCTTCCCTTCCCTTCCCTTCCCTTCCCTTCCCTTCCCTTCCCTTCCCTTCCCTTCCCTTCCCTTCTTCCCCAAAAAATAAAAACAACTTGGAAGATTTCTTAAGTATCTTGGAAGGAAATAAATATGGAGAACACAAATTACTTAATGTAATTAAATGAGTAAAAACAGCAGAGGAGAGTTCAGCAGATGAAAATTCTACTTGACCATATAATTACAGGATTTGTAAAGGCCTTTAATGGACTTATATTTAAAATACATAGTAAAGAATTTTACTCTTTAAAATATAAATTATTTTTTTATTTATATTTTAAGTGTTATAGGGAAAATAATGTCATTCAGAAGTTGCACAATTAAAAGCCCTTGAAAATCTTATTTTGAAAGAAAACTTTTCATTTTATACAAATTTCTCAGTAATGTATGAGCCAGGATGGGATCCTTTCTCTACTCCTTGTGTAATGACTTTGGAACTTGGACATTGTCTCTAGTACTTCCTTGTAAGTCTCCATGTCTGATGTGAGCAGGGCAGAGAACACAACCAAACTGCTCTCCAAACACAGCAGACCTGTCTCACCAATTTAGACAACATGGGCAGGTTCGCTTGCTTACATTGCACTTAAATACCTCAAGCAAAAAGAGATTAAAGCAGGATATAACATCAAGGAAACTAAAAATCAGAAAAGATAGATCATCTCCATTTTACAGTCTGAAGACAGAGAAATTAAATTGTTTGCGGTCAAACGAGGGCAGACAGGACACCTTTGGCAGAGGTAGAAATAAAATCACAGACCACTCTCTTAAGCATTAGATTAGCCTTTCCTCCTGGCTTTTACTTAAATCCATTTGACAGCAATTGACTCAATTACTCTTTGTGATTAATTTCCTGAAGATGTTGGCTTTTGTTCATTTATTTTTTTTCTTTGTGTACTGTTTTCAGACCAATCCCAAGGCCTATAAATGCATTTGTATTATCATTACATGAATAGCTTTATTCCATAATGCTGAGGCAGTAGGTGACAATTTAGTATGAGACAATTAACAAAAGACAGGAGCCATCAACCAAGAACAAGATACAGTGATTCTTCTCTACTGTGCAGGTTTGTTTTGTAATGATAAAACTAAATAAAAGATGAAGAATAAATACTTCTACATATGTCTTTATGCTCTTTACATATGTCTTTTGCTTGGCACATGTGTACATAATACCAGTCTATTCATCAGAAATGAGAGAATCCATCTCTTTATTGTGCCAGTGGCTCAAAACCTGTGGCTAACAGGTTCTCATTTAAAAAAGGTCATATTGCAGAGTTGTACAACATATCAGCCAATGGTGGTGGAACAGTTTGCACTAGCACAAGTATCAATTTGCACTTGATAGGTTCAAGTTTCCCATGATAACCTGCAGTAATATTTTGTTCTTTTTAGGAATCTTTGAAAAAGACAAAAAAAGCACCTAGCTGTGATGAGGGTCTTGCATATTTCTTAAGGTTCCTGCCAGCTGAGCGTGTATGCACAGAATATTTGATGATCAAACACAACACTGAATTGATAAAATTATTCATATTCCTTATTCTCCAAATAAGAAAAAAACCAAAAACACTACAGGGGAAGCAGTACTCTGATTGCGACTGTAGTAACTCAGACTTCTAATTAATTGTTTTTACTTGGGATACTGATAACACTGATTTGTTTCAGTTGACTGTGAGGTTGCAAGGATTGTGTACACACCTTTGCAAGGAGTCCCCCTGCTCTTGTAAAGCTCTTTTTACCATTTCCGGTGCAAAACTTTCCTTCCTGTCTTCTCTTCCTGCATATTCAGCTTTGTCCTCTCCTCTCCTCTCCTCTCCTCTCCTCTCCTCTCCTCTCCTCTCCTCTCCTCTCCTCTCCTCTCCTCTCCTCTCCTCTCCTCTCCTCTCCTCTCCTCTCCTCTCCTCTCCTCTCCTCTCCTCTCCTCTCCTCTCCTCTCCTCTCCTCTCCTCTCCTCTCCTCTCCTCTCCTCTCCTCTCCTCTCCTCTCCTCTCCTCTCCTCTCCTCTCCTCTCCTCTCCTCTCCTCTCCTCTCCCAGCAGGGAATTTCATCCTATTCAGGAGTTCCTGGTGGCAGAACTTTCTAAATAAGGACTCTTCCCCAACGGAACGTGCCTATCATGCCTGTGAGCAGAGGAGTGCACCCAACACACTCAGCTCAATTCCAAAGGAGATCTCCACAGTGTGGGAAGGTGGTTACTCTTGCTGACTCCCACACAGAGCCTCAATTAACTACCAGTAGTTTCATGACATTAAATTTACTCACCACCTACAACAAAAAAAGCAAAGCTGCAGTGGGAAAGACTGAGCAGTTCTTGAAAGTCATAGCCAAGGAGTTTGGGTGCTGGTTCTTTTTACTTGGTAGGTGGGTTCAGATCCCAGTGTTGTGCTATTCCTTGACATTTTTAGAACAATACCTTCCCATCTCTTCATAATTTCCTGGATGTTGTGCAGAACCAATCTCTGCCATCTCCTGCAGGTTGCTGTGGACTATATATTCTGCTCAAGCTCTCCTCCTACTGCAGTTTTCATCTTCCCCACTTTACGTAGTGATAAGTCAAAATAAAATAATCCATCACTTGTTACAATGACTTACCTTCTTTTTACTCAGTTTGCTGTGTGGCATCTCTCCTGAGAGATTTTTTGAGGATCAAATGCACTAACTGTGCAGCAACAAAATACTGTATGGCCACATAAAGATTTTTACTGCACACTCACACTCTTCTGGAAAGGATGTGGGGTAATTTACAAATATGATAGAAGAAAAAAAGAAGGATTCTGGGAAGAAAAAAGGAGCCACCATAGACTTTACTTATCAATAGTTCTATATAAAATACCTAAACCCCATAAAATACCTATACCCTAAAACTCTCTGTTTTTTAATAGTCAGAATTTTTACTTGGGGAATCATGTGAGAATAAAACAGATGAACCCACTAAAAAGAAGTATTTTTATGGTCACTGCCAAGTATCTTGATGTTTGTACTATTTTTGGCTATGTGATAGAAAATTAATTCCAGTTATATATAGCATTGTCAACCAGTTTGATTTTAACCATGCAAAATATGAAATGGGTTTCAGAACCAGCAGCTGATATAAAACTACTTCACAATAAAGGGGAATTGAAAAAGAAAGTCCTTAGGCTTTTTTGGTTTGTTTTATTAAATTTATTTTGTATCTCTTCAGGGGAAAAATATAATCTTCCTTTTATATCATCACCTACTGGTAAACCTACTTAGGACAAAAATAGCCACTTCATTGATGAGAGGAATCAGAATACATAAAAGATGCTGGATTTAATTTTAAAAAATATTATATGACCTGGATCTATTTATGTGGAGGAAAATATTTAAGGGGGGAGTTATTGCTGTTTCCCCATTTGATATCTTTCCCCGAACAGCTAACAGCTTCAGAAACAAAATTCCCTTTGCCAAATAATTGAAAACTTTAGGGATTGTTACATTAAATAACCAAAGAGCAATTCAAGCCATTCTAATTCAGGAAACTGACGCTGCCTTTAAAGAATTGCTGTCTCCTATGAGGAAAAGGTAGTAATGAAATTATATCATTAGTGCAAGGATTAATACAATTTCAAGAAGATATTTTTGGTCATCAGCTTAATATAAAGACATAGAACTGTAATCATCTGACATAGGAAAGTAATCATCTGACTCCAGAAATAACTACTGGCCCTGTCAGAAACTCTAACATCTCAGACATGAAACTGAATGACAAAATCTTGGAGAAAGCTAGATGCAGAAACAAAACACCCTACTTATTTTGTTGTGGGTGAATGTTGTCTTCATGCTTGGAAGAAATATGACACATGAAAAAAAATCTGATGTAGAAAAAGCAATTTGAAGGTATTTCTAAAGTACATTTCTCTCAGCTCACCAGGTGAATTTGTTTCAGTTAAATGTTTGCAGTTTATTTCAGAAGAATTCTCAAAATTACCAAAGTAATATTCAGTCAAAGATTGGGGCAGTTTGTTCAGACACACCAGCCACCGCACAGACACAAGTCTTGTTTGTACATAAGACAGCTCAACACATAATTATTGCAAAGCCTGGAGAATATTAATTCCTAAATTTTATTCTACTGTACGTGTAAAACACTCCTTGTTCATCATTATAAGGACAGGAAATAGGAAGAGGATATGGAAAGCAGGAATTTAAATCTTGAACACGTTTCACAGAAATCAAACAGGAAGTTATTAAGACAAAAATAATCAGTTGTTTCCAAGTAAAATTCAATATGAGAGCTAATTCCACCTGTGAAGTTAAAATAAATGGCTACATTTTTCAAAGACAAAAGTTGTTTCCCAAGGAAATATTGTCCAACAGGTATAGTGAGGGATGAAAGAAATACTGTTGGTTTTTCTTGAAAGATCAGCCCTAATGAAAGCCGGTTCATGGGACATGTGAAATACTAACCATGTGATTACTGGGGTTTTGGTGGAGGAAATTTTTGAAGGTTATATTTAAGGAACATTTGGAAAATGGAATGCTACATCAGAAAGTTTCATTATTGCTTTACATATTACATATGTTGTAATTGTAGATGATCGAGCTTAGAAGAATTCTTTACTTCCTGGTGTCTTTGAACATTCCTGAAATATTTAAAGTGTATTCCATTTTTTTTCCCTTAAATTTTATTTCATATGAAGAAAAATATGGAAGTCACTGCTCTGTATTCCATGCAAATAAATGTTATTTGGCTATTTTATTACATCATTGTTCTGCTTATTGTAAAACTATCTACATGCTATGTAGACTAACTTATTGTTGTTTATGACATCTTGGGCTTGCTGTTAATTCAATCAGCAGAGAGGTTGGTAAATAAGTACTTAGCAGTCTGCCCTCCTTATGGATTTATCAGCTTTATTTAAGGCAATTGAGCTGCAAAGCTAGGGGTTGTTTCTACAGACACCTGCTCTGATCAAAAGGAGACACATGCTAAAATTCTCAAAGCAGTCAACTTGTGGGTTTGAAATGCATGGCACTCATGAACTTTATGGGAAGGCAAACAGCTATACTATAAATTTTTTTTGAGAGGCGAAAGCAGAAACTCATGCATGTGATAAGATAGCGTTAGAAAAGCCCTCATATTAGATTTTTGTCTGGGCCATTGAAGGCAAATGCATTCTGATCTTTACCTCTGAGTCAGATTTATATTTACCTCTTACATGCTCATTTTTCCCCTGTTGTTTTTCAAATATCATCACTTGTCTTTACCATGCAAGAGGGGTGTGTGTGTGAGACAAGCTATCAGTCTGAACCACAAGGACAGGTAGCACTGAAGAAAAAAAAAGAACAAATAAAAACCAGTTTCATTTGTTCTCAGTGATTTTGTCTTAGTTTCTTTGATCATGTTAACACTAGAATGGGCACAGGTGTTTCCTTTATTGCATTTCTGCCAAACAAGCTCGTCTTGAGAAGTTTAAAAGAGTCCTGCTGGGAAAAAGAGGAACATACAAAATTAAAACAAACAAACAAACAAATCCCAAACATAACACATAAAACTTTTCCAATTTTATAGTATTTTCATTTTGAGAAAGTGATCAGATAATTTATATAATCATCTAACAAAGTGCCTTCAGAAATGCTCTGGTTATCAGGTTTGAACTGATGGTGTTGTGGAAGTCTTAAATCAGATTTTCATTGCTTTATTCAGCCTGAGTTGGTGCCTAGATGTTCAGAGGATCATCAAATGTGTTGGGTCGGAACAGACCTTAAAAATCTTCCAGTTCCCACCCCCTGCCATGGTCGGGGACATCTTCCACTAGTCCAACTAGATTAAATAATTTAAAAAAAAACCTTTATTGATCAGAACACTTTCGGACACACCAGTGCAAGAGTGAGACCTCATGAATCTTGAGAAAAAAGTAAAGCTGAAACTGGAATTGGCCAAATCCTGAAAAACAAAATGAGGAAAAGACAACAATAAATCTCAACAATTTTCTTGACTGTGAGAAACACACCTCAGAAACAACAGAATAGTCATGATTCAGTCCAGCAAATGTCTCCTTTTTTATGCATGCACTGTACTCTATAATAGCATATAAAACACTCATATGTACATTTAGGCATTCTGAGGAATACAGTTGAATTTTAACTGGTTTAGACATATGGAGTAAAAAAGTTGCTAAAGTTCTGTAACTTATTTGGTGAATATATTCTTTAAAAGGTTCCTGCCTGTCCTTGGAAAATAGGTCAATTTAGAAGTGGAAGCAAATAAACAAAAGAGTGAAATTGTTATTGCCTTAATGAACATTTCAGGGATACTTTATTACAGTTGATCTAGTTCTCATGATTTTCAGTCTAGGTGCTGTTTTTCTTGAAAAATAACCCTTTAATGTCATTCTCAGGCTTATTAGGAAGGATTCCCTCTCCCCCAGCTTTGTTGAACAAATTGTAATTCCATTATATCCTAATGAATTTAGTGATTACAGTCACTTAAAAAAATCCTACATAAAACTCTCGCCATACACTTGGTGACTTAAATGATAATAATTTCAATCCAGAATATATCCTTTTTAGACCTGAGATACAGTCCATGTTCAACAGACACACAGAGTACCCTATATTGTCATGAAATAAGAAGCCTTATTTCTTTCCACGTACCTGCCAAAGAGCTGCCTGAAGGTCTGACTCCAGACTTTCAATACAATGCTGACACAAGCTGCTGTGCTCTGCTGTCCATCTCCAGTTAATGGCTCTGCTCTGTTTCATCCCTGATTTGGAGACAGAACCCATTAACTCCCTTAGGTGCTCAAACATTTTGCTAACAAGGACCAATAAACACTTCAATTTTGGCACTGTGCAAGATCTAGCAGGTCAAATAATGACAGAGAGGGTTAGTAATGCTTTTCCATGCCTATACATGGTTAGAGTGAAAGAAATGCTTTGCATGGACATCCCTTGTGCTATTCAATCTTCTTTAGTAGGTGAAGCTGTCCCTGAAGATGCTATAATGAAAAACACAGCCAACATGACATCACATAAAAGTGAATCCTTCTTTCTCTCTCTTATTTCAAAATAAGATGAACTCTAGTATAAAGAACATTTTTCTGTGTAAAGCAAAGTAATTCTTTCTCTTGGCCTTTAATTTGTTTGTCTTAAAAGGTTTTTTTTTAACATCTTAGAAATTAAATTATTTTCTTGTAAAATTACCAAATTAAGACCATTCATAGAATTTGAAAAGCACAGGATGTAATCGTGTCCTTTGAAATCACTTTCATTTTACAAGCTCTCCCTGAGATGTAAGCAAAGAAGGCAACCATGCTAGTTCAGTTCTGAGACCATCTTGGAAAGCAGGGGAAATCAGACTCACAAAGGCTGTGGTTGCTTTAGACCCTCAGCTGAAGTTTTAAAAGCTGCAAGTCTTTCTGTGAGGCAGCAAAGTCTGATGTTGCATATCTTTCAAGCAGAAAGATATCTCTCTTATTTAAAACGTCATTTTCAGTTAAAGAACATCAAATTAAAGAACATTGAAGTGTCTAGACAGTGGGTATGTGTCCCAGAAAAATTTTTTTTAGCAGAGGGAAACTCATTGATTTTACATACTGATGAAAGAGCTGTTAATATGGTTACAATCTCTTACAAGTTATAAGGCATGAAATTCCACAAATCAAATTTTTAAAATCACTGTACTAGATCTAGAGAATAAAGAACAAACAGATTAAACAAACAAACCAACAAACAAACAAACAAACAAACAAAAATCCTGTGTACGTGTGTTCACAGCATAGCGACTGAACCATTTCTTTAGAAAGTGGGAGAACAGAATTATAATCCATTATAACCCATTGGGTCCAACTCTGACCACCAGGGTAAGAAATGCCAGCCTTGAAATAACCTCCTTTCAATATTGCCAAAAGCTTAAGATTTGTAAAGTGAATAATGGAAAAAAAGGAGCTTCAACCTGAAGGTCAAAACCAGAAGAATTTAATGACTCGGACTTTAGTAGGAGACTAGTCTGCTGTTTTGATGAATAACAAAACCTTTGTTTTGAAGAACCATACACAATGAAATCGGATTTTCCTGAAGTAAAGCAACAAGGTCAGTTGTTTTTCAAAAACAAAAACTGCATAAAGAAATGTCCTTCAGTAAAAACTGTCCATCAAGAAAGGAAAAAATTAATACAGGAGGAAAATGCAATACCAAATCTTTGCTGTTCTCTTTGCACAGAAGGGACAGAAGCTGTTGCTGGCTGCTCTGTTCTACAAGCCCCAGAAAAAGCAAGTGATCTTGAGTGGGGGAATATTACATATTTATGTGGTCTCCTTCTTAAAAAACGTTAAAGATGAGGGTGGGTAGTATGTGTACAGACTAGGTATGTGGAAATATGATTCCTATGTGGATGATTGCAAACAGTCACTGAGGCAACAAGAACAGATCTCTTACCAAGAAATCCCACAAGAAGGGCTTGCAGCCTCTTTTACTGAACTGAATCAGCCTAAAATCCTTATGATTGATAAGAGTTTTGGATAAAAATCATATTTTCCATGTTGAAGAGCTAATTTTAATATCTTTGTAGCTCTGCATTGTACAATATATGTGCTGATACCAACATAGATTGGAAGAAAATAGGTTGTGCTCTGGTGAGCAGCCCCAAAGTGGGTTAATTAGATCTTACATCTTCTTTACCTGCAAATATTTTGAAGAGCTCCAAAACCAAATCACTTTGCTGCATTTGTTCAATACTCCTACAACTGTTGTGCTTGACTGCAGTGCACTCATACCACGGCCTTTTAAAAGCCAGAGCATAAGCTATAGCTCAAACAAGACAACCAAGGAACCAATCAAACCAACGTGTTCAGGAAGCTATTCCAAATTTAGCGTTACATTTTTATTGCTAAGGAAACACAAATCTGGTGGACATTAATACCCATGGGGTTCTGGTTGAACCCTCTTGTTTCTTGGGAGGTTACCTCAATAATCCCTGTCATGGGGTTACTCTCATCTGACTTCCAGGGGTCCACCAAAGGAGTCACTCCCACTCCTCAGCAGGGCAGGAGAACAAAACAAGAGCAAAAATCCTATGGGTGGATATAAGGACAGGGAAATCACCAATCAAGTACTGCCATGGACTAAATGGACTCGGGAAAGATTAATTTAATTGGTGATGGACTGCAGCAGGTCTGTCAGAGCTGATCAAAACTGATTCTCTCTGATACTGGGGGCAGCTCCTCTTATCTTCTCACAAAAGCCATACATGTGGCCCTATACTATCGAAACTGTGTCAAAAAAAACAGTAAAGTTTTTCAACTTGTTATCTGAGACCCTGGTGTCTCCTGACTGGGTTAGTTGCTGTGACTGACTCAGTAACTAGTCACAGTTAATCAGTGGATTAAAAAATTATGTAAGGCTCCACATCTTCTCTTGGCTGAACAACTCTAGTGTTCAACCATCCTCACAGTAAAAATATGGCTTTTTATATCACTCACTGTATTTCAATTTTCTCATTGCCTGTTATCCTTTCACTGAGAGGAATTGGGTTTCAAAGCACTCTTTTCAGATCATACTAATCCAGTTCAGGTGGAGATTCCTCAATGCTCTTGCACTGCAGGGCTATTTATCTTCCTTGTTCTGTTTTTTCTGCCTTCCCTTTCTTTAATTATGAGGTTGTCACAGAGGGTGTCATGCACTTCACTCATAAGAGAGAAGCAACAATACACTTTACTGATATAAACCAGTGAGTTAACAAACTCAATGGTAAATGCCACATTGGTTTAACAAGATTTGACATCAAGGTACACTTGATTCTTTACTGCATAGAAGATGGGGTCTGATGAGGTTGTCAGGGACACCCTGCCACTGAAATCCAAAAGGACCCTCTTGTTTTCTGAACTCTCCTTGAGAGGAGTCCAGGTGCAGCAGTAAATTGGATGCAGCCACCACAGTCCCCACTCGTGGTTGTGGACAAACCGGGCGGTGGGAGCACACACCACCGTGGAGGTGAGGGCAGCTCTCCTTCCATCCAGTCTTTTCAGGACAGATTGTGCCTCTAGAAGATTGTCCACCTGTGTTTGGCAGGTCAGCTGCAAGCTCTTGAGTTGACTTTGGGAGTTAACTATTGGATAAAATTTTATCAACTGTGTTACATGGGTCAGACTGGATGATTACCATGAGGGTTTTAAGCCTCTGAATCTGTGATTGTCTTCTGCCTTAGACTTGTATTCTTTTCTCTCCCTCTCTTGCATATTTCCCTCTCTTGTGGAACCTGACACAGCACAGAATTATTTGGTTGCAATCCTTTTCTCTAACATTTTCCTGTGTTTTCAGTTCATACAGCAGGATCAGTTTTCCCATTTATCTCAGTAGGAGTCTGGAGAGACACAATAGAAACATCACCATGAGAGGAGGAATGAGGGAGGGTCAGTATGGAAAAACTCATAAAAACCTCAAAAAACCCTCAAAAATCTATTATTTTATTTTGACTAATAATTAGCCAAAACAATTTGTGAAGGCACAAGTGTGATGTATGTCACATGCTGGGTCTGTCTACCTCCTGACACCAATGAGGTGCCTGATTCATTGTGCTTATTTCCTCTCATTTTCTTTCCCCACCTGCCGTGTGACCACCAGCTCATAAGATCCTATGGCCTTTAATATATTTCCTTGGGGAGAGTGAAGCCATAATCTGGAATCTGACACCATAGATACACTACTCTTCTGGGGATATTTGTGTATACCAGGCTCATGGTGTCGGAGGATTGTTCAGCACTTCAGTTGTATTTGATTCAACAGTGTCTGGATTGCTGACCCACATGAGTTCTGTCCAGATGTTTTTTGGCTGGAAGGATCCTTTCTTCTGCAGTCTGACTAGATAGAATGCACTCCTTGCTTACTGGCAATCTCATGCAGACACAGGAATCAACCTTGTGAACCAGTTTACAGCACAGACAGCCTTGGGGCATTGTCAGAGCTCACTGATGCCAATGAAAGGATCCTTGGATTTTCTGCTTCTTTAGATTAATAAAGGCCAAGGGAATAAATGTTAAACTCCCTGGGACATGCACAGTTATCTGTGCTGCACTCAAGTAACACCCAAGCATCACTTCTGTGTATTCAACACCTTGTGGGAGTGGTTGATCATTTGAAATATTCTACAATGGATAACTCACTTTTCAGATTAAAAAAATCTAATTTTGCTGGTTTATCCTCCCTTCCCCCAGTCCTATTAGGAAATCATTCAATATTTCAGAATCTTCTTAATCCATTCCTAGATTTACCTTAAATTCCTGGCCAGGTAGTGAGAACCTACATCACAATTACAATGCTAGAGTGATTTAGGGCGGAAAAAAAATAGGGAATAGGAAATACCAGTCTGGAAAAAACAATCACCATGTTGGGATTTTTCCTCATAATTCCAATTAAAATAAAGAGAAATCTTGTTCTGCTTTATTTTCTTCCCTAAAGTCAAATCTGCCATTTAGGCAAGAGACCCTCATCATCACTTGGATTTTGTGATTTGTAATACGAATTTCAGATTTCTTTTCCACTTCATTTCTTTTGCATTTCTGTTCCCTTCCTACTTGTTGCAAGTCTCATTCTGTCTTGCTTTACCAATAGCTTAGGTTCAAGGCAGATGTAACCTATGGATTGCTAGGCCAGTCTCAGGTCCTTTCTTGGTGACTTATTTTGTTGGGTGGGTCCTGGGATCTTCAACACTTGACTCTGGGCCTGTAAAACACAAAATTTATGGGGTGTGTATGGTGTGTGTCTCTTGCCTGCATTGACAACTCACTTAATCTAAACAAATAATGCCAGTATCTTTATCTCACTGTTCTCTGCCAGATGGTTTTGGGTAATACTACAATGCTGCTGTTCCTGGCAACACAATAGATCATATCAGTGCCTTCCCCAGGATTGTCTTTCTGATAAGTATTCTTGAAATAAGCCACTTCTTAACTCCAACAACAATGAACATTCTTTATGAGGTGTGCATGCAACCTTCACTTGAATAAATACTGTGATGAGAAGGAATTAATCCCCCAGTTATTTCCTCAGTCAGATGTTAACAATGCCCCTGCTTGTTCCTCTACCACTTTCTATCCATCAAAATAAGTCTTTGTCCTGTGTGTGTCCTTGGATATTTATCAACAACCAACTTATGGTAACTATTCCTCTGTAAAATTGCTAAATTTCTTGGACCAGTCCTTAAGACACAAAGCTTCCCACGTCACCAGATTGGGAGTCTCTAATGTCAGCACATTAAAAAATAAGCAATACTTTTATATGATTGCTCCAAATACCAAGTAATTGTTGAGAATAATTAAAATGCAAATCCAGTCAATGATAGAACTTCATAGTAGAGTCACAGTACCAAACATATGTACATAAACACACTCATTTGCATGTATATGCACACAAAACCTTCTATGCAAATAAGGTGTCCAAATCATCTGTCCATCTTTATGTTTCTAAGAAACTGTTTTTATATGAGCCAAAATTGTATTCAAATCAAAGGCCTTGGGACAAAGACCACCAAAAAAAGGTAATAGGAGGTGAAAATCACCACTTGCCAAAATTCCTAGTCTCAGAGTGCAATGTGTGACAGCAGAGACAAGAGAAGAGATAATGAACCAGTGCAAAACGTAAATACGTTTACAATAAACATGTAGCATTCATTTCTATCAGTAAAGTATACAGAGTTAAAAAATAATCTCTGGATTTCAAATAAATTCTTTTTCTATGATGAATTTGCTTTTGTAAATAGTATAGATCATATTTATACTTCCTTTCATTTTCAAGGAAGACATTTATTTCAGAGACTGGACTGTCCTATTTTTATTCTCATGTAGAATTGTAATTACCTTCACAGGTATCTTGTCTTCATTGGATGAGTCCTGGAATCTCACTGGAGTCCTGGCAAGCACTTCTGAAGGTAGATTCACTCTTTTTTGGGCTTTTTATGTTTCTGCTAAATTCTCAGCCAGGTCAGCTTCTCATCCAGCTAAAATTCTACATCACAGCAGCACTACAGAGCAAACTTCCAGAAAATATGAGTAGCAGAGGCAGGAAAGAGTTTCTGCATTTTAAAGAAGCAAATGCAAGATAAAAATGAGAGATTGCTCCATGGAAGCAAATATCTAAACATGCAGGCTGTTTGAAGGGAGATAGAGCACCTGAAAACAGTGGTGCAATTCAGCCTAAAAGCTTTGATGGAAATAATGCCCTGGGTGTTGCTCATAGCAGTATATTTGAAGCTATCTGTTCATAAAACACTTATGAAAGGTAATTAGCACTTCAATTAATGGTCTATCATTGTTCTGTAACACTTACACATAAACTATCTTTTCTCCCTTTCATAATTGTCTGATTATAGGTATTTAGAAGCTGCAACACTTGAAATTAAGTAGAATATGTGTAAAATATGCTCAATATTCATCTCGGCTTTGCTTCCAAATTACTATTTTGGTGCTTTCCATCCAGTTTTATTTTATAAATTCAACTTCTGCTTCAACTTCATGGACTTAAACCATCTGGAGAACTGGACTAAGAGCCAGGCATAACTTCAACAATATATCCTTATTTCAGGTTCACTTCAAACACACAGGGAGTTAGTTTTTTGTGTTAGTGGTGGCCATACTGCCAAAATCAATCACAAAATCATGTTCTCTAAAAGATCCATGACACACTGCATTCCACTAAAGGGAGAATGACATTGTCTTTGAGGAAGTATGTAATCTAGCTGTGTTCCTGTGAAGATGAATACCCCATCACCCGCCAGGGTTGACAACTGTTTTTGCCTTCATCAACATTTCTGGAGCTGACTTGCTCCTTTTTACCCTGAGAACCTCATGCTTTTATTGCCACTAGGTCATGACGTCTCTTCCTGGTCCAGCTACACACCAAATGCTCATGAGCCACAACTCAGTTGCCCATGCAACACCCCAGCTCTTTCTCTCTACTGTCAATTCTACTGCAAGTGGTTTATTAGTCTGAAAGAGACTTGAGCAGATTCACGATGTGCCACCTCTATTTACACTGAATAATCAGCTAGGTATACCCTATTTCTCTCAGTGGTTAAAGTTAGCAGAAGAAAGTTTTTTATTCCTGAAAATATTCATCACAAAAAAAAAAAAAATCTGTAAAGTATACTGCTGATGTCTTTTCTGTACTTTTGTCAGATATTAAGCATTCTGTGTGAATATAATGGGAAAGTTTTGCAAGTAGTGAAAAACCAGTGTTGGCAAAAATAGAAATATCTACACTACACAATATTACACCACCACAATACATCACACTATGCTACTGCAGGTGTCTGGTCCTGATCTGTACTGTTGGATAAACTTGGTTTTGGAGAGGTGACATCACATCTTGTGTTATGGTAATTTCTCAAGATTTGCAGAGCAGGAGGCTTTGCTTAATAAGTGTGGATTTGTTACCTCAGCAAGTTTAGGTAAAGGTGCCACTCATTTGCCTGCTGAGGATTTAATAATGTTGCTAATGGGGAGCATCTGTTTCTAAGTTGTGCTTTGGAAGTGATCTGGAGTTCAGCACACGCTTGGATTTCTCCCTCCCATTCAGGGACTGCCAGCAGCCACAGCATGTGGGGGTTACTTTGGGGCTTTGAGGTTGTCTTAGGTAGCACTTAAGATGATGAGTTTATGGACTCTGCCCAGGAAACCACTGTGGAAATCAACAACTAATTGTAAACCATGTTTGGTTGGTGTGCTGCAGGCACCCTGTCAGGTTTAAGTGGCTTTCTGCAATAGATGAAAGAACTCCTGGATTAGGAGCTTTTGTCAGAGATAATTCCCTGTGTTTTGGGATTTTCACTGAGGCATATATTGGCCGTCAGGATATGAAAAGATTATTTTCCGTGACAAGCAAGAATTCTCCCATGCCACTCAGTGCACAAGTGTTTAGGAGGGTTAGACAGGTCATAGGGACTACTCATAAAACAGGATTTTCCATGTTATCAAGGTCATAAAAAAAAATAATTGTTTCTCCCCTGTGACCTTCCTACGAGCCTTCCAAAATAGTACGGATTTATTGCTGTAAAAAGTACTCATGGTAAGTAATTTTAGGAAGAGATGAATGTCTGTGGAAGGACTCCACCAAATGACTGAATGTTGAGATCAGCCAGATATTCCGCCTCGTGTTCTGAAACTTCATTTCTCAATAAGTTGGTTCCTCAGTGCACGCAAAGGATAAGATTTTAATTGATTTATCATAGGTACTTAAAATTTAAGCTTTTGGTGTAAGCAAATTCCATGGGCAAATTTCTTAATGGGGTTACAGAGGTATTTTAAAAATAATAATTGTGTCCTGTTACAGATGCCAAAAGTAAGCAAGGTACCTTTGGAGACAATTCTTTCTCCATCCCTTAAGTACAAAGTCAGCAGCACTAGTTTAGATCAGCCTTTAGGCTGACATTCTGAGACAAAGCTGCATGTGTCCTTCCAGCATGGCAAAGTCTGAGTTCACTCCTTCCTGTGATTCCTCCTGGCCATGTGCTCTTGACCAAAGACTGGACAGATCTTGCTCAATTTCTTGTGGTCTGTTTATCCAACTGTGTGGTATAATTCTTCCTTCAGTGGTATAATCCCCCCATACAAATATCTAGAGAAGTTTTGTTATCACTAAACAAAAAAATTTACAAACCTTGGGGAAAAAAAGCCACCCAAAAGAACCTCCTTCTAAACAATGTTTTGAAATTCTGTGTTTTTTTCCTTCCTCGCATTTTAACTTCAGATAAAATGTTTTTCCTGTAGTCTTTGAATTTATTTCTCACTCTTTTTGCTGTGGTTTACATTATGCAATTTAGCAGTTTGTGTCTGCTATAAATAAGTGTTATAATTGTGAATATAATTAGATTTGTTCCACACAATTGCATATAAATGTAATTCCAAGGTGTTTTTAGAACTCAGTTCCTTATTGATGGATTAGAAGCAAAGTCTGTTTAGAAATGGTGCTTTTCTCTGAGGTAATGATTCTATTCATGAATCCTATTTCCCCGTTACTTTTGTACAGTTTCTGCCCAGCATTTTGCTAAAACTTGGAGCATTGGCAAGTGTCTGCCTTGGCAAGTGATAGCAAATTAACTTTTTGTTAGCCTACAAGGCATATTTTTTTCTGGGCCTTTCAACTTTAAATGAAAGCATGGATCATCTGAAATGTGTTTTCTTGGAAAGGGAAGAATGAACAGCTGTTTCATGCTCCTTCTTTTAAATCTTTGAGAGTTGTAGCTCCAGTCATAGACAGCTTTAAATAACATTTAAAGATGGAGCAAATAGCAGCCTGCAACTCTACTGTGATTCCTATGCAGAGCTGATCTAAGATATTGGAGGTTTAAATGAGCTGCTAGCCTTTTAACTTAATGGTGTGATTTTTTTTGGTTTTTGTTTTTTTTTTTTGTGTGTGTGTTTTTGTTTTTTTTTTTGTTTGTTTGTTTGTTTTTTGGGTTTTTTTGTTTTGTTTTCCTTCATAAAAATTACATGTGAAAGCTTATCCTTGGGTTGTTTTCTTCCTCCCTTTGTTTTCATAGTATCATAGATGATTCATAATAAACCAGATTTTTTTTTTTCCTTTTTAGACATTTGCTGTTTATTTTTAACCACAACAAGATCTTAACTTTTAGATATAAAAGATATGTCTCTGGGAAAGCAAATCTTGTGTGGATAGGGAATGACTTGTGAACTAAATGGTTAATAGTGTGATGAATGTTAAATTAAGGAGACTGAAAAATTAAACAAGTTGTTATCTTTGGATTTATAGCCTCTCCCTAAAGGCAGTCCTGCCTATACAGCAAAATTTTAACTTTCATGGTTTTATCCATTTGTCCTGCCACAGAAGAACATTCAGCTGAAAGCACAGGAGGGCAGCCCAGACAGCTCAATAAAAGTATATTTCAGCCCTGTTGGGCTTGTTAAGGCTTCTCTTTGTTGGACCTTTACTGAAGATGGTGAGGCATTACTTGGAATAAATACAGAGGAATCTGCTCTGTGCAGTGATTTATGGATACCTGACCTCTGCTAGCCATTTTCAGTGTGATACTCTAAGATAAACTGAGACTTGTATTCCTTTTGGGCCTCTCTTTCAACCCAGACCATAACAAAGCCAGATCTTTGCAAATTTTCAAGAACTTACAGGTCAAACTGTAAAGTCTGGTGTGTACAAAACTCATCTGAGGAAGAGTGACATTTCATTCTTGTCTACTCAGTGCTTAATACATTTATAAGCTATTTTTAAAACTTAATCAGAAATCTCTGTAATGTTTCGTAATTGATTCATATTCTTTTTTGGACCACTTACTTGAAGAAGCTCTTGCTTGCCTCTTCATCACCAATAACATTAACTTTTTTTTTTTTAATTATTTCTAACTATTCAGTAGTCTAGATCTGGGTAAGCTTGGGAAGCAAGCCATCAGTAAGACATTTTTTCAGGCTTTTCTAATGTGTTGAGAGGTGAAAATCAGTTGTGAGAATCTTGTAGGACCTAAATATCTCAGTCTCTAGAAAAAAAAATCTAGTTTCTTATTTAATTGCATTTTAACATAAATCACCTTTACAAGTGATGAATTTAGAAAATAAATTGGATCTTTCAAGAGTCCTTGTCTCAGGTGTGATTGGTTTGGACATTCTGAAATTTATAGATAATGTGTTTCAATATTAGCTAAGTAAAGACAGAGGGCAAAGAGATTTTGTGTTGGATCTGAAGGAAGATTTCACCTGAAGTCATAAGTCCTGTTTCAGATAAATATTAGGATGACTTTGTTTGTTTGGCTTCCCCCACCTCCTCTTTTTTTCTTCTTTCCCGGAAAAGATTTCTCCCTAAGAAATATTTTAACCTCAGCGTTTATTTGCTCTAGCCTTTATTTATTAGAGACACGGCCAGATTTGCAGATTTTGCATGCAGGGCTGTTTTTGAAAGAAGAATTTGAGGGCAGACCCAAAGAAGGGCTGATTTGACTGTGTCTTCTCCAAGAGTCAGAAAATTCCAGGGCATGCCACGAAATGAAACAACATGGGCTAAGTGTCTGTGTGCAGCCTCAGGATGGAGAAGAACCAGTCCCTATTTGACATTAATATTTGACATCCATGTTCATTGTTGCAGTCTGGGAGTACCACACAAGAACATGAAATTGCTTGTCTTATCTGTATTTTTCACTCAGTGGGGCACAGTTACCTGACCATTGTGAAGTAATACAATGGCAGTGTTGGTCACCAGTCATTAAACTTCTGCACAGTTGTTACTGAATACAAACGGAATTTTTATTTTCAGCTAATCTTTTTTTCCTCAAAAGCTCATATTTGATGAAATCCAAATAATTATGTAAGATTTTTAAAAAAAATAATATTAAATGAAAGAAAATATTTCATGTTGACTTCTTATATCATCACCCACAATATAGAACACTTTTCCATTATTGTTAAAATGGTTTTCTTTATTTGTGACCGTATATTACGGTATAAAATATGTTCAAAATAAAATTCTGCAGCTGTGTAGAAATTTAATGACAATATCAGAACTGAAATTCTGATCTTTTTGGTCTCTGTTATGATCAAGCCCAATAATAACAATTTTAAATTAACAAAAATATCTCAATTATTTAATATCTCATGTCAGTATTATACACTGTACAATCTGTTTGGTGTTCATCTTCTTTTGCATCAATTTAATCTTCCAGGTGACTGGAAGAAGCCCTGGCCCTCCTGGGGGATTTTAACTCCTCTACTCCTGTAGACCAAAACAGGAGAGCACAACAACTCAAAAATTTTCTTGGAGAATGAAAACTTCCTGGTACAAACAATCGAGGAGCAATAGAGAGACTATGCAAGAATGATGTATGGGTGGGGTTAGAAAAGCCAAAACATACGTGGAGCTGAATCTGATGAGGGGAGTGAAAGAAAGCAAGGAGTAGCATGAGTTGCTCAAAGAGGTTGCAGTTTTTATATTTTTATATTTTGAGATATTAAAAACCCAAGCAGTTGTGGCTCTGAGCAACCTGCATCAGCATATCCTTCTTTGGGTTGTGAGTTAAACCTCATGGATTCCAGAGATACATTCCAGACCCAGCCCTTCAGTGATTCTGTGAAACAGGAGAAAAAGATAGATTTTTCACAGTGATTCCAATTCCAAAGGTGTTTTATTTAATGTTCCTCTTTAATTTTCTTCATCTTCCAGCATAAAGCCTAGCTCTAGACATTAAATTCTCCCTACCAAGAAATTCTTTCACTTTTCCAGGGAGCTTGAATCTAATTTATAACACCCATTCACAGGCACATAAGTTTCTGGAGTTAACTTAAAGAATTACTCATTACTTTCCAAACTGTATACCAATTTTTGTTCTATTGCAGAATTTTCTCTTTAACATTAAGGGAATTGTTTTATCCATCCTACTTATTTTCTTCCTGTTTTATCTGTTGCATTTCTTATGAGAAAAAAAGGAAAATAATCTGGCAAATCAGTCATCAAATGTTAAAGGAATGTTGAAACATCACAAGTTTCACCATAGGGATCAGCTCCAGGTTAAATATCATGTCTTCAGTGTGCTTTCACCAGAATTGGATTATATTTTCCTCTCTTATATTGATGCTTAGTATTCAGATCATAATAATAAAAGTCATAAAGTGCAAATTTGCAAGTATTTATCATAGAATCATAGAACTAAGGACAGATTTGGATTGGAAGAGACCTCTAGATCATGCAGTTTCAATCCCCCTGCCATGGTCAGGGACACCTTTTTATTTTTTTTACCCAGTCATTCAGAGCCCCATCCAGCCTGGCCCTGAACACTTTGAGGGATGGAACATCCACAGCTTCTCTGGGAAACCTGCTCCAGTGCCCCGCCACCGTCACCACGCATAATTCCTCATATCTAATCTAATCCTAGTATCCTTCAGTTTAAGGCCTTTCCCTCCTTGTCTTCTCACTCCATGCCCTTGTAAAAAGTCCCTCTACAGCTTTCTTGTAGTCCTTTATGCACTGAAGGTATTATAAGACCTCCCTGGAGCATTCTCTTTTCCAGGCTGAAAAGTCCCAACTCCCAGATTTTCACAGGAAGGTTCTCCAGCCCTCTGATCACCTTTGTGGTCTAGACTCACTCCAACAGTTCCATGTCCTTTCTGTGCTGGGCATCAGCTGGATGCAGCTCTGCAGGTGGCTTCTCACCAGAGCAGAGCAGAGGAACAGAATCCCCTCCCTCCCCTGCTGCCCACGGGGCTTTGGATGCAGGACATCATCAGCCCAGGACACCTTTGACTTTCTGGGTTGCAAGTGTACCTTGATGGGTCATGTTGAGTTTCTCATCAATCAACACCTACAAGTCCTGCCCTCAGGAGTGCTCTCAATCCGTTTTCCTCCCAGCCTGCACTTGTGCTCAAGATTGCTCCACATCACTGCAGAAGTACAAGCAAACATGATAAACAATGGTATTATTCACGTTGCATCCTCTGCAAATACTTCAGAAAAGTTCTTTAAATATAAATGTATACATATATATATAAAAGAGAAAAATATCTTAGGGAAAGTGTTTTAGAACTACCTTAATATCACAGTTTTAAAGTTGTTACAAAACTGGCCTCAGGGAATGTAATGTAACTCACCCAAGATTTACTGTCATCTGAGATAAGCAGTTTTTGAATAAATCCTTTCATCTGGGGCTTTCTTCTCTAGAGATCCAGTGGCTCATGCACTTCTTGCCAGTCAGATGTTTATCTGATTATCAAATAGCATTCTTTTCATTTCTGTGAGTCATTGGAGAAAAAGGTAAAGGAGAAAGGGAAAGGAAAGGGTAAAGGCAAGGAGAAAGGGAAGGGAAAAGCCAAAAGGAAAGGGAGAAGCAAAGGGAAAAAGAAAAAAGAAGGCAAAGGGAGGAAAGAGAATGAAAGGAAATGGAAATGAAAGTGAAAGGGGAATGGAAGGGACAGGGATAAAGGAAGGTAAGGCCAGGCTTTAGAGAAACAGCTGAAGCAAAACACTGTCTTGACACTGACTTGCTGTTTCTCATCCCAGAGTTCCCTGTTACCTGAATCCAGAGAAAATTGAAAAGTGCCTGTTTACTTTTGTAGGATATAATAAATCTTTGCATTGATTTTTTATTCTTTATCTGCATCTCCTCTTTTATCATCATCATAAATATGTAGCAACTGATGAACAGTTTCTAATTTCAATAACTGTACTACATCTTGTTTTCTTTCTTCTGACAGCTCTAAGAAGGATTTTCAAGCACAAAATGTACACAAGTCTCCTGCATTGTTTCATCAGGAAGGTTTTGTTTTTGTTTTTGTTTTTGTTTTTTCACAGTCCAAATAAGCAAATTACTAGTCTGTAAGTGCAAAACAACTACAGATTATAGACTAATTAGAGAGTTATTTATGCCTGATGATTATGTACTAATTATACATGATGCTATTATGGGAAAACTGGCAAGTGTTAAAGAAGCAACTATTATAAAATTATAAGTAGTTACCATTTGATTTTATGATTATTTGCACATATGAAACAGCAAGTTGCCAAAAAATAAGATCTGGCTGGTCACACGCTGATCAGGCATCAGAGAACTTTGACTTTTTAGTAATATACACTCTCCAAACAAACCAGGAACCATTTTATAACTCTTTTGAAAAGGCACAGGCATCGGGGTCTCTTCCCGATGTGAACTGCCACAACTTTTATGTATGAGATTTATTTCACTCTAATCTTATCCCAAGGAAAAAATAAGTTTTTGTAGTCTTTGCTTTTTTCTTACCTTTTCCTTTTCCCTCCCCTTCTCCTCTCCTCTCCTCTCCTCTCCTCTCCTCTCCTCTCCTCTCCTCTCCTCTCCTCTCCTCTCCTCTCCTCTCCTCTCCTCTCCTCTCCTCTCCTCTCCTCTCCTCTCCTCTCCTCTCCTCTCCTCTCCTCTCCTCTCCTCTCCTCTCCTCTCCTCTCCTCTCCTCTCCTCTCCTCTCCTCTCCTCTCCTCTCCTCTCCTCTCCTCTCCTCTCCTCTCCTCTCCTCTCCTCTCCTCTCCTCTCCTCTTGTCAGAAACAACAATTTTTGCTCTTTCAGCTCGGAATGGGAGCAGTGATGCTTGTGACAGGCCGAGGATCCTGATGGAGTTCATTTCATAGCCTGAGGACAACCCAAGCAGTTTCATTCACAAGTGACTGCCACTTGTGTCGCGTGCTGAGGAGAGTCACACTGTTGAAATCCACAGCTATGGATTTCAATTTCAGGGCCATAGTGTCTCTCAAAAGAGCCAGACAGTCATCTTTTGAGAACATCTTGAAGAATCAAAGGTCAGAAAAATGGCATAATACATTAAATTCTGTTGAAGAATATATATATATATATATATATTTAATTATGTCTTCTGAATTTAGAAAGACTAATCTCAGTGGGATAGTGAAAACATTACTTCATCATTACAATGCTAAACCAAAAACAATAAACCAAAAATTTCTTGTCATCTAAAACTAAAGCGCCTGTATGCATGCATCTGTGGGTTTTTTCCCTGCCAAACCTGTGATATTTAAATGAGGAAAACCATTTTGTATAGCCAAAAACACAGTTGTTCGTGGAAAAACATTTGTAATAAAAGTCAGGGGAAGAAAACTTGAATTCTAATATGCTAGTGATGGCCCATGGTGCTCTTAAGATACTTTAATAACAAAGTGAGAATACAGTCCTCTACTCATTTTTTTTTTTTCTGGGAGTGAAGTCAACCTCATGATCTCAAGTGACAATGAAGTTGCATAAGTTTCTGACTCAATTAGGATTTAAATATTTCATAGCAAATGGGACAGAGTCATTAGGAGAGATTGAGGGACACACAGACACTTGGGAAGGTTTTATGAGGACGCAAGCAAGGTTGTTTTGAACACTTCTGTGCTCAGACAGAGGACTTGCATAGTGTTGTTCCCAGAAGACCCAAATCCATAAACTGGAGAGGTTTAAAGAAAGTTCTTCTTGGTCTGTCCTGTCAGAGCTGTTCTGCACTGTATGTCTGTTTTGCTGTTCATTCTGCTGTGTCTGATGGTGGCCAAAACACCATTTTGAGGGACAAACTGCCCAGATACCAGTCCCTTTTCAGGCAATTTCATGCAAAAGAGCAGTTTCAAAAGGAAGAACTAGAAATATGAAAAAAAAAAAAATAAAAGTGCAGAAGGGTTGTATCTCTCTCTTTAGGGCAATTGTAGAAGGGCTCCAGACCACTTAGGGGGAACTAGGACTGATCCTACACAAGACATTCAGTCACCAGATAAAAGAGAGACAAAGTCTGCTCCAGTACTTTTGTGAATTCAGCTGTGAACTGTGTTTTTGTTCTCTCACCAAACCCCAGTTGAAATTATTCAGTGAATTAAGGTCAAATTATCAAAGTCATTTTAAGATGTCTATAACACCATTGTTGGTGAAAAATTTATGCTCCGAAAAAAAAATAAAGGTGTTCAGATCTATATTTAGCAGGTCTTATATTATAACTGCTTTAAAAGCTTCCTTTTTACCTAACTCAAAAGAAACAGGGGAAATGGTTCTACATTACTGTACAGGGCATCTTTCTCTTGATTACACTTATTGCCACATTTAACAAGGTAAAAACGTTTTAATATGTTATTCATCCTATGGGGCAAATGGATCACTGTCTTTTGTGTTACACAGTAATTGTCTCTGGAGGTTGTCACTGAATGAAATGGGTTATTTTCAAAAAGCATTCACTAATTTTCATTATTTCTCTACTTTGTTATTCCACATGAAGCGGTTTAAAAAGCTTTATTTCTTGGAGCAGCAACCAGCTACATCTCCTATTAGTGCCAGTGAGGGTGATGTTGAGTTAACCCACATTATTGAGTGGTCTTAGAAATATTAACCATATTAACTAGATAATTAAACAGGGCAAATATTTTCCAAGGAACTGTTTCAATTTAGATAAGTTGAAGATCTAATGCAAAGAGTTTTTTCACCTGACTAAAGTCCTTGAGCAACATTCAACCTTTTGAGCAAGTTCCTTCTATTTATGTCTTCAAGGCTGTGATGTTTAGAAAAAAACAACACATTAATATCAGCAAATCTGTTTTAAGAAATTACAGTGTTTTTTCTTGACACTGTTGTTACAGTAAAATTGCTCTAACATAAGGCCATGTTTATAGAGGCAGAGGTGCTTAATATTACTTCCACAAGTAATTCATAAGGTACAGAGAGTGTCTCAGGAGAACCAGTTATTTTTATTGTGTTTGATGCATGTAGCAACATTTCCTTTTCAAGTATTTTAGACTTTTTACTGAAACCCAGAAGTGGTGTTCAGCATTAGTAAAAACAAAATAAAACCAGAGACTCTACCTCATTTGTGCTCTGTGTGCAAGTCCCCCTGCAACTCAGTGCAGATGAAATCATGTGGACTGAAGTCCTGATATGTTGACAGAGGGGAATTATGAAGCCCATTTTCTCCATCTCTAGTGGTTGTTAATGTTTTATGAAGGGAAGAAGAACATTTTGACATTTGGTAAAGACAGTTTCTAATTAAGGTTCAGATTGAACAAGGCACTTAAGGTCTAATGGGACTTAGACACATGCCTGACTGGAAACCTGCCCTGCTCTGTCCCACATTTTCCAACCACGAAACCGCAGTGTCAGGTTCTTCCTTACTCATCCTCTGACCCCACAAGCTTTTCTCACAGCAGCTTATCTCAGGAGGCAGGCTCGGGGGCCATTGCTATTCAGTGAGCGTTGCCAGGTTTTGTTATCCACAATCTACGCTGCAAGAACCCAGCACGGTTAGAAACAGCATAGAAAACAAGAGGCACTGGACTAAGCAGTGAGACCAAATTGCTCACTGAAGGCAGGGCTTCTGCTTATTGGGGAAATATATCAACAGCCAGGTTGCAGGCTCAGCCTTGCAGACGGTGGGAATGCACAAATGTCTGGCTGTGCAGCTGTCCCTGGTGAGAATATTGCTGAGCAGACTTTTCTAATGCTCAGTCTGGAAGATGAATAATGCTTTAGGTAACATAAGTTATCTGTGGATTCTGCACTGCCCTGTTTACTCTTTAGGGTGCATTTCTTCATGTGCTACCCTGAAAGTGGAAAAAAAACCAAAAACCAAAAAAAAAAAAAAAACCAAACCATACCAAAACAAAAAAAAACCAAACTTAAAGGAGTCCTTTTACCCTGCTTACCTAGGTTCAGGGAAATAGGGAAGACAGAGCCAGAGAGCAATCAAGATAAAGTATGAGGTATGACATAAACAAAGGGAGGGCTGCTGCTGATGTGTTTTAGGGGGAAGAGTGAAACTTTCTCACTCCTTTGGAAGAGCTGTTACTGATATATACCATGGGGAATTGGGCTGCAGATATTGGAGTAGATTTTTGTTGCAGAACTGTACATTCCAGAAATTTTAAGCTTTTAGATGCAGTCATTTGTCTGTGTTTCCCATTGGCTGACTTGCTGTATGTTCTCTCTCAGAATAAAGATAGGTCTAAAGTGACACTTGGAGCTGCTTCACTTTTCCTTTATTTTGTTTTTTAGAGAGCTCTGAAATTTAGAAAGTTCTGTCTAGGAGCCTGTTGTCTAAAACTTAGTCACTGTGCTGCTCAGTTACCCTGCCACAAAAGGGAGATTGGAACTAGAGGATCTTTAAAGTCCCTTCCAACCCAAATAATTCTATGATTTTACTATAATTGTACGTTTTTTTTTTCTTTAAGCTGTTGCATACTCACTAATTAAAACATTTTCCATTCCAAATTCTAATGCTTATTACATTTAATGACCTTTTGTATTTAATCTTCTGTCATTTCAGAAATGTTAGCCATAAATCAGTTCATGGTTTGGTCATTTGCATGGACATACAAGATCTCTTTCTTATAATAGTTTTAAATACAGTAAAACAAAATTCTCTTACTTGTAAAGTTTTAATTTGTGTTAGTGAAAAAGAGAATATTAAGAGATCATTTCCCAAAAAATATTTTGCAACTCTGGAACTCTGGAAAATTATAATAATCTCAGATTGTTTTCTGGACATGTCAATGCCAAAAAAAAAAAAAAAAAAAAAATTCAATTTAATGCTCATCACTGGCAATGTCATCTTGTTTATTCCACAGAAAAGAGGCATTCTTAAAAGAGACATTCTACAGTCTTATGCTAAGAGGATGAACGGAAATGAGAGGGGGGTTACAGGATCATATTTTGTGCAATGGAAGCTCAAAGAAGAAAGAACAAAAAAAGTTATCTGTAGTTCATTCTATCATAATTGAAAGACAGACTTAATGTAGAAAACCTAATTACTGTAGGACACTGTACTGTCCCAAGTTCCTCTGAGTATCTAATGTTAGATATGTATCATTTTTCCCATACTGTGAGCATCTATACTTCACAGGCATCTAGCAATTGAGGCAAGAAAGGGAAGAAATCCAAAAAAGACCCACAGAATGAGCCATATGTCTAGGAATTACTAAGGACAAGTTTTTAAAAATCCTTCCCTTTAAAGGATCAGTTGCAGGATCCTCAAAACAGAGCAACAATGAAGTATCCTTGAAAAACAAATTTGTCTTCTATTGTTTCAGTTGAATTGTGAGCATTAAGCTCCTTTCAATTACTTAAAAATATGATTTTAATTAAGCAGAAAGATCTAATTTTAGAAAAAATTTATAGACTGGTCTGGGTTGGAAAAGACCTTAGAGATCATCTAGTTACAAGCCCCCATAATGGCCAGAGACATCTTCCATTTGGCCAGCCTGTTCAAAGCCCCATCCAGCCTGGCCTTCAACACTTATGGGGAGGAACTTATGCTGCAATGTTTTATTTTTGGAGTATGACTCTTAATGCTTCACCTCAAACACTGCACAAAATTTGTTCTTTGGTAATTTTCAAATTCTAAACAAAAATGTTTCAATTTCTCATGTTATAACATAGTTTACTTCTTTTATTACTTTAACTTCTAGTAATATTTTTCATAAATGTATTATATTTTTAATTTTCAGACCTTAGCAACACAATTCAAATCTTCTGTTAGAAAGAAGTGCCATTGGAAATTTTTTTCTCATCAATTCTGGCCACTAGTTTTCTTAAATTGTAAATTCTGTCTCTTCAGATGAGAGTATTTCTTATGTACCTTATAGCACAAGCCACACAGTGAAAACTGTCAGCAAAATCGTACCTTTTCTGTCAAGTAAACTGATATAATCCTAAAAAATTGAGTTCTCATCTCTGCTGTCTCTGTAGGAATTATCTTATTGTCTGAGTCACATTCATTCAATACTGTCTCATGCTCTAGTGACTGTTATATATTTTGCATGTGTATCAAAATAGCAAGATGCAGATATATTTTTAAAACTAAAAGTGCAAATAAAACTGATTTTTTTTCATGCAACATAAAATGTGAGGTGTATGAGTATCTCTGCTAGGGAAAAAAAAAAAGAAAAAGTTCTTATTTCATATGTGTGACCTTAATGACAAACATTACTCTGGCTTGCTGTTGTTTATGGCTGCCTGCAGCTCTTCAGCTATAATTAAAAGAGTTGCTGGTTGCTCAGTCTGTGTTTTTAATCGTTACAGCTTCAGGGTGCTCATCATATGGAAAGATTTTTTATGAGGAAGAGGACTCAGCCCTTAATGTTGATCGCTTTCTATTTAGCACCTAAACATTAAAAAAAAAAAAAAAAAGATATTCTGTTTGCTTGTTTGGTCCATTTTGGGGATGTAGAGAGTAAATAACTACTTTTAAAATAACAAAGTGATTTACACAATAAGAAAATATATGTGGTATGGAGATTTTCCTGAAATCTTATAGAAAAAATAAAACTAAAACCAGAAGACACCTGTCAAATGTAGGCACAGTAAATTATCCTCAGTTGAAGAAATTCCTTCCTTCTACACCTACAGCTAGTAAAATCTTGAAGGGAATATTCTTCAGTCTGAGGCCTTTAACACCTTAAAACTCAGTAGCAAACTCAAGTAGGTTGGGAACTCCTGCACTGCAAAATTATCTTGAAGGACTGGGCAAGTGCACTTTTCAAGGTAGTGCAAGATGGTCTTCTGTGTCTTAATTATTATCATCAGATGAACAAAGAAGCATCACAAGGCAGAAAAAAAATAGGAATACCAAAATAAAGACTATATGAAGTGATAAGGATTTTCACTGGACCCCTTTTCTTTAACTTCTGTGATATTCTTTATATCTTCTTGTCCCTGAACAATGTCTGTCAGCAGTCACACTTTACACAGGTTTGGAAAGCTCTCACCAATGGTAGCCTTGGTCTAGGTGGAAGCAGTCTGAATAAATTTTGGAGTTCACAGAGTAGGTCCCTCCACGAGAAAAAAGTCGCATTAATTCCCTTTGGAGTGAACAGTGCTGTGACCAGCAGAGACAATGAATCTGAGGATCCTTCTGAAATATCCTTTTATGCAAGGAATCTCATCTTAAGTTGTGGTTACTCTATTGACCACATTTCTAGACTTCCCTCAAATATAATGGGAGACCAGATGGCAAATTTACATAAAGAGACACACAAGGGAATGTGATGGGAAGAAACTTATGTCCTCACAGTGGCACAGTCTGGTGCCACTTCTGTATTTTAGAGATACCTCATGTGACCACAAGCTGCTGCCCCAGAACAATGCAAATCTACCCTGAATCCAATGTCACACTGGCCAGGACCATGAAGAGGTCCTGAACTACTTGTTAATTCAAAAAGCATTACATCCAAAAATGTTAGGTAAATTGACTTAATTTAGGCAAGATGAGTCAGATACATTGTGGCGAGAAAAATGTCCACACTTCAACAGTCTCTTTATATAATATAGGCATACAAAATAATGTTTTTTGGAAGACGGGAACACTTTCAAGAAATTCCACATTATGCTAATCTTATTTGCCCAAACTACTGTGGCCATTTTATTCTATTTAATGAAAAACAATTAACCCAAACTGTGGTAAAATAAGAGCAAAATACATTTACTATAAGCAGAGATACTCTAACATTGCTTTGAGACATTAAAAAGAATCTTGTGTGCACTAAAGGAACAGAATTCAGCAAGAAAGAAAAAAGGGACAAAAATAGCCTCTTGTTTATAACCATTCAAAAAATAAATGTACCATTTCTTTCTGCTTAAGAGCACACATCAGAAAAGCCAAACATTAAGAGATGAGCCAACTGTGATAGTTGCTGGAGCTTCAAAACTCAATTTCTTGACTGATAGGAGCCTGTAGTTAAACCCAGGGCAGAAAAACTGAGCTTGAAGAAGAATTTGATGAGGTATAGAAGAGGAGGGTGAAGAGGCAGAGGTGGACAGGCTGTATGTAAAATGAGCTCTAAACAGTACGGAAGGGAAAAAAGAACACAACAAAATCCCAAAAACAACCAACCAACCAACCAACCAAAAAAAAAAAAAAACAAAACAAACAAAAAAAAAAACCAGAAACACACAAACAAAAAAACAAGGAAAAAAAAATATGAAGGAAGATGGAAGAAATAGCCAGATGGCCACACATCAGTTTGTCATCTGCAAGTTGAATCATCATAGTCATATTGGAGCACTGGAGGTGAATGTGTCAATGTAATTCATCAGCAGCAAACGTGGTTTCAGAGACAGTTCTTGAAAGATCCAGAAAAGGGCTTTGCTCCAAGTTTAAATGTTCATTCACTGGGGGGGGGGGGGGGGGGGGAAGAAAAAGTGTCAGCAAAGTAAAATAACATTGTTTATAGATATATCAATTAATTTCAAAGTCCCTGGTTACGATAGTTAGGAACTGCAGTGTGAGGTTACCTGTGTGTCTAGTGATTCTGAGAACATGGAAATACTGACCAATACTCAAAACACCACTGAGCTGTGAGCAATTAGTATCCCTTCCATGAGAAATGAGGAATAGGAAAGAAACAGGCTTTGACTGAAGTTACATGGGGAATTCTGGAGACAAGGGAGGGAAGAGGGAGCACAAAGGTTAGAACAGAGCCAATGGTAATGCAGCCCATGAAGGAGTTTAAATGGTTTTTGAGCAATGAATGCAGGCTTTTTCTGGAGTGGCCCACTCAACCCAGACAGACAGATTTCTGATAGATAAAATAATTCTGGTAATTCCTGCTCTGGCTAAGCAGTCTGTGCCAGGAAGCTTGCCAAATCAGACATCTCCTAAGCAAGACTAGAGATGTCAAGTTGCCTTATTTGAGCAAATAATTGCTTATGTAAGTGAGAAACAAGCATCTTCCCACCACAAAGACCTTTTTTTGTTTTTGTTGTTCTGAAATCTTTATTACTTATCAGTCTTGACAAGCCGTCATCATGCCATCTCTTTGCCAACCATGGGCAAGGTGTGCACAAAGAGATTTTGGGCTCCTTGGTTTATCACAGGGTTCTGTCAGAAGACTTGCCTCCTTCAATGCCCCTGTTTTGAAGCTGGACAATGGTATAAGGTTTTTTTGATGAGAGAGGGGCAGGTGGTTTGGAAATCCTATGGCCTAAAAATAACAGCTCTTAAATTGACACTGAGGAGGAGGAAAGATGTGACAATAGAACACAAGTGAATATTCTGTAAGAAACTGGAAACTGAAATAGAGAGATATGACCTGACATACAGAATCAACACAACTGGCACATGATTTATTGATTATGGCCTGTCATATGAGAAGGCCTCAGCTAGCTGAAAAGCCCAAAGCAAAGTAGTATTTTTCTCTCTATAGGATTTGGCATTTGGAAATTGCATACACTTTACCTTTACAGTGATTACTCTCTCCTCACAAAGGAATGTGTGGCTTTGCTTTTCAAGGCAGGCACGGTGCAAACTATGTAATTTTTTTAGCTGTCAGTGCAAAAAAATGTGGATTATATTATTGATTCCCACAGATATCTTGGAGGGATGAAAAAATACTTGATGGGGATCAGATGAGTGCAAATTCTGCATGTATTTTTGAATATGGAAATGATATTGCAAGAATACAGAAAATACCTAGACAAACTAAAACATTCTTTTATCTCCTATGAATCCACTAGTTCTGGGTGCATGAATTTTGAGTCCCTCTTTCACGATCCCAAGTTCTTTCATGGTTTGGACAGTAAAAATGTGCAATCTGTAACCTTAACCCTAAAATATTACCTCAGGATAAAGAGGTAGCAATAGAGTCCAAAAATATTCACACAGTGAATGGTCCAACTTCAGCCCTTTTGAAGTCAAGCAAAATTTGACTTTCAGAATCCTTGACCTAACATCAGTAAAATGCAAGAAGCTCAGCAGAGGCCACCAGGATGCTGGGACTGGGACACAGCCTGTGAGCAGAGGCTGAGGAGCAAGTGTCTGTTGAGCCTGAAGAAGAGCTGGCATTGGGGACCCAGCAGCCCCCAGCACAGTGGGGAGATCACCAAGAAGATGGACCCATGCTTTTTGCTGTGGTGTTTGCTGGGAGGATGAGACACAGGGAAATGAAAAAAAAAAAAAAAAAACAAAAAACCAAAAAACTCAGATTTTATATAATGAGAAATCATTTCCCCTTAGGGACAGTCAGGCTGTCCCTAAGATCAGGTGGGCTACAGAGGTTGTGTTACCTCCATCCTCAAAGGTTTTCAAGACCCATTGGAGTACAGCCCTAAGCAACCTGGCCCCATAACTGACCCTCTTGGAGGAGTTTGGGCTAGAGACCTCCTGAGATTCCTTCACACCTAATTTATCCTGTGATATTCATACCTAAGTGCTTCAAGAACTCACAAAACCTGAAGGATATATTAGTATTATGCATACTTATAATATGATTACATATTATACATATGCATACATATGATTAAATATAAAAATAACATTAAAACATATATAGTATTTTGTTTTATCTAGTTAAGGTGTCCATATTAAGCTTCAGTATTGGAATATTTATCAGAATATACTTGATTGTTAGGAAGGAAAGCGATCATCCTAATGAACAATCCAGTTTTTCACAGAACAAGTCAAACTGGTAGGTGCTGGTGCTTGGACATCTGGATGTGGGCTTCAAAGAAGGGTGTTCTTTCTTATTTCTGGTAATGAAGCTTTCACATATATAACTGGTATCCTAGAAACTATTGCAAACTGACATTTATGCATAACATATAAGGAAACTAAAACCTTATTTACATTACTTTTTTTTTTTTTAACTTGAGAAGAAAAACACTGATTTCCAATTTTTGTATAGGATTTTTATAACAAATCTAAGTATTTTTTGGAGCATACTAGAATGTGTATACAACAAATCCAAAAACTCTGCATACTTAGAATAACCTATAATATTATAATCACTATCTCTGAATTAACTTGCCGGGTATTTTGGATTTCCCTGTGGGGTGCTAATGGGCCAAACTACTAATGTTCAACTTGTGTGCACAGAACAAGAAAGGGTGTCTTATTATTTCACAGTGTAATTCACTGCAAATTTGGAAAAAAAACTTATCAGGATCCTGAGCATCTCTCTACAAGATTCAGGGCATTCCTCTGCTTCCATAATGTTGTCAACTAAACAAACAGTAGCCTGATTATCAAATAGTCAAAGTAATAATTTTAATTTAATTTCTTAGGGGCTCAAACAAAATTTTAATGGAGTCTAATTAAGACTACAAATAAAATCAAATGAAGAAATATTTCACAGAATGCTTATCCAATAAATTGTGTGTATTACCTTTCATTTATTTCACCATCTTTTCTATTTATGTGTTCTCAGAGGATATTTTTTCCTTTGAATCCATTTGAATTATGTAGACCTTTTTTCAGTGTCTACTATTAGTCTGGAGGCTCTCTGTTTGTATGAGTGATTTAATAGCCAGATGATGCAGAGCTGAACCCTATCATACAGCTGACAAATCTTAAATTCCAGTTTTTGAAATTTAGTGCCTACTTTTCTAGCCAGACCTGCAGACTTGTACTGAAATGATTTCTTAGGAACAGTTATAATGGATAACCCTTAGTTCCAAAAAGCTATTTCAAGATGATGCAATTTTGCACCACTAAGTCTCGCTACAGAAAAGAAAAGTTAAAAAAAGATGAAGAAGATGAGTGAATTTCCTGAGCATTTTTTCAGGAGATCAATATTGTGAATAACAAGTCATAGGCTCAGTAAAGATTGGTCATTTTTGCTCTATAATTAACCAAAGGATCAGAGACACCCATTAATTACTGTGTCCTTAGCATTTTGAGTCTGTCAGGTCATCTAGACCAGCTGGAAGAAACTACACATGGGCTGAGAAACTACAGAGCACAGCAGAATTCATCCTTGGTGTGAAGAAGCAACCAGTGTTATTATCTCCCATCTCCATCTTTTCCTTTATAATTTCCCATTTTTATAATTTCCCTTTATAATTTCCCATTTCCCATCTGTTAGTTTAGGGGTTAGAACAGGGTCAATCATAAATCACATTGTTTTTATTACTTGAGTTTATAGTTTTTCATTCAGTATTTGTTTTTGTACTCAATTTCAGGACTGTCCAAGGACTGTGCAGTTTCTGGGGTGTGATGCATTTGGCACAGCATGTCTTAGGCTGGCTGGCTTTTGCCTCTGCCTATTTCAGCTGCAATTTCTCTGCAATGAACTAATGAGATCTTACTGGGGTCCTTAAGGCATCAGAAATGCTCTGCAGTGAGATTAATAAAAGCATTGGTACAGATTCTGAGCTAACTGAGAATCACAGGATACAACCTGAAATTAGTACTGAAGATGATAAATTACTATGACCCACATCTAACAGAAGGGCAGCAGTCCCTTCTATCAGCCAACAAAAGTCTAACAATGTCATCGTTGCAAACAGGACAAAGATGGGAGACAAATTACTTCATTTTTTTATACTTTATTTCTTTACAGGGCTTTAATAATAGAAATCTCCTCTAAGAAATTTCCAAGAAAAACAAAACAAAACAAAACAAAATGAAAAAGGAAAATAAAAGTAAATGGAATTTTTCCATGTGGGGCACTTGGATGCAGCTGTGGATCAAAATAGGTGGATGGCTTCAGAACCTCAATTTGAAAATAAAATGCCAAAATATTTCCAGAATCTCAATTTCAATTTTAAAACTATTAACAGTAAGAGAAATTCACATTAAAAACTATGGAGCTCTGGTCTTTGCAAGGTTGACTCAGAAGAAGTGGGTCAGGGGCTGCAAGGTTATCAGAATATTCTCTCTGAGAATAATACATGTAATCTCACTGTGCACCTTCTCTGTCCCTGTCATCTCCCCCAAAAATATTCTTGGAATCCACAATCCAAATCAAATCAGATCTGCTAAAGGGAAACAGACAGCAATGCTATTGTCTTCTGGAAATACTATGGAAAATGTTTTTGGAATATGCCATTGAGAAGAGCTTGGGAGTGCAGCCTTTATTTGCCAGCAACATGACAGAGAGTTTGAATGTCCCAAAAACTGATCAGATGTCTTTATAAATACCAGGGGGTGCAACCATCATACAGGAAGCCCTTAGAAACCCAAGTTTCATTTGTTCCAGCATTCATGGGAAGATTTGAGTGCCAAAAGAAGAGAAATATAGGCTGAAGCATTATATTTATTCCTCCTGTTCAGCACACTTTGGAAGCAGAAGGAAATGAGGTCTGTATGCCACACATCTGAGAGGACACAAGATTAATTACACATTTATTGCAGAAACTTCACACAAACTCAGAGGCAATTGCATTGGGCACTGTACAGATGTATGGCACAAGAGATCCTCTGCTTGAAAGTGATTTAAAAACAAATAAAAAAGAGAGAAAAGGCAATCTGAAACAGAGAGGAGAAGAGGGGCAAGGTTACACTTAGTGTGCTACTAAATAATGTTTGTTTTATGGTAGAAAAAGAGTAACTTAAAGTATAACCATTGCAACTAATTAACAGGAAATGTACTGAATCACGTAGAGACAGGAACAAATTGAAGAGAAATCTGTTCAGAACTAGCACTAAACCCCCAAATACACAACTCTGTTTTTTTAAAATAGATTTGCTACCAAACATTTATGGTTTAGTTAAGGAGATATAGATTCTCCTGGTGCTCAGAGTCTGGATGAGTTTACAAGTTCATTAAATCTGTACATTTACCCAGATTAACCTTTCAGAATTCATTGCATCGCTGTTGCAATCACTAAATTCACTATAAAATTTCATTAAAATAGTTTAGAAAGATATGTTTACCTAATTGCAGGCAGCTGAGGAGTACTGAAGACAAACATGCCTACAGCAGCTGAAAACTGCATCTTTCCAAACACTCACAGTGTTATCCTAAATATTATTATTCCATGCTCTAGCTTTAAGAAGAAAACATCTATCAATGTGTGGGTTTTATTTTATATCTTTTCACTCCAAACAAAGCATAGCCCACTAAAAAAAAAAAGGAAGAAAAAAAAAAGGTGCAACTTTTCCTTTCAGACAAAATTTCTACAAGGAAAAAAAAAACTATAACACAGCAAGTTTTATTTTGTTAGTCTGAAACTACAAGTAGCAACCTGTATATAGCTTAATATCTGAACCAGAGATTTCAATTGCTTCTGCAGTTCAGTGACTCAAAGGTTTTCTCTCATTCTCTCAGCAGCACAGCTATGCCTCCCTGCAGCACCATCTTTATCATTTTCCTTCTTTATTTCTAGCCTTTAATTATGGTTATAAAATGAGCCTAAGAAAATAACTCTTAATATCAACTTAGAAACATTTTCTTATTCTGTTTTTATTTTTATTCCCTGGTTTGTCAAAAAACCTGACCCTGCTTAAACTCTAGTAATGTAACTCCTGAAAACAATGATACCCCCATAATTTCAGCTGAACTCTCCCTTTACTTGTTACCTGCAATATCTGGTTGGGTGGAGCAGAAGACCTAGAATAGCAAATGTTTTACTCTTCCTTAGGTGGAGACAAAACCGCTTTCTTTAAAAATTGATTTTACAGAGGCTTTCCAAGATCCCACCCTCATTTCTTTGGTGTCCTAGGCCGTGCAGCCAAACAGAGAATCATTCCATTATTTCTAAATACATAAAAACACATTAAGCTTTCCCCTCAGAACAATTGTCTGCTCCTGTAGATGCTGAAGTTACACTGTAAGGTACGATATCAGTGATTTTTATTTTTTTAAGCAGGTTTTACCTGTATAGTTCTAAATCAATCAATTTACCTGACTTTGCATTGCACCAAGGCTAATTCACAGACTCATTTCACTTCACAGATCTCTCCTGAGACACTTATCATAACTGCATATGATTTAGGGCGAGTCTTTTGCAGAAGTATTAGTCTCATGAGATTTTAAAAGGCAATGACCAGATCTTTAAAAGCTGTCCAACAAACATTTAGTAATCTCTTCCAAATTTGCAACTGTTGTAAATTGAGATGGTGCCACTGATATGAAGGACTAAATTTACATCCACTGAGAATAATTGTAATTTGTTCATTGTTCCCTCCTGTGTGAAGGCTTTCCCAGGTGCACAATTCACAGCTTTAGTTCTAGAATGACCAAATAAAGGTCAGAGCACACTGCTTCCACAGCACTGCTCTGAGACATTTACCACCTCCTGTTCACAGAGTCAACATCTTGTACAGAGATATAAAAACATCTATATGTTAATGAAAACTTATAGAAGGATTCTCTAAAAAGGGACCCTTTAACAGGTTAAAAAATGTCTTTATGAAATGAATATTACAAACCTATGATGGAGAGGGATTAAATTATAACAAATGCACTTTGCATTTGCACCTGTAAATGTATGAATGATTTAAAAGAGATAAGAATTTAATCTGTGAGAAAGTGAAACCATCATCACTTAATATACTTTATTTCCATCATCACTTAATATACTTTATTTCACTGAATTGAACTAAGCTGGGGTTAATTTGGAATCCATTCTCCAAAAACTGCATTAGGCTGGCTGTGATGGAAGCATTTCTATCAGAAGACATAATGAAGTGAAATTGTAGGATTAGGAGAAATAAGGTGAAGGTAGAAAATTTGACACACACACTGGCATACATTCCAGGGAAGAAAAGGATTTATCAGCTCTTCTATTGATACTGATAACTTTCCATACACCTGTCTAGTTGCACTAAGGTTTGGAAGAGACTTGGAATTTACAGAGTGTATTACCACTGGAAAAAAAAAAAAAAAGGCGACCAAAAAACAACTAAAAACAACTAAAAAAACAAACAAAAAATAATCCTCCCAATCCTCTCAAAAATTAAGCAAACAACAATAACAACAAAACAAATACACAAAAACAAAGGAAAAAAAAAAAAAAAACAACTCCACCTGTACTTTCAGAGCCTGAAGCTCTACCCTGATGTCACTGATGGCATACAGATGGGTAAAACACTTTCTGCAACACTTGAAAACATATTCCTAAACAGTAATTGAAGATTATAACTTTTCTAATGCATCCTTTTTTGACTCTTTCCTTAAAAAGTTACTTTTCCTTAAAAAGGTTTCAGAAGTTAGACTTTATTGGAAAAACATAGGAAATCCACACAGAAAATCATTCCAAGCCAGGCCAGATGTACCTCACAGAATTTTTAATTTGGAAATTATAGGAAAAAATTGATTTTGTTATTTGAATAACATCATTTATAATAAACAAACAGCCCTGCTACAATTTTTTATTTATTAAGGAAATCTGTTTATTAACAACATCAAAAACACCAAAACTAGAAATAATTTCCTTTCCTTTTCCTAATATAATTTCCTTTTTGTTTAAAAAAAAATTGAAAATTTTTACTAAATGTTATGTATGTACATCATCCTCAAGGTGCAATACTTGGCATGGTATGAAAGAGTCAGAGCTTCTGAAAAAGGCAGAAAAAAGGATAACCTATGGGATGCAAATTCTAGGGCTTTCTCCAAATCTCACTACCTTGATTTCCTTCTCTTGCTAGTGCACTCTCATGGGAAGCTTTGTTGTTAGAGTCAAAAACTTGATTTCACACCCTTGTGAGTGAATATACAGAGGGGAATTACAGCTCTTAGAGCTGTCAGCAGCTTTAACCCATGTCTACACTAGGAAATGAAATTGTGCCAATTTCTATTCCATGCACAGCAGGAAATTTGCCAAATTTTCCTGTTTTGCTCACATGGGCATCAGCCAAGCATGTGCATGTCCTGTGTGTGTTCACAGGTATGGGAACACCTAATTCCCTGAGGACAAGGAATTCTACAAGCCTCTAATGGAAAGAGGAGATGGAAGGATGCTTTTTAATGTTAATTGTTTCCTTTTCCCACACCTTCCTCCTACCCCCCACTATTTGTACTCCAGCAAATAGTTATAACATCTGTGTAGTTAAATCTAGGTAGAGTTAAATCTAAAATAGAAGGGATTTGACACATTAGAGCAGTAGATATAAGACATTATTTCTCACACATTTCTTTCAGTGTAGAAAAGACAACAATAAATTCCTTAACATGTTTCTGATATGGTTCTGATGGCTAACTTTTAGTTTGTACCTGTGATTTAATCTTAGTCAGTCAAAGAGAATAAATAGTCCTGGATGTAGACTTAGTGCAAGGATTGAAAGGTAATTGTAGTAAAATGTAGCAATAAACATCCCAGCCTCATCCTCCTCTCATTTGTCAGGGTGGAAGTCAGGAGCAACTCCACCCTAAGGAATGCAATCATACTGGAGTAACACTGGTGCAAACTGGAGTAGATGCCTGTTGTAGAAGATGAAACCATTACAGATTAGGCACTAAATTCTGATAAACCTGATACAGTGCAGTTATATATTAAATAACCAGTTTTGAACAAAAACTAATGCCTACATTTTTCTTCAGATTAATAGGTGGCTGAAGCACAGTATTATTTTATATAAATGACAGGGAGCGTTAGCTTTTGAAACATGTTTTCTTTGGTTGCCTATAATAACTGTAGGAAATGAAAGAAAAATTGTCTTAGATTCACAGAAAATATACTTTTTTGCTAAAAAGACATTGCACCTTGATGTATATATTTATAGGGAGTTTAAGTTTTCTGTGCTGAGATCCATAAATGTGTTTAGATATATAATTCCTGTTGCAGAACACTTAAAGTCCAAGATGAGAAAGAGGGGATGGAAGCTACAGGAGTGTTTAAATAGAATATCCATATCCTGACCTGTATCTCCCTCTCACAGGAGGGCTAAAAGAAGCAGCCAAGGAGCACAGGAATAAAAGGTTCAGTCTGTGCCTTTGGGCCAAAATCCCAGAGTAACCAAAACACAGTGTAAAAAGACCTTGATCGTCTTTCTAAGAAGAGCATAACAAAAGCATAGACCAAACTTTTGTGTTGTGAAGTTCTGTTTTATCTGAAAACAAAGGAAAGTGCATTTCATAAAAATAAAGAAATTCAAATTTCCCCCATCAGATATGAAAAAGTGAGAGACAAACACACAAAAATATCCTTGCTGACACATATCTTTGTGAGACAGGCTCTTTTTTAAGTCTTTGTGTCAAGCTAAGACTCCCAAGGACATATTGAACTACAAAAAACTCTACGCGGTTTTCTGTAAAAATGTCTGTTGCCTCTGAGTTGTAGCCATGCTGACACATGGAGAAGATACAACATTCCTCCATGTGAAAGCATCTCAGGTAACCTTAAATGCAGCAGCCAGATCAAGAAAAGAGCAGGCCCTCCTTCTCTGCTGCTCTACCATGAGCACATCAATCACAACAGACATACCCTCCAAATAAAGCATTTTAATCATATTGGTGAAATCAAACTCCTCCAAAGTTCATCTCTTACTGGTATCTTAGCTCTGATCTCAGAAGCTGAATTTATGCAGAAGATGTCTAAAGACAGATCCAACATCTCCCAGCAGCAGATAAAATACTGGTTAAAATAGTCTTCTAATATGAGGATTTTATCTCCCTTCCAATTAAGGGAGACAGGTCTCCCAGTTCCTGAAAAATGCTGTACTGCAATCAGTAACTACTGACCTGTTATGACAAAGACAGCACAAATCTCAGGTTCTGGATTTTAGGAATTTAACTTTCTGGAGGATGTTATTTCCTTCAGAAGGTGATAATTCCATTTATTAAGACATTTTTTCTTAATTCAACACAAAAGAAGGCTTGGTTGCCTGGTTCCTAACCTCACAGAAACAATTCAGTAATGAAGACTAAGTAGGGCTCAATCGCTTTGGCCATCCTTGCCTGGATCCATCACCTGCCCCATGGGACCAGAAACCCTTTCAAACAACAGTTTAAGCTTGGCCTGGTCAGCCCATGTTTAAATTTTCCTGTATTGTTGCTCCATGTCTGCAGCTTTGCCACTGGCTCTTCCATGGGCATCCTGCTCATAGAGCAGGTAGCTTTCTCCTAGGTAAATTCCTTGTGTGTGCCTTGGAACTCAGCTCCAGCACTGCCTTTGTCTCCTTTGTCCCTATATCATGGATGCATCCTTGTCCTTGTCACCCTTCCTTTTTCTGGCTCCATCTCCTTTAGCTCCTGACTGGGGTCACTGGATGGATCCCAGACCTGGTTCACTCCCTGCTGTGTCTTCCTCTGCTCCCGGACCCCATCATCAACACATGGAGGGACAGATTCCATGTGCTGAGACCACTCTTGGCTCTCAGGTCCATTCCCCCTAAGGGAGGGACCTAAGTCCTTTGCTGCTCCCTGACAGGCAGATATTTTTCAAAATTGCAGGCATTGCTGCATCCTGTGCTGAATGTTTGAACCTTGATCTGAGCAAGGGTGGCCAAAGGGGCTCTTTGGTGATTTAGGCAATTTAAATTTCCATATGGCCCTAAGTAAGTGTCCAGGTGGTGACATAGTGTCAGAGAGCAGCAGGGTGTTAGGCATTTATAGAAAATGGCTCCCAAAAATAGAGGAGCAGGAGCTATCCAGTCTCCACCATCTTTGGAACACAATCTGACAGACATATTTTGTCTCTGTTGCATTTAGAGCATCTTCATTTTATTTTACAGTGGTTTCGGTGCTTATTTACTCCCTGGACCTTAGCAGGACTTCCCATTCATTTTTCTGGCTCTTGTCAGTTAGATCATTAACTCTTTTATGGAGGAATTTGTATTATGGGTGTGTTCAGTAATTACCAGAATAACAACTCACCTACTGCTGGAGGTCTCTAAGCATTACTCTAAGAGGATATAATTGTGCCAGCAACAGTGATGATGTCTGTTTTTCTAAGTGTTGGGTTCAGTCGAACTAATGATTTTTGCTGGGAACTGAAATTCCTTTTCAGTTTTCTGTGCCTTACACTTCTATATCAGCAAGAGGGAAATCATATTTACAAGTGCCACAGGATAACACAAAATAATAAAACTTACTGAGCATCATGTACCACATAAGATATTCTGTGAGAAAGAATATCTTTCTAGAAGAGTGATCCCTCAACTTTTTTGAGGTTTTAGCACTTTGATGGAGAAGGGGCGAATTGCATTAGCTGCATTTCCAGAGATATTCACAGTCACATATGAATCCACACTTATTTATGACTGGAATTTTCAGTTTGAAGGGCAAGAGAAATCTGGTGTGAGTTACAGAATCAGATCTTATATCTTTTTCTCCCAGCTGCTAAAAGAATTTGTGATGCAAAAGACACAGGCTGAAGCAGGTTGATGTATTTGGGATTCAGCATTTCATTTAAAGCCTGCTCCTAGGACTGCTGTAATGATATGGGTGAAGGTTGATTTCTATTAAATATATTGAAAATATGTACAGCATGTTCTGTCCCTGGGAAGATGCCACTATGAAGAGATATCACAGCTGAATCGCCAGAGAATTCAAGTGTGATGGGGAGAGGGAGGAGGAAGGAAGGAAAGCACAAAGAACAAAATGTCCCTACAGCCACCCACCAGGACACAGGAGTGAGATATGAATCAGCAGCAGCCAAGGAAGCCCTGATGCCTAAAGGGGATTATGTAAGCATCTGAGATAAGTGGCACTGGCACCTTTGGGTATTTCTCAGGCATTTAGCTGTGTCATTTAACCTGAGAAGAGATCCCCTGCACTCTTCCCTAGCCTATGGAGAAAGCCAAGCAGCTGTTAAGGGTGATAACTTTAATAAGGAACCCAGAGCAGACAGGCCTGTAAATTAGGCATCTCAGGTGAATGCTCTTTGGTTGTGCTGAATGCAAGCCTTAAGCTTGAACCTGTTTAAATGTTTTGTGTACAGCTCTTTGCTACCCAGCCTAGCAGATCCTACTCTCCTTGGGAAGGTACAGTACCTTCCCCATTCCAGTATTCTGGTGCAAAGAATAAATATCAAACAATAATGTCAAGGCATAATTATTGTAATGATAAGCCATTTAAAGAATAATCATAAAAGAACAAACTGTAAGGTCTTCCCTAAAAAGGTGTATCTCTGTTCTTTTACTGACCTTGAAAAAAATAGGGATTTATGCAGACAAAAGAATCAGCAATTTTTATTGATGTCATCTACACAGCAAAGTCAGTAGGGATGTCAGGAGGCCTCACTGATATCTCTTAAGTTAGATATTCAACCAGGTCTCCTTGGCCTGTGAGTATGACCCTTTGTAGATCCTTTCCTCCTGTGCTGAGGAGGCTGAACTACTCAGATTAAGAGCATGCAAAAGTGATCACAACCATGATAAATCACAATTGTCAGCATATATTTCTGAGACCATAATCTTAATTTTGATGTTCATTTGTTAATTTTGAGGTCGCATTATTGTATCTAATAAGACACTAGGCTGTGTATGATTTGGGTTTCAGTGCCATAGCAGCACAGTCAGAACAACTCCCAGCACTATATTTGAAAAGTCACTGAAATTTTGTGATACTTAGCGTTCCCTTTGAGGGACTTCAGACAACAGATCCTAGCCTTTACAGCTGTCCATTCTGTGATTCCAGATTTTTCTAGGAATGGCTGTCCTGTACTCCTCTGAAATTTTCTCTGACTCCAGGTAAAAGAAACATGAAGGGGCAAAAGAACAAAAATTAAAAGGAAGAAGTGTCAATATTACTGGAATATCTGCACACAAACATGTCACAGCCAAGTCACTTCAATATGGGATTTCAGGCTATGAGGAGCTCACCCACAAGTAAAGCTTCAGTAACTGTGTAAAAAGAAAAGACAGAATCAGAGTTCATCACCTTGGTGCTTGGTGGGTACATGGGACCAAGGTCATAATGTTGCACACTGAGGTCAGATGCCACTTACCTTTTAAGGCAGCTAATTTCTGTAACATTTGTGACCTGCCAGGGGTGTCTTTAAGGAGATTTGCAAGATGATCCCTCCAGAGAAGACAAAAAAAAAAGCAAAACCCCTTATGTACTTGAGAAAATTTGTTTATTTATCAAACATATAACTACAGGTGAAAAAATACAGAGAATTTTCAGTGGAGACAGGGAAAGGAAAGACAATAAGCAGTTGGAGATACAGGTGGAAAGAGAACTTTAAGAAAGGATCACTTCACATGGGAAATTTTATCTCATTTTTCACAAGGTGCAATATGAGGTTTTACACAATGATCATTGATAAGCAATATACGTTGAAATATATCAACTCAATGACCTGAAAACATATGATTTTTATATACATGAAATGATATATCCTAAAGGCAAGGAATTCTCATTTATAATTGACTATACTCAGGCTCTCATCAATTTGCAGAAAGGCTCTATACAAATGAAGAGTGAGATGAAATCTTTAAACACTATAGGGAAGACAGAATTTATATTGTTTGATCTTTGATCTCAGATTTTTTTGTTAGTACAATCATTATTTACTTTGATTTCAACACTTCAAAATTTTACATGTGTAATAAGCTTTAATCCTTTCTTTAGTTCTGTCCAAAGACTCAGAAAGGTGAGATTTTGTTTTTAATAAGTCTTCACTCTACCATTGTGCCATTACCATTTTAGTACCTGTGTTACTGTGGATTGACCAAGGTATTTGGCAAAAGCCAGAAAGTTGTTTCCAGTTTGAATAATGTCTGATCTGGAAATAGTGTTAATGCCATTAAAAGCATCCAAAATAAGAAAATATCTGTTGAAGCCATTAGACTGAAATTACTGAGATTTCTACAGACCTGTAGGAGTACAGGTTCTCTGATGACTGTTCTAATTCCTTGCATATAGCAGGTTAGACTGCAGCCTTTTCCACATTCCTGAAATCAGAGTGGTGCCTATTTACAGAGAACATTTTTCCACTTTCCTTGTTATCTGCGTGTTCCTGTATCCACACCAAAGCTTGTTTGAAAGGAGAAATTTAAAAGCTGCTTAGAAGACTGGACACCCTTTCTACTTCAGATGCTAAATATATCATTAAGTGTTCACCATGGCCTCAGAAATCCACAGTTAATTTTCCCCTTACAGCATCCTTCCCCCATTTCTTGCAGTTTGCTGCAATCTGTTGTGTAAAGCTTCCAAAAGTTGTGGAACAGCCTATTTTGAGAGAACTTGTAAGCAGGAACACATGAATGGGTATCAGGTGCAGCTATGAATTTAATGAATGGTTTGTTGGAAATGACATTAAATAGCAACATCCGTCTGCAGATGAGCTCAGTAATGTCCTTATTTCCAGCCCAGGCAGATGGAGGATTTGCAACATGCTTTCTGTTTTCTGTTTCACACAGTGTTATTTGCCTGTAAATACATCCACAATCACGCTAAAAAAGATTTCGACTCTGACTGTCCAGCCTTTCATTTTTCAGCTTTCTCTTCAAAATGAATGGAAGAAGAATGTAACAAGGCTCATCATGAGTATTAAACTGATCTAGGATTTTGTGTTGTTCCAAAACAAATCACATTTTTTTTTCCTCTCAAACACTTTAGCTTGAAGAAGGAGGTGACAGGAAAGCTGTCAGGTTCTTTTTAAAATTGTCATTAATTTTTGATGTTAAAGTACATTTAGAAGTGTTATATTAGAAAACCAGAAAATTGAGAAATCTCACATGAGATATTAAGATCAGTGACGTGGCAGCATATAGCTGGTCACATCATACAACTTTTGCAGACCATCATATAATATTTAACTTATTGTAGACATTCAAAAATATCCTAATTTATTTTAATTATTAACAATTTCTATCCAAATACCTTCTAATTTCTATTCAAATATCATAATACTTATATATGAATGTGTACTGGAGAAAAAAGAGGTGAAAACCTTTTCTCAGAAAATTATTTCTATGCTACAGGAGTGGATCAGGTACTACTTTCTTCGTTAGTCCTTGCCAAGGATAAGAAAAAAGTTAATCCCTCATATACTGTGTGAACTGTAGCCTGTTTTTCCTATGATTCCAATAAAAAAGATAATGGAGGAAGAGAAAGATTATATTGAGTATTGATTTTTTTGTCTCAAGTATAAGGAAGCTCATTTTGGGAATGGGTATAAAAAAGAACTGCTTATCAATGATAGCTTGCCTTTAAATGGTTTCTGAAAGTTTCTGATCAGTATTTGGGCCAAGTTTGATCACATGCACATTGAACTGTACTCTCTCTTGCCCTAAATAGTAGATAATTTAAACCAAATATTTGAAGGACCATGATACTGAGTTGGTGAGACAAGGTTTCTCAGAGACAGACAAAAGCAGTGGAAAGGTGTGAAAATATTCATTGGTAAGACTATACTGGTTACAATATAAAATGTAAAATATCTTTCTGTAAAATTCTGCTCCAGGTAGAAAAATAGTCTTATTGCCAGTCTCACTCCTACCATGTTGACAGAGTTTCACTTGACTTCAACACTACACTTGGTAGACAAATAATATAAATATACAATGCTGTTGAAGTCAAGGGGTCTCTGATGACTCACATCAGTTGGAGTTGCAGTTCAACTTGTTGTTTGCAGAAATTTCCAAACTTGGAAACTCTTTTTCACGTTTCTAGCAAAGTCAAAGTAGCTCTTTGTGAAATAACTGCAGCCAACAGTAAATGATGTATGAAATGAAATATCTCATCCATCCCCTACATGAAGAATATGCAGAGGAAGCTTTGCTGCTCTCACCACGCAGTTTCAGAGGAGTTGCTGATGCAGAACCATCATTTGCATGGACTGATGGGAGGAAGGGGGTGATGCTGTCATTCTCATCTGCTGTCAGGTGTGGCTCTACCATACAGAGTCAGATTTTATCCCTTCCCATATTATCTAATAAATACTGTCCTACATTCTGTCTAGTAACTTCCATAGAGTTTGATGGGCTTTGAGCCTGAAGTACTGGGGATTTATTAAATACTATAAAAATATTTTACATTAAATTACATTTGTGCCTATAACAGGTATCATCTCTTAGCACATCTCTTACAAGACACATTGTGTTAGAGACCCCTAATATTTCCATCCATAAACTGTCATATTTAGTGTATTAACATACAATAGTCAGAGTATGTATAGTATTGTCTCAGGTGACAAAGCCACCACTGATTTACCACTTTGGTGACATGTCTGAGTTAATATTGTTTGAAAGCTCTTAGTCAAGCAGCAGCAGCTCTGCATTATGTAGGTTTCACATCCTTAAGGAAGCTTGCATTTCACCTGAATCTCTTCCATTTTAAAGTTAGATAGCTGGTTTATGTAACTTACCTAGCTTTTTGCTAGGCATTTCAAAAGAGTACTTCAGCCTATCCGAAAACATTAATGAGCTTAATCCAAATAGGATTCTAGAAAACTGGTTTAAATCATCCCAGTTTAGTGAAGTTAGATGTGGTGAATTCTACCTGTATGTAACAAATGATTCAGCAGTAATTTAAAGATTTCTGCTGCGTACAACTGAAAAAAAGAAAATTGAAAATTGTGCTATTTGACTCTGTAAGAGGAGAAAATTGAGTACTAATAAGTACTGAAAATTTAAGCAGAACCACAGCAAGGCTGGAGAAACTCCTGAGATGGACCATTTGTGTAAAGATTTTGCTAATTTTTTGATGGCATGAAGTGAAGAGCAAGTGACCTTTGCAGTATTCTTGTGATTTTGGAAATCTGAATCTACAGATATCTGACATTTTTGTTGGTACCTCTCCTATGACAACCATGTCTGGCCCACACAGAATAGACCTTTAACCAGGATTGTGCACCTCTTCTCTGCATATCTCCATAAGTTCTTCTCACCAAAAATGTTATGGAAGGGCAGGGATTAGACTCTATGCTGACTGCATGGAGATTGGTTTAAAGTAGTGCTCAAGTAATCAACAAAGCATCTTATGCTCAGAGTTTAAGCATCACAAGAATTCACACTGTTTTGGTGCATAACATCTCTAAATTCTAGTCTGTTTTTTATTCATTTGACTGTGAAGGTCTGCTTGGCAGGGATGTGGTAGGGAATTTAGCCATCAGGCTTAGGGTGATTCGGAGTTCCAGTGTGCTCTTCCTGAAGCTTTGTCAGTAACAGTTTGCCTGTCTCTGAGAGCAGAGTGATTTGATCACTTTTGGCAGACACAGTTTCCCCCAAGTACTTTGTTTTGTTCCAAGAATGCCAAGAAAATGTTCTTTCTTTCAGAAAACAGTCTTCTCCCTGCTGAACTCATATTAAGATATCCTCAGAGGGATTTGCTGTCACCTTCCGTAGGTTAAAACAACAGGATGTCTCCCCTTCCTCCCCCTGACTTTGAGTAACATCACACTGGGTTTCCTTTAAAAGGTTTTTGGGCTGCAGTCTGTTACCTATGTGTAGTCACATCTTCCACCTAAGAACCTGAAAACTGCATTTGTGTTTTACTAGAGGAGAATCACCATGCAGAGCTATGGGGCATCTTTGTTTTCTTCCACTCTGTAGGAGACAGGACTGCGGCAGCTACTGCTGTGATTTCGGGGCAGTGTAGGCACATCCAAGATTAGGAGAAGTTGGTTTGCTAAGGCAGAAACAACCATTTGGTCTGTCCATTCCCACATGCCACAGGGTTTTCTGTGCAATTTGGTCCTGTCTGATTGGGTCACAAAGCAGCTAATTCCAGAGCTCTTCATCTGCATTTTTACTGAGTGACAGGTACAGGGGTGCAACTGAGATTCATAACCCTGGGTAAGAAACAGATTTCCATGACTCCATGACTATTTATATATCTCAAGAATAAGTATCTACCTACTTCCAAAAGGGACGGAGGTGTTGACAAGCTGATGATGACATGAGTCAGCTGATGAGAGCAAGAACTCCATAAGATAAAGAGGATGAAGTTGAAGAGTGAAGATGAATGTGAGGGAAAAACAAAGTGACAGAATGAGGAAGGAAAGCATGTTGTCCATCCCTAGAGCAGGCAATTGCAAAAGGGAAGCTTATTCCCTCTCCCCCCATTTGGGAGTTTTCAGGGGTTTTGGTAAAAAGTTATAGTGTGCTGATTAATTGACTGAACCTTAGTAACTGCTCATGGTGAACAAGATGTGCTTTGACCTAAGCCTCTTTTAACTCTCAGTAAAAAATATGAAAGTATTTTTGATGCCTTTACTTTGGAATTAAGATCCATCTAATTGTATTTGGAGAGAAGTTTCACTTAAGAATATCTTACTTAATTTAGTAGCCAAAACCAGACCATGAGATACAGTCAGCACGAGCAGGGAACAGACCACCCCTGTCCTCCCAGCCCTTTTTGATAATTATATCCTCACCCAGCAGTCAGCACATCAATTTCCCAAAACTGTGTGCAGTGGACAACATGCACATGGACAATGCTCCCAGCTCAATAATGTCCTTTGAGTTCTGGGTTGACATTTAAAGCCACCTCAAATACCTAATAAGACAGTAAAATAAGGACAAGTTTACTTTTAACACTAAACACTCTATAATAATGCGCAATATTATCCATGTCATTCAGAGACAGAAGGAGGAGAAAAAGGTTCTCTAAGACCTAAGCTCATGATAAATATGGGTTTGGGGTGGGGGATTGAAGAGAGACAGAGGGTAAGTTTGTTTTGAAATGCCCTTTTCAGAGAAGTTGCCCCTACAGTCAAAACATTTTATCTGTTTGCCAATATTTAGATGTTACAGAGGACATCAGAGCAATCCCAACTTAAAAAAAAAAAGAGGAAAAAAGGCTAAATATTTTAAAAAGACAAGCAAGCAAACAAACAAAAATTTTAAAACCCCTAAAATAATATCTGCATTACTTTTGTTAACTGATGTTCCCAAACCCATCCTGAAACAACAGATTTCTGTGGGTACAGTTGAAGGGAGATCCATGCAATCTGTGCAATTCAGGAGATGTGCCTGCTTTTGCTAAGCAGCAGAGGAGCTTCATGTTTCTTTTCAACTTCACTGTGAACTTTAAACTTCGTGTTCATGTATGTCTGGTTAAATACCTTCAAGGCTTTCACCCTATGCTCCTTATGACTACGTTGCTATTAAATCTGGCATTTCACTGTTGTTTCAAAGAGATTGAATAGAGATTGTCTTATACATAGCTTGAACCTTTGATATTTGCATCCAAGTGTGCTCGAAGAACATCACTTTATAGTTACAGAAATATTCTATGTCACAGACACCCTATAAGAAAGAAATAAAGTCTTAGAGTATTTTATATCTCTGTATAGGTGTGTTATTTTTAATCCTGTGTTTTTCTTGTTAATTTAGATGGTTTGAAATCATATCTCATTTCAGCAGAAATGATTATTCAGAGAACCTGGTCATTCTTGACAGCAAAATATTTTATTTAGTCTTTTATAGATTTCTTTTATCTTTACTCTGTCCCAAAGAGAAATAAACAAAATCATACAGGTCCAGCTGCCTGAATTTCAGTTCATCAGAAATGTTGGAAGGGAAGTAATATCTTATCAATTGGAAATGGCATTAAAAATTCAGAGAAAAATACAATGTATTATATAGGCAGCTGTGTTATCCAGTGTGAATGAAAGATTAGTAGTTCATATGTTCCTTATTGTGGTACATTAACACCTTGGACCAAAGGGAGGGAAAATATCCTCTTGTTAGAATTAAATAGTGATTTCTTAGTCGCACAGTTACTCTAGATTCTTAAAGGGGTTAGCAATCAAAGAGAGATCAAGACCTACATTTTCCTAAAGTCTGCTATGTAATCTCTTTCATAGTGCAAAATAAGTCTAAGGAAGCAATTACATGTCTAAATTTTTTTATGCACATTATCACAGGCCTTCTGTGTTTTAAAACAGTAGTTCCATGTATTATTGGCGTGGTTTTACTGGGAGAAATGCTGTTGCATAAGAGATTTTGCACTAGATAATCATAGAATTCATGTTGTGTTGCCTGCTTATAAGGTTTTTTACTTTAATAGGTCTGGCTATGGATGTGGAGTGGAGCACCTCTTTTAAATGTCTTAAGGTCAGATTAATTCGGGGCACTTCAGATGTTTTCTTGTTTCAGTTTTACAAGATAAGATATGGATATTGTAAAAGTAGAGTGTAAGCAGGCTGTATTACCCTTATCTGAGCTTCAGGGCATGCTCCTGTGCATGTAGGAGTGTAACTGTGCCAGTGGTGATGCACCAAACCCCACCTGGGCACTCCCAGGGCTGCAGCACAGATGGACATTGCTCCAAACATGGAGACACCCTTTTGGATCAGAGCTGATGGATTCTTTCCTGCTGAGGTGCTCTAAAGATAGTGTAGGTGTAACAGACTCCTGGTAACCCTCAGGGACTGGGCACAAGCCTGGTGTGGAGCACACCTGGAGCCCTGGCCCAGGTGCTACACTGCAAAAGGGTCACTGTGTGCTTGCCATTACCAACTCCTCTCTCTTCATCACCCAGGGAATGCAGCACCAGGTTCTGCAGTGAAGATGAAACAGAAAAATGGGCCAGAAGTGTACAAAATCACTTAGTAACCAAATACTGATTTTGGGTACAGAACTAAATAAAAGAAACCCCTCTGTAACCCTAACGTTTCTTTCTGTATTTGCAGGTCTGAGAATTTTCCCCTAAATGATGATTCATTCCTCTGTAATGATATTTCCTTTGTGGAGTGCCAATATGGAATTAGAGGTGTGTGCTGTAGATCGCTGTGTTGGTCTTAAAACAAAATATGAAATTTCAGAGCCATTCCCATAAATCAGTAAAGCTCCATTAAAAACAATACAGCCATAGTCATCTGATCTTCTTCTGCATCTTAATTTCATGATTTCTTTATTTTCATGCAAATTTCTATTTTCTGAACTCTGATAACTTTTTTCTAAATTTATCCATCACAATGTGAGATTTTTGTAGAAATAAATAATTGTAGAGAATAGCTATTCTTAACAAAAGAAAGTTTAAATATGAAATTTTAAACCATTCTGCAAAAAAAGAAACTGATATGACACTCTGCTCTAATTAAAATATATTAATTATGGGAACAGATTTATTCAAATTATGCTTCCTATGTGTAAGTGCAATATATAACAGATTTTTGAATACTTTTGCAAGCATGGAAGAAAGATAATTGAAGTCCCTCACCTTATGTTTCATTTAGTCACTCAATTCCCATTCCTAATGCCATATATGAAACACTATGTTCCAAATAAAGAGCTAAGTAAAATATCTGAGTTAAGGATTTTAATCCAGAAGGATGATTTCAACACTATGAATCCAACAGGAAAAATTGATTCTGATATCACTGTTTTCTGATTTCCAGAGAAACTGAACTGAGAGGAAACTTTAAAAGAAACTTTTAGTCATTTGTACCACCTTGGGGACTGTTTAAGGGTACTCTGGCATGTGTGTGTGGATGATGTGATCAGGAAGCTGGATAGTGATAGTAATGAAGACAGATAATTTTTGAGCCATAACCCATTGCCACATCAATGGACTTACAGGAAATCAGGTCTCAGTTGCTTAAACACAGGCAGTTGGTGTCATTTGGAATGTGCCTGGGTATCTGAGACATCCAGTAGTGCTGCTCAACACCATGACTTTCAGGTGTGACAGCTGAATCTGGACTTGTGGGATCCCCTCAGGCACAGCAAACAGCACTAAGTGCCTCTGTGTGGGCAACTGAATTGAGCCTCCAAGGCTGGCTGAATTAATTCTCGTAAGTAAACTTACACAATTTATATTTCTACAACGAAGTTAGTTTCCTTGTTGAACATTTACAGGCAGGAATGGATATGATGCATTTGATTTATTTCAGGTGTTTACATCGGGATCAGATGTCCTCTGTTTCCTCCTCTGCTGCTAAAAATACATCAGAAAACTCAGGTATTGGCATCTTCATTGCAGATACCTTGGGTTTATGCAGTTCTCTAAATAAAAACATTAAAGGATCTTATTATCTAGTAGATCATGTTACTACCCATTTCACAACCCTTCACGTATTTACCCTGCAGATGTACCTGCTTCAATGTTTAGTGCCCAATAGGTTTTACTAATCCAATTAAACCAAAAAAGAAACTTTGTGGCTAATTCAGAGTTTTGACACCATCCTTTTCACCACTACCTAGCCTGTCTATACCTTTCTCCTCTGATAATTAGTTACAGTCCACTGCAGGAAGAAGGTTCCTGTGATTTGATTATTTCACATCTTCCTGCCTCTGGCTGAGAAGAAGAAAGTGGTACTGGCACCATAAGACTTTTATTTAAGGCAGCAAGATGGTAATTTGGAAGCTTTGCACTACCTTTAATGAACTTTGGAGTGGAATCATAGAGAAAAAGTCTCAGCAAACACCTTTCACTGAGAAAGTAGCTTGCTGAAATAAGTCATACAAGACTGATCAATGGTTTCACACTGCTCAGGACACCTTTTGTGCCTTCATGTTTCTCAGTATGATGCAATCTCTTCCCACTCTCCCATGGCTATGGGGGATTTGGCTGCGTTTTGATTCTATTTGAATTGTGAATCTTCACTTCTCTGAAGTAAAGGTCTGCTGTGGGTTGGCCTTGGCCAGCAGCCACTCACCCACACAGCCACTTGATTACTCCCCTCTCCCTCCCGCCTCCCCACAGGATGGGGGAGAGTTTAAGAACAAAAGTGAGAAAACTTGTGGGTCGAGTTAATGACAGTTTAATAAGGGAAGGAAGGATTTACCAAAAAAAAAAAAAAAAAAAAAAAAGTGAAGACAAAAAAGTGATGTAAGAACAATTACTCACCACCTCCTACCAACAGGTCCTTGCCCAGCCACTCTCTGAGCAGAAGCCACCTTGGAAATCACGTGCCCACCTGTCATCCTCTTCTTACTTGGCCCCAGTTTTTGTTTCTGAGCATGATATTATATTGTAGGGAAAAGACCTTTGGACAGTTTGGGTCAGCTGTCTGAATCTTTTGCTCATCCCCAGCCTATTCCCTGCATGGACAGAGCAGGGAAAAAAGAAAGCCTTACCATTGAGCAAGCTCTGTCCAGTAATACCCAAAACACAGTTGTGTCATTGTACTGAACCATTCAGACCTTGTGACTTAATTTTGCCCTAAACCAGCTGTTTTCAAACCAAAGGAAACACCATTAAATCATGGATCCTGAAGAGTCATCATAGCAGATATTTTTCATGCTGGTTTCTCTCCTGCACCATGAGCCACCACTGTGCCACCACAAAGATGGTTCTTTTGAATGAAAACAAACCAGAAAAGTTTACTGACAAAATTTGTTCAGAAACCTTGTCCAGGCACAGACAGACACCCAGACACTCGCCCCTCCACCGATGCTGCCTGAGTTCCAGAATCTTGCAGGAAGAAGAATGCCCATGCCCTGAACTCCTCCTGGAAGAGATATTGGAAGGATTGAAGTTATAAAAATGTGTACATGGACCCCAGCTCTGACAGACCAGGCCTATGTGTTACAACCATGGACCATGATCACTCCCACATTACTGGAGCTATGGGTGGTGAGATCTTTCTATCTTTCCTTCTACCACTCTTTCTCTGTTTTTCTCTTTCCAGTTTTCCTCTCTTAGGGTGATCATACACCCCAGAACACCACCTATACACCCCCTTTCAAATCTGTTACTTTTTTTCAGTTCTGTTGTTCTAATGAAATTCATTTTCATACAAGTTATTTAGTGTTGTTTTGCCATAACCCAACTCAAAGGGTCAGTTAACAAAGAGCCTGGTTGCTCTGCCTCAGAAGCAGATTGCAACAATCATCAGCAGTGTTTTAGGCACAAATCCAAACTGCAGTACCACATGGGTCTAAAGTCTTTGCTTTCCTGGGGACAAGACAAATCCAGTACTGGAGAACAGCAGGATTTATCTATTCCACCATTGAGGGCTGGGCACAGGAATGGGCTGAAGGGATGAGACCTGAGGAGCAGCTCCAGAATGAGAATGAACACCTCATCTGTTGGTGGCTCCTGAGGAAATTCCACTGTTGCTATTATGAGCTAATTGATGTTTTGCTGCATGAATGATCTAAAATGGAAAAGCAGTTGGATATTATTCTTTGTCACTTCAGATCAGATTTCCAAGGGCAGAATGAAGGTTGTGTTAGACTATTTTCAGATTTGCCAGTGTTGTGGCCCTACCAAAGCAACAGCATGAGTTTCACTTTAAAGATAACACAAAAATAAATATATATTGCATATTTAAATTCACAGACCTTTCATTGTGCAGTCTAAGCCTTTCACAAGGCAACAAGAAATTTTCTGCTTGCGTTGTATTTGTTAGATCCTGCCTCTCTTTGATTGCACATCCTTTCCCTCCTGCTCTAAATAGACCAAGATCATCACTACATTTTACTGAACATTTGCCAAGAGAAAGTGCTGTTTTTTTTTTTTATGGGGAGTGTTGGAAACATCTCAAAATACAGGGTTTGGAGCAGAACACTCAGCTTTTGCATTGGTTTAGCTTTTTATTTTCCCTCTGAAAACTGTCATATTGGCACACAAAATATCTCTGTGTTTGTGTGGAACAGACTTCCAATCAGCAACAAGCTGGTGCTTAGTCCATCAATAGTTGAAATGTTATCTTTGGAAGCTGTGGCCTGGGTTTTGGTTGGGGGTTTTGTTTCTTTTGTTTTTCAGTTGAGGAAGCTATTGTTATAACACCATGTAAACAACAGTAGTGCCAATTGTCCTAAATATCAATTGCTTGCAGCCTCACTGGCATTTATTTAATTATTGTCTCATTTCATTTAAGCCATATTCTGTAGGAGCGTTTTGTACTTAAGACCAAAGAGAATACTTAGAAACATTTTTTATCATTTATAAAACGATTCTCAGAAAAGGATCCAGGTACCTGAATGAATCTCTCATTTATTTAATATAATTAATTATAATAAGAAGAAAGATTGTGCATTAAAACATTGGATGCAGGAATTTTGTGCATAATAACCAGTCTTTCAAGATACAGGGGTTTCATACTGCTACTCCAGCATTTTCTTTTTGGGCTCAGAAATAAACTGAAACTATAGATTTTTTTTTCCTAGACTTTACTTTCCCATTGCTTGCTCGATGACAGCAAGTCAGAGGATATAACTGGAATTTGGTGTGAATGTGTTTTTGGCCAGTGTCTCGTATTATGCACACTAAGCCAAAAGGCTTTATTCAAACATGTTGTCTGCTGGGAAGGTCGGTGGAGATCTGACGCTCCGACCCGGGAAGATGCCAACATTCCCAGAGAGAAGGTCCTGCAAGGGACAGCCTTCTAAGGGGATCTCCTGGCCACTGGATAGACCTCAGCAAGCTGTGGCCTACGGCCACAAGTGATCAGCTCTCAGTGAGATCAGCACAGTGATTTCAGCTCTAGACTATCCCAGGCCAGCTCAGGGACAGAGACAGGAGTGTTGTATGGCGATTCCACAGAAATTCCTTTATTATCCAGCAGCTCTGTGAAGGGGACCAGGGACAGCCGCTCCCCTGAAGAAGTGGGGGAAAAAAACTGGGGTTTTTATGGGGGAAAGAAAGGGTGGTACCAAGGGGGAAAGACCAGTGGGTTACAAAGGATTAATGTGGGTACTAGGGCATGGTGGTATCACTGAAGCCTTTGGGGATAGCTCCCTGTGATAAGAAAATTTGTGCCAACCTAAGGAGCATCCTTCCAGGAGGGTTGAGGTAAGCTAATCCCAGCCCCTTCACAGGGACGTTCCATTCAAGGGACATCCCTACGGGGCAAGGCTGTGGGCAGAGCTGTGGCAGGCCCATGGGCCTCCACACAAACATTTCTATATTTTGGTGAATTTCAAATCCCCATTGCTGTCCATATTTTAACATATCCTCATTTTTAAGGACTTTTGTGAGCTCAGTGGAGGTGAAAACCAGCAACTGTACTTGTGGACAAGTAAATATCTAAAGTGGTTAAAAGCCATTCTCTGTGATGTCAGATGCTGGGTGACAATCTGAGGACAACCACAGGGTGTTTGCCCCAGCCTGTGTGATCTGTGATGGAGGATCTCCCTGCTGACACTGGCTCACCATGGCTGTGCAGCACTGTGCAATGCTCTGAGGAGGTGCTTACTTGTTCCCTTAAAATGTTACAGGTGCACAAACAGGGAAGGTGACGGAGCCATTAAGTCCTTCCTCTCAGGGCATTGTCATTGTGAACACTGGGTTGACATGACAAGGTTTCACTTCATTTTGCTGAAGCAAATCCACAACAGGCTTCACTGAGTCCTTGGAACATGGTCCCTTTTCAAGCACCTCTCTATGCTTGGGAAAATACTTCTATTTTGTCCTTTTTTTTTCTCCAAGTTGCCCAAGCGTTTTTCACAAGACACCTAGGCTGAGGCACAATTACAGAGCAGAATTCCAACATATACACCTGAAATAGGAAGAGTGCTCTTTATCCCTCACTACTGAAGAAACTGCAGATGAGAAATAAAACTATAAATGAAAAAAAAAGAACTATGAAACTTATTAATACAAAAACAAAGGATTTGTTAATGACAATTTAGTCCATAGAAAATATTGAAGATTGATCATCTTGGCCCAGGAGGAGTAGCAAATTGTAATCCTCAATGCGAACGAGTTGTTACTGCATTCATGTAAGGTATTGATGAAGTACAACTGAGAAAATAGGAAGCAAAAAAAAATGAATAATTATTTTCATCTTAAGAAATGACAACACATGGTGAGATCATTTATTTTTCTGTATTCCTTTTCTCCTTTGGTTCTTGTTTATATTTTTCTGCTCCTCTTCTAGATTTCTTATGTTCTGAACTAAGAACATAAATGAAGGAATGCTTACTTGTGTAAGGTTTTCTTTTGTGCATCCCAAGGTGAATTCAATCAAGTGTTTTTGCACACCAGTGTCCCTGGTTTTCCCTTCTGATCTATTTTGTGTGTGGGAAATATGTCAGTAAATAGAGCTCAGTGGTCACTTGAATTTAATACTTCAATCTATTAGAAAGTGGTAAAAAGATTTGACTTCATTTGAAAAAGACAGGTGATTCCCATGCCTCGTAAATGTTAATGAAGCAGAGCTCAAGAGAGACATAATTATGCTTTTCTGTGAAAGCCTTATGAAATTTCTTTAGTCTAGTCTTTTACCAGTTCTCAAGGCACTAAAAATAGTAATCTGATAACTTGTTTTTGATTAAAAAAATGTATAAAGGCTTTTTAGAAGGAATTATAACTATAAGTTATAAAACAGATCAGCATCTCTAGAGAGAATTTATAAGGAGCCTGGAAAAACAGAGATTTTAATTATATGGGTAAGTGTTTTTAAAGGGCAGAGGATGTGACACATGAAAGAGTGTTAAACTGACCACACGGTTTAAGCAATTGAACATGTGGATAGCAAAGGTGTTGTCTTTGTTCTGCCTTCAGTACAACTAATGTGTGTCTCCACATCATGCTGTCCTGCCTCTCCCCACAGGACTGTGCTTGTGAGTGGGGTTTGAAATAAAGCTGATGGCACTCTATGTGGATCTTGAGAGGATACACCCCTGAATTCAGGGGTGACATTACCTTTTCTTGACTGACAGAGATAAAATGCATGCAAGAAAGGACACCTGAGATGTTTCTGTGTCAGTGAGGGTAAAAAAGAACTGTGTCCAGCTTTTTCCGAGAAGAATTGTCTCATCCTATAATGTGACATTTAGTCCTTATGTGAACTTTTGCAAATGTGTCATACTGCAGAAGATTGACTAAATATTTTATCCCCAAGGCAAAAAATAAACCAAATACTTCCTTAATGCAATGTCATTAATTAATGTATTGCTCTTTATCAGAAGAATCTCTCTGGCTGTTTTGCCAAGACCCATAGTCATGGTTGGGTTCAAATTTATAAAAACCTCACTAAAACAGCCACCAACAATGTTTGCTTTCCTAAGCCAAATGTATCTTGTTATGACAGCGTAGAGATAATGCCTTGGTGAAATTCATGATCTCAAGGGATATAGACCAGGCAAAAAATATATAGATATAAGGTGAACCTTAAGAAAGTGAACTTCTAGTTTTTTTGAGAGCTAGTGGGCTGGACCCCCTGGGAAAATGTCTTCAGGGACAGAGGAGAAGAAAGCTGGAAAGTATTTAATGTTATTTTCCTTAAAGCACATGAGCTCTCAATTCACATGTTCAAGAAATTGGTCAGGGAAAGCCGGAGAGCAGCACTGCCAAGCGAAGACCACCTGGTCAGACTGAAACACAGGAAAGAAATGCTTAGACAGCAAAAGTAGAGCCTTGCATTCTGGGAAGAACATAGGAGCAACTGCCTGGGAATGTAAGGGTGGGGTCAGGATTGATAAAGCCCAGCTGAAGTTAAATTGGATTGGGAATGAGAGGAATAATAAGAAGGGTTTCAACAGGCAAATTAGCCAGAAAAAGCAAGACAAAAGGAACTTCACTGTAGCAGCAAGTGAGACAGGAGAACTGATGGCAGGTGACATGGAGAGGGCAATTTTTCACTGAGAATTTCTCTTCCCACAGCTCTCAAGTATACAGAATGCAAGACACTTGGGGAATGAAGTCCTGCCCAAGACAGGAAAAAAGACTACAGTTTTAAGTTGAAAGATATCAGATTTAGACTAAATATAAGGTAGGAATTCTTTGCTATAAGAGTGGTAAAGCACAGGAACAGATTGTGCAGAGAAGCTGCAGATATGCCATCCCTGGAAAGCCTCAAAACCAGGTTGGATGAGGCTCTGAGCACCCCGATCGAGTGAAAGATGTCTCTGGCCGTGGCAGGGGGGCTGGAACGAGATGATCTTTAAAGATTCTTTCCAACCTAAATCCTTCTAAGAGTGAATGACCATAGCACTACTCTTCCTGTCTGCCTGCCTCTGAGCACTCACTCACAGATTTAGCATTTTGTATGAAACCTCCCTTAGGACACAATCTCTGTGTTTTAAAACTAACACTGAACACTATCAGGAGGGCTGCTCCTGAAGTGGGTTGACAAGTGACTCAAGTGACTCATCATCTGTCTGGAAGATGCTCCACATGTCAGCTTTGAATCTCCAAGCTTACAAAGAAGAGCAGGATATTACAGCAAAGAGTTAAATCATCCTAGGGGCATCTCTTCAGTACAAACAGATTCTCTGCTGACACAGCTGTTCCCACCCTCTGACTGCTCTTACTGGGAGCACTGGTATTAGAGGAAAAGCAGTACCTTGACATTTATGAGTGCTACATTTAATTTCTTGTACTTCTGCAGACTTCCTTTGTAAACTTTGGATAAACCTTTTAGCAAAATGTGTTTTAAGTTATGGGAGATGTAAATTTGTGCATAGTGTTCTAAATGGCACATGGACCTCTTGGTAAATATCACAGAATACCGAATATATAATTTTCATTTTTGTTTTAGTCTTCATTCCTCATTTCCTTATCAGTAAACAAGAGACAAGAGCACTCTCCTCTTTTGTGACATAAAAATATAACAGGATTGTGATTTTTTAAAAAAATCTTTCCATGTAAGAAATAGGAGATTAGATACTTTTGGTGCAGAAGTTAGATGGAAAAAGGTATTCATAATTTTTTATATCATCTGAAAAACTCATGGATTATGTTAACATTTAATTTATCATAATAGGACAGCTTTGTAATATCCAAGTTGTGCATTTTTCAAATAATGCAATGGCAAAAGGAGAACCTTCCATTACACTAGAAGCACAATAGAGAGAAATCTCAAGAGCACATATATTCATGTAGGGGTAAATATATTTTAAATGACACAATGATAAAAAACATAGGTATGTAACTAACAAGAAATGCTAAAATGACATCAAGAAATGGTAATGACATGCAGCAGCACGTCTAAGAACAGAACAACCATGTCAGACATAATAATCCATTTCTACAATAAAATTATTTGCCTGATCATTTGTTTCTGTCTGTAGCTCTTCCTCTTGACTTGCAGCATGCTGAAATGACGGATCAATGTTTTCCTCTACTAAAGACTATAAATTCTTGTGACAGTGAAATTCTTATTCAAGAAGAGACCATCGCCAATGTTTTTGTCTAATACCTTCTAATGCTGTTTGTGCTACTCAGTGTGTCATTATAGTCATTATCTTTTCAGGAGCAGAACTGAGCAATATGTGGAAAGTTTAGTGAAAAAGGCTATTTTGTAGGATAATAACACACCAGAGTAACTGAACCTTAAAGTAAGGCCCTTTACTGCAGATTCATCTGTCTAAGTCTGTCATAATCATACCATCTTCATCCTTTTCATTTGCACTAAGTGCCCGGCAGAAAGCATCTCTATACACTGCAATTGCTGGTTTTTCTCTGTGAGCAGATATTTTGCTACTTAGTGGCAGCTTAATACATATTTCTTGATTATCCATCGTGATTTTGCCATGGGTTGTGTCACAGAGTGAGAGCAAAGTAAACCTCTCCTGCAGGCTGATGGGTCATCCTCTAAGGACAGGGGGGGATTTACAACAGCCTCTCTTCCTACCTCCATATTTTTCCTGCACCCACAAAAGCATTATGTTGGTGATTTCTGGAGAATACAAGGATAAGCAGGCAGGAAATTCATGGTGCATCTTAATTATTAGTTTCTCCCTATCTCAGAGTACTAAATGAATTGGCCAAATTAGCTGAACTGCCTGAAATCTAACTCAAAAAATGAATGATGAAAAAAAAATTAGTTTTCTTTTGGATATTAGTAAGTTACTGATCTTACAGGAATATTATCCCTGGAGCTACATAAAAGATGAGGCTAGCATGCTTGTGAAGGGAAGAAGAGAGCAAGAACAGCTTTTTTCGAATTAGGTCCTATTATTTGCCATAACTCCTATTATGGTTGTAAATGCACAAAATTAGAGCAGACTTTGCTTAATAATCATAATTCTGTGTCCTTTCTATAGCAAGTATTGAATAGACTATGATTTTTTAAAATTAAAATAGAATTTCACATATATTTCTTACATAAAATAATTTAAATTAAATTTATCTTTATATATTTTTTTTAAATTCCAGTTATTATAATTCTTCATAAACTATTCCCCAGAACTGCATTCTTTAGTGGGGGCTACTGAAGACAGAAGGAAAAACTCCCAAATGAGAAAACATCCTATGTGATAGACAGACTGGCCATATTAGAATGCATGGTTTGACCTGGACAGACATGGCTGCACTTTGATTTGAAAAATTGCTTTGCCTTTTTTGCAGCTTAGCTTTGACAGTTGTAAAGCAGAGATAATTATATAGGCCTCCTCTGAAAGAGCATTCAGATCTGTGAGGATGGTGTGCTCTTGGAGAAATGTGCATTACCAACAGCTAGTAAGCCTTCCTGGGTTAATGGAAGCAAGTAAACCTAGGGATAAGGTGGAGTTTTTTTTTCCTGTACAAAATTTCATTGTGCTTATCTTTGATGGAAACTGGGAGAAAAGCATCATTTAGGCAACTAAAGTGCTTAACCCCAACTTTTGAGACATGAGAGGTTCTACTGACATCACTGGCTTTGCCTTCATGGTAAAGCTTGTCACATGTGTCAGCAAGGACTGATGAGAAGTTGATAATAAAAACCTGCCTTCAAATTGTACAGGAAAATAATTTTGGATGATTAGAAGGTGGCCAACAACAGCTTACCTTATACTGTGTTCCTTAAAGGAAATGTCAGCCTTAAAATTCCTTGTTGAAATTTCCCAGCTCCCTACCACTGCCCACCACAGGAAAAGCTGCAGATTCAACAGAACACACAGGACAGTTGAATATCAAACAATAAACCTGACAGAACACAAAGCAAACTGAGGCAGTAATAAAGCTGCTGGGATTTGCTGTAAATGGCACCAAGTTTGTACCAAACCTTATGAAAGTCTGCTTACATCAAACATGCTGGGTACCCACTAAATGCACAAGATCCCTCTCAGACAGCTATGTCAATTCCTGTCAGAACAACAGAACAATAAAGCAGCAGATTCTGCAAAGGTTTAATATTATGAAATAAAATGCAGGAGATTTGATGTGCTGAGTGTTGTATTGTATATTTTTTAAAAAATAAATACAGACTTTCTGATGAATCTTGACATGTTTATTTGTTTGTTCCCCAGCACAACTAAAATAACCAATAAACACAAAAAATTCTCCTGAAGAGATTGTGATATTATTTTTCTTCCAGGTTTTGGAAGTCTGGCTTTTTGATGTACAATTCATTATTTATTTTATGGGTGATAGTAAAAATAAGTAGCCAACTAACTAGATATGTGTCCACTCACCCCAAACATCAACAGAGCTATAACCACTGGTTTCTTTGTAAAAAAAAAAATGTTTATAGAACACTTTTGGACAAACTTTACAATGATTGCTGAAAGGGTCCTGAAGAAAATAATTCTTTGCTAGAAAATTATTTTGTTCCTCCTACATTGCAAAGGCTGGTATTTCAGGTGAATACTTATTTAGCTTTGTCAGCATTTATTTTTTTTATCTAGAATTACATCATTCAAAATATGTATATAGTATCTTATTCCCTTTGCCCTCTCAATGGCTGTATTTATTTGATGACAACATGTGCAAGCCCTAAAGACAATAGTCCTAAAAAAAATAAATTAAACATTTTGCCTCCACTTTGCACACATAAAGCATAGTGTGCTTAATAAAGTGCACTAAGCAAAGCAGCAAAAATTAATGGTGAGCTGTCTACATTTCTGTAGAGAGCAGAACAAAGTGATCCAAAACTATTCTATATAATGAGACAAGGGAGATGATGACACACAAAAAGTGAGGAAAGGGTGGACTGAGTTGGCAAGCAAAGTGTGCAGTGTGATGTGGAATAGAGAGACCTTGTTAAAAATAACGGACCTGGAGGGGCCCCACCCCAAGAATATGCACACCAAGAAAGAAGTGCCAGAGGGCTCAGGTGTGAGGGAAGCTCTCATATCTTTTCAAGGAAATAGTCATGACTGGGGGCCCATGTGAAGTGTTTGTATAATAATTCACACAAGAGGGGAGATGGCTGATGCAATGGGTAATCCAGTCCTTATTGTCTTTAAAGGTTATTACAATCAAGGGAGGTTCCTGTGGATTGGAAGTAAAAAAACATGCCACTCCTCTTTTGAAGAATAGCAAAGAGGAGGATCTGTAGAAATACTGAGTTGTAACTTTATTTCAGTCTCTGGCAAGATGATGAAACAAATCCTGCTAAAACCATTTTCAGTATATGAAGGGGAGGAAGGTGATTGGGAATATTAAACACAGTTTTAGAAAGGTATAATCATGACTGACCATCCTGATAGATTTCTACAAGAAGATCTGTCTTGGTGGGCAAGAGGGGAGCAGTAGAACTCTTTTTTATCTTGAATTCATCAAGGCTTTTCACACGGCCACTCAACTTCCTTAGATATCTATGAAGTAAAGACAAGGTGAATAAATACTGAGATGCTCTGAAGAGTGGATGAAGAGCTGGGCACAAAGGGTTGTGCTTAGCTCCACAAAATCCATCTGGAGACCAGTTATAAGAGGTACCCCAGGGATGTGTGCTCTTTCAGCTCTTCATTATTAGCATATTCTCACCAAGTCTGCAGAGGATATAACACCACAAGGAGTGGCTGATACACCAGAGGGCTGTGCTCCCAGGAGGAGCCTGAACAAGCTGGAGAAATGGGCTGGCAGAAACCTCCAGGTGACGTCAGTACCTCTTTCCTTGTCCACTGATGCAGGCACTCCATTGTGGGAGGTCCTGGGAGGCCAGTAGATTGGTCAGGTATGATTTTCCCTGGGTGAAGGTCATGGGAGATGAAATTGTCCCTCTGCTGTAGTGACACATACTTAATGTGCCACGCCCAGTGCTGGTGGCTGGATCAATCTCTAAAAGTCCCTTCCAGCTTCAACTACACTGAGAATTCACAGTTCTTTGATGGTACATTTTATTGCAAATCAGCTTATATAAACATAATTTTGTATGGAAAACTATCCAAAGGAGTATGGAAGCTGCATAATGATCAGTTCCAACAAAAGAATATGATTAAGAGACTGGTGATATGCTAGAGATCTTTTGCTGAAACTCTGATGGAACTTCTGAGAAATGCAACTCAAAGAGATCTTCGAAACATCTTTGAAACAGCAAGGCAAAAAAAGAATATAAAAAGTCACCAAGAGCCAAGAAGGCAAAGAAAAAACAGTGTATTTTATTTACCTTAGAAATACGCAAGGAAATTAATTTAAGGAAAAAAGTGTTTAAGAAAAGAAATAAAACACAATCAAATAATAGTACTTAAAATCTGGAGTTGATAATACATAAAAATAAATAATTAAAATTACTGTGGGAAACATTGTTGCAACGAAAGAGCAGAGAATGATGTGATTTTCTGCTGCCTACACTGAGACCTTGCATCTCGAAAGAAAGACACCTGGTGAGATAACATCTGGTATGTTCATAGATAAACAGGTTCTAAAGTAATTTTTATTATTTAGTCTGATCTCACTCAGCAAGAAACTCTTGAGTTCAGACTTCCAATATCTTGTCGTTCAATTTTCCTCTTGGAAACTTCTTGGAAGTTCAAATTTCAGTATTGTCCTGAACTTGTTGGGACAGAAAAAAGTACCACCAGTTAGAAGACTGATCACATGTTGTGATTTTGCTTTTAGGGGTGGGAAAGAAGTGGTTACAAAAAGATGTGTCTCTGAAAAGGACGGGAGAAAGAAACAGGCTCCAGAAATAAGAAGGCGAAGGTCCTGGTTGGAATACATGTCTTGGAAGTGGGAAGAGGTCTAGGAGATGGATGAGATGCATGGAGATGAGTCTCTGAGGACACCCAGGAACCTCAGTCAGCAGTGTGTCTGTGTCTGGTGACTGTGGGCAGCAGAACATCGTGGTCCAACGTGACCTTCTCCCTGATGGACCAGCAGTGACCTCCCTGCAGGGAAGGAGGGTCAAGGTCTGGTGAGCACAGAGCCACAGGAGAGGGGAAGTGAGATAGAAAATCAGGTAGGGAGAAACTCTTACCTCCATCTTAAGTAAACCCCAGTATTCAGATACATTATAAGCTGTTGTTTACCCTTTCTTGTACAGAGAGAGAAAAGAAGAAACTGGGCCCCTATGAATTCTGAAGCACTCACAGGACAGATATAAAACAAAATGTAGTTTTCGTCCAAAGCAGGAAAATCTCAGTATCTCTTAGGTAGTTTAACATGTGGGAAACAGCCCTAGTTTCACATTATTATTGCTGTTATTATTACTAATACCACCATCACCCTAATATAATGATAAGCAAACAAGTCAAGCATTTGAAGGAAATTTTCTGACTTATAAGATACGTGTCCTCTTTGATGTTAAGGAAAACCAAAACCAACCAACGAAAAAAAAAACCGTAACTCAAGACTACTACCATGTATTTTCTTTTCTATAAAATGCATTTTCCCTTGACTTTAATCAGTTACCAATGGAAACCCAAATAATGCCTGCCGTTATTGCTTTAAACCAAAACTGTAAGAAATATGATGTTCCCAATAAAATGTAAAACTTCTGCAAGATCAATAAGTGAAGGAGGAGATGCAGAGACCCAAGGTATCAATCAGGACAATTGACTTTCATTCCTGAGTACCAAAATAATAGATATTGTGTGTTCCAGAAATGAGAGTAGACCACCAAATGTGAAGAAAAATATCTAACCATCATCAAAAGTATATAAAGTTCAAATATTAAGAAATACTTTAAAGTTTTTACCCACTGATCACATATATTGCAAAATATTCTGTTTTACCTCACATCCTCATAATACAGAATTCTTGGTATTTATATTTGCATGCCTTAAATCCATGAATTTTTCCAATTGCAGTCCCTCAAATGTTGTGGTTTTGCCCTCTGTTTCTAGATGCAGACCTGGAAAGAAAGATTAATTATCTGTACAAGGATACACCTTCATCACGTTTAGGCAGTGCAGATACTGACCTTTGAGCTGTCTGGATTCCAGAGAACATCAGAAACTAAAGCCATGCAGCTAATTTATTTATGCTAAAGGTCTCCTTTAGTAATGAATCACAAACTGTCTTTTTAATAGATAACTAGAAACTAGAAAAAAAAAAAACATGTTTATATGACATGTTCTCCTTGGGAATAAATCCACATTGGTTTTCTATTGCAGTGGGATAAGATTCATAAAAAATATATATATAATATGGATAATTTTGGTGCAGAGAACAAAGAGTGACTTCAGCGTGCACCAGGGGCTCACAGAGCTCCAATTAACTGAGGACAACCTGGAGGTAAAACCCTGTATCAATGAACATGACTGTGTAGTACACATCAATCATCAGTGCACTCAAACCTCTCTTGGCACCAGCCCTTATGACCTCTCTGGTTTTTTTTCTGAACTGTTACAGTGCCTGATTAGTCTAATTGCTTGGAAATCACACATTATAATTTCTAGAGTTTGTTTTTTTGTTTGTTTGGTTGGTTGTTTGTTTGTTTTGGGGGTTGGGTTTTTTTTCATCTCAGGCATGCACAAACTTAAACTGGTCTCACTGTTCACTGAATACTGTTACAATTTTTTCTCTGCACTTGCTTCATTAATAATAGAGTGCCAAAATCAATTTCTTTAATAAGCAAAATAGACTAAGCTCCTACATTTTTTTTCAACATAAAATATTATCTATAGAGCATTTGTACTGCCCTCCTGCCATTCTCCTTCTTGCATGAGTATTTTTCTGCATCATTTAAAAGTCTGCACCACAGAACTCTTGGGGATCTTGACAGATCTTTTACAGAGACAAGACAATTTCTTTATTTTTGTTTGACATATTTTTATGCTTCTGAAGACAATATTAGTCCTTTCTGTTACTGTTCTTCACTGCCAGCATGTTGAGATGATATTTTCTTGTTGAACAAAAGGTGTTATTTTTTTTTAGACTGACCACTTTCCACTTTAAGATACTTTATCAAGTAAATTCAGCATGAATTTCCTGCTCTTGCACATGTTATTGAGCAGCTGATCACTGGGAAACAACTGTAAGGTACTTTACAATACCCTGTTGAAGAAGCATGTCTCCATTATTTGTCTCATCTTTTTTTTCATACCTCCAAGACTTATCTGTAAATATCTGATATAATTATTAAAGACTTTACTACAAGCATTATAAATTGGTTAGTTCATGGATGGCTTCCCTTTAACAGCTGCTAAAAGTGGCTTTAATCCATTTGATGTTTTATTTGTTCCATAGAAGGTAAAACATTGTGTAGTACTTTCTCAAATGCCCTGCAGATATTCCAGTGTGCTACATCAATATATTTATCTTGATCAGATGGATGAATTATAACAGCATAGAATAGGAAGAGACATTCCATGTCAGTGAATTGCAGTTTTGTTTTGTCACAAACAATGATGTTATGTAATACATTCTATAGACTGCTCTATAAACAAAGAATATCTGCCTGACTGCTACAATTATCCTGTTGTTAACATAAAAAATTTTCTTCTAAATTTTAGCTTAATTAATTATAGTCATATTTCCTTGTCACACATTTTCCTGTTTCCTAAAAGTGTTTTGCTGTCATCTTGATATTTAGCCCTAGATATCTCTAAACAGAATACTCCTCTTTCTCTCTCTCGCTCTGTCTTTTTAATTTTTTTTCTTTTGTTCTCAGATTTTCATAGTAATTATTTTCAGCAGTTATACTATGATGAAAAAATGACATGTTTATTAGATGAGCCACATGGATAGACAATCATGGGGTTTGATGCTTTGTGTATTGGATAACCATTTTAACATTACAGTTCTCTCTGGGACTGGAATCAAGCAAAACACCCTTCAATTTTTTTACAAAATTTGTCTGCCTTGCTTAATTCTACATATGAAGCTGGTGGCCTTTTTACTCAAGAAGACTGATAACTCAGGTTTATTATTTATTTATTTATTTGATACTGTTTCTTGCTTGGGTGGCTTCTCAAAATAGATCTTATAAGAGAGGAACTTCAGGCCAGAAAAAATTTTGCATTTCAGCAAATGCTACTTTTACCCATCTTTATTATCAATGATATGCTTGCTATTTTATTCACATCATTACACAAATCAAAATATATATTGAATATTTTTCCTTGTTGTTCATCCTTACCTTTTATATTTCCATTCAAATATAGCAGGGGATGCATACATTACTGAGGAGCTCACCTCCATTGCAATATACCCACTTACTGGGCCATGATCCATGATTTTACTGGGCCATTTAAACTTCAGTGATAATTTTCCTTTCTTTATCAGCTGCCTGCATTGAATATTCCATTTGAATTCATTATATTGCAGTGGTTCTTTTGCCATATCATATTGTATATTAAGCTATAATAGTCTTTTTCACCTCTTCTTTTAATCAAGACTTTTTTTTTTTTTTGGTGTGTGTGTGTAATGAAAGATTCTCTGTGTTTGTGAAATCATGGTTTCTTGTGCATTCAATAAAATATCCTCAGAGTATTCATAACGTAAATTAACACTTCTTTCTTTAAATTTATCACTTCATATAAAACATCATTAAGAACTGGGATAAAATTTGTTCCTTATTATAAAACATCATTAGTGTCAGGATGTTAATATAATCTGTTTAATTCAGAGAATTGGTTGTAAGTGATTACAACTGATGAGAAAATTCTAAGAGTCCTGTAAGCTTTGTGTTTTCCATAAGTCCAGATGTTTTTTTGTAGATGTGGATGCATTATGTTTTCCTCACCAATGTAGCCATAGCTGCTATAGTGATTAATCCCACTAGTCCCCAGGACCTAGACCCTGTGTGGTTCCTTTTGTTATTTCAGAGTCAGCTCTCTAATTTGCCAGTGTTTCCGGTGCTTATCATTGCTCCTTACAAGCAGCCTCACAGATCAATTGCTAAGTCCTGTAACTCTTTATTTTAAACCTGCTGCTTTCTTGAGTGTGCAATTTTATCTGTACTGTAAAACAGCCTATGACAAGATCCACCTTTTTGAAAAGGGCCATACCTCTGCAAGAGAAGGACTTTCTAATGGTAAGGCAGGATGTCACTGAGAATGCTGTAAGTGCACAATCAGAGAAAAATAGGAGATTGTCAACAAAGTAAGAGGGAACATAAAGGAAACAGCCTTTTCTGCAGGAACAGCTACGTTTGTGCTTTCGAGGGATAAAACAAAACATGGGGTGCAAAAACATTTCTATATGATTCAAATATAGGAGCTGACTGTACAAAATGATGCCCAGAAGGTGTATTATTTCATCACCAAGGTGTTAGAAGGAAAAGCCTTCCTTGCTAATGGAAAATGCTTAAGAAAATGAATGATAAAAAAAAGAAAAAAATTCCTATTCTTTACAGTGATGAAATTGTATAGTATCACTAATGTTGAACAGGACCTCTGGTCGTCATCTGGTCCAAGCCCTCTTTTCAAGCAGGGACACCTACAGAGAGTTGCTCAGGACTGCGTAGAGAAAACTTTTTAGTATGTCGAAGGATGGAGATTCCACAGCCTTCCTGGGAAATCTGTATCAGTGGCAATCATCCTCACAGGAGAAAATGTGTCCTCGTGTTCAGAGGGGAGCTGCTGTGTTCGTGCCCACTGCCTCTGGTCCTGTCACTGGGTGTAAGCACAGAGAGCCTGGCTCTGTCCTCTTTGCACACTCCCTTCAGGTATGTATACACATGAATAGGAAGGAATCCCCTGATCCTTCTCTTCTCCAGGCTGAACAGACCCAAATCTCTCAGTCTTTCCTCATAGGAGACATCTCCTGTCCATTCATATTTTTTGCACATGCACTGGATTCCCTCCTGTGTGCTCATGTCTCTCTTGTCCACATCTGGACTCAGTTCTCCTGGTGGCTCTTGCAAGCAATGCTCTTAATGCAGCCCAGGAAACTGTTGGACACTTTTGTTGCAAAGGCACATTCCTGGATCACTTGCTGTCCACCAAGACTTCAGGACATTTTCTGCGAGGCTGCTTTGCAGCTTCTCAGCTCTCAGCAGGTATTGCTACAGGGGGTTGTTCCCCTCCAAGAGCAGGATTTTGCTTTTATTTCATATAAATTTACAGTGCTCCCATCAGTCCAGTTCTCCATCTTGATGAAGTACCTCCAAATGGCAACACAAAGTGTAAATGTGGGAATTAATTAGTCTGGGTTGGGAGGGGAGGTATTTCAGTCTGTAGACCCTAAGACCATGTATTCCCATACATGTTTCATGTCTGGCATTTTCCTTTACCCAGTGATTTCGTATTCAGATACCAAAATTAAAATGTTCTCATAAAAGGTTTCTCTTTGACAGGATCTGTTTTCTGATATTTAACAGCTCATGTTATGCCTTCCAGACATTCTGCATTCTCTTCTTTTCTATTCAGGTAATGAGTACATCCCTACTTACTGCCTAGGTACAAAATGAAAGACATCTGTGATCTGAGTTTTAGTAAGCCAACAAAAGCAAAGAATATGCATTACTACTACAATCTGTAGAGAAATTTCTAGATTCAAGGTCATAACTCAAGAAAAACATTAATTCCACAAAGGGACACTGAGACACTGTGGGGAGAGTTTGAAGGAATATCATCATAGTTCCTCCATCTGGCCACAAACACTTTGTCATTTGCTGTCCTAATAAGGAACACGATGATTAAATATGGCTGAGCATTCAGGCTAGTTGTGATTTTTTTTTTTAATTAAAAGAAAAGCAAATTGTTTTGATTTTTAATCATAAGGAAAAAATGTATTGTCAACCCTTGTGCACAGACACAATTCAATTCAAATTCTGACTAAGCCTCCAAAGCTGAGAACAAAACCCAGCATGTCCTTGTTTAGATTTTTTTTTAAAAATACAGAAACATATAATCTATATGTTTGCTAATGGATGATGTTTTATGTAGAAATAAGATTTGGGATTATTTCTGCTGCTTTTGAAAGTACCCACACACTTATATGGGTAGTCCTTTAAATATGGTACAGGCTCTAGGGTACAGACCTCACTAAGCCTGATCCTGGGGAGGAGGAAAAATATCAGATTTTGAAGAGTGTTTGAGGGCTTTGTTAGTCTCCATGTTTGCAAAATTTCCCTTTCAATGCAGCAACTAACTCTTATTTTCTCTTTTTTCTTCTATTCTGATACAGACCATTTTCAGAGAGAAGAATATGGTGCTAGAATGGACTTCTGGGGTGAAACCCACATTCTTTGCAGAAGTGTTTTGGAGCAAAAGCAGTTACAGCAATACAGAAGTCCGTCAGACATGCACATAACTGAAAAGCAGTATTTGTTGACAGCTATGTCAGAGCATCATGCCTGCTGAAAATGGTCTGGTTCGGTGCCAAAACCTATTAAAATTACAGAACATCCTCTGTTGATTTCAACCAGATACTTTGTTTTAAGTAAAATCTCATGCTTTGAAACAGAACCCTTCTTTGTTACCTTACATAATAATTGGTTATTAACCAACAAGATTGCAATTAACTGATTTCAGCTCCAGCAGTTCCTTTTATCCCTGTGATTTTATGCCAAACCTACCACAGATGAGTGTTACTGAGAAGTTCTTACCATCTCAATAATGTTTGATGGTCCACATGAAATAAGACTGTGGATCAGCTTCACTAGCTGTGTTTCATTTATAGAAACGATTTTTTTTTCCCCCAGGCATAAAGTCTGAGTATGGTGTAGGTAGGAATGTATCTTCCCTTATGTATACCAGAATCTATCACCATACTGTCATAGAAACATGCAAGTAAAAAAATACTCTTTGCCTAATTTGAGACAGTGCTAAAGACGCACTATATTACTTAATTAAACAGCAACAATTATATGGAGAGAGAGCGAGACAAGAAGAGAGAAGGTTGTCAATACAAAAATATGTCCTGTTATCCTGTGGCAGTACTCTGAGATGTTTTTCACATTGGTTGCTGTACCCAGTTAATCCTGTTAACTGTAAATGATGAGTCAAGCTGACAGCTTGGTCCCTATTTATGCTTGTATTTTCTTTATGCTCAAAGTTTAAATAAATGCAATTTGATGGGGATGAATAAACCCTTCAGGCTTTTTACTGAAACATCTCGGGAAGAGACTATTTTAAATGGAAATGCAAGAATGCGAACCAGAATTTCCTGAGAGCAAAATAGCAGACCAATTCCAAAATCCTGCTTAACCTGCTTGTGAAGTAAGGAGTGAAAATGGAAAAGGACCTTAATAGTGAATGAATCCACTGTCTAATAACTTCAGCTTGGTTAGAACCACAAACTGCATAAGCAGAAAAATAGCTTTTATATAATAAAACCTATGTCTTTAATAAGGTATAATATTTGCCATAGAAGATGAGGCAAAAATAGAAAATATTTTTTAACAGACAGCCTGAACATGAGATATCAGTAAATTTACCTTCCACTACTGCAATATCTAAACAGCTCTGTTCATTAGTGAAATATGCCTTAAGTCATCCATTTATGGTCAGATAAAATACTAATGAAACCTCCTCTCCTCTCCTCTCCTCTCCTCTCCTCTCCTCTCCTCTCCTCTCCTCTCCTCTCCTCTCCTCTCCTCTCCTCTCCTCTCCTCTCCTCTCCTCTCCTCTCCTCTCCTCTCCTCTCCTCTCCTCTCCTCTCCTCTCCTCTCCTCTCCTCTCCTCTCCTCTCCTCTCCTCTCCTCTCCTCTCCTCTCCTCTCCTCTCCTCTCCTCTCCTCTCCTCTCCTCTCCTCTCCTCTCCTCTCCTCTCCTCTCCTCTCCTCTCCTCCCTTTTTTCCTGATTCTATGATGCTGCTTGAGGGTGGTGAGACACTGGTTACCCTAAGAAGCTGTGGATGTCCTATCCCTGGAAGTGTTCAAGGTCAGGGACTATGGGCAACCTAGGATAGTGGAAGGTGTCCCTGACCATGGCACAGGGTTCAATCCAAACCATTCTGTGATTATCTGATTTGATTTGTTGCTCAGGACTGTAGAGATATCCGTGCAGACCACAGAGCTTTCTGTTATTACAGAATGATGTAATTCTTGTCAGACTGACATTCATTCTCACTTGCTTCCCTCTTTCAGCTGAAAACCAGATTTCAGCAACAAGTAGAAAACTAAGAGGAAAAGAAATAAATAAAGAAATAGAAAGCTTTCACAGAATCATTTTGTGCAGATGTTAGCATCTTAGGGGTATACATAGAGGTTCACACATTCACAAAACTTACAGCTGAAAGATAGATGACATCTAGTCTAATAAGAACTGGTCTCTGAACAGGCATTCATTGATTTTAATCTTGTTAAATCATGTTCTAGTTTCTCAGAGACATAAAGAAGGAAAGAAATACAAAACACAACTCAGTAATAACCAAATTACCCAGGAGATGAAATCAACAATTTTACTGACTTTTCAAGCTAGAGAACAGGAGTTTAAAAGAATTTAAAGGATAAGTAATGAAAGCTGGAGTGTTTTACAACATGGCAACAAAACAAAATAAGTAGCTGCAGAGAAAGCAGATTTTTAAAGGCAAAATGTGAAGAACACTCTGAAACAAGAGTAAGAAAAGATATTCCAATGAGATCCAAACCCTCATGATATACATATGTGCATTTAAAAAAAAAAGATAATGTAATGCTGTATTTATTTTTGAAACAGGCTTACAAGCTTCATTATAAGGCTGATTCATAGAATGATGGAATAGTTTGGGTTTTAAGGGACCTTTGAAGGCCATCTAGTCCAACTTCCCTGCAATGAGGATCAGCTTGATCAGGTGGCTCAGAGCCCTGACTAACCTGACCTTGAATGTGTTCAGGGTTGGGCCATCTACAACTGCTCCATGCAACCTGTTCCTGTATTTTGCCACCCTTACCATAAAAATCTTCTTCCTTATATTTCATCTAAAATGACCCTTTCTCAGTTTAGAATCATCACCTATCGCAACAAGCCCTGCTAAAAATCCTCTCCCCATCTTTTCTTTAAGCTCCCTTCAATACTGAAATCACAGTAAGGTCTACCTTCGCTAAATCTCCAGTCAAAAAGTGGGCTTGACACTTTTCAGAGAGGATGTGATAGACCAGGGACACTGTGAAATCCAAAAGTAGAAATCAATCTTAGGTCTGAGTCCCAGGTCTTGAGACACAACAAACTGTAAATCTTAACCAGGTGCCCAAATGGTCATGGATTGGGTTGATTTCTTTTTTTCTCCTTTATTTTACTAAATGGTAAAAGTGTTCTCAGACTGCACTTCCTCCATGTATGTACTTTCTCCATGACAACCCCTCACAGAAAGAGGGAGGGTCTGTGCTAGAGTTCAGAGTTTGGCTGTGTGTGCCTGATTGCACCCTGTTCCCAGTCTCACCAGTGCCTGAAGAAGCAGTTTAGGGAAAACATCACTTTCTGTTTTCCCCATCTGTAGAATCACAGCATCATAAATGTGTTCAGGGTTTTAAACCATCTAAAGTGACACTATTCCAACCATGGAGAGATAACAACCAAATAACACTGCAATAATTACCACTTACTATCCTTTCCTCAGATGGAGAGAAACTTAATCCACTAATGCTTGTAAAATGCTTCAAGATTCTGCAGTGAAAGCCAGCATGAGAATGTAGAGCATTAGCCTTGCAAGTGACAGCAGAGTGCACTCTGAAAGGAAGAATGACAATAAGATCATTGGGTTAAATTCTCCAAACTCAGAGAAATTTTCCTAAGAGCATGTCACAGTAGCAGCTCTAATCCTGATGTTAAGAAGAACTGACTTTAGATGAACACCAGTGTGTCAGAAGGTCTCCTCCTCCTTTTGCCCCTGAGCTGGAGGGATGGTATTGTACTGAACTTATTGGATAGAAAATTAGCTTGGTGTCTCTCCATTTCTGTGACAGTGACCACTGATGTTCCAGAGGAGGTGGTGGTTAATTCTGCTCTCTCCTTCTGGAAATATTTATCCAGCTCTCCGATGTTGCAAAGGGAATGTTGCCTGTTGCACATGAATTTGGCCTTAAAAATGCCCAGGAATTCACTGAAGATTCATCACTGTCTCTCTGAATAGTTCAACTGCCAATATTTTTATGACAGGCCTGTTGACCCTTTGCTGCCTATAGCCATTTATCACATGCCAAGTTGGAAATGATAATATGGAAAAATCACCTCCAGACAACCAGCCAAGGCTTTGGTCAACTGATCTGTATGACCCAGTCTTATATCTACAACTGTGTCTGGTGCTGGTTTAATACAAAAATGTTGGATTAAACACTGTGTAATTTAACCCTGGAGTTCCAAAGAACTCACCTTTCAGTGAGAGGTTTTGAGCCTTGATTCAATTAAGACAAACAAAGAGAAAAACCCAGTGCTGACAAGTTATTCCTTATGCTGACCTTAGATTATTGTGGAATGCAAAACTACCTTTCAAAAACTTCCCTATGTGGCTGTAAGGTTATAGCATACAAAGTCGTGGCAGTTCTCTATTCTGGTGTTCTGTGCATGGTTTTCCTCTACAGCCCACCAAATCACAAGGTGCTATTGGAATATAAGCCTGGCATTACTATAGTGTCGTTCTGGATTGTTTAAACTAGGAAACCCAGAAGTAAAAAGCTAAAAAGAAAGTACCTACCTGTGAAATCAAAATGTGGATATTCTACATTAGTGTCACTCTAATAAATGCAGTATATAGAGTAAGACCTTTTCTTATCAAGAAGAGCAGAGATTTCCTTCTGTTTGGTGTTCTCACAGGAGAGTCAATTGCTTGTGTGCCTTCAGAGATCTTCTGTGTCTTGCTTGAGAAGTGGAATAAACAGGTTTGATAGATTACAGCTCCCATATTATTCCTAATCGTTGTTGCCTATACTTTTTGTTTGTGCTTGCCAGAAAACAGGGATTATCTGAGAGCACAAATCTCATGACATAATAGAAATCATCTGTCAGAGTAGGATGATAATCATCCACCAATAAATAAACATCCAATCAATTTTTTTCCCTCTTTCCATCTATTTTTCCTCTCAAAAGAGCAGCTTGATCATTCCTGGAGCACAGTAATGGAGGCAACAAAAGATACAGGAATTAAACTGCATTTACAGGGGTCAGATTTTCACCTGGCTAAAATATGGCATGAGAACTTGCAACTTGTGCAGTGGACATTCAGTTTGATTTGTAAATGCACAAATATCTGCCATTTTACTGTAGAATTTTCAGGGAAAAGTTCTGTCCCAAAGATTTCTCTTTGTATTGTCATTGCCAAAGTGAAATTACTCCTTTTCTTTGCCTCAGGAACTGTCAGGAGGCAGGTAGAATTGTCTAACATCTTCAGACAGGAAAGGTAATGCTTCCTTCTGCTTACATCACACTGCTATTATAGATGTAAAACATGTTAAAATTGCTCATTCAAATGTTGTCAGTTGGTCAAATGGTCATCACTGTAATGCAATTTTTTATTAAACAAAGGCGGGTATAGTAGATTGGAATAGAATAGAATTAGACTAGACTACTTCTATTGGAAAGGATTTGAATTTTCAGTGACTAAGGTTTGCCAGTCTTCTTTCTAAGCTCCACCATGTCTCTTTTCATGGCCACTGTCAGATGCTATCAGTGTCCCACCTCTTTCTTTCTTTGACTTTGTGATGCTCCCTCCTCTGCTTTGAGTTTGTGTGGAGGGAAGGCAAAGCACAAGGTGCCACCACAAGTCACAAGTTTGGTTTCAGAAAAAACTATCACAAGATCACCGCTTGATATTTTAACACTGTTCAAAATATATCCTGCTACATGTTTGTGCTTGCCACATAGCAACAGGGAAATGAGGGAGAGTGCACAGACGTAGCAGGATCCTAAATAATTTTGATTCCTCATTAGATGAAAGCACATCCACGAGTCTGTTCTGCAAATAAATAAGGTGCTCTAATCTTCAGTAGGAGTCCTTGACACACACCAGATGCTTTCCAGAGCCTTAAATGGACAAGTCTTTTACTCTTTATGCCAGAGAGCTGTGAAAGTGGGCTCCTCTGAAAGGGAGGGAAGCTGTGGGGTGGAGGTGACAGCCAGGAAAGCAGGGCAACACTCTGGAAGACAAAGGGGACAGTGCCACAATACCCAAACCAGGATGGCAGAGCAGCTCTGCTGACAGTAACCAGTGCAAAGCAGCAGTCACCACATTAGACCAAATGATGAGACAGCTCTCAGTTCAAAACAGCAAGTGAGGATCTGCAAGGTGCCAGGCCAGGCATGGACATACCTGCAGCTCAGATGAAGACCAAGAGCAAGAGCTGGGCTAAAATGAAGCTCCTGGACAGGGCAGAGGGGACAGAAAGGGTCAATACCCTGGATAAGGTTTTCCACAGGGCTTTATCACAACTTAGTTGTTTCCACCTAAGCCTCCTCTAGAATTATGCAGCTGCATCATATTAAGACTGACTCTGAACGGAACCAGTTAAACACACAGGCTTAATATAAGGAGAGAATTTGCAGAGGAAGATTATAGATATTTTCAGGCTGGCCAGAACAATCAGAATCTGTGTTCACTCAGGTCCGTGGCACTCTGTGTTTCACCTCTGACCTCTGAAAACCAGCATTAACACCAGGCTCAATTCACAAGACTGTGAATCTTGCCAATATCATTAAAATCAGTCTTTAAGGTAACATTCAGCTCTAGCTTAACACAGCTACAAAGGTTTGAGACAGCTGATCCACAGAATACCTGAGACACCTGCAGGAACTGGCAGATGTGACAGAGGGCTTGCAGGAAACCTGCAGCAGGAGGTCAGTAAGATGTTTAAAATTATGCTGGAGACCTAATGTTGGCAGTTGGATCAAACAGTTCCCAGGATCGTCAGGACTGTTTTACCTTTGTTTAATTAGATGATAATTTTGGCTGTGGATTGGCAGGCATAAGGCTCCCTGTGAAGTGGAAAGGCAGATCTTTGGAAAATGTGCTGCGTTGAGAAAGCTGCTAGTGATAATTGTAGATGGTAATACCTCTGACACTTATATGACCCATTAGCTTGTCTGGCAGACTAAAACCCTAGTGTCAAATTGTGCATGTGCTATTAAGAAAGCATTTTTTTCCATGGTCCCCTGGCCTCAATCTCCCATAGTGAAGGGGAGTAATATATAGCTATATTACAACTGGGGCTGTGCACAGGGGTTGTGAGTTTTGAGATAAAGGACTGCCTGTGCATCAATGGTGTTGTTCCCCTTAATTATTACTACAGCCCTGCTGATTTTGATACCTAGACCTCAGTGATAAAACCTAGTATCTTTTTTGATAACTGAGGCTGGCAGGTGATCAGAAGAAACAAATAGTAATGAATAGCTATGAGGGAGTTCATCTGGCTGAGCACGGAACAAGTTTCCAGTGAATTCTAAAATGATGAATGTGTAGTTGTTTAGTCTGAAGGACAGTCTGAGATGCCAATTTGCAGAGGAAAAATCGTCCTATTCCTCAACACTGGAACAGATCTGGATCAAACAGCTTTGTAAACATCCCCTTCCACCTTCTTTTATTTACCTGCACATATTTATATGTAAGCAATGAGCAAGGAAGTATAAACATCTTCATGGACGAAATTTAAACACAGTTCTCATGTCTTTTAACTTGCACATTAGTGTTAGACAGCTGTATGTCTCATTAAGTCTCTTTGAAACTCCAGCATCAATGCATTAGGGAACAGCTCTTCCTCCTCATTATTTACTTATAAGTTGTAGTCGATGCCTCTACTGGTAGGGATTTGTGTGTTTAAGACATCTTGTAAACACTAATGCAAATAATGTTTTTGCTTTCAATGGAACCACTGTACAAACTGACATTAAAGGGATATTTGAATCAGTAAGGAAAAAATGTTTGATCTTAGTGGACCAGCTAATGTATCTGACTATAGGGATAAGAAAAAGAAATTTTAATATACTTTTTTTTAAAATAACAATTTGTTGTTTCCTTATCCCTCTCCTGTCCTGTCCTTGGTTTCCCAATCACACATGCATTCAATATCACAGTCCATAAAACAAGATGGATTTTAGGGAAAAGACAGCATATAGAGCAGACAAGGGTCAAATTAATATCTCAGAAATCACAATGTTTTCAAATGTCAAAAATCTAAAGTGCTTAAATATGTCAAACAAACAGTACAAGGTAGAAGAAATTTTACACAACCATCAACTATCCTCTGACATTTGCTAATGTTGGAGGTTGTCAAATCCAATATAGTATACAGAGTAATATTTATTTTATTTATTTATTTATTTATTTATTTATTTATTTATGGCATGTACTGCTTTGAAAAGAAAGATGTAGTAAGGGGATCATTTGTTTCAGCAGCTCAAATCACTTCTGTTTAACTCTACCCTCTCCATGTGATCTATTTACTGGCATCTCAGTCTCATTTCAGTACGTGCATGGGGATATCCATGCCTATCTGTTGCAGTAATGAGTGACATAGGGACCTGAGGCAGGTGCAAAGGAGAGTTCTTGCCAAAAACCTGGCCTTTTTAAGCAGTTATCTGTTTATCAGTTTACATATTTTTAAGGGACAACAAGCCCAAGCCAACCAACCACCCTGCACCAGGACATGGACATGCAGCAGTCATGCAGCACATCTCTCACATCTCTCACATCTCTCACATCTCTCACATCTCTCACATCTCTCACATCTCTCACATCTCATCTCTCTACCCCGTTCCAGCTGAGTCACTCTCCCTCAGTTCCCTTCTTAGCCTAAGTAAGGGACTGGAGCCATGTTATAAAGCCTTCCCTTGATAAAGTCTTGCCTATCAGTAACACGTATCCATGTACATCCCAATGCAGGCAGTGGGAACCTGTTTGAAAGATTCATTCAAGTTAAAAAACAACTTATTTGTCTGCAAAGTTATTTGGTTAGAAGTGTTTTATATCCTAATCATCATGTGTATCAGTGTAAAGAAGGGAGAGAGAGAAATAAGTGATAAAGAGTAGATTAGTGATTTGTCATCATGGTAGTCAAAAAATTCTTCTTGAATGACTCTTTAGTAGAAAAGTAGTTAGAAATATCATTACAGTTGCTTAAGTTATTCTTCATTTATTTAGGGATACTGGCTTTTAACAGATTACATTGGTAGTAAGTTCAGTGCATCTCTATCCTGAAGCTGATGAATGCAGAAAGAAACAAAATTTCTGCTTCAGTGTTTTTAAACACAACAGGGCTAGTGAGTAAGATGGTGCTTAAATACATATGATCTCATATTCTCTGATCAGGCAGTGGAGGTGGTTTAGGAAGTTACTACCTCCTAGCTGCTTCTTATTGCCTCCCTGCTATGCATTGGTACAGGAGTAGCAGAGCTGGCACATTATGACACGGACTTACAGTGTAGCTACTTCATTTCATGGAATAGTTCCTATATTCTAAGTAGAAATGTCCTGACCATCTTTGAAACACTGGTTACTAAATTCCATCCCTCAATCTGACCACCTAATTCCTGCTTCACAGCTGGAGAAAAAAAATATTACTGTCTATCTATTGGGCAACCAGAGCTTTTAAATTATTTAATGTTATATAATGTTCTTTCTGGATAAGTTCGAAGTAGCAGCTCTTGTTCAAAAAAATCTCTCTGCCTCTCTCCCTCTTACATGAAGGTTCCTGCAGTGCTATGTGCTCTTGAAATACAAAAAAGCAACACTTATCTGGGAGAGAAGAATCCCTCTGGTCTCTGCAATCTTGGAGGTGTACGTGCTCTTTGTTAGACCAGGGGAAGGTGATACAAAAGACACTGTCTCACAAATTATCTGGTTGGGAAAGAGAGAGACAGAGAGGAATACAGGAGGCAGGGAAGTGTCCCTTGCACAAACTCTCAGAGGAAGCCTGTGCTGCAGCCCAAGCTCCTTCAGGCTCATCACCTGAGAACACAAGCCAGGGTGCTTCAAACTGCCTGCAGCCCACAACTCTGTCACCTTTCCACATCAAGATGAGGACAACAATGGGATAATACAGGTGCCAGCTCTGGGGAAGAAATTGCTGAGAAGGGATCTGGCTGCTTCTTTTTTTGGCTTACCCAGATCTCTTAATCTTCCCTGGCATTCTCAGTCACCAGAGATGTGATGGTGGCCAGCAGGATATAATTCTTGATGATTTTCTCTGAATAACCTTTCCATGGGTCAGCCCTAGCAGAGATAAGACTGTCTCTCCTGAGAGAGACAACCATTGATATATTTGGATACTTAGCAAACGTGCTGTCTGAAGCACCTGTCACTGATAGCAGTGGAACAATACTGGTGTAGAGCTGCTCAAATTATCTCAGGTTCAGAATGATTTTTCAGTGCCATCCACTTTGCTGCTTTTCTCTCAAGAGGCTTTTCAAATGTCATATCACCCCTGCTTTTTATCACAATAGTTTCTACGTTGAAACAAGCTATAAAATCAGCAAGCTCTACTGGGGAATGCAGGCTGTGTGGATTTCACTGCAGGGCAATGCAGAATATTTTCAAGGGGAAAAAAAGAAAAAGCTTTCATCTTTGCTGACTCTAAATGAAGACAATCTGTGGTATAAAATTCTATTTTCAATGCTTACTTGTACAGGGTTTTGTATTATATCAGATGTCTCAGATTGACTAGATCAGAGCATCCTAATAAATAAAATCTGAAGGCTAGATGGAATAAAGATATAAAAATCACAGAAGATAGGGCCTGAATATCTTAGGTGGTTCTTGTAACCTGGAAAACAACACAACAGTCGGTCTGGGTCTTTGTGTCAGGAGATTTGGGGCCTCAAAACTACCCAAAGAAGCAATCCCTGAGGACAGAACCACATGGAGCAAGACAAAGGGAAACACTGATGACAGAGGTGATTTTAAATTGATATTCCTCTCCCAAAGGAGTAAAACTCCAATATCCATTCCCAAACTGAAATCTCAAACTGAAGCGAAGCTGGCACAGAATTCTCTTCCTTAGGGCCAAAGTCTCCTTCTGCTTTTCCAGAATTAAAACAGACTTCATATTTCTGCAAAATAGCTTCATGGTTTGAAGAATCTTTTTGGATGTGTGAGAGGATCCAATTCAGTGTAATTTTTAGATGGGAAGAGTCTTAAATCCTGAATTCACATATTCTCAGAGAATCCCTTCACCATTTATCTGTTTGTACCTGTCACTGATGTTGAACTGACAGCACTTGAGTGTGCCACAATATTTGAAGCAACAAGAATTAACATGGAGAATAAGATGGTGAGCCCTTGTACTGGAGCTGTCTGGTACTGAGGCACTAATTAATAAGTAAATCAAACAGAAAAAGGAAATCATGTCCAAGTGAAGCCTGTGCACATCAACATACTGCCCTGTGAAAGTGTCCTCTAACTCACTTATTTCTGCCTTTTGGGACTATCCTGAGCTACCTCACTTGTACATTCATGAAGAATGTGCATACATGAAGAGCCTCCTCAGGAAGACAGGACCACTCTTTTCAAGCGGAGCAAAAACAATTCAGTGATCTGATCTTTTGCTTTTGGGGATAACCAGGCCAGCTTCTGTAAGGCCACTGCACCTGTGGAAAGTTAGAAGCCGAATTCCTGTAGCGTCCTCTGCTGAACATCTTTTAGAACCATAGGGAATTAACATAATTATTTTTGCCTGTGGACTGCAGGATAGTTTTGTACACCAGACCAGTGGGCAATTCACAATGTGAGTGCTGCCTGGAAAAAAAAAGAAACAAAGAATTACCCTTCAAGTCCCTTGTTTGCATCACTGATCTTTGTATGTGACTCTGTGGCATTTTTTATTCAATGCCCAAGTTCTGATCACTGTTAGTGGGGACAGGGTTTCCTCAATGGGAATTATGCCATTGATTTACATGAAAGTTTACTTATTTATGCTGAGTTTTATATATATATATATATATATTTATTTTTACTCCACTAATACCTTTAAATCTTTCTCTTCAAAGCTGGAATATAATCTAAAGGGAAAAACAAAACCTTTTGCCATGATAATTTCTTTTAAGAAAAGTTGTGTTCCTCAACCTATTCAAATGATCAGAGGATAAGAGGTTGTCTGGCAGAATAGAAAATCACATAAATTGTTATGCCCAGGCAGGGACTCTTCTATTTACTACAGGATGAAAAAGCAAAATCCAAGGCCTCAGCAAGATCTAGGGAAAAGAAACTTTTCTTTGTTTGAATATAAAAATCCTAAGTTGTCTTTTTTTTTTATTTTTATTGTCACAAGAATAGCATAGGAAGGTTTGATAGAATATGCTTGAATCCATCTGGGGTATAAAACCTACCCATGAAAAGGTAGATCTGTCAGAATTAGTAAGTATGAACCCCACCTTGCTGAAACCTTTGTATGATGTATAAATAGGTACAACATTGACATTTCTAGAGGGGTTTCAGTTCTCCCAAGTAAGGCAAATGTAACTTCCTTTCTACATTTGTTTACAGTCATGAAGACACCCCAGTGAAGTGTTTTAATACTGAATATTGAAATTCTGCAATTCCTCACAGCTAACAAGGCAGACTGCAAGGAAAAATGTGAATCAGCGGGTGGTAAAACAATCCCTTTCCTGTTCATTTAAAAAATATATTTCCCCCTAATGTAGTTCCATCAGCTTCTAGCATGAATAAATAATCATGTGCCAAAGTACAGTCTACTTCTTGTTCCTGTTCTTTTTGTTCCTAATTGGTCATTAATACAGAAACATTTTCTGTATGGAACAGTTTTTTGGTATTTTAATTGTAAGAGCAGAAGAGATGTTAAAAGTTATCAGGTGCTGCTGATTTACCACCAAGGGCTCTGAAAGTCTTGAAAGTCCAGATCAAAGCCCTGGTCTTTGGGGCAGCTAAAGTGATGTGTGACATCATCTCCTTCTAAGGTCAAAGAAATTGAAGGGACTCAATATTTCACAAGGTTTGGTCTTACACTAAAAATACTTTAACAAAAAAAAAAAAAAAAGAAAAAAATCCTCTCATGTGTAACTTGTCTTCTGTTTGTACCTGAGTTATGAGAAACAAGACTCCTGAGCACGTTTCAAAAAGAGATGTATTGTTATTTTCATTCAGAGGAACATAAACGTGGAGTGGCTGAATACACTAAATAGTAATGACAGCAACATTTTGTCTCAAACACTACGAATAGCAAACATTTTAATGAATGTTTCTGTATATTCCATTTACTTTTCATCTCTGGAATAATCAGCTCTATGACTGTGGGAGTACATTTCAGCTCTTTTTGCCTTGGAGAATCATCACAGCAGAGTGGATTATGAAATTATTATGGGCAGCAGGGAAAGCTGGGACCTATTTTTTCTTTGATATGGGACTACAACACCATTATTGCAACATATCCATGGAAAACTCAAAATAGCTGTTTAATATTTGAGCCAATACTGGTCCACAAAGATGGAGTTCAAAAAATTTTAAAAACCCAGCATTTCATGCTTCATTAAAATAGCGCTGGACAGACACTTGTCCCACCAAAATTCAAACAAAAGAAATCAGTATCAGATTACAACAATTTTTCCAGAAGAAATTATAGTTTTACATTGAAGCACAAAACTCTGTCAGAAAGACACTTTTTTCTTAAAATTTTCTTCACAGAGAAATAAATAACAACAAAAAAAACCCCTCTTTAGCTAAGTGTGGCTAAGTGTTGGTGAGGCATTTCTTCTCTCTTTTTTATCACAGTAGACATGACTCAGGGTGTTCTGTGCCAGGAGATGCATCCCCTGGATTTTGTTTTGGCAGTTTCTCTCAGAAACCTGTGATTTCTTTAAACACTTTTAGTACTTTAATCTGCGGGGGGTGGTTATCTCTATTTTTTTTTTTTTCATTGAATACCAAACAAAACTTTGCTTCAGAAGAGGATTCCACAATAATGTGGGTTACAAAAGGTTAGAGAGTCCAACTTGCTGGTCACATCATCATGTGGTGTCTTGCTGCCTCCTGTCCCATCACTGCCCTTCTGAGATTTCCATTCTGTTTTCATTGCACTGTGCCACTGAGTAGATCAAGGCAAAACACAAGATCTTCACTCAGATTTCTCTTTCCAAGGAGAAAGCAACAATTCCCACTCTTTTCAGGCTCCCTTCATGCCACTTATGTTTCTTTTCCAGTCTGCAGTTCATCCGCAGTGCAAGTGCATTACTCTGAATCTGAAACTTGACATGGAGTAAAATAATTTTGGGGTTTTGTTGTTCATTGTGCTATTAGGTTTTATTTTTTGTTTTGATTTTTTGCTTGTTTGCGTTTTTATTGTTTTTTGTTTGTTTTTGTTTGTTTTGGTGTTGTTTCAGTTTTGTTTCTTTTTTTTTTTTTCTTTTCCCAATGATAGCTCCACAAATGAGATATGAATTTCATTAGACCTCTTGGAATGGACATTTTCTTTTGAAAGCATCAACTATTCCACCCCACCCCTCCCAAAAAAACTAAGTTAATTGAAAAAGTAAAATGTTTGCATTAACTATTATGTGATATATTATTATCATTGAAAACTCTCCTGGTGAAAGAAAAAACATTAATATTGAAACCATTTGTTATTTAATTATTAGCTGTGCTTTCAAACAAATTTTTAAAAATACAGTAATATAATTAAGGTCAAGATCTTTTGGTTTTTTTGGACTATTGTCTGTCATATTTCTCAGCAAACAAACTGCAAGGAAATTTTGACAAAGATCCCCAAGAAAATATTCAGTAGTTAAGTATGCATTTCTGAGAGAAAAGTGTAATGGTAATACCCATGGTTTAGAGTTGATTTCTAATTATTAAATCAACATAACAGTTCCCAAAGTCACATTTGGAGATGTGACTATAAGTAGGAGTTGAAAAGTTAAATCCTTTCCTATTTTTTTTTTAATATTTATATTTTCACCTAAAATATCTGCTTTCTGATGCTTACAAACAGTTTAAACTCTGCTTAACTGGAATTTCTTATAATAAGTTTCAAGCAATGCATTACCTAGTTTTATCTTTTTAGTCTTAAAATTCACAGCTGCTACAAGCCAAGTCCTGCCCTCACTTTCAATAGCTTTGGTTGCTGTAACTGTATGTTGGGAACTAGGAAAATTATTTGATTTCCTATGAACTCAGTTCCCAGAGCTACACTGGGGATGAGAACACCTTGTAATCCTTTTCTGCCACACACCTACTCTGTTTTCCTCACAGTTTCAGGAAGAACTGAGCTACAAATTGCTGAAGGACAAGAAGTTTTACCACGAACTGAGTAATTTCATTGTTTCTGTGATACCACCTATGGTCTCTAAGCTCTTGTTCCAGGCCATTGTCAGCAATGGGTTATGGTATTAAATGGGTGATACAATACAGCTACTCTCATTTTCTTATAATCCCAAATCACAGCCAGCAGCAACACATCTTGGATTAGACTATTATTTTAAATGATTTTGAGGAAAGAAGTGTAAAGAAAAATTAATAAGACTACTCCATTTGTGCTTCTAACAACAAGCATTATGTAACTACATAAAATTATCATTCATTATCAGTTTATTGGCAGAGATACATAAAGAGCATACTTATCCCAGACTTACTTTGCATTTACTGAGAGCAAAATTATATCTCTATTTCACTAATTTGGCTTGTAGGCATCTTTAACTTTTCATACTGCTTAAAAGATTTAAAAAAAAATGTTAGCTGTGTATTTATTAATTAGTTGTTTATTTAAATTAGAGCCAGTTTTCATCTTTCAATTCCTTGTACATGGAGAATTCTGCTGTATCAAAAACTACTTTAGGTCATATTTAGTACTTGGAACAATAAGTCAAGTGAAAGAATATTATCTTAAGAGAGACAAGTGACTTTTCTAAATGCTTTTGCCATTCAGGATGTACAAGAGGAGGCACAGGGCCTCAGTGATAATGACAGGTCTGCAAAATCCATTGGTTATGAAGGAGACAGTGTCCCCACAGATAAGGGGTGAATGGCCAGTATTTTATTGGCCCTTCTTCAACTTCAATTATGTCTTTTGAAAGTTCTGTTTAGAAAGCAATGTTCAAAATGCTGGATTTAGGGAGCTAAGTGTTAATCAGGTATTTAAGTATATTATGAACAGATATCTGTAAACCAAACAGCTTTAGTTCTCTGGAAACAATTCAGCTATTGGTAGTCTTTTACAATAGAAATTAATTCCTCTAATAAAATAAGTACCCAGAAAAGGATGCTGTTATGAGGTATGTGCTGAGATTAGCTTGAAACTCCCTAGCTAAAAGTCACCATTATTTACCAGTATGAATTTTAAGGACAAGCTTTTCAAAGCCATTTAGGGCTGAGTATGCCCAATTCTCATTAATTTTATACATGATTTGATATCCAAATCCCTTTGAAAGAAGAATAGCTCATTTTCTGAACTTCCAACAGGCTTCTATGTCTGGATATTTCCTCTTGGGATCACAATTTTTATGTGCCCTATACACTTGAAAAATGATTTTTCCCATTAAATTTGGAAGCAAAAAAGTCAGGACATGACACTCATGTAATATGTATATGAAGATAAAATGGAAACTTTGATCTAACAAGTCATGTGATATGAACAAAGAAAGTGAGCAAGGAAATGACAGGAGAGAATTTTCCTTTCTGCAATGTATTTTACTTCAGGGAAAAGGATCCTCTATTATGAGGGAAAATGACCCTTGGCCATGAATGCAAAAGCCACAAAATTTGTAGAAAAGCCAAACTTTACTAGTTTGCAAGAAATCTGTAAGAATTTGTAAATTTAGTGAGGAATTGCAAGACAAAATATTACAAAGGTGTTCTTAAGTTTTTCTGCCTCAGGAGGAGTTTTTCTCACTTGCCTCTATGAGGAGATATCCTGCTATGACAGAAAAGCAGGATTTTTAATGCCAAGAAAAACTTCTGGCAGATCTGTTATGTTTGATTAATGTTAATACCAATAAAAGTATGCTAGAGAGCAGACTGAGCATTAGATATTAAAAATAGTGATTTCATAGTAGTAGTAATTTTCTTTCTGGAGATTATCTGTTTGTAATTTCTGTGGTTTTGGAATAAAGAAATGCTCATTCTGGTGGAGCAGGTGTTAAATGGGAAATGAGTGAATAATATATTACCAGGAGTAGAGGTTCAGTAATCGACTGTTATATGCTTGAAAATAGGACTTTTGGGTTATAAAATGGTAACATTAAAAGCTTTTTCTCAGTTATCTGGAATGTTGTTTGGTTTTTTTCCCCCCAAAATCTGATATAGTTTTTTTTGGTTTTTTTTTTCATAATTGATGTTTCCAGTAAATCCTTTTCTGGTGTCATGCTAACAGCTCTCAGTGCCCTGGCTGTAGCCTAAGCCCTACACACCAGTTGTCACTTGTCCAGCAGAGAACTGGCCATAGCAGAGGACCTAATGAAGGAATAGCTGCCTTGTTCAATTAAGTATCAACCAACGTGTCTTTCTCCCTCACCAATCTTATTTCCCTGCAGGTATCCATTCTCTAAGACCACTTGCATGAGATTTCCAGTTTGACACCAACTAAACCCTCCAGTGACACATCTCTGTTTTTCCCATCATTTTAAGCTCTGCATCCACACCAGATATTGTGTAGAGATATTCAAACATGCTGCAAAAAACCCCTACAGATTAATCACTGTTTTTTCTCTAGTTTGCGCCATCTGAAAACTGGTTTTTGGAACATGCAGGCATGAAAATAAACAACAGGGAAAAATAAAAGAAATGTTGGGTTCCTTGGTTTTTTGTTGTTTCTTTTAGTTTAAGTTACTATTTGCTTGTTTGTTCTTGGTTTAGTTTTGTTTTTTCTAGCTTTCCTTTTTTTTTTTTCCCTCCTCTTTTTATCTTGCCTGTAATTTGTAAACACTTTGGGGCAAATGTGTATGTGCTCTGAATTCACAGGCAGGTGCACATCTCTGCTGAGTGTTTATCTTCTGCATGATGCTCTGCTCAGGGCAGGGTATAAAGTGCAACTCTAACCCACAGTGTGCAGCACATCAGTTCACACACATTTCTAATTAACACCTAATTTTGGATTAATTTCTAATTCCTTCCACTGGGCTTTTATAATGAGATCATGAGCTACACTGGCAGAAGGTTTACATTTAAAATGCATCTATATGGTAGAATCAACTAGGTAGCTGGCTGACAATGGGATTAAAAATACCTGAATCAAAGATTCAAAAAAGACCCCCAAATTCTTATCTGTAGTCTTATTTTTTTACTTTCATCAGCTACAATCAGGGAAAGAATTGAAATAGTTTCTGCTCCAGCAGTTCTTTCTTTGCCTCTCTTTTTGTGCATTAAGAAGATGGGTTTTAGTAAGGAACTGACCACAGCCCCATCCCAAAACTTGCATCCCTTGGGGGAGAGTGCTTGGGAGCAAAGGGGCAAAGGTGGTAATGGGAAAAGAGGAGGAGATAGTTGAATTTTTACTTTGTTTCTTACTAGTAAAATCTATTTGGATTGGTGATAAAAGCAATTAATTTCTCTAGGTCTAGTCTGTTTTACCATGATGATCACTGGTGTGTGATCTCCCTGTACCTCAACCCATGAGCTTCCTCATCCTGTTTTCTCCCTGTGTACTGTAAGGAGAGGGAGTGAGGTTGCAGCTGAGTGGGGTTTCTGACTGCCAGCCAAGGTCTCACGAGCAGACAAGGGGAACAGAGAGTCCTTCATCCAGAAAAAAACATCAGAAAGAAATTTAATAAGACAATAAAACTTCCAGACACAGTCAGACTAACTCACTGACAAGGAACTTGTTAACATGTGACACTTGTATTCCCTTGTCCCTCAGTTTTACCATATTCCTTGGACCATGCTGGCCTATGCATTTTGATACCTTTTTTTCTCCTGCTAAATCCACATAATAAGTCATGCACAGTCCCTGGAAGCTTTTCCTCTGTATCCCATAACATGTCCTGTGCCTCTGGACAGTGACCCCATAGTGTGGGTGCCACTCCTGGCTCACGGGACTGAAGCATTCCTGGGACAGCACTGGCAGGGGCCAGGGCAGGGACTTGTGTCTCTGACTGGAGCTTTGAAGGTTTTCTGCCTTCTTTGTGCCTCTGAGCTCCTCTGTGTGTACCTGGGCAAACTTTATATCACATAACCTGCCAGTGTCAACCAGCTGGACTTCTCACCCCAGACCTCTGAGGAACTTATACTTGAGACACCCCTCTGCCTTGCCCACAGACCTCAATCTCACTGTCATTTTCTGGGTATTCCTAGGATTTTAGATGCTGTGAAAGGCACAGGAATGGTAGCCAACTATATAAGTATCCAAGAAAACTCTGTCTGTGTTGAGGAAGAGGCGAGAAGAAAGTGGCAGAAGAGAGAATTTCTCTCTTCTGAAGCATAAAGAAATTTGCAGCCAAACATCTCAGGAGAATGACAAAACACACTGAGTATAGGATCTCATGGTGACTGGAAGCTGGGGAATCCCATTCCCTCCTATTAGAGCTTTTCTACTTTAAAAAAGTCTTAGATGGCAAATGAAATAAAAACTGGGAGAAGCAATCTACAGAACTGAACATATATCTTCCACAACAGAACTAGAAGGTAGAAGCCAGCATCTTCTGCATTATTCTGGAAAACAATACTATGATTTTTGAAAAAGATGCATAAGATACTTGACCCCAGTTTAGGATTGCAAACAAAAGACTGAAAGAATTGAACTGCAGAGGCAGAATATATGAGAAAATGTATATTTTTCTTTGCAATTCCTATAGTGATAGATGACTGGCTTGAACATATTTTTTCCCCTTAGGAAATAAAGAGGATGCCCAAAGATAAAAGGTTTTGTCTCTATGTATTTTGTTAAGGATTATACAAACAACAGAGATATTTCTAAACTTCTAAGTATGTGCAATCCTTTGTGTGGATATTCCCTATTTTCCAACCACTATTGAATTCCATGCTGCAGATCAAGAAAGTGGGTGTAATTTCCACAGCTTTTGTATATTCTTTGACTCTAATGGCAATCGTATCTTCCTGGTAGATCCAATGACACAGGGTCACAAAGGGCTGAAAGGAAATGCCACACAGCAAGGCAGAACCATCACTGAGACCAGAGCTGAGGTTTTTGGTGTCATTGGTGAAGGTCTAGTTGCATGTTCATTATACTCTCAAGATAGATTTAAACTGCACCTCTGATCCTGTTTCAACTACTGTCTGCCTTTGTTTTTTGGTTGGGTTTTATTTTTCCTGAATGTCTCAAATTCTTTGTTTTCCTTCTGTCAAGCAATTACTTGTGCACTTTTAACAAGTACATATTGCAGGGCTGGATTACAGTGGAGATAGAGGAACTGCATGATGCAGCTTGTTTTGTGGAGAGGAAAATTTATTGTGGAAATAAAACTGCCTTACAGCTTTAACAGAAAGACATTTAGAAGAAGAGCTGAAGTGATTAATTATTTCACAGTAGACAGTTAAATATTTATTAAACCCCACAAATGCATGCTGTAGTGGACCAACTAATATGAACATGAGCTTATCATTATTTCAATAACTGCATGATCAAATTGAGCTAGTCAACTTGCAAGTGCTAAGGGTGCAAAATCCCAGGAGAGTGTGTAGCTTTATATAGGATATTCATACATAGGTAAATCTAAAAATTTAAACAGTCTTTGCAGAAAGGACCACTTCTCCCTGCAGTCAGAACATCTGAGCTCCTCCAGGTTCTCACAGAAACCACCCCTGTAGCTCCCCTGCTACCAAAACCTTTGCCATGAAAACCAGTTGCAGTATTAACAAATGCTATAGCTACAGCTCCATATGTTGTACAAGGAATGGGTACAGTCTTCCCTCAGAGCCCAATCAGTTGACATAGATATCCCAGCCTGGACTTTTTATCCTCAGTTTATTCTTGGACTTGAGAACTGCTGTTCCTTTTTGTGACCTGAAGATGGTTTTGTAAAACCCCTGTGCTCTTCAATGTCTGCTTGCCCTTACTGTGTCATTGATGTCATTAAAAATAGCACCGCTCCCTACAAACCTTGCCTCTGTTTTATCTCATGTGCAACTAAGGCAGCTACTCTAAATTATAAAATTAATGAATGAAAGAGGGATAAAAAGCATGATCAAGTGGTAATAAAGCTTCTTTTGCCTTCTAAGGATTTGTCATGGCTGCAAGGAAACCTTGAAGGAATGATGCCTTGCAGGAATATACAAATCTCAACATAAATATTCTTTCTAGCTCAGGTGTGACAGGGTCACTTTACAACAGAAGGGATATCAAAGAAAATGAGATCTAAGAAGAAACACAGGCATCTTGTGTAACTTGGGTTGCCCAAAAGTATCTAAGGTTGCCACACATGAATGGCAAAATGACACAGAACTTATGGGAGGTTAATATCTGTCTGAACAGTCATTTGCAGGCTCTGGTGAGATCTGAGACAGCCCGAAGTTTCAATTTTCAGCAAACTGAAATACTGTCTTATGAATGAATGGTGTTGCTCCATTCCATAGATGTTGCTGCTTACTCTGGAGGTTGCCTGTTTTGGAGGCAATTTTCATTTTTAATTATGGGAATCAAGTGAAGGAGATATAAGGAGGTGTGTGAGAGTGGGAAAGAGGTAGGGATGACTGTGGGAAGAGGGAAGAAAGATCTGTAATCCTTCAGCACCTGGAAGAACAAAAAATAGAAGAACTTTACTTGCAAAGGGAAATTGCTTATGTAGAGCTCAAATGGGGGAAGTAGAAAATCTGTTTTTGCTGTTGATTGTTGGAATTGTTGAGTGATTTATTTGGAATCTGAAACTCATAACCTTTTCCAACTACTGAAAACTATGTGCTTTGGTAAGCAAGAATAACTGTGCAGTTATTGTTAGTAGGGTAGCTAAAGTAGTCTTTCCATTAAAAAAAAATGAAGGAAAAAAAGTAACAGTGTCGGTTTTAAAAGATAAAGCCATCTTCATTTTGATTCAAACAATTTTTTCAGAAAAAAAAATAAAGAGCTTTAAAATGTATTCCATGTATTCAGAGTGTTTCTATACTCCAAGTGTCTTTCCTTTGGGTACTGTACGATGGTTTATTATCCATTATCTGTAACACAAAGATAATGAAAGTAGTTCTATTGTACTCTATGTGAAACCCATAGGAATACCAGGATTTGACAGTCATGATATATCTCAGTTAGTTTCTAACGTGTAAAGCCATCACCAATCATAGAGAAGACAGTCTGTTGGTTCAATAAGTCTACAAAGTAAGATGATAGAGTTCTTCATTTATCTTCATTGAAACAGCTTTGACTGCTGTGTGGTTGATAAAATAAATCTAGTCCTATTCAGAATGTCCCCTTTCTGCCCATTGAAAGCGAGCAGTTTCTATTCTCCTGTATCAATTCTTATGCAGCCCTCATCACCCACAAGGTGGGAGTATCTTCTGTTAACACCTTGAGTAAAGTGACTCACATGCATCAGCTGTAGATCATTTTCTTACTCATCCTCTACCAGGGGAGAGAATTGTGAAAGCAATGAAGCATTTTGATTGGAGGACTTTAAAAAATATATATTTATGAAAGAGATGGTAGGTCAAACAGATGCAATAGGAGGTGGACAGGTTCATTATTGCCCTGACAGACTGTGGATGCCCCATCCCTGAAAGTGTTCAGGGCCAGGCTGGATGGGGCCATGAGCTACCTCACCTAGTGAGTGGCACCCCTGCCCATGACAGAGGGGTTGGAACTAGGTGATTTTTAAGAGGCCTTCCAATCCAAATAATTTTATCCTTTTATTATGTTTCTTTACTTTTAGGGGAGTTGGCTGTTATTATTTATGAATAATCTGATGAAACTCCATGAACTTTAGAGTTTTATAGAAAATTTTGTGCTGACGTCAGACCAGAGATGTTTTCCACAAAAGCCTGTTCCTGTCCAAAGACTGTAGAAACACTTGAAGAACATACACATATATATAGGATGCAAGTGTTAGTGGTAGACAACATAAATATAACCTCTGTCCCTTGAGCACCATAAATAAGGCTCAAGATTCTGAATTTTATTTGGTGTGAATAGCAAGTAGTGATAAAACCAGACAATCATGTTTATTGTGTCTCCTGGACACATCAGATCCAATGCAGACAGGATCTGCAATTATTGATTTAATTCTAAACTTTATGTCGTGGTTTTAACTCAGACGAGAAGTGGAAAAAACATGAATATCACAGTCATTGCTATAGCAGTGTTGAATCTCTTTGGACAGCTGGTGACAGATACATACTACTACAGAAGATACTACTCAGAAGTGTGGGTCAGTAAGAGTATAAATCATCCAGGAATACATAAAGGGGAATAAACTATAGACTTTGTTGCCCAAAGATATGAACTCTTCAGACAAGAGCCGTTTCTTAGTTGAAGCCTCTTAATGTGCTTTTCTTTCCACATCTACATCATCACTGACCTTTTTGACTTTCTTTAATTTCAACATTTTTCCAACTCAGACCTGGGCCCACTTTCCAAGTTTTGTGCCATGTGTACTAAAGTGGTGTAGACCACATACAGTGAGAGGCTGCTGATATGAGTCTGTATCATTTTATGTCTGCATTTAAATGCCATGCAGCACCAGGGAAATGGTTGACCTTTGGAACCCTTTTCCAACACATTCTTTGAATGTACTTCAGTATGAAAACATTGCCTTGGAAATTTGACAGATGTGTCAAATGACTCAGGGAGGTCAAAGATAAGAATGTCTCCCTGTTAATCACCCCTGATGGTAGCAAACCATCTATCATGTCGCCAAGACCTTTCATGTGCTGGTATGAAACTAGATTATATCAAGTTCAGGATATTAAATGCAATTTTGCAAGCTTGAGATTGCCTTGTACTTGCATTTATGTGAAATTTTAGTGAAAAAAGAAAAAGGATTTTTCCAGAGAAAATTAGTCTTTCCTGATGAGTTTTTCTGGAACACAATTATAAGTGTCTTAGTTATTTGTTTTCAGGGAGGTTAAGAATGGCAATTTATAATAAGGATATAATATTTTAAAACACACACACACACACAAAAACAAGAAACAAAACTAAAAACAAACAAACCAAAAACAAATAGAAAAACAGTGGTGAATTGTTTGAGAGATAAAAAGTTCTATTGGAATGAGGTTGCGACTTGTGAGTAACCAACTACTTAAAACAAAGGTATTTTAGTTGTCTGTTGTCCCACATTTAGTATAGTTGTGATTACTTTAATGTGTCAGTGTAGAAGACACATTAACTGTTCAGGTTTCAGTAAAAAGAATCAAAAATCCTTTTATTCCTGAAATGGTGTTTATAATTACAGTAAATACTCAAACTTCCATTTAGACTGGTATAGCACTTAAAGCACATAAACTGCTGTTATTATTTTGTATCAGAAATACGACATATGGTCGTAAAAGCTGACATGTTCATTTCAAAATTTGCAAGGGAACACTTGCTAGCTCTGTGAGGACCTCAGTGCTTCTATTTAGCTGAGTCATGTAAAGATACTGGGGATTGCAATATGGCAAAATAGATGAAATGCCTCCTTTTCTTTGTCTTTCACAAACCTTCAAAGAAATTTCAGTTACCAAGACCTCAAGTCATTCCAGATTGCTTTGTTCTTACCTTTGACTTCTCAAGTTATCAGAAATCAGAGACCTTGATGTTACTACTGTGATCATCTGCAAGATCAAGAGCTAAATGGTGCCATGGACAACACAAAGATGTCATGAATAATTTTATCAAAATAAAATAATCTCTAGCATGTAGCTATTACATAGCTGCATCATATTTTGAAAAGAAATAAGGTAGAAAACTTAAAAATATGTTGCATTTACAGCTGGTTAAATGGGTAAAGACAATTAAATTTCCCCTCTTTTTTTTTGCACCGCTGATGTCTATGGTGCAAGTTTGTCAGATTCCAATAGCTGAAGCTGGACAGAATTCAGGTGTGGTAGAAAAGGAGGGAGGACCAGCACACAGCTGCTAATGTCCCTGGTTAAACTGGTGTCATTTTCCTCTGGAATGAACACTGAAGAAAATGTCTTGTAGAAGAGAAAATGCATCACATGTAATTTTTAAAACTCTTTCATCAAAATAAAATTCCAGGCTGTGGTTGTATTGCCAGTGCTCCTTCTGCTGGAGTCTGATTGCTTAGTCACAGAAATAATATCCTAACAAAACAGAGTTGAGAAATAAAAAATATTCCAATCCAGCACAGCGCTTTCATCACAGAGCAATGAGTGCCACTTGCATACTTTTCAGTCAAGGATACACAGTGGCTTTATATTTTTCTTCAGTAAAACTGTAAGAAAGTAAGATCACTTTACTTTCCTCAATAAAATTTGGGGACTGTGACCAATCCTTCATGGTGCTTTGTAGCACTTAGTCCTGTGAGGTCTATATCATCCAGGCCCGAGTTCTTTAATTTATATTTATACTCATGAAATATGTAACTGCTAAGAAACACAAAACATTCTTAAGTTAGCATTTTACATTGCGTGTGAGCTGTAGTACAATTTGCTGCATTAAATGATTAAAATAACATTTATTTGAGTAAATAAAAAGTGCAAAATGTTTTCTCACAGCTGTTTACTGCATGTGTTCATCAATTTGTTGATTTTAAAACCAGAATGTTCTACAAAAGTTCCTGACTCAGAGAGCAGTGCATCCATTCAAGCCTTGAGCAGCTGGCATCTCTTGGAGCATGTTGTGGGAAAATGTCAAAGGCTTTGCTGAAGTCCAGGTAGACACAACCACAGCCTTTCCCTCATCTGCTGGGGGAATCACTTTGTCATAGAAGGAGATCAGGTCAGTCAATCAGGACCTGCCTTTCACAAATCCATGTGGCCAGATCTGATCCCCCTGCCCATCCTCTGTGTGCTGTGTGATGGCACCCAGGACGAGCTGCTCTCAGGATGACCTGGTTACTCACACAATGAGCTTGCAGACAACTTTCAGTAGCTTGCAGCACATTCTGTTCATTTGGGTATTTTGAAGCACTGTATTTAGCTATTTCCTGGGTTTCATATTCTCCTCTAGAAAGTACCAGAGGTGTCTTACATAGAACATCATTAGTCCTTTGATGAATTGCAATCATCCTGCTCATCAGTCTGGTACCAGCTGCTCATCAGTTAAACTGCTGAGTTTTGCTGATATAGACATCAGCATCTGCAATTCTTTCAAAATCAACAGTTGCCCTGGAAGTCAGTCCCAACGAAATTGGTTTTAAAGTTAGGCTTATGATGTAAGTTTGACTTGTTCTACAACTGACTGAAATGGCTACTCCAGGGAGCCATTTGATCTAAGATGAATGCTAATTTTAAAAGAGAACCACCCTTTAAACTCTGTGGACTGTAGAGGGAACCTCAGTGATTAGCTTAGATTTGACTTTTAGATGTCATAAGTTCAGCAATAAAAATCCCAGCCTGGATGCCTAGAGTTTATTAGTATTTAATTAACAGATCTTATTTGTATGCAGCTTTCTATTGTAAAACAAATGTAATCTAGTTAATGAAAACAAGCTGAGACTACAAAAGGGAATTCTATACCTGTATTGGTAGCTATAATGAATTCCATGGAAATTTACACTACTCTACCTGCAAGTAAGGCTTTACCCTCATTTCCAAATCCCAATGCAGAGTTATTGCTTGTATATATGAGGATTGGACCTTTCTTAGAAACGTCTCTAAACACTGTATTGTCAAGGTATTCACGGATTTTTAAGGACTGAGAATTTCCCTGTTAATCTAATTCAGCAGCTGAATAATGAGGAAAAATAATTTTCTTATTTTAATGCTTGCAGTAGCATACAATGGTTAGATACAATAATAAGTGAAGGGAGTGTATCTAAAAACAGCCAAAGCAAGCCAAGCCATCATCAACAAAAAGGAAGATATAAAACTGAAGGAATCTTCAATATACATTGATTTGAATAATTTTCAGCACTTAACAAAATTTCTATCTACCATAACCTTCTGGGTTTTCAGTTTTTTCTTTTTTTATTTTATTACAATACATGAAGTTTACAGCCCATTAAGATAAGCCATGTCACTGCACCACTTCGCTTTCTGTAAATCAGTTATCACAAGTTATTTTAGTTAGAAAACAACACTTTATAGAAATCAAGGGTTATTGAAGAATATGTAACAATATTTATGCAGAATAATCAAATCTGTGTAATATCCATCTTGTCCACATGGAGTATTAATCACACCTTTCAGCACAAAAGTAGGTCTAGATACAGGCTGGGGTCCCTGAGGGGAGTTTGAGGTGTTCTGAAATTCAACTTTTTGAGCACCTGAATCAAGTACTTCATTGTGAAGCAGGCGAGGGGGTTGTTGTCCACCCTGTCTCAGGTCAGTTTGTTGTCTTACACCCATGCATTGTCTCACCCACACTGAGATGATGCTAAGGAGCTCAGAAGAATGACAATCTGGGGAGATCTGGGCCACCCTAAGGGTTCATGAGGTAAGTGCACTGAGCACACACAAGATCTCCCCTAGTTAAAAAGAAAACATAAGGTTCAAATTCACAACTAAAATTGCATAGCCCTTGCCACGCTGGTACTTTTGAAGTTTGTATTTGAAGGCCAGAAGAATGGGACTGCAATGGCTTTTTCTTTACTGGTAGTCCATAGTATGTGTTATAGAATTTCCTGTTCAAGGTTAGAAGTAGAATTATTTTTTTTTTCAAAAGACTTGTTAAAATGAGTTTAAAATTTTGTTTGCAAACTGATTAGTTGGGAAGGTGACCCTATTTTTAATTCATTAATTAAAAAAAAAAGGTAAAAAAATGGACTGTCATTTCTCTCCCTCTAAATTAACTTTCTAGAAACTTTCTAAGGAATGGTTTTATGGAGGGTTTTTTTTACCTTTGGTGCCTTATGAGTAGTGCAAGGTTCTATGCAATCTGCTTTTAGGGTCAGTTGAATACTAGTAAAGAGAATTCATACTAATTCTTTGTAGCTGCGACTAGTTTTGTCATTAAAAATTTAAGGTTGATGTCAACTTTAAAATGTAGTAGAACCCTGTTAAAGGCCAGACTAAACAAACTATATTAGCTATCATGAACGCACTGAAAAGCCATCAAAATTAATGAACAGAATTAGCAATTAGATGAAATGCAGAATATCTCCCAAACAGTAAAAAACAATTATCTATAATTTTGTCTGAAAAACAGGAATAAAAACAGGTGTACAAACTTAATTAGGAATATGGAAATACCCAAGACCAAGCATACTCTTTCCATTACAACACTGAAGTCAGTGGCAGCACATTCAAATCTTGCTGCTTAGAAGATAGTTTGAGTTCTCAGACAAACTCTGTTTGTACTTCAAAAGAACACTAACTGTAACATATAAGGTAAAATCCACCCATAAAACAGGTAGATGTATGTGTGCAGGGTTGACCCTGACTGGATGCTAGGTGCCCATTAAGATCCCCTGCCCTTACCCTCCTCATTTGAACAGAAGAGAAAAAGTATAATTAAAGACTTGTGTTCAGATAAGGACAGGGCAAGATCACTCACCAAATACCTTTATGGGCAAAGTAGACTTTATTTGGGGAAATTAATTGACTGTATTAGAAATTGCCTCAGAGTGTACTGAAAAATAAAACTGAACCTTAAAAACACCTTCCCCCTAGCCCTCCCTTCTTCCCAGTTCAACCTCCCTCACTTCATCACACACATTGTGTTTACTGCTCCTTCTTCTACCTTCTCTTCCCCTGCTCCAACATGGGTTCCCGTGGGGTCACAGCCTCCTTTGGGCATCCCTGGTCTCTGGTGTGGGGTCCTGCAGGGGCTGCAGGGGGGTCTCTGCTCCCCCATGGTTCCCCATGGGCTGCACCAGGGGAATCTCAGCTCTGGCACCTGGAGCAGCTCCTGCCCCTCCTCGTGCACTCACCTGGCTCTCTGTAGAGCACTTTCTCTCACATGTTCTCACTTTCTCCCAGCTGCTGTCTCACGGCAGCTTTTTCTACCCCCTATAAAACCTGTTACCCCAGAGGCATCACCACCATCACTGGTGGCTTCAGCCCTGGCCAACAGTGCTCAGTCTTGGAGCTGGATGTCACTAGCTCTATCAGACATGGGAAGAAGTTTCTGACATCTTCTCACAGAGGCCACCCTTGCAGCCCAACCTTCCCCCACCAAATCCTGGCCGTGCAAAACCAACACAACATGCTCTTTTTAAAATAATTCTTTGGGTTAATTGGATTTTTTTTCTTTAAAGATATATATATTCTTAAAACACATTGATGAATAAGGGTGATCTGATAGCTATAAGACTGTTCTTGATCAATAAACCATACCTGAAGGAGTAAATTAGTGTTTTTAATTACCAATAACTTGATTGAATACTCACAGGATACAGGCTCAAATATACTTACTTTAGCTTTTAGACTGGAAATGTTGCAAGCGCAGATTCAAGAAGAATAAAGGAATAGTTTGTCCAGGATTAGAGAAGATTTTTAGTGCAATGGTAATTTTTTTATGCCTCTGACATTTATAGATGAATGAGTGAAAAAAAAAATGCAGTTGCTGTTTTTTTTTTCCAGGTGACAGGTCTTTTCCAAAAAACAACTGACTGGTATGATCAACATGTTTTGCTCAAAAATATCTCTGACTTATTTTCTGAAATGTCAGAACAATAAAGCATTTTTCTTCTCCAAGGTGGCCTGAAATTAACAAAAACTGCTGAAAGTCCCAGGCTTTTCAACTGCAGCCAAACTACCCCACCTTGTGAATATTTTTTCAAGGATGTAATGATCACGGGATTTTGGCTGGACATTTGATATTTTCTATAATCACTGATTTTAACTGATGATGTTAAAACTACAGTGCTCCTTAAGACAAAGCTGGATTGCAGACTGGGAGGAGTGGATTGTTCACCAGATGGTTGTGCTGCCATTCAGGAGGACTTTGTCAGGCTGGAGAAGTGGGCTGACAGACCCTTCTAAAGTTCCACAGGGAACTTCCAAAGGGAAGAGCCAAGTCCTGCTCCAAAGGAGTTACCCCATGCACCAGTACAGACTGGGGATCACGTCTGCAAAGAAAGAGGTGAAGGTCACTGGGGATACCATGCTGCACATGAGTGGCATTCCCTGGCAGAAAAAAAAAGGTCAAGAGCCTCTCACTGTGCCTTGAGCAGAGCAGTGATGGAAAGTCAAATTTCCTAAGCTGGTTCTACAGCAATATAAATGGAGTTAAACACAGACTTTGAAATTCACACATTTTACTTAAGCAGTTTTAGATGCACATCTTCAAATAATTTCATTGAGAAGTACCTATTTATTCCTATGACTATATCAGATTAAGACACAGACACATTTGCTTAAATTAAATCTTATCTCTAGAGAATTTATTCAGTAAGAAAATGTCTTAACTTGGATGCAGAACTACACAGCTGCAATTAATATGCTGCCACAAACTTGTGTCCACAGAGTGTTGCACTGAGCTTTATAGACATCAGTTTGAGCTGGCCTAACCCATGACCCCTGAATCTATGCGTCATTACACAAATATTTATTTTTGCAGTCATAACCCCACAAATTAGTAGTGAATTTGTACTTGGAGAGCTCTTTCCTGTGGACATTTCCATTTTAAAGAGACATGTCAGGATTCAATGAGATGCCATTTTACAGGAAAAAAGCTGTCCAAAATAGCATGGTATGTTCTGGTACCTCTTTCATCAGTGGACCTATGATCAGTTGATCATCACCCTTTTATTGATGCCTTGGTTTCTGACGGACATAAATTCAGCACAAGACAGGAAAGGTCTGTTGCTTTCTTTGGATAAGCAATCCACCTACACATCAAAAAGATGACAAAATTTTAGTTACTCAGAGTGCCATGTCAGTTTTGAATACTGCCTTCTGTTGTTTTGGGGGTTTCACTATTTTTTGAGAATATCAGTTTAAGTTTATCCAAGGTCAACATGAATCTCAAGGAATGTAATGTCTGGATTCTCAGCCCTATGTGTTTTTCATTTAAGTTACCCTAGTTTTCTTTCTAAAATTGGTGGTCTGTTTTTTGCCTTCCCTATTGTCCCCTGTTTGTGTCTCCTGAGTTCTGTAAGGAGAAGGGAGTGATATGAGTCCAGAATATTTAAAAGGTTTAAGTCTATTTGTAAACCCAATAAGAGTTTCTAGTTTTTAAACAGATTTTACTGGTCATTAAAATTCTGATGCCTTTGCCTGACAAAGATTATAATGAGAATAGAAAATGGCATTAAATGGAATCCATTCTGAAGATGATTGCAAAAGATACAAGCCTAACTAATTCTCATTATAGCTTTGTGTTGGTATAATTGAGAATGTTATTCTCAATACCTGAAATACTTGAAGAGAATTTTATTGTGATTGTAAAAAGGTGCTACTTAATTTGATTTAAAATTGGAACTGCAGTTGTCTACTTTTGGTGCTGTGCAAATGGTACGGGAGTGGCCGATGTTGATTTTGTGCGGCCCTGCCAGGAGTGCTTTTCTCTTGCATAATCCCAGCTACTGACATTCAGGACATCTATGTATGGGTTTAAGACTCAATTTGTGATCATCCACAAAACTGACATGTCAGCTGTTCCTGTCTTACTGTTTAGAGTGGAACCAGGCTGCCGAAAATTCCTTAAGGTTTAGATTGCGTTGAAACACGTCCTTCTCTTCATATGGATGATCATGAGGACACTGTCTCAATATTCCTCGATATTTGCTTCCAGGCAGGGTTGTTTGGGTTCTTCAATTTTAATTGTGTGTGTGTGTGTGACTGTGTCTCCTATAAAGATCTCAGTATGACCTGCTTAGGAATCTGAGAAGCCTCAATTTAAGCTGGTGTAGCAAACTAATATGGAGCACAAATTTAAGGAGTGCTCAAACAACTCTTGGAGCCAATGGTTTTGGGTAAAAGAGTAAAGATGTTTTGTAATTATATGGAAGAGACAAGTTCATTGATTCCTGTGAAGTTTCAAAGCAAGGAAGCCATACCAGGTCCCCTTTGCTAAAACTTCAGGGGAACATAATGGAAATTTGGTTTGCAGCTGCTGAAGAACGTTACATTTGCATATTTATTTATCAACTTTCATGGAAAAAAAAGTCTTCAACTACTCTGCCTGAAAAAATAAAATATATCTATCTTTTGCAGTGTTCTTAGAGATAACCTGGCACTAAAAACTCCTGAAAAATTATTGAAGTTTAGAATTCAGAGTTCTAATAAAGGAATAAACATCTGCACTTTTATCTGCTATTACAAGTTGGCAATGTTTCATGGGCCTGGATTCCAGATTCAAAAAACAAGGTCTTGGGGATAAAAAAGCTTAACTTTACCTATGTACCATATCCAGATTTCATCTCTTCTAAGAGCAGTACAATCAACAGCCAATAAATTGCAATACCTTTTATTTAGTCGCTACTAGGAACCCTAGAATAAGAAAAAAAAAAAAAGAAAAAGATAAGACAAAGACCAGAGCATGGCATTATATTTTGGTGAAGAGGATCACTGGAACCTGCTCTAACTTTTTGCCCTTGAGCAGCGTGACACAAAGATTAGTTGTACCAGAAATTCAGTGTGAAAGCTGTATTATTTTGTTTCAAATACAATTTACCCTTTAGGAAGTCAGATGCAGAATGTAGAAGAAGGGAAGGAACAAGTAGGTTTCTCAGACACCCGGGAAAACTGAAGATTTTGGAAGAAAAAGTATAAAAAAATGTATATTTTTATAAAACTTATAAGAATGATGGAAAACATACTTCAAATTTAATAATGCTTACAGAATTTAGTTTTTGATCTTTTATTTTTTTTGGGTTGATTTGAAATATTTTTTAAAGGAAATAAGGGGACATGTTCTGCGAGCTCATTTAAGTAAAATATGAGCAAGACTCATTATCATTATTCCCAGATTTCCTGCATGGGTATTACCTGAGGAATAACCTACAAAGGAAGAAAATCTGACCACTTAAATACCCCTAGGCTTTTAATTTCATTTGAGGTGTATCTCAGATTAACTGAAGATCATAATCATTAAGAAATTTTAAACAATCTGTTTTACAGAGTGAAACATTTGCTAAAATCCTCCAGCTTCATACATTCCATATGTCCTGTCTTACATTATAAAAAAATAAAAACAAAAAGTAAGTGGATTTGGTTTAAGATTTTTGGGAGACCTTGTTTCATTGTTTCCAGGAAAACATGGGAGAGGAGAGAAAGAAAATTCATAAAAAATTACTCAAGTTCTCTAAAACAAATACAGCACAAAGTGCATTCCAAAATTCTCCACAGTGGACAGTCTCTTCAAAAATAATAAAATGCCTTCTCTTTTTTAAATTATACTTTCAAAAAGAAAATATATGTTCTCCCACCTCAAATAATTTTTTTCCTGGTGTTGATCACAGAACTCAAGGCTAATAATGAACACTAAATATTATAGGAAGACCTCTGCCTTAACACAGGTCTGAAAATGCTGTTAATACTTCACAAGGAAAACAGCCAATCCTTTCAAATCATCTGTCCTGAGTCCTTTTACCCCAGTATGTTACTGAAAAATGCCAATATCAGCTTGTTCTGAGTGGCTGTGGACTGAACTTGCTGTGAGAGCAAATGAATGCCGTGAAAATCCTTGTAACTCAATTAGAGCACAGTTAACAACTGGCAATGCAGCATCCTCTGAGGGAAAGGAAACATCATGAAAATATTACAAGCTGCAGGTAACTGTGGAAAATTCAAAGATGACAATCAACCAAGAAGAGGAAAAGAATGATACTTAGGCTGATAACAACAGCCTGAGGCCCATATTGTTTTTTAATTGATTAAGAGTTGATTTTTCATATAAGTGGAATTAGTACTAAATCTAAGAGAAAGACAAGTCATCCAAGAAACCAATGGTCTGTTTTGTGCAATACATGCTGTTCATGCAACTCTATGTATGAGTTTGTATGTGCATGTGTACCTTTGTGTGGAAACACATATTTGTATACATTACTTTCCAAAAAATCAATATAATGCCATGTTCTTGCTTAAACTTCTGCTTTGTAATATGGATTCTTGGGGAGATTCATGGCCTGCTAATGTAGCGCAAATTGTCTTACAAGATTCTTAGCAGTGGTCAATATGTTTGCTGTTTTAGAGAATAAAGCATTACCCTTGCAAGATATGGCTCATATCCTAAATAAAAAAAAAAGCAATGTTTAGTGAATTGAAAGCAGGGAATACAAACAGAACTTACACTGAAAATATTAATTTTAAAGTATGTGGTCACATTTTCAGCACTTGCTCAGAGCAGATTTTCTTGACATAATAGAACTGCTTCTGATTTATGTTATGTGAATAATAGGAGAATCTGTGCTGCCATTTCAATGCACTTCATTGGAAAACAATGAAAACAATTCCAATGGCATGCATTGTTGAACAGCATAAGCAGTCCAACTGTACAGGCAAGATATCTGTATTGATCCAAACAAAGTCATTTTAGTCTTACAGGGAAGAATATAACAAGAGAGAAAACCAAGATTGCATGGCTTGTCTGGACTTGTCTTAGTTTGTGCTGATTTTTAGCTTCTTTCACTTGTGACAATTGTCCAGCCATCAAGTAAGTGCCATCTAAATTTGTTTAAGCTTTATTTTAGCTTTGTGTGGTGCACTGCCTATCATTCATGGATAAGTAGGAATACAAGTACTCTTCACAGGCTGAAGAGCTATCACATAGCCTCAGAATAAAAATGTAGGGTTTAGGAAAGGACAGAACAATTAGTAGGGCTTTACACGCAAATCACGGTGGCCAGACATTTGTAGCCAAAGGTATAAACAAACACATAAATAAACAGGTATGAGTCAGGTGAAATAGTTTTCAGAGAAAGCAAGAAAACAGGAAAACAAGTCTACTGCTTGTAAAGTCCAGTACATTGCTGTACTGGAAAGCAATGAAGTACTGGGTGAGTCACTGGAAGAATGAAAGAGAATATTCTTCTATAGAGGGACTGAAGGTGATAACCTTCACAGGCAAATGAACACTGCAGAGGTGAGCATAAACCACAGAATTTCTAGAATGTCTAGGTCCTAGAAAGATTTTATCAGTCTTAACTCTGTTACTAGCTAAAAGCATTCTGTCATCAAAACTGTCCTGTAGTAACTATTGCATTTGATTATACTACCTCAGTGCCAATTTCAGTAACCATTAATTCTTAGATCAGTATGTAAGGTGTATTTCTTTTTACACATGAATCTGAACAAGACACTCCCTCTCTAGAGATAGTGGCTGAATAAGGGAAGAGTAGAGGACATGGGGAAATAGGAAATAACTCCTGGTCCTGACTGCCACCCCACACATTTGCAGCCTGAAATTTAGAAAATTCCTGGGCCAAATATGTTCAATATTTAATTAACTATTCCTCCATGAGTTTTTTTAAGCCCTTTCTGGAGTAATATGGTGTCTTCTGAAAATAGGTATGAAAATTCAATTATACATTTGGTTAAGAAGATTTAAAGCAAAACAAAACAAAACAAAACAAAACAAAAAACAATCCCAGTACGTCCTTCAATTGAATGCAGAGAGGTCTTCTTTATGCCAGCATAATATTGTCTTATACTGTAGGTGTTTTAAATAACCATCTTCTGAGCTATGCTTTAAGGTTATAAACATGACGTCAGTTATTATTTCACAATTCATTGAAAGTTAATGAATGATACAGGAGAGATATTGATTCAGACTCTTCAGGAATCAATTTTTAAAACCTCCACAGAAATACCTAACTTTGCAAAGCCTTTATTGTGTTTTGCTTCTGCCATGTAAACCTATCTGCTTTTTCCTTGGGACTTCAGGGACTGCAGTCAGTAGAACAGGCCAACATGGCTTATACAGGCCATGATAATACTTTGTGACCAGGCAAACTTAACTAAGTATGAGGTGGTTTCTAAATTGAAGCTTAATCTCCTTTCATAGCCTGTAGGCAACGTTCTATGGAAATTAATCACTTTTCATTGTTAAGACAGTAAATGAAAGCCAAAAATTCATTCCTTAAATTCATAGTTAGAACAGGTTTCCAAACAAATCCCTTAATCAAAAGACTGAATATTAACAAAGAAATGACTTTGTATTATGAGCCTAGTTTTGAGTCAGAACAGCCTTACTTTTGGCAGTATGACAAAGACATTCCTAATAGCTTTGTCTTTATGACTGACATTCATCCCAGGTGCACTCAGTTGATACCAAGGGATTTATATAACAGGTATAATAAACGGGTCTTGGCATTTCCAAATTAATTTCCTTGACCTGATATAGAGACATAATCATAATCTTGGGTCTTCTTGCCCAAAAATTCCCCCATTCCTATTAGTACAGAAACAAATATTAGCAAAGTTTAAGCTGTCATTCACGCTGGAGAAAACTTTGTGATAGTTCATTTGGATATTAGGAAGAAATTCTTTACTTGAGGAGGTGAGGCCCTGGCACATGTTGCTCAGAGAAGCTGTGGATGCCCCATCCCTGGAATAGTCCAAGGCCAGGCTGGATGGGGCTTGGAGCACCCTGGTCTTGTGAAAGGTGTCCCTGCCCAGGGCAGGGAGCTGGAAGAAGGGAATCTTTGATGTTCCCTCAACACAAACCTCTCTGTTATTTTTTGAGCATTTTTCTCTGTTCTCAGTGAGGGCAGATTTCATCCCTGAGTACTTGCTTATGTCTGTGATGAACGGGTGACAATAATTCAGCCGTATCAATACCTTTAGAGCAGTTCAGGTTTCCTCCTTTTTGGTATTTCATGCACTTCAAATCAGCATGTGAGTGACAGCCTTCTACTACACTGGGCCAAAGTTCATACAAAAGGTTTTTCTTCTAGCAGGGATTTGCAGCTGCTGTAATGGCTTTGGCAAGCAGAAGCTTGTTGCTAAGAAGATCAGAGCCCTCATTCAGAACTGCTTTCTGCAGCTGTGTACAGCTGACTGACATCCCCAGTTCCTGTGTATCCATGGCCACAGATCACCATAACTGAATCTCTCTGCTCTATTGGTTTAATTGCAAGGAAGAGTTTGCTTGTAAAAAGAGTACTCAGGTTTTATACCCTATTGGCTTTGTTACATTACAGTGTCACACAACTGCTGTAAATGTGTGGCATGTCTTTTGTGACCTGACTTTTTTTCCACTTTTCCTTACAGAATTTATTATTTTTATTAACAATGTGGACAGAAGATTGCATGGGATGTGCAATTGTTAGTTGAAGATTACAGCAAAGAGTTCTGAACAGTCTAGAACTACAATGTGAGAACTGGAAGACCAGCTGAAGCAGCAGGTGTTGCAAATTTGGAGCATCTCCTGAGCACTGAGCATGCTCAGAGAGGACCCAAATAATCTTAGCCCATCCTTGAGCCATAGAATAATTCTATTAAAAATAGTTTACTTCTGAATGCGAACACAACCACGTGGAGTAAGTGAGTATAATGCAGAGATCTTTGATTCAGTAGAAACTTGAAAAATTCAATATGCACAGCATGTATGATTTTGCCTGTCTGGACTTACAAGCAGCCTAGTTGTGCTTGTTGTGAATGGTGTCCCAAATCCTCTCTGTTGGCAGAGATGCAATACCACACAAACAGAACAAGAATAAATTGTGCTGCTTTTCATTTCCACACCTTTCTGGTTCAGATAAATACACAACATTAACCCAACAATGCTTTACAAGGCAGAGCATCAGAAAGCTACAATGAACAGCACAACACTTCTTCAAGAAAATAATTCCCCTTTTCTTCCTGTCCCTATCTGTGGTTAAAGGTTAATGATCTTAAAATTGTCTCTGCTTTACTTGTTTTTACTCTTACACAGAGCTTATTAAAACAGGATGCTTGTTATAGAATCACAGAATTTTCTGGGTTTGAAAAGACCTTATAGATATTTAGTTTCCAATCCCCCTGCCATGTGCAACGATGCCACTCAGAACAATTTGGCCAAAGCCCCATCCAACCTGGCCTTGAGCTATTCCAGAAGAGAGGAACTGAGCTTCTTGCAAACCTTCACAACCTGGTCATGCCCAGCTGCCTTCTTATGATCTGAAACCACAGTTTAATCAACATGGATTTTAAGAGAAATTTGGATAAAAAACTTATCAATCAATCAATACTTCCCCTGTGGTATATGGTGATATCTGTTATAGGTCCTCAGTAGTCAGTAGTAATGTCTGTAATTCCTGAGACACTCACATCAGGAATGTGTTATCAGAAGTGTCTGACACTAATATGTGTTAGCATTATCTTTTGAGGTTGGCTGGGCTACTCTCTGAAAACAAAGAAAAAAGCCTGAAGATCCATTACCATTCTCTCATGCAAGTTCTGTCCTGCTCTAAAGAGATAATCAGCACTGAAATTCTTTGTATCTCCCCTTGGCACTTTTCCATTCCCTTCCTTTCTCTGCAAGAAAACTCAGAAGGATTTGTAGCCTACTACAGGCCAATGCATTATTATGTTTGATTTAAAAAAAAAAGAAAAAAAAAAGAAGTTTTTCAGCAATTGTTTTCTTGCTGGTGTTTTTTTTTTTTTTTTTTTTGTTTGGTTTTTGGTTTGGTTTGGTTTGGTTTTTTGTTAATTTTGGCTTCATTTTTTTGGTTTTTGTCTTTTTCCAATTCATCAGTAAATGCTTATTCATGACAAGGAAAACTTTACTGAGAATGCCTTATCTTGTCCTATTTGTGAATTGCCCAGATGAAGATGAAAACATGTGCTAGATAATTTTCCCATTTGTTTCTGAATACCCAAATAATTATGGCACATAGAGTCCAAATGCATTGGTCCTCCTTTATTTACCTCAGTCAAGATTGGTTTAATAAAAATGGGGGAAAAAATCCCCATCAGAAGTTATTATATGAATCAGTGCAAAATTTTTACTTTTTACATATATATATATATATATTTTTTTTAATTATTATTTTTTTACTCCTGTATAATGAATCTTACTGGCAAGTTTGTTTGCAGTTTATGATAAGGGACTAGGCTGCAATCTGAAGCACATGGTAACAGAAACAAGTGCTTAAACTTGTCAATTAGCATACTGGATAGGAAAAGGGATATGTTGTTACTTGTTCATACTTATGTTAAAGTTTATAAAACTTGCATTTTTGTTCTGAATTCCTCTGAGAGATGTGAGTGGGAGAGATGTTAAAGAAAAAATAAGATCAAAGATTAAAATAAGTGGCAAGTATAGAAACATCAAGTGTTTTTTTAACAGACCTGAAGGGAATTCATCTGATTGAAAAAATTGAGGAAACACCTGCACTTCACAGCCTGGCTGGCAAGAACAAGTAGTGAAACCTCAAAATTCTCCACTGTTAAACTGAGACAAATCTAAGAACTATGCAAAATTGTACCTTTAGTTCCACCCATGCAGTCTGACTGACTTCACTGAGTGTGAACAAAGTTACTGTTAGACATTTCAGAGTTACAGAATTCTCACATGGGTTTTATTTCCCACAGATTGCACTCTGTTCTTTCAGTCTTGCTGGGAACATTTGGACCGTAACATAGAGACTGAAATAGGAATACTTCAGTGTTCTGTTCTGTCTTTCCAATGAACAGAAAGAGGATTTGGGGCTTGTAGGAAAGGAATATCTTATCTATATGCCTCATGTTTCAGCTAGCTCAAGTAATGCATTTCCTTCCTCTCCCTCTAGTCTTTGTTGGTAATTCAGGGAAAACGAAGAGCAAAGTGAGCCAAAAAATCTATGGGAATGTGGGATAAAAAGGTATTAGAAGGAAGACCATAGAGTCATGGAATAGTTTATGTTGCAAGGGACCTCAATGATGTGGTAGTTCCAAATCCCCAGCCATGTGCAGGGACACCTTCCACTGGACCAGGTTTGCTCAGAGCCCCATCCAACCTGACCTTGAAGACTTTAAGGGATGGGGAGCTTACAACTACTCTGGACATCTGAGCCCCTAGATCTTTAAAATATTTCTAGTTCAAACGTGGTGCCAAAAATCAATGTACACCTGTGTGAGAAGAGAGGAAATTTTGGTTTTATCCACTTCACTCATACTATTCAACACTCCTAATTTCTAATCTTGAGACTCTACTGGCATCAAAACTCCAGGCTATTTGGGAAACTTTGAAATGTATGAATAGTTGCTACGTATGCTTACAAATTAAACTAATCCTTAGTGATAATAGTGCTTATCAAGAACAAATCTGGATCTGAAATATTTATCTACTCTTCACCCCACTCTTCTAATATTAGCATAGTAATCTCTTTCCAGTTCAAATGCAGCATTTGTAATACTACTTTGCAATATGTTTCTGATGTCTTCTGCCCTTGTCTGTGTAATTCATGTTTGAAATGGAACAAAAGACTCTGGAGAACAAGAGAACTACATAAATCCTTTCTTAAATCCTTCAATCTTTAGATTAAAAATATCCCCGCATTAATGTTTGTAAACCCAATAATAGGACCAGGTCCAACCTTTTATGGCTACATTTGCAATTCAGATCTCTGTTAACATGAAGATTAAAGAAAGGATTATTTTCCATCCCCAAAAAGCAGTGTTAACAGCCAAATATGAGTTGATCATCAGATGTGCCAAAACATAAAAATACAGGAAAGATCAAAATGGTCATTTCTCATGTCTCGTCTCTTTGAAACAAATATTAAAATGATTTTAAATGCCTTAGCATTCTGAATCATCCCATAGCACTTGCCAAATTGCTCCTTCTGATCCTGTCTCATTGACATTAAAAATTATGAAGGCCCCAGCTTCAGCATCTTTCTGCTGAGGGTAATTTGGCAGTGTTAGTGGAGGTGAGCTGCTTCTCCCATGTGCTGACCCAGGGAAGCAGATCTGGCAGATAAACAAGTCTGTGACAAATAGCACTGACATCCCTGTCAAAAGAAAAGACATGACTCAGACCCAGTATCTGTAGACAGCCCAGTGCTGGCTTCCAGTGACAAATGGTTTGAGTCTGACAGTTTGTTTCACTGCTTGAACTTTCAACTATCAAAACAAGACTCAGAAGGAGGGAACACAAGACAAAACCACACATACAGGCAGACATCCTGGCCTGCCCACTCAAATAGTACTTATAAATTCTTTTGGAACTCATAATTCCCTGGACAACATTTTATTTATTTTTTATTTCTTCCGTATTTGTTTGTTTGTTTGTTTGTTTGTTTAAAGTTAAAAGAATAAACCAAGGAAAGTTTAATTTCATTGCTTTCAAATCCAATAATTAGAAAAATGCATGTGATATTTTAATGAAACCTCACTCCACACAGAACACTAAGTTTCGCTCACCCATGGATAGAGTCATACATTTGGTATCAGACTAATGGAAAATTTAGTTCACTTCCAGGCAGTTATCCACGCAAGGTTTCAAGGCATCAGCAGGCTGAAAATCAACACCAGGCAGTTCCTTCCTGTTCATCATCTTTTGACATTAGCAGCTTAGATCTGGATTTCTACTCTTTATGTGTCTGCCTCCAGCTTCCACCCAGGAATTAATTTAAAGTTTTTTTCTGCTCTAGAATAAAGAAAATAAAACTAAATAATCCACAGAAATCAGTGGACTGCTGTACTCTGTGTCCATGTCAGGATGTTGACGGGGGCTCTGCAGGATGGGCTCTGTCAGGAGAGGCTGTGAGGGGCTAAGTGCATCAGCAGCATCTTCTCAGTACCTTCTTCACAAAACCTCTGTTCTAGAATGCTGGATTTTACTCTTGTTAATTCCATTCCTGTCTTTTAATTGTTTTGTCTTTTAATTTAATTTGAAATTTAAATTATGCTTTCCCTTACCTGACTTATAATCACCAAGTCATCCTACTCTTTTTCTTTTTGTTTTTAATACTGGGCAAATATTGGTTTTCTTCAAGGTTTTGTAAGGTTCTATTATTATATCCCTTAATAAAGGACTAATTCTATATCCAGAGATCTGCTAAAAAAATTCCCTAAAAGACTTGATTTTGCAGGCATCATGTTCTAATGAAGACAGATAGTGACTTCTTCAGTAACCAGTAAATCAAAATTACCTATTCTGCACCTGTGGTTCAATAGCAGGTATTTTGTTTTATTTTGTTTGTTTATTTTTTCACATACAGAAGAAAATTTCATTGTTTTCTTTAAAAACATTTATAATACCTGCAGACTTTTTTTTTTTTTTTGGTCTTCTTCTTTCCATTATATTCTCCTGAGCTTGTTTGAAATGCCATATATAATTCATAGAGACAAGCTAATCACTAGCTTGGAAGCTGGTGGTTTCCTAGGAAGTGGTGGTCAGGACTGTCTTACAATCAGTGAAGCAAAATAAAAGTGATTTGGACTATCTTTTATCTTCTTTTATTAAATATAAGCAGGTTATAATCACCAGTCTCTAAGCAACAGACAGATACTAATCCAGCAATTAATTTATCTTTATCCATATAATGATGTCCAAAATAGAGCTGGCTCTTGTTAAACGTGACACCTCCAGTGAGGAAGAAAAAGAAAAAAGAACCCACCTGTATGTACATGTATTCAAGAACTCTAATGACTAACTACTGTCTGTGTGAGACCTTTAATATGTCTCCAAAACTGAAATTCTCCTTAGTAATACAGTTTTTCTTTCTGTTACATACAGATATTAAAAAGCAAACACCCTGTTCTCTGCCTTAAATAAGAGTCTTGAATAGAGTCCATTTCTATCCTTTGCTATTTAGCCCTTTGGTCTTTTCACATTGAGATCTGGGGACCTATTGATGTTAAAACTGGTACTGGTGAGTGTACCATTTTTTCTGTTTTCTTCACTCTATCTTTTCCCTTATTCAACCCTTTCTGGTTTTTCTAAACTTGTTATAAGTGTAGCTGACAATTCCAGCAGTGCAAATTAGCCAGCATCAGCATTTCAGTCACTCTACTCACACCTCTCTTTTCTCAGGAGTGAGAAAGCCAAGTCTGGCCCCCAGGTTTGTAACACAGACCTTGAAGCAAGTAAGGGAAAGGGGAAATTTTGTTCTGTTGTGTTTATTGCAGCTATTTAGTCTGCATCACACAGATTTTCATTTTTATGCAATTTTAATTCAATCTGTTCACACTTGACTATTTCAACTACTTTCCAGTGAGACGTCTCTCAATTTTTCTTTGTGCAAGGTGTAGGGTGTCCCATACACACAATGCATTGATTATGGTGCCAAAAGGTGCTTGCCATCAGTTGTTCATTGTCAGCAGGTTATCAAAAGATGACAACCAGCAGTGCCTAAAGAGACCCAGTTTCAATGAAACTAGACTTTCACAGTAATATGGAAAAGGAATTTTTAGCCCAAGGCACTCATAGTTTGCCATCAGTTCCATGAGTTCCATCAGCTCCCTATGGCCTCTTAAATGGCAATAAAGCACCTTTGGTGAGTCAAAGACTGCACCCCAAGGAAACAGTCAGCAAAAGACTTTAACATGTAGGTCAGTACATGCATGTTATTATTTCTAATCACCAGGGATTGTTTCTTCCACTTCTTCTATATCTCCCTACTGCAGCTCCTCCAAAATTTCTTAATAGTATTATACATACATATATATATTTATATATATGTGTGTGTATATGTATGTGTGTGTGTGTCTTATTAGTAGCATGTTATTTCTTGACAGTGCAACTGAAAATTAGATAAGAATATACTGAAGAGATATTCATATTGCCTGCAACCTGCAACTTTTGCTTACTCAATTGAGTTGCTAGGACTATTCAGGTGGAAGACAGCTGCACTACCCTGGAGGAAGCAGTGAAACAAGAAAAGGCCATCCCTCTTGATGGTCATTACTGCTCGACAGGTACAGGCAACATCAACATTACAGACTAGTTTATTTAAGTGCTTTCTAATTAACTGATAAAATTGCTAGTTTTTTTAAAGACTAACCAGCCATTGAAGTTAAGTCATTTTACCTGAATTTATTAATGTACTGCTCATGAAAGTTTTTGCAGGGTGAGTGACTGTGTTGGTAATATGAAGGGGAAAGTCAGCAAAGCAGGGGGAGAGACAGTAATCTCTTTTAGCCAAACAGATTCTGGAATGAATGTCTGTCAGTGGCTTCAGTTACCAGGAAACAAGTTGCAAACATTGCACAAAATCTCCACGTTCTCTACACTGGAAGTTACAAACCACGACCCAACAAAAAAGAGAAATATGCCAAATTAGCACAACTGCAGGCTCCTCTGCGGCTGGTCATGATAGCAGATCATTTTTCATACTGCCCTCTTTTTTTTCTGTTTCTTAGACCCTTCAGCTAGACTTTAAACTTACCTTGCTGGCTCATTAGGAGAAAGCAATGGGAAAAAATCAAAACCAGGAGTATCTGAAGTGTTTAGTTTTTCATCTGGTTCTGTGTGGCATTGAACATTTGGCTTCAATGTGTGCTGTCACCATTAGAGATTTCATATTTTTGCTTTAGTGGCACTTTACCAGTTCTCTCTGTGTTCTCTCCTGGATATTCTGGGCACTTTCATGTTTTTTTGTTTTTTTTTTTTTTTTTTACTGGTATGATAACTGCTTAGAGGAAATTCACTCTGAAAGGTAATACTACATATTGCATGAGTCTGACATTCATATAATCATGAAATTTTTAAGATTAGAAAAGATCTCAAAGATCAAGTCCAGTTGTTAATCCAACACCATAGTGTCTACCCCTAAACCAGATTCCCCAGAGCCACATCACTGTGTCTTTTGAACACTTTTAGACACGGTGACTCTACCACTTCCCTGTTCTAATGCATGACCACTTTTTCATTTAAGAAATTTACCCTGAGACAAAATTTTGGGAAAGCTCCTCTGGCACAGTTTAAAAAGATTTCCTGTTGTCCTGTCACTTGTTCCTGGGAGAAGAAGAGGCCAACCCCCAGCTGTCTACAACCTCCTTTCAGGGAGTTTGGAAGAGAGATAAGGCCCCTCCTTCATCTTCTTTTCTCCAGACTGAGCAATCCCAGTCCTCTCAGCCTCTCCTTACATGAATTGTTCTCCAGACCTTTCATCAGCTCTGTTTTCCTCATTTGGACATCCTGAACTTCTGGGTTGTTATCAACATCCACAGTGCATATTTCCAAGGTTAAAAAAAAATTTTTAGTATGCTATCTCACTCTTTGTTAGGGTGAATGAAGCTTTATTTAAACATTATTAGAAGTTTGCCCTGATGTCATCCCAAATAATGGGATTTTTTGTCAATGATGTTTTTAAATTTTATTTTTCAGAGAAAGCAGTTAACTGAAATAAGCATGAGCATGTGATATGCAGTTCTAATAAAATACATCCCCATGCATATCTGCTCTGCATGCCTCTTTAGAACATTAAACTACTCTTATTCTTTTATGTGCTATTTAAACTGACGTGAAGATTTGTGGATGCTCAAAGCCCAGAGACTATAAAAGAACATTCATAGAGATGTAAGGTAGGAGGGATTGGTTTGTTTGCAGTTTGTTTACTCTCTCAATATAAAATATGTTTTTGAGCTAACTTGACCTCTATTACTTACTATAAGCATGAATTGCTTACTGATGTCTGAAAATGCTTCAGTTCCATCTTAGCCACTTCATTTATGTGCAGAGATTTACCACTGCTCTCAGAAGTTCCTTCTTTTGTTAGATTCTGATTTACAATATTGAAAAGTCTCTGAAAATGTTTCTTCTGTGTAATTTAGCCAGTTTGGGTCAGCTGTCCTCACCATGCTCCCTCTCAGCTTCTTGTGCACCTGCCCACTGGCAGAGTATGGAGGTACTGAAAAGCCCCTGACTAGTTATATTTGACATTAAGGATTAACCACTTGAAAGTAATGTGAAAATAAATCAGGCATCTTTTCCTGAAAAAAAATATGTGAAATGCATTTTCCTTCCTGAAAATTCCAGTTCCCAAAGTGTTGTTAATTAATTAATATTGATTTTGCTCATTAAATATAAATCCCCCCTGTTCAAACAATTCTTGCATCTGCAAGAGTCTTTAAGCAATGTGTGGTTCAGTTAGAGGGCAGATGTGTGTGTCACGGTTAAAATGTTCTCAGCTGTATTTACAAAACTCTGCACTTCTCTCAAGGAGACGTGTTTTAATATTCCATGTAGATTCACAACTCCACCAGTAGTTGTTTCTATGAGTGTGGCTATCAGGGAACTGTGCAAGGCTGCTACAATAAAGGAATGACTACAGGGAAGCCTCTGCAACACAGCTGGAAAACAGAAAGCACTATGATTTAGTATGTGAATCAGATATGAAATCAGCTGATTATCATTTATTAGTTCTAGAACTATAAAAAATTAAGGATAAGTCTCATCTGACCAATATAGACATCTGTAGAGTAGACACCTAACCAGCTACCTGACTATCAGGTGTGAATCCAGCTCCATTAGACAGTGGAGAAAAATGGGCATTTTTAGGGAGCAAGCCAACTCCCTGCTCTATCTGCTCATTACACACTGAAATAGAACAGACATTTGAAGTGCCAATTCTTCCTTGACTTTATTTTGAATTTAGATAGTGAGCTTAGAAACACATCTCTACCCTGTCAATTCTTGCAGCTTATTCCCCCCTCAGTGGGTAGGATTTATCCCATCAGTTTCAAGCTCTTATTTTTCAATAGGTTTTGTCACAATTTGACAGAATTGTGCTCTCTCTACTCTCTCGGAGAGGGACAAATATCATCCATTCCTGGGATCCTAACCTTTCTCCTTTCAAATCTGGAGAGAATGAATCCCACACCTGGTCCTGATTTAGAAGCTATTCAGGATCAACTGACATTTGTATATAAACACTGAGTTTGGACTTGATATGCAAAGAAAAATTTAAGGAGGTGGATCTAGCCAAAGAAAGTATCATACTTAACTATATTGACCAAAATTATTTGAATATAGTATTTTACTTTGGTCATTATTTAAAAAGTTTATATCATTCCATCAATGTAAATTAGGACTAACATAACTGTATAGAAATTGACAGTTACATTGATTTACACTGACTGTTATATCACAGAGAATATACAAAATAGACAAATAAGTGATTGGAGATGTAAAATGAGTTGTATGGTTGAATTTTTCCCTCTGTCACAAAGTCTGCGGATATTTTTATCATGCTGATCAGCATCTGAAAATTATCACCTGTTTATTTCATTTAGCTGTCCCTTGAGTTATACCTTTTGTGTCTTTCTCTGGATAGATCTTAATTAATTCAAGACATGTAAATGAGGTTTATAGGCTTGGAGTTTCATTGCTCTTCTTTGTTAGTCAGTAGAGACAGATCTTTTGATGCAACTAAAATATGAATTTTATTTGATTTTTGGAAACTACTTTCTCTATAATGACAGGAAAACAATAACACCAGCTAAGATTCTAATTCTGGTTTTTAATCAAGTGCCTCCAGTGCAGAGGGATTAATTTGAGCCCTTGTGTCTGTCATAACAGTAACTCCATTTGGAGGCTCAAAATATCTGCAGTGGTAAAACAATCTTGAAAGCACGGACCAGAATTAACCCAGACTGTTCACAAGCATTCCACATGAACCACAACTTTTAAAAACTGTCCTTACATATGATGCAGCTCCATTTTAAGGCAGAGACTGATATATTTGCTTTTTATTTTCCACTGACTCAGTTTACCCTTCTTATTAAAAAAAAAAAAAAAGTACTAACATTTCTTTTTCTCATAAACAATAAATGCTTGATTTTACTGAACCTTGCAGTTGTGTTTAGAGGCCATCTGGTGGAAAGTATTCTTACAGAAGGAGAAAGTTTTAATATTTTGTGGATTTTTTCCCTCTTATTTTGTGGAACATAATATTATGTCTATGTCTATGTCTATGTCCATGTCTATGTCTATGTCTATGTCTATGTCTATGTCTATGTCTATGTCTATGTCTATGTCTATAGAGAGAGAGGTACAGATTTAAGTCCCAGCCACTGAAATGCAAAGTATTATTTTGTTTAATTTCCATGGAAGTAAAAGGAAATCCCTTTAAGAGTGGAGCAAAGGAGAAAAGAACTCTGAAATACTTACCCATTATATTTTTTCTTTTGCAAATATATGTAAAAAAAAAAAAATTAGAAAGAATGCAAAAACTGGTCAGGGAGTAATTAATTATCACTATGAAGCTCAGACTTTTATTCAATTATGCACAATTCATGATAATAAAATTATAATATTGTTCCACTTTATAACTCTGTAACCACACTTATTCAAGAAAAATGCTAAGATCAGGAAAAGCAGTGAAGAACAGAGCAGTATAATTAGTGAAATGGCATGAGAGCAGTATGAGAAAAATGTTATATCAATAGTCACTATATCACAGAAGCACAGAAGGAAAGGCTGTTGATTCTAAAATGGTCATCTCATTAATCAGATATGTTGAAGAAAAGATCCCCACATCTTTTATTTGCATATTTGATTGATTTATTCTTAGTAATTATTTTCATGGAAGTTCTGTTCCAGAAACTTTGACTATATCTGATGCTAGAGAATTTGGTTTTCTTATTCATTTAAGCAAGTATCTCTGATCCTGAAGTACACAGCTACTTTCACCCTAGTGAGTGTTTATTTTTCTATTTCCACAAGCTACAGACAAAAATTAACTATGACCCATGGAAACTTTTCATAAACACAAATGTTCACCTTATCCTTGTCCACAGCAAGAGGATTGGAGTATGTATTTTGGGAATGAGGGGTTGTGTCATTGGGAATATTGTTCTTCTGCCTTCCAGGTGGGCACTCGTGTTTTCCTGAGCTTTTTATACCTTTTGCCCCATTACTGTTCAACAGAAATTTTGATTCCCGGACTTTGATGAATGTTTTAAACTTTGTGGTATTTTTGTTTGTTTGTTTGTTTGTTTGTTTATTGTTGTTGTTATTCGTTTGTTTTTTTATTTGAGGTGTTTGGGGATTTTGTAGTGGTTTTGATTGGATTTGTGGAATATTTTTTTCCTTTCTCTAAAATATAAAAAACTGAAATATGGGGAGATTTTTGCATTACCATTAACTTCTGCCTTAGGTATTTAAGAAAGGAGAATCAATCCCTGGCTGGAAAAAACCTGAAATAAAATGCATACATAGCTTGAAGATATCACATGCTGCAAATGGATGTAGAGACGTTTTAAATCTCAGTGGCATTCCCAGTGTAGCACTGCAGAACTGTGGACACTGACAGTAAGGTCTCCTGCTGCTGGCCTCTGGGCATGTTGTGAGATTTCCCTCTGCATGGACTAAATTGTTTTCTACCCTTTTTGCCAGAGCTTAATCTTCCTAGACATTGCTAAAGAACCAAGAGTTTGAGTCCTTTTATAAGGAAAAAGGTTATGCAGTTTACCAATGCAAACTCCAAATTCCTGCTTCTTTACTTAGGCTAATAACAAAGGTTTCACTGTCTTCACCAGATATGAAACCAAGCCTTCACTGCCCTCGAGTAATGAAAGCCATATTTTCTTTGTCATGAACATGTCTGATTAAATTAATTAGAGAAAACTTACTTAGGGATTTGATCTGGGTTCTCCTTCATGATATTAATTAATTAATTGTGGTCTGACCCTCTTTTTTTCTGGTTTTAGGGTTTTTTTAAACAGAGTTTTGTTCAACTAGAGTCCATCAAAGTGTAAAATTCAGTTTGTCATATCACATATATATTTTCTATGAGTTATTTTCAATATTCTATCCTGTTGGAGAATTTCCTTTGATTTTTTTTTCCTTACATAGTTTTTTCATAACATTTATATTTTTAAACTCCAGATTATTTTCATAATTTTTGCTAGATGTGGCTATTTTGTCTATTCAGGATGTATTGTTTAAGAGAAAAGAGTGGGAAAGGTTTGATTATTTTCCTAGAATTTTTTTTGTTTCCTGATGGTATAAATAAGAAAGTATTAACAAGAAAATAAGATAACATGATGAAGACCTCACTTTCTGTTATGGTATTTGAGATAAATATTCACTTGTTCTAAATCTCTGCCATATTTCTGAACTTCCTGAATGTTAATGTGGGTAGTCAGGAGATGATTGGGTAACAAGGTTTGTTGATTTGGGCTCTTTTGAAGCCAACTCTAGTATAAAGCAGATATTCAATTTTTGCACACATTACCTCATAAAACTCTAAATTGCACTAGTGAAGTTAACACAAGAAAATATTTTTTTCTTTGTTATGCACTAGTAGTTACCTTAAAAAAGCTGAACTAAGAAGTTTTAAATTTGTTGTATTACAACACAAAGGTTTTCCCTCCATAGTCATGAAGCTGCCAGGTAATGTGGGGATGCTGTGGAAAATGCAACGTCAGACAGGTCATGACAGGTGAAATCATAATGAATGGGGGAAGAACAGGGCTGAAATAAAAATAATATTCATTACCCTGGTAATATGTTCTAAAATTGCTAAGTACCAGGCTGAGCCTCATCCGCTGTGAAATATTCTAATGACCAGTGAGTACATAAGTCTAAGCGAATTAGGAAGTCCACCTAAATCAAATAAATCTCATAACTTAGTACTCACAGATCATTATTAAACTTAATATGAAGGATAATAAGGGCTGCCCAGGGAAAATTTTATCACTGGAAATCCGTGGCCATAGGTGACTTGCAATTCCCTGCAATAATCAAAGACAAATTTTCTTTGAATGTCTAATAACTGCTTGAAGTACTCTGTTGTTTGCCTTTACTTAAAATTTCCATCACACACAATGAGAACACAGTGGTCAGACAATTAAAGCACACTCATGAACACAGATTGTGTATTTTGGTATTTAGTTAGAAACTATTTGCAATTGGTAGATATATTTGCAAGTATGCTTTGAAAATAAAGAAGTATTAAGCAAAAAACCCAACAAAACACAAAAATAAGAGATTTTGATGTGTTTCTATATTTCAGTAGTCTCCAGTTCCAGCAGTATATCAAAAGGATGTGTTGAAGATTCAAATTGACCTTACCGATTCCTTGTTCCTCCCTTTCATGCACAGATTATATAATGTTATCAATCTCGAAAGTAGCTGCCAGTTCTAGAGACAGCATTTCATATCCTCAAGTGGGTTAAATTAGAGTATTTACATTAGATGAAAACCTATGCCATTTAATATTAGTCGAGTGATTTACGGCCAGTTTCCATTGCGGTTGTGTTCTCATTCTGGAAGAAGTTACACAGTTCTTTGATGATGATCTGTGCTGAAGACTGGACACCAGACTGCGTCTCTCTGTTGAGAGAGTGGTTAGCAAAATCTCTGCCATTAAACAGGAATAACACAATCACACATATCCCCACATCTGCAAATGCAGAGAAGTCCTTTATAGATGTAATAACATATGGTCTTTGTTTCTTATTTGGGATAGGAGTACTTTCTCATAAATAACAGCTACTCCTGGGTGTTCTGCTGTTGGCACTCACCACAACACCTTGCTAGGATACCTTGAAGCAGTGTAAGAACTTTTTACTGACAGATGCCACTGTCATCTGTATCAAGTTCCTGGACTTCGCCTTTTTTTTTTTTTTTTGACATATTACATCCTAAAAGTCATCTTCCCTTCATTTTCCACATTTCATTTCTCTTTCTTCTTTGCTTGAAAGACTGAAATTGCTCATTATCTGCTATAAATTAGCATCAACAGAGTTATCTCAACCCATACCAGCTGGACTAAAGCAGTGAATGGCTATAAAATGCTGTTTTATTTTATTATAGAGTTGGCTTGGGTTTAACCTATTGTATTTCACTGGCAGGGTTTTGTTGTTGGTTTTTTTTTTTTTCCCTCCATTGTCTTGTAATAAAAGTATTTAGTAAACAAACATACTAAGCTATAATAATTATCCTTTACTTAAGAACCCATATAATTTTGTTGCCAGACAGACCAAATCAAGTGCATTTGAAAAACTATTGCAGTAAATAATGTACAATGGTATGAGATGGAATTTCTTATGCAAACCCACAGAGGAGCTCAGAGACTGAAGAGGATGTAAGCAGGCACTCTAGTTCTAGAGCTCACTTACTACTGATGCAACTCTTTACTTGAGGCGTTTGGGCTATAAATCGAATCATAATCCTAGAAAAATCATGCAGTTTCTTAAAATTGCTTTAGAAGTATTCTAAAGCATGAAATTCTCTTGTATGTCTTCTAGGTTTCTGGTAGATTTGACTCAGATTGGTTTCTATTTCATCTAGGTGTGTTTACCTATTCCTACCTGTTTGCTTTTAAAATCTCCAACCTTCATTTGATAAAGGTGGTGTCATCTAGTTTGAGTCAGGATCATAATGGATCTGCTTTGGAAAAGAACAAATCTGTCAGTGAAGAGTAGGTGGGAAGAGCATTTTCTAGTGTTACTGTTTGCATTATCTCCACAGCACTAAGCAGTATCTCTCAATAATCTTGCTGTAATTTAACTATAATGTTGCTAACTTTTAGAAGTAACTGTAGTGCTTTCTTAAGATCACAAATCTCTTGTTTGCAGTAAAGAAAGATGTTGAATTGTATAAAATATGCAAAGGATTAGCTAAAAGTTATGAGTTTATTTAAATGTTGAGTTGAAAGAAGAATATATTAAAAAAAATAATAACAGGAATTACTTTCTAAATTTAATCAATAATTGGAATTACAAACTATACAGGTCCATAAAAATATAGCTGGACAGTACATGAGGTGAATCAGAACTTTAGATTATAAATGTCAGAACAGCAGAAGTGCATTGTGCACTAATTTAATCTAATTAAAATGTCTAATTTAAAAAGTGTTATGTTTCCAACTATGCTCCCCAGAAATACATATCAATATGAATAATCTGGCTCTTCACACAAAGGAGATATTTCAAATTAAAGGGGATTAATGAAAAAAAATCAACATGTTTGATTAATATATTGTCTTGGCCAGGTTTTTATTGAGGAATAGATGAGCAGTCTGGCCACAAGCACTCCAAAGTAAAGAGGACAATAACAAAGCTGTTATCTGAAACCTTGAACTCCAGGCTGTCACTAAGTTGTAAACACTTTTACCATGCGAAGGAAACTTGAATATATTGATACATGGATATGTGTGTATGTAGGCTCCACAATTATAACAGAAAAAGAGTCTCAAATTTAATAATAAATAGTTTTTATCCATCTCAATACTATTTCACATTAACATCCAGAATGGACCAGATTATTTTTCCCACCAAAAATTATCCTGATGATATGGATTTTGAGGAGAGGCTGGAAGCCTGAATGCTTCAATCAAATCCATTGTGCTTTAGTCCCATATAATTTGTTTCTGCTTATAACCCCAAAATACAGTGTGTACATGTGAGTTAATAAAGCACATAAACTGTTTTAGCATTTTTTCTCTGCACAGTTATTTATAATTTGAGAAGAAAAAATGATGAATGAAGCCAATAAAATTTGCAATAATGATTCGTCTTTCTCTCTCTTTTCTTTGCTCTTCTCATTCTCTTCTTTCCATTCTCTCTCTTTAGCTCTTTTCTTTCTCCCCTTTTTCCTTCTTCCTTTGCTCCATACTTTCCTTTACTTCTTTCTAAAATCCAAAATAAAGAGGAGAAAAATTATGAAAGGGTGAGAGCAAGGGAAGTGCAGAAAAGAAATTGAGATCATTGCAAGGTAAATTTTATTTTCATATCAAACCCAAAATTTTCCATTTTTTCCTTGGTTCATGAAAAATAAGTCTCTTAAACTCTAAAGTATTAAAATTTCATGTGAAACTGAAATCTTATTTTCAGTCATCTTTATTTATTAGCAAAATTAATGTCATGATTATAGCTATGGAATATTTGAGCTGATGTTTATACTACATTTTAATTCTACTCTTGAAGTTTCAGATGTTGAATTTATTCAACCATAATGTGTGTGAGTATTGAGATCTCATAAATCATATTCTTCTAATAATTTATCTGTACAGGAGGGTGCTTAAATATTTCCTACTGTGATTGAAATGTTGGATTTGGGTTTACAATGTTGATTAAATGTCTAATGTGCAGTTTTGCTCTCTTGCCTCATCTTGTATAGGTCTAATTGAGAAATTATAGTAAAACCAACCCAGTTACACCAGCAGCTAGTAGAAAGATTCACTTTCCCTATATCTTCACAGGAGCTCAAATTTATTGATCCAGTTTACCCTGATTAGCATAAAATTCAAACTGTGGTTGCAATTTTCAAGTGAATCAATTAACTATATGTACTTTATTTTTTCCTCCTGAAAAGTTGTACACTTAATGGATTGCACCAAGCATGATAAATATTTTTGACCATATTTCAGAATACATCACAGTTTTTTGTCACGGTGGTGTTTTTTTAGTCCATCTTCTGTATTTGCTCAACCAAGTTGCTTCTTTTAAGGTCGAAACAGCTCAGAATACCTTTGATGATTCAGTTCTCCTCTGATTTCTATTTCTCTCAATGTTTCTTTCATCCTTGCTCTCAGGAACAGCATCTAGTCAAAATTTAATTTGGTGCCTCACTTCTCCTCTGCTCAGCAGTGGTGAGGCCATGCGTGGAGCTCTGTGTCTGTTTCTTGGCTCTCCAGTACAAGAGAGACACTGACACAGTGGAGAGAGTATGCAGATATGTGCTCCTATGGAACTTCCCAAACTTTGTCCTCAAGGCAGCCCTGCAGGGGCATGGTGTGTGCCACTTCTGCTTGATCCCCTGTTAATTGGAGATACACAGCATGAATTAGCATCTACATTTTAGTGTTTTTTCTTCAGAAAAGGAACTGGGCAGTAACTTAAGTGGAGTAAATCTTATGCTCATGCAAAGATAAATACCCCATGCACAGTACTCTGTGTAAAAACAGTCTTGGGAGCACTTGCAAGAGCGTTTTTGCTCAAATTATATATGGAGTGTTTGGTTTGGCTCTGCTTTTATTATATAAAACAGGACTGGGCAGACCAGAGAAGATAACTATGGCACAACTTAGCTACCAATTATGCAAATATCTATGTTATCAGTTACTGTCAAATGCAGTTAATACAACTATATGCTTAATATTCAGTTCACAAGAAAGTTAAAGTTCCATTCAACTGAGTTTATTGATCTCAACAATGATATTATGATGCTCTGGTGAGATTCAATTACTGCAGGAGAAGTGCAGGGGTAAAAGGATGGATACCAGAGAAGATAAAATTTTTCCGTGAGTTTGAGTTGTGAGAGTAGCATATTTGGGATAACAAACAAAACCCTATTTGCACTAACACACTAGAGACAAAATTGTGTAAGCCAACCATCAGCTAGGAATTTAAGTTGCTATTAAACCACGGTTTGGACTCATTTCACAGTTTTCCACAGCACTGCAATGTGCTTGCTGTTACTGTCACACACCCTGCTTAGCAAGGCACAGTGGTACAGCCTAACCTTCAAGGTGGAGTGCAGACATGGCCACCTGATTTAAACATTCAGAAATTGGCAGCTATTCCTTAACTTGCTGCCTATGCTTCTCTCTATAGTCAAAGGAGAACAAGAAGTATTTCCTTAAAAAGACATTCCAGACAGATATTATGAATCACTTTCTGATGGAAACTCTCATATACTCTACTGATTATGTATAAAAACTAGATCAATAACGTCACTACCTAATTTAAAGATGGCTAAAATGAGACAAGATTAATTCCATGCATTTGAAATTTACCAGTCCCAGATAATTAACCTGAATTAGAAAAAGACAGAAGTGGACATTAATTTGTCACTTCCCAGTATATCTTTGGATACCTCTCATGCCATCACGTTTAGGGGTCAGAAGACTTCACTGGAGAGGTAGCTTGTGTAGGAATTGGAATACTAGCTCATGACAGAGGAATGCAGCAGTTGACTTTTTTATTTGCATTATATAGATATTTTTATTTGAAGGTTCAAAAGATCAAAAAGGCTGGATTTGGCCTCTTTGCTGGCCACACTGCTTCAGACACATTTGGTTTTCTGGCCTGAGAGTACACATTGCCAGTTCATGTCCAGCCTCTCATCTGCCAGAATTCCAAAGTCCTTCACAGAAGGGCTGCTCTTGATCAATTATGAGCATGGACCACCATAACGATAAGAGGGATGGAGCAGGTCTCTACAAGAAAAGTCTAAGTGGGATTGTTCAGTCTAGGAAAGAGTTCAGAGTGACTTGATTGGAGTCTTTAACACCCAAAGAGAGCCTACAAGAAAGATGGAGAAAATTTATGTACAAGAGCATGTAGTGACAGGACAATGGCCAGTGGTTTCAAACTGAAAGAGAGTATGTTTTAGAATATCTATTTGTGAAGAAATTATTTGTTTAGAAAGTAGTGAAGCATTGGAATGGGTTGCCCAGAGAAGCTGTTTCTGACAATGTTCAGGCCAGGTTGGATGAAGCTTTGAGCACCCTGGTCTAGTGGAAAGTGTCCCTGCCCATGGCAGAGGGGCTGGAACAAGATGTTCTTTAAGATCATTTCCAACCCAAACCATTCTGTGATTCTCTGATGATTTTGTGATATCTCAAGCTGAATGTATTCAATAAATTATTCTCTTTTCACTTCATTAAACAGTGAAAAATAAGTAAATACAGATTCAGATGCTTGTTTGGGATTGAAAACAAGTTTGTATTACATCTTATGCTTTGTGCTGTATGCCAAACATCTTTCCACACACTTGTTCATCTATCTCAATGTTTAGCCAGACCTTTCTCCAGGTACTGCAAGGGAAAGGAGTAATAACCTTCCATTCCTCTATCTCTTATATCGATATTTCCTACTTCTTTTCTATTAAGAAAGATCTCAGTAATTTTTCTTTCTTTGCTCTGTATGTTTGAATTACATAAACACTTAACATGACATGAGAGCTTATAAACAATTCATCTCGACATCACATCTTGATCTTCATCTGTTTTTCTACTTGTCTCCCGTGGGACATTTTCTTGAAAATAAATCAGCTATGCATGGGATATCTCTCAATGCTGCACAGGCATGTAGAAGAATCCTTAAAACTAGAATTTGCTTTTAACCTTTTCATTCCTGTCCCATGTAGTCACTAGATCATTTGGAGCATGGTAAGAGGGAGAACTGAATTTTGTCACAAATGTGTTCAACATTAGAGCAAAAGATGAGGCAGCCTCTGACTTGGTAAAATATATCAGAGTCCCTTGATGGCTTGCAATATCAAAAGATCTAGCCCAGTCTTTTCCACTTGTCTTGAGATTTTTGCATCTAAACAGATCCATAGTGCAGACAATTAGCATCAGCAGATGGGAAGGGAGAAAGCAGATGTGTGTAATCAGACTTTCTATTGTGACTTTTACTTTCTCTCTTATCTAGTTTCACTATTCATATAACTCCTTGCAAAACTCACACCTTTTGCCATACTACAATTACTGTTCATTTTTCTAAGGTTATATGGAGTTAAATTTTTGACATATTGGAGTTCTAGTTCAAGAACTGCAGCATCTGTGTTCTCAAAGCCCTGAATAGGCTGAACCTGTATCATAAACCTGGCCAAAAAATACATTCCTAACACTGACTTATCATGAAAAAATCTGTCAGTGCAGACTCACTCTGACACATTGACTTTCTCTTCCTTCTGCCACAGAAATCTGTCTTTTCCCTAACCAGAAGAGTATGGAACAGCACAGAGACACCAGCTAAGGGTGTTAGGCAGCAGTGGGCACTCAGTAAAGATATAGGAACAGGGCATACAGTAACATAACTCACAATTGTATTTCCAAGCTGCAGAGCCTTTTGGTTTATTGGCTTTCTCAGCCAAATAATTCATGCAAATTTCTAAGTTTTATATCCTTTGATGGGCATTATCTCCAAGGGACTGTATCACTGAGGTTCAGGAAGAAGGAAAAGTGGTGCTAAAAGATGCATACACAGGAAGGACAAAGGTGTCAAACAGGTGAAGGACTGAACTCTGTGTTATGGACCCATGCTGGAGTGGTTTGTGAAAAGTGCAGCAATGGGAAGTGCCAGTACTGGAGCAGTTTGTGCAGAACAGACTCCCCTAGCAAGAACCCCAGGCTAGAACTGTAGAAGAGCACAAGGAAGAAGGAACAGTACAGATTAAGTGTTATAAACTGTCTCTAACCTGTGTTCCCTTTCCCTCTGCACTGCTTGGAGGGAACAAGGTTGATGAGTTGGGAGAAAATTAGAGCGTGAGGAGGGTAGGGTGAGGGGAAAGTGTTTTTAATTTTATTCTTGTTTCCCACTAACCTACTGTGTTATTAATTGGAAATAAATTAAGTTAATCCTCTCAAGTGAAATCTGACTTGCCTGTGACAGAAATTGGAGAGTGATTTCCTTGTCTTTGTCTTTACCCATGAGCTTTTTCATTGTACTTTTTCCCTATACCCTGCAAAAAGTTGGAGTGATAAAGCAGCTTGGTGGGAACCTCTCTGACAGCCCAGGCCAACCCAACACACAAAGTTGGCCCTATTTTGCAAATCCAGATCCTACTTCCTTTGGTGAAGACTCCTGTGAGAGGGCATAAGGGAATTACTAAATATTTCCCTTTGTAATTGTGTTAAAGTATTTGGCTACAAGGAAACCAAAAAGTTACTGCGTATTTCCCAGAGATTCCCTTCCATTTTCAGTATACTGCTTTTTTGGACAGACAGATAAATTATTTTGGACTTTGTAAGAAGCAAGTAAAACCTTAACTAGAAACTATAATGGGGGTATTTATTTCAGGTAGGAAAAAAATCAATACTTTTTGCTCCCAGTCCTGTTCTCTACTTCCCAGAGCAAAATTCTCTTTCTTAGCTTACAAAAAAATTTTCACATCTGACAAAGCCATAATCATTCACTTCAAAAATATAAATGCAAAGAAAGAAAACCTGCCTAATGAATTTAAATGCAAAACATGCTGGATTGCCAGATCAGTGAATTTTCTAATTCAGTATGTAAATCTCTCCAGGAACTCTCTCCTACTGAGAAATTAATTCACTGCTTGTTCAGTCTCTGGATAATGATAATCTATTGGTCTGTTCAGTTGACTGCACTGCAAGGTAAAGGTAGTTGATAACATTCTGCAAACATTGGAAGATATTCTTGCTTTCATCTTCTATGTGAAGGATCAAGTTTTAAACACTTGACTTGTTCAGAGAACCTCCTTCCTAGAAAGCAATGTGCTTCTAAAACAGAAGTATAGCTTTTCTAAGTATATGGTCACTGTAGCTTGACATGTATAATCTCTTAGATGTCAGAATAAACTCAGCCACTGCAACACTAAGCTTCTTGGAATCAGCAGGAACAAACATAGGTCAATGCTCTGCATTTTTAACAGCAAAACCTTTGAGCATCTTTAGGGGCCTCCTTCAATAGTTGCAGTATATGCAGACTCCCAGATCTGGCATGCTTTTCACTCTTACACAAGTCTTCTGTAAGATGTTCCTATCTGAGTTCAAAAAACAATAAAATATTCCAGAAAATTATTACTGACATGGGAATATCAAAGCTAATTTCCCTCATTTCCTTTTGCCTTACAATATGTCTATTTGTTCATTCTCTGCCACATTCTCCTATTCACTTGAATGAAAATGATTATTTATTCCAAATCATTTCCTTTTCCATTTTTCTTCTCCTTGTAGCTGACATGCTGTCACATGCACTCTTCATCTGGCACATTAGTCAGTTCCTGAGGCAATGAACATCCACCAGGTTGTATTTGGCAAGGGGAAGAAGCAAGCTCGCACAACAGAAGATTCTGGGATCCCAAGCAGAAACTTCCCCTCACTGCACTGCATCAATAAGGGACAGATTTTAAGATTCGTCAAATCAATACTCTTAAGTCCCTAGATCAAATCTTTATCTGCAGGATCCAAGCCATCAGGATGTCTAAAGCAGCACCAGAGAAGTTAATCCATGATACACACACAAGATAACACAGTTTCAATGAGATCACTAGCAGTGTTCATCAAGTTCATCCTCCCAATTTAACTGTATTGGCAGAAACAGATTTATATACAAACTTCCTTGGACAAATCCATTTGTTGGTAGGCATTTTCAAGGTTAAACTATTCCAGGTGCCATTAATATGACTAAAGATGTAGATAACAGAATTTATCTAATCTGATCATTGTGGTGTTTGGGACAAAATGAGAAAGCAAGAAAAATACAATCAAAAGACAAGAAAACAAGTTTATTTACAATCCATATTCTACATTCAAGTTGCAATTCTTCTATAATATACATTTTATTTCACATTAAGAGTTACATCCACATAGGTTCATTATTGGCAGATCAGTTCAGTTCTAAACTGAAAAGGATCAAAAAGCTAGATTTCTCCTTTGAAAATACTCGAGGGATTCAGTAATTTAAAATATTTTGATAATGTCTGGAATCGTTCTGAATGGACAGATTGCATGAAAAGACTATCATCTGCTCTCTCTTTAAATTTTTCCTATCTAAGAAGGCAACAAAACCACCCACATGTTTTTCTAACACCTGAATGGTTACAGGACTGTGATTTAATTCCAGCTTCATATCAAAAGATTTCAGATTTAAAATCCTCTACTTCCTGGAATTTTTTTCTAACCACTAGCTTCTAAATTTTCCAAAGGCAGAGCATACTTCAGCCCTCTGTGACTGCAATATTATTCTGCAGAAAACTGGGACAGGTGGTGGGAAGACAGAAATAAAGAAAAGTTCTCTGTCTCCAAGTGATTAAAATAGTCACTTGAATATGAAAAATGTGAGGGTTTAAACTCTACACACAGGACTTGTTTAAGTATGCTCTTTCTTGGAAAAAAATATTTAAATGCTTCATTCATTTTTAATGTACCAAATATTAGAACCATCTATCAATTTGTTAGATTTTAGTCTTTGTTGCTAACATCAGCCAAAGTATACTTTAATGTAAAGTAGCATCTGAATAAAGGAAAGAGAGCAAAATTCATACACTCTCTTGAAAACAAAACTAAACAAAAGGACAGAGTTACTTAAGGACATACTGTCTAAACAACTAATGAACATACATTCAGCTTTGAAAGCTCTGCAGTGAATGTTGATTCCTGCCATAGAGCAGGAAACAGGATGTTGGAGGGATGCAAGAATGTTGTCATTTACAGAATATTCTGGACAGTGTTATGTTACAATGCTAATCTAAAAATAGAGGGCAGAAGCTCTCAGAAAACAAGACCTGATGTGTTTAGATGATCTACAGAATAATTATTTATACACATCAAGTAGATGTGAAATACAAACTAGAGAAGCTGTTTACACACAGAAGTCAGAGCAGTTTTCCCCTGCTTGAAAGCTGGGACAGTTGGGTACTGTCAAGACATACTCCTTATTTCTGTGTCTCATTCAATTTTACTTACAACAGCATAAACAGGAGGGTACTAAAACCCTATTTTTCCTTCCTCAGCACAGCAGTCTACTCTACAGACTGCTAGTAAGAATAGACTTCAGGAAAGAAATAATATTACTTTGAATATCTGAGGTGAGATGAATAAAATGTTGATCTTATTCATCTGAAGATAGTATTCTAGGTATCTGCCTATTGCATTAAAAGAAACTTGGATTGGGTTTGGTTTTTTGTTTGTTTGTTTGCTTTTTTAATGTGTATGGAATTAAAATGGAGGTCTTTGTCGTATTTTGGATCAATTCAGTTAGTTTTGATGATAAAGATTTGGATGAGACACAAAGTGAGGGATTCTGGCTGATCCCTAGATTTGGGTATCTGTAAAGGCATTAGGTGTCTCTAAACCCCCTTTCAGCCAGTGGATATTGTGGCAGTACAGCACAGGGGAAAAATCCATTCAGATATTGAGCTCACATGGGCTCAATTCTGTTATCTTAATGTGCCCTCAGAAATCTGCAGCAGCACTCACAGATCTGACACAGGAAGTTCAGGAGACACACATCCTTCTGGATCACACTTTGGGGGAGCAGATAAGATGCATAGGGCATGCCAAAGAGCATTAGATAGTTTAGCACACAAATCATGTTCTATTTGTCTACGTTTGGGTGATCTGAAAAGCTCAATAAGCTCTATTGATTGTAGCAGTAGTTCAAGAGTAGCTTACAACAGACACAGACAGACAGATCAGCCATTCAGCTTCTTAAAGATACACACACAGTACCTTATAAAATACTCTGTATCCTGACTGGCTGCAAGCTGTTGTTGCAGAAGGACATATTTCTTCTGTAAGTGTCAAATATTTTCTTCTAGCTCAATTTAAATGTCTTAAGTATCCAAAGGTACTGTTAGCAACACATGGTCTCTCTCTCATGATATCTTACCTGGACTACTGCATCCAGGTCTGAGATCCTCAAAACAAAAAGATAAGGACTTGTTAGGGTTAGTCCAGAGGAGATCACAGAGATGCTTGGAGGAGTAGAGAACCTCTGCTATGGAGACAGGCTGAGAGTTGGGATTGTTCAGCCTGGGGAAGAGAAGGCTCCGGGAAGATGCCATTGAAGCCTTCCAGTACCTTGGAAGTGTCTTTGTCTAGGAATGGTATTTTCCAGTTTAGTACTGTGGCTAAAACCACAAGCTGTTTCCCCATCCAATTGGAAGCACAAATAGCAGAGATAAGAAAAAAAAATGCTGGAAATGAAATCAGGTAAGTGAACAAACAGTAACATCAACAATATTAATAACAAAAAGTATAAGAAAAAGAAAATACTTTCACAGAAAAGCTGTGACAGCAAACAATGCCAGGCAGCTTCTCCCACCAAGGTTTATTGGCTGAAAGGAACTTCTTCTCCTAGGAGGTGAGAGTCCTATTCCCCATTCCCTTAATTATGTGAATGTTATAGAATAGCCTCTGTAATTTGACCATACACCCTCCCTACTAGTGCAAAAATTAACCCAGTCATGACTGGAACCACAGCATATATTAAGGGGGAATATTAAAAGGAGGGAGAAGGACTTTTTATGCAATCAACATAGGGACAAAGGGCAGTGGCTTTAAATTGACAAACAGTAGGTTTTAGACTAAGTGTTATGAAGAAATTCTTCACCCAGAGAGTGATGAAGTACTGAAACAAGTTACTCAGAGAAGTTCTGGAACCTTATCCCTGGAAATCTTCAAGTCCAAGTCAGATGGGGTTCTGAGCTGCCTGATCAGGCAAATGGCCTCCCTGCCCATTGTTTTTAAGACTCCTTCTCACCCAAAACATTCTTTGATTTTATAAATCCTACATTTAGGAAATTTAATTGAAAATCTACCCTAAAACTGAGTCAATTTTTGTTGCAGCAGCTTGAGTGGGCTAAGAAAAAAGAATCCTAAATTTCTCTTAGAAAATTAATTTTCTCCAAGAACCTTGAAATGAAAGTACAAAGAAGAAACAAAAAATTGATGAAATAACTGAACTGTTTGGTAAGGATTAAAAAACAACTTTAAAAGCTGTACATTTTTCCAGAAAGTATGGTTTAAGTATCATAACTTTTCTTCTTCACTATCTAATTTTTTAATTGCAAATTCTCTGAAGCAGCCTGTTATTATGCCTGAATATTACCTGGCATGGTATTGCTTTCAGATGCAGGCTCTGTGTTTCATTATAATAGAAAGAGCAAATAACAGTTACAAATGTACAAACTGCTAGAGAACATAGCCCATTGCCTAGTAATTAACTTGTGTGCATGTATATATAATCCACATCGTTTCAATGCCAACAGCTCATATATTGCAATTTAAAAAACATTGTCCCAGTTGTGTGAGCAGATTCCCAGACTTGTGGCAGTTTCTTTGAAGGGGTACCTTTCTGGGTCAGAATTCAAGATGTGTCTGCACACATTTAAGTGTCCAGGTTTAGGAACAGTTTCTGTTGGGAAGATAGCCCCATCTCTTCAAAGCACAAAACTTTATTGTTCCATAGACATACTTTGTCACAGTGTTAGCCATGGACTGATCATAAATATTTATGCCTCCAGCAAATGGATCTGTTGTGGTGATAAACACTGGTGTTTTGTTTTCTTTTTCAATATTTCATGAATGATATGCGAAAGCTAGATTGTACAGTGACAGGTAACACAATCCTATTCAGCAGCATTGACTTGGAGTTCAGAACCATGGAAAACTCAAAACAAATATCACAACTGCATTGTTTTAATGCTTCCATTTCATAATCATTCTCCTCTGTACTCAGGCTTGGAAGAGGACATGCTCTAACTAGTGAGGAGGTACTCTGTTTCCAGTGACTAATTCCAGGCAATGAAGAGAGCATATTTTATTTTGTTTTTTTATTATTTCTGATAGTATTTGGATAAAAAAAGAATGGAAGTTCTTCCAGGCTACAGAATGCACCTATCTCAAATATATTCCTTTACAGTTACACCCAACTGACACTGTGTTGCATTTATTATTCTCTGCTATAGAACTACAGTGTTTAGGAGCGTATGATCACACAGCTAAAGCAAAACTCTGTGTCTTTATACAAAGACACCCATGTCCAAAATTCTTCCCAGGCTTTTTTATGTGTTCAAATGTGCAGTTGCTGAAATATGCCATTTTTGTAATTTTGTAAATGATTTAGTAGCCTCCCTCTCCTAAGTTGTCCTTGATGTTGCAAAGAGATTTTCAGACTAATGGAGATAGATATGGATAGCACAGTGAGGCTTGGACAGCAAAACTAGGAAGTTTATTTTATTGTAAAGTTGTTACTTTACTGTAATTCTGCTCTATATTTGCTGTATGGTTCATTTAAAATGCTGCTGGGGTCAAGGTATTTTGCTCAAGGCTGAGATAAGTTTGATTACTACTGAAATTTCAGAAAGAAAGTATATGACTTTAAAATTACTTTTACTTACATTTCTTTTGTTGGTGGGCCAGAAATCATGGGCAGCACACTAAAGTGTTCACTAATGTAGAATGAAAATTTTCTTTTTGATTAAGAGATGAACAGAGATCTCTTGATAAAATTCAGACACCTAAAACACTTCCAGTTTTATAATTCTTAGCATGCTGCCATTTTTGTGTCTTCCATACAGTGAAGAAAAGCAGGAATACAAAATTCTGTTATAGTTTGGGTTTGCCAATTTTTAATATATTTACCTTTTGTTGTGAAATAGAATTAGGAGTAAAAGCAAAGCAAGCTTAAAACTTAACATGAGATAAAGAAAAATTTCATTAATAGCACCAAAAAAAAAAAATTCAGAGCAGATCTTCAGACCACTTCTTTCTTCCTCTTTTTCTTATCTTAACAACATACAGAGACATTTCAGTCAATTCCTTACTTACATAATCTTTTTCAGTTCACTTTAGGGAGAGGAGTTTCTTCTTGTTTAGCTATAAGGATCTTTTACCAAGAGAGGAAATCACCAGTTCTCTCTTGACTCCACTTCTTCATGATTAACAGCCACCCGGGATCTGCTATCATGAATTTCCTCTCACTTTACATTCTTTTCAGTACTGAGTTGCGGGCCATGTTAAAAAGTCATGGGGTATTACTTTTAAGGATGAGCTACTCAAAGGCCAAAGTTCTCTTCAGCTCACTTCTCTCTGTTCATACTTCATTCCCAGCAACAGAGATCCCCTTCTCTTCCTCGGGGCAAAGGATTCTTCAAACACTTTACACCTTGCTCCACCCCCCATGTCTCTTTTTTTCATGGCTTAAAGGAATTTTTTCATGAAATACAGTCCACCCCTATAACTTACGAAAAGATTTTTCAGCCAACCTTCATGGGGTCTCCTCATTCTCCTTCCATTTAGAAACTTAGCTTTTACTTCATTGACTTTGGTGTATCCTTTCTGTTCTTCTTCCTCTCACCCAAGGAAAGATGGAAAGTCTGTAAGTCTTATCTGAGCATTGGAAAAGTTAAAATCTCACACAGAAGTTGCAGGGGCTGGGCCAGGCCATGCTGGAGCTGTGTCAGGATCTCAGGGTCAGGACGAGAACTGCAGAGTCCATGCAGAGGAGAAATGGGTGCCAAGGCCGTGTGTCCATGGCTTTCCCCCGGCGCTGCCCGCCCCCAGCTCCAGCCGCAGCCCGGGGGTTCTCCCTCTGCCCTGCCCAGCACACAAAGCCCTGGGGGCTCTCCCGAACCGGGCCCGGCTGCCTCCCCCCAGCCCGTGAGGGCGGCAGGGCAGGGCCCCCCGAGCCACGGCCACAGCGGGAAAAGGCGAGAATCCAGCCATGGGCTCTGCTCCCCTTGGCCTCTGGGACCCCTGGTTAAAGACGGGGCCCAGCAGCCTCCGGAGCCCAACCTCGCCTGGCCCGGGCCGCACTGGAAGGGACCCGGGCCAGGTTATTATACTTCGTAAAAGGCCAGAAATGCAAGAGAGCTTTCCTGGGGTTTACTTGCTTCAAATGTGATTCACGGAGTGAACCGACTTTTCCAATTGGTTTCTCAGGCTGTCAACAGCTAAACCAGCCTCCAGTTGGTCCCACCAATCCACAGAGGAACTTGTCATGGAGAAAAACTTCCTAGGGTGCCCTCCCCTCAGAGTAAAAGCAGCACATATTCCAAGGCCGAATGGAGATCACGAATGGTCTGACATCTTCTTTCTTTCTACTGCACTAAAGAAAAGTTATTGTCTGAAATTGTATTGAGAATAACTTTTTGAAGTTTGTTTCAATACAGTGACAAATGCCAGCCACTTGTTATCACTAAGCTACAACTGGTTCTTTATATTCTGAATTTTTTCATATACAGTACACACAAGATTAGTCCAAAGTTCTTGGTAGTAAGGAAGTGGAGCCACCCTAAAAATGAGTCTCTGAGCTATTGCTGACTCCATGCAGTCTTTATATGACAGCAAATACAGGGCTTTAGAAAATTTCTGGTATTACTAGACATGTTGAAGAGTATCTGGCAGAATTTCCAGTCTCAAGACAAGGAACATGACAGTGATTTGCAAATAAATTGCAGAGACTTGTTGGGGGCAGTGAGAAGGAAAAGCAATCTTATACCAATTTTCATAACTTCTCAGCTTTAAGCAGCTTCTGCAGTTTGAGGCTAATGCCTTGCAACACACTTGCTCTGTGAGTATGATCTGAAATGTGATGTATAATCCAAACCTAGTAGTAGTAGTAGTAGTAGTAGTAGTAGTAGTAGTATAATTAAAATTATTTTAACATGAATCTTGAAGGAAAAGAGCTTTAAACTTGACTGTGATCTCCAATGAATAATAACCATTATATGTGCTTCATGACGAATGGTGTCCAAATATTTTATGTAATAAGAAAGAAGAAATGGATTCAATATGAAGCACCAAGGAGGGAATATATTATATGCATATGTATTTGTATATGGACACACATACTGAAACAGTGTAGTTTCATCCTTCATCCCATTATGTTCATAATTCTGGTGTGTACAACAAAAGAAAAGCACTCAGTTGATGATTTATCACATGTGTATTGGTCATATTATCTCAGATAGTATGGATTGCTCTTTGTTCTTGTATTACTGCACTGCCTACAGAAGAAAGATGCAACTAGGTCAGCTTAGATGATTAACTTTAATTCATGATCTATTGCTCAGAATTAAGTAACCTCATTGGACTTAAATCCTGAAGAAAGGAAGAAAATAAGTGCATTATGAAGGTATGGAGAGATGGGCTCTGAAATGCTGGAGCTCTGCATTTTACACCATGATCAACACAGTGATACCATGATGCTTGATCTGCCTGTAATATCTGCCTGTCAGGGAAGATGAAGGAGGGCAAATTTAAATTAGATATTAGGAAGAAATTATTCACTGTGAGGGTGTTGAGGCACTGGTACAAGTTGTCAAGAGAAGCTGTGGATACTCCATCCCTGGAAGTGTTCAGGACCAGGTTGGATGGAGTTTTGAGAAACCTAGTCTAGAGGAAGGTGTCCCTGTCCATGACAGAGGGTTTGGAACTAGATGACCTTTAGGGTCTCTTCCAGCCCAAGCCATTTTATGATTCTATCATTAACAATCTGTCCTGGTTTAGGGCAAATTTGGGAGGAAACTTCCAAAGGACTCCCTCTAGAAAGCATGTCATGAATTCATGGCACTTCTAGAATTCATGTGGCCACTCCCCCAGGTAGTTTGGGAAAAGATTTCTTTGGAGAATAGTGGAAGAAAACCTGTTTATTAATAAGCAAAGTATTCACAAGCATAAATAATTAATAGTATTAAATAATGAAATCTTTTGCTGTTCTGAAGAGATGGCAAATACAGAAAGTCCTTGTTGTGTGGTGTTGCTCAGCTCACTCAGTCTCTCTCAGTCCCTCCTGTGCTGGAAAATGCTGCATCCTGGGCCCTGGTGGGCCACAGGTGCGTGCTCCCTGTGCTTTTCTGGATTTTCAATCCAGAGCAGTTCCAAGAAAAGAGAAGCCACAGTCTGGGGAGCTTCTCTGCCTCAACCAGCTAAAAAAAAAAAAAAACCTAACTAAAAAGCAAAGGAGCTCTCTCTCTCTCTGTTTCTGAAGTTTCTGAAGACAAATTTCACATTTCTTTTCCCCCTCCTCACTCTCAGAACCAATCTTAAAGGTGCAGAACTCAATATCCAGCATAAACAGAACAGATGATTTGGGATACAAGGACTACGAAGTAACCCTAAGACACCGCTTGTGAAATTAATTAATTATTCTTTATCCTTTTTTCAGCTTCTCACAATGTTGTTTGTCACATTTGGCAACTTCTCAATCAGTGTCTAGCACTTTTCCATGTCTTTTGGATGAGTTTGTTTAGCTTAATCTCAGATCAAACTAGGCAGACCTGATCACAGGTCATCTGTCTGCAGAAAAAAATAAATAAAAGAAGCGATCAAATGAAAGGCTACAGACATTGAAAATCTTCAGAATGGATATTCTTTATAACCTTCAAATTCTGTGTTGGTGCTTATGGGACATAAATGGGGTAAAAGCATTTAGCATTTCCTAAAGAGGGAGATTAATGGAGCTTAGTAACTCTCACATCCATATCCTGGTGTGCATGTGTGAACATAAACCCGCCTCAGAGCTGTACAGCGTTTTGCCAAGAGCAGCAGCTACTACAGGTGCCTTATAACTTGTAGATGAATCACATTCTCGGAAACTGCTAGAACTGTAGGAATATTCTTAATTCAAGGCTCATCTCATACATTTTATATGTTTGACTGAGTTGGAATGATCTGTCTTCAGCAAATGTAGCATGGATTTTGCTTGCAGAATCAGAGAAAGCAATGTTTCATTTGTGTAGATATTAGGAAGAAAAAAAAAAAGAAAATATCCTCTAACAAATAGAAGTATTCTACTGAAGAATCTGTCTTTGGATCATAGATCATGCAAACCATTGGATACTGTTTGCTATTAAGTGCCATGGTGTAACCCCAGCCAGCAGTCAAGCCTCAGGCTGTCACTCTCTCACTTCCCCACCAGTGGGATTGGGGAGAGAATCAGAACGGCAAAAGCTGGAAAACTCATGGGTAGACATAACAACAGTTTAATAGGGAAAGCAAAAGCCAAACACACAAGCAAATGAAATCAAGGAATTAGCTCCCTGCTTCCCATGGACAGGTAGGTGTTCTGCTATCTCCAGGAGAGCAGGGCCCCATCACAGGTAATGGTGACTTGGGATGAAAAACACCATCACTGAAAATGTTCCCCCCTTCCTCCTCTCACTTTATATACTGAGCATGATGTCACATGGTCTGGAATATCCCTTTGGTCAGTTTGGGTCCCCTGTTCTGGCTGTTTCTCTTCTCAGCCTCCCCTGCTCCCCCAATTTCCTCCCCAGCATGGCTGCACAAAAAGCAGAAAAGGCCTTGGCTCTGTGTAGGCCCTGCTCAGCAATAACAAAAATATCTCTGTATTATCAACAGAAGTCCAGAACACAGCTCCATACCAGCTACTGGGAAGAAAATTAACTCTAACACAGATGAAACCATCCCACTCTGTGTGTTTTTAAATTTGTTTTCAGAATCTAAGTCTCAGTAAGAAAATTTACAGTTCGGATTTTATATTTAAAAATATACAAACAGGTTGTTTTTGTTAAACTTTAAATCTTAATGAATAATTAGTCCTTCAGTTAGTAATCAGGGACATCTGAAAGATAATTCTATCTCTCATTTAGAATTAAGAAGCATCTACAAGATAATTCTGGACAGCCAAAGTTATCTTCATTTTTTTTTTCCTCTCTTTTTTTTCCTTCTTTTTTTTTCACAGACTCAACTTTCTCAAAGGTCATATTTGCATAACAGTTCAGATTGCCCATTCATCCAATAATGATAGTTTTTTGTCAGGTTGGAGATACACATACTGACACCAGAAATTTCTACGCATCTTAGAGAAATATTAGTCAGAGAGATTTATTTCTTCCCTTTTGAAATTGCCGAATTATTTATGATGGTGTGCAATGGCTGAGTTATATGGTTGATTATTTCCAGGTATTAGTGCAATATGAATATATTAGCAGTCCCTTCCTTAGTGTAATAAAGCACAAAATCAAACGATATAAAACAGATTGAAATGGTTCAATATGTATTTACAACCTCATAGAAATGAACAAGCAGAAGGTGTGGGAAATATAGAGTAGTATGTCATGCTTCTTAACCTTGTTTCAGCAATTGCAACGAGCAGTTCTGCCCCAGCTTTTAAGTGTCTGAGAAAATACCTAAGGAAAGTTAACATGCAGGATTTTTTGTACTCATCAAAAGCTTTGTATCAATAGATTAGGAACCTAATATTATATCCCTGCTCTGTGTTATAACCCTCATTTTGTCAATTTATAATTGAAGTTAAATGATTCACAGAGAAGATAAAAAAAGAAGTGTAGAAGAAAAGTATGTCATCGTGGAAAGAAGATGCCTGACAGAGATTTTTTAAGTGTGAAATAAACTGACTCCTAATAGGAGGCTTTTAATCACTTTTTATGTTTTAAAATCATTTCTGCTGTTAGATTCTGATTAGAGATGTGAAAAATAATAAGTGATCTTTAATTTGATATATCCACCTACCAGTAGGACCACTTCTATAATGGACCAGTCATAAGGACCATCCTATTTCTGTGACATTATTTTTAATTATGATTTCCATATTTTCAAAGGAAACCTTGTGACATTTTTCACTGGAGGAATATGGATTAATCTAGCCGTGTAAAATTAATTTCAAAGTATTCTGCACTATACCTCTTATGAAAAAGTTGTTGGTGGGGTTTTTTAATTGCTTTAAAATCGCCATTTTGTAAGTATTAAATATCCTCCTCAGACATTCAAAAACATGTGGGACAGATCTTTTTTATCTTCCTCTTCTAGATTTATATTTATTTTTAAATGTTATATTCTTCTTGTTATTATTATTATGCCTCATGAATCCTTTGTGTCATTTCATAACCTGTTCCAGATTTTTCACTCCCTTCTTTTTGAGAATTTTTAGGGTCAGTTTTAGCTATAGTCCTCTTCTGAGACATTTCTAATTCTAACATACTTAAAGATTGGCTTCTTTCAGTCAGCACTCTGAACGAAGGGAGGCTATTCAGCACCTGGACAGCACCATGTTTGCTGGTGACATGACATTGACCTCAGTGCAAAGCGAATACATTCTACAGGGCTGACCGTGATCCCTGGTCCAGGCTTGCAGCCCCTCCTGCCCTTCTCCTTCTCCTTCTCCTTCTCCTTCTCCTTCTCCTTCTCCTTCTCCTTCTCCTTCTCCTTCTCCTTCTCCTTCTCCTTCTCCTTCTCCTTCTCCTTCTCCTTCTCCTTCTCCTTCTCCTTCTCCTTCTCCTTCTCCTTCTCCTTCTCCTTCTCCTTCTCCTTCTCCTCCTCCTCTTCTTCTTCCTCCTCTCCCCTTTGTCTTTGAAGGACTGTTTCTCACATATTTTCTCTTTATTCCTCATTGTACCTGTGTAGTGCCTTACTATTCCTCTGGTGTATTTTCACAGAGGCTTCTCGAAACTTTAAAGAGACATAAAATACCTGTTTACTTGTGAAACAAGTGCACCTGCTCAGCATATCTGGGGACAGGCAAAGGAGCATTCTCCATAGTGAGTGAGTGATTGAGGTTGCAGTGACACTGAAGGAGAAGGATTAATTATTTTATGGAACACAGAAATAAGAAAACTTTATCTTCATCTCTGAAGTATAGGGGAGTTAGGGTTTCTGTTTTTCAGTCTGTGAAAGACTGGGGAATTGTTTAAACTTAGAACACTATGTGTTAGTTTGGAGATCAGGTTTTCAAAAAACTGCAGTATTTCAGAAGGATGAAAAATTACAGAACACCCTGTTTTAAACTGGGGAAGCACCCCCACTCCACAAACTGAAAGAAGATTGAAAGTTTATTTACTTATAGTGTAGAGGTATCTTCATGGAAAAATTGCAAGTGGTGAAGACCATGCCACTGTAGTGGAGAAAGTAATAAAAATAATAAAAAATTAGGAGCTGAAGCCAGAAAATGATTCAGCTAGAAGTGAGCTTTGTAACAGCAAACCTGGTTAATTACTGGGACAGGCTGCCAAAGCAAATGAGGTAATTCCCTTGGCTTTCTGTCTTTAAATGAAAACCAAGATAACTTCATGAAATATTTCCTTCAACCAAGCTTAAGTTACTGGGCCATGTGCTGAACTATATGAAATTCATCAGTACATTTTGATTTAAAGACTGAATCATGTAACATTTGCAAAAAAAACCCCAAAAATATATTTCTCATGTAAAGCACTTTCCTCAAAAAAATATTTATTCATATGAAAACAGTGAAATTAAAAGTGAAAAAAGTTTTAACTGAGATAAGAATCAGGTCCCTGAGAAATTCAGTATCTTTTCCTTCAACATAAATAACAACAGCTATTGTTATTCGCTCTTAGAGGTTCAAAAGAACTTTTTTAGTTGACACTGTCTATTTTTTTCTATGCTTCCTGAACTCTGATTTCGATTGTTTCTGAGATTCTTTGATCAATTTACACTCTGGAGCTGTATTATTATGCTAGTTAAGGGAATTATTGATACTTTTTAACAGTATCCTTGGAAATTAATGTATCACCAACATCTGTAAGATGACATCAATCTGCCATGCAGTCCCAGACTGTGTATGTGTGACAGTTCTCAGGTTCTAGCAGAGCTAGAGTGTTTTGTCACTGGACTTAGGAACCTGTCTTCTCACAACCATTAACCCTGTAATGTACAAAAGCCATGTCAACAGGTACTGTTGTAATACTGATAAGTGACAAAGGAAAAAAAATGTGATCTCCTGCTCCAGCTGCTCCAGCTCAGTTTTCTGCTGCCCAGATGCTGGAAACCAGGCCAGTGTCCAGGATGGATTCAGGGGCTCTGCTGACACTGAGGATGCAGCTGCTGCCTTCCCAGCTGCTGCTTCAACCAGTCGCAAAAGAGGGCATTTGTCCCAGAGACAAAAACACAAAGACACAAAGCCACACAGTGTTGTAGTTTGGAGGTTGTTGAGATGGTGCAGGTAAAGAAGCAGGAGTGGCTTTTGCATGGGTTCCACATGGTGATGTTTATTTCAGCCACAGTTATGGACAGTCCAGGCTCAAAGGCAAAAGGAAAAAAGCCTGTGCTGAGGGTCCAGGTTAAGTACATGGGATCAGCTGGGTTGGGGAAAAAGTATCAGGGACCAATGACCAGGGGACATAGGGGCAGTACAGGGGTGGGGTTAGGGCATGAGAACCACCAGGGAAACAGGGTTGAAATGACCAAAAGACTGAGGGACAGGGAGAGGGCACTGGGCTGACCCAGGACAGAATGGGGGCACATTGGCATGACTGAACAGGGTTAACTGTTCTGAGAGGACAGCTGAGAGAGGCCTCTTGCATCTCCCTAACTGGGAATGCCTTATAGGGTCTGCACAACAGAGGACACTGGCAGGGCTGATCACACATACTGCCACACACAGGACTCACACACAGCATACACACAGGGAGCCAGGTCCCTCTTTCTCTTTAGCTCGCATATAGAACAGGTCAGTCATGGTGGCACATACACACACCCACTCTCTGCGTTCAGAAGCACACAACTATTTGTGGATTCTCTGAGCATCACTACAGCCCCTCTGTTGTCCCTACTCCTGCTTGGACCCCTTAACCTTAACTGCCCTGCTTGGTGCTCATTGCAAACACACACACAGAGCTGTCCCTCAGGTGCTGCACGTCTGCATTTCCTCTTGTGAGTACCAGCACAGCCCTGTCTCACACCCTGTACCAGACTAAATTTACTGGTGAATGCACACACACTTCTCAATCCCACCAGGACTGGGGATGATACAGACACCTTGCCTCAGCAGCTGGCACCAGGCACACAGGTGCCTTCTCTAGACACTCTTCTTCCACTCCTTGAAATACCTTTGGTCCTTTGAAAACAGTTTTGCATGTATGTCAGACTGTCAGACTGGGGACCAACAACCTGTTGTGTTGGGAAAAGCTCACAGAAATAATGAAATTATATTTCCAACCTTCATGATTTTGCAATTTAATATTTCAAGACAAAAAAACCAAAACAAAATATATTAATCTTATATAAGGATAAAATTATTACACTTACTTCAATAAAATATGGTTATAGCATACCAACTGTCTAAATAAGGCCAAATGTGTCAGTATCAGGGAAAATCAAAGAATAATTTATATCTCTACCCTTCCTACATAAGTCATATTTAAGTGTGCCATTAAAGCAAAAGAACAAGGAGCATGCTTTTTGAAGTAAAGGAATCAAACACACTTTGAACTCAATGGGTTTATACATTTGTAGCTCTATTATGTTAGTAACATCTCAAATCAGTTACCAATTTTATAGGAATGCAAAGAATAATGTCTTCCTTCAAAATATCTGATAGACTACACTGAAGCCTCATGGTAATTTAATTGCTTGGCTATATTCATATTTATATCACAGACCAACTGTTAACCTTATACTTGGACTTTGTATAAATAACAATTCACTGATAATAATCTCTGGGATGCTTCTTCATAAATGCACAATATAAGATTGTCCTCACCCTAAGGAGGTGATAATATAGAAATACCTTAACCTGAAGTACGGATTTTCTCATCTACTTCTCCTATATACACTGCAGACAGCTTTGAATGATCAACTTGCACAAAGAGTAATTGAAGGCAAAACACTTTGTGCTTTCATTCCGTATTATTTCAATAAAACCCTTTTAACATGCTCTTCTGTATTTCATGTAGAAGTAACTTAACTTGTATAATGCAAAATAGGGCAACAGTCATAATATCCAATTAACAGGAAGATATAAGCGCCTTGAGTGACACTGTAAAGTCATTACAGTAGAGAGCCATTGGCAATGGTTAAATAACTATTAAAAAGTTGCTTGAATAAGTAATTGATTACCCTTCTCCATATATTTAGGGGGTATATTGTCCATAACTAGATGAATATCAAATGATAGACATATCTCATTCAAAAAAAATATTTTCTTTCCTAGGAAGAAAGGAAATTCCTCCTTCCCCATACATCAATTGACAGGCAAACCGAAACAAAACCTTTTCTGAAATTTGAAGTACTATTTATATTTACTCATATTTTGTGTTTTACCTCTCTTGGTCTTTCTTCTTTAATTGAGCCTTTCCCAAATTTAATGGTAAAACTGTCATAGATGTCAATGTCTTTGGTGTCCCAAAGTAAACATGCCTGGTCAACTTGCTACATGAATGTAGAAATTGATCTTAACTGTAATTCATCTGTGTTCTGAGAATGCATAAAATGATTGCAAGGGAAGAAAAAATCCTTTTTGTATTCTCCCCTTGCATCCTGTTTCATAAAGGTCTGAATTATGTAGTTCAGATACATAACCAGTTGGAGTATTAGTTGTCAGAATGTTTACACAGTGTTACATAGGACCACTCAAAATCAAACAGGTTGGAAAAGACCTCTGAGATCACTTAGTACAATCTTTGACTGAACATCACCACTATGTCAACTAAATCATGGCACTAAGTGCCATGTCCAGTCTTTCCTTGAAGACCTATAGGGACAGTGACGTCACCACCTCCCTGGCAAGTTAATTCCAATGTCTAATCATCCTTTATGCAAAGAAATTCTTCCTAATGTCCAACCTGAACCTCCCCTGGCACAGCTTAAGATGATGCACTCTTATCCTATGAGCAGTTATCTGGGAAAAGAGACAGAGTCCAACCTGGTTAAAACCACCTCTCAGAAAGTTGTAGAGGGATAAGATCACAACCATGTATCTCCTTTCCACAGATTTTCTGCCAGCCAATAAATAGACTGACACTGCAAATCAACTTGAAGTGCTTCACAGATGTGAAAATCATAAAAAAAAAAATCCCTTCATCCAGGTGATCAGTAAATATATCAAAAAACACCAAAAAGAGGACCCAGCATTTATCCCATGCAGACAAACATAGCAACTGGAAACCAACTCAATACAGCAAAGTTCATGGCAACTCTGTAGGCCAGACAGTTCTTAAGCCAGCAAAGAGTGCACCTGCTCATGCCCTGGGCTGATGGCTTTTTCTGGACTGTGCTGTGGGAGATGGAGTCAAAGGCTTTGCTCCAGTCCAGGGAGACTCCACGCACAGCTTTTCCCTCAGCCCATGAAGGGGGTCATCCACACCTCAAAGGACATATAGTTGCTCAGGCAGGACCTACCTTTCTTAAATCCACACTGGCTGGGCCCGATCCCTTGGCTGTCATCTCTGGGCCGCGTGAACCCACTGACAGTGATCTGCTCCACAACCTTGCTGCGTCCTGAGGTCAGGCCCACAGGCCTGCAGATCCCTGCATCCTTCCTGTGGCCCTGCTTGGGCATGGGTGTCTCACTGCCACCTCCAGTCCTCTAGGACATCCTGCCTGGCCAGGACTGAGAATAAAAGATGGGGAGCTGCTGCTTGTTGAGATATTCCACCAGCTCCTTGAGTGCCCATGGGAGACTCCCAGCCAGCTCCATAGACTTGTGAGTGTCTCAGTGGCTGTGCAGGTCACTGACAATTTCCTCCAGGATTACAGGGGCTCTGGTCTGCTCCCTATCCCTCTACGACTACTGAAGGCTGAGGCAGACGAGGCATTCAGTAGCTCAGGCTTTTCCTCATGCTTCGTGACCATATTCCTGCCGTGCATCCAGTAGAAAATGGAGATTTTCCTTGGCCCTCCTTTGTTGTTAACAATTTTAAGCAAATGCTTTTTGTCTCTTTCACAGTAGTGGCCAGATGAAGTGCTAACAGAGTTTCTACCTTCCTGATTATCTTTCTACATGACATGGGGCCAAGGAATGGGACGCATGGTGGGCTGGATGGGAAAAGCAGTTTGGCAGGGTGGAGGGCTCCTTTGGGGATGCTTAGGTGAGGAACACGTAGTGGGCCAAGGGAGAGATGTGGGCCATTGGGAGAGGAGCAAGAGTAGGAGTTGACGAGGGGCAAAGGCCTTTGAAGCAAAAAGCCTTTTTGACCAAGGGGGACTCCATGTCTCTCCGTGACAAGGCGTGGCCTTGCCCACCAGGCCTTTGTGACCCGCAGTTGCATCGTGCCCAGAGGCCATTGTGACACGGGACCATGCGGTGACACAGAGGGCTCTTGTAAGGCCAAAGACCTCGTGTTGTCACTCCCAGGAGAGCAGCTCTCTGAGGAGGCAGCAGCTCTCTCACGAGGCAGCAGCTCCTCAGGAGGAAGCAGCTCTGGCGGGTGCCCTTGGCCAGTGTTTGTCAGAGCACTGCCAAAATGTCAAAGAGGAACGAGACAAACGCCCTGTCCCAGTCCCGTGAGGGGCAGCCGCTGCTGTCCAAGTGGCAACAGGTCAGGGACAGGGATGGAGGGAAGGAGAGGCTGCAGTGGGACCTGGGGGAGGGCTGGAGGCAGAGACTGCCGGCCAGGCCTGGCACCAGGCCTTGCTCTGGGGAGGAGCCGGTACCAGGACGGCCTGGGTGAAGGAATGCCCCAGGGACAGCGAGCACGGCTGGGAACCCAGCCCAGCCTGGCTGCCCTGGTCAGCACCTGCCTTGGGGCCAGGCCTGGGTTTGTCACCATGAGGGGGGACAGCGTGACCGCACAGCCGCCTCCATCCCACTCCTCCTCCTGCTTCCCACAGGTGCCCCAGAGGCTGCCGCAGGCAGCAGCAGAGGTCACATGGGTGACCATCATGCCCCTCCATGAGGACAGACAAGTTCCCAGAGAGGACTCCTCATGGAGATCAACAGGCCTCAGAACTCAGGAGGCCAGACTGGAGGGTGGACATCCACTGCCCCACAGCGGCACAGTCGCACGGCCACTAAGGCTGTCTGTGTCAGATTTGCCGCCTCTCCACGGCCCTCCATCGACCGTGACACCTCCGTGCCAGCTAAGCCCTGAAATGGCAAGAGCGGCCTCAACAAGGGTCAAGCTTCCCCCTCTGCCTGCAGCCCCAGCAGCCTCTGCGTCTTCTCCCAGACTCAGAGCACGGTCTGCGGGCCCCGTCGGCAGCTGCTACCGAGACCGAGTGCCACCTTCTCCATGGGGCACTCTGGCTGCTGACGGGGCCCAGGTAATGCTTTCCCCGGACAGCTCAGCTGGAAGGCTCTGGCGAGGGTCAGCGGCAAGGCAGGGCCATCGTCTGCCATCCCTGCGAAGTGCAGGTGGCGCGCCGCTGCGCATGGGGACCCAGCCTGCTCGGAAACACCTGGAGCACGGCGAGTCGAAGGAGCTCTCTGAGGTGCAGGAAGAGCACGGTGGTAAGACATCCAGAGCCTTCTTTAGAGGCCTTGCCCCGTGTCTGTGTGAAGACACACCCATCAAGTCCACTGGCACCCAGGAGCACTCACGTATGCTCCAGGAGGCGGATTCACAACCCCAGGTGCTGCCCAGCACCCCTGGCTTGACGGAAGGCTCCACAGGAGAGACGGGAAACTCCTCTGAGTTCCTGTCTCTGGGCCAGATTGCAAAGCCGAGCTCTGCCTCCGACAACTCATGGCCTGGGGACATTTTGCTAAATGAGCCAGAGGAGAAGTGCAAGGCAGAAGAGTTTGCAGTAACAGAGGCTGCAGGAGATGGGGACGGAGACTCCCAGAGCACGTCACTTGCCCCATTGAAAGTGGAAAAGGCAGAGACAGGAGCTTCTGCCCTGGCCAGAGATCCTTGGGACGAGGGGCCCAGTGAGCTTCTCCCCACCTGGGAGCCTGAGGAAACCTCAGGCTTCTCAGATTCGTCTTTGTCTGGAGGCCCCTGTGAGAAGAAGGAAACTCATAGGCAGGCAGAGCAAAGCGCCCACGGAAAGCTGCTGTGCACGCAGGCTGAGGATGCTTTGAAGCCCCATCTGCGCATCACAGCAGAGGAGCTGGAGGAGTTGGAGGAAGACATTCTCTCCTCCCTCCATGAAGAAAGCACCTTGGTGGCGCACAGCCTTTCCAGCCTGACCAAAGACTGCACAGGAGAGACCGAAAACTGCTCACAGGTGGTGCCTCCTGACCTCTTTGAAGAGCTCTGGTCTCTCTTTAACAACAGGGACATGCCATGCTGGGACACTCGTGTAGACCAGCTGCTGGAAAAGTGGGAGGAAGAAGAGCTCTGTGACACAGATGCTGCAGGAGAGGAGGACAGTGAGCCAGAGAGTGCATTGTGTCCCCCCCTGCAGGACAAAGAAGCGGAGCCAGCAGGTTCTCCTCTGGACAGTGATCCTTGTGGTGAGGGGCACAGCGAGCCTCTCCTCGGGGCACCACCCAAAGAGGCAAAGATGTCGGCTTGCATCTTGACTGGCAATATCACAGAGGAATCCGATGCAGCATGCAGGGAGGCCGGCTGTTCCGAGGCCAGGCTTGTCCAGGAAATTCCCTGTGGGGCTGGGGCAACGGCAGGGGCTTGCCCCGTGCCTGCCCAGCCCCTGGCCCGCGGTGTTCCTTCCTCCCCCAGTGACAGGACCACTGTCCCAAAACCCCCGGCCCCATGGCGATGGCGCTCCATCGTCAGGACAGCCCGGCGGGCTCTGAGGCGGCTTTTCTCCTTCAGCTGCCTCAGGGGGCAGCCCGAGGAGTGAGCCCAGCTTTTGGCACCAGGCGGGTCCCAAGAGATGGCTGCTCACCCTCAGGCCGAGCAGATCCTAGATGCAAGGGCACAGCAAGGCTTGTAGTCGATGCACCAAGGGATGGATGGACGGATGAAGGGATGCATGCATGGATGGATGGATGGATGGATGGATGCACCGATGGATGCACCGATGGATGCCTGGATGAATGGCACCCAAGGCAACCGGTGTCCAAAGGTGGGTCCTGCTGCTGACCCCAGCCCACCAACCCCAAGCCCCCAAGGGGGGAAGCCTGGTTCAGGAGAGCTGGCTGAGGAAGGATGACAGCGCTGCCTTGTAGAATTCCCACACAAGCTGACTTTAGGTCTGGGCTGCAGTGGGGGAGTGCATCCCCACCGTGCCCCCAGGCCTCACTAGGAGCTGAGAAATGCTCCTTAAACCTCAGCACTGCATGCAAAGGAAGGGACACCCATTGTCCTTTCATATGGCAATTAGGAAAATACCTCCCTGGATCCCAACAGCACAGACAGGTAAACACAGGAAGGTGTTTACCCTGGAAGAGTGATCTGGGACACCCATGTCCATCTTCATAGGAAGCCTCCAGGACACATCACCTCTGAGCAGGGCAGGATGAGGAAGGACTGAAGGGACACCACTGGAGCCCAGCGTGGTGTCTCTCTTCTGCTTAATGTCTTCATCCCCGCCCCCCCTCCTTCCCCTTGTTCTTCCCCCCTCCTTCTCTTCCTTCCATTTTCTATTCCTTTTCTATCTCTCTACTTTATATTTTTGTTAAATAAAATCTCTGTTGTTGACTTTGGTAGATGCCCTCATTGGCACCTTCATTCAGGCCGAGGCACCTCTCACTAGTCATACCTTAACAGGGGCACGCATCTGCACACAGCGCTCGAGGTTTGGCCTCCCCAGTGCCCAGCACAGAGGGACAATCGCCGTCCTGGTCCTGCTGGCCAAACTAGTGCTGACACAAAAAGCCAGGGTGCCACTGGCCTTTTTGCCCATGTGGGAACATGCTGGCTCACATTTGGCTGCTGTTCGCCTGCAGACCCAGAGCCTTTCCCTCTGGGCAAATTTCCTGCCACCACTCTTTCCCCAGTTTGTTTATGAATGGATGTGAGGGTTGAGATAAGTCCTTACCTTTTGCCCAGGCCTCTTGCAACAGGCAGTAGCTTTTTTGAGGCAGCTAGCGCCCTGTAACCCACTGTCATGCACAAGTTTTTTTATAATGTCTGATTTGGTCTAATATGGAATGCATTATTTATTTAAAATATAGAAAACAGACATAAGTTTTAAGCTAATACTACACAGGAATAAAGTAAAAAAGATAAATTACTAGTAGATACACATAGCACCATGTTAAAGGTACGTGTTAATGTTACAGCTAGAGATGGAGTGTTATAACTTAGGATTCAATGTACTTTGCCATCGAATTTTTGGTGGGGCACACATAAAGATGCTTTTCCCTGAATATTCAGGGAAGTAACCACAGATTTGTGTATAGTCTCTGTGGAGACATCTAGAACATTTTCAGGGTGTGTGTAGAAGGTTTCTGCCTCTGTCATAATTTGTGTGTCTTTTAGAGTTTGTAAAACAGTGTCTCTTAATCAAGAATATTTTTTCATCTCTTCCCACATCTGCTCTCCAGACTACAATGATGATTCTTAGCTGAGGTCTGAGCCCTTTTGGTGCCAGAAGTGACCCCTTGCTTCTCAGTCCCTTGGTTATCTGTTCTATATTCACCAGCCATCTGTGCTAGAGAGGAGGCAGAGTAGAAGTCCTGCCAAACAGCCCGGAGCACTGCAAGGGTGGTACTGGGACTCCCGGCCAGCCCCACAGACTTGTCAGTGTCTCTGTGGCTCTGCAGGTCTGTCATAACTTCCTCTGGGATTGCATGTCATCTTTTCTGCTCCTCATCCCTGTTTATGTTTTCAAAATTCTAACAGTTATCTTTATTTGGGAATCTTGGTCAAAAAAGCATTGTCTGCCTTAGCCCCATCCTTAACCTTTGTGACTGTATTTCCTTCAGCATCCAATAAAATATGAGGATTTTCTTTGCCCCTCCTTTTTTTTTTTTTTTTTTGTGGTGTCTTTATAGATAGTCATTATAGAATTGTCAAGATCTAGTTCTAAATTTGTTTTTGTCTCTGATTTTTTTCTGCTTAACAGAATTATATCCCTAAATTCTCCAGTCTTCTTCCCTGCCTGCTCATCTTTGGTACAAAGGACCAGCTTCTCCCTGGACTTTCACAATTTCTTTGTTTAAATATGTCCAATCTTCCTCAGACCCTTTGATAACAGTAATAATAGGCTTAATTTTCCTATCATCAGACTTCTGCAGTCTAAGGATCTACACCTGAATTCCTGAATATAGCTCCCCTTTACAGCAAAAAGGGATTTTTAAAGTTATAGTGACCTTCCTATTCTAATGATGTACTTGAATATTTGTAAGTTCTTTTTAGATTTCTCTGTTTTTCTTTTTTCTGATAACACTGCAAGTAACTCAGTTGAAAGACTATACAAATACTGTTCAATAATACTATTATAAGATATCTGCACTTATATTTAAATGCATGTAAATAAAAATATTCTATATATAACAATTTATAAATACATGCACAGTCATTTTTCATATTGTGTTGAAAAATTCAACTACTGAAGAGAAAAAGGACACGTTATGCAAAATAGTATTTGAGATTTGAGAAGTTCAAGTGCAATCAGCCAAGCAAAGTTGTCCATCATTTCAAATTCAGTATAGCTATTTAACTACTGAGACAACATATTCAGTTCTGATCAGCCATCTTTAACTACCACTTCTTCAACTTAATCATTTAGAAAAACCAAAATATATTATGTTTCTCTTTATTTCAGTCACAGCACATTCGTGCAAAATAGGAATTGGCATCACTAGATGAGTAATCAAACAGGTGGCATCTAAACTAGTTTTTGATATGTGCCCAGCAAAGACATGAGGCAGCTGGCAGATTATTTTGCATGCCAAGTAAGTCTGATAAAGAAAAGCAATCCTTTGAAGTCCAACAAAACCCCCAACAGATTAAAAAAAAATAAAATTAAAAAAAAAAAGAAAAATAAAAAAGCCTCTGCAATTTCTGCAAACAGAGGAACATTTTTTTTCTGTAGATTGCAAGAAGCTTGTCCCTCTTGGCTAAACTTTTCTAATATTGCTCATGAGATAGAGTCTTATTCCTGTCTTGGCAAGTCTACCTCTGTGAACTTTGAGGAACTGCATGATTTTATTTCTTAGAGCACTCTCCACAGCCTTATAGGCATTATTATGTTTATCTGGATTTCCAGAGTAACTCAATCAACTGTAAAGAGTAGAGAAATATTGGATATGATTTTAACATACAAAACACCAATTATAGAACAATGCTTTATGCAATAGAAAGATTTAGAGCCAAATGTGCTTGGAAAAGAAATAGCCTATCCCTGATTTATTTGCAGAATGACAATCCCAATCCCCTGAAGAAATATGAAAATAGTTTTGTCTTTTTATACATTTTCTATATGCAGTAGAGATCAAAGTGACATCATCAGAGGAAGGAAAATTCCTGTCCTGTATCTAATACTTTCTCTAATGTTATAGAAAAGAAGAAATGCTATCACGAGAACTGTTACAGAAAAGAAATGCTATCATGAGAACAATCTTCCTCCACAATCCATTACTGTTAGAAACAGCATCCCAGAAGCGTCATGAAGAATAAAAAAATGTCATGCCTTTGGACTGAGATATTACAGGATTTGGTTAGAATTTGAATACAAATAACCACAATGAATAAATTTAAAATAACAATGAAATTATAGCCCTTCTGAGGTCTATCTTGCTTTCAAAATTTTGAATAATATAGCCAATAAATTGTCAGAAAAAAATCAAAAACTCTATTTGGAAAAGCAAATACACAAAATGAAAGGGTATTTCAAGAACGGCTTTATTCCAAAGGAGGACTCTAAATATATATTATAGAAATACATATGCAGGTACATATTTTGTAGCCTTCGAAGCTATGACTCTAAAACCAAAAATGGTTCTTAAGACTTTCTTCTCAACTTTTAGTTTACCTCAATCTGATTTTTGAGCCACTAAATGTAATTTGTAATACTAGCAATCAGAGTTTATCCTATGGCCACAAAATGTTTCATTTAAAACAAAGACCATCATATTAACTGACTTAACAATTAAATAATATCTTACTTAGGAAAGAATTTCAGTTCTTCAGGAAATGTGTTATTTCTTTAGTTAGTAAATTATCTTTTGTTGTCTTATGAAGTAGATTCAACTACATATTAAGTCTTTTTGGGGGGTTTTGGACTTATGAAGTAGAAAAGCAGTCAGTATGAAACAGTCCTACATGACTCCCATAGTTCAATCAGTGTAGATATCCACACAATGCCTTTGAGAAAACAAAATGAGAAAATGATCTGCTAAATATATAAAATGGAAGAAAAAAATAATTCCAGTTTTTTGTCAAGTCTTACTGTTATTTTGTTGGCTTCATAGACCATGAAAATCATATGTAAAAGCCCTGATTTGAAGGTGATTAAAAACTTAAGCAGCTTCTGCATCATGAATGGTACTTCTAAGATCAGTTTGGTAGATGTTCTTGTCTTCAATCCTCAAGCCTCAGTATATGTAGAGTTTTCATAGCCTTGCATTTCTTTACCCAAAGACGCTATTAGTTAAATTCTGCTACCAAAGGCAAAGTTTTTCTTCCAGGGAATATGAAGGTGTCTCATGAGCAAAATGATAAGAGTCCCAGCTGAAATCCCAGAGAAAGCTACAGTAATAGTTATCCTCTGTAACACAGAAGAAAAAAAAATAATATCTAGATAGCTGTTCTTTGCATTTCCTTTGAAAAATTATCAATAATCCAGCAACATGCAATGAACAAACAGACTTTGATATTTGATACATTCCTCTAAACCATCTTTTCTAGACTGAACTTTTCACAGAACCTATATTTCGATACTGAATTACAACCATTTTCATGGAATATTTTTTATTAACACATCAGCCAGCTGTGTGAAAATAGTATCATTAAAGCAAAGGCTGTAAGTGATCTGAGAAAAAACAAATGTTATTAAAGACTCAATTGAATTACACTCTTTTTTTGTCTTTCAGGAAAGGCACTGCCAAGTCTTGAAATAATCGAGGGCATTGAGAAGTTGTTTGACACCTTACATGAAGATCAAGAACTCAAACACTAAAAACTTTATTTAATTGAAAAACTAATCTCTACACATCCATATAACAACATATATTCTTTTATTTTTTGCTCTTAGTTATCGTAAATAATTTTTGTGAGAAAACTAACTTTCCACATTACATTTATTTTTCAGTATTCTTTAAAGTCACACAATGTCATTAAATCTAAGGAAACCCAAGCAACTTGATTTTTCCTTTGCAGCTTCCTTGCTCTCCCCTGAAGGTGAAAGGTTGGAGGGGATGTTTTTGGCTGCCACTTTCTCTTAAAATTTGAAGGTTTCAAATGCTCAAGGTTTCTTTTTCTTCTCTACATTGTTTAGTCTAGGGTTCTTTTAGTGAATATTTGTATAGAATATCACATGAATATGATGTTTCATCCTTCTTTAGATAGCACTACAAAAGCTTTCAGAATCTTTTCACTGTTTAAAAATGGTTTATGTTCCTCTTTGTGGAATACTTGAATGGATCAATGCTACTTTCTGTGAGTTCAAGATGTGGTTCATTTTAGGTCCAAAAATGAAATGAATAGATTTTGTCTGCATGTAAATGAGCAAGACAAGCAAAGAAGTGAAGAGATCTTACTTAGGGTTTTGTTTTGTGTTATGGGTTTGGTTTTTTTTATTTTTTTTCCATACAGATATAAAGAGAGAACAATAAAAATGGCATTTCATTAATCTATTAAAAGCATAGGGGGAAAAGGGAGCACAAAAGGAATCTGGACAGATCCTACCTACCCCGAATCTTCACTTTCTTTTCAATCACATGTGGATTCATGACACTGTTATGGACTAAAACAGAATTATAGTTTATATATTAGATCAGCACCAGGGATGGCAAGCACAAGGCCCAGCACAAATGAACTCTGCATCTGTTAGACATAACCTAGAGTTTGCCTCTCACAATTTCATGTTTATGAACATCACAAAGTCACAATTAAAACTGAAAACAGAGAGTAGGCATTTTTTCCCAACTTCTGACATCTGAAAATTGGATGCCTGGTTCAGGTATACTCTATTGTTTTTCCCTGCAGGTATGAAATCCAGCTCCATTAGGAGATAGACCCACTGAACATGTGACAAATGTCTCCAAAATGTTCTAAGTTTTGTCTGGTAGCTTAGTTTGAGTATGTGAGTTGAAATTGATTACTGCGAAATGAAGTGAATCCATTCCCAAAGCAGGAAGAGAGAGACACACTCCTTAAAACAGGCCTTACCTGTAATTGATGGTCTGCACTTTTCTAGTCCTTTCAGAGAAAAACAGAATATATTCAAATCACCTGTTTTATTTTGTCCTGTGATGCACTGAATTGTTAAAGATACAGCTTAAAGTAGCATTAGAAAGCTAAGACCAGGATAGCAAACAATAGATAATTACCCCAGAAAATGTGTCAAACAAGTCAACAGTGGATGAAGGCTTTTTTGCTTTTTTGTTTTGTTTTTGTTTTTGTTGTTGTTTTTAATTTTTTACATTTGATTTTCTGTAAATGTCTTGGGAGTAGATCAAAATTTCCAGTGTGACTATTTATCTTCAGTGTTCTGTACAGAACTGATGATCTTCTGCTGCTGCCTTTAAACAAACACCAATTTTTGCTGTATCTTATTTCCACTTCAGTTTTTTTCAATATGTTCACATTTCTATATCCTTTCTCATTTGAACTGTAGAGCTTTACTTAAGAGCAGAAGCTTAGTTATTTAGTACCACACTCAGAGCTCATATGTACCTGTATAAATTCAAACTAAACCACCAACATCAGCAGGGTTACTCTGAGAGTCACTGTGAGGTGCACAGATGTTCTACATCTAATTACAAGAACACACCTTGGTTGGATTGTAATTGGTTTTATGGGGAAAAAATATGTCTTGTTCTACCTAAGCAGTGTAATAAAAATAGGATTATTAAAACTGTGTCAAGGTGTCTGAGAACCTGAATTTGGACCTTGAAAAATTATGTTTAGTGTCACTTGAGTTTTGATGAAAACTTTCCAGCTGAGAAATGCTGCTTAAATCATACGTAGGTGAAGCCTGCGGAGAGTAGCTGGTCTTGTCAAAACATGTAGCAGTCATGATGATTGCAAATATTAGAGACTTATTTTTCTGATAAAGATCAGTAGGAGAAATGGGCAACACTCAAGTTCAACTTCTGCACCGAGAGATTTGTGAGGCCATGTCTCTCCTGGAGGCAGGTTGTTCAAATAATCTGTTAGGAATTCATAGTCCTTCCCCTCCAAAATCCAGTGATTTCCCTCTTGAAAAGTTTCATGCACAATTACCACCCTCCCTCAGCTATGAACTTTATCATCTATGCTCCATGTTTGTTGCTCAAGGCCAAAGAATGAAGATGGTAGAAGGGGTCTGGAAGTTCTAATAACCACACCGAACAGAAATGAAAAGGGAAAATCCTTTCTATTTCTTCTCCATGTCCATGCTCACACTTTCTGTTGTTTCTCCAAAACAGGGATCCAAAAGGCAACTTTTATATAAATCTGTGGCTGTAGTAGGAAGACTTTTTCCCCTGCAGTGTAATATATTAAGATGAATAAGTGCTCAGAGAGCAGGAGGTCTTATATTTGTCTTCATCTTTCATTCTGAAATTTTAATGCAAGTCTGACCCTTAAACTACTTATATTACATAGCAGATATCTTTGCACACACAAAAAAAATGTCTCTGTATCTTAAAATTCAGTATGAGGGAATTTAAATAGTTATATAAATATCTTGAGATTGACATTCTGTTTTCCATGTATGCTTTGAAGCAAAATAAAATAAATTCCACTCTGAAACAGAAATGTTTAGGATACAACACTTTGAAAAATTATGTTTCTTCAAAATATCCTTTGACCTGTATTGTATCAAAACTGGCAAAATGTTCTATTTTTTTAAATAAATAATTTAATTTGAAGAAAGTACTTCCTTTCTATTTGATTTTTTAAGCAATATTATTTTTAGCTGTAAATTGCACTTTTATTTCTGAGTTATTGGTCAATCAACAAATTATGCTTTCACTGCTTGTATTCACAAGACTTAATTACTAGATTTCTCTATAATAATTAAAAAGTAAAAATTTTCTTTTATTTAAGAAATTATAAGATCCAGAAACCAGCCAAGACTCTCATAAAACTGTGCTCTTCGGGGTTTATCACTGGAATTTTTCTGTTTGATATATTTTCACAGAATATTTTAAATAATTATCCCTGTCACAGACAAGCCTTACATGCTCAAGATCTTCAAAGTATTTTCATCTATAAAACCATACCAATTTTTTTGATTTTAATGTTTTTATTGGTGGACAACAATAAGCAGATTATAATAGAAGAAACACAAAGATAATTCTCCACTGTTACCATGCACATCTTTAACCTTGAGATGCTACAAGAATAAAAGAGTAGGAAAAGAACAATCACATTTTCTTGGAAGGAATTTGTTCATTTTACAGCTGTAGCCTGAGATTTGATAAGATGATGATTCAGCTGGTGGGATGGAACGTGATAAGAAATGATAATAAACTGGCTGTAAGCTAAACCCATGAAAACAAGGTAGAAAATTTCCACAGAATTACATTTCTGAGACAAATATATGCATAATGCTTTAGACTACGTGTAAACATTTATTGGTACTGGTATCCAGTAATCATTAATTCTCAAAAATAGAAACATTTTGAACAGAGGTATTCAAGCTATAGCTACTTTTTTTTTTCACTCTATGGTTATCCTTAAAGATACCTTAACAATAAATTGTGAACCTTTCCTTCAGGAGTTATTCTCAAATAAATGTAAATAAAGAAATAAATAAATAACCTGGTGACTCCTCTTAATTTCAGTGCATATGCGACTAAGAGAAGAGCAAATGAATATGGGAAGATTAATTTTTAAATGGACTTTCCACTTCTTCTTTCTCTGGTTTTCATCTGCTACCTTGGACTCATCTTTTCTGTTCCTGTAATACAGAACATATCTGCAGGCCCATTTCACAGTATACCCACAACACCTTTCTGGTAGAGTTTGACTTTCAGTGGAAGAGCTCTAGGTGTTGTGCCAGGATGTTACAGAGCCAGAGGGAAGATCTTGAAATGTAGTGGGATGAATACTGGATTTCACATACTTTGTCTGTTTTTATTGTCAGTGTGGAATGACAAAGGACCAAAAAATCTATTTTTTAATTTTTCTTAATCATTTTATGGTTATTGCTGCCTAGCACCTCTAGAAAGTGTATACCTCTTGGTGTTTTCACATGATAGGCAAAATACCTAAACAGGAACTGCAACTGCTTTACACTAGATCTGCCACAGTATTCATTTAATCCTTACTCATTACTGAAGATGTTGCTTCTTTATCCTTCAAATGAGATCTATTTTCTTGCCGTTGCTGTGGAATATGTTAGCACATCTGTGATTCTCTTTGATTTTCTCCGATTTTCTCCAAATATTCCCCCAATGTCATGAATCCTGGTTTAGCATCTTGCACTAATTTGTTGCAAATGAATTGTTTAGCCTGCTTAAAGAAATCACTGGCAAATGTATCAGGAAAAGTAGGTCTAATAAAAATCTGTAAAGGACAACAAAGTTCAATGGCAAGGTTTACTCTTCATTTTACTACATGGATGAAATATACAGAGGAAAATCAGATAAGAATAAATTTAAAATGATTGATGTGTAGGCTGGATATATTAAGAGTAAGGATGGAAAGGCTGAGGGTGGAAAGGGGAGAGGGTAAAGGAGAACCTTCCACTGAGGGACAAGTTTCAGAGTGGACACTTTTCATACTTAAACTCACACTTGAGCAATGGTTTATGACTAAAGGATTTAGCAGCACTTAATCAACTAACTAAGATAATTTTTGTAAGATGATCAGTAGAATTTACTACAATTCCAATGGTGTCAATTTTAGATCTGAGAGGGCAATATTTATGCTATAGCTGCTATAAGGTATTTTCATTAATTCACATAAAGACATAAAGAAGGTAGAAATATATTGTGAAAAATTTCCCTCAAGTTCACAGAAATGCTAACATCAGGTGCTTTTGCATATCTCAACAGGTTTATGATTAATGAACTTCAATGACTTGGGATATCAGTCCAGGCCCCACCATCAGCTTTTGCTAACAGCTCACCAAGGATCTCCAAGAGTTTGCAAGTTTTAAGAGGTGTATCACTCAGAGGGAGGTGCTGGCACTGCATCCTGTGGTCCAGGACCTTGAAGAGCCTCACTTAGGGCTGCTTTTGATAGGATCACAAAATGATGGGGTTTAGTAATCCATAAAACTTCTATTCTCAGGCTGATAATCGCTAGAGTTTCTAAAACGCTTGGATTTTTTTTTTCCCAAAATTCCTGTAACAATGGAACCAGGGTTTCCAAAACCCCAGGTATAATAGTATTGTTCCACTCAGGCATTGATTTAGGTAGGGAATGTTCCAAGGCTTTCAGGGGATGGTTGATTATCTGCTCTCTCACCTTTCCCCTCAGTATCCCTCCCACCTCAGCCATGTTAGGGTTCCTGGTATAACAAAGAGACAGTTCAACTCCTAACACATTGCACAAAGGTTAAGGCCTAAAGGAAATTATTGAGATCATAATTTTATCCCCATCCCACTGTGAGAGAGTGAGTGAGTGGCTCAGTTACTGGCTGGGGTTAAACCGCAACAATGGTTTAAATCACCCTGACATTATTGTATCTACAAAATCTCTAAATCATCAAAAAAATTTAAAACCTGGCTCTGCAATGGAACTACTTATTTCCAGAGCTTCTAGCAAATGTCCATGAGGATGTAATAGTTTGTTTTTTTTTTTTTCCCCTGGATTGCATACAGAAAAGGAGACATAGCACTTTACCTAAGAGTTACTGCTCACAGTCACTAGCTATAGGCAGGAAATTCAGCAGCTGAAGATCATAGGGACCTATAGCTCAGGACATGAGTAGACTCAGTCTGCATCTCTTCAGATAGTCAATAAAAGCTCTGCCTGCAAAAAGCTACACAAATGCATTCATTCTTTGATGCATGGTGTTATCATATTCCCATCAATTTAATATTGACAATGTTGATTTATTATTGTTTTAGTTTCCTAAGAAAGAGATACTGTATACTACAAAATCTCGTGCTTCACAGAAGTTAAAAATATTTCAGCAATGATATTACCTTTATCAATTCAATCATCTAGATATTATTGGAATCATCAAAGGCATCCACAGGGAGTTTGTTTGTCCTGGTTCATTGAATTTTTTTTTCTGTTTTAGAGACCCAGCTGTGAATTATCATTAGTATGGCAGAGGAAAACCATTTACACTTCTTTAAGCAATCTTAGAGTCTTTTGTTTTTCTCTTACCACCCCTTTCTCATTTTTGCTTGTTTTTTGTTTTAGTCTATTCTTTTCTTTAACAAGTGACGAATTCCCTGCTGCTTCCATTATTGATTGACAAGAGGCCTATGCACCAGTGAAAGCCAGAAAGCAAAGCTGCTGAAAGATGTTTTGGAGTATTGTTTTCTTTAATGATGTGGAGCAGCATTGGAAATAATGTCACCCTCTTCACACTCATTGGAATCCAACCTGAAATAGTGTGCATGTTTAAAAGTCATAAAGGTTGTTGTTTACTTTAATATAGTAGTGTCTGTGTTCATAAATTAAAAGCGTGAGCACTGTGTACTTTTTCAACACTCATTTTTTAACTTCCTCCTATGCACACAGACAGGTTTTTTTGTTTCACTATGGTATAACAGTATAATTTTTCTCTTTTGTTTGTAAAGGAATAGAAAAACACACTGCCTGTTATCAGACTTATTTTTAGATTTACATATATTTATTAATATGTTCTTCCACATGGATTTCTAAGGTCCAGATAAACAGGGGGAAAAAAAATTGAGAATGTGGTTTTAAATTATTTGTGGGGTATACTTTTGGTTGACTGATTGCTTGTTTTGTTTGTTTGACTGTTTGTTTTGTTTGTTTTGTTTGTTTGTTTTGTTTTTTTGTGGTATTTTTTCTTTGTCTAGTTTTGGTTTTTGTGGGTTTTTTTAACATCACTGCAAGGACTATTGCATCATTCAGAATGAATATAGAGGAAGCAGCAAATGAGGAAGTGTTGGGGGTCATTACAGGTGGAGACTACAGAAGGAAAAATGGGGAAAGATTTTACTGCAGCCTTTCGGTATGTTAGTCTCTTTGCAGAGACACAGCAACCCCAGGTATATTTCCAGATTATGACATCTTTTTATGTTGGTGAAAATTGAAAAAATACCATAAATTTATAAATACCTCAATAAAGTTTGTAACTCTATCATAAATTAATTTTCAAAAGCTAAACTCTGGATTTCTGTTAGTTGATTAAAATTCCCATTTCACTTTCTAGGATGTGCTTTTACTCATGAAGTTTCTAGCTCTAGGCTATCCCATAGACTTATGGGTAAGGGCATTTTCACAGTTATTTGTGTTTTCTTATCTATGTTGTAGTCATGGTGATTAACTCAGTCTTGTGAACATGGCAGTCCAACACATCCTTTACGAATGTCTCTGTGGTAGAAGAGAACAAAACAATGGGCTCTCCAATCACGTTTTAGCAGAACTGGTCCATCCCCAACAAACGCTACAAAGGGCCCAAAATAATGACAGAATCACAGAATGGTTTTGGTTGGAAGGGACTTTAGAGATTATCCAGTTCCTATCCCTCTGCCCTGGGCTGGGACATCACGCTGCTCAGAGAATGTTCATAAATCTCAGAGGCACTTTGTATTCCCAGGACGTGCCTGTTCCTGCATGCTCGTAGCACATTGGCACAACTGTGATATTTCTACTTCTAGAATTTTTTGTTTAACAAGAGTAGGAAGATCTCAAGACACATCCGATAAAAGCCCTATTAGATTAGGCAAAATACATAACAGACATGTCCTCTGGCACTCAGTGACACATCTTTGCAGCTCCTATGAGGCAAATTGATTTCCTAAGGGTATGCCTTGGGTGACATGGCATTCTTTTTTCCCTCCATTAGAGGACATTCCCTTGCAATACTCTTTACCCCTGTGGGACTGAATGCTGAATAAAGCATTATCCATGGTAAGAACAAGAGCAAACCTTAACTTTTAATCTTTAGCACGTTGGTGCTACAGACATATGTCTGCAGGAGGACAAGATATTTCCTGTGAAAGTCAGGCTGCCTACTTGTTTGGCTGAGAATAAAGCAAGGAAAACTTCATTTTCTAGATAAAATGCTATGCATGGGGTTGGACTTTTCCCCCTCCCCCTCTGTCTCTTGAGATGTGTTAGCAGCTGGGAAGATAATGTGTGTCACTGCAATATCTGCAACATTATCAAAGAGAGCATGGGAATGGTCACATCCCCATCACAGTAATAATCTGAATTTATTCCTAAGGCATCAGCATCTTCACCCAGTCTCTGCCTGAATGACAGCTCAGAGTCTGGAAATGCATCAGAAGTGATCCTGGTACACTTGAGAAGCCAGCTAGGTTGACAGATTTTTATAAAATTCAGCATTGCTAGCTGCTTTTCTCAACCAGTTTTCAAGCATTTTTATTTCTCTGTGTATGTATGTATAATATATATATGATAGCCTGATGCACTCCATACAAATTAAGGAGGATTTGCATGTATGTCTTTTTGTGAAATCATTTTTTATTTTCCTTTCTCTCTTCTTTTAAAAGAAAATCTGTCTGTCAAGGATGAGGTTCCATTGTGTTAGCTGCCATGTAAATATTCAGTACAAGGGAGACAGGTTCACAGTAAAGATTAAGAATAAAAAAGTAGGGAAAATATTGTTATCCCTGAGGGGATGAAATAGGGAATTATTAGATTAATATTGCAGAACTGAAGACATTAAAATAAAGTAGTAAGTCTATGCCTTGGCTCAGGAATGACTGACCTCCTTTTGTGCTTGCTTATCTTAGGCCAAGGTTTAAAAAACAGATTTAAGGATATGTTTTTTTTAAGCATAGATAATTTTCTTTGAAGCCCTTGACTGAAATTTTAGTGGGTCATAGGCTTTTTGTTGTTTCAGCCTGTGACTGTTTCCATGCTCAGGGAACTGATATTTTGCTCACATTTTAAGTAGCAGCTGTTCCTACCAGAAAGCAGTATCAGACAAGGCTCAGGAGTGACTCCATAGGCATAAACCAAAGACTACTAAAGGTTAAAGCTGAAGCAAATTTTCCAAAACTATTAAGGAAATCATCCTTTGCTTCACTTCTAGTTGGCCCCAGGCAATTTTTTTTTTTTTTTTTTCACCTTAGAGGTGAAGTAGGCAACTCCAGGAGAAGTGGTGTGTACTGAAGATTAGTTTACACACAGATCAGGTGCTTGGGTTTGGGTCCACAAGCATGCCTTTACAACACACATTATTGCCACAGGATAAACTCTGTGCTGTAGGGTATGGAGTCACTGAACCACAGAATCATAAAACCATTTAGGTTGGAAAAAGCCTTTAAGATCATCAAGTCCAACTGTCAACCTAGCACCACCACATTAATCACTAAACCATGTCTTTAAGTATCAAATTCACATGTTTTCTGAACATTTCCAGGTATGGTGATTCCACTACTTCCCTCGGCAGTCTCTTATGATGCTGTAGAATCCTTTGTGTGAAGAAACTTTTTCTAAGATCCAATCTAAACATCCCCTGGTGCAACTTAAGGCCATTTCATCTTGTCCTATCTGGAAGTAGAGACTGCCCCACACCTGGCTACAACCACATTTCAGGTACTTCTAGACATTGATAAGATTCCCCCTGAGCCTCCTCTTCTCCAGGCTGAATATCCCCATATTCCTCAGCCTCTCCTCACAGCACTTGTGCTCTGGCCCCTTCACTAGCTTTAGGAAATGGAGGCTTGCTTCCAAGTTCCTCAGCCCAAATCCTGAGTAATTTCCCCATAAAACCCTTGAGTCTGCATCAAGCACAGGTCTTGGAGCATGTAAGATAGAAATTATCTACTGTGCATTCAAACAGCTGATTGGGTAGTTTGGTGAAAGAATAAAGTCCTGAAACAACTTTCAGAAGGTGAATATGGACAGCTAAAGGGAGTTGACCACTTTGAAATAGGGTTCATAAGGAAGATTAAAGTAAGCAAGAGCTCTCAAAGTAAGGTAAAAGATTAAGTGAACTTCAAATCAAGGAAGTTCTTACCTGTCTAAAGCATAAACATTGCAGTCCCAGCACTTGCTTGGACCCCTTGTCTACTCCCTTGAAGATTAGACTTCAGCTCTAGAGGACCTGTCCTTCCTTAACACTGCCTAGGTACATCACCACCAGCAGATTGTTTTCTCATTGAAACTTGTTCATGTTTCCTGTGCTATTTAAAAAATGCTGCATAAAAAGACTGCATGGAAACTAAAATCTTTGAGGAATAGCATAGTTGAAAATTGCATGTAACTGCTTCTGAAAGGAGGAGAAAGCTGAGCATGGATTTTAAGGTCATATAGTTCATCCACAAGATTATTTAACTAAACTGATTTTGCATAGAAGCAAGTCCATCTATTCCAATATACTTAAAGTTTTTTTTCTGGCTATAACATAGCAAATCATAGGACAACAAGAAAACATGCTGTATCTCAAACTTTGGTATGTTATAGGAGCATTCTTCCCTGCCTGAATTAACTGACTCCAGTAAATGATTTTGCATTAAGAGTATAAAACAGGCTAAAATAATTAGCTGAGTTTTAAGAACCAAAATTCAAAAGGAATCAAACTCCCTCCCCCAATTTTTTGAGGTAATTTATTAATTTCCAGATGACTAGATTTTGGACAATAAAATGTATAATATAATCCACATTTTACTACCTGACCATATATGCAGATATACATCTGCAATATTGATTTTGCTGCTCTGGGTTACTCAGTGTCATCATAACTCATGCAGTGTGTGGCATTATACAAATAAATACATCCCACTTTCAGCTAGAGATTAAGATTGACTTGAGAAACTCAAGAAACTTTTATCTTTAAGGGAATATGAACTGACTACTTTGACTTTTATGAAAACTCAAGCGACCATCAAAATTCAAGACATTGTGAACTCTTGTTTTTCTTTGTCTCTTTGTTGAATCTGTTCTGTTTTATTTGACATACTCAACAGAGACAAGGACAGAGAGTTTCCACTTGAATTTTCTGCTTCTTTTAGTGCTAATCCTTTTGTTTTCCCCTACCCAAACAATTTATTTGTTTACATCTTTTTTGGAATAAGCAAAGCAGTGGAGTCTATGTTAAACAAGGAGTGGCAACAGGATGTTTTATTATTTTGTTTATTTCTCACTACTCAAATGACTTTTAATTGGCATTAAATTAAATTAAATTACCTTCTGACTTGAATCTGTTGAAGTTGCATTTGTTCTGCACTCAGCAGTAACTGTTAAGAAATACACCTGTCTTTTTGTCAATCCATGAGCTTTTCCATCCACTTTTCTTCCTCTGTCCTATTGGAGGGGGTAGAGGTGAGGGGAGGGAGTGAGCAGCTGAGTGTGCATTTCAGAACTGATCAAGGCCAGCACTCTACGATTTGCTAACAGAGTGAAGAAATGAGATGTTTGGGAGCTTCTGGTAATAATGAATGAAGTTTCAGTTCACTTTGTTAAGTGGATGTTCCCTTTTATTTAAAATGACTATTACAGCAGTGTTAGGAAAGTGTATGTTTTCTAGTCCCTGGGAATTCCTGTAGAGAAATGAATCAGGTATTTTTTTCCCCTTTTCCTAGTTTACTTGGATGTGGAATTACTAATAATTGGCTTCCAACAGGACTGTCTGGCCTTGCTGAACACTAATGGTAAAACATCTTTGTTGCCTCACCCTAAGCATGAATTTAGAATCTCTCTTGCTATGGGTGAAGTTTAACATTGTAAGGAACTGATCTTATTAAATTTTCCTGCTTAATGGGTGAACCATTTCATAGCCAGGCAGTAACTCTTGAGAGAGAAGTGGTTCATAACAGGTAGGATAAAGCTCTTGTTTGTTTTATTGTATGTGTAATCTCCTGCAATGGCAAAGTATCAGAAATACTTACAAATGGTATAGACTAGTGTAGATGATAAATAGCTTGTTTTTGCAGTATTTGCACAGGATCTCTCTCTCTTTCTCTCACACACACATTCATATACGTCCAGGAACACTCAAGTTAAAGAACAGGCACTCCCAAGAGATCAAGTAAATTAATTTTATGTTACTAAATCCCATTATCATAAATGAAGGCACCATGGAAAATAATAAGCAAAATTAATTATGGTCTTTTTGGTTTAAGGATTGTACACTGTTAGTGGTTTTATAAGATATAGAATTGTAACATTTTGGAGGGTGCTGATTTTACTGGTGACTGTGGTATAGATAAAGGGAAGAAAAGTGAGTGGAACCCGATGTATAGACCACAGGAACAGGCTCAGAAAATACTGTGTTGTCTTAACAGTGAGCTGCTTTTTGTGATAAAGATAACTGTGTTGCCTCTCACTTCTTGTCTGCTGATTCTGTAATTCTTCCTTGGATTAAGCCAGAGCCTCGAGTATTGGAGCCTCATGGTTCAAGACACTGCAAATACAAATAATTAGTAGACAGAAAGTAAATACATTTTCTTAATTAAAAGAAAAAAACAAAACAAAAAAACCTAGAAAATCACAAAACAATGATTTTTTTTATTTTTTTTTCACTCCAGTAAATTTCTGAATATACTGTGGAACAGGCAGGCAGAAAAAAGGTCTTCCTTATATCCAAAGTTAATTTTCTTCAGAGTACCTAGTACAGGTAACAGAGCTCATAGCACAGGGATGTTTTCATTACTGCTGAGCAGTATTTACAGAGAGTCAAGGCCTTTCCTACTCCTCACCCCACCCCATCAGTGAGAAGGCTTGGGGGACACATGGAGCTGGGAGGAGACACAGCCAGGACAGGATCCTTACTGACCCTGAGTAATATCCCATATTATATGGCATCATGCTCAGCATAAAAACTGGTGACAGAAGAAGTTAAATGGGTACACCACTGGGAAAATAGAGTCCTGCATTGCAGGAATATCTGAAAACTACGTGCCCATGGGAAGTGATGGATAAATCCTTATCTTGCTTTGCTGGCATGCATAACTTTTGCTTTACCTGTTAAACTGCCTTTATTTAAACCCTTGAGTTTCTCACTTTTACCCATCCTATTCCCTTGGGAGGATGTGAACAAGTGGCTCTATGGGGATTAGCGGCCAGCTGGGGCTAAACCACAGCATCATCATGTCATCATCATGTCAGAATTTGACAATTCTCCTGAGATGAGCACTCTAGGCTGTCCTTGTTCTAATTGGAGAAATAAATACATAAATTCTAGGAAGAATTCAACAGGATGTTTACAGGGCCAATTTCTATCAAATGAATGAGAGGAGATCATAAGCAACTTAAATATAGATATATAAACTCATAAAGGAGAAAAATAATTTGATGAAATGCATCAAAATAGTGTAAGAGCAGTGTAGACTCCTTAATCACTAGGTTATAAAATATCATCTTTAAGATCAATGCAAACTACATTTTTCCAAATGAAACATTTTTAAAAGTGAGACTGGCGATTTATTCCACATCACTCTAAGATAGTCAGGGAATTTTTGTAGCATGGTACCTGAGTTCCAACACAAAGATTATCTGTTTGCATACATGAATTTCTAGTGAAGGAAACACATCTTCCTGAAAAATTGGTATGTCAGTTTATGGTTATTTCTGGAGTTTGTGAATCTATATATCAGACAAAAAGAGAATTAACAATCATATATTTTACAGTTCATTCTGTGTCACTACAAGGTTGCCTCTTAGCCTGGTGGTTCACAGCTCCTCAGTTGCTGTGTGGAGTAAGGTGTGATCGGATACGAGTCTCATGTTTTTATTGCAGATATTGTGAGCTGAACAACTTCATGTACTAACTTTGGAAGCACAACAGTTTACAGAGCGTGATCATGAAATGAAAACAAAATGAGAGAAAATCTGACACAAACTATGGAAAGCCTCAGAAATATCTACTGCTGGGCAGCATTTACATCTAAGCCTGGTTTCCTGACCTGGATCTCCTGCTCTGACTTTCTGGCTTTACCTGAGCCGTCTTTTAGCTATAAACAAGCTGGGTGATCCCTGAACTGTGTCTGAGCCTGATTTGCTGCCCCTAGCTCCCAGGTGAGGGATGTCCGTGCTCCCACTCACCTTGCTACAGTGTTGGGCTCCTGGCTCACCATCCCTTGCGGAACAGGCATCACTCTTCCCAGATATAAAGCACATGCTGTCTTGAGAAAATTCAGCAGCTGGTGGGTCACTGTGCCAGTTAGCATCCAGATGTCAATATTATATTACATGTGATCCTCTATAATGACAGATAATCTTCACAGCCTTGACTTAAACTGAGAACTTGACATCCACTTTGCCTCATGGTAGATGACGATCTGTAGAAATCAAGTTTTATTTTCCACCATGTAGGTTGGCTTTAGTGTTTTGTTTTTTTTTCCCACTTGAAACATTGATAGTCAGCTTAAAGCTGATACCAATATTTTTTTGATTATTTTATGTAACTTAAATTACATCAGAAGAAAGTAACTCATCTCAAAAATATTGAGTAGACATAGTTGAATACTTTATTCAGGATAGGGTATTTTTTACTAGGCTGGGGAAGAGCTGGTAAAAGATTGGTCTGTCACAACATGTAGACAGTAGATACAAATAATCTCACACCAGCATCTTTGATGTGTTTTTGAAGAGATGTGTGTCAATTGGCTGTGTAAAATATCATTGGGACAAAATTAAATTAAAATGCTCAGTGAAAAACTTTTTTGGGAAATGAGTACTGGGTCAAAGATTATACTTGTACTTCACATATTCTGGCACATTTATACGGGACCTGGTTTACCTGTACTTTAAAAACACTGCCAATCATCAACTTGTTCTTTGCAATAAAAAAGTATTGGATTGATAAAGGAAATCTGCTTAAGGATTTCTATAAGAGGATGCAAGACATGAAAAGGGAGATTATGTTGATGGTGGACAAGCAGGGCTGGGACATAAATATATGCAAGTTTGATAATGACAAAATAGAGAATTATAGAATCATAGAACCAAAGAGGCTGGAAAAGTTCTCTACAACCATCAAATGAAACCATTAGCCCAGCACTACCAAATCCCCCACTAAAGCATGTCCCCACCATCCTTCAAAGGATGATGACTCAACCACTTCCCTGGGCAGCCTTTTCCAGTGCTTGACCATCCAGTGTAGATTAAATGAAAATACACACTCAGCAAAGGTCACAATTAGGAGGTACATTCAAATACTTGTAAAAAGAACCTTTGGAACTTTCCCAAGGAGTCTGGATGCTCAAAACCTCAAAATGTGGAAAATCTGTCCAAATGGGGAGGTAAAAATGGGGGCTAGACTTCCTTCTTTTCATTCCATGTTCTGTTCACTGAATTCCTTCTCAGCTGGGAGTGTTTGCAAATCTGGAGATAAAATGCAGCATTATTTTAGAGAGACCTAAGTGGATGGGAAGTGTAAAGTTCTCTCAAATTTGTTCCTGGCTTGATATAATCTATATACAGATTGTATCAAGATATATATAATCTGACTTTCTAGTTTTACAGCCGGTAGAATGTGTACGTGACACAGAATTACCACTTAACAGGACTTTTGTTTTTCTCCCTCTTCCAGAGAAAAGTGGTAGACACCTTATCTCTACGTATACCTCTCCCAGAAGAAAAATGGACACATTACCTTGCTAGCAACTTCCAAAAGCCTTTTTTTTTTTTTCTTGACTCTTCAACACGACATTTACAAATACATCAGATTAGATTAACTGGTAGTTTGCACTGCTTGAAGAAAAATAGATGAGAAAAAACAAAATCTATAGAAAATTGTCCTGAATTACAAGCTCCAGGCAAAAAAAAAATATTCTGCTGAAAGTTAAACTCTTATCTCAGTTTCATGTGTTTTTGCTGAGAAATTTTTCTGAGATACACTTTGAAAGTAAGTGATGTCACTCCTGTAGTTTTCACTTCTTCATTTGCAGATATGTAAGAAGTTTGCATTTTAATAAGCAATCAACATTTTAAAGAAATCACTTTGATGGATTGAGTTTTCCAAATGTGATGGTGAGAATCCACTTGAAAACCAAAAGCATGCCAGAAAATGAAGGTACCTAAAAGAGACTACTTTCACATTAAAGTCTAGATAATTTGATTTATAAAATTATAAAAGTTTAGCATCAATTCTTCTTTGGTTATCATTTGTGCAGTACAGATATTTACATGACTGTGGCATAAATGAATAGCTAGTAATGAAACAGCTTCTTTTTGAGTCAGCAGAATTAACAGTTGTTTCAAATGTCCTAAAATGATTTTATTCAGAGGCTGATGGAAAAACAGGAGGAAAAATCTTGTATTTTGTAATCTGAAAAATGGAGTTTATTTTTTAAAGGTACATCTTTGCTCTCTTGTGCATTGATTTTACAGCAAATCTGATGAAAATAGGCGAAGTGAGAAGAGTTCAGTTGATCAGAGGAGAAGCCATTTCACTGTCTCTTTCCTGCTCTCAGTTTTGATTTCATTTTGCAACAGAAAAAAAGCGAAATTTTCAGAGCCAAAGAGAATTTTGGGGAAAAATCGTGCTTGGGTTATACTTTACTGTACTTCAATCTGAATCACACAGGCACAGTCTTGGTGACAAAGTTTTCAGTTACAGCTGATCACCCTGATTGTTTCAGATATTACTTTCCTTATACATCTTTTTCCTACTCATTGTACACAAAGACATACATAAATTGTGTGTGTGAGTAATATATATGTATATATGTATATATACATATAGACACATATATATATATATTCATTAAAATAGACATTTTTTTTCCTCTGGAAGGTTTGTATAAATGAAATCAGTGAAAGAGTAACAATTATTTCTGCTACTTTCAGTAACAAACGAACCCAAACATTTTAAAAAACAGAAGGGAGGAAAAAAAAGGAGATTTTATTTTTTAATATTTTTTAAACTTTTATTTTAATATTCTGAAAATTCATAATACTGGCATGTTTTCTTCTCAGTGCATATGGATTTCTCATGTCCACATTGTCTCAACTACAGATACCGTCAGTTCCAAGTAAAAGGCTGTGTCACATTCAAATGGATTATGGGTTTTCATGTTTTCCTTATGTCTCAGTTTTCCCTACCACTCAGTTTCCCATGGTAATTTGGTCTGCCAGGACATGAAGTTTAAAATACTTTAAAAATATTAAGTGGAATATGCTACTACAGTACATCTCCAGAGCAATGCAGGAAACATTCTGCTCTGCCCTGCCTTTTCTTAGAAAAGGAATGAAGTTCAAGGTCTTGCATGTTCTCTTCAAAGTATTCCTACTCTTGGTTTAGGATACTTAATGGGAAAAAAGGTCACCTACATCTTTGAGATGAAGATTTTGGTTGACAGTTTTAGTCTCTTGGTGCAAGGAGCTGTCTGCAGGTACAGGAGAGCAAATGAGAGAAAAATGGAATATTTTCAGGGGGCAGTCCAAGGCTGCAAAGTAATTCACTTCAAGAACTTGGAACTGTCATAAGTGTCACCACTCCTCACTTTAAGTGCTTTCTCTAACAATACCTGGCAACATGCAACTGAAGAAAAGGAGAACACAAAGCAAAATAAGACACATCATTACAGGTATTTCTTTCCCAGGGGGCAGTAGAGAAAAAAATAGAGACCTGAAAATTGTTTGTCGTATAATTTAAAACACTGTGGAAAACCTCTACGTCCTAGAAAAATTGTCTGAAAGAATAAAAATAAGAGTAACAATAATAGAAATAGAAAGAAATAGAAAAAGGAATAGAAAAAGGAATAGAATAGAATAGAATAGAATAGAATAGAATAGAATAGAATAGAATAGAATAGAATGAATGGAAGACAACTGAACTGAGCTGAACTGAATTTTCAGATGGAGTTTAATTGAATCTATTGAAAGGTTGCTATCTTTTGTGCAGGAAGATAAACATTATATTTATTGCATCTAAATCCTTGTACCTGAAGGTGGAACATGCACTGGCAGCACTCCATGATGGCTGATTTTTTTATATTATTCAGTATTGTCTTGTGCCCTCCAGTCTGCCCATGTGCAGCTGCCTGGAACCACATGCCTTATTTTCATACTATAATTTCTTTGAAGTGAGATTGTGTTTTTTTCAGGCACTTGTAAAGGGCCCAGTTCAATAAGCTTTTTTTCCTGCAGTGGAATTACTCAGTTCTACCACAACAGAAGAAGTGTGGCTGCTAAAAGCTGTCAACACATACTTAGTGTTCTTTGGCTGTAGTACATAAAGGGAAGAGAGTTGAAGAAGGTCAGCCTAGAGTTCAGCAGGACTTGGGTGTGATCTGTTCAGGTCGAAAACGTTTACCTCCTTCCATCCGAAATAAATTTGGACTGCCTCCTGATGTAGCTCTCCTACTGTCTCTACTTGTTAACAAATACAGGAATCATTGTCTTGTTCCCTGACTATTTTCTCAGTGAGAAATCTCTCTTTAGTGATTTTTTCCATACTTTCTTCCTGACAAATGAACCACAGTTTTTAAATAACTTTGCCTGCATGCATTTATAGCTTTTTTCCCTCCTCATTTTAAACACAATAGTTATGAAAACAAGAATATTTTTATTAATTCTGTCACAATTTCATTGTACATGGACACAGATTTTTTTCTGGTTTTTACTTTCAAACAGATCTGAAATGAGTAATCATTAAAGTTTACCTGAGAAGAAAGAGTGAGGAGAGCAGAAATTTGGAGTCACTTAATTTGCTGCCTGACTTTTGATTCAGTTTATCTCATATTTGATGTTGTGCTAGATAGGTGTTAGATTCAAGAAAACGAAATATATCTTAAAGTGAAAAGCATTTTTATGAGCTGTTTTTTGGTTTATCCTCAACACTAAATCTCTGGTCTGTGCTCACAGTTTGAAGAGGAAGAAAGAAAATGCCTTATCAAATCCCAAATATTTAACTGAATAAATTTATTTCCTGGAGGAAAGTTGAGGAAATGAATGTAGTGTTGAGAATGGGCATAGTGTTTTCTGCGCTCACATTGTCCTCAAGCTGTAAGGTAAACTCCATGGCTGAGGCAGGGCAGTAGCATAAAAAGGATGAAAGGACCTCTCGTAGTCAGCCCTCCCTATAACGAGTGATGTGGTGAAGCACAGAGACTTCACAGCAGATTGCAGTGAGGCAATCATGTAAGAGGTAGAGGAATACAGGTAATGGAAGACATGCAGGTACTAAAGATGGTCATGATGTGACAGAGAAAAGACAATGTAGGACAAATTATAGAAGTGCTTTGTGCTGCAGCAAAGCAATAGGCTTGTCATAGATTTTTTCTTTTGCTGTGTTTGCATGAAGAATATTTTGCTTTCTGTACTTTACTCAGAACAATTAACATCAAAACAGAACACAGCAGTGTCCTGAGCAAGTTTGCTGAGTATATGTAATTTGGGGAAGCCCAGCTGCATAGCAACTGCTGCAGTCATTATCTTTTTCCTACATTTTTAGCTCTCAAATAGGTGTATTTGACTTTTGGCAAGATGTGGATGGGATGCAAATGTAGCAGACAACAGAAAACATGTTATCAATAAATTAAAATTGTGGATGATCTATTTTTTAGCAGAAATTGCACAGCAAGTATTTTTTAATTTATAAAAAGACACTTGCCACAAGCACATGTGTAGTGCTCAACTGTCTGTAAACCATGAATTACAAACCTCCCCCTCCAACCCACACCCTGAAGAAGTGGAAAAATTACCTGAAAATTTCTTACACCCAGAGACTATCTGAGAGACCACTTCACAGTTGCTGTGACACCATCATCTTGTTGAAAATATACTAATGAGAATGAGCCAAGAGAGAAGACACTACTCAGGAATCTTACACCCTTGTATTTCCAGGCTTCAAAGTTTACTGGGCCATTCCATGTCACACAGAAAGAAATAAAAACAACAAAAAAATCGCCATAAAAATTCTTCAGCAATCTGTCGTGGGAAATAGTATGCAGCATTAAAAAAAAAAAAAAAAGAAAAAAAAAAAAAGAAAAAGTAAGGACTTGTGAATGATTGTTGAATGATTGTATAACAATTAACTAACTCATCATAATGAAGCCAGGTTCATTTGCACACACTATTTTTTCTTACAGCAAAATGAGAGTTGCTTCATCAAGGGCACATTGGCAAACTTGGGTGAGTGTTCTGTTCAGATGAGCCACACAATATTGCTGAAAAATTTGGAAGACCACTCTATTGGCAACCTTTCAGAAAACAGAGACACACTTAGAGGCCACTTGGCTGGGTTGTAGGTTGTGACCACAAAGATGCAGGCACCAAGTGCAGCCTCAGAAGATGAAGCAGTAAGTGTCAAAGACATGACAAATATATTTCTGTGGGGTTTTTTTTGTTTGTTTGTTTGTTTGTTTTTCGCTTTCAAAGCAAATGAAGAACGTAGCATTACTACGTTCTATTTGACCTGGGTAGTTTTGGCATTCTATCTGCAAAGAATGTGGCCTTAGCTCTGTGGGTCTGCTTCTGGAATAGATAGATTCTGCTTTACATGTAAAATTTTAAAACCTAATACTAGTGGGATATTTGAAATAGAATGGCTACCTTTTTATTTTCTAGTACATGCTGGTTCCAGAGCCATTTCATGGAGGAGGCGATAGACTTGAAGGTTGTAATGAAAATACCCACAAAAATCCTTTCTATAGTCAGAGCATGAATGACCTTTTGCTTTTTAGACAAAATCTTTCAGGGTACTTCCACTTCATAGTTGTGCTTGCCTGAGTGTGTTACCATGGTGATTAGGAGATTCTGAAAATTAACTTCTTTTTTATGATTATTGTGAAACATCTGTAGGTGAGCTGATGATCTGTATTTCTCTAACCAAATCTTGAAGAAACAATAACCTTTAGGGGATTAACAGCTTTTTTCACCGTGAAAAATAAAGAGTAACCTAGATTAAGGAAGGCTAGATTGGTAATTGATGGATTGAGCCATTAATGATTTCACTCCAGTCACACCTCTTTAAGTCAGGCAGAAATCCATCCCAGTATGCTGTTAATTTTCCGCCAAAAAGCAATTGGATATGTAAACACTAGGAAAATGAAGCAGCAAAACCAGGCAAACAAACCAGCTGCCAAATCGTGTGTCTTCTGCCAATGACCACTATTCTGCAGCACCCTGGTCTGTCAGTGAAAATATTCCCTTTGCTATTCCACAGTTACAACTGCAGTTTCACTCTTTCAAGAGTGGATAAAAATGACAACAGCAATCACACTCGCTGGTTCTATCCAGAGAAGAGAGATTTCTGCTTACTGGGAGTAAAAGCAGGAGTTTAAGGTATGTTATCTAGATGGATGTACACTGCTTATTATAAGAAGGTATTTGCCTGTTCTTTATAGATTTTATTTTCTGCTGACAACTGAAGGAATTTTGGCAACATCCTTGTAAATGAAAGCAACCATTGATATGAAAAGTGCACAATTATTGAAAAGGCAGAAATTGTAAAGTGGGAAACACCATGGCATGAGCGCAATCTGATCTTGGGTGACCCCAAAAACCCCCCCACTCCCCCCAGCACCCTCATTAAATCTGGAGCACCTCCTCTGCCTCCTTCCTCTCTGACCTTGGTGTCTGCAGGGCAGTTCCTCTCAGTTTTTTCTTATTCATCACTCCCATCTGCTGTTCAACAGGTTTTATCCTTTCTTAAATAGCACACAATATTCACCTTATCTCCTACTCCACTATGTGGAGTAAAACAGGAAAGATCCAAGATACCAAAGCAGATATCTGTGCTACTCATAGTCATTCTGTAGGTTGAATGTGGTCCCTTAACAACTGTTCTCTGAGACCTAGCATTTCACCTGTGTTCTTCCATCTGGTTGCCCAGATATGTTCATTTGAATAAGCAGAAAAGTTTGAGAAACAGTTTCAAAAGATCTCAGAAATCAAAGCAAATTATGTCCACCATGCCTCCCTCGGCCACAAGCAGAAAGCTTATCACAGGAAGCAATCTGGTTGGTCATGCAAGATTTACCCATGCTAAATTCATGCTAATTGTTACAGATCACTTTCTTTTTTTTTTTTTATATCTCCAGAAAAGTGTTTCAAAATTATTTGCTCTGTGATTTTCCCTTGCACTTGTGTAATTGTCCTTTAGTTTTCTGGATTGTCACCTTGTGGAAAAGGTGTGTGATATGTCCTTTTCTGAATTCACCAGGAATCTTCCCAAATTTTCCTGACTTGTTTACAGAATGGCTTTCTAGGACATTGGCTATGTCTTTCAGAAGCCTTGGATGTATCTTCTTTGATCCCACAACTTTATAGGCGTTGATTTCTCTCTAGAAATCCCTTACTCTTCCCTCATCCATTGACAATACCTCCTCTTGAATCCCTTCTTTGATCAAAAATGTCTGAGCAAAGAGGGCACTGATTTCCTTGTGTCTCTTACATGTATATCTTAATGGGCTGGTTAGAAACTTTCTCATTCAATTGTTTAATTAGCCATTTTCTGTGTCAATAACTGATGCAAAACCCAGAAGACATGGAGATTTGAAAAAACAAAAAAACAACAAAAAACCAAAAGCAACAACAAAGGAGCACAATACATATATATTGGTTTATAATTCCAGAGATTTTTATTTACATTCTGGACTTTTTCTCTCAATTTTTCTTACTTCTGTCCCTTTTCCCCCCTACCTTTTCTATTTTTACATTAAAAATACCACAGCAGGACTTAAAAAAATTCTTAAATGAGTAAAATAATCTTCATTTTCTGTACCTCAGCCAGAAAAAAAATAATTTAAATTTATTGTAATCTGATGTGTGATTGTTCTATTTCAATAATCACGGTGCTTGAATTATGATACATAGACACTGTTCTGTTTTGAAGTACACTTGAGGAAGAAAATAATTCAGACCTTAGTTCTTCAAGGCTGAACACATCACACAAAAGCCAAAAGGTCCTACTTTCACCAACCTCAGCAATGATTCAGGATCTTACTAATTTTTCAAATACAAATCAAATTGGCTTTTGATGAGGTGCAGAGGACCAAGCTCTTAAGCAATCTATTGAACTCCAGAAAACAATTTATATGTTATTAGGAAAAATTCTGATTAAGAATTTTGTATTACCTGTGCTTGGCCATGAGCAGGGTTTAGAGGCAAGTGGCAAATAAAATCTTTGGACTGTAAAAAACACCTTGAAATGAGGGAATAAAGAAACACAAACACAAGCTGTTCTAATTTTCAGAATGAACTGTAAGAAACAAATATTACCTTGGGAAGTTAAAGCAGATGATCATTTTGCACAGTGTGTTTTTTAGACATTTCCACTTTGTTGGGATCTGTAATTCACACCAGTGAAAATGAAGGTTTGCATACCAGAGAAAATCAAGGTTTCAGTATGGAATGAAAGAAATATTTCTAGGATCAAAGTGGGGGCACTAGTACATTTCTGTGTTGTGGTTTAACCTTGACTGGGAATTCAGCCCCACACAGCCATGCACTCACTTTCCCTCTGTAGGACAGGGGAGAGAGTCAGAAATATTAAAGTGAGAAAGCTCATGTGTTAAGAAAAAGATAGTTTAATAGATAAAGTGAAAGCAAAAAAGCAAACCAAAGGATTAACTGACTAATTTGGATGAGCAGGCAGGTGCTCAGCCATCAGGACAACTGGGCTTCATTACAGGTAAGGAAGACTTCCGAAAAAAAAAAAAATCACTTTAATCACTCTAAATATCCTCCCACTGCTTCTCCTTCCCCAGCTTTATATGCCAAATCCAACCCCATGTAGTCTGGAATATCTTTGGGTCAGCTGGGGTCAGCTGTCCTGGCTGTGTCCCCTCCCAGCTCCTTGTGCATCCCCAGCCTCCTCCCTGGTGGGGTGGGGAGAGAGCAGAACAAGTCTTGGTGCTGTGTTAGCACTGCTGACAGAAGCAACCCAGAATTATCAACACTGTTTCCAGCACAAATCCAAGTCATGGCCCCATGCTAGATATTTGGAAGAAAATTAACTTCAACCTAAGTAGAACCAGCACTCTATATCAGGGGCAGTACATTTCTAGGTTCCACACTATGGTTGTGGTCTGTGTGTGATCTGGCCACCTTTGCTGACCCATCTCTCTGCTAAGCTGATCTCTCTGGCCCCGTGTGCTCTGCTGCACAACTGTCAGAGACTGTGCAGACAGAACCAGGCAATGGAAATGGAGACACTAGACTAGAGACATTAGAATAAAACTGTTCTCCCTCCTTCCCTCTTTTTTTTTTTTTTTAATTTTTTTTTATTATAGCAACCTAGATAGATGGGAGGGCAGGTGAAGGTCTCATGTTATATGGATGGTGAAGATCCTGAAGGACTCTAGGAGGTGCAGGGAGAGTAAAAGACAGGAATTAGCTATTATCCTTGTCAAAAATCTAAATTTTTGATTAGTTTACAATTTGAGGGGATAATGTCCTGAACAAAGCCTGTGGGTATTTTTCCATGCTCTAATTCAAGACTAGTCAGTTGTGAACTTGGTATTTTTCAGGTCTCTGGTATCTATCTAGAGAGAAATGCAGCAGGGGAAAGTCACACCTTTGTTGAAACAGATTAAAATTCTGTCTTGTCTTGAAATGTTCTTTACCAGCAGCAAATGACTCTGGAAGTGTATAAGAACAGAGGAAATGTATGTGGCATCTTCCATTCTCAGTCCCTCATTACTTCCTCACTTCCATCACTTCCTCAGCTTCCAGCACAATCTGTGAATGATGGATGAACGAGAATATATAAGAAAGGATCTTCTATATATGGATGTGCTCAACTTCAAGTAATATTCACTGTTTAGATTTCTGGAGATTTTGGCAGCAATTCCTGAAATAAAAATAAAAATTAAAAAAAAAAAAAGAAAAGAATTCACGAATCAAATTTTGAAGAAGTATTCATGTACTGTATATTTTTGTAACACTAAAATCTTTTGATTCTGCAATTACCTTTTAAATGTTTTAACCATCAAAAAGCCAATAAAGTCAGTAGTTTTTCAGCATCATTAAGATAAAAGAAGTGCTTTTAAGCAAATAAGGTGATTGCTTTTAGATTTTCAAACATTTATTTATTTGCTTTTAAACCAGGGAACTTAATTTAAAGGACTTTTCCAGCTGAAGAGCCTTGGATATGAAAAACAGTGGGTTTGAGGGCTGAGTGGGTTTTTGTAGAAAAATCTTGATAAGGATGCATGTTCTGCAGACCAGCTATTTGATTATTCCATATTTCCTTCCCCCAAAAAATCTTCTGCTAGAGAGAAAGAAGAATTGCTAGTAATATGGATGAACATGGAAGAAGGGCTGATAAGGAGTGGAAAATTTCTCTGAGGAGGAAAAGCAGAAAATTTAAATTGAAGAGTAATGTAATACTCCCATATGAAACTCAAAATGCAATAAGATTGAATTATGAGGAAGGTATGATTATGTTGTTAAAGGATACACCATTATGCAAACTGCTAAAGAAAGAAAAAGTGATATGTTACTACTGAACTAGATTCTGTCTACGATAAGTGGTGGTAATAAAAAATATTCATTTAAAATTCCAAATGTAATAATTTCCACATAATGTTATTTATTAAACCAAAATATTGCATTCCCTTCTTTCATTTTGCTGTTCAAATTTAAGAGATTAGAAACCATTATTATTGAAAAAGTAAGAGGCTTTAAATTCTTGAAAACTGTATTCTTTAATAATGAACTCTACATAAAGGCATAGAAAAAGTCAATCATGATTTTTTAATACAGCAGTCAGCAAATTTAGAGCAGAAGATGATCAACAAAAACAATTATAAAAGGGATATTCATGGAAAAACATCGACACATAAACTAAGAGATGGAATCTGTCTTCCCTCTCAGACTGTCTCCATTGTGTTTTCCAAGGGAAGTTTTTTATCACTTCTCACATCTGCAGTATAATAAAAGAAAGGAATTCATAATAGTAGTTGGATTCTTTGTGGTCCTTCATTCCAAGTCACCCTCCTGTCCTTTACCTACCTTTCTGGGGATTTCTCAGGCACTTATTGAAAACTGTTATTTAAGTGCACTCTTAGTGCAACTCCTTTGGTTTTCTTTTTTAACTCCCTGTAGTTTCCAGACCATATGTTCCTTGACATTCTTTTTAATTAGTGACAGATGGATGAAAGAATTTTAGATCCTAGGCTGAATTTCTTGCTGTTGTGATTTTTTCCTTAAAATGAGACTTTCCACACACTATTAATTTCTCAAAATACTTAGGCTCCTTTTTGTTGCTGGTTTCCCTCTCTGTTCTATGAATGTCTCTGTTTTGTTTTCAGCAAGTAAGAAAGAAAAAAAAAAAGATTATTTATTTGAACTGCGGGATTTTTTAATCTTATCTTCAGTGGCAGCTGATGATCCTGTGGATCTACTCTGCTTCTCGTTCTGATTAGTTTAGTCAGGATTTCTGAAAGAAAAGTCTGGCCTTCAGCTAAGTGTATTACACAACAGTTACAAAGAGTTTGATACTTTATTTTAAAAACATATTCAGGAGATAAAACACAGCAAAGCACCACCACAAAAATGCAAAACAAAGAGTAAGGCAGTCTCTCTGGCATAACCATATGACAACCATCTCATATTGTCTTTCCCTTTAGGACTACACAAATGCTCTGTTTATTATTTTCATTCATAATCTTGTGTTTTCGTGGTTTTTCTTTTTTTTTTTTTTTTTTTTTGGTGTGTGTCTTCTTCCCCTACTTGCCCCTTCTCCACTGCTATGGGTAACAGAGCTCATTGGGCATTTAAAGTCTTTATAATTTACTTGAAAAATAGCTGCTCTTCCTTTTGCTCATTAAATAGTACCTAGCTTCCAGGGAATATGGTACTGCACATCCTGTGATTTTACAGACATTTTCAACACTTCAATATCACCTTTTCTCAGATAAAGAATGTAAAAAAAAAAAAGAGAAAAAAAAAAAGAAAATCAGCACTTAGCCCCCCATTTAATCTACTAACTCCCTAAAAATGTATTTCTTATGGGGAAAAAGAAGACCTGGTTTTATGTTTAAGAATATAGTTAGTAAAATCAAGTAAACAGGGTGGAAATTTAATCCTTGGCCACATAAATGTTGCTAGTGTTGAGCAGAGAAGCTTGCATTGAGAACTCATAACAATCTTCCAGGATCTGAAGGGGGCCAACAGGGAAGTCAGAGAGAGAATCTCCATCAGAAATTATAGTGGTAGGACATGGAGTAATGAGTACAAAGTGAAAGAGGGGAGATTTAGGTTAGATATTAGGAAGAAATTCCTTGTTGTGAGGGTGGTGAGACACTGGACCAGGTTGCTCAAGGAGGTTGTGGATGCCCCAACCCTGGCAGTGTTCAAAGCCAGGGGGGATAAGGACTTGAGCAACCTGGTCTAGTGGGAGATGTCCCTTCCCACATCAGGGAGGTTTGGAACTAGATGATCTTAAAAGTCCCTTCTAAACCTTCAAATCCCATTATTCTAATTGTGAAAGGTTTTATTGTGTAGATGTCACAGATAAACTAGCTGGTAACTAAGTACCACACTACCTCCTCTGCACTCCTCAGTGGGAGGAGAATCCAAAATAAGATGTGGACTTTGTGAATTCAAAACAGTTTAATAAATGAAACAAAATAAAATATACTAATAGTGAAATTATTCAATGTATAAATAAAATATAATAATAAAAATATAACACTAATGTTAGAAATTAATAAAGGAGAGAGAAGGAGGTGTAAAACTCAAGACAATCAAGTGATGCAAAATACTGTCGCTCAGCACCCACTGACCAATGCCCAGCTGGTGCCTGATCAGTAATTGCTGGTTCTCAGACAATTCCCTCATACCAGACAACTCCTCCCAATTTATTTACTGGTATGACATTCTCCTGTGTGCAATATCCCTTTGGCCAGTTTGGGTCACCTTTCCTGGCCGTGCTCCCTCATGGTTTCTTGAACACTTCCTCTGGCAGGGTATGAACACTGAAAGTCCTTGATTTAGAGCAAACTACTCAGCAACAGCCAAAACATCGATGTGCTACCAACATTCTCATACTAAATTCATTACACAGCACTGTAACAACTGCCAAGAAAAAAATATCTCAACAAAAACTAGGACAGTAGACACATCATTAAGTTATAAATTTGAGAAGTATTTATCCAATAACACCTACCACAAGTACCCAAACCTATGCAGACCTCCTAAATAAAGCTGTTTAGAAGCAGATAGCTTGGAATTACAAGATGGTGGCTAGCGTAGATATCAAACATCTTTTTCTCATATGGAATGGGATATTATTTTCCAGTAACACTCCCAAAATTGCTAGACATGACAAAGTCGATTGTATATATACCTTGTATTGTATATTATTTGGATAAAACTAGACATTATCAGCTCTTCCCTGCACAGCAAACAAATAATGTTTTCATTCATTGTTTGGCCAGAAGAAATAGTAACAGAATATTTTACCATCATATTCCTTGGAGGATTAATCTAGTAGTATACGCATCTATTTTAATCTTCTATTAATCTACCTATTAATTTATACAGTTACTTTCCTTATTCACGTTTACAATTTTGCTGCCTTGCTGTGGTCCTTTAGGATGAAGAGAGACATTGAATGTGTCTTTTCAATATTGCTTCAATTTTCTCTGGCAGAGCTCCTACTAAGAGACAAGGAATAACATGCAAAGGAACATATTTATCCAACAGGACACACAGTGATTGTAATCTCTTATCCAGTCACCACTATTGTTTGACTTACTTTACTTTTTTCCTGAGCAAAAAAATCTTGAGAGATTGAAGAGGATAATGTATTTTGCATAAAAAAGCCTTTCAGATGAGTTCCTTGAATATTTACAAAGGAGAGGAAAAAAGGTTTTTGTTGCTGAGCTGTTTTGGAAGAGCAGATTGAAGGCCTAGAGCTCAGCAGCAAAACTGCTGCACCTGTAGTTGTGTGACAGTGACGAGCAGCTGGTGGTGATTAGCACAGCAACAGCCCATCTCCCCAGCATCTTTCACTTTTAGAAAGAAAAGAGCAAGCTGTGCAAAAAATCCCAACAAACTGTCACAGTCTGCAGCCTTCACTTTTCTCATCAAACCTTAGGGGGGGGCATATTTTTGACAAAGGGATCTCAAGAGCAAAAACAGTGTGATGTGTGTTTGTGTTTGCTCTCCCACTCTTAGTTAGGGTAGACTTAGAGGAAATGTGAAAAGGAAGTTGACAACCACTATTAAATTTTGCTAGTTAAGTTCAAAAACATTGTTTTAGTACAGAGATCAAAACTGAAAAATACCTTTCTCATGGTAGACAGGCTGATATCACCCTTACAAAAATTGGTAGCTATGCTGTGTTTATATATTTTTCTGAGTCCATATTAATCTTATTGTATCAAGCTACTTCTTTAAATAACATACAAAGCAACACAAAAAACAAATTACAACTGATGTCATGTAACTTTTTGATCAAGGATCATTCTATTGACAGAACTGCAGACTCACAGAATACTCTGAGCTGGAAGGAACCCACAAGGATCATCAAGTCTAACTCTTAAATCAATGGCCCATAGGGGGATCAAACCCACAACTCTGGCATTATTAACACCATGCTTTGACCAGCAGGGAGTTGGAAAGTTAAGCCTCAAGTCTTAATTGAGCTTCAAGCCTACATTTCAATCTCATCCCTTGAAAGCTGTTCAGCTCAAGCCAAGATGGATAGCTCAGTTATATCAGATGAAAAAGCAGTGAAAGGGTATTTAGATGACATGTTAAGACAAAAAACCAGATACAGAACCATTGTGAAGGTATCTCTGGAGGATGTCTAAAGCAGGTAGGCCAGATTTGTATCTAGTTGGAGATGGAACGTCCCTAAGGATGGAGACTTCACAGCCTCCCTCTGCTGGCTGTCCCAGTGTTTTACTCAACTAAGAGTTAAAAACTGCTTTTTTCTTCTGCTTAAATGAATTTTTTTGTATTTCAGTTTATGCCCATTGCCTTTTGTCCTTTCATGCAATGTCACAGAAAAGTATATTCCTTTCAGTTATGTCAGTACTTTAAAGGAAATCAAATTTTTGTCTGTATTTCTAAATTCTTGATAAATGCTGCAGTCATTAATATCTTTTAGTATCACAGTATAATCTAGAAGTGCCAGCTCAGATTAATTCTTTAGATAATGTAAGAAGATGTAATAATCTACATGGGCAGGGAGGAAAAAAATAAAGGCAAGAAAAAATGAAACTGAAAAGTTTTTTCTTCATTTTTATGACAGAGTGTTGTCAGAAATAGAGACAGAACCTGCTTCTTTTCATTTCACCCAGACTGCAATTTTTTTTGCTGGAAGCAACCACACCATTTATGTTTCAGACCCTATAATTTCATGCTCTTCACTAATTAGTCAATTTTTTTCTTCTGAGTGAATATTTGCTTTTTACGCCATTTGATATTTGAAACATCTAGTTTATATAAAAGCCCTTCTATGAAATAAGAGTAATTTATTTTTATTTTAGAATACGCTTATTTAAGTTTTAGGCTAGATAATTAGTTGGCTTTCAGACTATAATCTTTCATATATATGAACAAGATAATAAAGCCTCATGGAAGTGTGACTGCTTTATAATTATCTACGCTTATGGGACATGGTGTTTATTTAAAAGCAGAGAACAAAAAGTTTGCTATGTCAGTGATTCATAAGAAAGCAAATCTGCAATAACTGATTTCTTCACACCTGTAATTTTTCTAAAATTAGTTACTGGGTTTTCATTTCATGTGCTTAAAGTTACATTAAGTTACATTAAAGTTACATTACATAGCTTATCAGATGCTTCCTATAATGACCTTTCAAATCACCATAGCAGAAACATCGAGATCTCCTTTTATCTTCATGACATTTTTGTTCATGTCTGAAGGACACTAGGGGAAATCCTGGCTCCAGCAATGTCCAGAGATATTCTGATTACCCCATTAGGATAGTGGTTGCTGGTTCACCCCACTACATTGTAACAATGGCAATCATATCTATTTTTGCAAGCCCTTGACCATAAAATTGCATCATATTACTGCAACTGGCTGGAGAAACCATAATTCATTGACATTTTTGTGGCTATTAAAAAAATCCCAAACCCAGAGAAACTAAGTCTGTACTTTGAGTTAATAATGAAGTTTAAAAATGGATGCTTTGATCATCATACCCTGAAGACAATATCTTTGTGTTAGGGAAAAATGGTAAGTATTTTAAAAGATTAACACATCTTTTTATATTATTAAAAAGGAGAGGAAGTGTAACTTCTTGTTTAAGACTTGCGTGTTCAAATCCCAAGTTTGTAACACTGGAGATGTCCTGAAATGTGTTGAAAATTCTGGGGAAAAAAACAAAAAATTTAAAATTTCCATTATTTATTAATATTTACTTTTATTTTTCAACATTCTTCTGATGCATAAACAGCCTTTCCATTTCCACTACTGGGATTCTGCTATACCCTTTCATTTCAGGGCATGCTGCAAATGTAATAGATATTACTTTATTTTACAGACTCTGTTGATTCAAAGAAAATTGGTAACTGAAAAATAGCAACACATCCATTGGCTATGCTCAGTGGGGAAAAAAAAAGGATATCTTAATACCGCTGAATCAAATTTATGGTTATTATTAATAGCATCACCCCTACAAAGAAGCAACCGGGAAGCAGTGCAAAAAGAAGTTTCTTTCATATGGTTGGACAGAATCACACAGAAATGCCTGAGTTAAAGTCCAGACAAACGGCAAAAACTGACCAGATCAAGATGAACATTTAGTATCCCAGGACTACAGTTGTTCTGTTTAGGCCTTTTGTCATTAAATAATTTATTTTCTCACACAAATTTCAAATTTATACTGCTGTCATCCATTGTGTGACAAGAAATATTTTCCCATAAATTTTAATAGATGTAATTTCATAATTCCCTTCACTGGGTCCCAAATGTCTTTGCTCCTCACTTTCTGTGATGCATGTAATGTGTGGCATTTATTATCTCACTGGAAAGTTTTTGGGAACATGTTCACTTTTGATGAATTTCTGTAATGACTAGCATGGTGCAAAAATTCTTTGCCCTAAAGTTTAACACAACAACAGATAATTTTTTTAATCTCCTTTATATCCTTTCACCTTCCTCTCCCTTTTTCTTGTATTGCATGAAGCTTCAATTTTTTTCATATCAAAGAAATGAATAAAATTCTTGCAAAATTTCAAGGCATATCTCACATTCTTTCAGAAATTCAGCAGGTTTGCATGGATGAAAAAAAAATTGTAGCTTTTCCCCCTGTTGCTTGCCCTTCTAAACCTCTCTGTTTGTTTCTTTGACAGAAACAATACCTCTGAAAATTTGTGCCTTCATGGCCTAATCCTGTCAACATTTTAATGTGTATTTCTTCTGGAGGTCTGTGAAGATTTTGTGGGCATGAGGCATCTCTGTGAAAGAAAATGTGCATATTTCAGCTCTGTGCCATGCAGAATAATATATGTCATTGCTTAGCTGACTTTGGTTCATTTGGATCTTAAGGGTTTCAAGGAGTAGCTGCCATATAGAAGCTCTTTCCTAAGTGCACATAAGTCCTGAGTGGGTTCTAGCAGCAATATATTATCCTATTCTAGTCTCCTACAGTCTTTCAAGAGACATTTTAGATGTGACCAGGAACATATCCTCTACTCGAGTTCAGAACATGCCAGAATCAGAAATTTGCAGATTTAAAATCTCTAGATAATAAATTTGTGTGAATTTTTCTTCATTCAAATATGCAGTCCAACCCTGTTGTCAGCCCCAAAACAAACTTAGCACAATGTTGCCAGGAAAGGACTTGAGAAAACACTTGACCTTGTAACACAGAATGTGTTACCTGTATTTAACCTAACTCAGTGACAGCGCAGATTGTCACAGTTTGGAAGTCAGAAGTGAAAGGATATGTGATCTGAGAGTCAAGCATTCATGACACGTGTCATAAAGCATCTTGACAGAGGAAAGCTGCTTTGCATAGCACCTTTAAGACTGTAAAAAGTGCCTTATGAGTATACAAGGCAAAGAAAACAAAACAATGAAAAAAACCTGAGCCAAAGGCCTCTGTAATAAATGAGCAGCAGAGAGATGTGAGGAATTCCCCAAGGATCCCAACTCCCATAAATTTACAGTTAAGATCTCATTAACCTTGCTTAAACAAAACTTGTTTTTTTAGTGATAGAGGTTCATTATCTATTATCAATTATTTATCTATCAATCTACATTATCTATTTTTTTTAATAATGGTGCCATATCCTGTATCTAAATGCCATTGTCCGTTGAAGTCTCAGGGTAAGACTAAATACACAGGTGCCTTCTCTGTGTACATTCTCCTCTTCTACCTCTTTAAGATCCAATTGCTGATCAAACTGTTGCATTTTTTTCAATCACTTGGTTTGATTGGTATGTGTTAGTAGCCTTTGGGGCATAAAAATACAAAATCACTGTGTGGAAATGTAAACATTTTCTGCTTAGTCTAATAAACCATTTTTCCTCATGAGATTTAATTTAAAAAATGTTTTAAAAAGATGATCTTTGTCATGGATTTTGGCACTACCTTATGCAATCAGGAGAGTGTTTCCTTTGCAAATGGGATATTCTGGGGTATGCAGTGGATTAGGAGTAGCAGGTTTTGCACAGCTGCTCCCATATCACTTCTGGGTGAGCCTAATTTTGGCTCTGAGATATCCACAGTATAATGACTCATTAGTAATTCCAGGATGTGCCAAATAGTTAGCAAGTGTGTATTATCTCCCAAAGCAAAATGTAAATAGTGGGCAGATAATATTTGTTTTCTGCCTCAATTACAGTTTAGATTTCACCTCTGAAAAAACAAAAAAAAAATATTTTAGGCTGCATGATTCAGTACGCTTGAACACAAAGGTCCTCCAAGGTAAGGTTAGTTAATGTAGTTATAGTAGAAATTAAGGGAGAGATTTTGCATTACCTATTCATTTGTTAAACAAGTTGAAATACCAGAAACTTGGGTGAGACTTCATATAAAAGGTAGGTGAATCATGAGGGCCACAACAGGCTTCCTGCATTTTTGTTTAGTGCTTGGTACTATACAGAGTCGTGGTTTTGGTGGTTGTAAGGGACATTAAAGATCTTGTTCCAGCACTCCTGCCATGGGCATGGGTACCAAAAAAAGTGCACTTCCCATCCAATCAAGTGTGATCATATAACCATCAAAAATTCAGATTTGAGGACACCTGGAAATTTAATTCAGTCCTTCCTCTTAGATCAGTTCTGAGGTAAGACCAAGTTGCTATAGAACCTTAAAAAATTGAGTGTTGAAGATCACAAAGAATATTCCAAATATTCTCAAAGTCCTCTCTGGGCAACTTTTGTCTATGTTTTGCCATCCTCCTCTGAGCACAGTCTGGCTTCAGCTCCCCTGGAACCCATCATTAGCCACTAGATCCCCCTTGAGCCTACTCTTCTCCAGCCTAAACGTAATTCTTGCCAAATCCACTTGGAATTCCCAGGCATCTTGCTCTTTTGTCTCTGGACATGATCCTGGGGGTGGGGACTTGCTCCATATTCTTTCCGGGGACTGAGACTGAACTGACAAAATTTTGCTTCACCACATCCTCCTCTTTTCCCTGCCAGGTGGTTCCAGATGCAGACAGGGTTGAGGCTGAGCATATTTACACCCACACCAAGACAGAGAACAGTGCCTTTCTTTACACCTATCTAATCACAACCATCACTTGCAGGGACATCAGCAAATTCTTCTTCTCAAACCCTTAGTCAATCAGGTCTGAAAGTTGTTGTTGGGAACGTGTATCCATCAAGGAGTCTCCAGCACTTTGCCCAGTCCTCAGTTCAGAAGCTGGTCTCCTCCAGATTTCCTTGCTTCTTGTTGGCTTGTCCTATTTAAATTCTGCATGGATTTCTTAAAAACACACTCAAAACAGAAAATTCATGCCCATGGAAGATAGTTGTATTTAAAATTTAATGACAATACAGGCTAGACTGACTTGAAAAGACACAATTCTCATCCAGAAAAGAGATCTGGCCATCAACCTGCTGACACATGAACCTTTTTATTTTTGCCTTCTTCTTTCACAAGCTTACCCCCATGATCCACCTTAAACACTCCCTTTACACCTTAAACCCTCCTTTTACACATCTTTGATCCTTTTCCTAAACTCTTTTGCACTAGGTTTCACATCTTCCCACAAATCACTGTAAACAAATCTGCTATTGATCATGAACCACTTCCTTCTTATTTGTGAATGGCAGAACCAGGATGATATAACATTTGGGCTGTGACTCCAGCACCTGCAGATAGAAATTCTCTGTGGATTATTTATGTCCTGATATGATGCTTCTCTAGAAAATCCTAATTTAACCATGTACCAATCTTTATGAATTAATTGCATCTTAGAAAGTCAAGGAGAAATGGTGTTCTAAATATAAGCATAGGGCAATTGTGCCTAAACACAATAAGCATAATGACTCTCCTTGTATTCCACTGTCATTTAAGGAAAAGGTTGTCAATAATATTTTGGTTATAGACCTAGCAAGTCCGCTTTCTGACAAGGGGATACACTAGTTTCCATCTCAGCAGTCTACTTTTAAAATGCAGACAGTTGTGTTTTTTTTGAATTTTGTTTTGGTTTCAAAAGCAACCTAGCTAAACAGTAACATTTACAAGAGAAGGAAAAACGGTCCCAAAGGGCTAACGTGAGTAATGTGCCAATTATTTTCTGTGCTACAATTATATTTTCTTCCCAGAGAGAATGCAAAAACTACTGCTGTATTTAACCAAAAAAAGAGTGAAAAGAAAAGCATCATTGTACATAAGTGTCACTGCAATTATTAACTATTCCATTCCACTAGGAAGTGAATAGCAGAACAGTCACATTTATAATTAACACTCTACAGTTTCAAGATGAGCTCATCCAAATAATATTTTTCATAAATTTTCAGGGTCAAAAACTCTCACTCATCATAAAAAATATTTTTCATAAAAATTCCTTTCTAAATCGTATCAAATAATGCATTAAGTAGAGATATTGTCTTTCTTTATGTTATAACTTCCCAAAAGCTTCAGAGTCAAGATGTTCTGGAAATTAGAAATAATTGTTCTCTTATTTAACTATATTTAAAAGTGTTATTTTGATATAAGAAATATTATTTTCATATTTTTCTCCATCTTGTTTGTCTTCCTTTTTATATTTTCAGAGAGCATAATGTTTGCCTTTGAACAATGATATTAGAGGACTTCAATAATGCTTCAGCACAACCCACTGAGCTCCACTACTTCTTCATGTATCAGTTATTGTCTCCACTCCACCTTTCATACTTTGATTAATATTTGTCTCTATAGCACTACAATAAATGTTTTTTAATTTTTAATTTGAATTTTTAAAACCTTTTTAAATACAAGAAGTGCTCACCTGATACTCTCTGCTATTATTAAAAGAATCTTACATTTTTCTCTCTGAAGTGGTCAAATCAATTGCCTTAAAGTTGACCTGATAAGATGTTATTTTCATATATATGTACACATATTATAAACATGTAGATATATTATATATATATATGTAAAATAGATATTGGTACATCAGTATCTTTGGATTAGGAATTGAAATTACCACCACTGCATTAGGGAAATTGTAAATCTATGTTATTATAAGAAATTATATGCATTATGATATTAGAAAATATAAATATATGCTCCTCTGAGAGACATATTGAGGTGAGTGTTTAATTGTATCCCAAGAGTGCCACATCTCTGAGTTCCAGAATTTTAGACTGATGATATTTCTAAAATGAATGAGATCCTTCAGATCCTTCTCACTTTAATTAGGTTTGTGATGTTCATTCTGTAGTCCGGGAAGTCTCAAACTCATTATACATCAGCTACATGTTCCTTGGACTAAGGTATTTGAAGAGATAACTCAATCCTGAGTAAGGTCAGAGAAAGGAATTGTGCTGCTTTTGTAGCAGTGGAAAGGGTTTGATCATTGCCTCCTTTTGTTTGAAGTACAGGGAACCAGAGAATCATAAAATTTGGGTAGGACCACACAAAAAAAGACTGGTTGTGGCTCCACAGATTATTTGATCTTGCTTGTATTAAGCAGCATATTCTCAGGCCAGAAGAATGCATAAGCATTTGATTGATTTTAAGCAAGCCCATTGTCCAGTAGATTTAAGCAGTTCTTTAAAAGTGATGTTTGCATGGATTATTGGTGTGTTTCATGGTTCTAATACAAAGACTAAGATGGAAAGAGAGAAGCAAAAGGACAGAAGGACCTGCTTGAATAAATCTAGAAATATCAAGTTTAATTAGGGTTCCATGAACAGGTAAAAATACATATTGAAAGAAATAAAGACATTTTATTTGAAGGAACTTGCCTTGTCGTTTCTTTCAGTATTTTTTGCATGGAAAATTGCATAGTTAAAAAAAATAAGATAAACACATCAAGAAATGTAATTTGAAACTTTTCCAGAATTCTAAGAAAATGTTTGTAGGAAATACTGGACAGTTAGCTGATTAGTTAATTCTGTCGTCATCTAATTGCTTAAAATCAATTAGTTCATTAAGGAAAAAAAATATTTAGTGTTCATTTGCTTTCAGAAATAAAACTAAGAAAAGTTCTCATGCTCTGAATAAAGCATACACTGGAATCTGAGAAAAAGGTGTTTTAAAATTAGTGTAAATTTGCCAGAAGTGCAATCTAGATTGGTGAGTTTTTTCCATTCTCTTTAGAGAATTACTGATTAAATTTTTATGAAGAAATAGAGAGAATAGTGATTATATGTTCTTCATTCTAGCAGTGGGATGACAAAATATGTCATAGCAGTCATTCAAAATATTGTTACACCTGTTTAAGTTTGTTTTGACTAATCTAATAATGCAGGTGCTAACTGCTATGAATGCAGACTTTGAAAAGAAGTTTCCCTGAATTTTCCACATTAAACACAAATTAAGACATATTAAATATAATCATCCTCAGAAAACAACAAAAAAATAGAGCTTATCACTAAAAGTGGAGTGAAAACTCATGGTGATTTTTATAGAGCAGTAATATCTTTAGGGACCACAGTAGGAAGAGAACTCTCTACCCCAGGCTAAAGAGCAAAAACTAGTTCACTTACTTCCATGCTTTTACAATTACTCCTCTCTGGGGCTGACTTCTGCTTCTACAACATTTAGCATTTAGTCTTGGTGTGTTCTGGGAACCCTATAGCATCCCTGGGACACAATCTCTGTGTGTGTGTGTGTGTGTGTGTGTGTGTCTTTTCCTGCACTTATTTTTCCACACCAGGAGATAGCTATGCTGCAGTTTAACAGTGTTCCTTGCAAACCATGAAGTGAATGTTGCATATTGCCTACTCTTGGAAGCCACACTGGTAATTCAGTGGTGGCTTTGCCCTTTTATAAGTGCACAAAGCCTCTTATATTGGTGTTTGAGGATACATAATGCACAAGGATCCATTTGGAAGCAACATGGGCTGTACTGAAACATCCTGAAATCAGGGATGCAGCTTCTCTGAGACAACTTCAGGATTTAGCTAGGGACAGAACCAATGTGTATAAAGTGTTGATAATAAGGGGTATTTGAGCCCACAGTGAAATAGAGAGCACATTGATGCCTCTTTTGAAACTTGGTAATGTTTATGAAATGATCATGGAATCAAGACAAGATCAAGTTGAAGTGCATGGCTTTGAACAGCAGGATCCATGTGGGATCAGGACACCCTTCAGTCTTGCAGGAAAGTATTCCATCAGGAGCTCCCTCAGTCCCTGGTGCAAGTGACCAGGGATGAGATGCTGTAAGGTTTTGTGCTTGTGTTAAGGATGAATGCTCATTTATTTCCAACAGAACAACCTGGAATAGGCAGAAGAGTGGAATGAAATCATAGAATAACCTGAGTTGCAAGGGACACACAAGGATCATAGAGCCCAGCTCCTGGCTCTGCACAGGACATCTCAAGAGTCACACAGGGTGTCTAGAACATGGTACAAGAAACAAGCATGCCTAACAGATTGAGCCCAAGAAATAATAATTTTATCCCTGATTGGTTGCAACAGTGCTTTAGAACTCATCCAGAAAGGGGCAAAAATGATGTGTCAAGGTAAGAGAAGACTGTCCTTCAGCAACTGCAGAATTCTCTTGGGCAGGAGAGGCACTTAAGATGAAGCAGCAACTGCAGACTAGCTCAAGGACTGAGAGGCACAGCCTGTGAACTTAACTATGGTCGACAAGACTAAGAGCCTGCACCGTCATCTAACTGCAGATTATGATGAACACAATTCAGCTTTTTATCACACTGGCATATATTCACCAAGGATTGAAAACTATGACACCTATAGAAGCATTTTGACAATAGCAGTCTGTGGCACTGTTGGGAAAAATTTTAAAAAGCAACAAGAAAATGGTGGTTTACTTTTTACACTAAAGTTAGTAAAAACCTTACAGGTAAATTTTATTTTTAAATTCAAGGAAAATAATTTACATTTTCCAGGGAGAAATGAAAGAGAGCTCGCAGGATTTGCCATGAAAATCATTTACCCTGCCATTTGGGACTGAGTCATTAAATCATCAGATTGGCTCCCTTTTCTCATCTATGCAAAAAGTACAGTGATTTGAAGGACCATTTTGCATGTACATAGGAATATAGATCTGCTTCTTGTACAGAATTAGGGCAGCAACAGCCCTAGGCTTCTCAGGTTGACCAAAGCTGGTTAGGAAGCAGATGATTAATTGTGGCAGGTTTTGTGTACTTGTCTCTTCACATAAGGATGAGAGGGTAGGTCAATTTTCTGTAGCTTTCTGATATTTATGCTGCATTCCAGCAGGGATTCGCATCATTCCAAAGCTTCATTCCTTCCCAGTGAGACAGGAAAAGAGAAATGACCCCTACCTGGACTAACCCATTCCAAATGTCAGGAGAGACGAATGAGTAACTGTGGTTTTAGTGGTGCCAGTTTGAGCCAGCTCAGCTATGCCTCTGCAGGCCTGTGCTGTGAGCCAGAGGCTACTACAGAAGAAAGGAACTACACCTGGAACAAGGCTTTTTTGACCAGAAGATGGAGGTGGGCTTCAACTAACTTCCTTTTAAATAAGGCATTTACAGTTAAGCATTATAAGCTAAGATTATCATCTTTGTTCCTTACTCTCTTCAGCAGAGATATTAAGTTTCTCAGTGAGTGATTTCTCTGCCCTATTTTTAACTAACTACTTTAGTTGAAGTTGTATTGCGCCAAGAAAGAAATGCTTCTCTCCACTGACTGTAAAAGGAGCTAAGATATTGAGATATTAAGTCTGGCTGTGCACATTGTGATTAACCAAACCCTAAGATTAACTGAACCCTAGGTCTCCAATTCATTTTTCTGCAGTAAGAGCTAATAACAAGATGTTAATATCTGGCCACAAACATATCTTAAAACCAGGATGCAGAATTCAATACAGAGAGCTCTGGAAATGAGAATTGTGAAGTCGACCTGAGAAAGAACAGGCAAAGAAAATGGATATATGAAAGGGGCAGTCTGTATCCTAAGTTATATCCCAGTGGACAGAGAAGTGCAAAGGGAAGGGTGTCACGCTGGGTGCTTACACAATTGTAGTTTAGACAGCAATTGGAGTCATTAGTTAATGAAGACCCTATACAAGCTGCTGTTCACAATTTTTAGTAGTGTTCCTGGTAATATCCCTCCTTTGACAGGGTGGGTACAAGGAAATAAAAATTGTTGCATTCAGATCTCTGGTCTTATTTCAAAGGCATCAGCCTTCTGCTGGGTCTCAGTGTCAGATAAGTCTCCTACTTTGGTGCCAGTCTGGGACACACTGGTGTTTTAATTGGTTTTGAATTTAAATTTAAATTTTATTTTTTTTAATTATTTTAAAATTTTAAATGCTTTTAATTTTTTTTTACTCTTAGAAAGGTGCATAGCTCATGTTTTTGCCTTTGTGATATCTGTGTACTCCAAAACTGAAATCGCTAGGACTTCCTTGGTATGTTTTGCTTTAGTGAAGCCATTTTGGTCCCGCGTGTCTCCCCCCTCAAAAGTGTAACTGTTAATTTAGTCGTTCTGGGATATAGACACTAGTCAAGCAAAGTGAGCACCTTGACCATGAAACTGTTGAGGAGGAGCCAGCTATAAAAGATGTGAGGGATTCAAATGAATTTTGATTATGTGGGTAACTGAAATATTTGCTACTCCTTCCGTCAAAAAAACAGAAAGGAGAATGTGTGTGTCAGAAGGGAGAAATGAGAAAACCCCCCCACACATTAAAGCTTTTAAATGCGTCAAGCATGGAGTAAGGATTTCAATTTAGCAACACCCTTCATTTATTTAGCTAGTGAGTGATTTTGTAAGGAAAAATAATAAAGGGAGAAAAACTACTAAATAGTTTCAAAAATTATTCCACATAGTAATATTTACTTTTTCTGGGAAGAAGCTGCCTTCTCAATAACCCATTCCTTTTAGTTATTGGAACTAATTTCCCCATTTTCGGTCTCCCCAGTGTATTTGATGATAGTACAGAGCACATAAAATACCTTATTTATTAGTTATGAATTAGCTGAGAATGTCTGAAGGTTTTGATACCATTGTTATTAAAGTCTAATGCTATTTTGCTGAAGACAAAACAGGAATAACTTACGAAAGTGGGGAATGAGAGGAACAGGGGAGTAGCAATTTTTCTTCCTGCTGATGATATGTGCTTGTAAATCTCACTGATTACAATAAATAGACATGCACCCAGTTTTATTATGCACTATAGAAACTAATAAACTCTTGCTACCGTCAGGATGTTTAAAAAGCTTTTAGTTGGGCTGGTGGTTTTGTGTTTTGTGAGGTTTTTTTTACATATCACTTTCTTTCAATCTTTCTCTGATCATGGGTTTACAGAATAGTAGATGAAACAGTCATCTTTTTAAAATAAATTTAAGAAGCGACTAGAAAAAAAGCAGTGAAAAAAATCATTAAAGCTGAGGACCAGGAAGGTTCAGGGTTTCCCCACTGCTGGTAGTGTTCAGAATTTACCCAGAAGTAACAGACATTCCATTCACAGTGATCAGCAACAGATCATGTGGTTATAGGCTCTCCTCCACAGGCAAAGAGGAGTCCAGAGACATAAAGGCAGGGTGGGGAGCCCCAGCCTTATACATGAGTCCCACTTTCTTCCAGGACCCCTCCAAGCCTTGCCCAGTGGGACAGTGGAGCAATTATCCATGTGACCTTACAAAAAAAGGGAGGTCAGTGCCTGGGATATGGGATCTCTGGTGTGCAAGAGAAAGGCACTGGTAGGAGATGGTCTGAGTTCAAGAGAGGCTCAGTCTTTGAGCTGGCTAATCAAGGACAGGACATCCCAGCCAGCTACTGAGGTGTCCAAAAGGTCTAGAGATCAACCAAGGGACACTTCTGCACGTGTGTGTCTCTGTGTGAGGGTTCTGGGTCCAAGAGCCAGCCTTGGAGTAGGCTGGTGTCTACGGGGGACTACAGGGACCCACTCTGTGCAAGTGTTGGTGTGAGCAAGGGGGTCTGTGAGCCACTAATTGGAGTGAGAATCTTACTGTTTAAATAGGTTAATGGTTGGAACTGGTGCTCTTGGAGCTCTTGTCAAGCCTAAATGGTTCTATAACCTTATGCCCAAGTGTTGGCAGCTTTGAGGTCTCAAAATGCAGGGTCAGCAACTAGGCAGGACTGAGCACCTGAGATCAACTACGGCAGGCAATATAAATTTGCTTTTCTTTCCTTTTTTTAAAATTTTTTCTTTTATTTTTTTATGTTTTTTAAGGGAATCAGGTTAGAGATTCTTGCTTTACAAGTGCAGGGACATGCACCTGGTTGTAGTAAGTAGGCAAAGAACAATTTTTCCTGTTGCAATAGTTCATAGAGTTTCAGGACTGTAGGAGTCTCAGCTGATCCAAGATCCCACTCTAAGCAGCAACAGCTCTTATGCTTTGCAACTGTTTTCTGGCTCCAGAGAAATTCTAACACAAGCCGTGGAGTAAATCTGGGAACCATTGCCTGATAGGGAGGTGAATTGCCAGTGAATTTCTTCTGCGCATGAGTTGACAGCTTTTCCTGAAGTCTGATTTCTGCAAAACAAGACTATTAATAATTAAGGAGTGAGTAAAAGCTCATGTCACTCCTCCACTATTTGGTATTGGCATTTGATGACAGCCACATTTCTAAAAGTGATTTAGATGCTGGACTTTCCATAAAACAAAATAAAGTATGTCTGTCTAACTGAATTTGAGCAGTCATCTACTTACAACTGTTCCTGATCATTCCCCATGAAATATTTACTCCCGAGACAGCTTTCCTATCTATTCCCACATTTTTAATTTCATCTGGGTGACAAGTGTCAAGTTTAATTCCCCATGATTCCTTCCTTTTTTGTTTCCTGTTATTTTATTTTATTTATTGTATAATTATTTTGTTAACTGATTGATTCTAGGTTTTGACATGCAAATTCTGGCCCACTGCAGCAATTCCAGATTCCTGGAGTTTCCCCAGTAGGTTCTATAAAGATGTTCAAAGTATATTAGTAGGAGACTATTTGGACTGTTTATCTTACAACATTTGTTTTTTCAACATCCCTTTGTAAGAATTCACATAGATTTCTGCTTTCCAATATCAGACACTGATGCTTGTTAATCAAGCAAGAAAAAGCACAACACATGGTATCTGTGATTTATTTGTTACTGATGCTGAGACATTAAAAAAAATATTTGGAAGCACAGAGAGTGAGGAATGCAATTTGTCCTTTCTGGAATCAAGGACAAGAGATGATACTTCATTTCTAATGCAAAATATGAGATTAATCCTAGGAACCCATAATGCTTTTGTCCCAGAGGAATACACAAGATGATGTTCTTCCTCATTTTTTCTCTCTATTCTCTGACCTGATCAATCCCAAGAACTTTTCTGTAAAGTTGAGCAACTTCAACAGGAACTTAACCTTGTCCTTGACCTTAATAAGTTCCTTATTAGAGAAGATGCTGCAATGACAAAAACCGTGTGTTTGACATTTTTTAGGCACAAGGGTTTATTTTAGGTGCAACCTCTAAAAAGAAGTTGTTCTGCTTGCATTTCAAAGTAAACAAGAAATGCTGCTGCATTTTCTTAGCAGCTGAACAAGCCTTTCTTTACACATTTCTGATCAAACTGCTTAGAGGTGACGTATCCTAATCCCAGATGCTGTTTTAGCTGAGGTGGTAAACACTGGGTGTTTAAACACTGGAATGGGCTGCCCAGGGAGATGGTGGAGTCACCATCCCTGGAGGTGTTCAAGAAAAGACTGGGTGTGGTGCTTAGTGCCATGTTCTTGCTGATAAGGTCGTGGTCAGTCAAAGGCTGGACTCAAAGGTCTCAGATGCTCCTTCCAACCTAATTGGTAGATTCTGTGATTCTGGTGGAATCTCGGATGTTTATGAGCTGGAGATTTTGACCTGTCCATTACTAAGCTGTACAGACAGAGGGAACATAGCTGCATCAAATCTGGGGTTGACACCAAGATGAGAGAAGTCCTCACTGGCCTGACGGGCAGGGCCAGTGCTCAGAGGCTCTCAACAAGCTTGAGAGATGAGCTGACAGAAAAATCATGGAGTTCAGCAGCAAAAAATGCAGGAACTTGCTCTTGGGACAAAGGGAAGTGTCTAAATTTAACTATTCCCAGTAGAAGAGACATGAAAACAAACAGGATATGCATATTTAGATCACAAAGCTCTTGATATGAGCAGGGTTTGGATCAAAATGGATACCAGGAGACCTTAAGTTGGTTTAGGCTGGAAAAGTGCCCTCTAAGGGCATTTAACCATTCTCTGCAGCCACTAATTGAGCCAGGCTGTGCTCAAAACTATAAAATGAAAGGACAAAAGGCGGGAGTCAAAGACATAAAAGGGGAATTTCCAAGAGACTCAAGTAAAAAATCCTTTGTAAGATAGAACAGGCTCTCCAGAAGGGTTTGGTTTTCACTCTCCTTGAAGACATTCAAAACTCAGCATTTCATAGACTTGAAAAACATGACTTAGATTTAAATTTAAATAAGCACAGAGAAAGTGGAATCTTTAGAAGATGTTACTGACCTTTTTTTCCCCTATTTCTTTATATATACACACAAAACTTAGTGTAGAAATCTGAATTTCCTTGGAGTCCAAATAACAGTTAAGTAGCAGCCTTGTAGGTCCTAATGCTTCTATTTTTCTAATGCAGTCCTACCTTGAATCCAGATCCTATGAATTTCAGGTCACTTTTCCACCTACCCTTGTTCTAAAAATTGCATATCACATCAGGAAATTCACTGAGGAGCAACCTAAATAAATGAATACCAATATACTTCTACATACTGTGCTCTGTGGGCTTCCTCTCTTGTATAGCAGGAGGAACTGTAAACTTCTTTGTATCAGAAGCTAATTAAGCAGTTTAGGATCTCAGACTTTTGCCATTTTCCTTTCTCCCTCAAAAGAAACTTGGTGTGATGAAATGTCAATGTGCTTTATAACAGCAAAGAAAAATTTAGCAGCAATAAAAACTGAGAGCTTATATTGGGTCTTGAGAGGTATGGGAAGAAGAAAGTTTTGAAACAATTTTCAAGGATAATTCAGTTCCAGAATTTGATTTGGGATCACAATCTGTTGTCTGAGGTCAGTATTTTTATTCCATAGTACTTCAATTTACTGCTGAGGTAAATGCTGGATATGGTACAACTGCCACAGTACCTAAGCTTTAATGTTCATGTTGTTAGTCATGACACCCATGCCCAAAGGGCTCGAGCCTGTAAGTTCTTGTTCAACAAGGACAGCAGGTAGGAGGGAAAACAATATATGAATACTAGAGCAAACACTAGGTACATTTCTCTGCACAGACTGGAAGTGAAATGTCAGTCTTCCACAAAAAAAAAGCCTTCTTATTTTCAAGAATGGGAAGGAAGAAAGGATTATTTTTCTCACCAAAGAACATGGGATCTGACAAATTGGTATGCCACATCCACAGCCAGTTTTTGCTGATTTATATTCACTAAGGATTCTGGACAGGGTGCTGAAATGTAAAACTCAGCTTGGTAATGAGACATTTATTCATGTGTTAATCCTATTGCAGCTCTTTGGGAATGAATTGGTACCTGCACAACCCAGGCTGCTTCCCAAACTCTGTCCTGCATTTTGACCTCATGCTTTCACATAACAACTGGAATCTGCCCAGAATGAAGGATCATCTTGCTGAATTAATGGTGTATGCTTATTTTTATTTCATGGGAAAAAAGAAAAAAAGAAAAAAAAAAGCTTCCTTATCTTATGGATTGATTGGGACATTCAGAACTTCATTTGTTAAAGACAAAACAAACTAAAAAGCAAATATTAGCTGGCTGCTGCATCAGGGAGCGCTCTGAGGATTTAAAAAACTCACTTCTGTTTTTTTATGCAGTTTTTGATTTTGTTCATTGCATTGTGGATGTTTCAGAGGTTACAAGTGTTGTTCCCTTTGTGAACTTCATGGAAAATTGAGCTGGTCCACAGATGACTTTGGCATGTAATCTTTTAAGTTTATTTGAGCTCTTGTCATCAATTACATTTGACTCCAACTTCAAACAAGCCTTTAAATAACTAAATGATATGTAACAAGGCATGCATACAACTCTTCCTGGCTGGCGCAGTTTTTGAGACTCATGTACTTTAAGTTAGTGCCCAAAGGAATACTGTAAATAAGTGATGTCATACACATGCATATCAATTATTTTAATAAAAAAAAAAGGTGTTTCCTGGGACCTCCAAGAGGATTCTACTTTTTTCCATGAGAAAGTCTGAGCTCCTCACTTAAGAAATCATCTTGCTGTAGGCAACAAATAATATACATCATAATTCTAACTAAAGTGATAAAAAGATTTCTAGGTGAGGTTGTACAAGAGAGACATATCAAAAGAAAAGCCTTGGGATAATTTTAAAAATATGTCAAGAAGAAGAGATGAATCTTGAGACTGGATACGAGCACAATTGTTCAGTTAATTAGCCATGGAAAGCATATTGTTTAATAGTACTGTAACTGTTTTATGGAATGTGACAGTTTGCCTCAGAACTTAACTGAAACAGAAATCTAGGAAAATGAAATTTGCTAAGATTGCACAGAAACCTGAAGCCCTTCCAGATCAAACTCCCGAAAGTGAATTAGTAACAATATTTTTAAGAGCATTTTTTATGCAACAAGATATATTATTTTACCCTGGTGCTTCAGTGGGCTGGAGGAAATAGCCAAAGGCTCTCATTTGATTGTGATATGTCAATAAAAATTCCAGTTTTTTCACTCTCTATTGAAGAAATTGTCTTAGTGTTGATGGAAAATCAATGTCCTTCCTGGAAGGGAGTATTTAATTTCACAGCTTTGAAAACATAACAAAATCAAAAGCATATTTATGAGGGAGGAAGATCTTCACAGTTGAACATCGTCGGTGACTTCCCATGGTTGGACTTCCTACAACTTAATTTTATGACCCATTCTAGGCTAGAGATGTATCCGTCTTTTCTCACATCTGAAGTGTTTTCTGGTGCTACTCTGCTGCTTCCTTCCATCTGGGAAACACCAGTAGAGTAAAAAGGCATGGATTAATATGTGGAGGAGAGAAAATGGAAAGAAGAAGGGTCTACAAGGGAATGGGAAGATAGGAAGGACAGAGGGAAGGAAGGAAGGAAGGAAGGAAGGAAGGAAGGAAGGAAGGAAGGAAGGAAGGAAGGAAGGAAGGAAGGAAGGAAGGAAGGAAGGAAGGAAGGAAGGAAGGAAGGAAGGAAGGAAGGAAGGAAGGAAGGAAGGAAGGAAGGAAGGAAGGAAGGAAGGAAGGAAGGAAGGAAGGAAGGAAGGAAACAAGCCTTGCTTCTTCCTTAGCTGAGTTTCTTCACTTCTCTTCCCAACATGAGGAGGCAGGACTCTGTCCCAGTAACCTCAGCCTAGTTCATGGGTCCATGCTGCAGTCAATTCCCATCACTCAGGCCATGCCCCTGAACACAAAAGGTACAAAGAGATGAGGCAGTTGGGGAAAATTTGGGACATTTTCCACTTTTTAGCAGTACCACAAAGTGAAATGACAAAGCCTTTATCTCCCTGTGTCTTTTCAGGAGGGCGGCTGAAACAAATCCCCAAGGGCAAGTACAGAGGGTTTTTTTTTTTGAGGAAACAATCTTTTTTTCTCTTGTTATCACAACATTTTTTTAAAAAAAAAACAATACTGAGCCTAAAAAGAAATTTATTTTTTGGGGAGTATTGTATTCCCACACAATGCTTTAGATTGTTCCAAAAAAGATAATTTTTTTTAAAAAATAGTTTCAGCAAGGCTTATGAAATTACCTTTACCTATGAGGGTGTATCCATTTTTAATCACTGCTCAGTAGTAACTAAATTCCATTCGATATTACAGTATAAGCCATAATACTGTGTATCTTCTTACTACCACTGCTAATCCTGCCACTAACCCCTGTAATTCAGTGTTGACCTCAGTAGTAAAACATTTTTTGTCACCACTCTTTTTCTTTCTGGACAACAAATTAGTATTTAACAGGTATTCTTCAAAATTTGGGATTCTATCCACTGCTGATAGAGATCACAGTCAATTTTTCTTGGTGACTGTCATGAATTAGTAATTTATAAATGATAGACTTAAGATTCTTGGCTTCTAAATTTAAAAACAATATATAAAGACTCTTGACCATACAGCACTGTGGTATAAGCTCCAATGCATCACCTAGCATGCTATTTCAAGCTGTTGCTGTTATCACTGTACTCAGAAAATGTTTTATGTTTGGCTAACTCATGATTTTCAAAATGGCATCCCTGATGTTGAGTTCTTGATGTTGAATAAGCCTTTTAAGTACCACTGTTTTTGTGGGGAGATACCCTTATTCTTCATTCTTTAAGGCTGCATGACCCTCACAGAGTTTTCCTCAGATATTCTACTTTTTAATTAGGCTCTATAAACTAGGTTAGACTGGTCATCAGGCTCTATAAACTGGTTAGACTGGTTAGATTTATTTTTATTACACCTCTTTTTGAGTTATCCAGTAATTTTACATTTACTTTGGATCTTGAATTTTTCTGTTGAATAATTTACTACCCAAGTTTTGATCTTTACATAGTCATGCTAACATGAAATTCAGCACGACCTGGATGTTGGCTTACTAAAATGTCAGATGGATATTCTTAGTCTTTTTAATAGACACATTATGATTTTTATGATGATATTGTCAATTTAAACACCATGTAGGGTTAACTGAAATGTCTATGCATATTAGATTGAAGCACATACCTTTACCTGTAACACTTGCTGCCAGGGCAGAACTTGGGGCAAAGAAAGAGAAATAATTTAGTTACTTGTATTTGTGCTTTATGGTAAGGACAAAATATCTGAGAATCTGGAAAACTAGCATATACTGCTCCTTGATTGCAAACTTTCAGTTTCACCAGCATCTCTTAATAATTTTTTTGCACAACTCACATTTATCATTGAAATTCTTCATTATAAATACATCTTACCTCACAGTTATAGTCCCAAGATTACTTCCTTTGCAAAAAATATTCCTTTCATAATTTTGGACCATCTTCTGTTCTGAACACATTTTAAATTTGAACACTTGATCAGTAAGCCCTTGTTAATTATCAACTTCCATTTTAGTGGATTCATCTTCATCAATGATAGTGGTGAAAAGTGAGAAATAATCATTACGATTATTTTAGTGACACAGAAAAGGGAGGATGAGATTAAGTGACTAACTCAAGACTATTCAGAAACTGTTTGTCAGAGACAGAATAGCACAGACCCTCCCAATTTCAAATTAGTGCCTTCAACACAAGACCATCCTGTCAAACACATGTTGCTGACCATGTATCAGTCTGAGGCCCCCATCTGTTTTCATGCATAAACAGATGGTAAATAGAACTTTTTCATGTGAAACTTTATTCCCCAGGTGCTATTGCTTCGAAAATTTTATCTAAGAAAAACCATAGTAATTGGAAGAGGATGTCAGGGTATAACAAACTCTAACATTGTAAATCCCACTAGGAGATGCATTTTTTAATGAGTGACTTGGTCTATCATCCCAAAACAAAACAGGGAATTTTAATTACTGATTGCAAAGACAGAGCAAACATTTAGCTATTCACTGATATTTTATTTAATATGAATTCATGAAAGGTCTGACTGTGGTTAGATTAGGTGTACATGATTATATGCAGAGTGATTTAGTTGGTGCTAATATATTAGTAAACAGATATTTGTGTAAACATCTTTAATGTTTGAAGTGCTGCATAGGGAGCATATGACATCTTCTTTTGTCAGGTTAAAATATCCAGTATATTTCAGTATTTTTGTTAGTTAGCAATAAGGATGAGGGTTCAATGGGAGTCCTGTGGAAGATGTGGAACTGAAGGAATCAGTTTTGTTGAGCAAACACTGACAGCTATGGTGAGCCTTGTGCTAGGGCTTGAGATCCTCACAGATCAGCCTGAGTGACCACAGAATAACACTAGACATAAAAATAAAGGGGGGCATACTGGAAGGATCTATAGCCAGGTATGTTCTGGTAAAAACATTTGATTAAAAAGTTCCTGTCAAAACAAATTTGCAGTTTTGCTTTCATATTAAATTTACAGAAGCACATTAAGGAGGGGTGGTGAAATCCTCCATGGGTGGCATCTCTGCAGCTAACTAGGGCTGTTCACCTTGGTTCCCATGAGAGTGGAGTTCCCAACAGCTGAAGGAACATCAGATTTATTCGCTATCTATATTTATTTGCCTAATTCTTATCATATTGTCATTACTTCTGTTATTACAGCAGTTTTGTTGCAATACTGGCTGCTTTGGGTCCTTTCATTGGGATCTGAAACCCTGCACTCTTCCTGGAACAAAGCACAAGGCTGAGGAGAACCAGTAACACTTGCACAATACCTATAAATTGAAATTCACAATTTTCCTGCTTTACTTTTTGTAAGAAAAATGTGAGTGTATTGCAGAAATGGACCATGTTAGAATCTGTGTTTGACATCTTGCTCAATAGTAACATCTTAATTCATCATAACCAGAAAGTGCTGCAGGCTCACTGTGCTTCAGTTCTTTGGCTCTGCATATGTACACTCAAGTGTGTTATTTTAGTTATGAGCCATGCTTCCTAGCAGTTCTCCACTCCACAATGGAAAGAGACTGCAGTTCAAGGAACAGCTGTAGTGAAAACATTCCAGTTATCCTGTTGGCCATCAAATTAGAATTTTGAAACACCAGATGATGCAGTACATGATCTTACAAAATGTGGGGAAAATCACTTTAGCTTGGACAGATGTACATTATATAGTGACTAAGTAAGTCAGTTTTAGAGCAGTTTTAGCTTGTGGCAAGCTACAAGCATCAGCGAGAGTTGATAGTCTAGAAAACATATAACTTTCACTTTTATGAAAGAGAAAATGATGCTGTTGTTTACAAAGTCTCAGGTCTAGTGTGACTAATTTAGCACTTAACTTATGCATGGATAAGCCTCAGACATAGTGCTCAAAATATGTGTGGTGGAGAGAGAAGGGACGATGGTGTTAAGAATGGAAGAAATTGGTAGGAAATGAACCAGTACCCCTGGATGAAATATTTTCATCCCATAACTAGTCAGTGGAGAGTAATACAGTATCTCTGACAACCTGCTCAGAACCATCTAGTTTGACTAAATTAGCTCCCTGGACTAAAAAAGGCTTGTGACTATAGTTGGAGGTTTACCAGTCTGCAGAGGATTTAAGCAAACTGTGGTGAACTCAAGACTGTCACAGTGTGAACTGCATTTTCAGCAGGTCAATAAAGATAAATCCCTGCAAAATAATAGAGGAAGTAAAAAGTAGCATGGTGGGGAAAAAGAAAAGAAAAGAAAAGAAAAGAAAAGAAAAGAAAAGAAAAGAAAAGAAAAGAAAAGAAAAGAAAAGAAAAGAAAAGAAAAGAAAAGAAAAGAAAAGAAAAGAAAAGAAAAGAAAAGAAAAGAAAAGAAAGAAAGAAAGAAAGAGAGAAAGAAAGAAAGAAAGAAAGAAGAAAGAAAGAAAGAAAGAAAGAAAGAAAGAAAGAAAGAAAGAAAGAAAGAAAGAAACAAAGAAAGGGAACAGAATAGCAAAAAAAAAAACTTCACAAAAACATATGTAACAATTTTTAAAAAATTAACCTTCACGCTTGTAGGGAACTGTTGTGTCTGGTATTTTGTTTATTTTAGACATTGCAGAAATGTACAGTAATTTAAATATATATATATATATTGCAGACTTTTTTTTTAATCTAAAAATAGCTGCATTTTTTCATCAGTAAAAATGTAAATATAAAATATTTGGCTATAAGTTTCTATGTAGGAAACTCACCTGGGTTCCAGTTAATGGACTAACTTGCATTGAAAAATCACAATAGAATCTTATTAAGAGCCATCCTAATAACTGGGCTTGATATTTATATCCACACTTTTGCTTTTTGTTTGAATAGAGAAATGCCTTTAATTAAAATTAAAGAAATCATAGAATAGAATTCAGTGTATGAAAATGAAAATTAAAATAAATATATACTTCTTTTTAGCAAAACAGCTTCCATAATGGGAACTCCTGTCCTGGATCTGAATATACAATTAAGGACTTCTGTTTTTCCATCTTCAGAAAGTTCTCTAAATTCTCTATTCTCTGTGGAGAAAGGATGCACTTCTTCCTTCTCTTTATATTTCATTCTTTCTCTAACTTCTATAGAAAACTTTCTTTCTAGTGCTCAGTGTGTTGTAAGTTTTGGGAAGTGCTTAAAGATGACCTCCTAGTTAAAGTCCTTCTGCAAACACAGACAAATACTTAGACTGTGGCTCCATGCCTTGGCATGAAAATCCTCTGACCTGTCAAGATAAGCATCCCTGGCCACATGCCACAGCTCTGAGAAAGACACAGGCCAGACAAAGACACCTAAGTGTTCATAACTGCATTGTGTCATACAAAAGGGCACATGAATCCACTGCCTTTAGTCTCTACAGCCTCTCTGCCCACATTATCCAGTGTTGTTGCTCCCTGAATTGCATTGAGAAGGATCCAGAGAGCTGAAGTTTCTTGCATAGAGAAAGTGCTTCCATACAGAAAATGGAAAGCACATGAGAATTCAGAGCAATTCAGAGCAGAGCATTTGTGGGCTCATCTCTCTCCTGAACCTTCTGGAAATTCTTCAAACTGCTTGGAGTTTGTTTTCCTGTGCTTCTGTAAATCTCCTTATTATAGAAACTCCACTCTGACCATGGGCATCCCCACTACAAAATATAATGTCTACAGTATCTAGTGTTATTTCAAAATTCATCTGAAAAAATTGGGATCACGCTTAGCAGTTTCTGACAGTCAGAAATTATCTGCCCTGTGTAGCTGGCCAACCTTGTTGATTCAATGCCTGAGCATACAGTGAAATTCCCAAAAGCAGATTTGTCTATACAGCTAAGCCTCCTGTTTATCCTGACAGGATGTTCCCCTCCTCTGTCTCCTATGGCTGGTCAAAGAGATGACATCAGCTCATCTTTTAAGTTTAGAAAGGGCAAGAAAAGGCAAAAACAAAAAGGAAAATGCTAATACAATGCAGTTACATACCTTGGATAGGAAGGTTTATTTTACCTGAGTACCCATGACAAGAAAAATGTTTGAGGCATTTAATGAAGCAGTAGTTAAAATAAACAACCCAAAACCTAAAAACACAGTAATACATCTTAGTTGACTTTAAGCAAATAATTTGAGCTGCTGGACATGGTTTCCCTGATTTAATAAAATATATTAAATGAACAAAATGTCTGTAATTCCTTTCCTTTTTTGTGGGTTTGTGTTAATATTTTTCCCACTGCACTGAATTTATCTAAGACAGCTGTACCTTTAAATATGCAATTACTTTCCTGTGCCTCCTGCTACAGAGCTTTCCTTGGGGGAAAGGTATCAGAAGAACAGTTATCCACATCTCGGATGAAGTGGAAAATTTAGTTGTAAGTGGCATTTGCTGCTCTCTTCAGTAGCAATAATCCAACCATTGAAATGTTACTAAGATTGCTTCTTTTGACCCTTTTTAACAAGATCACAGCTGTCAGCATTTCAAGTACCCTTATCAACCAGACCCAGCAGTGGCTGCAGGAAAGGCATTACCTGATGCGGGAAGCTTTAAGGTGTCAGAAGGAGTCAATCAGCACCAAGTACAAAGCAATTCTTATCAGAAATGCTTTGCTCTTTACTTTGTGTGATTGTTCCCTTCCATATTGAGGTGGGGGCTATAAGAATGATTGAAGAAAGAGCTTTGTGAGTAATGTACAGACTTTTTCTCTACATAAGTGCCTTTTATGAAACATCAACTTGTTAAGGCAACTGCTATGGTGTGTGCGTTGGAGGTCATAGGAGTACAAAGCTTTCAGAGGTGAAGTCTGCAAAACACTGGGCAACCTTTAAGGGGGTCAGAATAAAAAATCAGCAGGTCCCATCAGTATGGTCTGTACAAAATTTCTACTGTAACACCAAAATAATGGAAAATGCCCTGTTTTCTCACTACTCAATTGCAGTGTCTCTCTATAATCAGGGGAAAGATAAATTGATACTGCAGAAGAAGGTGAAAGTACTCCATGGTAGAAAATAACCTTTGGCAACATCAAAAATTAAGGATTCGAGAAGAAGCAGGTGTTGAGCACAATTAGCTCTGTAGGAACTCTTTCAAAGTTGAAAATTATAGCTTTTAAAAACGTTCAAAGCTAGTAAGGAATAGAGGATTTAGGAAATGTAATTTGAATTTTATATTCTATTGTCGAATCATAGAATATGCTAAATTGGAAGGGACCCATGAAGATGTTCAATTCCAACTCCTTGCCCTGCACAGGACACACCAAGAATCCCATCATGTGCCTGAGAGCATTGTTGAAACACTTCTTGAGCCCTGTCAGGTTCGGTACTTCCTTGGTGAGCCTGTTCCAGTGTCTGAACACCATCTGGGTTAAAAACCTTCTCCTGATATCCAGCTAAACATCTCCTGACTCAACATCAAATAATTTCCTTGAGTTCTGTCACTGATCACAAGAGTAAAAGATCAATACCTGCTTCTCCACTGCCTCTCAGTCTCCTCTTCTCCAGACTGAACAGAGCAAGTGACCTCAGCTGCTCTTCCTAAGACTTCCTCTCAAGACCCTTCACAACCCTTGTTTCTTTCCTCTGGGTGCTCATTAATGGCTTAATATCTTTCTTATATTGTGGTGTCCAAATCTAATACAATACTCAGGGTAAGACCACCCCAGCCCAGAGCAGAGTGGGATAATTCCCTCCCTTGCCAGGTTGGTGATGCTGTGCCTGATGCCCCCAGGACAGGGTTCTCCCTCCTGGCTGCCAGGGCACTGCTGGCTCACTGACCAGGACCTCCAGGTCTCTTCCCACAGAGCCTCTCTTCCCCCTCTCTTGTTCCCCAGTCTATCCTAACCCAGGTTGTCCCATCCCAGGTGCAAGGTCTGGCACTTGCCCCTTGTTAAAATTCATATGGGTGGTCAAGGTCTCGCTGCAGGGCCTCTCTGCCTTTAAGGAAGTTGACAGCTCCTCCCAATTCAGTGCCACTGGCAAACACAGTATTCCTTGGAGTCATTAATGAAGATGCTGAGGAGCACAAGGACAAGGATGGAGCCTGGTGGATCCCCACTGATGACAAGTCTCCAGTCTGATGTCACCCTACTCATTGCAACCCTTTGTGCCCAACCTGTGAGCCAGTTGCTCACCCATCCATCCCATAACACAGTTACCCAACTGACTGCTGGACACTTTGTCTGTAAGGATACTTGTTAAATTCTAAAATATTTCATCTACTGGCTTTCCTCCATCAACTCTGTGGGTCACCCTTTTATAAAAGGGAATCAGGTTTGACAAGAAGGATTTTCCCCTCATTAAGCTGTGTTGGTTGTCACTGAGGACTGCTTTGTCCTCCAGTATTTTCAGTATTATCCAGAATAACATTTTCCATTATTTTATAATATATCAAAGATACTTCTCCCTCTTTTTTTTTTTTGTTTTGTTTTGTTATGGTTAGGTTTGTTTGTTTGTTTGATTTCATATTAGGGAAAGAATGGAAGCAGAAGTGTTTGTATTCATGTGTCTTCATCTTGTTCTAGGTGTCACCATAGTATTTGCTTTCTCTGCTGTATATCTTCCATCTTTAACATGGATTAAATAATTTTAGGCTCCACCACAAAATATTTCAAGATCCATTGCCAAGATCCATCTTTTTCATGATAAAGTGATAATGATTGATCATTCCATTATTGATTGCTAAGAAACATATTTAAATCTATTACCATTATTATTATTATTATTATTATTACTATTATACAGAAGGTTTAAAAAACTTAAACAAAGCATAATAAACAAATTAATATTTAATGGAAATATTTTTGCCTCATGTTCATAGTCCACTCCTATGTTTCTCATAAAAAGTAAAAACTAAAGACTAAGTTTTGTAGCATGAAAATATGTTAATATTAAAGTCTGTCAATAAATTCAAACATTTGTTTCAGATTGGATATATTCTTAATTATTTGAAGCTTCTTGATGCATTGGGAATATCATTCTACATAATTTGCAAGGAGTAATCAAAGGAATTAATGGACAAATCATGTAGTACACTTGAAAAGCCTGGAGATGTTAACCTTAAGGCCTGTGCAAGTTTGCAACAGACAATGTTGTGGATATCCACTAGAAAATATTGCTGAAAATATCATATTCAACTACCTCTGATTTCTGAGATTGACTGACTATATATTCCACCTTTCCAGAAAAGGATCTTGAGGTCCTGGTAGACACCAAGAAAAAAAAAAAAAAAAAAAAAAGCTAACAGTGTGCCCTTGTGACAAAGAAATGTGTTCTGCAAGTTCAGTATGGCATTGTCTGATATTATCTGTGTGCTAAAATTTTGTATTATTCTCTATTTTCCTGAGTCTATCTTTAGAGTTCATGCCTGCTCAATACAGCGACATTCAAAGGATTTGTTTGCACATTTAGCAAAGATCAATATGTTTTCAATATGCCTGGAACTGTTTAATGAGTGTCCTGAAAATACGATGTAAGATGAAAAGTTAATTTGATGTGATTCTTGTGTGAGACCACCTATGAACTCATCGAGTTTTGTTGTATGTCAACTTAACAAAACACTTCTTAGAAGTTTTCAATTTGAAAAGTCTGTGTTGAAATTAAAAGCCCACCTGAGTCAATAAAAAAGCTTTGACACCCTTTGGATGCTGAAAAATTTCTGCAAGTGTACACATTTTATAGAAGGTATAAATACATTAGCATCCATTGTTCCCCTCCTTTACAGTGCATATTTTCTCTTGAATGTTATATGGGTTCCTTGTAGCATTCAAAGAAAAAGAAAAGGAAATTGAGACAATTCATGTTTCTTTTGGAGGGATTAAAACATTTTCTTGAAAAGGAAAATTAGCGATCCCTACCCAAGCTCTTCTACACAGTGACAGAGGAAAGGTATGATTCCAGCTCATGCTTTTCAGCAAACAGAAATTTTAGTAACTCTTTCAAAGGGAAGAAGGCTTTTAACTTCCAAATAATTTAGTCCTCTCAAGAACCATAAACTGATCCTTATCCTTCTCCTGAAATTGAATAGCTAAAAAGACAGGAAAGAAGATAGAATTTCTGACACAAGATACCTTTATGAGAAAATAATTTTTCACCTTTTAGTAAAGAAATGTATTGGGTTGGCATTGAAAGGTTTTGGTATTCATGTGTCTTCATCTTTTTTCTAGGTGTCACCATAGTATTTGCTTTCTTTGCTGCATATCTTGCAACATTTACATGGATTAAATAGTTTTAGGCTCCACTGTAAATATATCAAGATCCTTTGCCAAAATCCATCTTTTTCATGGTAAAGGGATAATGTTTGATCATTCCATTATTGATTGCTAGGAAACATATTTTAACCTATTATTATTATCCAGAAGGTTTTAAAAATTTAAACAAAGCATAATAAACAAATTGTATTTGTTTATAGAGGGGAGGCTGCAGGCATGGCTTCTGTGAGGAGCTGCCAGAAGCTTCCATCATGTTCAGCAGAGCCAATCCTTGATGGCTTCAAGACAGGTCCAGCACTAGCCAGGGCCATCAGTGACGCTGGTAGTGACTCCAGCACAATGCATTTAAGGAAGGGGAAAAGAGCTGCACAACAGCAGGCAGAGAAGGAGGACTTAGAATATGTGAGGGAAACCCCCCTGCAGACACCAAAGTCAGTGAAGAGAAGGAGATGCTCCAGGTGCCAGAGCTGAGGTTCCCCCGCCGCCCCTGGAGCATCCCAGGGTGAGGCAGCTGTGACCCTGCAGCTCAGGGAGATCCATGGGGCACGGAGACCCACCTGCAGCCTGGGGAGCTGCCACACTGCAGCAGGGGGATGCTGAAGGAGCCTGTGACCCCATGAGAGGCCCAGGCTGAGGCACCACAGTTAGCACATTAATCAATGCATGAACATTTATAGTATGAGGTATTTGAGTGCATACTGTTCCCATTTGTCTTCTGTTGAAAACACTTTACCTTGTAAAATTGCTTAGGTGAATAAATAAATCAACAAATAATAATCTTCAGCAACTCACAAGTTTAGGAGCAGTGAGCCAGTCTTCTGTGCTAAATGGTTACTGTTATGGTTTCCTACAGTCTCTGCTGATGAATATTTATTAACTTACAAAAAACAGAAACAGCTTCAGCAAAAAACTTATTGGACAGTCTGATATCTGAATCACTATGTCTGGTCTCAAGTGACTTTTCATAAGCTATTTGAGTGCAAATACTTTCAGGCAAAGCTCAGGATTGTATTTGTCTTTACTTTATGGGTTTCATTGCCATTAAATTAGAAACTCGGTCTCCTTTTGTGTTGCACATAGTTAAATTTATGCTTCACCCTTCAACCACAGCTAGATATTCTGAAAGTAATACCTGAGCATAGTCACTAATCAAATTATCTGTGTGTTCAGCTGGGATGCTGGAGGTTGGGTTGAAACATCCCTGATTTAAATCAGAGGGCGGAATTGATTCACGGTTTCATTCATTGCAAATGTGTATTTTTAATTACTGGCTACCCCGTAAAAAAGAAGGACCCACAGCTGTATCTAGATCAAAAAGTGGCCTGTTGAAGTAGGTAGATTAGACTACCTACTTCAACATGATGGCAAATTGTAATGGGAAAAAAGCACCAAAATTCCTGGGAAACAACATCCAGATGATACTATCAGCAGTTAACTAGAAGATTTCCAGGGTCAGAATCATGGATTTATAGATTTTACTCCTGAAAACTTAGATAAAAACCACTAAACCACAAACCACTAAAATTAAGCATTACAGTACTGACCTTAAGCCACCTTAAAGTTGCCTCAGAGGTCCCCTCTGTGGATGTAGAATCTCTCTCTTCCATAATTATTATCCATTTTGGATCTAGAACAGTGGAACAATGTAACTAAGAGTCAGGATGAAGACCAGTTGAGACAAGAAGTAAAAAGGAATGTAAACATGAGAATAACTAGGTGAGGACACATTTAAATGTACCTCCTAAATTTCTCAGCTGCTTCTTCTTTCAGGCAACCGAAATGGGCCTGACCAAAATCTGTTTTGAATGGACTGAAAGGTTTCTGCAGTTATGTGTGATGGCTCCAGATCAGTTACCCTGATTTATACATGGAGTAAAGCCACTTGTGTGTAATCACCAGCCATGAGAATGGCCAGAAGAGATATGTAAGCACAAACTGCCTGTGTACATCTGGGCTACATGTGAACATATTCTACTACTATTTCTGTTTGATTCTATCCCTTTCCATAGCTTCCTCACTCCCTCAACTGTTTAGAGCATTATGTCTTAAATTCAGTTTGGTGTGAAGAATTCTTCCTTCACATCACCACAGTATCTAGTGAATAAAGATAGTTGGAAGCAATTTTAGGTGAAGAAGATTTTAGAAAAATTAAAAAGTACATTTGGATTTTTGTTTGAAATATATTTCAGAAGACATACCTAAAACAAAACGTGAGAGAACAAAACAACCACAACAAACAAACAGACAAAGATTTCAGAAGAGCAGAAAATTTGCATTACATTAAATTTGACACCCCAGCTCTATTACCATTTATGAATGCTAGAATGGAATATTTTTATATGAATGTCTAATACAAAAAACATAGACATCATTGTGTTTTCAGCTTTATTTTTGTCTGCATGTAAGGAAGAAACTGAAGGAAACTTTAAAAAAATAAATAAATGCTGTGAACTGATCACGCCCCAGGTGTTCAGCTAAAGTCAATTCTAACTCCAAGTGATTATTTCCCTTAGTTGCTACACATTTAAAAGCTGTATTCATTTTTCCAGCACTACTAATAGAATTCTCTGAACTTGATTTATGTTTTGCTCAACCTGTTGCTGTTTTTCCTTGAATTGCATAAAGCAAATGGTTATATTCCACATGGTCTGCTTCCCAACAGGACATACTTGGAGCATATGAGCTCTGTAAATATGGTTAGCAATGCATGGGTGGTCTATGCAGCAGTGCTTATTCAGAGAAAAAGAAAAATTTAGTCTTCATTGTTGCCTGTGAGCATTCAAGCCCAGTGGATTCATTTGTTTTCCATCCGCATCACTAGTTTCGTTTTTTAGGATAGGAAACATTTCAAATTACATACAAAATGTGCAGGTTGTGGATGCGTTCATCTGTGATTCAGCCTCATCTTTTGTTTGTTTTTCTCTAGCCTGTTTTGAAATAAACAGCTGCTTGTTATTGTCTCACCAATAAGGAGAAAAGGCTCTAAGAGAGAGGTAAATCATGCAATCCTATTAAAGTCAAAAGCGTGCTGCAATTGCCCATCAATGAGATGAGCAAAAAATAGGAGTGCTTATTTTGACCAGCAAGTTCCTCCTCCCTTTCTCATGTCATATAGTAGGTAAATCCAAATGCATTTTTTACACTGAGAAAGAAAGAAAGAAAGAAAGAAAGAAAGAAAGAAAGAAAGAAAGAAAGAAAGAAAGAAAGAAAGAAAGAAAGAAAGAAAGAAAGAAAGAAAGAAAGAAAGAAAGAAAGAAAGAAAGAAAAAAACAAAAGAGTACTTTTGCCTTTACTGATGGGGCATGGATTGAGTGCATGGGTTAAACTCCAGGTGAGTGTGGATTTGATTGTAGGCAAACATGTGACTCTGCATCTTCCTCTTCTCTGTGTAATGAGTGAAGCCTCAGATGGATTCATAGAATCAGAGAATATCCTGAGTCAAAATGGACCCACAGGGATCTTCTAGTCCAACTCCTGTCCCTGTGCAGGACATCCCAACAATCCCACCATGTGCCTGAGAACATTTTACAAATACTTCCTGAATTCTGTCATGTTTGGTGCTGTGACCACTTCTCTGGTGAGCCTGTTCCAGTGCCCAATCCCCCTCTGAGAGAAGAACCTTTTCCTAATACCCAATCTAAACCTCCCTGGACACAACTTCAGGCCATTCCCTTGACTCGTGCCACTGGTCATCACAAAGAAGAGTTCAGTGCCTGCCCCTCCTCTTCCCCTCATGAGAAAGTTGCAATGAGGTCCCTCAGTCTCCTCTTCTCCAGGCTGAACAAACCAAATTACCTCAGCCCCCCCTTGCACTGATCCCCAGTGTTTTACTGAATTTGCCTGTAGTCAGTGTAAACCACCAGAGCTGAGAAGATTTTAAAATTGCTCTGGACATCCACACTGAAAATCCTAAACTTGATCAATGATTCTGACTCCAAGTTTGCTGGAAAAAGTGAATAGAAATTATTACTGCTGTCTTTGTCTACCAGAGTGACAAAGGAATTTGGAAATGTCTAGGATTGTATGTGCTGCAGATCTTTAGTAATTGTCCACTGAATTAAGTGTTCATCTTTCACCTGAACTATAATGCCCAGGTCATGCAGAGTATGATGATCTCCAGTTCCCTGACAAGCATCTGAATCAACATTGATAGATACAGGCTGTGACATCTTGTCCATTCTTCACCGTTTGCAGAGACTGCTTCATGGGCTCAAAGGCTGCCTTGGGCTCATTTCTAGAAGAATTTACTGAATGTTCATAGCCAGTTCTGAATAGCAGCATCCAGCTACACGATTAATTTATTTGCACTGGGTGATTTGAAATATCTCACAGAATAACTCTTCAGGCTCTTGTTGGATTTCAATGTGTTTACTTTCTCTGTTTTCTTTTAGTGTAATCATGGGTTGTTTCCATGACATTTTGTTAATTTTCCACATTTTTGTACTTTCTTGAATGCCATTCAATTCAAGATCCGGTGGAAAAAATACCTGAGGTATAGGTCCAGGTCTCTCCAAGGATATTTCCTGAAAAAGAATGAAATTATTATTATTATATGGTAATTTTTCCAAATTATACATGATGGAGAAGTGTCACATCCAGCTTAACCACTAACAAACACATTGTAATGAGAATATAGAGGCCTCATTTTGTAACCAAGTTTATGTCATTCCAGATTAACCTTTAGTTTCAAAAACATGTCAAGTAAGAATGCAGTTGAAAATGTGATCTAAGGGCAGCATTTTTCCAAAGTAAATATTTTTCCCCATGCAAGTACTTCACTAAGATGGAGAAATAAACGAAATTAAACCTGACATTGAGAAGATCCCAAAATGCTTGAACTGTTTCATGGAGAGGAAAAAAGTCTCCCCACGACTTCTGTCTGAAACCTGATTGATCAAAGAGCCCTATTCTGATCTCTCCCGATTGAACTGCTTAGCAGAGTTTGAATGAAAGCAGGAGAAATGGAAACATGGCACCAAGGGAGAAATGAAACAAAACAAAAGAAAAACCCTCTTGATACTTACTCAGTGTGTCACTTTGAAGGAATTATTTATCTATTTTGGTAAGCTATTCTACTTACCGAAATGAAAAGGTTTAATATGAACAACAATGTTCTGAGGGCAAATTAATTTCAAGATAGATCCTCAGCAGGTGTAAATTGGTGTAATTTGATACAATTCATAGCCTGACCTCAAGCTTCCCCAGATGAGCATCTGCTCTCTTGTGTGTTGTGTGTTTTAAGAGGCTAAGTATTATATTCAGCCATTCTAAGGAGCTTTATTTTTCTGTGATTTTTTTCTGTTCTCAAATCATGCCTGGTAGCTTGTTAATATTCCCAGAAACTTCAATTGATTTTTTACAAAGTCTCTTTTTATATTGCACTAACTAAACTCCTTTAACCTTTCTTTATGACATATCTCCAAGGATATTATTCTTGCTGCTCTGCTTCTTCCTAACTGCAGGGTGATTACATTCTTGCTGAGGTATTGCAGCAAAACTGCAGAAAGTGCTCTGGGCGAGGCAAACTAAGCTCCTTTCACAGCAGTAATGCCACGTCCTAAGAGCTGTGCTACCCTCCCACAGCACACTGAGATGGCACTCTCTTAATTTTCTCTTTGGGACTGGTATATTTCACAACATATTTAAAGGACATTTCCAGTATTTCTTCCTTTTCTTTTGTTTTTCTTTTTTCTTTTTTTTTTCTTTTTTTTCTCCTTTGTGTGTGTGTGTGTTTGTCCTCTTCTAGCAATTTTAATTCAAAGACAGTTTCCTACCTGCCTTCCTGATTCAGCCTTTCTACCCCATTAACTTTTTGGATATCATTTTACTATGATTAATTATTTGAATTCAGTAGCATCCAGGAAAACTGTAGCTAACTGCTAAGATGTTTTGCATAGCAACGGGGAGTCCATGTTCTAAGAAACATAATGCAGAAGGAAGCAAAAGAATTAGGGCAGAAATTGAAGCCTCTAAACTCACTATCAAGACATGGCTAAACACCAGTCAAGTCAAAGTCTCACACAGAGACATTAAATCATATGTTCAACAGCAACTCAATGCCTTATCCAGTAGCTGCTGGATACAGAGCCCAGTGCTCTCTTCTCATCATAAAAGTAAAATAAATTAAAAATATATAAATGCTTTGCTACCTAATTAATGTCAGATAAATTTATCATGTTGTTAATCTGGTCATGCCAGTCAATAAATTTTAAATTTTTAAATATTCTTCTACATAATTTCTGAAATAATCTCCATGAGGAAAAACAAGTGGTCTCTCATTTTGTATTCTCACCATAAGTCAGTTTAAGTAGCTGACTTATACCATAAGCTTTTGACATAGAAAGGTAGACCATATCTCATTTTAATCCAGCATTCATTTTTCTTTTTTTTTTTAACTTAATTTCCCTTAAGTTTTTGTGGTTTTTTAACCCATGATTTGTCATTTTACCACTCTCAGAGGATCTTACATTTCCACAACTATAAAAGTGACAAACCAGTTCTTCACCCCTCTCCCTAGTTATGGAGGCTGGTGGTAATCATTTAACATACTTGCTTTTCCTTTTGTCCTCGGTCTCCAATTCCTTATATTCATTCTTAAGATGATTCATCTTTCATTTTACGATTGTTTACTTTCTCTGCCATGAAATCACATTACTTTTCTTCAGCATCTTGCCACTTAAAGTTTGCTATATTTTTCTCTCTGATCTTTTTTTTTTTTTTTTTTTTTTTTTTCCCATATCCACAGATTATTAGATTCTGGATAACTTTTAAATGTTTTTGATCAGGCTTTTATATTCTTGTTTACATCTTGATCTAATCACACTGGGTTTTGCCTCATGCAGTCTTTCTGACATTTAGGACAATATTTATGAAACAAATGGATTATTTACATGACAGTGTCTTGTAACTAATATCTGGGTTGGTTTATTTTAATATTCATTGGGTTTCATGATTTAGCAAAACACTTCCTTGACAGCTGTCTCCTCTACAGGACAGAGAAAATGAATGCTTAGTATGTGCTATGTTTATTCTCTTTTAACATCCTTTACAGACTAATGAGGCCGTTATGAAATGCCTATTTATGAAATTATATGAAAAAGGGATAGGTCAGGGATAAATTATTTTGGAATGGAACAAGGTGTTTGGTCACAAGAATGATACCTTAACTGCTAATGAAGTGACTTTATCCATGTCACCCCTCATCCTTCATTAACTCAATAAAGAGGGACACCAATTTGCTCAGTGGCATGGAGAGCCTCTCCCATGAGGAAAGGCTGAGAGAACTGGGACTGTTCAGCCTGGAAAAGTTAAAACCTTTGGAGAGATCTAATTGTGGCCTTCCAGTACCTGAAGAGAGGCTACAGGAAAGATTGAGAGGCTATTTACAAGGGCAGAAAGAATGTAAGTTTAGATTAGACATTAAGAAGAAATTGTTTATTTTGAGATTGATGAGGCCCTGGAACAAGTTGCCTAGAGAAGCTGTGGATGCCCCATTCCTGGAAGTGTTCCAGACCAGGCTGGATGAGGCTCTGAACAACCTGGTCTAGTGGAAGATGCCCTTGTCTATGGCAGGGGGTTGGAGCTACATAGTACTTAAGATCCCTTCCAATGCAGACCATTCTGTGATTCTGTGATTCTAAGATAAACCCTGATTCTTCTTCAAGGAGCTTTAAGATCCAAGGATTGAAAATATCAGAATTTAAGTACAATCACTGAAAAAAAAAAAAAAAAAGCTTTATGGAAGTTGAATTAACTTCAAGTTGTTTTATATGTACTTGTTTTAAGAACAATATTTATACATGGCTTCAAATAAACTTTGCCTGAAACATCCTATAATATCTGCTCCTACTGTCATGGGATCATTGTGACCATCAGCTGTTAATGACAAGCACAAATAGGCACAAACATGTCCTGCTCTTCTTTTCAGTGCAACACCCTGAAAGACTGCAGTGATGGCCTCACACATTGCTGTGCCTCCAGACCTCAGGGGATGTGTGAGACTGTAACAGTTTTTAGGTCTGATCATAGCAGGAAGAGTTTTCCTCAGAGTCCGTAATAATCACAACCACTACCTGGAAAGCACAGCCCTGCCCCAGATGCTGGGGGTGCAGAAGGAACTGGGAGGGGACACAGCCAGGACAGCTGGCCCCAAGTGACACAAGGGATATCCCATTCCATTTGGGCATATTCAACATATAAACTGAAGGCAGGTGGAAGACAGAGGAACACGACATTTTGGCTTATGGTGTCTGTCCTATTAAGTAACCATTATGTATGATGAAGCCTTGCTTTCTCAAAGATAATGAGAAATAAATTAATTACTTATTTTTCTTAGGTTACACACACAGCTCTTGTGCATTCAGAAGAGGGGACGAGGCTGGTGAGGGGCTTGGAACACAAACCCTGTAAGGAACAGCTGAGGGAGCTGGGCTTGTTCAGCCTGGAGAAAAGGAGACTCAGGGGTGCCCTTCTCACTCTCTACAGCTCCCTGAAAGGTGGGTGCAGTCAGGGGGGTTGGTCTCTTTCTCCAGGCAGGAGCTGACAGAACAAGAGGACACATTCTTAAACCAAGTCAAGTGACGTTTAGGTTGGATATAAGGAAAAAGTTTTTTACAGAAAGGGTGATAAAGTACTGGATGTGTTTAAAAAAAAAGACGGATGTGGCACTTGGTGCCATGGTCTAGTTGAGTTGTTAGGGCATGGGTTGGACTTGATGATTTTGGTGGTCTCTTGATTCTATGATTCTGTGATTAAAGCATTTTTATTTCAGCCTAGAGCTAGGTCAGAGTACCTGATCCTGCATCAACAGGTGGAAATCTTTACAATGTGGAAAAATATTGTGCAGGAGGGAATGGAAAACTGGGATTGGACTCTTTTCAATGGCGAGCAGTGACAGGTCAAGAGACAATGGGCACAAGATATTTGAACATAGAGAAACCTTTTTTTTCCACATTGCGGGTGCTCAAGCACTGTAACAGGTGGCTCAAAAAGGTTGTGAAGGCTTTCTCACTGAAGATATTCAAGAAATGCCTGCATGCTCTCAGATGACCCTGTTTGAGCAGGGAGGCTGGACCAGATTCTGTAATTTTGTAATTCTGTAATGTTGTGAGTTGGCGTGTTGTTTTTTATTTTTTCACAGAAATATAATTTGAAATTTTAACTGCTATAATTAAATGATAACCTTTCCTTAATGCAGATGATTTATATTATCTATTCCACATGCATCCCCTCCTCAGCAGGGACAGGTAGCACGTTTGGTCATCTTGTCTCTTGTTTTACCATATTATTTACAACATGCAGAGATTCTCTCTTGGCCTTTTCAGATGAGCTGTAATTTAAGACAATTCAACTTCTAGATTTTTATAAAAGTTAAGTCTGCAAGCCAAATTAAGAATGTAATTAGTATATTTTATAATTTTAAAACTTGTTTTCCTGAAAAATGTTCAGCTTGTTCTATTTATCAATGCTTTGAATGAAACGTCCAGAGAGGAGGAATTACTCCTTTGAACATCTTTCAGTAAACCTTGCATTTTTTGTATAGAATTGAATAACATGATGCAAACCCGTAGATAGCCAATAATTTAAAATATAACATTTCTGATATCACTGTTTTCTGGTTTGTTTTTTTTTTTTAATCTTTTGGAGCATTTAAAAATCCAGTCAAATCTGCAGTAGAATATAGTCAAGTCTTTACAGAATGATTAACCACTCTTCATCACTGTTCCAAGTTGTTCTGAAATTAATGTTTAATCTTTTGTTATCATTATCATGGATGAAATATTTTTAATCTTTTCCTTTTCCATTTAAATTAGTCTCATGCATCTGATGTTGAAATGTATTGAGCTTTTAGTGTAAAAATAAGAAAAAGCCTCTCAAATTGAATAAATATAAAACTTGTTATTGCAAAAAAAACCTAGGGTGAAGCAAAAAAATACCTAACATAATTGAAAAAAAAAATAGATTTTTTAATTAGGAGATTTAAAAATAAAGCAATACTTCAGATGGATAAATAATGAAGAAGAAGCACAACAGAAAGATGGATAAAATTAAATTGATATGCAACCTGTCCTTCTTTGATGCTAACCTACAGAGATAAAACAAAACTAAAAACTAAAATGGAAAAGTCCCTTGCCAAATAATTGCATATATGTATGCATATATATACATATATTATAACCAGAAAGTTAAAAATAACATTCCAGAAATCAGCAGAAGTTTTGATGGGGAAATTTATACACTGACTTTAACAATGCTGAATAAGTGTTCTGACAAAAAATAGAAAAAGAGCTCCAAGTATCACTGGTGCCCTCTAATGAAGAACACACACCTCTAGAGGACTACTTTATGGGGAAAAATTCTTTAGAATCATAGTGGTTTGGGTTGGAAGGGACCTTATACATCATCATGTTTGTGTGATCTATTACACTAATTTATTTCTGCAGCAGTGCTTACTCCAGAACAAACTATTCCAGTGCTATGCAAAAAAAATAATAAAAAAGTAGATAGGTAGATAGATAGATAGATAGATAGATAGATAGATAGATAGATAGATAGATAGATGATAGATAGATAATAGATAAATAAATGAACTCCCTCAAACACCTCCATCACAAAATCTGTAATACAAACCTAATTCTTCATGGTCATGAACACGAACAGCTCTGTGGGTTTGGACAGGTTTTAACTGTGACCACAGCCTCAGCTCTAACCACAAACTCTGGTTTGTTGTTGTTTGAGTCTCGGCTCTAATTGCTCTGCTACATTTTTGAGGGCAAGCAGCTTCAAACAGGATATATTTATCCTTTTTCCTCTCCACCTGCACACAGCCAACCTATTTGCAATGCATAGGAGATTCTATGAAGATTCTCTGAAGCACCTTTTGGCAGTCAGTAATGCTAAGATGGGCTCCCTCATCATGTCTTTGATGATGTATTTTTATTGGCACCTTAAGGGGAATAATTTCCCAAACCATTGTTCGAAAACCACCATGGAGCTAAATGTCTTTTTTTTTTTTTTTTTTTTTTTTTTGCTGTTTGCTGATATTCCCCCTGCCATCATTGTATCAAAGAACCTTTTTGTTTCCTGGGGAAGAAAGCAGCAGCTGAGCATGAGTGAGCTGTTTGCATGTGAATCCAAGAGGGTGATGATGATAGGACTGCAATAATCCGGCGGCTGGCAGCTGCTGGGTGATGTCACACACAGCCCGGGCTGACATCACGCAGCCAGCTCGGGGCAATCCTGTTGCCAGGCAGCCCATTGCTATTCAAAGTCTTGTTCAGCCAAGAGAAACACAATTGCTCATTGCCCTCCAGAAAGGCTACACTTTAAAAACGCCAGCGCTACTGACTGAGCAGCAGGTCTGACTTGAGGCTGCAGATGAAAAACAGCCTCCCACCTGAATTCTGTGCTCACAGAGTTTGCCAAAGAGCAGAGGCAAATGATTGCCAGCAAAGCTACTTTGCTAAATTCCTCCTCTAGTTCGTTTTGGTCACTGTAGTCCCATAGGCCATTCCCTGATGCAGTTCATGTGCACAGAGCTGGTTTGATCTGTCACTCAGATCCTAGCTCCATTCACTTTGAAAACTGGTGAGCCAGCTGGGGCTAACCTGTTCTGGGTCACTTCCATTCCCTCCCTGCCATGAAGGTGTGATCTGCAGGGATGCTTTCGTGGCCACTGCTCCCATTGATCTTCAAAGGGTTAAGACTCTGGCTTTGCTAATAAAAAAAAAAAAAATAATAATTTGCGGACCAGGCTTCAGCAGGAGTTCAGGGCAGCCTATACAGCTGTGCCTTCACTGCCAAGTACAAGTGTCTGATCTCAGGATTTTCAGACACCCCTCACAACTGTTCATGGCAGTGAAAGGCAGCAGCGAATCAGTAAAATCATCCTGGGAGAAAAAAAGGAAACAGCTATTCACCAGAATGAGATATGGGCACGGGACTTTCAACTTCACCTACTCTGATTCTGTGGTTCTGTGACTCTATGAGAGAGGAATCTGTTTTGAAGGTCAGTGTAATGTCCCTTCCAATCCAGTAATTAGTCTACTAAAGTGAGGTGAAGCACCTTAATTGTGTGAATGGAGTGAATAGCTCTGCACTGGGATAGAAAAAACACTTTAACTATGTTAGAAAAAAGCCTCTCCACAGCAAATGCAGCAAAAACTAATGTTAGACTCTGTCATTCAAACAGACTCTTTCTGCTGTTAGGATAAGAAGTAACACAATTGGTTTTTTTCTCCATAAAACTGCAAAATTTTCCCCATTTTCTCCTCTGAGAAAATTCATTAGAGATCTGACAGAGTGATCTCTGCAAAAGGAAGATTTTACTTGCCCTGAAAGAGCTTCTTATGCTTGACACTCAACAGGGAGCTGAGGAATCTTCAGGGAGTTTCTATATATTAACCATGGGTAAGATTCATTTTGACATTAAGACCTTAATTCTGGTGTGAGTACATTGCTAGCTACATATGAACAAGGTATTCATCCTTCCATTGTAGACAGGGTAGACCCAGGACTCTTCTCTGTTGCCAATCACAGGCAATGATGCCTATTTGAAGTTTTTGTTGTACTCAATTTGTTTAGTTTATGTTGTGTTATTAGGTACATTTTTTTATTTTTTTTTTTCTCAAATGAGAGATAGAGGCCAGGAAAGATGTAGAGAAGCTAAACCACATGTCCAGTAATTCAAAAATATCAATCACCAGTAAGAATAGATGATCCCACAGGAAAATAATAACTTAAAGCATCACAATCTCCAGCTTTCACTTCAGCAAAAGGTGTCAGCTCCCTTGATGTAAGGCAATCCAGGGACTGCTAAAGAAACCCCTCACAACACAGAAAAGCTGTGGTCCTTCTACTGCCCACTCTTCATAATCAGGAGCATCACAGTCACAGTTAAATATGCTGTGAACCTCATATTATGCTAATGTACTAATGACATGTAAATGTTTTCAGAATAAACTACACTCATGCAAATTTGTTGGCTCTGAACTTATTTTATTCTGACAGCGTAGTGTATTTGATCTGGGCACAAAGCAAATTAACATTTTCAGAACTCATTAGTATGTGTGAACATCATGCAAAGCCGACAAATCAGTTTGGTAGACTTTCATTATTTTAGGCCAAAAAAACAGTCATTTGGGTGACTTGGGATACCTGATCCAAAGCACATTGCAGGCTGGGAGAGTTCCGCCAGTGAAATAATAAATAGTAAAAAGGTCAGATCCTTGGACATGGTGTCCAATGCAGTGGCAAAACACGGAATGAAGTTTAGACCCAAGTTCTGCTAATAGATATAAGGAATTATCAGGTGGAACAGGTTCAATGGTGTTAGGTTGCTTTAATTTGCCTTCGTGTAACACTCACTGTAGAATTGTTCCCTTTGGTATTACAAGCCTCTAGTGCTTTATTTTAATTGTTCAATAAATTTCAGAGATGCAGTAATTACCATGGTCGATTAAATATAATCAACTACTTACTTCTAACCAATTGAAAAAAAAAAAAAAGCAAAGTTTAGTCAAGAACTTCATTAGTCAGTACTTGTTACTAACCTGCCATTTGATAAATTTTTATCTTATCTCTTCACAAATATTTGGTCTATGCAGAAAAATCTTGATTTCTTCATGATTCTGGGAGAATATCTTGATTTGTATATATTTTTTTTAAATCCCTCAATATTTGGTATCAAATACAAGACTTGAAGGATTTGGTGAATGAATCATAAAACACAATTTTGTTTTGTCAGGAAAAACTATTTGATTTACTTTTGTAGTTCATGCATAGACACTGATACTTATTTTAAATTCCTTATTTGTTGAAAAAAAAAACAAAAAACAAACAAAAAAACAGATAAGAAGAGAGCTAGAGGCAATAATAAAAAACTTGCCAGAAATCTCTATTACACAATGTAAAATATCTGCAATAACTGGAGGAGTGAGATCTTATCAAGTTGGCCTTATGTGTTTTTGAACAATTAACATATTTAGTCTTTCAGTAGTGTTTAGGAGAAAAAAAAACAAACCAAAATCAGAGAACAGAATGTCTTTGAGGCATTCTGAGCCAGTGAAAGTGTTCATGTACACAGCTCAGCAATGCCTGAGTCACCAGTGATGTGAAACAGCTTCTCCAAAAGAAGTAATGCAATATATCTTGTGGAAATATCAACCCCTCTCCAAGTACTCCCAGACTCCAGGAGAGATGGTTTCTTTGGGATATGATGTTCTGAGCCAAACTTGCCTTCAGGTACAGAGTCAGGCCAGATGTCCCCATATCATCCTCCACACCAAGGAATCAATAGGTCTAAAGCCAAACTACCTTATGGTGCTGCTAACCTTAACTGTTTTACACCCTTCCTATCCTCCCTACCCTTCACAACAGCACCAAGTCTGACAGAGTTCAAGTGTTTGGACAATATTCCCAGACACATGGCTTGATTTTTGGGTGTCCTGTGCAGAGCTGGATTTTGATGATCCTTCTGATCTCTTCCAACTCAGCTTATTTTGTGATCTTGTGACACCCTGAGAAATCACTCACACACAAAGATATGCAACCCATACTTTACTCCAAATGAATGAGTAATGCTATTAATTCTTGTAGGACTTCAGGTTTATTTTTTTAAGATTCATGATCAAAAGTAAATATCTTCTTCTTGCCTCCTGTTTTTAGATAAATTTCAAGCTGTTTTGGGCATTTGCCTTCTTCCATCAAGGTGGCATGTCCCACAAGGCAACATGCCTGTTTAAGCATGTTTTCCAACAGTTCTGTGACCAATAAGAGAAGAATGAAGACAGGAATCATATCTCTGTCTCTCCCAATCCCTTCAGCTGTTTCTGCTCTTTACAAGTTATAATTTCTGCTTTTAAATGAAGTAAATATAGACAAAGAATACGAGACTAATGAGACTTTGCTTCAGCTGCTCAAGGAAGTCGTTGGTGAAGAGAAATTGATCCTCATGGGTGACTCCAATTACCCAGATATTTGTTGGGAAAACAACACCATGTCTGCCATAAATCCTACCAATTTACCTATTTGTCACAAAGGAGTGATTTAGATCACTTAAAGAATAACTGTCAGAGGTAGTTTTAATGTGTTGTAAAAGTGTGACTTAACAGACATTGATGGCAAGGTTCACTGTATTATTTGCTTCATGGATTAAACATACAATTTTTTTTAGAATCAAGATGGAATGATTTATACAAAGATGAGAGATGAAAATAGGTGAGGAAGAGTTTCTTGTTGAGTTATGAGGTCCAGAAAGGACCCTCTGACTTTCTAAATTCTTCCTCAGGGGGAGCATGTGTACATCTTGAACCAGACTTAGTCCTAGGCTCAGACAATGATTTATGTCTAAAGGATTAAATGTATGGAAAGTTCATAATAATTAATATTAAATATCAGTTTAATTTGTATTAATTCAACATGCTATTAGTCACTTAAACAGCACAGATGTGTTAAATCCATTAATTAATATCAAAGCATATTTAAATAAAAACCTTGAAAAAATAGGCTGTGAGAACCCAACTTATTCTTTACAAGGTGTTTCTATATTTCTCTGTGTTGCACCACACTACCTGTTAACATGGGCTCAGCCCTTGGACAAAAGCAGACAAGCAGAAGATTCTTATCTCACATTCTCTCCTTGAAAGTCAATGGGCATTTTGCCATTTCATATCATGCTGCTTGAATTTATCAGTTCTGGGGATACTGTAACAATATGCTGAACTCTCTAAATAGAAAATAGTTAAGACCTTATCTTACTAGATCAATACATATAAAGGACCAGATACTGTTCCATTCAATTCAATAAACACTCTACCTTTGATTTCCATGCATACAAAACACGCATGAGATTGTTGTTGATTTCTCATTTAAATTTTAATGAATGATTAAAAATAGAGAAACTGAACTGAAAGAAAAGCAGCTGAAACAAGAGTGTCCTGTTTCATGTAAAGAATCAATTGAATTGGGTCATAGAGAATCTAGATAATCTGAACATTAAAAATGTATTAGTATTGTGCTTTGTTAGAATATGACCATGAGATAAAGTTGTTTGTTGGGAGAATAAAAACAGAACAGCAGAGGATTGCATAAAGGCTTCCTTTAGGAAAGTACTAAACCAAAAAGCTCTATTTTTATGCCATGCTTAATCCTTTTGAGTTCAGTGGCTTAAATCTTTCCCTCAGTAAGGAACAAATATGAACTGTGGCCTAACAGCCTCAATTCTGTGAATAGCTATGGCTTAGGCCAAAGCCCACAACAGACAGTACAACAGATTTGCAGCAGAATAAGCACATTTTGGACAGGGCAGATAGACTTAATCTGTGTATTTTGTTTCCGCATTGTTTCACTCCTTTAAACACGGAAACATAGGATGGTGGCAGATTTATTCCAAACTAGAATGTCTAATATGTAGAATGGACTTGATGATCCTGATGGATCCCTTCCAACTCAGCAGATTCTATGATTCTATCATATACATAAACTATTGAAACAGAAAATTATAATAATGGTGGAATGCATATGTCAGACATCAGAATAAAAACACTGTGTGTACATGTTGCAAAGTTTAATAAAATAGGTCATTTGAGGATAGAGAAAGGAGATTAAGGGAAAATGAATAATTTATATTGCCCGTTGGACTCAATGACCTGCTTTGTCACCTGTAAACCACGGTACTTTTCAGTGGCCAAGCTCACTGGCTGAAATTTAGAATGTTTGAAGAGATATAACTCTTAAGAGACATATATGAAGGTCAGGGGACTGCAGTATATTTGCTTTCATTTCTTGGAATCACTTGCAGTTGCCTGTTTTTTGCCTAGGGAAAGCTTCAAATGCTTAATTTTTCAAGAGTAACCCTAAGAGTTTTGAAGGAGCAGTTATATATTTTAGTACATAAGAGGTGATTTCTGGAGGATGCTGCATTTGAAAGCATGGTATTATAAGGTCAGGTGACTGAGTGAGTAATGCATATAGCGGGATATGAAGCAGCACAACTGGTTATAAACTTCATCCCACAGAATTCCGGAGAATTAACTGAACCCTTCTATGGCAAATGGAGCAAAATGATCTGCCTATGCTGTTCAGTGGCTCCATGCTCATGAGCTGATAGGAAATACTCAAGCAGGCATTGGTCTGTTTGCAGATGATGGCTCTGATGTGGTATTGAGGGCATTTCCCTGTCTCTCTCATGTGCATATGCAATTATTACTTCATAGTGGCTTATTTTTAAACTACAAGCCTGGCAACATTTAGTGTGATCTTGAAATATAATTCATGGATTTCCATCCAAGCAAAATTCTCGCTATATTTCTTCAGGGCAGATGTCTCAGCTGTTGACATATACCTTTATTTGGCTAATTAGTACTTTTGTATTCTGTTGACTTATGTTGTATACCGTTAGGACTGTGTGGGAAAAACATATCTCATAGGAGAACCTGATGCTAGGAATGAGGATTATTTTTTACAAAATGAGAATTAATCAATACTTTTGTATATGGCACAGATTTTTACAACATTTTTTAAGAAAAGCATGTAGGCACTAGGCAATTTTTTGGTGTTCTGTTGGTGTTTAGTACAGAACATCATCTGAAAGGGTTGTCAAGACAATTTAACTCCTCTGTAGTGACAGATGCAGAGAAATAAAAAGAAAACAAAGAAACCTCTCAAAACTCCTTGCAATTAGGAAAAGAGGGGAGGGAAGGGAAGGGAAGGGAAGGGAAGGGAAGGGAAGGGAAGGGAAGGGAAGGGAAGGGAAGGGAAGGGAAGGGAAGGGAAGGGAAGGGAAGGGAAGGGAAGGGAAGGGAAGGGAAGGGAAGGGAAGGGAAGGGAAGGGAAGGGAAGGGAAGGGAAGGGAAGGGAAGGGAAGGGAAGGGAAGGGAAGGGAAGGGAAGGGAAGGGAAGGGAAGGGAAGGGAAGGGAAGGGAAGGGAAGGGAAGGGAAAAAAGACTGAAATATAAATCGATGTAATGTCAGCAGGAGAGGAGGTGTTAGTAGCTGATGCAATGTCTCAGTGACAGACAGAAGTGTGGTAGAGATGCTTCACATTTCTGAGGCCACCTTGCAAGGTAAAATATGTTTCCACACAAAACACTTCATCAGGAGGAATAACAGATAGCCTCTTTCTTAGCCTGTCCAGAATACTGGAATTTCCTTGGTGAAAGGGTGACTGAAAACATATTACTACCTGGTTCCTGGAGATTGTTTTGGAAACAGCTGTTGCAGTTTTCCTAAGAGAAGAAAATGGGCCTGCTGGTGGGTTATCAATCATCTTGGGTTACAAGGTCACAAAGACAGAGAGTTGGGATTATCATTTTGTACCATGATTGCAGCATGAGTAAGCACTGCTCTGTTCTGTTTTGGATGCACTGATGTTGCTCAGGGCAGATTTATCAGACATCTTGCCTGCCAAATCCTCTTCATCCATATATGACTCCTAGTGCCTCATGCATGCAGTGATATATGATGTACTACACCTAGAGGATGATAGATTCAAGCAGAAGTGCTAAAATAGTTTTTCTTCCTTCCATTGAGGACAGGGATATACCTCTGTATTTAGTATTAATCAGAGGGAGCATCATTCAGGCAATGGCTGCAGAAACTCAAGCTTTTAAACTTAATATATTGTATACAAGAGAATGTAAGGAGGAGAAGTAAAACAGTGAGCACTTTTTCTGGCATTCATTTACACACAGGCCACTATCCTTTCTTCCTCTTTTTCTGTTTTGTTTGTGCATTCAGGGCTTTTACTGGTGTCATCTACCTGGACTTGTGCAAAGCATTTGACTTTGCCTTGCCACAACCACCTTATCTCTAAACTGGATGCACATGGACATGACAGATGGATCTCTTGGTGAATAACGAATTGTCTGGATGGTCACACTCCAGGAGTCGTGGTCAATGGCTCAGTGTCCAAATGGACAGCAGTAACAGGTGTAGTTCCCTTGGGTTCAGTGCTGGGGCCATCACAGTTTGACATCTTTGTCAGTGACATGGATAGTGGGATTGAGGGCACCCTCAGCAAGGTGTTTTTGGTGCCCAATAATGTTAATTAAGCAACAGAGGGTGATGAAATAATTTCCCCCTCTGAAAGGGACTATGACCTAGCCATCTTCTGGGTGATTATTTCTGCCATTTACTGGAAAGGCAAGCTGAAGTCACTGACCTTTTAATTCAGATATCTACACTGTGTCTAAGTTATACAGATTAGTTTTGGCAAAAGAGATAAAAACATTATGAGAATATTGCTGGTCTGTATCTTCATTTGAAGGTAAGGAGAAAGGTTTCACAGTATTGCTCTCTTGACCTGAAACATCCACAAAAGAAGAGGTGGAATAGAGTTCCCAAAGATTTTTGTCACTTGAGATGTCATACAAGCATCAGGATTTCCAGGAATACATACCCCTAACACATTTTTAGGAATGGTAATGAAAGTCCATCCATTTCACTTTATTGTCTTTTCTAGATTGGAATCAGGATGACAAAAGTAAGATGTTTCACGAAAGATAACAGTTATAAATTTTACAACTTTAAAACTACACAAAAGTTGCCATATTGTAAGTTACAGCTAATTGACAGAATCCCAGAACCAAAGAACCATTGACATTGGAAGGGACCTCTTGAGATCACGAATCCCAAACGTCCTGCCCAAGTAAGGGCAACTAAAGCAGATTGTGCAAGATAGTGCCCTGATGAATAATCTGCAGTGACTGGTCAACCTGTGACAGACAGTGTTGTCACTCACAGTTGAAAAGTGTTTTCTTGTCCTCAGCTGGAATTTGATGTGGGTTTGGGGTTTTTGGTTGCTGTTTTTGTTTTGTTTTCTGTTTTGTTTTTTTTTTTATCAATTACTTCCTGTGGTATCACTTGGTTTTCTCTGGAAGTCTGTCTCCCCTATCTTCATTTTCTCCATTCAGGTGTTTATACAAAGCAATAAAACCATGCTGAACCTTTCATTTTCCAAGCTGAACAGTCCCAGTTCTCTCAGTTTCTACCCATATGAAGGCTGTTCCAATCCCTTAATCATTTAAACTTTAGGATATTTTGTTATTGTTTTGGGGGGTTGTTTCTTTGGGCTTTTAATTTTCTTTTCTAAGACACAAAATCAACCATGAAACACTATCAGTGGAAACAGATGGTTCCATCTTCTGGGTAAGGCATGGAACATGGCTGTCTGTTGGTGTTTTATTTGCTATATGGCTTCACTAAGAATTCAGACTTGACATCTGGGTGGAAAAAACCTGCATACATTTTTTTCCCCCTTGAAACCAAAGTATCAGCTCACTTCATTGTTCTTAAATTTATTTTTTTCTTTTTTACTATGGAAGTTTGGCCAGTACAATTTAGCCATATCTCTGCTCATCTGTTTTTCCCAGCCTTCCCAGTTTTCAGGCAGTTTGCCAAGACAAGAGTTGCAGTTGTACTCAAAGAAACTATCACTTTTCAAGATAATTTTCTTTCAGGTAAGACCTGATTGACTGCACAGATCTCAGCGAAAAGGTTCAGCTGGAACAACTGATTAGCTGAAGAGTGGGAATCTCCACCTGAGAGGAAAAAGCTTCCAAATATGTCTCGTCACTTGTGATTGTGTAAATGTATGCAGAGTTCTTCATAGTGAGGGGTTTTTATTTATTCAGCAAGTTTTCTAGATGACCTTCATCTACTGAGAAAGTAACTTTTTTTGTGGAATGGAGTTTCCATTTTTCTTCCCTTCCCCCGGTCCCTGGAATACATACTAAGTGTTCTCCAAATGGATTTTGAGAAAAAAATCAAATATGTTTAGAAGAACAGACTTTCCACCATTAGCACTATATGTGATCATTCTGGAACAGGGATCTTAATACAGGAAATCATCTTAGGCCTTGAATTACCATGTATATATCTGGTATGTTCTAATCATGTACAGATTTGATAATGAACCCATGCACTTCCAGGAATAAATATTTTCTTGAAAGAGATACAGAATTGTAACTTCTAATGCATGAATGCTCACAGTACTGAATGCATGAATTAGGGGAAACTCAGATTAAGTTAATTATTTATTAAATTAGTTAATTTAATTAATAAATATTAATTGCCATTAATTCGTTTACACTGAGAGTTACTTTATCTATGCAAAACCACCTTAAAAGAAAATTAATTCTTTGGAGAAAAAAAAGTAAATTATACTTTTGCTAATACAGTTTGCCATATTGTCTCAAGCTAGGCTAAATTGCAGCAAGAGAGTAAGCCCAAGAGTAAATATGATTTGTGGTTTATTTTATTAGTGTTCAAAGATTATCCTGTTAGGTGGAGAATATTTGCTATGGAAAATTGATCCTGTTAATTTATCTTTGTTTAGAAAACATTAGAGGTGATGTTTAGAACATATATTAACATTTTATCCATAATATGGAAGATCCAGATGCTCATGTTCTGCTTTTAACTATGATTGCTTGCTCTTAAACTTCTTCTTAAGGATTTTTACATTTATGTAAAGTGACAATTAAACTTCAATTATAAGTTCATTCTGGATTGACTTTATTTTCTTTGTTTTAAATTAAAGGCTTTTTTTCCCCTGTAAAAAATTCTAAGTTGCTTTCTTTATTTGCTCTGCCATCTGTGTCACTGCACATTGGCCTCCTAATTCACATTCTTTAGGGAGGTGGTCTGAGCCCTGCTGAAGCCAGAGGTCATTTGGAAAATCATGGTGTGGCTGTGCAATGTAGGGGTACAAGGGACATCTCAGTGGCATGAAGCTGTGTCAGGGCAGGTTTAGGTTGGAAATAAGGAAGTTCTTCCCCCAGAGGGTGGTTGGGCACTGGAACAAGCTCCCCAGGGAAGTGGTCACGGCACCAGCCTGGCAGAGTTCACGAAACACTTGGACAACTCTCTCAGGGACATGACAGGATTTGTGCAGCTGTCCTGTGCAAGGCCAGGAGCTGGACAGGATGCTCCCTGTGTGTCTCCTCCAACTCAAGATATTCTATGATTTTGTGAACTCCTACAGAAATGGGAATAAATGCACGTGTGAGTCAAGGTCAATTGCATCAGCACCTACTTAAAATCACAGTAGAATGGTCTAAATTTTCCAGTCTAGCACAACACACGCTGTGGTTAATCTCTTGTTTCAGCCTCAGTGTGATTGACTGCAACATCCAAGTGGTGAGCCACACTCTCAAATTGGCAGAGTAACACCACCACCAACAGCCATGCGTTAACAAAGCTATTCCTAGAATAAAACCTGAAGGAGTAAACTTGGCAATGTTCAAGCACATTAATTTCCCAAATAACTGTACTCTTGACAGGCAAATACATCTGGCAATCAGGTGAAAAAATAAAATCAAAACCATAAGCAGAAACATGTTCAATGAGTGACACAGAGTGGTTTTTACTGGACAGCTCCAAACGCTTCAGCTTGAATTCAACCACAGAAATGAGTGATTGACCTGAGGCCAGGAGAGGCTGTGGCAGACAGCAAGGCTGAGGTGATGAATCAGGAATAGATGCAGGAGGTGTTGGTTCTGTCAAATCCTGATGCAGCTTGAGAGATTCTTGATTCCCCAGGCCCTGCAAATGCTGTGTCATCTGTTTTGTGTGGCAAATGTCAACACAGTTCAAAACCTCTAATGAAATTGAAATAAGGAGCAACCGGGAAGAAGAGGATGGGAACATTTTCAACACATTGGAAAGAGGTAATCTGATATTTTTCTTTTTTCACAACTAAAATAGCTTTCATTAAGAGTAGAAGTAGGTTGAAGGTTGGACAACTCTGTTGGTGAATGGGACGTACATTTTTAGTCATTGTACCATTAAAGGGGCAGATTATCTCATGATTAAATCTACTTGTTAAAGTTAATAACAAAAAAATTGTCCAACCTGTGATTTGCTGTATCAAATCAACAAAGCATTGTTTTGATTTCCTGCCATTTGCTAGACCCTTCTAGATCCTACTGTAGTTGAAAGTGGATGTGCAAATCCACCCTAGACCTTCTCTTGACTTGCAGGAAAGCCAGGGGAATTGTCTCTGAATGTGTTCCACCCTGACTTTCTGTGCCTGGAGCACTGCAGTCACCTTGATGAAGCTAGTAAAAGAAAAAGAAAATTTGAGCTCATATAGACATGGAAGTAAAATTAAACAAATTTAATTATTTATATATATTTTTTCTGGCCCTAAGCACAATTTTTATCTCAAGAGAAAAAAAATCAATTTACCTTATATATAGTTTTAGCTGTTCTGAGTGTTCAGAGTTTTTATTTAAAATGCTCAGCACAAATGCACTTGAGTTCATTTTAATTAAAAACAGATTTAACAACTCATTTATGCTGTTGGAAAAAATATTTTTTTTTCTGCAGGATATTAATGTATTAAACTTGCTGTTTTAATAAAGTGAGTATATCAATCCAAAAACTGCTTTTGTCCAATTCTTTGAAATATTTTAGGGTCAGATCTTTTGAGTGCTCAGGCTTCTAAATCCATTCTATGGAAATATTTGTGATAATTTCAAAGAATAAAGAATTGAGCTAGATTTTGGTTTTATTTAATATAAATATTTTTTAGAGAAAAAGGTGTTATTTGCATTTCTCCTATAATCAACGCTATAGTTATAGTATTTGACCACTATGTCTCTCTCAAGACTGAACATAAGCACTTCTTCAAAGCACTTCCCTCTTATTTGTTTTATACAGAAGAAAAAAATAGTGGGATGATGGATTTTTTCAGAGAAAGATCATCCAAGAAACTGAAGCCAGTGATCCAATGAAACAAGAAGGCTGACAGGGTGAAAGGAGAGAGAGACAGTCCAGCAAGAAGGACTGAGTTCTTGTTCTTCATATCTCATCCCTCAGGATCTCATTATTTCCCACCTCTAACACCTTTATGTCAGCGTGCAGGTCTGAGTCCTGCTCGTACCACAGTGCTGCTCCCCTCCACAGAACAGAGATGTTTCCCTCAGAAGCACTGTGGGTGTGCAGGGTTCAGAGCAGAAAATAGATGGAGTATCAGCTCTCTAGTGTGGCTGAAAGAATCAGGATGACTAAACTGAGTGCTCTCGGTGCAGCAGAGAGTGGCAAAGGAGAGGGAAAGGAGAGGATAGAAACAGTGCAAGGGACTGTGTTATTTCTTAGACAGCTCTCTACATCTGCATATCTGGGGAATCCTATAGTAAGTTTTATTTTATCAAAGTTTGTTTGACACCACCCTGTGTTTTTGAAGCAAATTAGGAAGAAATTCTTTGCTGCAAGTGGGATGAGGTATTGGAACAGGTTGACCAGTGAAGCTGTGAATTCTCCATCCCTGGAGTTGTCCAAGGCCAGCTTGGGTGGTGCTCTGAGAAACCTGGTCTAGTGGAAGTTGACCCTGCCCACAGAATGCGGGTTGGAACTAAGCAATCTTTAAGATCCTTTCAACCCAAACTATTTTATGCTTCTATGAACTCCTGCAAAGCCCTAAAACAATTCCTTCTCTCCAAAAGGAGTTGAGAAGAAGACATGCATTTTGAGGCTTCACATCTCATCATCTTGAAAAATCAACCCATCATGCCTAAGAGCATGGAGCTTTGCCCTAGAGTCTTGAATCTTGGGATTCTGTGGCTATTAATGGAATACATTAAATTACCCTGATGCTGATGCGCACACCTGGTAAGGAAGGTCACTAAAGATTTGCCAAGACTTTTACAGACCAAAACAAAATCTCTTAAGTAATAAAGTGCATAAAACACAATAGCAATCTCCTTGACTCCTGAGACCAGCAGAAGTAACTTTTATTGCCAAGCAATTTTAAGAACTGCTGTGTAGTTTCCAGTCTCATTGGTCAGAAGTAGGGGAGAAAGTGTGAAACTGTAAACCATAAAGGAGCAAGTCTGTTCACTTATTTCTGTTGTTGCCATTCTCTTCAGTGTTTATAATCTCATATATGAAATAATGTGATTTAACACCAAATTTCTTACAGGCATTTTTTTTGGTGAGTGAAGCTGTTGGGCAGGAAAGGTATTTGCTCCCTTTATAATGAATGCAGCACTGATTATGTGTGTTGATGACATACTTAATCTCATTCTGATTTTCTGCACAGTCTTATAAAGCCAAAATAATCCTTGTGATGTTAACATGGTGATTACAGATTCTCAGCTAATTAAATTAAGACTGGCTGTGATGTCGAAGGCATAGGAACAATTCTCTTGAAATAAATTAACTGATCTTTCATTTTATTGAGACTTAATCAAAATTAACAAATTTCAAGGCTTATGTTATACACTCAGTCAGAGAGATTTTTTCACTCATTCTTTCAGAAAGGTGAGTTAGGTATGGGATTTTTCCCCTGGAAGGCTACATTTCCAGACATTGCTTCTAAAAATAAATAATTTCTCTTGGGCTCCTTTGTCCTTCTTTTATTCTGTGTCACAGTGGAGAATTGCTACTTTTTTGTTCTGTTCTCAAAATCATGTTGCAACTCTTCATGGCATATCTGAGCTGAGTGTTGACTTCTGAAGCTTCTGCCAGAAGATGTTTAATAATACTGTCACTCCCAGAGAATCCATGCCCTGGAAGGTTCTGACAAGGTGCAAAATATTGGACAGGTGTGAATTTACCATCTGCACTTCCCCTACAACACTGAGACTGTGTCTGTAAGAATTAACTAAGTGGAAAACCTTGAGAGGGAAAGTCACAATGTACCTTGTTCTTGGAGCTATTTCCTTGCTGGGTTGAAAAACAGCCATAGAGCACTGGTAGAAAACTGTGTATCTTTGTTTTCCTGTCTTTATAAAACCCATATAAAAAATAAAACCTTGAGGTTTGTTTGCAGATATTCAGTACAGACATTAGATGATAATAATAATAATAATAATAATAATAATAATAATAATAATAATAATCCCACATAACATTGTGTTGTCCTACAAGACAGCAGAAGAACTTTCTCATTTTGGCATTGCCATCTTTCAGAGCAGTTCCAGTTAAAACTGGACAAACTATGTCATAGGAGAAAGGAACTAGTAAAAATTAATCTATTATAAGGGGATTTGTGGCCAGAAAAATGGTCTGAGGGTCTAAATATCTGGTTCTTTCTCTCTCTGCTAATAAACTCACCTTAGTAATGAGTTCAGCAAAATTCCTTGAGCTGCCTTATTTTGGTGGCTTCTATTCTTAAAAAAAATATAAAAAATTGCTTGGCTTCAGGAATATAATACAGAGCAGCTAATTAGGCACATGCAGTCAAGAACTATAACTCAATAATGCCAAATATTTATCATTATGAATGATGCTAGGTAATTCTGAACTGTGAATTTAAGTGAAAAAAATCATATCATTGAAACTGTTACTTTGTGATAGGGAACAAGAATGATCTAACAGACATGAAAACATCTCACCAAACAATTAATTCAGGAGAGCTACATTCTGGTCACTGGGAATTGAGAGCTTCATGTCTCTTCCTGGCAGGTGGTACTTTCTAAGAGAGTTAAATATAACATTCTTTTACCCTAGAGTAGTAAATCAGTGGCCCAGGAATAGGGAAACAAATCATAAATATAAGCAAATCCTGAAATATTAATCACATTGGGAAATTTTTAATGTAAAGCTCTCTTAACTTGCTTTACACTCTCTTGGCCATAATATAGTTTAAATTTGGAGAAGGCGGGAAAGAGAGAGAATTTTCTATTATTAATGATGGAACTAAACTTTCACAAGTACTTATTCAGAGCCTAAGACCAAGGGTTTGAATTATTTCCTCTCATCTTTTTCCTTGGAGACTGGTCCTGATGATTTGGATGTTATTAGTGTCAGCTTTACTTTTGTGGGTAATTGATTGTCCCACAGAACCCCCACAATTACAGGACAATTTAGGGTGGGAGGGTCCTTCAAGGTGGAAGGTGGGTCATCTGGTTTGGCACTCCACTCAGAACAGACAAATTCCACAGCAGATCTGGCTGCCTGGGTCCTGTCCAATAGTGTTTGAAACATCTCCAGTGGTGGATTGTAAGGCAGCTTTGGTAAACCTGTTCCTGTGTTTGTCCATTGGCAGCAATCACATGGACTGAAGAGGTACAGGAACAATTTGTGTAACTGAGTCTCCTAAGGATTCTCAATGGAAAGGTGACATCTTGAAAAATTAAGTCACCATACTTTGCAAAATGACTAGCCCGTATAAGAACAACTAGATTGTAGAAAATAAGTAAGTAAGTAAGTAAAAAATCAATCAATCAATCAATCAATCAATCAATCCCAAAACAAACTCAAAAAAATGCCCACAAAAATACTAATTGTCTGGGATTTTTTCATAAAGGCCTTTGGCAGTAAATTTCCCAGTGTCTAACCAGTTCTCCTCTCACTTTCTCTCCCAGGAGAAGCAGTCAGTTCTTTCCAGGCGTTTTAACACTTAGAAATATATCAGACTTTTGCAAAACTTCAGCTTTGAGGTCCTTTTTTCCTGTTACATTTACTTTTAAAGCTATTATAATAGAAAAGGAAATGCTAAACCCCTTGCAGGTAGGTAATCCACTGAATTCAGTGTCATGGTGCATCTATGACAGAGAAACATCTGACCCCAGTTTTGTGACCACAAATGACAGTTCTTCAAATATTTGCTCTGTTTATTGGTCATGTGGGATGTTTCCCATGCCAAGGAATCCCAGTGCTACATATAATAACTGCAGGAGAAAAAGATCCATGTTAGAAACAGGACTTTAGTATAACAAACACCACAGAACTCTGTGACTTTTTAGAGTAAGACCTTCATGAAAAAAAAAAAGAGGATACGTTCCTTGATGTCAGCTGTGACATTAAAGATAGTTGTTAGCTGTCATGTGAGAACTAAACTTTTCCATAGGTCAGACTCTTCTCTGTGGTGCCCAGTGACAGGAAAAAAGTCAGTGGGTACAAATTGAAACACAGGAAGCTCCATCTGGATGTGGGGAAAATCTTCTTTACTGTGAGGCTGACAGGAGACTGCTCAGGCTGCCAGAGAGGCTGTTCAGTCACCTCTGGGGGCACTGAAAACCCACCTGGATGTGATCCTGTGCAACCTGCTCTGGGTGCACCTGATTTAGCAGGGGGCTGGACTAAAGGTTCCCATAGGTCCCTTCCAACCCCAGCCATTCTGTGATGCTGTGAAAATAGTTTCCATTCCTTCAAAATTAATGTGATTGTCTTTAAAGATCATCTGTACCCCACCTACTTGTGTAGTTTTTGTCATTTTATATCACAGCATAATCCCACTGTATCAAATACTGAAAGAAATTAATCATCTCCATGTTAATATTGAAAAAAAAGATTTAGAATAATTTGTGAACCAAAAATTTTCTGTTTCTTTTTGTATTAATTAAACTGATGTCCAGTTTTTACAGAACATTTTGAAAACAGCTTAACCCTCCCATTGTATTTTTTTTAATACAAGTACAAATACATTGTGGTTTTATGATTTATTTTAAGAAAATACTGAATAAGCCTTTTTTCTTACTGAAAACAGATAAAATAGTTTCATTAAAATACCAAGTTATATCTCTTTGAATTATATCTGACAGATAAAATGTGTAAACCTTAATGTCTTCTTCAGGCCACATGCAGCAGTTTATTATTTTCTTAAAATGTAAATTCACCCTATGGTATTTTCTTCAATGATAGCTTCATAGGGAACGAAGGTTTTAATTTTACTTGCGACATGGAGATTGACAAAATATCCATTATCTAGAGACAAGAAGTGAGTCAATTTTTAAATGAGTTTGAATTTTTTTTAAATGCTCTACACATGTCCCCATAGGTTTCTGATAAGAAATAAAGGCATAGGTGAGGAATTTACTTAACTGGATATTGTCCAATAACTACTCTTCCAGTTGATCCGTTTTGATGATTAGCTGACTAAAGTCATCCAGATGAATCTCACTGTTTTTAATTTCTGTTGCCTTGAAGCTGTGGAAAATAAAAAGAAATTTTATCTCTAGTATCACACTGAGGCTGCACATAAATATCTTCTAATGATCTTTGCATTTTTATTCCATTTACACTAATGCAAACAGAACAAAAAATATGTTAAGGTGTGCCTAATCAATTATTCTGACAGAAATTTCTTTGACAGCAGTTAAAAACTGTCCTCGTTTTTGGGTTTCAGAAGTAACTCACACAGGAAATTAATGTAAAGCCTGATTTATGTACAGTCTGATTATATCTTTTGAAGCTTACAAAGTTACCAGATTGATCAGTAGCATGAAGGACACTGAGGAGAAGCCTCTGGAGAAACTTCACATGGTTTATGTGTTTCAGATTCTGAAAAACCTGGTACGAATGGAAGAGATTCTGTGACTCACAGCCCATGGGGTGGAGCCTTAAATATTAGAATTTAGACATCCAGTTTAAGATACTCATTCAGGCTCCTTTGATGAGGAACAGTTACTATCAGGAGCTACTAATCAAAACCTATAATATCCAAGATAATTAGGACAAATTAACCTCTAGGGGTCTCATTCTCTGCACAAGCATTAGAGGGACTGTGAAGACTAGCTTACACTAGATGTTTAAATTCTGTAAATGTTCTTTTATATCAGATGAATCCCAATTTAAATCTAAAATGAAAAAGAGCTAAAAAACAAAACAAAACAAAAAAACAAAACAAAAAACACCTCAAAATCCAAAAAAAAAGTCCAAGCCAAAACTAAAAACCAACAACTAAAAAATAAATAGCAACCACAAACCACAAAACACCCCAACCCAAACCCTAAAGTTTGTATATATTGAAGACATTAATATTCCTACAACAATTTCTTTGATTTTAGACTCTGTACAAATTATATTATTTTAGAACTAATAGAATATATGGTCAATTTGGCTTTTCTGCAATGAAAGGAATAGTTGAACTGTTAATCTGGCTTCATTCATTCATCACCAGAAAATCTGTCTGATGTTAAAGGGGAGCAGTGTACACTGATGTAAAAAAGCCAGTGAAGATAAGACAAGGTGGTGTAAGCAAGGGTTATTAACTGTTGATGAAGGTGTATTCCTCTGCACTTCTTAAAGATAAAAAGGTGTTCTGGGCATCTAAGCTGAATATTGATTGAATCAGTAATTACTTATAAATATTTTTACTATTAAATTGTAGGTAGGGAGAAATGCAAACACCTCCTCCCCACCAACAAAATGACACAAACTGCAGCCAAAAAACCTCAAGAGTTTTCGTAAGTCTGTGACTAACCTCTAATGATCAATTTTAAAGCACATAATAAGTTAAGTAATTGGATATTCTTTCCTATGTTACAGAAAAATGCCTCTTGATGCAATTAAATGGCTCAAGATTCAGAAACCCAAACTTACCCATCTCTTCAGCTTGTGACAGCCAGTCATGTGTGAGAAAGGTCAGTCATGTAAAAGAAAGTAAATGAGTTCTGCAAGGATTTAACTGGAATTGATGCAAAGCTCTCCAAACAGAAAAGGTGATGAAAAGTTCAATCAAAGTCAGGTGCAAGAAAAAATGCTCATTAATAGCGACTTCTCTTGGTCACAAACACCACACTATGGCAGGGCTGTGTAGTTAATGATGTGATCAAAAGTGACATTCATGAGAGAAAATATACTCCTTCCTACCCTAGCCCTATAAACTGCATATCCTGCCAATATTCCTAGAAAGAACAAGAAAATTTTCGTATCAGCAGGAGGATTTTATTAAAGGAAGAAATGAATTTCAGTAAAGTCAAATTAATAGTGTGTTACACACTGAATATAATACAGTTGCTGTTATTTCAGTGTACAAAGCATACTCTAGGAACTCCCTGAAAAGTTTATAACATCAGAGAAAACTTTTAGCATTAGAAAGGAGCGGCAATACTAGAAATATTAATGATCACTCACTGGTTTGAAGAGGCATTTCAGTAGCATTGCATTGTTGTATATGTACTGAGTACAAGAAAGCTTCACACTTAGAGTGCTCAGAAATGAAGATAGCCAAGTTAATTCACCTAATTACAAAAGAGATCTCTTTTAGCAAATTCTAACAAATTTATGAGTAAAAATCTAATAATTCTTCCTTTGCTGCTTTAATAATTTTAAGTAATGTCCATTTCTCATCTAATAATTTATAAAATAAATAGTTTGATTTATGTTTATTATTCTCTGCTCTGGATTTTTTCACTTTGTAGCATAGGTAGTTGAACCAGAGCACACGGAGGTGCAACTTTTCAAAACAGAAAAGACATGTCGCACTAGCTGGTGAATAACTTGCCAGCATTTAATATTTAATTTCAGTGTCTCTGGCCAAGGTACCTCCATTGCTCTTGTAATGAAGGACAGGCACCTGTAGCAGCAGCTCAGATGAGAGTTTGAAGAGCACCGAGGGGATAAATAATAAAGTCTTCACCTTCCAGCTAAAGAGAGAAGCAGAGCTACCCCAGAGCTGCAAGAGGAGAGACTGGTGACCCAAGGATGCCAATTTGTGTTACACCCACCTCACTGCTAAAAACACGTGTTCCTACTGATCAACAGCCTCAGCTTGAGTGAGTTGGTTTATCCAGAGAAGAGCTGGCTCACTGTTACGGACTATACACAAAAAAAAAAAAAAAAAAAAAATCCAACAACTGCCTCCAAGAACATACAGAATCTGCACCTCAATTTTGGTATTTTATTAAATTCAATAGTTTTACTCCATGAAGAGGAAGATAAAAAGCACTTCCCAGGATCAAAAGATCACTGAAGTCTAGAGCTGATACTGTTATTTCTCAGAAGATAATGACTTTCTAATATCCGAGGGTTGCAACAATAAAGAAGCATTCTTCTTGTGTGGTATTTAATGTAACACATTCTTGGTTTGTTTGCCCCATTTTTATCCCTTTTTTTCACCTGTGCATAGATGGTTTCATGAGATACTTTCCCGTGTGAAATAATGACAAAAGAAACAGCCTCTGAAGAATAAGATCCAGAATTATTCACAAATAATGGATGCAATTGACCCAGGTATGAGCACAGAGGTCAGGAATAACTCCTCATGTCCTGGTGGCACAGACATGAAGCTGAGTACAGAACCCATCTCAGGAGGGTTTTATTTGTTTAGATGCTGCTGAAGTAAGTGAAAAAATAATCTGATTATTACTTTTAATAGGTTTATTTCTTCTGCATTTTTTATTATTATTGTTAGTATCTTTAAGACTGATTTCCTCTCAACATCTCTACCTACAGCTTGATTGGAAGACAAGAACGTGTAATTATTTGATCACTTTTCATTTCAGATGATTAAATGAAATAGGAAGTCTTTGCTTGGGTCAAAGGTTATTATAATGCATAATTAATTGTCCAATATCATCATAATCAACAACTTTCCAGTTTCAGCCTCTTTGCATCTACCAAGGGAAAGGCAGTGTTAAATAAAGGTATTTAATCAACGGTGCATGATTTGCCAGAAATGGATTTCTCTAAGGGTGCATTCAAGCAGTTGTTAGGAAAGGTGCTGAAGTGAAACCACCCTCCTCTAAGCACACTGGATTACACTGGTTTGCAGGGAATGAACTTGCATCTTATTGAACAAAACATTTCAGTCACAAGTTCCATCTCTATCTGCTTAATGAATTGAAGTGTCACAAAAATTTGAAGAGGCAGCCCAGGAAAACAGAAATGTAATTTAATGAAACAAGAATAATTTGCTGGCCAACTGTATAGTATTGATGGGATTCCAGACAAAGCGCTTAGATTATGGCTGTTGTTACAGGAAAAAAACATTTAACTTGTCTAGTGAGTCATATGTTTAAAAGAAGATTTTTCTAAAAAATATCACAGGACTCTAAACTTTTTACAGGCTTCTAGATGACCTAATTGGCAAAGCAATAAATATAATTACTTTATGAAACGGAATTGAAAGGTGTCTCTGCATCATTAATGCAGTCAGGAAAATCTATCCTGCATAACTTGCTCAAAACTCACCTAAAATCTGAGGCTGTCTGATGAACATGTACAAACTGGTTAAAGTCTTCTATCAGTTCTTGTTATTTATCTCATTGTCTCTGTACTTTTGGATGAAATAGGTCAGATCCTTGATTGCCAGGGATGGAGTTCTGTAACTAAATGTGTAAAAAAATAGTGTGCGATATAGGCACAAGCTACACTTAGCCACAAAAGACAAAGCCTCAGAGTTAATGGATTTGTAGAGAGAAAAAGAAAATAAAATTAAAAGGCAATGGAAAAGCTGATGGAGACCAACAACATTCTGGCTCTTTCATGACAAGACAATTTAAATATGCAGCTGCAGTTGGACTAGAGTGTATTTTTCCCTGGGTAAAAAAGAAATAAATAACTGGATGGACAGGCCCAGAGAGTGCTGATGAATCACAGAATCACAGATTATGCTGAAATGGTGGCCAGTCACAAGTGGTATTTCCCAGGACTAAGTGCTGGGGACCATTCTCTTTAATATCCTCATCAGTGAGCTGGAGGAGGGGATTGAAGGCACACACAGGAAGTCTGAAGACAACACCAAGTTGGGAAGGAGTGAAATTGGAAGGATTGCCAAGCACTGGAAGAGCTGCCCAGGGAAGTAAGAGTCTGATCACCATCCCTGCAGATCACAGAATTACAAAATCCTGTTTAAAAGATGTGTAGATGTGGTGCTTAGGAACATGGTTTAGTAGTGGACTTCTCAGTGTTAGATTTACAGTTGGACATGAGGGTTTTAAGGGTCTTTTGCAACCTCAATGCTTCTATGATCCTACATGATACATGGAGGTCCCTTCCAAGTAAAATATTATATTATTGTGGTCTAATCTAGTGCAAATACAGTCATTTGGATCTTAAAAATAACATAATTTGAGGACCACCTGGAAGTGTGTCAGTAGTTGAAAAGGTACTCAGAAAAATTTCAAACTTTCACACTCCTTAGAGAAAGAGCTGAGATTTTTACCCTAGGGGTCTGTATGCATATCATGATCTTTCAATTTTCATCTAGTAATTTCATTGGTCCTGCTTTCTTACCTCTAAGGCCTCTCAACCTCTTTAAAACTTGCAACTTTATCCTGAATTTGGTCCTTCAACTGAAAAATGTGAGGTAATTTTCTGTGTGCATCCATGGCTATAAATTTGGAGAGCAGTGAAATGAAATCTCTCAGCTGCTGCAATCCACAGCGTGCCAGGTTAGCTGAGGTCTGAATCTACCAAATTCTTTCTCCCTCAATCTGTGTACCACCTTCCTTGCTTCAAACTGAGACAGCAGTTAAGCAACATTTGCATGAATTTCCAGTGTAATCAGAACATAAGCGACTGAATTAACTGTAATAGCACTTAATTACGTGCTTACAATGATAAGCATGCTTCAATGCTTCTTGCTGAAGACAGTCTGGAGCTCAGACCTCAGCATCTGCCTGTGCCTCAGTCTGTCTGCTTCAGTTTACTCATTTATAAGAGAGAATCTTGGCCTACATGACAGACAGGCTTATTCAATAAATATTTTAAGCTGCCAGGGGATTCTTAGATGAAAATCATTATAATGCAAAAATAAAAAAAAATCTTTTATATAATCTTTTGCTTTTCAAAGGAGCTCTGAAAGAACATTCCATGTTCAGATAAAAGCTGAATGAGTGTAATTGCAAATGGTCAAAATGACGACTACTGCAGGACAATTTCTGTAGTGTGATAATACCTAACAAAACTTCCAAAATCTTTCAGTTAACTGTCCCATAGAGAATATCTGAAGATACATGCAATGAGCAACATCATTATACTGTGATGGATGCAATTTAAATCCTAGTAGTTTAGGTCCTGTTTATATATCTGGAGAAAGCTTCAGGGCAGGTTTATTTGTTTGATTGTTTGCTTATGGTAAAATCCGCTAGAGTTGTCAACATTTTAAAATCCCCCTCTTTTCCCCCCTAATACAAGTTGGATTTTTATTAAAAAGCTTTCTGTTTGAATTTATTTTAAAAAAACACCACCCGCATATAAACTGGTGGGTTTACACCATAAGAATTACAAATCCTTTATAGATTCTGTTAGAGGTATTTTCTTGTTGGACTGGCAGTTACAACACTAGGATTTTTGTTTGCAGTTGAAAGACATTTAATAAATGGTAATTTATCAGTATAGTCAGAGCAAAATCTTGGATTTGCTCCTGTTTTATTGTAGAATATGACTCTGAGTGCATCTTTCTTTACCTTTCTGAAGAAAGAAATTACTCTCTCAGTGTCAAATACCATATCTGTTATATACTTTTTATCATTTAGAGAAATAAAAGACTCTTACCTACTCTTATTTAAGAAGTCAATACAATTTCCCAGTGGTGTACAGAAATGTAACAGGAGCTTATGGATGTTTACATAATTTCCTGCAGGGTGAATTTTTTTTCCTGAGCATCATTTCACTTATTTCTTTAACATTCTGTGTTTCTGTAAAATTTCCCACCTCAAATCAGCAAGTCCCTGCACATGTCTCTTTTTTGTACTAAGAATGTCCGATAAAAAAAATTAAAAGCAACACAGACCTATCTTTTCACTGGAAAAGATGCACACTGCATGGAAATACATTCAGAATATACATTGACAGCATTAAGTGTTCAAGCCTCAAGTTTCCATAATTTTATCTTGGATATGTCACACCTCTAATCAAGGCAATTTAAACCTTTGACTGTAACAGAGGATAATTTTTGGTTGAACTAAATACACCTAACAGTATTAGGAATGGCTGTATAAAGTGACTATTCTGCACTGCCCTGGGGAGGATTTCTTCTTCTTTTGAAAAAGAAATTGATAATATTGCTCATCTTTTCCTTTTTTTTTTTTTTTCTTTTCTTATTGTCTTACCTGTTTGTTTTCTGGCAAACAACTTCATACAAGCAAAACCTCACAAGCAGTTAAGGCAATTGATTACAGGAATCATATTTAATACCTCCATCTTAGTGTCCAAGTGTAATGTCACATACATTTTTAGCTATCTTTAAGGGATTAGCTGAAATAATCAGTACATACAGAAGTTCCTAAGGAAAAAAGATCAGAAAACACTGCAAGATACATTAAATTCCTTTAAATTGTGGTTTTGTTTTCTGTTTGGTTTGTTTGTTTTTGGTTTTTTTGCTTAATTGCTTAAGTTTTAATAAAGGAATAGGAAAACTTTCTGTCTTGTTTCTCTTTTTACAGTTTTTAGGGATTTTGAGTCAAATAAAAGAAGCTGCTCAAAAATGTACAGATAACACTGTCATGGAGCATCATCTTCCAGAACTACAAGGTAGAAGAAATGGACGTGTAGGACTTTCAAATTCCTGACAGCTGATGATTAATAGGAATGCTGGCCTGAAGCGGTGTTCTTGCTCCTCTACAAGACACATCCCTGAAATGCTTTAGATGACCCAAACCTTTAAAGTTACTCTTTACCCATTTGGAGGTAGTCTGGCACAGTTAATACTGGTGAGGTTCTAGATTTCTAAAGTGCATTGCAAATACTCAAAGTTTGTTGTGGTGACTGCCATTCCTTGCAAGAGAGCATGTTCTCTTCCTGTAATCCATTTTGTAACTATTGGTAAATTCCAGACCAACAGTGTTTAATGTGACAACTGAATAATGGTTCTGTGTGCATGAGCGTTTGTTCTTAATGTCATGGTGTTACGTGGAAATACAAATTTAATCACAATGATATCTGATCACACGATCACATATTTTTCAAATTAGTCAATGTGTATTAATGATGTTTATGCTAAGATAAAACAGTTTTCTGACTCCCTATAATTATAGGTAGATATTAATAAATTGTATAATTCCTGTTTTATGATATCACATCCAGATCATTGATGTGGGTTTAATTTATTTGTTTTCCCATGTCTATAAGGCAATGCTGGACTAGAGGTAGGTAATTCAGCCTTCTTTTAAAGCCAAAGAAGAGGAATAAGTATGTCAAGCCACAATTAATCTGATTTATTACGGAAGTCCAATTTAGCATGAGATTGACTGTACCAATCATGTCTGTTTCTCTTAACTATAAAGGAGGATCCAAGAAGCAGTTAGATCTAGTTATCTGTAAGGTTTGTATATCCTTGGTCAACTGAATCCCACATCAACCTTATTATTGCGGTATTGTGGTTTCTTTTCTTCCCCATTACCAGAGGTCAATCATTCCAGAGTGACATGTGTGGTTAATTCAGTTTTATCTGCATTGTCAGTAAAATAGGAAAACTTCAAAGCAATCTAAACCATTGAAAACACATCTAGAGTCATCAGTAATCATTGAATGGAATAAATGTTTTGTGATTTATAGTGTTTTCTTTCTTCCCTGACTTCTGTTAGAAAGGATTTTTTTTTTTTTAATAATGACGAGACAATTGCAAAGCATCAGATTAAACATATAATATTTCCAGTGACAAAGGAGGACAGAGGTTATGTTTCCTTACCTGGCTTATCACTGTGTGTTTTTTAACTGTGTAATTATTATAATATCGGTATTTTACATAAACAGTGATTAAAACAAGTCCTTAGATGAAAAGGTAGTCAAACTTCTGTGAGTTGCCAGCTTTCCATCTTGGGCCACACCATCAAACCAGCACCCACTTTTGAGCAGGAGTTTGTCTGATAAAAAATGATTCACAAGATGTGACCAAAGAGATAAGGATGTTTCAGAGCTGCTGTGTGTACTGGATGGCAAATGCTTGCTTCTCAGCCAGGGAGGAGGACCAAACACTGTTTTTTCTGGCATCCCAGACCCTAAGCGCCTGCTAGCTCACATCACACATGATGTGGTGGGATGAGCAGCTGCTGGCACACTGGGAATATAGCAGATCAAGTTTCACAGTCCTGACCCTAAAGAAGTTTCAGTTTAGTATGCTGTACAACTGAAATTGTGTCAAATGCACCAAGAATTACCTCAGGGAGAAATGTTGCCCCTGATACTGTCAGAGGGGTGTATGGAGGGCGTCAAGGACTTACCGTCTTGCCTCTTTCCACAAGGTTTAATGATGAGGGTACTAAAAGGCTGCAGGACATAGGAATACTCTGTCCACCTGAACCACAGCCTTAATCAATATTATGATGACCCCTGATCAGTTGGATGCCCTTGTGGGGGTCTGTAATGTTTTATCCCATAAGTCCCTTACCGGTGTATGCATACAGAGATAGCACAGGGATTTTTTAACCCAAATCTGCTGTTGAGATTTTAGATATTTCCTTTACCTATATTAGGATAAAACCAGAGCCTCATTAAAAAGGAAATTTAAAATAAAGTAGCAAATATCACCAACACAAACTAATATTCAATAAGTTTTCTATGTGAGATGTCTGAGTAAAACAGTTTATGCCACTGTGGGTTTCTTTGTTGGTGCTTAAATGGGCTACTGTAGTTAAGGAATTGCCAGGTAATGTCTTAATTCATTATGGACTGTAAGATAAAAGCTTATTTGATGGATGAATCAGAACAGCTTCTTAATTAAAAGAATATATATTAAAAAAAAAAGAAGAGTTGAACTGGAAGAGCTTTAACCTTTATGGAATTGGGCTTTTGTTATTTTTCCTACATTCATGACTAATGAGCTCTTTCTTGAAAAGATGAGGTTTTTTTAGAGATCAAAAGCTGTATTTCTGAAGACCTTTTTGTAGAAAAGGGGAACTAGGAAGACTGTAAATGAACTATGTACATGCACATCATTAATAGGATTGGAATGGTTACTTAAGTACAGGAGGGATTGCTTAACTGAGTTTTTAAAGATGTTTAATTAATCAGTTTTTATAAATACACAAAAGAAATGGAAATTGCCTCAGAGCAAGCAAAAGTGCAATCTGAGGGCAGGACTAATAATTTAATCTGATTTAACATTAGCAGTGATTTTGGAATTCCATGCAAGGATTTTTCTACTATGTCAGAGAACAGCAAATTACCCTACTTTAGAAAAGTCTCTTTACCTTGTATGAAGTGGAGGCAAGGGAGGAATTCAAAAAGTCCTTTGTTAAATGTTATTTCCTTGTCTCAGCCATGATGTGAAGGCTTATTTCCTTTTTGAAGGTTTTTGATTTTAGCTATCAGAGTCTTGATTTTATTGTTATCTATTTCACACCATGGAGTTAAAGGACACTGTGCAAGAGATACAGATGCCTAAACATAAGTGTCTATCATTTAGGACATTCACCTAAATAGTGATAGTCACCATTTACCTGCTGCTGCAGACCAGCTCAGGTGTCCTAGAGGCCCTGTCCTACCTTCCACTAGGATATTTTGGATTACTAAGCATTTACTCTGCATTATGCTTAGAGAACTGAAACAAACCCTTTATTAGCTAGCTGAAGACCATCCTGTTCCTCAGAACCTTTCTGTGCTTCAACTTTCTGTAACCTTGGCATCTATAATTAAAGCTTATTTTTCACCAAGCCTGGTCATAAGCTGCTGCTCAGTGGTAAATGAATTCATATCACTTAAAATCCTTGTGGATTTCTTACAAGGAAAATTCTTCTCTGAACAGTATTGACAAGCTTATTGTAAACAGAGTAGTAGAAGAAATCTAATTTAAATTTCAACTAAGGGAGGAACTAAACCAGGGGTTTTTTTGTTGGTTTGTTTTTGTTTTTGTTTTACTTCAGATCAAAAATTTAATTTAATCTTTGTGGAAGTAATGATATGAGGGGGTGAATTACATGGGCTGAATCCATAGCAATTTACTGAACCAAGAGATGATCTTGGACACTTGGACTTGGTTGTTCTTACCATTAAACTGTTCCCACTCTCTGTGGCATTGCTGTGGCATCTGCAAACTGCCACTCTCTCAGGCAGATCACAGATATGGTCGGAGATAAGAAGGTCCAGTTACCAGCCCTGCAGAACACCTTGGGTTGGGAGGGACCCTCAAGATCACTCAGTTCCAACCCCTCTACCATGGGCAGGGTCATCTTCCCCTAGATCAGGTTGCTCAGAGCTCCATCCAGCCTGGCCTAGAACACTTCTAGGGATGGGATGCCCACCATTTCTTTGAACAACCTGTTCCAGCACTTCACCACTCTCACAGTAAAGAATTTCTTCCTAATATCTAATCTGAACCTACTCTCTGACAGTTTGAAGCAATTTTCCCTTGTCCTGTAACTCCATGCTCTTGTAAGAGATCCCTCTCCATCTTTCCGGTAGGTTCCTTCAGGAACTGCCAAGCTGCATTTAGGTCATCCAAAAGCCTTCTCTTTTTCTGGCTCAACAATCACAATTCTCTTGACCTTTCCTCAAAGAGAGGTGCTCCATCCTTCTAATCATCTTGCTGGCTTCCTCTGCACTCAGTGCAAGAGGTGTCTGTTCTTTCTGTGCTGGGACCCCAGAGCTGGATGAAGTACTCCAAGTGAAGAGCAGAGTACTGGGCCACAATCACCTTTCTCATTTTAGAGATTAAGAGAATCTAGCAGTAAAGAAATTGGCTTTCTCTCCTATGACCTGCTACGTCTGAGACTTTCTAAACATGTTGAACCTACTATAATAATATATTGACTCAGATTTCTCTAACTCATATGGGTTTCTTGAAGTAAATAAATTCCTTGGGGGTCCTTCTAGAGCAGACACTGACAACAAAATATGCCCTTCACTGTTTCAGTACCCAGTTTTGGCCTCATATTAGAGAAGATACAGAACATGCCTGTGTCAGGAAAGGATCAAACCAGTTCTGACCCTAAGTGTCACAAACCCAAGGATGGTGAATGGCAGTAGTCATCAGGGAACAGTGCTGTCTAGGCTGAAAGACTGTGCACAAAGTACTCAAATGACGTCACTAATGTGAGGATGAAAATCAGGTGGAGTATTGTTTGTCTTTAATATTTGTTGGCTGAAAACCTGGAACAATTTAAGACTGCCTAAGATTATGCTACACTTACAGAACTGAAACTCAAAACCAGGGAAAATCCTTGTTTTCAGCAATTGTGGAACCATCTTTTGGACACTGATGGTGAGGCAATGGGGTTGTGAGTTGTTGTCAGCTGAGCTCCTGCAGCACAAGGCTCCTTCCATGAGCATACCACCTCTTAGCAGCCAAAATGTGTTCCTGTGTAAAAACAGATTGAAACTTTCTGTAAGCGAAGAATCAGCATGTAGCAATTTATATTTTTATCAATGAGGAGGTGTTCCACCTTTAGCTTATGCCACATTGCTATATTATAAATACAGGCCCTTGTTTTGTATAGATAACATGAGACTGTGATACTGTTTAAAGAAGAAATGTTATCCTGTTTTATAACTACAAAGCCATTCAGATTCCTTTTCAACTGATAAACTCAGTGTCATTTAATTTAGCAGTTGCTTATATAAGAGGAATAAAGGGATATTGAATAGCCACAAGATGAATACCCTTTCATTTTTTTTGTTTTGTTTCTGAGATTGTTTTATTTTTCTTTTCACATATGGAACACGATCAAGAGAATTAACCAGGGGAATCAAAGTATTATTATTGGTTAATATTGTTGCTATTTGTATTACAGAAACACATAAAGGAACAAAACATTACTAAGAACACTTTAAAGGACTTGCAATATAACTAGGCAAAATGTACTCATCTTGGTTCAATTTAAACACAGGATGAATACTGAGGCACAGAACTGAACCTTAATGGGAGCTGGCTTATAGAAAAGCTCTCCTGAGCTTTTCTGCTTCAGGAGAGATTTAATCACCTTCCCTCTGTCAAAACAAAGGAAATATTGCAAATGATATTTAGGAAGAAATATGTGGGCTTTCAGCACCCACTACAATCCTTATCCAAATGATTACTCATCAGCCAGTGATTCTTTAGATATTAATTTGTGTTTCTTCTCTGATATCTGGTTTTGTGTGATGCATTAATGGATTGATCCCTTCTGCCTGCTGGTCTTTCAAAATAATCTTCAAGTATACAGCTGGGATTAATGAACACGTGGTACAAAAACCAACAAAATCTAGGCTGTATTTAACTTACTGTACATTAGCTAGACAAGAGCAAGAACTCTGCCATGGCCCCTTTGCATATATGTGATTTTTCTCTATGCTTTGACACTATATTCAAGGGCACAGATTGACCTAGAGATGTGAAATGACACAGGGACAACATGGATTCAATGTCAAAGCTCAACAATGTCAAAGCTCTGAATTGTTAGCCACTAGTCAAGTGCTTTAACCTTATGTCCTACTTACATAGCTGATCTTATATATCTGGAAAAAGATGCAGTATGTCAGCTGTAATAATAATCCTAAATACTTACTTTAGTCATGCCTATCACTGTGAAACTGCTTCATAGCCTTAGGGCTATTATGTGATTTTTTCCTGGGATTTGTCCACATTTTTTTTGCCATGTAGACTATGACGGAAGCATAGATGAACTTGCACTCATGGTTATTTCTCCTGGGTTTAGAAGTGGCATTGGTTTCAGAGCACCTCGTTTTGGATATAACTTGAACCTTCAATCTACTTATGCTAAAGAGTCTTATCATCCTTAATAGCTTTGTGCTCACTACCCATGAGAGAATAGGAGTCTGTTATTATTGTCTTTTAGAGGAGAAACTGAGCTATAGAAAAAGAGAGAGGGAGATACCTAAAATTATTTGTGCTTTTCAGTCCTCACTGATTTCTGTAGGTGTCTATGTGTTAACTTTACATCAGTTCTTTGGCACCTCTCAAGGAACAGATATGTTTTAGCTAATTTTGTCCTTCAGGAATGAGATCTGCAGCCTAAATTTCCTTTACAGCCAGGAGAGAGAGAGAAATCTTCTTGAATTAATGTTTTAAGACTGCTATGATGAATTATCTAGGTTCCTAGACATGCTTCTATCTGGCCATTGACTGTAGATATATTTTGCATGTCCAGTATATTAAACTGGATATCCAATTTTAAATGGTCAAATTTGTTTCAGATGAATCCTACCCTTAGTTAACATTTAAAATGTCTTTCAAAAAATTACCACAGACTGTTGGAGAGGACTGAACACAGATGTCTCAGATCATGGTCATTTGTCTCAAAGCACAAGACCATTTTTATTTCTGAGGAAAGGCTTGTTGAGACTATTTGTTTTGCTTAAAGCCAATATGATCATATACCTTACTGGAAGAATGCTGTTATGAATAACTAAGATATGGTGCAGCTTTTTCTGGGAAGGAATGTAGATGATATTATGAATGTACTCAAGAAACATTAATGTTTTGGGGATGAAACTACAGCTGTAATTAAATAAATAATTCACTCTTTCATGCTACTAATTAATGATTGATATTTAATTCTGTGAAACTGTGCTGCTAAAAACAGCGACTCAACAGTTAAAATTTTGTGGTTATAATTTTTTAATTTTAAGAAGAGAAGAGAAAAGAGAAGAGAAGAGAGAAGAGAAGAGAAGAGAAGAGAAGAGAAGAGAAGAGAAGAGAAGAGAAGAGAAGAGAAGAGAAGAAAAGAGAAGAATAAAATGAAAAATTACTCAAAACATGCAAAAAGAAATATAAGCAACACATTGAGATATTGCCTGGTCTCAGAGGTGGGGAAGGATTTATTATCCCATTTATTGTGAGATTCTCTTCTGAGACATTCAGAACATTATTACTTATCTGTAGCCAGAAGCACATTTTCATTTTTTCCATATATTTTTATACTGACCAATGTTAAGCACACACTGCTATCATTCATGGGTACCTACATTAATCAAAAAATTGATGAATGGTGATAGAAAGGTGTAAACTTACAGCCTGTTCTGAGTCCAGAAATGAATTTTCAGATGTTATTCTCTTGTACCTTCATGCCATTCTTCCTCTCAACATGGTCATAAGATGTGTAATGTATTTATTTATATATTTATTTATTTATTCATCTACTTAGCTTTTGATCACGTATTTATTTTTAACAGCCTCTTTCCTCCACATTGCAAACACCAACAACTGGCATTTTTGACTTCATCAAGACCAAGATATTCCCTGTCATAATTGATGCAGTGCTGATTGGAAAGAGGAGGGAATAAGAATGCCCTTGCTCTTCACTACATCAGGCTCAACAGAGACTGTAGGGTATTTCCCAAAGGGAAGAGAACTGAGGGGGTTCTGATTCATCCTGTTGCTGTGATGTGACACATCTTCTCCGTATATAGAAAACTGCTCTCCATTTTGGATAACTGCTTACATATTTCATTTCTTTACCACTCATGGGTCTAGATGTTTACCACAAGACAAATGTTAAATTAAGTTACTGGTGAAAGCTTGAGAGACATTCAAAACACTCCCATGTATGTAAGCAATGTCCTCAGAGTTAATGGAAAACTGTCTGGGAATTTTTGCTTCAGATTATAATTTACCTGCCGTAACATTATCTAAAAATGGATATTTGATCTAAGTTAATCATTTATCTATAGTCAAAGGAGAGAAATACTTACTTCTGAGGAATGAGTCATCCTGTCTGAGGGCAGATAAATCATTCTGTATATGTGCTGCTTTTTTCTTCATTAAATATAATGAGAACCTTAGAATATGTATTAGGTTATATCTTTAACTCACATATAACAAAAAATTAAGATAAATTCATCCTGTGTGAGATCAGATGGGACTAAATGATCCTAAGCTCTCTTTAGTTCTACAGCTTGTATAGGACAATCCCTTTGTCTTTCTCTTAATTAAATATGAAAGAATTTAATCTCCAGATACAAACTCATTTATGGCTGAACTGTGGGGGAATTTCCACTGTGGATTTGAGAGCTGGGCAGCTTCTTGGGTATCTTTTTTAGGCAGAAAACCTTCTAGTGTCTCCAGGCTTGAGATGAAAGAGATGCACTTTTAATCTGCAGCAACAATATCAGAGAAGAGACCATGAAATGATTTTTAGAGAACTTCTAGATCTTCATGGAGCTGGAGAATTTGTGCACCAGTATGAACATTTTCCTCTCAGGGTAATAGATTTGAAGTGTATACATTTGAAATCACTCCAAAATTATTGGCATTTGGATGTGCAATAGCCTGTTTCTTTCACTACATCTCATTCTAAATTTTCCTAAATGTATTGGAGTCATCATTAACCCTAAAGACAGAAGACCAATTTTACATGGAGAAAAAAAGGCTTGCAATTTCCATATTTCTCACTTGTGCAAAATGGTCTAGTAACAGGCATTATCACTACCCAAGGGCCCCACCTCAGGCTTAGAATTCCAACTCATTAGTAATGGTTTCTACTGAGGTTAGTATTTAAAGCCCACTGGGGCAAATGAAAAGATTTTCAGAAGTTACACGAGTAATCTTTGCATTTAGTGTGCTGCTCCTGTGCTGCAGGAGGTTTTCACTCAAAATGTCTTGTCAGAAAGCCTTCAAATTTTTCCATGTCTGAATACTGAACTCCAAATGCAGTGAAATCCTCAGTCAGGTTATACAGCCAGGCAGGACACAAGAGAGTAACATATCAACAAAGGTGCTTCTCCTCAGCTGGAACCCAACCTAAAACAAAATGCAGAAGGCGGGGCTAGGGTAAAATATTTAGCACCATGAGGAAGATCTGGTTCATCTTCCTATACAAGTTCCCCCCTGGGAGGAAAAAAAAAAAAAAAATTGATGAAATACTACAGTGAAAAGGATAGAATACGTATGGATTCTGAAATTTTGTGAGCTTCCCCATGAGCAGGTCATGACCTTCTCTGCCTGAAGAATTTTTCTCTGTGTTTAGACATGAAGGTGCCTCTAGAGTATCTTCTTGTTTTCAGCAGGAGCTGAAATATGTGGGAAGGAGTCATTGAGCAGATGGTTTAGGCAGCTTAAGAGCCATATGAAATGTTTTTGAGTATCACCATGCTTTTCCCATTGTTTTTCGCTAACAATTAGATAATCCAGCCAACAAGTATTTCATCTGAGCTGACCATAGCATCTAGCACCCATTTCTTGGTATTCTTGTGATAATAGGGATTAGTAGTCATCAATCAAGGATGACATAATTCCCAGTGTGCAGGAGAAACAGAGATCTGCCTGTCTGCTCTGGCATGCCCAGAAACCCAAACAAATATTTGCCCAGGCAAATATTTCCCATTACTCATGAGTCCCTGTTCTTGACATAGGCTTTGTGGCATTCTGTGAAGAGTTAACTTGATTTAATGATTTATTATAAATGACTAATGTGAGACTGTGAAGAGAGAGAGGTGCTCTAAAAATCATATGTTTTCTGTAATATTTTGCCCAGTTTAAACTTCGGGACTTGCAATTTTAGCATATTTAAATGTGACCCTAATTCGCTTCCATGGTACTTCAGGCTCTTGGAAGTCACTGATGAACTTGGAGATTTTTATTCTTTATGTTTCTGTTTGTAGTTGCATTTTGCCTATTTGTGACATATTTTTTAGCTCCCAACATTTTGAGTAAAACTCCAGAGATGCTCTGCCCTCTGGGTAGGTTGAGGGAAGGTTGGACTGAGGCTTTTTCAGGACAGAGGGTGCATAAATCTGAATGGAATGACTTGGAAATGCCTGAGGTACCTGTCAGTGTGTTCTTGCAAAGGAGGGTCTAATTACTGATGTCAGTTTGTCTCCAAAACGGTTTGTATGTGGTCCATGAAGCAAGGAGGAGGGAGTTGAATCTGGACCAAACACAGTAGATAATTCCTTTTATGATTTCATATGGCAGGGCTTGGCAGCACTGTTAAAATGGAGAGACTGACAGTGGTTCCAAAATATAAGCCCATTTGCACAGGGATTCATCATCTTAAGTCTTTTAATTTGCCTCATAACTGGTAGTCCCCACCCTCCTTTCCCTTCCCCTGCTGAGATGATTTTTTTAAATTTAATTTAAATTTATTTGACTGCTTTATTGACGGAGGCTATTATATTATCATGTCAGCAGTTGGCATGGTGAAGCTGTGTTGCAATGCATCACCACTCTCAGATGTCTGTACCTTCTTAAATTTACAGTTCCTTGACATGAAAGACTTGCTTTTGCACCAAAGTGATGCTTGGTGACTAGCTGCGGGAAAATTTTGTCTCCTCCACAGATCAAATCCTTCCTTTTCACTGTGCTGTAGGTGGACACCAACAGTACACCACCATAAACCCCTCCATCATGGAAAAGGAAAAAAAAATAATATTTAGGAAGTGCTTGAGTTCAATAAAGTTCTATAATTCACCAGATAAAGCAAACAGTTGCATCACACCATGAAATGAAAGAGTTGGCCAAATAAAAAAAGGGGCTGGGAATAGATGTCTTAAACCAGCTCTGCTGATGAAGAAAATATATGTTGGCCTGTCCCTTAAGCAACCTGTGTATGGGGGGAAAACAGCCCTGAGTCTGTTATTAAAGTCTTCCTGAGGATATTAATTCATGTTCTACAGATCAAGTTATGAAACTGAAAGATTGTAATTGAAAGACAAATGTTCAAATGTTAATTAAGCACTTAAAAATAACACCTCAGCCTTAGAAATAAATTTTCTGTGGGAAAGAAGAAGAGAAGAACATAATTTTCAATAAAAAATAGGAGCTGAAAATCTGAGGATACCCAAATCTGGAAAATTGAATTAAAAAATAATAGGTAGATGATTATAATTAAATTTAACTAAAAAACAAAGAACCTGTCCTATGCAGCTGATGTTTTTAATTGCTTGAACTGATCTTGACAAAAATTCTTGAGCCTTCATAACATTTAAAAGTATGAATTGAATCTGTGGGAACCAGAGCAATCCTCTGTATGACTAAAGGAGCAGCCCACAGACACTGCCCTCTGCCAGTACACCAGTGGGCATCCTAAACATTCATGCCACTTTACATCAATTCTGACACCGCTGGTAGACACCCCAAAGTGAATTAAGCACAAGGTAGCAAGTTTAACTTGAAAGTCATTTGCTTTTGTCAGTTCACATCAGATCCTTAATATCATCTTCACAGACATTTCATGTTTCATTTTAATGATCTCTGGAGTCTCATCCTAGTGTATTGTGTGAGCTTCTTTGAGAATTTAAGACTATTTCAGACACCAGAAAAACCCAAGGCATATTAACCAATGTAAGTATAAAGTTTGTTACAGGTGTCATTAGAACTTTATGTGGGCTCATCATCCCTGCATCATTGACATCAACATTTCATTTTAGGATTAATTCTGATCTGATGCTCAGGGTGTTCAGTTAAGAAATTGCAATAATGGATTCCTCTTTCTATTAGTTGCAGTTCTACCATGGATTTTGTATGTAATTTGTAACTCCTACTATTTATGCTTTTGTGGTTTTTCTGTTTGTTTGTTTATTTTCTTGTTAATTTGTTTTCTGTATTGGGAAAGATAGAGATGTCTATAACGTCTATGATTATCTTATTCAAGCATTACTCTAACAGTTCCTGTCTGTCAGTGGTGGCTTAAAACCCACATGTTTGTTTCCTATTAGTAGATTTTTTGTGGCAAAAGAACTGTTTTAAAATACTTTCATGTTTTTTATTTGAGCCTGTCCAAAAAAGGGGTATTTGGACAGGGACTTCTAAGTCCTTAATAAATTAGCAACCTCCAGAGAACCAACCATGCACACAATACATACATATATATTCAAAGTCTGTATGTGTGTGAAAAAATAACACACAGAGCTTTAACCATGACGCCTGAATCCCCTTAAAAAGAATGTAAAGGGAAATTTACACATGGTCAATTTTACTATTATCACCCATTAATAGCAATTTTCAATAAATTGTCCAGTCTCAGTTTAAGTGAATAAGTCTTCATTTCTAAAGATTGAACTAAAATTCATTTAAATGTCTCAAGAGAAATAGGTGTTCTTGATAAACATATTGTGAAGCATTTATTATAATGCAGATTTGTTTCTTAATATCTTATTCTATTTAGCTCCCAGTTTACAAAAACTTCCTCAGACGTGTTTGTTAATTTATTTGAGTTTCAACCAGTCCCAGAGAGAGAAAACTGAGTGGGTAAGATGGTTGATGCAAGAGAAACATAAGCTATAAGGGAAATAGGGAAATAAAGGAATGACATGAACATAATTTGTTTCAGCTGGGTGTTTCACACTTATTGCAAGTTACTCTGTCTTCTCCCTGACCAAAGCAATAAAAGAGCACAAGCCAATGTGCTTGCTTATCTCACTCCTGTCCAATTCCCCAGCAGGTTGGGTTTTAAACTATTTTTGCAGCTGATTTCTGTTGCCACAATGAAAAATCTTGTCCTTGTTGTGTTTTTTACAACAGGGATTGCACCTGAGGGACTCCAACATTTTCCCATATAACAAAATGACTTAATCTGATGTGTTTTTAATTAAACATGCCCAGTGATAAATCTGGAGCAGGCAAGGTCAGAGAAGCTCCCATCTGTTTGGAAGCTCTGTCCACTGTACAAACTCCCAGTCAGGAAAATTCATTTTTCCACCTGCTGTCAGTTCCTTTTTGTGTAATTTTCTTGATTCTGCTGCAAATCTAAGTGAGCTGCTGATCTTTGCTCCCTCGGGGCTGGGGAGAGGATTTTGACTGGTCACAGTTCTTCTGATGTTGCTGGTGGATTGATTGATTAGGTGTACAAGGTCTGATGATGACAAAAAGGAACCTGCCTAGCCTTGTCTCTCCAGGCAGGGAGACTTAGATACTGATAAACATGAAGAAATGGCAGACTGGATTTTGGCAGTAGGTAGTTACTCAGGAATATCTCTAATCCATGCACAGTACCCAGTTATAGTATCAGCCATATCACAATGACATCCAAGCTCCCTCGGCTAAAGGCAGAAATGTCTTTTCTGGAAAGGACTTATTTTGAGCATCCACAGATGCTCCAGTTGTTTTCCTAACTTGTGCTGTGAACATTGTTTGATGGGAGTCTGGGTCATGAAACCACAGAAAAACGTAGGTCAGAAAAGCCCTCTAAGATCACTGAGTCTAGCCATTAAGTCAGCGTTACCAAACCCACCACTAAATCATGTTCCTAAGAGCTACACCCACAGTCTTTTAAATGCATTCAGGGATGGTGACTCAACCACTTTCTTGGACACTACTGGGAGTTTCAATGACGATTAAGTGTCAAAATCCATGCCTGAAAATAAAGAGAATGATAAAAATGTGTTTTATTAAGTCTTTGTTTGGAGGTTTTCATTCTCCTTCGAACACGAGGAAGAATTTCTTTCCTGTGTAGGGGATCCAGCACTGCAACAGGCTGCCCAGAGAAGGTGTGGAGTCTCCCTTGCAGGAGATATTCAAGTACAATCTAGACACAATCCTGTTCCATGTGCTCTGGAAGGACCCTGCCTGAGCAGGGAGGTTGGACCAGCTGACCCACTGTGATCCCTTCCAACCTAACCCTTTCTGTGATTCTGTTTTTTGATAATCCCTCCTTTGTCAGAGTGGTATCATACTGAAGAAACAAATCCATCAATTTCAATTCAAGCTTAGGAAAATGCATTGAAAATACAGTTTAATGTTTGGGGTGGAATTTTCTGTGGATCCTCTGAGGTCAATTTAACAATACGGATGATTTCAGTTATGCTTTTACAGATAAGTCTGTGAGTACAGAGGAGGGATCTAGGAGAGGTGAAAGAGATGATGAAAACTATGGATTAAAGAGACTGAGTAAGTGTCATCTGTACTCAAGGTAATTAACAGTTGAGAGAAATTAATTAAGCATAAGTATATGAAGCTTTGAGAGTGAGATAATGAATAATAAAATTGTATGATGGAATTGGTATAAGGTTTCCTTTGAAGTAATATATAGTCAAATATTAGAGGATTCTTATACTAGTAACCCAAGTTTATTCACTTCATATTTCTTTATATCTGACACTTCTGTGTTTCTGAAATAGAAATCTCAAAAGAACAATTGTAAAGTTATATATGTAAAAACACTTTACTGCCTTTAAAGTAAAAGAAAATGGTAATGATACTCATAAATATAGAAACCACAGAAAACTAAGAAGGGTGATTCCTTCAAATAGTATAATTTTTAATATTTTATCCCTGAGAACTATTAACTCAGACATCACTGGCAAGAGTAAAAGAGAGCAACACAAAACTACCAGTTGAAAGAATTAATTGTTTTTCGCTAGTTCTGAATCATCTTCTCTACAGGGCCCTAATTCCTACTCCATTCAAAGAAACATTCACGACTGGATCAGAATCAGCCCTTTATTCCAATATTTTTTTTTTTTTTGTACCAGCCAAAGACTACATATGTTGAGACAATGTCAGCTGAAAAATATTTAGGATAAATTCAAGGCTTGTTCACTAACTTGAGGGAGTCATGCCTAACAAGAGCTACAAGTAAATATTTCAAGGTTTGGGAGAACTTATTTCACTTTGTTTCAATTGTGTAAGGAGACAATGACTTTAAGTCAAGAACAAATGTGCTTATATTACACTCGAAAAAGAGGCTGTTAAAAGGAGCAGACAGTAAATATCCAGAGGGAAAGAAAGATAGATCAAGAAGAATGTCAAACATCTACAAAGGAAGATCATGAATGGCGTATAGAAAAATAAGGAATAAGATACTTCAAACAGAAGAAAAAATATCCAAGCACATGTGGAGATTCAGACTGGTAATGTTCTAAGTTCAGAGGGGGCAGAAGAACCTTTTGTGGGTAGAGAATTTTGAAAATTTATGTGCACGTGTGTCTATATACACCTATATTTGGAACATTTACATAATTAAGCATGCATAACTTTTGTATCTGCCCTGATGTGGATCAATGAGGGCATCTGGGCTGAGCTGGTTACCTTCTCATTCCAATATGGAATCTAAGCCCTGGACTGACAGATTTTAGTAGGAGAATTAAAGGTACCAATCACCTCAAAATAGCTTTGAACCAAAATAAAAATAGAAGACTAAAAAATGCTTAATTATTTTCCATTTGCTCTGAGTATTGCCAAGCATCCAACACCCAAATATCTGAGTTTTATTGTAGAGAATATATACGTATATTTAATGAAAGTCTGACTAAATAGAGTCCCTCATAATAACTCACAGATGTGCAATTGGGACAGTGACTGTGCCTACTGAAGTCACTATTTACCATCTCCAAGAGGAGAAATGCCTTTAGAGTAGAAAATCAAAACCTGCAGCACAGGATTCTTGATGATTATCATACCAGCAAGGTACACAAGAAGGTTCTACTTTTCATTAGTTTAGATTTTGGGTGGAGAAAAACTGATTATCTCCCCTACATGAAGAGCTTGGCCAGAAACAGAAGAAAAGTGAGTAAAGAAAAATGTTTGATTTGATCATCTAGTGGAAGAAGAGCTTAGGGGTTTAAAATCTTGTTTCTACCCCAAATTTACCTGCACACAAAACATAGAAGAGTTTCAGCAGGAGATAGCATGGATTTTGTACATCAGTGCAGGAAGTTCAAATGGAAGATGGCTAACAGCTAAGAATATTTAAGCAATCTCTTTCACTTGTTTTTTTTAAAGGTCTCTTTGTTGGTTAAATGGAATGTGTTCTTTTCTCAGCCTTCACACCCTACAGTTGGGTTCATAAAGCAATCACAACAAAAGATTAATTGGTTTTCATGAAAGGTGAGAGGGGTTTTTATACTCCAATTAGTTCTCCCTAGTAACAGGATAGTGGCCTTCAACAGAGGATAATACAAATATTAGCATCTGCTGGTGTAGCTAAACCCACCATTACTGTGATAGAAGTTCAGGATATTGTTGTGAAATCCAGGTGTCTTTCAACAAGAATTAAAATCTTAGAAGTTTTTATCTCATACAGATTATTAAATATAAAATTAGGATCTAAAAGGAATGTTATTAAAAAATACTGTGGGAGAGGAAGCCCAGTTGGTCTTTATATCATATTTCCTTAATTTAAAGGAAAAACATTATAAAAATTTGTCTCACTGCTTAATATTTATGAAATTTGAATGTGAGAGAATAAATGCAGGTGCACAGAAAATAATCACATGAAAAAAAATGATACCAGCAGCATCAGTTCTAACTGTACTCTGTAGTGCCTTCAGTTACGATCATCTAAGTCTTACTTTTTTTTTTTTTTAAGTCATACCATTATTTTTAAGTCTCTCTTCTTTTAAGTGCAATTTGTGACATATCTTTCTCTCTCTCTCACTCCCCATTCCAGAGAAGACTGATACACTTAATTTGAGGTTTCTTTGTTAACCCGTACAGGTTAGGTAGTTTTTAATTCCTAAATTGTCAGCCCCAAGTAGTGCTGACAGAAGGACTCATAAATGTGGGCTTCTGAAGGCAAGACACACAAAAAGTAGTTCTTCAGTTAAATTATAGTCCTCTCACCTTCTGGTTAAATTCACTTAAAACTACTTCGTGAAAAGCACGAAGTATCCAGCCCTAAGTATCTTGTAAAAACAAGGTTTCAAGAGGTAAATGTCCATTGGGGGTTGATTTTTTTTTTCCTTCCCCATTGATGTGCTAAGAAAGCCTTGATGGCTAGTGATAAGGAGAAGGGGGGAAAATCGGGGAGAGGAGAGGAGAGGAGAGGAGAGGAGAGGAGAGGAGAGGAGAGGAGAGGAGAGGAGAGGAGAGGAGAGGAGAGGAGAGGAGAGGAGAGGAGAGGAGAGGAGAGGAGAGGAGAGGAGAGGAGAGGAGAGGAGAGGAGAGGAGAGGAGAGGAGAGGAGAGGAGAGGAGAGGAGAGGAGAGGAGAGGAGAGGAGAGGAGAGGAGAGGAGAGGAGAGGAGAGGAGAGGAGAGGAGAGGAGAGGAGAGGAGAGGAGAGGAGAGGAGAGGAGAGGAGAGGAGAGGAGAGGAGAGGAGAGGAGAGGAGAGGAGAGGAGAGGAGAGGAGAGGAGAGGGAGCCCCGGTGCCGCTGCAGCCTCGTGTGAAAGCGATGGAATCGCCGCATCTGCTCCTGTCCACCGGGAATGTGCCAGAGCTCACTGCCAGCTGGGACAGGAACTGCAGCTGGAAAAGTGCCCACGGCAAGGGAACTCTTACTGGGTTCCTGTTCTTTTTGTTGTTCATTTAGTGTCGTTGTGGTTTTATCTTGTTATACTTACATATATATGCACATTAGTAAAGAACTGCAATTCCTATCCCCATATCTTTGCCTGAGAACCCCTTAATTCCAAAATTACGCTAATTCAAAGGGAGGGATTAATTGGCTCCTTTTCGAGAGAGGGTCCTGCTCTCCCCTAACACGCCTGTCTTTTCAAACCAGGACAGTGTCAGACTGCCAAAGCTCAATCCACTGCAACTTGCCAATGTATTCTGTGAGGTATTACCTGAACACCCAGGGATTTAGTCATAACCCTTGGACGAGGGTGGAAAGGAGAGCACCACTGAACATTTGCTCAAGCTAATCTTTATCTTCCCACTGGCTTTAAAGATTTACCAAAAATAGAACTATAAAGCTAAGGACGAAGGTGCTGTTTAATCAGTGTATTTGCCATCATTCTTACTGTACTACACGACTGATATTCTTTAAGCTAGTGCTTAAATTCTGCACAAATAGGTCACCAAAAAAGTGCTGAGATAGTGCTTTGGTCTGCAACAGCTTCAAAGAAAGTTGCTAATAAAATAATAATAATGCAGAGTAATTAATTCAAGTCAGGTATTTATATTTCATTTGCAACACACAAACATACACACACAATGCCTACTCTGTCTTTGACAAAATAAAAGTAACGTCACAAAAAGTGTTGATACAAACTTCTCCTTCATCACAATAATAGATACTCAACTGAAGATGAAGTCAGAACCTGGTGAATATAAATGGTTCAGCTGATGACAGAGGAGCCTGCATCAAGGATTTATTTCATGAGTTGCTGAACAGACTCCTTGCCAACTCAAGGAACCATATAATCTATTCATACTCATAAATTCTTCAAGATCCACATAAAATTAACTAGACCTTCCCTTTCCCATAAATCCCATAGAAATTCTATTCCAAATCTCCTCTTTTCAGGTTGTTGGGACCTACCTCTAGTTTCCAGCTGAAAATGGTTCATAGCCAGCTTTTGATAACTTTCATACAATACCACAATTCATCTGGCATAATTTATAATAATACATTTTTCCACTAATTAAAAAGTAGATTTTCTATCCAAAAAAAAAAAAAAATTTCTACCAATCTACCAGTTAAAAAGACAGATCAATCAACCTCATTTAGTGTTTAATTAGAGCAATGCTCTCCTCCACTGAAAGTACCAGGGTATGTCAAGATGGTACTATGACATCCTGTCTTAGTTGTGAGGTGTCTTTAGTTTACAGCTGGAATTTTTAACAGTGAAATTAACAATTATCAGATGGAGGATTAAAACAGAAGCTTAACTTAGTTCCATATCTGTCCTCCTTAAATTAAAAGCAGCATCTAGGAAATGGAAATGCAAGGATTTGAGAAGTACAAATGTTTGTCATGTTTTTGCTTGCCTTTTTTTTTTGTTTGTTTTTTTTTTTTAACCTGTTAATGGAAGGTGCATAGATGTTTGGTCTCTGACTTGGGTCTATCATTCCCAAATGTTCTGGATTGATTTAGTAATTGTGGCTGCTTAAATGAAACTATAAAATAGTGTTTATGATTTTACTGAGAGAAAAAAGGCATCCAGGATTTTTCCCCATCTTGGCTTTTATTAAATGGAGAATGTCTTAACCATCTTGTTTACAACGAGATTTCTGCATTTGCAGAGGGAGAAGTGAAAAGCATTAAGTGTGCATTCAACTCTTCAGCTGGTCCTCATGCTGCCAGCAATGCACAGGCAGCACTGAGGATGAGTGAGCCTGAGGGATAAAAGACAGCCAGATATTCAGGGTATATTTAGTGTCTATCTGTTGTATATTGATTATTCTTTTGGAACACCTCCTAGAAGACTTGCAAAGTGAGAGATAAATTACTGTTTAATTTAGTCTCTTTTCAGTGTCAAAAACTAAATAAGTTTTGACTAAATTCATCAAAGACATTTTTAGTAGTCTCTTTGCATTTAACTGGAAAAGTGAAATCTTAAAAAAAACTGGACTGAATTTTAACCCTTGTAAGAGTTTTTAAAGTTTCAAACTAAGGTTCTAGTCTGACATGTAAAATGAATGGTCCCTCTAGCTTTTCACCTGCCATTTTTTTTCATCACTTTCCCCTGTGATTCTCTATGGAAAACTATGAACAAAACTGGTCCTAGAAATATTCAGCTTAAAAAAGGACAAAGTTTATTCTTAAAGAAAAAATTGAAATGGTGCAATATAGCAATATTACTGGATGTCTAAATGTCAGAGGCTTCAAATGAAGACCATCACCAAAATTCCTTGTCTGTCTGGTGAGCACTGAAATATGTCCACTGAAACTGCCAGTAGTAAACTTTACTCAACTGTTCTCTTACATGTCTTTAAAAAGAAAAAAAAAAAAAAGTGAAATAATTTGTTGGGAGGGGATTGTGGTTTTTTTTCCTCCCAAACACATCATAATTTACTTATTGAAATTACTGAAACCAGGTACAAAAAGAAGCAGCCCAACCCCAAGCCACCCAACCATAAAAACAACCCACATTTTTTTTATCCACAGACTATATCACGATATGTAGAGAGAAAGTGACTTTAAGAAAACAATATTTCAGTTTTACAATCATTTAATGTGAAGTTTCTTTTGAAGTAAATTGAACAATCATAAGTATTGAACAAGGAAGATAATTTTATAACAGATTTTTTTTTTATTAAACAGAAAGACTACTTAATGCATTAAAATCAAGGTGCTGCTTTATTTTACCTGCTGTACAGCACTTTTAGTCTTAAGCAACTATTTTCTTGTGTGGCTTCTGTCTCACGCCCCATGAACCAAGCATTCAATTCACCCTGTCTTTTATATCCAGGATATGAGTCTGGGACTAGCAGCCCTACCCTCAGGTTCTTCCCAATTTTCATGCACCATGATCAAATCTCATGCAGGTTCAGCAGCAAAGCATATTCCAATTGATTGGCTCTTCTCAGCAGAAGGCACCATTGCTACCAAGAGACAGTAAAGTTATTGTCATTGATTTCATGGGACCTGGGGATAATTCACTCTGCCTAAAAAGACACACACTAATTTTGAAAGAAATTCTCTTGCTGTCTTCTGCTAGAACACATTCAATTTAGATAAATCCTTGAACTGGGATTCTTATGCATAATATATGCTGTTAAACAAATAGAGGCACAGCCAGGACATTAAGAGTGTCCAAATTATCCCTTAGATTTAGCATCCTGACTGTCCAATTTCTTATCTAAACTATTACAAACAAAGGCAGAATTGGAAGATTAAAATTTTCAAGTGACTGCTGAAGTTCAAAGAGTGCTTGTATTTTAATAACAAGTACTGTACATATTTCATGGAAGTGCTAGCCAGCTGATCTATATGTTAATTAGCCTGCTATTTGAAAAGGAAAATTATTCAAGTGCTTTCATCTCATTTCCAACACAAGCAGCCATGCTGAGTACATTAGGAAGCATCATTGCTGCATATTCTGGAGTCAGCTAAGCTCCTTTTTAGGCACTGAAGGAGGAAATAAAGGAACTGAACTGATAGCCAATTTTATGGCAGAATGATTTTCAAGCAGAGAAAAATTCATTCAGAAAAAAAAAAAAAATAAAACTCTCCAGAGGGAAAAAATAATCTGCAGGATTTTCTGAAAATTCTGAAAAATTGTGATTACAGTTTTGGTTTCTATTATCTACATGAGGAAAAGAAATAGGAGAAAAGGAAACAAGATTGTCAAAAACTCTTCATGTGAAGAATTAGGGAACTGGAAATAAGCTTGGTACAGATGGGGATGCTGAGAACTGGAGAGGCTGAGGAAGCAGGTGAGCAGCATCTGGCTCTGGCTCCCTGCCTGGAAGATTCTCATCAGAGTCACTCGCTGCCTTCTGGCAGAAAATGAAAGGGACAAGAGGTCGGGAGGTGGAATTGACCAGAGTGCTCTCTTGGCAGGAAGGTGACAAGAACAAAATCTCCATTTGCCTTCTCCAAAAAGAATTTCTTAAAACCTTTTAGCTCAGGGGATGGTGGAGAGGTAAGGAGGGGACAAAAAAAACCTCTGCTCATTTTAATTTCTCTTTCAAAACTCATGTTTGCTGAGGTCACAAATTTATTTTCCTGGTCAGATTTGGAATGAAGTCCTCAGACTTCAGCACTGTTTCCGTGTCCTCCTGGATACAGCTTTGAGAAATGGAGCAGAGAGAAGGAGGTCAGAATGGGATATGAGTGCAGCTGAGCATTACCTCATCTTCCTCCTTCTTGTGTATCCAAATACAGAAATAGCCAATGAGGAATCCAAAAGTGCACTTTGAGTAAAAATGTCCCACGAAGATCTCAGTGACAGCATGTTCCATTTCAGAGGTACCATGCAGCTCCTTGTGAATGCTGCTTGAGCTGGAGCCATGGACCATGCAGTTGGGACTAGCAGTCTTGAGCTACATATTTGCACTGCTTTTTATCAAGAGTTATGTGTTATAACCCACAAAGCAGTGCACTTAATTTATCCTATGAGTTTTGTGGTTTTGTTTTATTTTATTTTATTTTATTTTATTTTATTTTATGGGGTCAATAAAGATTCTGTCTTTTCTTGACTAATCACATGCAAAAATACTTTGGAGAATAAACACAACAACCTATGAATTTTAGCACTCAAATTGAACCACTTTGAAATATTACTTAAAAAAGAGGAGCAATAAAAGAAGAATACTATCAGCACACTCTATGGTGGTCATAAAACACATTCACTTCTTTCTGTACTGGGTAGTTCAGAACAAAGTTGGAACTGAAGCTGAGTGCAACTGATAATTTCAAAATATTAGATACATATTGTGATTTTCCACACTATGTATAGTTCTGGTTTTCTGGTTGGCAAAATATTTGACATTATTTCTCACACTTGTGTTTTGGTTTTGTTTGGGGTTTTTTTGCTTGTATATTTGGGGTTTTTTTTGTTTGTTTGTTTATTTTTCCCCTAAATGCTGAGTTAACTTTTGAAAACATTTCTGTACTTGACTGGAATTTGTATTACCCAGAAATTTAGTTAAATCCTGCAGGAGTGCAGGATAGACTGATGATAGATTTCTTATAAAATAAACCACCAGCTAATGTCCCCTTTTATAATACATACATATAGTCTTACCAAAATCAATGAAGCTGAGCCAATTTACATCAGGTAATGGTGTAGCACCCTGAGATTACATTTGCTCACATTGCTTTGTACAAATGTATACACAGAGAAAAAAGATACAGGGAAATTTTAGTTTTCATCTTCTCTGTGACTTATTTGCATGCATTCAACTTACCACTTTTCCCAATGGACAATTTCATCTCTTTAAGTACTTTCTCCTCCCTGAAGCCATTGCCACTGAATTGAAACCTTGTGTCAGAAATATCATATTAGTTTAACCTTTCAAATCTATGATCTCCCAAAAATGAAGATGGTCTTCCCAGTCAGTTTTGGAATGCGAATGAATATGAGAAAGCTGAAAGGTCTGTCAGTTCATGTCTACAGCTGTACATTGGGCAGGTCTTCTTTCTGTACAAATGAATATCTGACCTTGCTTAGATTTCAGATAGTTTTGTCACAGACACAATGCCAGACCCACACCAAGGAGTGCTACAGTAAATGTCCAGAGTAAATCTCCCTGAGAGTACAAAGTAATTTCTTATTGTATCAGAGTCAGGACATAACTTTTCAAGGGGTGGAATCTCAAATTGTCCTCAGAGGGTGGAACATCTGTTCCCTTTCTATATTGTTATATTCCAAGAACATCAGAAAAATGTCAGTTCCCTGAAACTCACAGAAAAAGAAGACACAAATGTGTGGCTGTGGTTAAGAGCAGAGGCATATGAGGCATCATAGTGGTGGAGAGGGACCAGACTCATAAACAGCAATCAGGCAACAGTAAAACTGCCTTCTCCCCCAGCCAGATCCAAAACCATGCTCTGTTTATAGTGCCAGACTCTGATGTGAAAAAGAAACTGAATCTGTCTTTCCATCTATTTGGGGGTTGGAATAGACGACCTTTAAAGGTCCCTTGCAACCCCAAGGATTTTATAACTTACCTTTTGATTCTGTATCTGGCCTTCTTTTCCACTTTTAAACTGTCGTAATAATCTGAACGTATCAACCCCGGATATCAGAATGCATCATTTTCCATTTGATGCCAAACTGTGAAGACAAGATCCAGTACCACATTTACACTCTCAAGTGCAGCTTTTTATAGCACTCATCTGCACAACAGGACTGCCTCACCAGTTTCCCTTGTGAAACCACTCCACACATAAAATCTGTCAGCATGGTGTGCTTCAATGTAGCCAAAATGACAAAAAATATTTAATCTAAACTAACCTGTAGAATATCTCTGACCTTAAACAAAATGTGCAAAAGAACATTTACAATTGGAATCATCCCAATAATACTGGGCAGTAGTTCAACTATATTTTTCAATTAATATTCTCTCATATTGAATTTCTTTTCCATTTGTCTCTTATACCACTTTAAGCAAATGAAGTTAGGCCAGAGGTTGCTAATGTTAGATGCTACAAGAACAAATAAAATAAAAAGTGCTGGTCCCTGGTGTTAAGTTTTAGTCTTTGATTTAAGTTCCAAAATTACTTTCTTTTTGGGTTTAGTGTCATGCTGAAGATTCCTGGGTAACCTGTTAAGGTGTTAAATTCAGCAATAATCAGGCAGATAACCAATATCTTCAGAATAAAAGGTCTGCCAGCAGATTCTAGCCATGCACAGGGAGGAAATTATTCTGTCATCATTTGAAGAGTATGGCCTATCTTCTTCTGGCAGGCATTTCAGTTCCAAGCATGAATTCTGGTTCTGGACTTGCTGCACATTCCGCATGTGATGGACACCCTGGTCAACAGTGCTGTTAGTGCACTGAGTAATCACGTGTCTGCCAAGAGTCAACCTTTAAACAAGGGATTCAGGATGAAAAATGCCTTTGTCTGTTCTAATTAGGATCAAAAGTTTTGCCTTCTTCATAAGAATCCATTTATTTCATTGTCTTGGGCTGACATCAACACATGAGCTGAAAAAGAAAGCAATTTGCTCAAGTTTCTCCATTGCCTGACACTTTCCACTTCATGTGTATCACCTGCAAAAGTAATAACAAATAAACTCTTCCAATGTCATCTTGGTCAAGTGAGCTAAAGCCTTTTGTTTGGAAGCAGTGCTTTCCATGCCTTTCAAACAAGCATGAATATCCTGTTTTATCCTTTTAACCATTTGGACAATCTTCTCTGAACTCTGCTCCCTGATCAAGGGGGACATCAACAGGTTGTTCATAAACTCCTATATGGTGTTTTCAGATATTTTCCAGCAGTGACTAGTCATGCTTTTGGCTCATTAAGAGAAGCTGCCCTTCCTCTGCAAGATGTTATCAGTTCTAAAATGAGACACAGTAATAAGACATGAAAGAATGCCTAAATCCTTGCAATAAAAATCAAGCTGGCTTGCCTTCTTGCCTACATGTTGATGGCTGACATGTTCTGAACCCTGATGATAGCACACAGATCTGCATTGGAATGGCTGAGGTGAGTGGACAGCAGGCAAATAAATAGTCTTACATTTTTTGAATGGATCTATTAATCTGACGTGATTCATGATTCACCAGAGACCTGTGCTTTGGATACAAAGTCAAAAAGGCTCATGTGGATTGGGACACCAGCGTTAATCCAACAATGGCTGGCTATTCGGGACCACTTTCCTGGTCTCCACAAATGTCCCCAGCAGCTGGGCAGTCCTCAGTCCTGTCCTCAAAACACAGGAAACCTATTTGGAAACAGCTGACTCTGGCCTTGACAGCAGCCTGGATGTCACTCAGCTGGAATAAACACATCAGTTGAAAGGCAGAGGTGACTGCAGCTGGAGGGGGAATCCAGCAAGGAGGAATTAATTCTGTTTTCTCTGTCCCTGCTGCACATGAGCCGTCGCACCCAGACATTCAGTGAGATCTAAGTTTTAACCTTCCTTGCTTGTCAATAACTATGACAAACAACATGTCCCTTTTGAGCAACTCCTTAATTGTCCTTAGTTTGTTGCGCTCAACTGATAGAAAGGCTGAGAAAATATATTATCTGTAGAACAGAAGAAAAAAACAATGAGGAGACCTAAAGCACTGTCTTGTTGTGTGTTATTTACATTTATCTTTTTAAATTTTTTTTTAGTATATTCTTTGTGTATTTTGTGGTTCCAGAAGCTCTGTAAGGAAAAAAAAATAGATGGGATGATTCTACCTACCTGGATTCTAGTACTTATGACATTTTCATGATCAGAAACAAAGATGGATGAAAGGAAGTATTTGTTCCACAAAGACAGTTCCTTTCTTAACAAGGTGGTTGACAGAGAGGGTATAACCTGCTCCTCCATTACAGAAGGATGCTGAGGCATGGAGAGCAATTTACTTCCTTGCAATGACATACATTCTATTCTTAATGGGCATCTTGGTGTTCCTGATTTCAAATGGGAGTTTTCCACAGCAATGGAAAGGCTATTTTCCTGGGTTTATGACTCAGATCAAATTTTGTGCTTTATCACTTCAGTATACCTAAGATGAAAATATTCATAAAATTTTAATTGTATTTTTATTGCAGTCTGTATGGACACAAAGCATTTTTGTATGTGCAGACTCCTCTAGACAAAAAATTCTTGGCGCTGAACTCCAAGATACATTTGATATATGTACATTCAAGTGTGTCTGTACATACATTTTTATGTTTATATGCATGATATTCGCACAGTATTTGAGGCACTAAGTCTCTGTATATATAAAAATATACAACCAGGGAGGCTTGACTCTACTTAAATGAGCCATTCACCAGTGTAACCAAGGATGAGTCAGAGAACTTCTTCCTAATTAGTTTAGTATAAATGAGAGAAAAATAAAGGAACTCTTGAGCCGTTAGAAGGTTGAAATTGATCCCCAAAACATGTCCCATGTTACCCATTTGCTTGGCTGCCTTTTGATTCAGCAGTTCTACTGTTGTGTGGATGTAGGATAACAGCCCACCATCAGTGCCATGTTCTTTGAAGAATGTTTGAATTAATGGTGATTTAGCTGACAGCACAGGGAACAGCACAATATTTAGGGTATGTGTCTCACACTAACAGTGACACAATTTAGAGAATTTGATTAAAAAAAAAAACAAAAAACAAAACAAAACAAAAAACCAAACAAAAAAAAACCAACACAAAAAACAACACTTGGAGTTTAAAAAAAAAATAAGATACATAGCATAACCCCTTTATAAAAATCGGTGTCCCACAAGCTTATTGTTTCCCTTTTGAGATTCCATACCACCACCATGTCTGTGGAACACTCAGCCATGAGTCACAGTATAAGAAGCTTTTCCCTTCTGTCTCCTTTTTTTGCCTTGCTGTAGTTGCTCCTTGCACCAACCAAACCTGTGCTCCTTTCTTTTACTTAATAAGATTTATCTGATGTCTGATGCATCTTGAGAAAAACTGATCAAGAGGAAACATAGACTCCTATAATTCTGTGATTAAACCATGGGTGTCTGGCAGAGCTGGATCGTATGTCTACCCCTGTTGAAATGAAGGGCTGCTCAGCTTCTGCCATTCAATCTAACATAGTCACATTAAATTACACTGAGGGAAATTAAAAAGGTAATTTATTTCCCTAATTCCTTGTAATACAGTATCTCACAGTTTTAAAAGCTTCTAAAATATCAGGACCTAATTTGTTAAATTGTGAAGTCCTGAAATATCTGTACATTAAGATCAAGAGGGAAAAAAGTAAAACAACTTTCAACTGGAAATTCATGAGTTTCAGAGATTCTGTAATGCAATTTCCTAAACTAATTAATCAGAGAGATAAGTGACCAGGGTTAGATATCTTTAAAAAAAGCTTGAGAATTTCTTCCTAACTTTTAACTTAAGAGCATGTTGCTCTCACCCACATCGTCTATGTTCTCTTTGCACTTAAACTCTGTATAAGTTGGGATATTTGTCTGCATTCTTGCCCCCCATCTCTTCAGCTGTCAAATATTATATATATAAAATTTTCAATAATCTCCTTCTCTGAACATAACCAGATAATTCCATGCAATCAGATCATCTGCTTGAAGAGTTAACGGGAAAGTAGTAGTACATTTCATCTGACCCAAGATCACACACATGAATTCTGTATTTTAAATTACATATTGGACTGATCATTTGAATGAAAGAACTAACAGAAAAGTTCTGCTATAAGATTAGAATATTTATTGTAACAAAGATAGCATTCACCTCTGTAATACTCATATTCATCAATCTATATTGAATTTAAAGCAGTGTCATAAAACTGATGAAGCAAGCATGTCAACTGGATTTTTCCAGTCAGAATTATATTTAAAGAATCCATTTTGCCTTTTGCATCAATGTAGTTGCTAGGATGCTTCATCTCCCAGCTCTATGCCTTTTACTGTCACCATAGACCCCCTGTGTGTTAATGGGTGGACCTGACATTGTTAAACCAGACTTGAGTCACTGCCTTCTCAATAAGATCCAGCTGTGAGAGTAGGGTGACCAAGATCCTGGGGTAATTTGTCAAAAATTAGCATGGTGACAGTAATTCCAGGCAGATACTCCTAAATGCTATTAACAAAGGCAATGTCATAATCTGAAAGCAATTTCTGCTGGGGTGATTAATTAGTGCTGGCAAGGTTCCTTTTCTCTTGGTTAGGTTGAAGGACTGCTCTGTAGCTCCAGAAGCTCCATAAAAAATTGTTTACGCTTAGAAAGAAGAGTGATATTTTAAGACATGACAGAGACACAGAACACTAGATATGGGATAAGGAAGAGTATATTTCCTGTGCACAGAAGCAGTGAGTTGTCAACATTGCTGCACTGACATAAATATGTGGTGCTTCTTTGGATTTACCTTATTTACCTTAAACTCCAAATAATCTCTTCTGAACAAAGAGCCAGAGATATTGCAGTAGAAGACTGTCAGGAGATGTGGCCAAGTGTGCAAGTGAGGTATCAGCAGTGCCTTATCAAATTCAAACCCAGTTCCAGCAGCAAACAGAGAAATAGGAAAAGAGGTGGCTCTTCCCCTCTTTCCCACCCCACTAATTGCAGCACAGAGTGATGCTGGCATTGGGTTACACAGCTGGAAGTGGGTGCACAGCTCTCCTAGTCCACCCCTTTGCTAGATCTGCCAGGGCTGTTCTCTGGATCTAAGGCCAGTTGGCAGGCAATGCCTTTGGCTGATACTGTAAATTACCTTAATCACAAAAACCACATGGCCACATGCAAATTGTATTCAGGGAATGATTCCTGGCCTGTCGTAAGTCCCAAACCATTCCTAGCAGTTCTGGGGAGACTGCTTGCTGTCACAGTTCAACAGCATCACAGCATGCATTTTAATAGTGTGAACAATTATATTTCCATATCTAGAAACAATCCCTGGAACTGTTTGATGCATTAATTTTAACATCACTTGTATGTAGAGCCAGTGTATATAAAACACTATTCCCATAGTGAATTAATTGGATTAAAGTGCTACCAGAAGTGTAGCCACCAAATGTGTTGTTTTAATTCAGATAAATTTCTTTCTGTTTCCCTTGAGAGCTCAGACCTCTTTTGATGTAAATAAAGAGGACCAGAAATTTATTTGCCTTCAGGAGGGAAAATATTCAGGAAGCGTGAGAATGAGTTGCAGAATCTATAAACTGCATCATCAGTGAGAAACTTACTTTCTTGAAGTTCCTTTTAAATTCTTAGCACTAGTGAAATGTTTGAAAACAGAACTGCATTTGTTTCTGCACTATACAGAACAAAAAAATTTGCCATGATATACTACTGGACATCATGTCAAATAACATGACAAGTAAAAACATATTGTGGTTATGATTTGCATATTTACTAGTGTGATTGTGACAATTTAAAATAAATTCTTCCCTATCATGGCTTTTGAAAACTGGCTTTCACTGAGGGTTCTTTAATTTGCAGTGATATAGTGAAGTTGATGTTCATCAATAAATTATAACTGTCTGTTTTCCAAGCTTTAAAATACAGGAAGAAATTCTGCAGCCTAGAGTTGGCAATTTTTCTCTCATGCATAGATTCCTTCTGTACCTATACCTATACCTATACCTATACCTATACCTATACCTGTACCTGTACCTGGACCTGGACCTGGACCTGGACCTGGACCTGGACCTGCACCTGCACCTGCACCTGTACCTATACCTGTACCTATACCTATACCTACACCTACACCTGTACCTGTACCTGTACCTGTACTTATACCTATACCTATACCTATACCTATACCTGTACATCTCATCACTGAAAGAGGATCAGAGCACCTTCCTTTATGTGCCTTTATTCCTTTAGCTTTTATGCTTGGTGCAGTTTGTCCCAGACCAAATTGCATTCTCAGGGCACAGTTCTGGATGGTAACACAGGCCATGTACTATTCCCAGTAGGCAGCCTGTGTGTGGGTGCTCTGTTTTGAAGACTAAAAGTTTAGGAACATGAAAACAGGATATTTTGTGCTGACAGATTTCAGTGTCATGTATGGTTTGTGTATATTTAATGCATTTGTATAGATATAACCTGTGTGTACAAATAGCAAAAGTGCAGGCAATATTCCAGAGACATATCATGTAGAAAGAGTGATTCATCCTAGACAAAGAACACTCGATTTTAATTTACCAGAAATAAACATTTTTGCAGAGCCGTAATTATCTGATGTTTGTCCTGAGTGTAGGCACCTTATCAGACTGCTGTAATTAAGACTGGCATTGTTTGCTAATAGCACACTAAGAGAAAATATGACAGATAAAATATAATGCTCTGGATCCACCAGACTATAAAGTTAACTAAGAACAGAAGCATTTTTAGTGTGACTTTAGAATTAGAACTGAAGCCACATGTGACATAAAACACTATCCATTTTGCCACTAACAGGCATGCAGGTTACAAACCATGAGAAAAGGAGCTTGTTTCTACTTCAACTATTTGCCAACTAAAAGAAAGTGGAAAAAATAATAAAACAATCTATTGGACAGATAAACGCTGCAGGTAGAATTTGTGGCAATACTAATGGACATTCAGAACACAATAAATGGTTGACTGTTCAAGGATGTGATTTAATAATATGCAGTGGCTCACGCAAAGCCAGTGACTGAAGGACTCTGATGGGACACAAGGACTTTCGGGGAACAGCGGGGAGATGAAGGAGGTGTGCAACTGTCAAAACAATTTTTAATTCTGTTTGGCCTGAGCAGCCCAGGAAGCAAGAGGTGAGTAAAATAAGAACACTTTGATTGCACAAGTTATCTGCTGGACTCTTCTCAATAGTTGTCTACATAAACCCATGCACATCTCAGGAAATCAGCTTGTCCTTCTCAAATACATGACTTACACTCCATTTATAATGCCCTTTCATCTGAAGAGATCAAAACAGGGGAACAAGGTAGCATTTCATAAGCAAGATGTCCATAGTATTTGGCTCAGAGTGATTTAGGAAATGGTCCTGAAAGGGGTATTTGGGGAGACATGACAGACCTAAGCACACTGTAATTGTTTATATTTATATTAATATTGGCTTTGAGTTCAGCAACTACTTATCCGTGAGAGGGGGATGATGAAGAGATTTACATGGATAAAGCACAATACAATGAAGATAGGAGATTTACACACTGTAACACTAGTTAAGCTTAAGCCATAGAGACTGAATCATTAGTGGCATCTTTCCAGACTTAGAAAGCTTTAAGCATGGATATGTTTTTCCCCACTTAGAGATTACAAAAATAGATATAAAAAATAACTAGGGCAGACTGGAAACAAACAAAGGATCATGATTTCCAGCTTTGCAGGGACTGAAATACACCTCTTGATACTGACGTATTTCTTCTCATTTAGGAAAACACATATAGGTCCATGCATGAATATATATGGGACTAACTTTTAGCAGAGAGAGTATCCAGCTGAAAATTGTCAGAGATCTTGATTTTGAAGTCATTTGGGCACTGATTATGCATTTTGCATTATTCTTAGTTTTTCAGTTTAATAAACTATCCCTGCTAATCCAAAGATAGATGTTGCATGGAGTGTGAAAGATATAGACCTTTCCCTTTGTTACAAACCTGGTTTATCCAATGTTCAAAATCCCTGGGGTAAACCTGGACCACATTCTAAATAAACATAGGCTTTATTTGCTTAGGAGTTGTGGGGATCTCAGATGATTCAGAGGATTTGAAAAAGGGAAAACCTGTGTTCAGAGACTGGTTCTACCTTATTTATACTGGTATTGCATCTTTCAGCCATGCAGTACAATACAGACAACAAGCTGACACAGAGGACTATGATGTCCTATATCCACTACTGGTGATGTTTTTAATTAACCTCAAGCAAGCTGAAACAACACTGACCATTAGTTGTCTGGGAACTCTCATCAGTATATTCCATTATACAAATTTTAGGTAAAAAGCAGTCTAAACAAATAACTCAAGCATGCTGCAGAACAAAGAATTTGTTTGCATTCTTCAACCCACGCCATGACTGGAGTCTGGTCCCTACCGGAGGGTTTGTTCATTATTGTTTTTCATTGTCTCAGGCTTGGGGGAGGAGTGTGGATGCTGACCATTTTTCCAACACTGTTTTTTTATATTGCCTTGGGCTTAGAGGAGAGGGCATTCATGCAGAGGGGCCTGGGGGCCATTTTATTCTTTGTCTTGTGGCATTGGCCTGTTTCCACCATGTCAGTGAGCATTTTGCCTGCAAAACATTTTTTTAATACACTTTGTTACGAGGATTATAGCTGTTATTGTCCATTTTCTTATCTCATTGCTGTCTCCAGTAAATTTTTATCTCAACAGTTAATGCCTGCCTTTTGTCTCTCTCGTTTGAGGGGGTGAGTGGGTGCAAGTGGTTGCATGGGACTGAATTTCCATTTGAATTTCCATTTGCTCAGTGTTTCTTAGCCAATATTCATAACCATGGTTTCAGAGTGTTATGTTGGCATACAAAAACACACGCTAGCATGATATTTGGCATTCTATCCATGTCACAAACTACTCTGGTCTGTTCTATTCCCTGCTTTTCAGAAGGCAGATACAATCCAGCAAAACACTGTTTATGTTTGCCTGAGGACTGAAAGTCTAATAAAGAGTATTTATCAAGGACAATTTAGCACATGATTCAGTTGAGTAATTTCATCCTCACTAATAAGTCATAACTGCCTGCTAGTTTTTCCTTCATGCTAGAGAATGAAACCGCATGTTTAAAGATATCTATTGCAATTTTTTGGAGCAGATATCTTCAGCAATTGAACAGCATCAAAGTTTATAGTGCTTTAATAAACCTATCTCAAAATAATCACCATTGATTATCCTGTTTCATGAAATGGAATGTTAAGGCACACAATAATCAAAAGATTTGTCCAGGAAGCCAAGATCAGAGCCAAAAAGCAAGTCCAGGTCTTATTTTATCCAAGGACAACTGGTCTGTAATAGTCTATGTAAAAAACCTGTAGGCCACACTGATGATCAATGAAAACTCTTTATGCGGAAGGAACTGGATTTTTTTTTTTTTTAGCTTGGAGGAAAGAAAGCTCAGGGGAGACTTTATTGCAGTGACTGGAAAATAGGTTGTAGTGAGGTGGGGGTTCATCTCTTCTTCCAAGGAACAAGGGGTAGGACAAAAGTAAATGGTCTTAAATTGTGTCAGAGAAGGTTTAGATTAGATAAAATGAAAAAAATTCTTTACATAAAGAGTTGTCAAGCATTGGAATAGGCTGCCCAGGTCAGGTGGAGTCACCATCCCTGGAGGTACTTAAAAGATATGTAGATGTGGCACTTGGGGACATTGTTCAGTGATGAGTTGGCAGTGATGACTTAATTGTTGGGCTTGATGATTTTAAAGATATTTTCCAACCTAAATGATTCTATCATTCTGTGATTCTATCATTTCCATCCAATACTATTAAATCTGTTCATTATGATCAGCCAGGAAATACCAGAACAATTTCAAATATTAACACATCATCTTAGTTTTGGGAATTTTTTTCTTTTAGGAACTTAGTCAACATCTGGCAGAACTTAGCACAAAATAAATCTTGATTTCAAAATTATTCTGATTCACCACCAGTTCATTTTGATAAATTTTAAATTTTGCTTCGTACGTGCCTTAATTCCAAATATCTCATCTGCCATGATGTACATTAGGGTGATCTCCACCTTTGAATAAACTGCTGTTTGTCATCACATACCAGGGAAATTCTCTGGAGTGATCTTGGGGCTGATTTAGGAGAGCTCTGATTTACAGCCAAGAACAGTAAAGAGTTTTTAATAGAATAAGTAAACTAATAAACACAAAAATAAAAACTTTATTAGGGAAAATGGTGTATCTCATATGCCATTTTATCATCAACAATTTTTAGTATTAGGTTGTAGTGCAATTTCCTTGAAGAGAAAGTCATCTTGACATCAGAATACTCCTGTAATTGAAAACCACCTTCTGTTATAGCTGCTGTAATAAGAGAGTAATAAACTCACCTGAAACATGATCTCTTTATTCATCTTAATTATTGAGCAGTGTCGCTTTTTGGAAAATGCAGACTTTCTGCTTCAGAATACAGCGCCTATAACTATGCACACAGTGCCGAGCTAAGACTGGATGTGAACATTGTAACCTGCTTCTGTGCCTTTGGTGAGGCAGGTGGCTCTGGCTGGACAGAACAAACAGGGGGATATTCATCTTGTCAGCACGGGAGGATGTGGTGGTTGCGACTATGCCTTCTGCTTTTGCAAACTGGGGTGGAATATGCTGCTAAGTGAGCCATGTGGGACACGATTTTATCTACTGATACAAAGATCCAGGATGCAGGTCCTTGCAGCACCAAGAAAGTATCTAGACCATCCCACCACTATTGTTTTGTCAGTTCTTCCTTTAAGTAGCTCTAGAAATATGCAAACATTTTCTCTAATAGACCAATTCTTTTTAACTGACAGCTCCATGGCTGATGAAATTAAAAAATCTGATGTGACACAGTGGTTTTGGTGAAGCTATGATGCCTCAATTGCAATAAAGGACAGAAGCCTGGATGTCAAGTGAGAAATGTGGAAGAATTTAAACACATTTCTATGAAGGGTCTCAGGATTAAAATCAGAGCATCTTGATCGTCTGGAGACCAAACAGACTCCAAATTTTGTCAAACTCTATATGAGAAAAGGGAAGTGGATTCAGATAAGTGAAACTCTGTGAGCTGGCTATCAATATAGTACTCTTTCAGAGTGGCTGAATTGCATTTTTACTCTGTAGAAGCAGAATAACCAGGAGTGTAAGTCACTTGATACCACAGAGAGAGTACCTGGAAAGCCCTTCTGGAAGGAGCTGTGAGAAAGATAAAGGTTATTGCTCTTAAACAACAAAACCCTGCAGAACTGCCACAAAGTTTCTTGAGCTTTGGCATTCTTGCTGTACTACAGAGGCTTAATGCTTGAACAAATTAAGCCCATATTTTTAAGGAGGGATTTCAGTGTTATTGAAAGCAACTATTTGCTGTGAAATCAATGGACTTTGCATACTCATAGACCTTTGAGTATCTGGGCTGTAGTCCAATATGAGAAATAAAAGTTGCTGATGAGAAAAAATGGACTTTAGAACACCAATACTGAGTTAATGGAGGTATTTCAATTCTGTTTCCTAATTTTATGCAATCCCATATCTCACAGAGGAGACACAAGGTGAGAAATTTGGCTCCTGTTGCAATCCTATAGCTCACAAAGGAGACACAAGGTGAAAAATTTGGGTCCTGATGTTTTATGCTACACTGTTTTTATTAACTTTAGAGGAAAATGCTGGAGAGAAAAAAATATTGTTAGAAATGAGTAAAACTCAAGTGAAAATTAAAAAAAGGTTGAAACAACTTCATTTCTGAATTTTATCCTCAGATTAACTACAGTATGAGGATAATTGAGCATTTTTTGAGAACTTTTCTACATATGGATAGGCTGAAAACACCAGTCCTCCTTCTTCTTGCACACAGAATGAAGACAACCTGTGTCCTGTTAAACACATTGCTGTACACTTCCACATGCTTGAGACATAATTGCATTCACTGCTGCCATCCTTTAGCCTCCTTTAGGAGAATGATCATGATAATTTGATCACAATGCCCTAGTTAGTCTTTGTACCTTTTTGAAATTGAATAGTATTGGTGGAAAAAAGATCTTCATAATATCTACTCAAATGAAGAAAATAGCTTAGTTCAACTAAGTTTGTGATTACAATAGTGCAGAAACTTAAAAAATTGAGGCATCTCTGATTCTTTTGAAGTAAACCTTTTGATAAAGATGACTTAGAGAGGTAGGGGTGGTTGTTTGTTCATTGGGGCATTTATTAAAAGTTCCCAGATCAGAATAATGTAATTGTTAGTATTAATATCTCCTATGTAGGGAAAATATTATAATTCACACCAAATATATTTTTAAATATGCAAAATGTGTCTTGATTTTGTTTTTTAAAATATTTTATCTGACACTAAATATATCAGATTATTTTAAGATCATCTTATAAGCAGCTCATAAACAAAGAAAAGCTGCATTTGCATTAATTTTTCTGACAATTGTTGTTGAGCCATGTTAGTGCCTCTCACAACCCTGGAAACACCTGAAACTTCTTGTCAGCAGATAATAAATGCTCTATGCCCATTTTCTGGAGCTTCTATGCCCAAGAAGTTCTGAGACAGGAACACATTAAATTGCAAAGGAAAACTTTGTTACAAGCCCACTTGCAAGGCACCTGGTACTTGTATAGACTCTATGTTCCAGTGTAATAGTGTCAGACAAGAGGTAATGGATATGTTCAAAATAGATTTAAGGAAGACTTTTTGTTATGATCAGGGTTGCAAAATACTGAAACATGTTGCCCAGAGAGGCTGTAGATGCCCCACCCCTGGAAATATTTAAGGTCAAGTTGGATGGGGCCATGAGCGCCCTGATCTAGTTGAAGATGCCCCTCCTCATTACAAGAAGATTTAATTAGATGAACTTAAAGTTCCTGCCCAAGATATTCTTTGGTCCTATGATATGTTGCATGCTGATTCTCTTTTCCCATGGGAAACTGATATATAAGACAAAGAGCATCTCAGATAAAGACATCTAAGTAGCTGATCAGCGTCTTGACTTAAACTGTGAAAGGAAGAGGCCTGGACCTTGTGCTACTCCTTGTGCATCAAAAAATTGCGACTAATGAATATAAGGATGAAATTGAACTTAATTTTGAGCTGCAGTGAAAAAAAATTAAGCTGAAAGTGCTCTTTTTAAAATGGAAATGACATTAATTTTATTTACTGAATACTAATTTTATTTATCTGCAGCAAAATTTACTTAATTTATTTATATATTTGACTGAGCTAGGCATGTGAGCATGGATTCTTCAACACATTTATTCTCAATAGTAAAACAACATTTGAAAATATAAATGAACGGAAGAAAGAAATTAAGGTCTTATCCCTGCACTCCAATTTTCTATGACATTATAAAATGGTGATATATGGTATTCATCAACCTCTTTCCTGAAACACTTGCAAGCAGGATTTTTGCAAAATCACAACCATCTGTTGAAACCTCATGCCAATCACAGTTATCCTCTAAATATATTTACCAAGGAGAATATTTTGAGAAAATATGTCTGACAGTGACTAATTGAGTTTTATGCAACAACTAGGTATTAGGAGAGTTTAAATTGAAGGTATTATCTGGGTTTACTGGCCTTGTCATTTTTATCCCACTTTAAGACTAAATTTTATTTATGAAGTAGAATTAATTCAATGAGGAATGAATTTGGTGCAAAGCAGATCCTCATAGTCATTTTATTCAATTAACATTTTGGTTTAAAGTTTGTTCATGTGTGTGGATTGGTAGCTTTTTGTCTGCATGGTGCAATGTCCTGCAAAGAGGAGGCCTGGGAGATGAAAGGCACAACTGCTGAGTAGTTTTAAATGAGCAGCTTTAGGCACTGACAACTCAACTTTCAGAGTATTTGGTATTTTTACAGGGCAGATTTAGCAACAATGTTTAGGGTAATATCAATTCTGAACATAGAGTTTTTCTATAATGAACACTTAGTCTAGGCTAAAAAACATCTAAATTTTATTTTGTTTTTAATTTTGTATTTAAATATTTAAAATGCAAGCACATTAGCAGAATAGCTCTTTAATATCTGTAGTCTCACCCTTCTCATTCTTCCTCAAAATATCACTGGCATCTACCTACTAATGCATTGTTTTAGCTTTGACAGAACCACTCTGCATCTCCTTCTAATTCTGTGTTACTTCTTCCCTCACATATTTGGGACTGCCTGGATTTATTCTTACTGTTTAAAGATATGATTCCACAAAGGATTACCTCTGGATGTGAAGAGTCTTCACATTAAATATCCCTCATCTCAGGGTTTTAAACTGTCTGAAGAAGTTATTTAAATAAACACATGTATGGCAGCTCATCCTCTAGAAAGAGGATGAAAGAAAGAAAGAAAGAAAGAAAGAAAGAAAGAAAGAAAGAAAGAAAGAAAGAAAGAAAGAAAGAAAGAAAGAAAGCAAGCAGGAAAGAAAGAAAGAAAGCTTATTCATCTGCTCTTAGTAAAAACTTTTCATCTTTTCTATGTCATACATTATTTTAGGGACAGTTCTATATATTTCTAGGTTACAGATGGGCAGAAAATGACTTCAAATTATAAGTACTGTGAGCTTTTTCTTCCAAATCAGGTGAAAAGACACATCTTTCCAAGTCTGTCATTGAACAAAAATGTGAAGATGGGTGCAAAGTCCATATTAAAAATACTCAAGGGGAAACAGGTTCAAGTGTGACAGACAAGAAATTTAAGATGTTGTCTCTCTGCTGCTTACCACAACACCAAAGAAAACAGAAAGCTGACAGACTATATAAATGAAATTGCTTATTTTAGATTAAAGAGTACTTTGGAAAAATTTCAGGTGGCAGAACCAACGTTCAAATCACTGTTCAGGAGGTGATTTAAGGTGATTAAGGTGATTTCCTTAGGCAGGGTAAGGAAATCTATTGGAGACTCTTACAACCTAATGAAGTAACCCTGCTACTCCAGTGTAGCCTTCTTTCTCATTCAATTTCACTGACACATAAGCAACCATTTCTTGATGAAGCATCCTGTTCATTCTAAAAATTAAGCAGCTATTTGAAAAGGAAAACATGAAAATGAATCCCTGGAAAACAAAGCTCAGCCTTGGCCAAGAAGTATTGCAAAGTACACAGAACACTCCTTTGAGACGTTCATGACTCAGTATGTTGGGATGACTGATTCAGGTTCTGACCAGCTCAATTAAGATGTCAAAGCAATCTTCATATATATGTATATATAAATATATACATATATATATATTTATCTGAAGTCTTCATTTTGTCACCATGTCTTTTTGATCACATAGCAGCACTTTCACCATGCCATATCCTTTGCTCTTTCATAGATTTTTAAAATGTAGAGCATTCTAGTATGTTCTGTTGTGATCTACTGGTGCATTGCATTAGGGTGAAGAGCAGGTCTGTTTATCTATGTACATGTGCATGTGCAATTGTCTTCTATTCACAATGATGGAATTAATTGCAAGGATGCAGTTTTGTCTGCATGTCTATTATTACAAATTTCCTTAATTTTCTTAATAGTCACTCGATTGAGCTCTTAAGATTGCCCACACAGCCACTTTCAATAAAATTATTCTGAATTAAAGGGGTTATTTGAAATGGGTTGTTTAAGCATAGAAAAAAAAAAATTACTATGTGGTTATTCCAAATGGAATAAAAGCAGACTTAACTGAATTTCCCTTCTTCACTTCCAAAGCAAATAGGACCCAAATATATCAAACTAGGTGTAGTTTCATGAGGAATTTAAACTAGGATAACTCCTGAGAATACAGATGTGTGTCATGAGCAATTTGTGTTGCTCTCTGGGCCCACAGGCTTCAAAGAAAGGAAAAAAAGACATAGATAGGACAGCAGCATTTGAGGAAATAAAGAAAGATTGAAGAATTCTGACCAGCTACCCACAAACTTCATAAACATTTCACATATTTCTGTGTGAGCATAAAATTGATTGTCCAGAATGCAATTTCTTGCATGTGCCTCGTAGCAGTAGTGTATCAGACTATGATGTCTCATCTAAGAAACTAAGCTTCCATGAAAGTGGGAAAAGTTGCAGTGGTGAAAATCTAACAGGAGAATTTTCAAACTGATGAGAAGCAACTTGGCAACCTGTTTTGTCAACCAGCACCAGCGTTAACTACATCATAATATACCCATATACCAAAAGTGCCTGGGCAATTGGATAAGAAGTGGAAGTGGCTGGGAAACAGACAGGGCTTTTTAAACATCCTCTACCACTGGTACACATCTAGGATGTTGCAGACTAGATAAAGAGTTTTTAAAGTTTTAAACCATCCATTAAAAAAAATCTTAAAGCAGTAAAACATTTACAGTGTTTTCAAGACTGTTAAGATGAACCCCTATGAATTTTCATGTGCTCCTCCATGACACTCCAACATCCAGCACCCCAATATAATGCATGAAACATCTTAGAAGAATATCAAAACTATGACCAATTCTTCATGGCCTGTGAACTGGAAGTTTTATTTTGAGATAAATTGTACACTGAGAGGGTAGATGTGGGAGGAGGCTTGTCTTAAATCCTTATCCACCAGTCAATGACCACTGGGACAGCTTCAAAACGTTATGTCTGTGTGATGAAGAGGCAGGTAACAAACATGCTGTGATCTGCTCGCATACTTGAAACAGGCATAGGGAGGAGAAAGATCTCAGGAATTCAAGGAAAGAAGGGAAAAGGCTGTATGAGCCTGGCCAGTATCCAGTCCTTGATATATCCTGATAATAGCATTTTTTCTGTGCTTTAGTTAAATTATACACTGCTCAGTGCTCCATTTCTTATGTGTGTGGTTAGAAGCATGTCAGCAGACATGTCTATAACATCATGTCTGTTAAAAAAATTATTATTCTCCCAGGGAGTTGGGAGACTTGGGGGTTGAAGTCCCTTCTTTGAAACAGCTGCCAAACAAACTACTGAATTGAACAGAAGGTACGTGGGAACTTGGCTTGGATGATAGGACTTGGAAGACGGGGCAGGTAGAGTTCACAAAATCTGACAGGAGAGTGCTTTAAAAGAAAACATGATTAAAGATTATTTTTATGATTAGCATAAAAATTTGAATTAGTCGATATATATTGATGTTTTTCATATGACAATGAATATTGAAAGAACTTCTTATTGAGTGTTATTTATTTTTTTCAAATTCTGATGATTACATAAAAATGTCATTGTTTACGTAAAGATTATTAGTGAGTATTTTCATCTTGACATTGCATGCAAAAGTAAGATTTATTAGAAGATATTTTGGCCTGATCATTTTGGATGAACCCAGGGTTCAAAACAGCTTTTTGTGTTTTGCTTAAACAACTATAGATTATTCATCACTGTCATACTGTTGATTTTAGGAGCTGTATACCATATGTGAGTAAAGTTAGACTTTTTAGCAATTTGAACTGCCTACATGATATTTCAACTGTTGCATCATTTTATATGAAATTTTTTTTTTTCCCCTCATTAGAATTTTGTGACCTACAGTAAGTAATTGAGTACTACTTCCTTCCTCAGTGAACAAGGAATTACCTCTGACAATAAATCCAGGTCCAGGACTAAAGACATGAAGGACATGCTAGCTTTGCATTCTCTTTATTACATTTGTGTGTCTGCTTTGGGACAATATTTCCCTTTATCTATTTAGCTGATTTATAGGATTCAATTCAGATGTAACATTCAGTAAAATGGAATTTTCTTGCTTGTCTAGCAAATATCTTTGGTTTTGAGACTTCTTATAGGCAGTAATGATACAGCATATGTATTGGGAAAATGCAGAACCACATGGAGTACAATTTAATTATTTACTTATTTTACATATTTTTCTTTCATGTGAACCACAATATTTGAAACTGGATGTGGTATGAAGGCTGCTGTGGAAGACAGCAATTCTAACCATGAAAATAGCCTGAAGAGGCTGCTCTTTAGTGACTTACTCTGCTTTTGAAGCTTTATATTTTCCCATTTTGATCAGCAGATTTTCATTATTATTCTAATGATTCTGAAACAATTTTCCAAATTATCTTAATCATCTGATGATAAAGTAGTTGAATAATTTCTCTTCCTCCACTTATGGAATTATTTTCCACCAGTTGTTCCTAACAGAATGTAAGTCTGAATATACAGAAAGGCATACATTATAAGCTTTTTGAACTTCTAGTTCAATGTCAGATATTGTATGAAGTATGGTCTATGAGGTAGCCACATGCAGAAAACAAGGTTCTTCTTGTTAGTATGGGTTTATTAAATATTCCTTACTGATTCTTCCTCAGCTCCATTTTCTTTTCAACATCATGGCTTTCTTACAACAGGGATTTGTGCAACTGAACTTCATCTAGCACTGATCATTACACTGCTAATCTCAGGAGAGAACCAGCTGCCTTTCCCAATCACAAATGATGAGTATAGAATATGGATAAAGATATTTAAATGAGATTGTCAACTGAAATATCCATTAAAAATGATGACGTTATAATTAACCAGTATTGTAGCCCTTGACACACATGTGGGAGGACATTAGTGAAAGGATATTGTGACAACTCACCAAAAGAGTATTTAGAATATTATTTGAAAGTGGAATCAGAAAACAAAACTTGAACACAAAAACGAAGCCTACAGAGAGTGGAAGCAAAGACAGGAGCCTGGAAGGAATACACAGAGGCTCATTGTGGCCCAGCAATGTGAAATCACAGGCCAGAAAATAAATTGTAGCCTGGGCTGCTTCAAAGGCAGCATGGCCAGCAGGTGGAGGGGGTGATTCTGCCACTCTGTTCTGGGGAGAGCCCACCTGCATTACTGTGTTCACTTTGGGGGGGGTGGGGGTCTCCAGCAAAGGTCATGGACTTGTTGAAGTGAGTCCAGAGGAGAACCATTAAGATAATCAGAGAGAAGGCTGGAGCACCTCTCTTGTCAGGACAGGCTGGGAGAGTTTGGGCTGTTCAGCCTGGAGAAGAGAAGGGTCTGGGAGATCTTTTAGCACCTTCCAAAACTTAGAGATGGCCCCTACAGGAAAGCAAGAGAGGGAGTTTTGACAAGGGCAATGAGTGATAGGATGAGGGGGAGTGGTTTTAACTGAAAGAAGGAAGGTTTATAGTACACATTAGGGAGAAATTCTTTATGGGGTGTGTGGTGATACACTGGAACAGGCTGCCCAGAGCAAATGTCAATGTCCCAACCCTGGAAATGTTCAAGGCCAGATTGTTTGTCCTTGAGCCCTGGTGGGGCTTTGAACAACCTGTTCTACTGGAAGGTATCACTGCTAGGAAATGCAAAAGTAATATGAAAACACATTTAAAAACACATACAGTATGACATTTCATAAAATAGCAGCTCCCTGTGATATGGAATTTGAAACAAAATGGCACCAGCGAGTAGTCAGTGGGAAAGTATTCCTGTTGCAGCACCCCTCTGAATTAACCAGCTCAGGTGGCAGTGGGGCCATTGAGTTGGTTCCAGGGTAGTTTGTGACCATGTAAGGTGTTTTAAAAAATTTCAGACCCTGAAAAATCCTTTGGCTGTTGGACACAGAAGGTCCCAGCCAGGTCCAGTGAGCCACCCAGGACCCCTCAGCCAAGCTGGGGGAGTCAGGGGAAACAGATTACAAGAAGGGCTACAGGCAAGAGCAGCAGGGATCAGGGAGCCAAGGAGGGAACAGCAGCAGAGGGACCCCAAGAGGGGCCTAAGGAGGAGGACAGAAGGAGCCCTGAGCAGAGATCTTTCCCTGACACGTCTGCAGAGACCTCACTGGAGCAGAGACACTCCTGAAGCCCAGGGAAGAGGTGGCAGGAGCGAAGGCTTCAAGAGAGGACAGGGGAAGAGTCGTGGTGGAAAGGATGTTTCAGTTTCTGTCTTTATTTCTCACTACCTGAATCAGTTTTAACTGACAATAAATTTAGCTACTATTCCCCATGTCAGGTCTATTTTGCTGTGGTGGTAACTGTTGAGAAATTTTCCTGTCTTTAATTCAGTCCTTGAGCTGTTCCTGCCTCTTTTCTCCTCTCCTGGTGAGAAGGAGCAGGAAAGTGTCCTGGGAAGGAGGCCAAGGTTAACTCACCAGGCAGTGCTAGTAAGCAGCAGACCCTTGATGTAGGTCACCCTGTGAAGAGGCTAAAACACATCACTAAAATCTCCAACTGCTGAAGCAGAAGGAGGGGACACCAGGCACTTCACTGCTGCACCACAATTTTTAAATTAGCAGAGATTTCTAGGGTATCTGCACCCACAGGCAGCACTGTGACAGCATGGATTAAGGAAATACTGATTTAATGTCTTCTAGTCATGCTCTTTTCCCTTTCCCTTCTCTGGCTTGATGCACCCATGAGTTGTTTCCTTTGTGAAAATACTTGCATAAGTGTGATCTCTGTGGGCGTGAAACCCTCAGGTGATCCATAAAAAAAAAAAAAAAGCACAGTAGAAAAATGTGCAGCTTTTTCTGAACTGCTTCTTTGAGAGATCAAACAAGCCCCAGCACCGGTGTGAAGTAGGAGATTAAAATGAAAGTTACTCAGGGCCTGAAGTAAAAGGCAATGAGACCATCCTGTGGCACAGAGACACCAAGCTGTGACATCACTTTCACAGTGGCACAAAATTGCAACTTAACTATTCACAGAGAAAACAACCAAACTAGTAAATAAAGCAAAATAAGGTACATTCTCTGGCACTGAGGTGATTTAGCACAGCAGCTTTGTTGTAAGTGAAATGACAAACACTCATAAGAGAAAAGTGGCATATTTATTGATATAAAAAAGTGATTTTACAAAGTTGATGGTAAATGTGACACTGATTTAACAATAGTCAATGGCAATGATTTTTTGGGTGTTTACTGCATAGAGGATGAGGTCAGACAGAGCTTTTCATTGACTCATGCATTCTGAATTCCTTCTCAGTGGGGAGTTCGGGATGCAGACTTTGTCCCAGACTTGGTCAGTGGATTATGCCTAAAGGATTATATCTGTGCAATCGGTCCTTTATATCACTTATCTTAGATTTCAAAGATTTCAAATTCACTGAGTATTTGACACAATAAAGACTCTCTTGGCCTTGAGGAGTAACCTTGAGAGGTGTCACTGTTCAAGGGGAGATCCTGGAATGGAGATCACTGCCACACTATTTATGTCCACTATTTATGGAGTAAGGTGACTGTTCCAGTTATATTTGAGTACTGACTATGGAGGTTAGATTCCTCCAAGCTGGTCTGACCAGCAGTATTGGTTAAGAAGATGCATTGCTTAAATTAGTCCTTGTCTATTGTGTTGTTATCTGCTTCCCCTGAGTCCAATTTGAATGACCAGGCAAGTAGATTACAAATGTCACTGGGGTCTATCATCTGAACAGGGTTACAGGAAACAGGTCAGGTTGAGGCAGCCTTGCCCACAACATAAACCAGTCCTTTTACTCAAAAATAGTAGGGCCCTAAGTGCCTAATTACAGCAGTCCCTGATCTTATCTAACTCCTGACTACCCTCAGGCATTACTCAATAAAGTGAAAATTGACCCAAGCCCTTGGCCTGGCCGTTTTTAATTTATTAGTATGGACACAGTCACATCTGTTCACTGCAATGATTTTTTATTATCTCTTTCCGGACAAACTCTCTGATTAACAGTCACAGAGGGTAGAATTCAGCTTCAGATCAAAATACCTACCACACAAGCACATAAACATAGGTAAATTGCCTAAATACTGTTATGTAAAGCCATGTGAAATGTCATATATGTTTGAGAGCTGAAGAGAGAGGTAAATCTGTCATTGGAATTATGCCATTCTGCAGTGACATATGAGTTGAGGGAAAATAAGCCAGAGAAAATCGGAGATGTTTAAGGTGTAAGTCAAGCTGTAGATTTCCATTATACTTAGTTAAGTGAATGCATTTTCACCAGAACTGGTATTTAGTTTTCTATGCAAAGATCTCTGTCACCACCTGAGTTATCTAAAGCTGCCAGAACCCTTCACATTGAGCTGGCAAATATAATACAGAACTTAGGCCCTTCTGAGAAGTGGCAGCCACGCATGATACTCTAAAGCATCTGAGATTACAGTAGATAGCTCAGGGTGAAAAACTGAATCAGGACAAAAAATCTCTTAATGTATTGTAACAAGTGCCAGTATTAAGAGTTTATATGGCAAACTGGGGCAGAAAGCCATCAATTATTTAAAATAAATTTGATCTGAATTTCCTTCTGGCACTAAACTTGAGCGAAACAGAATGGCCTCTGCTTTTCCTGTAAAACTCTCTTAGCCCCCAGATCAGAGCAGCCACATAGAAAATGCCTGTTGGGAATGATGTCAAGCTTACACAAAGGCCTAAAATGAGGCTGATTTAAGGCTGTCCCAGATTAAAATCATGCCAAAGTTAATCACAATTACACTGTAGGTAGAATGAAGCCTCAGAAGCCATCAATGTTCCCTCAAGCTGTTTAATTAAGTAGAAAAGACATAGTTAAGAGATTTCTAGTATAGACAATAAATGACTTCTGTATCTGAGATAGTTTTGCTCAACCCAACTTGATGAATGCCATTGGTGCTGCAAATGGTTTAAGAATAGAATTTATTTCACTACTAAGAAGATGGAAAAAAAAAAAGAATTTTAGAAAATTCTCCTGGTCACCCACCTTCAACTTCAAGAACATTAGTAAAATTGGAAATCAGACCTAAGGACAAACTTTCAGAAATTAGAGTTCCTTATGACTTAAACTTCTCTCCCTATTCCTCCCTTTTTTCTGGCTGCACCATGGATTATTTTCCACTTTAGTCATCATCTTAACAAAAGCATTGTACTGAAAATCTGCTGCTTTTTCTTGCTACAAAAAAACCCCTCTTGTTTATACATAAGACCTATTCAATCTTAGTCCAGAGCAGTAATACAAAGGTTTGCCCCCCCAAGCAGAGGTTGCAAACCATTTTGTTTAATATATGCCCATCATGAAAGCCTGTGATTCCTCATGTGTGAATGAAGCTATTTAAACCCCAAACCTTGTTACACAAATAATGTCCATTTTGATATTTCAAAGTACTTTTAGCAAGGTGCTCACAAGAGTGTTGTAAATGATCCGTAAAGAATAGAACACTACATGGACAAATTGTTGATTGGGCAATTTGTTTTCACAAAAGTTTACTGCCAAAGGAGAAACCAATCACCACTGAGGGTCACTTGAGGGCCGAATCCTACAAAAGTTCTTCCTCCGTGTCTTCCTTGCTCATGCTGTGACACTCTAAATCAGGAAGATTAATACTGTGAATGAGGCATTCTTAGGTGAGTAAGGGGTTTGAGGAGTTGTGGTTTATAATCATACAAAACAGGTATCTCCTTTCAATTCTTGTAGGTAATTCCCTCGCATTTCTAGATAATCTCATTTATTCTTTCTGGCAGATATGCCATCACCATAAGCATAAGTCCATGAGGGACCAAGACTAAAAGAGGAACTAAGACTTGAAAAAAAAAAATAAAAGAAAAAATAGTCATTTCTAGGAAGTGTAGATTTCTTCAGTGCTCCTAACTTCCAGGAAAGCGGAAATGTGAGGTAAAAAAAGTATTTTCACTCACGTGTATCTTGTGCTATACTTTCAATTTATCCCAAACACATTCAAAAAGTCTGAATTTCAGTGGGGCTTTTTTATTTTAATTTTCTTTACTATATATCAAAACAGGTTTTAATCCAGCATGTCACCATTTCCTACGTCTAAGCTACAGAGATTGTATCCAATAGCACAGGATGATAACCTTTAAAATTCCACTACCTGGCACTAGCTGAGGTGACAGAACTGGTGAGACTTCAAAAGGACTGTGATTTCATGACTTTTTTTATATTATCTTGAAGGTGAGTAAAGGGCTGATTCTGAAGATAATCAGCAGAAACATCTTCATGTTAATCTATGCCACTGGTCATTTGTTGTTCTTGAAGCTTATTGCAGATTCTCTGTAGTGGGTTTGATCTTGGCTGGCTTCTGGATGCTCAGCTAGACACTTTCTCACTCCACCTCCTCAACAAGACAGCAGAAGATGTAAAGGCAGGATTTTTTCCCTCATATCTTTTTTCCTTTCCCTCCACAGCTGCTACAGTGTTTTAGTTCCTATTTTTAAATTTGCTTTCGCAGAGACATCACCAGCTTTGCTGAAGAATCAGCCTTTGGCCATTTAGGAGTCAGCTGGAACCAGATGTGTCCAACATAGGGTGACCCTCTGATCTTTTCTGGCTAAAGCTTCCCCCACTCCCTAAACCTTGCCATATAAAAAAAAAAAAAAAATACATCCTCATATCCATTACTCTGATATTAACCTCTATCATAACCTAAATTGTATTTTGGGAATGACTATTCAGCATCAGAGCATTTACGTTCTGCTCTTGTATCAGCTCAAAATACTCATAATGTGCTTTCATACTACATTTATTTCCAGGTGCACCTGTGGCACAGTTGGAAACTGGATATAAGGATAATGAAAGCAGCTGTAGTCATGTAGCTGGTCTCCAATGATTCTCAGACTGCATCGTTGTGCATTTCTCATTAGGAGTGAGAATAATATAAACAGTTTGGTTTTTTTTTTTTTTAGAGACACCTTAGGCATCGTTATCTCACCCATAAGCTTTGCGTGCTAAGGATGATATCAAACCCAAATTCAATAGAGAAAATTTCCCCCAGGACTCCAACCAATATTCAGTCTATTTTCCATGCTCTTACTCAAACGTTCTTCTTTGGGATTTGCCATATAAGACTTCATTTTTGCTGAGTAAAGATCAGAAAATACATTACAGAAACAAATCTGGAAGCTCAAAGTCATTGGAAGACTAAGACAGACGTGTAAGTTGATCCACACCTTGCAGTAGCAGTGCCCTCTGCAGTCAGTTTTTTTCATTCAGTGAAAGCTGACTGGATTCCAAAGACAAAATAATTTTATACAAATGAGTCTAAAATGAGAAACTGATCTATTGACAGTTACAGGTATTTTACAGATTTTTTGGAACCTCAGAAGCTCTAATATTTGGCTGACTGTGGAACTAACTTTGAAACTAGACCAGCTTTGAGATGCAGGTCAGATCACACAATATCCAGATATCCTTTATAGCCACAATTATTCCATGTATCTATGATACTCTGTACTTCTAATCCTTGATAAACTGTTAAAAATTACTTTTTAAACTAAAACAATAGCTGTGGAACAAAAATAAAGTTATCTGCCAGCAAAGGGGACAGCTAATTCATCTGTTGCCAAACACTATTTTCAGATGTAATCACAATGTTTCCTACCTAGAATTATTGGCATTGAGCTTGTAAATGTATCCCCTAAGGGAGGAAAAACATTGTAAATAACTTGCCTTTAAAGAGAAGGTTTATTGGATTTTTACACCAGACAACACAAGCTCTGGTTAAATGCTGAGTGGTATTTATATCCCTGTACATCCAGGCATACCTCAGTTGCTTTATTACTACTACTACTACTATTATTATTATTATTATTATTATTAATATATTTTTAAATTTTAGTATTAATGAACATAGCAATAGTTGATATTCACTTCCAGAGTCTTTCTAGTATTCAAAATATAGACACATTAAAGAGAGTGATTGTGGCAGCTGAAAGAATCGTGTTTTCCAATTGCTCTTACTACCTCATGAATTGAGGAGAAAAAAAGAGGTGAAGGGCGAAGAAAGAGAGATGAAAACAGAAATGAAATTATTCTGCTGGTATTCATGTCCAATTAGACTGAATGGCCTAAAGGGAATATGAGCAATGGTTTTCCACATGCTCAGCTGAACTGTGAGTTGTTACCAGTTTATCAGGCAGTGCAATTTGCACAGCCCTCAGGGGATATTGGGTATGGATCAGTACAAGTGTCATTGGAGCACAAATTTAGCTCAAATCTGCCACACTGTCTGGCTCAAGGTGCTTAAGTATTTGGGCTAAGAGCTTAGCTCTCAGCTCGTCAGACATGATATGCTACTTCAGATTCCTGCATCAGTCCATCTCAGAGCTCTCTGCTTTATATAATTTCTCAGCAACTCTTTCATCCTGTTTATGCCATGGGCATGGACACTATAATACAAGCTGGCCTGATGGAAATTACACTGGCCTGATTTTCTAAGCGCATCTGCATATATGTGGTAAAACCTTTGAAAGTTATTTAGCCCTGTTCCAAAGGTGAAAATTTCCACCTGGAGAAGTCAGAATAAAGTGTGTTAGTTCACTGACAGAGCCTGACCTCAGATTTTCACAGGGTCATTCTGTTTGTTTGTAGATAGTTATGTAGTGTAATTTCTCCCAGTTTGCAAGTCAAGTGTCATCTGTTTTTTCACCGCACTGCAGAGAAAATAAGTTAGAGGAAAGTCCTCTTTATCTTTATGAGATGAAAAGAGAGCTGCTATTTGGTGACCTGCTGAGTCCTATCAGGCTGGGTTAGACAAATTGTTGGAACATTTGTAATTCTGAGTTCTTCAGGTGGCATCCCTTACAGCAGGATTAATCTGACTAAATGTGGATGTTGATGTGCATTTCAGCAAGTCACTCAACTCCCTTTAATTCCAGAGCAGATCTAGTAATAGAGACAACAAAATTTAAAGTGTGATTCATCTTATCCTAAACAGATACTTCCATTTGTTCCGAGGAATTGCATCCTAAACTCCATTAACTGAATTGATCAGATCTCTGTTGATGGTAATAGAAGCACAAATAACCAGGTAAAATGGTAGGTGCCTGTGCTGAAAGTCAGGTGAGATTGATGAGTCTTACCCCTTGTTTCTGAAACCTGCTTAAACTGAGGTGTATGTTGTATACTTGGCTGCTCCATCCTAATAAAACTGAGTTTACTCCCTGGAGTATCTCTTTTTTAATGGCCATGGAAATCCATACAATCAGCTAGAGCAAAGAAATTTCCATGCCTTCAGATTTTAGCAGGAAATGAATGTGGAGCTGCTTGTTGCACAAGCTTGAAGTTTAACCACCTACTACTACCCATTTTGGAGAGATCTCTTTTTTTATTCAGAGTTGATCCAAAAATGCCCTGTGTGTAAAGAAAATACAGGGATTCCTTCTCCTTCAACAATGATTGGATCTTCCTAAAATAAGGATGGCCCGTAGTTGAGTCGGAGCAAAGGTTCATTTTTCCCAGTATGCAGTTTCCTGCAAAAGTTGTTGTTATGTGAAGAGTTAAGTATAGTAACTGGGTGTGCATAAATATGATAATTTCATAAGTTCTTTTCTAGACCTCAGAAGAAACTCTGGTAGATATAAAAACATTTCTTGCTTAATATTAAAAATTGCTGTTTGTCTTTCCTTGCTTTGCCCATGTTTAAACCCTTTTAATTAATACATCTTGTAAGTAGAATGTAATTATTAGTGGATTAAAGGTTTTATAATAGCTTTTTTATCACTTTATTATTATTAACATGCTTACAGATTATTTTACTGGTGTACATTTCATCTCATTTGATGAGAGATATGCATCTCATCTGATGAAAGACATGACATGGTCTCAGCTGAAACTGGGAATCTACTGTCATTCCAAACAAAGGATTATTTAGTCTCCAAATAGCTCTCTGGTCTTGAATACTATACATGAAGCAAAGGTCAATTGTAATTTATGATTAAATTTGTGTTCTTCACTTGAGTTCAATTTATACAATGAAATTAATGTTTTAGTAATTAAACTTTTACCTTCACTGGAACATGAGGAAAGTGTTAAGATACATGATTTCATGATACATCCATGAAAACAGTGTTGGTAGCCTGAAATCTATTTCACAATCATTGTAGGTTACATTTGTATCCAGGTAGTGTCCCATCACTCTGAGAGCAAATTGCAAAGAGACTCTATAAAAGTGAAATGCACATCTCTCTTAATTACTTGCATGTAAGTAGAAAAACATTCCCTAATTTGTAAAACTGAAGTGTCAATTAGGAAAACAAGATCAGAAACACTTCTTTTTTCCCCAATATTGGCTTGTTTTAAATACTTCAGCTAGTTAGTTTGACAAGTTGCATCTCCCCATACAGCTTTTTTCCCTCTACTCTTTACTATTTTACATGTTTTTGTTTCTTCTCCCTATTAGTCTTTTGCAATTCTGTCCATAGCTGAAGTGAAATGCAATATTTGGACAATTATATTAAGGCCCAGTTAGAGACTTTGGCATGTTTTTGATCTAACTTTAAAATGTGATATCCAGGCCTATTTTGGTGTCTCTTTCCTCTGTATCATCACCAGGATATGCATATATGTCTTCTGAACTTCCTTTTTCATGAATGGCACACAGATGCCAGCAGAAATGGTTTGCACGTCTGGTACTCTGCTATTTCTGCTCATCTGCTTCTGAGATCAGCAGATGGAGATTGGGTAATTCTGCAGCTCTGTAAGTCGTAAACACGTCGGTACAAATATCACTGTCTCAGATATTATGCTGAGGTTGCCCATTTGAACTTCTTCTTCACTGGAGCTTTGCTTAGGGTTGGTAGCATATGCTGTATACATTTGGTTGGTTATTGTCTCCATCCTAATCAATATACAAATGCACATCTGTTGAATTGGTCTTCTAAATTTTACTCATCTTTAGACTCAAGCTGACTTCTGTCTTGGGAAATGCACACAAGATTTGCAGTAAACCCTACATTTATCCTTCCTTTACTCTGATGAGCAAACTAATGGGAAATATCATTATCCCTAACACCTGGGATGAATTACTAGGACAGTTCCCATTTCCAGTTTGTTCACTCTGACTCTTTTAAGCATTAGGAAAACCTTTTACATCATTTGCCTGCAGGACACACTGCTTTCAGCTACAAGATGTGAACATATAAACCCAGCTTTACAGCCACATGAACCACAACAACAGGAAAAAAGAAAAAAAAAAAGGCAAATACTTTGATGGAATTTTTAAAACTTGTGAATTAATCTCAGCCAGAACCTATCTCAGTGTGTCAGTTAGAAAGGTTGGCAGCCTCCTGTTGAACAGAAATGACAGCTTGGACACCGGAGAATCTATACTCTCTCATTGAACAATAGGAAAATATTTGAAAAACCTGCAGTAACATCCAACACCTTGTCAAGACCAATGCCTGCTGTAGCCTGGAGAGCACAGTGAGTGTACCAATTTTCAATAGTTTTTTGACTCTGTCCAAAAAATGTCCCAGGCTCACCGTTCATTCCCACTAGATCCTCTCTTCCCTCTGTCTCTGCTGCTGTCACTGGGAAGGTTTGTGATCTGTTTTATTAATGGTCCTTTTACCCCAGAACACATGTGGTTAGCCCAGGTTAGCTCTCAGGTACACTTTACTGGCAGCCCAGTCACTGTTTATAGTAGCAGAACTGGGGGGGACACCAAAAAGAGAAAAAGAGAGTGGCAGCAAGGAGGAAAATGTTCCACTTTTGTTACTGGAATAATTTTATAAAAACAAACAAAAAACCCCCTCAGTTTCAGTTTGAATAAATTATTTCAGTTCTTATAAAAATCATAGTAAAGTCCAAAGGGACCACATCATATCCAAACTTCAAATAGAATTTACACAACACCAAGGTGTCAATGAACCCTGCAAACAGAAATACATTATATCTGATTGTTTCTATATAGGGTATCATGTTTGGTGTTATTAAAGTTCCCTTCTTTTTAGGCAAGGTAGGACTGAGAACAGAGGCCATCCGCTTTAAAACACCAAAAAATAATTAATTTTATTTTAAATAATCACATTTGGCAAACTCGGAGACTGTGAAGGAAGCAGGCTAGGAGTATGCATAATTTAGATTGGAAAGGAAATTGAGTGTAAGAGGGTGTCAACAGAAAAGAAAAAAAACAAGATGTTCTTACCTGATTTGAGGAATGGAGAAAACAAACAACTTTCAATAACAGAAATAAAACCTAGTCACAGATGGAGATAGGACAAGGATGTGTTTATATAGACCAGACTGCAATAATGTAAGCTGTTAAGTTAAAAATTTCAACATGAGAAAACTGTTATGACAATAAATCTTTGGTTATTTAATTAACAGGAAACCTGATACCACAATTATTTTTGTTTCCTTTTAGGACAGCATTGCAAAAAATTATGTACTAATATTTGATAAATATGAATTCATTTCAGTGCAATGCCGATGTCTTCTAAAGCAAAAGTATACCTAGATAACTTTGTTTTTTTTCTGGTATGCTTAATGTAACTTATAGTTTATAATGCATGAATTGAGCAATAATAACTAAATAACTATACCACAGTGACTGAAAAAAAACATACATGAATTTTCATGCAAGACACTTTTTCAAAAATTGAGATTTTTTTTCATGAATAATAATGATAGTGATTTTCCCTTTTTCATGGCATTTTCTGGTGCAGCTTTGATGAGGTTTTAACAATTACATTGTTAGATGAAAAATGAAAGCTGTATGAAGTATTCCGTTTTCCAAAATATTGATAGATTTATTTGATGAACATGGTATTTGAAAAGGTCTATGTAAACCAAAAGCGAGCAGAGAAACTAAACCCCCACTCCACAAAAAGAGCAACCAAACAAAAAACACCCCAAACCCAACAACTATGAAGTTATCAGCTTGGATACAGCAGGAAATGTGATGAACTGTGGAAAACAGACCCATTTAAAGCTAGGCGAAGCAGAACACTTTTTCAGAATATTCCCATTACTAATATAATTGCTTTCTCTTGGCTCAGTCAACTGCAATGATTTTTCCTGTGGTCTGAGTTCTGAATTGCACCAAATGACATCAGGGAGGAAGCAGCAGCAGCAAAGTGCAGGCAGGACTTCTGAGCTGTGTGTCACTCCCAGTCTGAGTGGGAAGAGTTCGACCATAGCCTGGACATCTCTGTAAAAACACTCTCCAACCTTCATCTGTTGTAGAATCACAGAATGGCTTGGGTTGGAATGGACCTTAAAGATCAGCTAGCTACAACCCCCCTCACTTGGGCAGGAATGCCACTCACTAGATCAGATTGTTCATGGACCCACATTAAAAAAAATAAAAAAAAGATATATTTTTTATCCTCAGAGTAACTTTTCCTGCTCAGTGTTTACTCTGCATGAGGAATTAATTATATCCAGTTTTCAAGAGAACTAAGCTGTGCTAAGGCACTGCTACTTGAGTCATGACAATGTTTGCCAACTGCTTACTCATATTTTCACCTCAATTCTCATTCCCACAAACACATATAAGGGAACAGAGACTAGTTTGGTGATGTTAAGACTGCTGCTGGGAATTCTGACACAAACTTGTAAAATAAGTGATTATGAGAAACTTCCTTTCCTAACTTTTATGTTTCTTTCTGTCCATAGTCTGCTCTGCATCAATGTAGGGTAGTGCCATAAGTCTTTTTATCAGCCAAATGATTATTGTAATATGCAGTTACTAACAGAACGTGGTCCAAAAATCATTTTAAAGGCATGAACTCACTACACGAGATGACAAAACTAAACAGAAGGATGCAGTTAACTTTTGTTTCTCTTCCTCCTTTTTTAAAGAAAAAATTATAATCACAGTTTACCACTACAAAAAATAAGTCCAATCTGATTAGAATCAGCAATTGTAAGGTGAAACCTGGATTTTTTTTCCAAGTCATACATAGGAAAAACTTAATTCTTATCCCTGTATTTATTACTAAACCTTTTCTCTAAAATAGTTGTGCCTTTAGTGCTAGTGAAAAAGTAAGGGGAACATGAACTTTCTTTTCATCCATTCCATAAATTTCCCAGATCATAATTTCCTGCTTAAGCTCACGTTTTCATGTGGTTTTTATTATCATTTTTATGATGACTAACTGCAAGGATTAAATAGCCTCTCAGCTGCATTTAACTGTACTATAATATTTGGAGCAAGACCCTGTGACCCTGAATGAGATCTAGTTTAGAAGTTTGTAGTGGTTTTATTTGCTCACAGTTTAAGAATCAATGTTTCTCAAGGTTTGCATTACTCTTTTAGTTCTATGTGCTTTAACCCTCTGTGTGAAATGAGGTGAAATATTATTTAATTATTTCATCTTTTGTATAATAAACCACACACTCTGTAAGATGTTCCTCCAGTATAAATCAATGACATGAAGGAAATATTAATTGAATTGGAGGGAGGATTTTGGCTAGCTGAAAGATATTCTTTTATATTCTAATTATCCTTGTTCCATCAGTGTGGTAGAAAATACAAAAAGCAATCTGCAGATCAGACCTCTTGGACTGCTGTAGTGCTGAATTCTGGGAGTGCAAGGAAATTATTCAGGAGTGAAAGACAGCAGGAAAACTTAAGAATAGTAGAAAAAACACCCTCTGTATTATTAAATGTAGAATTTATTTTAATTAAGAAATAGAAAGTAATAATTAAAAAAAATATTTATCACTATGAGAGGACCTTTACAGGGATTGATACTGAGGACTGATCCTGTTAAACATTTTTATCAGAAATCAATAAGGAATTGCAAAATTGCCTTATTTTAAATGTTTAGACATGTTTGGCAGCTAACATTAAAGACAATGGCAAATTCACAGTCACTGATGTGCAGGGTCTCATCACAGGTGTGAAGATCAAAGGCAGCCTTGGCTGTAGTGACCAAGAGATGGTGGAGTTCAGGATCCTGAAGGCAATGAGATCTGTTTACAAGTGTCTGATGGGATAAAGCCCTGGAGGAAAAAGGGCTTTATCTCATACTGGATAATGTTCAAGTGGTTAATATTGAAGTATCACATCCTCAAAGATCAATGGAGCTCCATCCCAATGAATAAGAGGTCAGGAGACTCCAGTGCAGTAAAGATATGGACATTGTCCAAATTGTTCCAGAGGAGAATGACAATGGCCAGGGGACCAGAACACTTCTCCTGGGAAGAAAGGCCGAGAAAGCTGGGATTTTTCAGCTAGGAGAAGCCATGGGAAGACCTTATTGTGGTCTCTTAATATATTAAAAGAACGTGAAAGAAAGGCAGAGAAATACCAAGGACTCCAGGGACAGGACAAGAGGCAATGGATTTAAACTGAAAGATGGCAGGTTTAGACTGAACATGAGGAAGCAATTTGTTGTGATGAGAGTGATAAGATATTGGAACAGATTGACCAGATAAGCCATGAATGCCCCACTACTATGTCTTGGAGAAACAGAAAATCTATTTAAATTGCAGGACTGAGTTAGGGCTTTTCTCTGCAGTGGAACAGAATTCAGGCAGCTCAAAAAACTGATAAATGTATTGGATTCAGATCCAAATATTAATTCTTAGAATTAAAGAGCATTTTATTATAAAGTATTCATTTAACTCATGATTGGTGGCTGTTGGTTTGAGCAACCATTCCCAGAGTGTTTTAATTTGAAGTCCTACACTAATCTATTTCTATTGTTTTAACTACACCTTAACTCTGATAAAATAAATGGTAAATAATTACAGCTAAAATCTCCTGTCAGCTCTATGACACCAAGTTATGCTATAATTGTACATTACAACACAGTCCTGGATTTGGGAATACAGTGTTTATGCCACAGCAGAGGATGTAAAATGGACAGCCTGAAGCCACCATTTATCACTGGTCTAGGAAATCTCAACTGCACGACTGAATACATCCATAGATCACTGTTCACATAACCAAAGCCATTGTAAGACTGTCTGTGATAAGGTCATGAAAAATCAGATTATGTGATTCAAGTTACAATAAATCTCTTTTTGAATACATATATGTCATCTTTGAAAAACAGAAGGAAATGATTAATGAAAGAATTGAAGATTAATGGGAGTTACATTCCTAGGTTATTATTTCCTTGTTTTTTCTTCTATTGGTTTAGTTTCTCAGTGGGGTGAAAGTGAATTAAATATCAGTATATTATCCAAAAATATGATGATTGCAACTAGTCAAGAGATGGTGGTAGAGACAGGAAAAAAAGGACTTGGATATACATTTACATGCATTGATAACCTTTTTTCCAGTGGCTCTAAGACAGTGAGAAATTTAATCTGCAAGGTGTATCTTTGCTCTAAAGAGACAGGATGTGAACCAGCGCAGATCACAAGACTTAACTTCAGGGTACAGAATGGCCAGAGCTAATATGTTGGTTAATATCACTCTGAAATAGCCACATTCTTATCAAATTGAAGACAACTTCATTGTATCAGCCTTTAAGATGCATGAAGTTCAATCATATTAAGAGTGTTGCCCTAGAAAGTCACACTTTCATTTAGTTTGCAAATGATGTGAAGCTTCTACCTCTATAATGATTTTAGAAGGTAATCCACCATACTGAGCACTGCTGACCTCCTCATAGCATTAATTTACCAGAACTTAACTTGATAGTCAACTTTACACCTGGATAAATTTAATCCAAAATTAGCATTTTAAGGAGTTGTCTTTGTTTGTTTTCTCAGACCTTGCTTACAGTAAAGAGAAGTAAACTTGGAGAATAGTTAAGGTCTTAGATCAGTCTGGAGGCAGATTTCTCTCTCTATGAGACAATTTGAAACAGTCATACTCATGATTTAAACACCTCAGTTAATGTATAAGTGTAGAATGAATTGGATTCTTAATTTTCACTTAATCATATGTGCAAGGCTGCCAAGAACTTCACTGTACCCCATGGCTAATGAAATGCTCAAAAATCCGCTTAAGGTAAATCCTTCAAAGTCTTTTAACTCCTTTCCCAAGCCAGGCAAAGAACATCTTTCACACTGGGGCTGTTTCAGCCCTCTCTCTGCTGACCATTCCCTGGTACTTATATAGGGCTCAATAGGGAAAGTAAAGGCAATGCCAGTGGAAAAAAAAAAAAAAAAAGGTCTGAAATGCTCTATTCAATTCCTCACGGGTGATTAAAATTATTAGGCACTAATACCTAAGATATTAGGCAATGTTGATGGGGATGCTATGGATAGTTGTCAGCACCCAGAATCTTCCACTGGGATTAATAAGATATTAATGTCTTCTTCTCCAGGATCCACTGGGGTAATTTTTAATGTTTTGTAAAATGATTTAATATTTGGCTCTTTCTTTGGTCCTGAGCTCCATCCATGTCTCCACATTTCAAGGCCTCTGCATTTCTCTACCTATCATCATTTTGTTAATCATAACTTATGCATTCTGCAAAGAACAACTGCTTGTTATTGTCACTTGTATAAAACTCTGACTCATGATAAACAAAAATAAATCAAATTAATTACAGACACCTGGTTAATTAGAGAAATTGCCATCACAGATAAATCAAGTACAATAAAGCTGCAACCAGGTCAGGAAAGGTTCAGACAGAGCAAAGTTGACAAGCCTCAATCCTGAGGCCTTGCAAACTCAGTACAAAACTTACAAACTTATACTGCCAGGAGCTGTTCTGTATGGCAGGATTACAGAGTTAAAGTTTAGCCAGTGGTGATTCTTCTGGGAGTGTTTCTAAGGAAGATAAAATCTGAGTATTTTTTATTGGCTTCCAGAGAAACTTGTTATTTCCATGGAGCAATATAAATCTTTAATGGTTATCTCAAGAAATTTAGTAGCTTAAACAAGGCAATTTTCCCTGGAGATTTAAGTGAAGCTCCTAACAAAGTTTAGATAGCAGTTGTGTCCCAGTCCTCTGTTATTATTCTGGCTTTCTGTGATGGTTTTTGCCTTGCATATGATTAATGTGTGGTCACTTCATCTGTAGCATTCTGGACTGTTGGTGTTTTGACAGTGCCCTTAATTCTCCTAGCACAAACTCCCAGTTTTCTCTGATTTTAAACAGTACCAAATGCTTCATTATTTCTGTTTACAGTGCCTCTCTGCATACAAGTTTCAGAATTGCAACCATACTTCCCTGCAACCATCCAGCATCCCTCACCTTCAATAATTAGCATTAGACCATCCCTATGGGCTTTGCTTTGGAGCCATCTTGTAGCTGTGGCCACCAGTAAAGGAAATGTGGTCAATATGATGGATCCATTCCATGTTTCCTTCAATTAAAATTCAGTTCTTGAATAAATTGAATTTTGAAGTTAATTTTAGTTGTCAGTTCTTTGTCCAGTGGTAAAACCCTTCTGAAGCTGAGACTCTCAAAATCAAGTCTCAAAGCTAAAATATACAAAATTTGCGTATTTATTTTCTGAAAAGTAATAATTCCCAAGTATGAAGTTTCTGTCTTAGCCTGTGTATTATTTTTGCTTTTCTTTTTTTAGTTCACTATAAACTCAGAAATGTAAAAATTTATTACTGTTTTAAAATTTGTTTAATAGCAGCTGATCATTGTAACTACCCAGGTAAAAACTCTTAGCCTTAGACAGAGTTTATCAATTACAGATTTTTTGCTATGCTATTTCCATTCCTTCCCTTGACCAAACGGTCCAGCAAATGGGGAGTTTTCAACATGTAACCATTGTGACCTAACTGTGATTAGCAAGGTAATTCATCCTTTGGTCTGAATTCCACAAATTTCTGCTTCAGGTGGCCTCCTCATTTCCCAGATGTGAGAGACAAGTCATGTATAGGCCTTTGGTAAAATTATGTTAAAAATCTAGGCATTAGCAACATAAACTGATTAGTCGTTCTAAATGCTAGTCTATGAAAACAGTGGAGTCTAGATAGATATTTAGCTGACCAAAGAGGTAGGTAGGGGTCTACCTTAAGATAAACTGAAATGTTTTATGAGATGGTCTGTAACGTCTACTGAGTAAATTCTTGGGAGTTCTGCTGAATTCAATTGAAATTTAAACACTCATCACACAGACTTGGAAAATATCCATAGCTCCTACAGACACAAACATGTAGATATCTAAATTTATGTGATATCATCTCAAAATGAAGTTCATTTTTACTGCCTTAAGTCAAACAGATTTAGTTAAGGAGTACTTTGCATTTTAGTGTGTTTATATTAAATGGTAAAATTTTCCTCCCCCTGAAAAAAAGAATCTACACCAACAATCATTATCACTGGATTGCAGATTTATTAAAGAGGTTGGATAGTTGCTAGAAAATGAGCTACTCTTTGCTTTCTCTTCTGTTACTTAGGATGCAAGCATAGAAAAAAAGACCAAACTCATAATCTGGTTATTTCCATTGGTTGAAGCAGACCCTGATAATACAGTGTATTCCAATGAAATTCAGAGCTGAATGTAACATTAATATTTCACGAGAAATATATTCAGCATTGCTGCTTTGAATTTAAGCCTTACACACTTAGCTAAAGTGATGTGTTGTACTTAAATGAGAATTCAAACTTTTTCAATTACGATTGCAGCTTCCAAATACCAGTCTTGTAAAAAGCCAGCATAGCTCCTACTCAATTTCCATCTCAGTCCTAACCAGCCACAGCAAATCCACTCTGTCTCCATTAAGGATGGAAAAAGAAAACCAGTTCTTATCCATGCTCTGTTTAGGAAGGGATTCAAAGGAATCACATCTAAAGGCAGGAGAAAAAATATTTTCTGTTCATGTCCTAAAGCTGTTAGAATATCTACAAAACTCTGCTACCTATGGGGAAAAAAAACCTTAACACACTTATACCCTTACTTTACACTTGACATTTCAAAAAACCTCATCTTACTGATAATGGCATGGAGAATTTTCTTACTGGTATGTAACAAACATCAGACAAAGAAAGATTTCTTCAGAAATCACAGAAGAAAAGGACAATTACCTATCTGGCTTTCAAGTGAGAAGCATTTTACATCTGCTTTAGTGCTTGAGACTTTTAAGCAATCTTAATAAATCTTTTTCCAGCATCACAGTGGTCAATAAAACGAAAAGTGACCTTGTGCAAAATATGCTAGATTTTAATTATAATGGGGTTATGGGTTAGATTAGGGCTAAATGTATTATGCTGTCACTCAATATGTCAAAGTTGGCAAAGATAACAATTCTTGCCTGGAGCTTTTTTTTTTTTTTTTTTATCTGTATCATTGGCCTGCAGCCTGATGCCTGAAGCTTTCTTTTTTTTTTCTTTTTCAATTTTTTGTATTCTTGGATGTGAATGAGCCAGACACCACAATATTACAGTATTTCTCCAAAAGCGTTTTTGTCTATGTGTGCAGTCACTACCTAATACCAAGCACAGAATCTTTGCCTTTTTTTTTCTGCTGTTTCAGACTAAAAATCCCACAGATTAATTTGTATTTTCAAACATACTATGTATCTCTGTACATAAACATGTCATAAACCTTTCTAGATAGAGATGGTCATGGTCATACACCTATGAAGACAGAAAATATTTGTATGCAGAACTACATTACAGTTAATTGTTATATTTTACTAAATGAAATACTACTGCTGGGTTTTGCTTTATGAAAGATAAAATATTCCATTGTTTCAGAGCTTGTTCTATGAAGTCTGTAGGATTTTGTTCTTAGGAATTTTAGATAATGGAGACTACAGGAAGAGGGAGAATTATCCAATGAAAGCAAACTGCAGACTGCCGTGGAAGTCTTGGGAGTGACTGGTGTGAATCAAAGTAACCTGGAAAAAAAATCCTTGCTTTGAAACAGACTGGATGTGATTCCCTATGAAAATTCAAGCATAATTATATGGTTAATATTAGGTAACTCACACTCATATTCAATATCTGGGTGGGGAAAAAAAAGAGCAAAAAATAAAGTTATATGAGAAACCTATCAAAACCAGGATTTGGAAAATAACTCAAAATTCAGAATACACTTCTGCTGCTGGCTGATAACTTTTGATGTTGCAGTAGAGAGATTTCTCAATCTGTTTGTTGTTCTTCTTACTCATGAATGAAATAAGATCAACAGAAACACAAGAACTCTTATTTATAATAAAATAGAAGTACAGAGAGTTTGTTGGGGGCTAGCAGGAAGGACTGGAATACTGCTTCTGAAAGGAATTTACTTTTTGACTGGGAATAAATTGTTTGATCTTTAATCAACTCTTCAGTCCAAACAGGGATGCTCATAGTACAACTTTCCCTCCTTCCTTTTTCTGTTGGAATTATCATGCTACATGTCATGCTAAACAAGAGACAGGCTTGATTTTGGTGTGAAACTGTAACTTTACTAGATTACAAATAATTTATAACAGCTCAGTCACCTGGCTTCCTTCCACAGTAAAAAATAATTAGAAAGTAATTAAGCCATCAGAAGCAAGGCAGAACTAAATTACAGTAAATTAAACAACTAGATAGCTGGTAAGAGAGTCTCAACTACTGTAGGAGTTAAGGATAGAAGAGATGGAAGTGAAAAATTACTATTTTGGCAAAATCTCCCCACTGTGTTTCATGTAAAACAATTATATGTCTTTTGAGAACTGTCTAAAAGAATTAAAAAATGTGCCTGGAATAAGGAAACTAAATACCACTTAACTTATCACCCCTTCAAGCATTCAGAATGAAAGTTTCCCTGAGAGACTCATTTGCCCTGTAATTTTCCACTTGCCATTTTTCATCCCCTTTACTAGTTTATTTATTTATTTGCATTTCCCTGTTCTTGATGTCTACAAAACTATGTTTGCTAAGAGACAGAATACAGAAGTAGGAAAGGTGGGAGGTATTTAGAGGGAGTGGTACGGAGCAGTGCTGGGAGGATAAACCCAGGCAGGCTGGAAATGGGGGAGTAGGCAGCTGCTGAGATCAGGATGGAGAAAATCATGTCTGGACTGCATAAGGCTTTTATCAAAATCCCAAAGTCTTTGCTTTAACTACATTGTTTTCTGTCTATAAGAGTCTCTGCCTGGTTCTTTTCCAGAATTTTATCCCAAGCTCATATAACTGCATGATCCCTAACACCCCAGAGAGGTTGTCCTGCTCACTCTTGTGTTCAGTGGCTGGTCCAGCTCAAGCGTTTTGACAGCACAACAGTGCATGCAACCATGTGCTAGAATTCCTCTTTCCCTTCCTGCCACTTTACACTGCTCAGGGAGCTGCTGAAAGGTCTGTAATTCTCTGTGGCATACAGAAGCTCTTACCTGATGCCAAGCAGCACAAACAATTCTCCCACTATCTGCCTTTCTGCACTTTGCTAAGGGAGAGGAGAAGCAAACAAGATGAAGGGGAACCTGTTCTCTGTCAAGGCACAGAGAGTTGACAACACCAAGGGATCTGGGGGATGTGTGAATGCAACTCAAAGGAGTGCAACCACAGAGCAGGAGGACATTCCCAGCCTGGTTTTCAGCTCATTACTGCTGGCAGTGTTGTTCTGGCACTGTGCTGCAGTCTGGCTGCTCACACGCTTTCCCAGGATCCCAGCAAGGCTGTGCAGCCGTGTGATCTCTGACCTCTCTGCACACCACTGCCTCTAGTACCTGAACTGCCCAACTTTTAAACAGTTCAGATATGACTTCCCAGTGAAACCTCTTGATTTCTAAGACTGATACTCCTGCACACACCCATCAGCTCTGGATTTCCTGACCCCCTGACTGACACTATGACACCTACAGTCCTGTGCCTTGCTTCCTGTGCAGAGTGTTACAGCACCATAAACTAGAGCCACCCTCTTGTCTCAGCCTTGCTGTGGCTCTGCAGCTCTGGTCAAATCTCAAATGCAGCAGACATCACTTTTTGAGCCACCCTCAAGCTACCATGCTGGTGTAGCTGGTCCTTCTGCTGCTTTACCATTAAAGAGCTGAAATCTTCCGTGTGAGGTTTCTGCAGCCCTATGGCATTCACCTCAGCATTGGACCACAGAAGCATCAGGGGAATTTTTGTAATTCTGGAACTCAAAATATAACCTGCTGCAAGTAACAAAGTCTCTGAACTTGCAGTTCAGTAGGCTAGAAATGTTTTAAAAACTCAGTGTTGAAGGGAGAATAGTGAATTGGAAGAAAGAAAGTCTCTCTCCTACATAATTTTGGATCATGGGACAAATTGAGATCTACAAATCCAAAGCATATCTGGAGGATGTGGCTCATCTCTGTGTTTTGAAGTAGTACCTTTATGATATGAGTGTAAAGATGAATATGATTTTTGGCAACTTTTTTCTTCACCCAAACACCCAGCCTTTATCATTGACATGACCACTATCAAAAACATCCAAGACCAAAACAGAGTTATAGCTTGCCAGAGTTAAAACAAAACAGGGAATTGGAAATATCTCCATGAGAAATAAAAAGCCAAAGTAAAATATGATATCCAAGAAATATATGGACATACTGTCTTTTGGAAAGTCTTATCCATATAACTGACAACAACAAAAAAAATTGTCCTCTGCCAGCATGGGGAATCAGTCTGTATGGCTACAGTGAAATGTTTAGTTCATACCAACATATCACACCAAAAACCGTAAATCTGCTTCTTTTACCCGAGACAAATGTAATGCTGATAATATTAAAAACATACAAAATTAATGGCAGATGTAGGTTCCAATTCTTTTTACTTCACTATAAAGACCCTAAAATCAGGCTTTGAGTCTATGTCACTTGCTTAAAATCATTCCACACAGAGAAACAGTGAGTCCTAGAAAGCAATTTATTTGGTTGCTACAGGTTAGCAGCATCGTTGGAAAAATGCTCTTAATACAAGGAGGGCAGTTCTAGGAGAGAACATGGACCTTTGCTGGTGGAAATACACCCAGTTGCTTATGTCATACACAAGCAAAAGCAGATTTCAGACTGCTCCTGTGACTTATTAAGGTATCCTAACCTGGTAAAAAATTTCCATTTACAGTTTACTCCTAAACTGAACATGAGATAGAGAATGATCCCTGGTTCTGAGGAGAGCAAGTGGCATGGACTTCTGAATATTTCAGGGCAATTTCTCTGAAAGCAAACTAACTGCACTTACGCCATAAAGCCCTTAACCTTGTGTCTCCCCTTGGCCTCATTAGCTCAAAAAATAAAAATAATACATTTTTTGTGTGTTTGTTTGTTGGGGTTTTTTGTTTAGTTTATTTGGGGTTTTTTTGTTTGTTTTAATTGCAAACAAATACACCAATGCTGTGTTCACTGCAGATCACCAGACTGATATTCCTATAACATTAGATAAAACCTTATGCTACTTGGCCTTCCATGTGAGGATGCTTGAGAATATCAAAATTTGACAGGGAAACTGGGAAGTCTGGAAGGGCAGGAAACCAAAGCTTATGGAGTGCTTGAGATTTGCCTTGGAGAGACCTCAATAATCCAAAATAAAGTTTGCCTTTGAATTCAAATTGGTATATTTATTTACACAAATTCAGTTGATCTCTTTTGTTAGAATTCTTAGTATTTTAATAAAGGTTTAAACATTCATAGATTTGGATCTTTCAGTAGATGCTAATCACTTGACTAGAAAATTTTTTCTCTGAAAAATATGGGACATCTATTGTCATGTCTCTTAAAACTTTCAAAGGTTAAACAGTTGTATCCCATGTGTAAGATTTTTAAAAACTTTAAATTCTGAATGTTTTAATGTTCAAGGTTAACTACCAAAAAAAAAAAAACCAAAAAAAACAAACAAAGCAAAAAAAAAACCCAAACAACCCCAAAACAGTCACTCTCTACCAAATGTTAATATGATTCTTTAGAGAAAATAGAGGGGCAATTATTTCTCCAGCCATTTGTAGTAGATGTCTTGATTGTGTGCTACAGCTCCCTTGTTCTTGGTGCTTACAGAGAACGGAAAGGAAAGACCTTCTGTTCTTCAAATCTTGTTTTGCCAAGAGTAAGGGTCTCTGTAGTTGGAGAAATCCACCCTGCCCTACATCAAAATGGGATTTTGAACAATCTGGTCTAGTGGATGATGTCCTGACCATGGTAGGCAATAGAAACTGGATGATGTTTAAGGTTCCTTGCAACTCAAAATATTTTGTGATTCCATGATTATATGATCAATTTTTTAAATTATTCTACCTTTGAGAAATCACCCCTGGAAATGAAAAGTGTATGCTTGTTCCCAGTTCAGAAGTCATGACAGACAAAACTCTGTTAAACTCTTCCAACAATGGAAAAACTCCAGAAGTACTTCCATGGAGACTACATTCTTAATCACATTCTCATCATTAATCATGGATTTAACCACAGCAGAAGCAATGCAGACACAGCTCCTGCAGTTAGAACTGTGAAAGGAAAGGCTGGGGAAAATAAATTTTCTAAGGGCTGGTATTCACTGCTAGACTTGGAATAAGCCCTGAGCAGAAAATAGTCAAAGGCTAAGAGGATACTCAAGAGAAGTGTGTCTGCCCTACTGTTTCTGGTTTTTGGGTCTGCTCTTGCCCAGTTAGACACAGCTTTGTCCAGATGGATTCTTGTTCTGAAGCAGCACTGTCCTGGTTGCAGAGATGGGAGCAGAGTGTGGATGTGACCTCAATCTTGTTTTTGTACCTGGTGGTGAATACCTTTCTGTGGGTAAAACACCTCACTTTGTATACTTTTGGTGTTAACACTGTCACTGTTATTGAGCATTTTTTTGTTCCATCACTTTTTGCTTTCAGTAAATTGTAACCTCAACCCTTAGGCTCTGCTTTTGTTCCTTCCTGTACTGGAAGGGGCAGCAAGAAGGGGAGTGGCTGATTTGGAGTTTAAATTCCTGCTGGTGTTAAACCACCACAAGAAGTTTTACATTTTCATGCTTTTAAGGGATAATTTGTGGTAAGACATTCAGTATCCTGTAGACCAGAAAGTCTTGTAGCATTTATGGAAAAGCAGTAAAGCAACTCAAATTAAAAAAAAAAAAAAGACAGAAATTAAGCAGTAATCAATCTAATCAATCTCTTGGGACGTGGAGGGTCTGTATTCTGCTCACCTCCTCAAGTCAAGAATGAAAGTCTGTAATAGGAACACATTTCTGTGGAGAGACAAACTTCTGAGGAGAGACTGAAAGCTTTATTTGTCTTGGGCATTGGGAAGCCAACACAGATTTCTCGTACTCAATTTACTATGAAAGAAATGGGAACTATTATCTACAAAGCCTTCAGAAGATTATAATTAAAAGAGACAGGCTTGAAAGAGGATTTCACATTTCTTTCTATAGATGGTGCTGCCAGTTGAAGAAGATACAGTGCTTTCCTACAGAACCAGAGCTGCTCCCAGACAGGTAATACTCAGTGATTTAAAAGCCCACACCCACAGCTTTCCCTCTTGCATCATAAATTGATTGACGACGACAAGTGAATAAGATTAGCACCTCATGGGGACAACCTTCAGCTTAAATAAAGGATAAAACTACTTATCCTCCTCTAGTTCTTTCACTTTCTCCCAGGAGAATACACAAAATGTCCTAAAAGCTAGATAGCTGAAATAATCCAAGCTTCAAGTTGGAAACTGTCAGACCCTAGAAGACCTTTCTTTCTGCACTTTGAATCTACTTGTTTTCTCCCAAGCCAAAGAGGTATTCTGCATTTCATTTGCTTAAGAGAATTGCAGAATGTTCTCACTCACCTAATTCTGGATAAGTAGCTTTTTCCATTGTTTTTCAGAGAAGGACTGCTCCCCACCACCCCACCCTACAACCATTTTATAAGAAGCAAGAATATTCTGATTAAGTTTGTTATAGTTTTTTTTCCCCCAACCTCCAAATACCATATATGCCAAAAACAGTGACTTTGCCTGAATGTAGGATATAAGCAAATATTCCCATAGTAGTGAAATGTAATTACCCTTCATATTCCAAGTCTGGGCCCATCATAATAAAATTATGACCTTTAGAATAAGCTTTGTTTAGCCTTTGCTTCAGTAAGTGTAACACATTTATTCCAAAGACTGGCTGTGTGAGGCTGAGCTGCTGACAGAGGTCAAACCACAAAAATAAAGCAACTTTGTTGTATTTGGCACAAAGTTTGGGATAATAACATGAGATTGTGCATATCCTGCAGCAATAACAGGACCACGGGCTACGAACACAGATGCAGAAATCCAGCAGAAGAGAGATTTGGGGAGTCCCCCAGATGTAGGGGATGCTGAATCCACTTCTCTTGTGAATAGTTTCATGATACCTGAGGTCCTCGTGGTCTTAATCACGGGTTGAGGTGTTCAATATCTGATCTGTGGAGGTGCTGCCCATGACAAATGGTGTGAAATATCAGTAGGAGTCTTATCAAGACTGCTAAGATCTGACACATAAAATATCAGATATTCTGAAAACTCAAGTAATAGTTTTAGATTTTTCTAAATTTCTTTATTTGATATTTTTAGGTGTTTAATAGCACATACAGTATAGTTAATGATTAATAATAACAATTACAAAATCTGGTGGGAAGACCCATTACTGCTGTGTGATTCTTGGGGATTAGATTAGATTTGTATCTAACACTGGGAAAGAAAATGTCATGTAATCCTTCTATAAAATTCCATTATCCCACATGAGTGTGATAAGGTTTGCACAAAGCAAATTTAACATTTTATTTTTTTCTTTTTTTTTTTTTTTCCTTCTTCTTCAGTTTACCCTCTTGAAGTTCTTTTACAAATAAGATTTTTTGTTCTGGTTGGGCGACACTTTGCACTTTGGCAACTCAACAAATATTTATGCATGTATTTTTGCTGCAAGCCTAATGACTTTGTCCTGAGCTATTAAAAAAAAATTGCCAGCACAAATGTTAGAAAACTCTGAACTTATCCAAGGACTTACCATGATTTATGGATCATTTCCCATGCAGTTACCTTGATACATGCACTGATGATGGTGAGGTAGCTCCTAAAAGCAAACTGGTACCCCATTTTTGACAAACAGTGAACTCATTTTATAAGACTCACAGTATTTTCAAACCTTGAGGCAGAAGAATTCTCTTTTCCCCCTACTTTTTATTTTTCAGAGTTTAAATTCATTTTTATTCCCTGGGAGTAATATGAAGATTTGCAAATCCATTAGAAAAAAAAATAATATTCTAACAACAGCAATGATATCATAATATCATAATTAGAGATGATTATTAAAGTACCATTATTTCCATCTGGGGTTTAATTTGCATTGGTGACTGAGAGAAGTGTTCTTCTTCAGTTTTGTTCTTGCCCTTAAAACGAAATGCCCATAACAGACAGACTGGAGAAACTTTGGCATGCAGTAGGTGAGAGCCCTGTCCTCCTTTTACGTATGCATCTTGTGTATGACTCTATTCCCATCTTGGAAAGGACTTGTTCTTCTGCAATCTAAGCATAGGCACTGATGTTTCATAAAATACATTATCCACCCTTTTCCAAGAACTGACAGTGGCATATAATCATGTGCTGATTTATGTTGTATTTATGCAGGAAAATATTCATATACTTTTTGAATAATTGTGTATACAATTACTAAGCTTCTGGATTTTACAACCTCTACAAAAAGATTGATTTTTGGCCATTCCTGCTTCAGCTGGGTTTAGCCTTAAACATGATGCAAACAGCCTGTGACCTGACAGAATATAAATCTATTTGCCAGAGTACTCCCCAGGCTGAAGAGGTTTTTTTCAGTCTTAAGAGCAAAACAAAGCTCCAATGTTTTGTTTAGTAAATCGTTTAACAGGGTCACAGTGAATGGGTGTCCAGGTTAAATGATATTTATTTTAAAGTAAATATAACCAAGCCCTTTTGTACAACATTCCTAATTTGATTGAAGCACACTTGCCATCTGGAGCCTTTGCTTGCATAATAAAAATCTTCCACGTGGAGTGATTTCTCTTCTTTAGATGCAGGTGTTTGCAAAGACTGGTGGGCTTTTAGGGGACAATACTCTTGACAGGTGGATTTGCACAACTCTGAGTGAGGTGAGGCCAGAGACTGGATTACTTCTAAGCTAATTTCACAAAATGGAGAGACCATTTTTGTTTATAGAGGGCGTAGTTCTGAATGCTTTTGTATTTAGAAAAAATTATATTTTAAGGTAAGATAATTTTGCCCAATGCAATCAATCTTGGTATCCCAGCACTACACACAGAGGTCTAGCAAACTGTTTGTGTCTTGTTTTAAGCCATCAGACTCCCTTAACTCTGGGTCGTTTAATATTAATCTATGTATCCTGACAGAAAGGGAAATATTCTCTCTTTTAAAGTTGGAGGTGTAGGCACAGAACTAGGACTTGAATCATGATGTGAAGTGTTTGTAGAGCTGCAAGTGTATGAAAACAGTCTTCCTACTCCTAATCACCTTAAATATGGTGTAATAAATTAACCAAAACCCCTCAAGGGAATCTGCCTTCTGTGATGACTTTTTGGATTTCTTTCTGCATCCAGGAATATCCTTTCTTCCTCTATTTCTAGCTTGTTTTTTTTTTTTCTCTTCTCTTTTTCCTTGCATGTTCTGTTTTCATAATTTTCAGAATCCAAGAACAGTAACTAAGAAGTGTGCGTGTCTTCTCATGAACAGGAGAATAATAAGTTCTCTTTTGTCAAGGTTTGGAATAAAGAGCAATTTAATGAGAAACATAACTCAGAATTAATAAAGATGTTAATTAGATTAGTTTGGTCACAAAATGCTTATGACAACCTTTACCGATATTATTTGAACAAAGTACCTAACTCCAAACCCGTGAGGTCATGAAAATTAAGTGACAGTTTAAAACAAACAAACGAACAAAAACAAACAACAAAAATGTCAACCAAAAAAAAAAAAAAAAAAACAAAACAAAAAAAAAAAAAAAAAACAAAAAAAACCAAAAAAAACCCAAAAAAAAACCCAAAAAACAAAAAACAAAGCAAACCAAACAAGAAAATCAAACTAAAAAGAGACCAAAAAAATCCACCAAAGCAAAAGGAACCACCAAACAACAACAAAACTCTATCACTGCAAGTTGTTATTTCTTACTGGTAATAGACCTTAAATGTTTTTTCAGCAAAGGTAAGCTCAAGGTCAGAACTTGCCTTTCTCAGACCTGAGCTTGGTTAACTTACACCAAAACAGTTTTTTGCAGTGCAAGCCATTTTCCCCTAGGTATGATGGATTTTGTTGCAGTTCTTGGCAGAAAATCATGAAATCTGGCAAACAGTGTCCAGTTGTGTCAGCTGTCCTGCCCAGCTGCTCCCTCAGTCCACTGGAGCAGAGATGCAGCCACTGCCTGTGTGTTGTTTCCTCCTTCCATCTCCACTGACACCACTGGGGCTTCACCCCTGCAGCTGTTACCACAAAGAAGGGAGGAATGACCTAAGAAAGCAAAATAAAGATGCAGCAGAATCAACACCGTGCAGTGCTGGGGGTGCTTGGTATTTAGGCAGCATTTGAGCCTGTACTTTTCCTGTCTTTTCCACAGATCTCCTTCCTCTTCTCTTGATTTTACATTTTCTATGAAGTTTCCTCTTCTTGCATTCAATTTGCTAAGTCCTTGATCCACCACATCTACATTTGCTCAATTTTCAGGCCCAGCATTTTCAAGCAGACATAAGTTCTCATGTTTGTATTTGAAATATTTTTTCTCAATTTTCCCTATTTTTCCTTCCTTATTTTTTAATTACTTTGCTAATTGTTTTTTATTTTGTTTTGTTTTAATTCTAAATTTTTCTCACCTACACAAATACTGGCCCTGCTTCTTTTCCCTCATGTCCTGCTTCTCTGACATATTGTAGAGTCCTGAGATTTGTCCCTGTATTTATATTACTTTGTTATTCCTTTCTTGCCAAGCCTCTCCCTGTGGTAGGAGCTTATGTGACCACACTACAAAACCATATCTTTTAATCCAGCTTCCCTGATCAGGTGGAGAATTTGTGTGGAGGGCAGGAAGAAAGGGGACTTCATGATTTGATTTACAGGTCAATCCTGAGTCTTCATGGAGTGGCACATTTATCACTGATAGTTTCCTGTCTTTTCTACACAAGATTTAGTTTGCTGTGAACCAATCTTTGCACCTCAAGACTAAATAATTGCTGTTAGGAATAAAGCATTATTGAACACACACAAACACATACACATATACACAGTGTTGTGGGAAAAAAAAAATTCTAATTTTATTATTATGCATTTTCCCCATTAAAATATACACAAGAATCCCAATTATAGGAAAGCAAAAAACAGAAATACCAGAAATTTCTTATTTTTTTATTATTTAGCTTGGGTTTGTAACCACCTTTCTAGTACAACTTTTAAAGAGTTGAGTGTTGGGTTTTTTTGTTGGTGGGAGTAGTTTTTTTTATTTTCAGGGTATGTGTCAGTGAATTGAAGTGCAGGAAGCATGATTCAGTTGGGTTTTTGTTGTGTTTTTGTTTTTGGTTTTTTTTTTTCCCTAGAGGGGAAAACACCCCAAAACATATTTGCTTTGAACCTACACCTTCCATTCCACACTGTAACAGAGTGTCTGAATGAATGCCAGTTACTGATACGTCTGTTCACATTTCCCCTCAATTCTTATAAATTTAAATACAGAAACAGGGTGGAGGTGCCAGAGCTTATCAATAGAAATATTTTAGTTCTAACAGAATGCCCAGAGAAGCACGGTGTGTTTTCATTGCTTCTGCAAAATTCCTCATCCAAAGCACTATTTAGAATTGATTGCCTCTCAGACTAGCCTTTCTTATGGAACAGTGATTTGGTTTCTGTTCTTCAACCCTCCTTGCTCTAACAACTCACCGTGACTTCTGCCTTGATTTTTTTTTTTTTTTTTTTGCTATTAATATTTTTCAGGTTGAAATTCTGAGTTACACATGCAGCGTGTTGAAGTGGGTCAATGAGCTGTGCAGAAAATGATCAGTGCAGGTTCATTTAGACAGTTTAATTTCACTTGTAACATGTGATCGATTTTTTCTGGAAATCAGTCTTCAAGAGCTTGACAACAGAAAATTTAAAATCCTTATGTATATTCAAGAAATGGAAATTTTGGGACTTATTCCCTAGAGTAGGACATGGTATTGGGCATCCTAACAATAAAGGGCTCTTTTTCAGAAGTCCATACTTTAAGAATTTCACATTAAGTATACTCATAACTTTTTCAAAAAAGAATCTACTATACATTACCTGCTTCAGCAGCATCAATAAGCATCAGGTACACCAGATATTCATAAGGGAGCAGACATCAGATGAAGGATCATAAAATTGTCTGGTTTTTTTCAGCAATGCCAATCATGGTACTTGCCAATCAGATATAATTTTTCACAGCATATGCCTTCTAAGACACCTAAGGTAAGAACATGTAAATATTTTCATAAATTATATATCTTGTTTTTTCTGCCTCTTGAAGGTACCGCTGAAAGGCTTCAGGCTTTAGAAATCTTCTAGACTGTTAAAATACTCCTCCTGTCATAAAAAAAACCAAACAACAGAATAAGACAACCAAACAACACACAAACCAAACAGATTTAACAGATATACAGAAGCTAGAAAGAAATTTGGTGATGAGCACTATATTAGGTAATAATTCCTATGTCCTGGAGTCAACGGATCACTTACCAACAGCAAATCAAAGAGTAAAGAGATGTTTTTCATGTTTTCTCATGTTTTCTCATGTTTTTCAATCGAAGTAATTATCTATCTCTCCTCATTATTATAATAATAACATCTGTCTTACTCTTGTCCCCCATGGTGTCAAAGAAACAACTTCTACTTTGCACCTACATGTGGAAAAAAAATAGATGAGTTTAAACTGAATATGCAGATATTTGGTACCACATTGTTTTTAGACACTCATGAAGACAGAGCTGTGCTTTCCCCTGGGTAATGTCTGTGTCTCATTGCTGCTGCTGCCCAAATGCTCTAAGCAAGGCTTCTGCCCACAGGGTTTTCAGATGGTGCAGAAACCTTTTTAACCTCAGGCTAGCGAGCTCCTAAGTTACATTTTCTTCTGCACCGTGCAGACTCTTGATGGCAAGTGGAGATCTAGAGGGAAGAAAAAGATGTGGAATGTGGTCAGGAGGTCACGATTTGGGTATTACTCCAGAAATCACCCAGATCTCTGTGTGTGGCAGGGGTCAAACACAGTACATGCTCCTCGTCAAACACAATGAACTCAGAATGCTTCCCAGACAAACATTTCCATGACATGACAGATCTTTGAATTCCCACACTAGGTACCTACAACATCTTCCAAGCAAATGGATTGAAACTCCTTAAATTAACTGAACATTTTGTGCAGCCAGAGTTACTAGTCTAGTTTTAGGGCTATTGGAATATCAGTTATTTGAAAAGTCTCTGAACTGGAAAAAAAATAAAAAAATATAAAAAATAAAAAAAAAGCATAGTTCTAAATTACACAAGGAGATTATATTTGTTTACCAGAAATATATAATGACAGTTAAGGTAATTGTCCTTATTTTAATTTTATGTCTTATTTATAATATATATACACATACACTTTATGTTTGACATATAATAGATAATATTTAATATATATTGTATAATGTTATACAATAATATATAATTTATATAATAGCATTATTTGTTATTATTACTACATATTATTATATAAAATTTTGTATAGGATATTTACACTATTAAAATTATAATATGCATTTTAACATATATTCAACTCTACCCAGTGTTCTCTGAGAGCTTTCCATTATCATGGGTTCAACTCTAGACAAAGACAACATTCCCCTTAACATAGGTAATCTAAACCTTTGTATCCTTTAAGAAAGAATGAAAGAAACACAAACCCCCACAAAAACAAACAAACAAACCAAAAGCAAATAAACAAAACAAACTCCCAAACTCCTCAAAACAACTAACTCAAAGCAAAATTTAATTTAATCAGAACAGAAAATGTAGAATTAACGCATTGATTGTTTTCTCTTCCTGTGTCCCTGATTTTCTTCCCAGCTCTCTCAAGAGGCTTTGTGTTTGTTAAGGGGAGTGCAGTGGAATATTGCAATATTACAGGTTGGACTCCCTGGCACTATTGACCATCAGGTGTCATGGGTTGAATTACACTTGTAGTGAGTGCTTTAGAGATGTCTTTGCCCTCTAATCAGAATGATAACCTGCTTAACAATACAGTGTGATTAAATTTTCACAATTGCCTTATTGTTTAGCCTAAAATGTAGAAAGGTGTCTGCCTAGAAACAAAGACTGAACATAAATCATATGAATTCCAATTAAGTAGATTATCCAGAGAAAGCTTAAAGACAAGGGGCAGAGATCCCTCCAGTGAGGGATCAGTGAGACCAGACAGAGAACAAAAAAAAAGCATCAGAGATGTGTTGGAACTTCAAGGACAAGCACAGAAATGTTCCTGCCAGAAGTCTGCTGTACCTAACCTTGGACAGGAGCACAGCAGAAAAATAGGGAATTATATCCTCACAAAGGCCATACACACACGTGAGCATATGTGTGTCTGCCTATGCATTAAAATTCTTTATACTATGTCTCAAGAATACAGTTGCACTTACAGTATATTCAAATATTTTTGTTGTTTTCCAGTTCTGGACCCTTACCCACTTTCGTCAGAAGGAATTAGAAGTTTTTTTATTAAATTTTGAAGGTGCATTTAGAGCTAGTTCCCCCACCTTTTGACAAGTAACATCTATTGACAATCGTCCCTGCTAATTCATCCATAATTTACATTGCAATTATAACAAAATATCAGCTTTCCTAAAGCCTGTAATTTTATCAGAGAAAAGGGAGACTCCTTATTGGATTTGAAGGCATTGTGTTGTGAACCAATGCCCTTTGTAGTCTTTAAAACATGAAGGAAAAAGAACAAGTCCCATCTCTGAGAACCAGCACAGAAAACACCTCTTCTGAGGCATGTGGCAACTCAGTACAAAATGAGATTTTATTTATCACCCTTGCCTTTTGAAGGAGATTTTGACTTTTCTCTTTTAACAGATCATCAGATGAAAGTTATCCAATACCTGTGCTGTGCACAACAATATGTGAAGTCTTACTGTCAATCATCAAGTGTCTTTCCTGGAGACTTTTTACGATGGCCACATAGAAAGACAAGAGAAAATGTCATTTAATTTCAGTAGCTGGCACCATTTTGCATGCACTGCCCACTCTTTGATCTCTGGCATAGTTAATGGAGCAACCTGTTATCCTAAAACTTTGGAACTCTCTTGTGCCACTGACTGGACAGTGATTTCTCTTGTAGGTCAATACTTAATATTGAGCTGCTGAAATTACAGTAATTTTAGTAGTTGTAGTGGATAAAAGAAACTAAGAAAACCAACCCAAAATAAATAGAAACAAATCCCCACAAGTCTGCCTTTTTGCTGTTTTCTGTGTGTTATTTCAGTACAGAAGCTGTGTCCTCAGATGAGGCAAATCAGTGCAGTGCCACTGAATGCAGTGAAACTCAACTTATTCACATCAACTAGTTACAAGAAACAGGTGGGTATTTCTTCAAAAATAAGCCTTGAATGACTCAGAATTATGTTCAACTTGTTCAACTTGATCCTCCAGCTGTTGTTCAGGGATGTCTCAGGGCTCTCACAGCCAGCAGGCAATATGAGAGCTAATAAGACAAACTTTTCTACAGTATTTCCTAATATTAATACAAACACTACCTTGCTCCTGGGACACAGGAATGTTGTAATCATGCTGCTCGTGGCAAAACAATCACTCTGAATTAAAGGAAACAGCAGACAACTCTGGTTTATCAGACATTAATAGAATCTGGCTATGCATGGATATTTTATGCAGTCCCAAACTGATTTTGGGTGCTTCTTTATGAACCCAGAATTACCAGTCTCCTGACAAATTGTGTATGTGTGATCTAGTAAATGGTACTAGTTTCCTTTGGAAAGTTAATTTAAACCTTAGTAAAATACACATGCACAGAAACAGAAGTATCAGAAAAAAACATAGTCTTTCACTACATAAAAAGTCTGTAGCAAGCCATGAAGGTGTTACATAAAAATAATGTGAAGAAAAGAGAGGAAATTGAAATACTGCTTTTCTCTTTGATTTTATGATGTCTGATTCAGTAGCTGTGCATTTGAAAGATGCACTCTAATGGGTTCTCTAGGCAGCATTAGCCCATCAATTCTTAGTTTTCTGTCGAAAAGTGTTGAAAGCACCCAGTGTGAAAGCAGCAGGAAAAAAAAAATACTCTCAGGTGGGGCTGAATGACACAGCTGTTTAGTTCTACTAATCCAAAACCCTTTGTGGACCATGCTGTTTGGTCTCTGTCTACTATGTTATTATATTTTCAAGCCTGATTTCTGCTGTTAGCATGTTATTTATGCAGATCACTTAAAAATGCATGTAGAAAAGTACTTTCCTTTCTTTTTCTTCTTCTTCTTCTTCTTCTTTTTTTTTTTAATCCAAAGTTTATCATCCATGGATAACTGACTGCAGAAGAACTGAAGGACTATTACTGATTTAGCTGAGGAAGAACAAATGAGCAGTTATGATTTTGCAACTTCAGGCTCAAGGACACAGTGTCACACAGCATCTCAATAGTTGCCTGACAACAGGTCCCAGATCCTGATCTCCAAAGAGTATTTGCTGTGACCATCACAATTCATCCAGTGATGTGGGGAGCTCATGATTTTAGATTTGGAATTCAAATACCTATCGACCAAGAAGGTTGCATGTAGTTCATTGCTCAGTCAGGTCATAGAATCTAGAATCAATAGAAGTATTAAGGTTAGAAAAGATCTCTAAGATCATCAAGCACAACTGTGAATCCAGCACTACCACCACAATCACTTAATCATTTACTCAAGTGCCATATCCACATTTTTGAATCCTTCCAGGGATGGTGACTCCACTGCTTTCCCACTCAGCCTGTTCCAATGCTTGTCAATCCTTTCAGCAAAGAAATTTTTCCTATTATGAGATGTAAACCTTCCTGAGCAATCTAAAAGATGACCTGCATCTTTCTACATACCGGGCTCAGTCTGGCAGTGTAATGAGGAAATGAGGACTATTTCAATCACAGCATCTGAGCATCAGCAAGCTGGAATGTGGCAAAGTTGTGCAAGCACTACGTGATCGCAAATTAGAAGCATAAATTCTCTGCTCAAATCTGGTTTGGTGCTGGAGGTATTTTTTCTCATCTTCATGCTCCACAGAAGTGATCTTGTCTGGAAATTAGAACTTTTGAAACAATATTTTTTTCATAGTAAATATAAATGTGCCTTTATCTCCATAAGTTCTCTCCAGAATGTCATGTGGATTTGTTGTCTCACAGGTCTCCGTGTTGAAAGATTTTGTGTTCCCTGTTACAGCAGGGAACCCATACAGGAAACCCTTATCACCTCCCAACCAGAATCTGAATCTGCTGAGCCATTACAGAAGAAAATTAAAGCCCTCATCCTTTTTATTTTTTGTATATGATTCGCTTTTTGTAATTAAAAAAAAAAACATACACACAAAAAACTCCCCAAATCAAAAATAAAACCTACACAACCCTGAACTACTGAGTAGAATTGAGAATGTGATAACTTCTGTTTTCTGTGCTTTATTCTCATGCAAATGAGAGGTTGAAGTTCCAGCAGTTACTAGAGTGTGGCTCTTTAATCACCAGTTATATTTATGGAGAATGAAAACAGGTTGTGAGAATGGTGCAGAGGCAGGAAAGAGAAGAAAAAGGACAATTGAGATTTCTAACTCACAAGCTCATATTCTGAATATTAGCAAGTTTTAAAATAAGACTTTTTATAAATATTTTCTCTGCCCTTCTTTTCTCCACACTGGGATGATTTTCTTTTTTAGATAATCTGGGCAAGTAAGTTGTGTTCCAGTAAGAAACTCTGTCTGCACACTCAAAAGCAAACACTTTCTGCTATTTTGATGTTTATCCATTTCATAAAACAACCATTAAAGAGAGATAATTTTCATTAAATAAGGCAGAGTTCTGTCTAACTATGATACATGAGACAAGCATTAGTTAACATCTTGGAATAGACACTCATAAATCTTTTCTCCCTATAATTAAAGCATTCTGATTTCTGAATCACAAAGAAAAGAAGACTTAATCCTTTGTTAAACTTCAGGTGTTTATGTTTTGTTTTCCTTTAGCAATTTTCTCAGACATTGTGGCAAAATTATATATGACCTTTAATACTGATATGACAGCTCTATTTTAATTGATAAAATAAACAATAACACTGGAAAAATCAAAACATGATTTAGTTCATTTCCTAGCTCCAGAAAAGTTTATATTCCATGGTGCACAGTAGTTGGAATGACATTTTAATAAAACAGTTGTGGAGCCCTCAGGAGTCTGACAGTAGCAAAGAAGTGAATAAAGAGGTCATCAATTTTTTGTAGAGATGGAATCAACCTGTTGAATTAATGAATAATTCACTGAATTTTGAAAGGCAAACCTTGGGAAGCATCTCATCAAAGTACTCTCAAGATGGATTGCCATGAACACTTACCTACTGGTCTAGAAGAACTAGTCTGGTCTTGTTTCAAGCATATGTACAAGGCATTTCTTAGAACAGTGCAGAGTCCTGGGTTGTTAGATACCTCTGGCCTTCAAGTTCCATGTCAAAATTCATTTCTCCCATGAATACTACTAAATCCTTGAGAGTGACAAGACAAGTTAGATGTTGTGGTATTTTTTTTTTAATATTTGTGTTCAGTTTTGGGTCAGACAGTAGCAGTTTCTTAAGGGATACATATTCACAAATGGCTAAAACATAAGGTCTGGGGATGGCATGTAGAGAAATATATAGGGTCAATTTTACTGGTTATTCATGAACTCACCTATGTCAAACAGGTCTGTCAACTTTGACTAAATGTGACAAGGGAAGCATCTGAGAAAATTAAAAGGACCCAACACTTTGACAGTCCCATGAATTTGATCAGGAAGTAGTTGTGAATTATTTGCCTTACAAAGATGTGCTTCAGTAGTAGTTCTTTTTGGGTACAATATATTTCGTATAACATTGTTCTCTAAAACCTCTGTTTCATTTTACAAGTGTGTACAAACAAAATTTTCTTTAGACATCCCTGACAGAAAAAAAAAATAAAAATATATAAATAGAGCTGTCACTGGTGTAAGCCACTGTGTATGAATAAAAATTAAATTTATTTAGATCTACCATATCTTGCATTATCATCCTTTTAGTGCTACAGGTATTTATCACACACAGAGAAATACAATAAAAGGTCAAAATGTCAGTAAATAAATCAGAGCAGTCTCAGTATAAGGAAAAAAAAAGAAAAAAAAAGAAAAAAAAAGAAAAAAAGAAAAAAGAAAAAGTAAGAGGGAAGGGGAAGGAAATTAGGAAGGAGAAGGTGAAGGGAATTTTACAAGCCTGGGAAGTAAGGAGTTAATTTATTTACAGCCTTAAACACGGATGATCATTCAAGTAGGCAAGCTAGAAAAGGGCATGCCTGGAATGGGGGGGCTGTACAGGGATAGGGCAGCAAAGCCCTGGAGCCAATTTTTCTGTTCAGGTCCATGACACATCATATGGCACAAGTGCAGAAATGGGGTCAAGGAACAGGCAGGAGCTGTAGGGGAGGATCAAGACCAACAAAGATCCCAAGGTGTTCCCCAAATCTCCATCATAGGACTGCACGTGCCTCACAGTGTTGCATTAGACACAAAGAATCCCTTCCCTGGGAATGGATCACGGTGTTCTCATGCTAATTTTCATGTATATTACATGCCAAACTCTTTGTTTCCTGGGCTCTTTCCCCACAAATTAAGACTGTGACCTTTACTTCAATTTACTTCCATTTACAAAAATCAAATCTCTGGATCTACAGCTGGTGATGCATCTCCTTTCCACTACATACTCTTGTTCTTTCTTTTTTTTTCCCCCTTTTTATATTTTCTTCATGATATTTTTATACTTTATATCAAACAAACCAAACCAAAGCAGCCACATACTTTCCTCTCCACTGCAATTACATTGTTTGGAAATAAATCTGTCTCCTGCCAGTCATTCAGTGGCATTTCCCTCTAATCCCAAGGGATTTGCTAACAAAGACTTCAGCTACCCTGCCTCAGGGGCAGGTGGTAGCAGGAGGGGAGTTTTGTGCTATCTCCTGAGCTGCTCCACAGATCTTACAGTGAGTGGGACCAAGAGAAGCTCCTTCCTCCTTCAGCTACCACCAACCTTCTCCATCCTGGACCTATTTTGGCTTCACCCTCAGGCTTTCTGAATTTACAACAGCTCACCCTCTGCCTTGTTGAACTACAAGACAGGAAGCTTTCATGACATTTTTAAGGAAATATAATTGCCATTCCCAGAGGGAAGATGCCCTGAAGGCAACTATGCCACCCAAGTTACCAAATTTGTGGGAAGGGGGGTACAGTGGAATACCTGTTGCTAATGGGGTGCAAACATCACGATGGCACATCTACCCTATCCCTATTTATAAATATCTCTGGGGTTCAGTCCCAACTCATTAGGCTCTTTTATTATCCTGTGCTCATTCTATGGTGCTCAAGACTTCCTTAATAATTATTAAATGAAAACAGAAGAAAACAAAACTCAAAAGGTTTAAAACTCCTGACATCTAGCTCATTAATAATTTGCTTCTAAATGTTGCAATTTTTGCAGCTATGCTGAACCATTAAAAAAAAAAAATCAGTCTGAGGCTCTGGCTACATTCAGAGAAGAAAACAAAATTGCTTTTGAGTCTTTGAAGTTCATTGCTGAATCTGCCCATTAAAAACAAAATGAAGTCAGAAATCCACCTTTTATTTAGACACATTTATTTAGACTTGCATTTCATAGCAATTTTACCAGGAAAAGACAGTTCAGAAATAAGGATAAAAACAAAACTATGCGTTAGATTTATTTCCACTGACAAAAACTTAAGAACAATGTATTTTATGTTTATCTGCAGCAGGTCATGAAAAAAACTGCATTAAAACAAGTATCATGTTATTAAGTGCTACATATATGCAAGTTGCTAGACAGCTGGAGAGGATTGACAGATAAAGCAAAGGATATAAGCAAGAGATTTTGTTCCCATTGAAACAAAAAAGAAGATATTTTCTTTTTTTACAATAAATCCATACTTTATCTATGAAGGTCTGACCAACTTTAAGAGTACAATTCTATTTAGCTGACCAAAACACAAAAATTAGGTTTAGCTGAGTTATAGCCAGAATGTCTGAATTTCCTTTTTTTTTCTCCTTTTCCTTTTTTCACCATTAAAAGTGATTCGGTGCTCTGTATCACTTCTATGCTGTTCCCCAATCAGAGATCATTGATAAATTTATCCCTTGTGCTTCATCAGCTCATTAAGCCCCTTTTTCGGCTTGTCTTGCAGCACAGTGTTGTGTCCTAATAAAACTTGTTTTGTTTGCTATGCATCCACTTTTAATAAATTCTTTTCTTTAAAGAGACCCCATCAAGGCACGCAGGCCAGTAAATGCCCTTGAGCAAATTTACAGTGAGAGGGTAGTAGTTCCCTTTCACAGGCACTGAGCTGGAGATAAAAGCTGAAAGCATGTACTCTAGTCATGTGCTGCCTGCAGGTGCTCAACAGGGGATAAATTTAATGTACCTAAATCCTCTCCATATCACTGAAACATCTAATAAAACCTGTCCAGTTCCAGAAAACATCTCCGAGGAAAAAAGCATTGTAGTCAACACACTTCTATCTTAAATGGTTTAACCCATGGGATGCTTAATAATCTGCTGGTGTGTTGCCTTGAGGAATAATAATTTTCTCCAGTATTTTGTCGAAGTCTCTAGAGAGTGAGCTGTCACAAGGAATGGCTGGTAAGCAACAGGAAAACCTGTGTTCTGTAACAAGGAAAGCCCTTCCTTCTCATTGATAACTCCTCATCTCATTTTACTTGTGCCTGCATTTTGATATTCTGTCCCCAGTTTCCATCAAGTCACTTCACTGCCTCCAGAGATCTATTAATCACAATGGACCTTCTTCCCAGATTAAATGATTTCCCAGGAATGAGAATAGGAAAAACAAATTACTATTATCTGTTTATTGCTTGGTAGGTCCTAATTGTATACACTTGGGGCAGAAAGCAATACAGCAAGGTAGGTGCAGTTAGAGAATAGTCAAAATTACCAGAATTGGAAGGCAATTATGAGAGTTCAAGGTAGATAAGTGAAAAGTTTATATCTTTGGAAGAGCATCTCTGTGAGCCAATGTATGCTGGGGGTCACTATAGTGTCCACTCTGAAGGGGAAGGGAGTACACATAATTCACATATGTTCATGATAGAAAACTAATTACAACAGTCAGGGGGTCCACAAAGAGTTGCAGAATTTTTTGTAGTAAACTATACACATGAAAAGGAAATTGATAGAAGTTAGTCTGTGGTCTTATAATATTAAAACACTGTAGTGCAATTTGAATAAGGGGTATAGTGAAAAATAATGGAGAGGGATTAAAGAGAGGGAGAGAAAGGAAGGAAGATAAACAATCCCAGCTCCAGTGTGGATCCAGGTGATGGAGTATCCAAGATCCTGGAGCACCACCTGGGCTTTGTGGGGCTACAGTTTTATGGATGCTTCCCCACCCTGGAAGTGTTTCTTGTGTTCTATGCAAATTATTTATCACATGCAGCCCATTCATCAGGACCTTTACGGAAAAGGAGCTCTGAGGAGCTTTGGGGGTCTTTGGTGGTCTTGATCCCCCCGCTATTGGATCAACCTCAAGAATCTTTTGACCTACATTAGTCAAAGATTCACCTTGATTTTGGAGGTTTTTTCCCAGCCTGAAGGAACGATCAGTTGGTGTATTTCAAATGCTTCACATATATGTGTTTATTTCTAAACTCAATTTTAAACTCTCAATCAGGAAAGAAAGTGTAATTTTCCTGAAACAGGGAAGGGAAGGGAAGGGAAGGGAAGGGAAGGGAAGGGAAGGGAAGGGAAGGGAAGGGAAGGGAAGGGAAGGGAAGGGAAGGGAAGGGAAGGGAAGGGAAGGGAAGGGAAGGGAAGGGAAGGGAAGGGAAGGGAAGGGAAGGGAAGGGAAGGGAAGGGAAGGGAAGGGAAGGGAAGGGAAGGGAAGGGAAGGGAAGGGAAGGGAAGGGAAGGGGGGAAAGAGGGAAAGGTAAAATAAAACATAAATCCATATCTTAATCTAATGAAAAGTGAAACCTTCTCCTTCCATAAGATTCCACCTTGTATAGTTCCTGCTAGCAAAATGCTACTATGTCATAAAAAACCAAACAAAGAAACAAAACAAAGCAAAACAAACAATCAAAAAAAAACCTCTAAGCATTTACATGACCTTTGCAATTACCTCTAATTTTACACAGAGGTGACCGGAGATGCAATGACATATAATAGCCAAAAGTAGGTAAGGATTAATATAGTTTTCATAACTGTTGCTAAATTTATAAGAAATGAGATTTTAATTATAAAGTTTGTAATTATTGTACAGAGTGCTTTTATAAATTGATTTTTTTTTTCTTTTCCCTGCAGGAGGTGTATGATGCAGATACTTTAGATTTTCCTGGAAGAAAGTTATTCATCATGCATACAGACCTAGTCTTTTACTCTGGTATCAGCAAACTGTGGTTCAAATTCATCAATAATATAGCTCCTGTAAGGAAATTTAAAATAACATAAATAAAAACCCCACAGAAACAAAATCAACAAATACAATGCTAAACAAGCAAACAAACAAAACAGTTTTTGGGTGTGGCAATAGTGTTACACAGCTCTTGAATCTGAGTGGGTAGTGACAGGGAATGAGCAAAACTTGAGTTCACCTTTGTAGTGCACATAGCAGCTTCAGTCCTCCAGAAATAATGGGGGTACAATATAGCCCTGATTAATTTCACCTAATTTCTAGGTATCATGGTTTACCCACAGCTCAACATCTGTGCAGTATTGGTGGTAACAGAATAGAAAAAGCCAACAACATTTGATAATTTTTCTTTTTGTCTCCAATCTGTGAATTTACATGGTGAGGTTTTAATTTGTAATCCAGTTTCTAAGGCTGTCTGAAATACTGCTTTTATCCTTTATTAGGTATTCTGTTAATGATGGCACGCTTGTTAGAGAGGGCCAAGGTCAGGTATGCCAGTCTTCCATTACAAATTAGGCTCAGCAGTGATTTTGGTGCTGCTATTGATTTAACTTGTTGAGGTATGACCTGTCCCACTAAAATATTGTTAAAAATTCCATACATCTCCAAGTGCTGACAGCAGCAGCAGTTCATCTTGCATTTGTCCTCACAATGGGTGTTTATTGGGTTTCACCATTCTCAGTTCATTTCATCTGGTTACTCATCTAGTAATTGAACCATCACAGTTGCCAGAATAACAAATATCCTTTATTATCATTATTATTATCATTGGTGCTGCTGCTTCAAATTAAATGTTTATAAATGTTTTTAAGACCCCAGAGGAATAATTTTTGTGGTTGTCATTAAATTGTCTCTTTATTCTTTAAGGCTTTTTTGTGAAAGTGAAAAATCACCTTCACTTGAGTAAACTAAGGGAAAATACAGGATTATTCTTCACTCACAGCAGGTGATGAATTTGTATGAGGAAAGAGCTGAACTGGGAAAGTTGCTTATTTGCAAATCAGGCACTGGGGCAGGTTTCCCAGAGAAGTTGTGGATCCTGAATCCCTGGAAATGTTCAAGGCCAAATTGGAAGAGGGTTGGAGCAACCTGGTCTAGTGGAAGGTGTCTCTGTAAAGGGTTGAAACAAGATCATCTTTAAAGTCCCTTCCAAACCAAACCAATTTTTCATTCTATGACTCTGTAAAAGTTAAAAAGTACCATCTCCCTTATCCAAAGCAAAGTCAACAAGAGCAGGACAGCGTCCAATCATGTTTCTAACAATTCTAATAATAGGAACAATGAAATCTTTGCCCAAGATTTTCCAGTGCTTGTGCACCCTCACAGCAAAAGTATTTTTTTTTTTTGTATGTTGTAGTGTCATTCCCTGTTTCAGTTGGTGTCCCTGGGAATATGGGATAATACAAACATGTTAACATAACCTAAATCACATATGAATGTCCAGAAACCACTCTGGTACAATTTAGAGCAAATGTCGAAGCCATGGGGTGAAGCTGAGCTTAAAAACATGCAAAAACATCCTTTTCTTCAAACACAGGTGAGTCCATCCCCTGGCCCTGGAACAGTTTTAATTACTTATACACACATATCTAGAGTAGTGTCAACAGGAGAAACTAAACAAGCCAGCAGCATGTAATCCACTGCTTAGAGAAGGCAAATGAAATAGTGAAACTTTTTCAGGCATTGTTCCCAACTGCAGTGTGAGTGCTGTGCTTGCAGATAGAAATGTGAGATTCCTTCCCTACATTCATGAATCAAAGCATAGATATAATTTCCCCTCTCCAAAACCCCTAACTGAGTCTTGAAAGATCAGAATGTTACTTTCCAATGAATATACTTGTTTTATAAGGGATTTTTTTTTAGTTCTACCACCGAGACACAACTCTTTTCTTCTTTATCTCTTCACTTTTCTTTTTTAGCACTGCATTTGATGTTGTTTAGACACACAGGACACCTCCTCCATTTGGGGATTTTCTTTAAGCATTTGATATGGTGTCAATTTATTTCTAGATTTGACATTGAAACACTTCAGCCCCTCTTTTTACCTCCACCCATTTGTGTTTCGTCAGCTGCCACAAATCCACATGACTTCTCACCTTTGCAAACACAGACTGAAGTCACTGAGATGTTCTAACCTTCTCTTACTTTGCTTCCTTTAGGGTGAATATTTCAAACTTTCACACCAAATGTAGTTTAGTTGCATAAATCAACTAATAACTGAAATAATATATTCATATAATTTTTAAGACCTCCAAGTTCATCAAATCCAACCTTTGACCAAGTACCATGCCCACTGAACCATGCTAATGATCTGTCAGGTATTTCAAAATACATATTAGTATACATATTTCAAAATACAGTATTAGTTCTTTATTTGTGCTTTCTCCCTTCCTCTTGCTCACTTTCATAAGTAAAAGGTCTCAGATCACCCCTCAAAAAATTGAAGTGTTGATTCTGGTGTGACTGAATTCACTACAGCTGTGACCCAATGGCTTAACTGCTAACAAATATGATTCTTGACTGCTTTGTGCAAACCTTTCATGTCAGAATGGGTTTGCCAGCACTTTGATTCAGGTTTATAATATCTCATCATAGAATCCTTGAGAACTATGGGAACATACACAAGTGATTAGGGGCACAAGGAGGAAATTGAAGGCACATTAAAATGCAGCGACTTTCTGGCAAGTTCTTGAATTAATTTTATTCTTTAAAGTAATTGTTTAAGCAGACAATGGCAATTATTTTTCTGGAGGTACTAGACAATACTAAAGGATATAAATCAGATATAAATAAATATATAGATATAAAGATATAGATAGATATATAGATATATAGATATATAGATATATAGATATATAGATAGATATATAGGTATATAGATATAAAACCCAGTAATATTTACTGTTGCATTTGCTCAGGACTACTTTGAGAAGTGTCCTCTGTTGAAAAGTCCAAATATAAAACTGCTACTTAGTTATGTCCTGCAATAAGCAGGAATCTTGTTACTCAAAGCCCTGTCTAAATTGACCTTGAATTGTTTACAGGGCTGGGGGATCTACAGCTGCTCCGGACAATCTGATCCAGTGTCTCACCATTGTTGCAAAAAGTTTCTTCATTATATCTAGTCTAAATCTACCTCATTTGGTTTAAAATCACTGCCCTTTGTCCTATCACTACAAACCCTACCAAAGAGTCTGTCCCCATCTTTATTATAAGCTCCCTTTAAGTACTGAAAGTCTGCAACAAAACATTACTGGAGAATTCTCCAGCCTGAACAATCCTAACTTTCTCAGCCTGTCTTCACAGGAGAGGTTTTTCATGTGTCTGATCTTTTCTGTGGCCCTCCTCTGGACTAACAGGTCCATGTCTTTGCTGAGGACTCGGACAGAACTCCAGGTAGGTTCTCATGAAAGCAGAGAAGAGGGAAGAAGAGCAGAGGCACAGGATACAGCACAAATACCCAAAAGGCATATAGTTTGCAAAGATGTGCAAGGAGTGTCCCAATTGTGACAAAAGAAACTGAGACCCATTGTTTAAAAATTCACAAACCTTAAAAACGTTTCCTTTCCAAGGAGACATGTTGCTCAACCAAGACAGCAAGACATGAGCCAGCTCTTGAGTCATGTTATCAGGTGACTTGGGACTGTGAAAAGATAAAGTGAAGTGGGAGCTCTTCTCCAAGTGACCACTACACACTCTCTTGAAACTTTTTCCCAAATTGTATGCACGGGCCCACATATAAAGTGTACAGATTTGCACACACAAATAATTTCTGGAAAGGGGGAGGACAATTCTGAGAATTTAGATTAATTTATATGGTCTGTACAGATAAATGACAGCTTCTGAACTTTCCATGCATGCATATGACAGGAGGGGCCATTCCCCCCACACACTGTACCGACATAAAATAATACCTGTTTTCTAATACTGAAATTATGGTGTTAGAGAAATTTATTCTTCCCAGCATTCTGGTGACAGATGTACAGCTGGATGTGACATGACATAAGGAAATGTGCATCTAGGTGTGCCAAGGATTTCATAATCTCCTGAATTTTTATTCCTCTCAAAATATGCAATCAGCCCCAATATTCATGATGCAGTTCCATGTTTTCCACAATGAAATCACACCCATTTCCTACCATCAATTTACAGTAGGCATGCTCATTGTAAGACTGGTCTTTTGCACTGCCATGTTCAGAAAGACAGATGTTTTCAGGAATGAAAAATTAAATAGCAATTTTAATATTAATAACTTCCTTTAAAGTTATTAAATAGTCTCAACAATATTTGATTTTTTTTTTTTAATTTTACACTGATTACTTTTAGGCTAGAAGTATGAAATAATAAACATCTGTTTTCTGTCACTGTAACTGCATATTTTCTCTCTCTTAATTTCACATTCTAAGTTAATTTAGTGTTAAGAATATTAGATTAAGCTCTAGGGTACTGAGTAGATCATGTACTAAGCCAGATAAATGGGCAATTTGCTACGGCTAAGGCTCTCTCAGCAATTGTTTTGCAAGTGGCAGAATAAAAGACTATCCCTTCTCTGTCTTTTCCCAGTTGTTTTCATTTCATATAAGTGAAATAAAAATAAAATAACCTTTATATAAACCCAACTTGAAGGATGACTGTACTGCTGAAATGAAAGATCTGTTTACCTTGCCAGACAGCTTAGCTCACAGTTCTCATCCTCCAGGTAGCATAAATGCTAGTGTCTTCTAGTGAATAACTCAATTCCATCTAAAACAAAACTTGCATCCCATAAATAGTTTGTTTCAGGGCCTTGTGCCAATAAACAGAAGATGAAAGGTAGTTTTGTCTCCCTTTGTCTTCAACAATCTTACCTGTCATTGCAGCAGCTTTTATGTCCACAGGCACTTTCCCATATTTTCTTCCTTTCCCCACAGCACACAACTCACATCTTCAGATTTCTGCTATGAAACAACAATCCTTTACAAGACTGCAGTGCAGCCCTTCCATTATTGCTGCATTTAAAACCCAAATAATGCAAAATAGTGTGAACATGCACATCAGCATGTGTTAGGACTTCTGGGACACTGCCTGGAGCGCAGAGGAGACCCAAGGCCAGGTGCTGTTTGGCATGTGACCAGCCACTTTCAGAGAGGTATAGCCTGAGAAATACACAACTTCTCTGTGTTTAGGGATTAGTGAGTGCAGGCATTGCAATTAGCAGTCCAGAGTAAATCACATGCAGCTGTTTGAAAATACATCACTTCCAACACGCAACAGCAAGCACCTTCTAATGTGACCGTGCTGGCAAATTGTTACCCTGAAGCACTGCTCCAAAGCTGTTTCACATCAGTGAACTTTTCTCTGGAGTAAGAAACTGCAGTGAAGAAAGTCAGCAACAACAAAATCAAGCTAATTCAGTCTTTTACTGTGCATGAGGCTTGAAGGCTTGGCAGAGGATACTTGTCCTGGGAGCAACAGAGCGCTTGAGGAGGGCTGAGGGGAGGGATATAAACCACAGACTCATGGAATATACTGAGTTGGAAGGAACACACAAGGTTCATCAAGTCCATCTCCTGCCACTACAGGAGACAACCCAAGAATCCTGAGCATGTGCCTGGGACCACTGTCCAAAGTCTTCTTGGGGTCTGTCAGTTTGGTTCTGTGATCACTTCCCTGGGGATCCTGTTCCAGTGCCCAACCATGCTGTGGGTGAAAGAACCTTTGCCTAATATGCAGGCTATAACACCCTGACACAGATGTGCTTTGTACCCCTGGCTCCTGTCATGGGTCACGAGAAGAGGCTGCTGCTCCCCTCCTCTTGCCCTAATCAGGAAGCTGCAGACTGAGATGAGTTCTCCCCTCAGTTTTTTCTTTTCTAGGCTGAAGAAGCCAAGTGAATTCACTCACTGCTCAGCTCTTCCTCTCCAAACCTTCTTGTCTTAGGCCTGCTGCAGCTCTTACAGAATTTTTAGCTGCATGAGAACATGGATAATTATCTCCCCAGTCCATGATGTGATGTTTGGCTATTTTTTTTTTCTTTCATTTTCTTCCAGGTCCCAGCTAATCATGTGCTATACACTATTCTATAAATTGAGATCATGGATAAAGGAATGAGTATGAGAATTTAGCACAGTCTTGAGGCTGAGAAAACAATCAGAAGCATATTGCTAGGAAAAATACCACAAATGGATACTGACATTTAATTTGGCTTAGTGTTCAGCTCTGACTTGTGATTTTTGAAATTTTTACCAATATGTCATAAGGGTAGAGCTCTTTGGACTCCTGTATGGCCTCATGGAAGTTAGGAATTTACTTGTCTGCTTCAGTTTGCTTTCAGACTAAGTTCTGCATGTTGAATGGATCAATTGTACTTTCCAATTGGTATTAAAGACACGTCTGTATTCATGATAAGGTTTTCTCTAATTATCATTGTGCTATTGAAAACAGCAGGCAGAAACCAGGCCTCTTCCTTTCTCCCCTGGTCCTGCTTTGCTGTTCTTTATGAGCAATTTTCTTTTCTGGAGACATCCAGCTCATTAGAAATCCAGTATCCTAAATATGAGTCTGATAATGCAATACTGTTAACTTTTTCCAGTTCACTGAAGAGCCAGGAGAAAAAATAAAGCTAATCAACAGGGGAAATTTGGTCACCAGTGACTCATTTCTGTCTCTCTGCTGACATAGGAAATACATAATTTATACCAGCAGGTCTTCATGCATCTTTAACAGTCACTTGGAAATGAGGTCAATATGTTTTCATTACTCTGAATTGACTACATTTATTTATTTATTTGCTTTTAGTTTGGCATGGACATATTTCTTCTAATAATTCCTGGCAGTTATATTAACTTTCTGCTGTAGCTAATGACTGAACAATTATTTTTCCTGGAATGCAAATTGAAAGGTTAACCTTAGTATTTTTTTAAACATTTAAATTGTTTTCATGGTCAAGAGAGTTTATGATACAGTAGCAGTTTAAAATAGAAAATAAATTAATAAATCAAATACAATTTCATCAGCTCAATAAGCAAATCAAAAATTTAAAATGAAAATTAATGTGTCCATGTGGTATTGTTGTTCTTTAGTTCACGACTCAGAAAAGCTCAGACTCTTTCATAGTTGTATTCTTGTTTAATCAACACAGAAGTGTTGATTTCTAAAAATTATGAACGAGTGTGCCCTGTCAACCAGTGTGGACTGATTTTCTTTAAGTTCATTTTCATATATTTAGAGCAGTGAAAGAATCAGAATCTGTAGCCAAGTAAATTTTAATTTAGGATTTTCCTTATCAAAAGAATTGATAATTTTCTGAATTCTATTCACTGTGAAAGGTCCCAATGAAGTAAAGAACATACGTACATTGTGAATACAGGATTAGATAAGAGATATATACCACAAAGGAGAGACTATTTGCCTGATTTTTGAATTGCTGCAGAATCTAGTGCTAAACATTAAGAGTCATTCATGAATTCTTCTCCTTCTGAAAATCTTTGCTTTATTTTTAAAGGAGTATGTTTGAAACTTTTGGCAAATTAAATAACCTTGATTTTTCTTTAAAGTTCCTGTGGTTTAAAGTTCCTGTATTTCTTGAGAGCAAATTGAATTATCTTAAAACAGCAACAAGTAAACCCTAATGACACAGCAGTGCAGATCTTTATTCTTTCTCAGTGACTATTTGCAGGCCTGTGTTGACATTTAGTTGTGTAATTGCCAAATGGTGTATATGGTCATTATCAACTTAGGGAATGTTCACAAAGTGTTTATCTTCAGTGATGTGCTTCACTATTTACAATTTATAATGTTTTCTTTTCTGTTACATGCTTGTTTGCCTAGATCTTCTTAGCATTTCAATGAGTAAGACTAAACATTGAATAAATAATACATAAAGCAAAATCGTTTTGCCAAATCATAATTCATGGCAACATGTTGGCTTTTTTCCCCCAATAGCCATGGTAATTATTACTGGCACTACCTTGAGCGTTAATATATTGACTGTGTACTATGTTATATAGAAAACACTGTATGCTATATAATATAATTATCTGTCAATGAAAATATATTCTATCTCTAATAATACAAGAACAGAATAATTGACTTAATTATAACACTGTCTTTTAATGTTTATTAGTGAAATCTTACCATCGACTTCTATCATACACAAATCACTTTCAAATGCATTATATTAAAGGATTTAACATTTTTATTATAGAAGGTTTTGTGCTTTTCAAATAAAAGCTGACTGAACATAATTTTATTTTTTATGTACTGTGTTTCAACAAAAGCTGTGAATTCAAATATTAATTATCTTCCAAATGGAAACTAATAAAACCAGATGCCCAGAAGATTAAAAACTTATTATAAAACAGTATGAAAAATAAGATACCATTGTAGAAAATGTACAGTTATTTAATTGCTGTATATATAGGAAATTGTCTCTGAATTATCAACCAATTGCTTTGAAGAAACTTTGGATTATCCTCTGGTTAGGTAATTAACTCTTTGTCATCTTTGGAAAATGCAAGAAATGGTTATGAAAACATTCTAAGTTTCATTTCTACAAAAAAATTTCTACAAAAAAATTCTGTGGAAACTGTGTTTTTTTTTAATTAACAGAGTGAAAGGGTAGTGTGCATTATGGTTCCTCAATGGCTCCACCTATGGAGGAATTCTGTCTAATTTGAGAAGCAGGATGAAACCTGGTGAGAACTAGGGTGAATCAGCCAGATGGGACAGGTGTGGGACAGTGTTTTGGGGGAAGAACAACCTCTTTGGGTGGGTTCTGGTAAGCATTTATAGCTACACTGTGCAACTGAATCAACTAATGAGACTTAAATCTTGGTGTGTCATCAAAGAATTCCAGAAAAGCATGAAACTGCATGATGAAAATATGAAAGGAAACAGAATCCTTTACTTCCATCAGCCTTGTTAAACGTTCCTCCTAATTTGAGTTTTCCCAGTTTCAGTGTTTAGAGATAAATTCTCACGATTTATTGGTTCTTTAAAATACAACATCAGTCAGGAGTTAATTTAAATTAACTTAAAAGTGTACAAGTCACCTATCATTGTTCTCTATGATAAATTAGACAGTTTCAAGTCTTTCTTTTTTACTCTTTAAAATCTCTCATCCTCAGATACTTTTTTTTCACCTTGTCCAGACTTAGAAAATTCTTTTTTTTTTTTTTGCTAATCTTAACAAAATTACCTCTATTACCAACCCCATTCTATTAATAAATTTGATTAGGTATTCTCTTCTCTATTGTAATACCTTGTTTAAACATCCAGGACTTCATTAGAAGTTTATAAGTACACTGGGAAGAGAGAGGTCACATCTGCTGTGACCCTCAGCCCTTTTCCAGAGTTACCACCTTCCATTTTATGGCCACAATTTGCTTTCCCTCTTTTAAATGGAACTTCACATTTTTTTATAGTCAAAATTTTGTCTCCACATACCCAGATAATGAGGTTATATAAATGATTATAAGACAGTCTTGTTTGTCTCATTTGCAACTCCCAGTACTTCAACTGTATAAAAACAATTGGTCAGGAAAATGCATTTTATTATGTTTCAGACCAATAGTTTGCTCAGTTTAGCTTTAATCTAAGGTTCCATTAGATTCCAAATTAACATTCCAAAATTAACTAAGCAATTTTTCCATTTTCTTCATCACCCCTCTTCAGCAAAGTGCTTAACTTTAAATGAATAGCTGAGATACACTGTACACAAGACAAAGCTGCCTGCTCTCTCAAGGGTCTGATGATTTGAGGTCTCAAAGGATTGGGGATGGTGAAAGAAATTTGTGTCACATAGGTTTAGGTCTCATTTGACCAATACACCTTTAAAGTTCTTTGTAGTGGAGAGAATTAAGTCAATTATTGTCTGGTGCAGATTACAGACAGGCTGAACTACCCATACTCAGCATTGATTATAGAAGGAGGGATAGAGAAATTATTTCCTAAATTAGGTACCTTAATGAGGGACTTACTTAGAAGTTGTTTGGGTGAAATTAACTGATCAATTTTACAGAATGCAGTAGAAAAAGGGAGAGCTCGTTCCTTTATATGTGTAAAACTTTGGATTTTAGCCCTGAGAAACAGTGTCTGCATGTTGTCTTGACCTATATTATGAGTTTACTCAAATTTCTCATCAGTGTCAGACATATACTCTGTCCACATATTTTTTAGTTTTTTTCCTTTTCAACTGCCTAATGCATAAACTTGAGAAGAATGTTTCAATGATTCTAATTATGATTCATTATTAAAATCAGGCCTATCTCTTTAGGTAAAATACTACTTCCAACTCCCAGCAAGGTGTAGATAAGAATGTGCAAAAGGCTTTATACTGGTTTATTGGAGAGCAGAAGCAACTCAGGAAGACAGGAATTAATAAGGAAGAAATGTAAAATGAGGAGAATCAGTAAGAATGGTTCACATAGAACATAGCTGAATCTCATCATGGTCACCGAGATGAGCAGAACAAGAACATTTGACTAAATGAAGTCCACTAGCCTAGGCCTGTGTGTATTTTCTATGCTGTGGGCTGAAGCAAGTTTATTTAATTTACCCAAGAAATCCATTAAAAATCCAATAAAATTACAGTTTTACGCAGGGCACTGGTGTCATTATAGAAACTTAATAAATCAGATTTAAGAAAAGAAGAAATTAATATGTCAAACGTGGATTTGAATTCATATTCCCCAAAGATCTTTGAGCATCCAGGGGATTTCTGAAGGTTTTGACAGACAACAGATTCAGAGTATAGGGCAACAAACACATTCAGTCATTTACTTCTTTAAAAAAATAACCAAAAAATGAGGAATATTAAATATAGAGTACAGTTAAACCACCCAGCTCAAGTTTTTGCTTCCAGCCTGCATGGAAGGCATTTCTTTTAAATGTACTCTTCCATGCATACATTGATACATTTTTTACTCAAAAGTTTAGCAAAATTCTTATTTTTCAAACTAACTTTGAAATGCAAACTTTTATATTTAGGGCATGATACCTTGAATAATTTATTTATATATATCAGTTATCCTAGTAAAATTCCAGAGGAATTACTAGGAACAGCTGCCCAATTCTGCCATCATATTTAAACAAGCTACTGTAATATTACTGAATGCAAATTTCAAGCATGCAGAGCCAAAAAAATGGTAGTGAAGGACTGGACTGAAACTATGCCCAGAAGTTTGCTAAATATCCTCAACCTTCAGCTTTTTCTAATTCCATATGAACTCTGGAAAATAATTTTAAGAAATTCTTTGGGATATTGTCCATATTTCATTCTCTTAGGGGCTTTTAAGACTGTTTGAAAGTAGTCTTAGAGCTTAAGGAAAGTTGTTGACAGCTCATTGCTTCAGGAACTTAAGCAGGTGGTAAATTAATAGCTTAGGTGGGGGCTGCCATGAAGCATGAAAAGTTATGTCTGGTGTCAGTCCAAATTACTGTCTTTAACTGCACATAAGGCAGTGAAAAAAACATTAGCTATGCAGTAAACATGGGTTTAGCCAACAAAAATAGATTTTACAAGGTTTCCTCAAGCAATTTCCAAAAGGTCATTCCATACATCTGCTCCAGCCATTGATATAATTTTATAGCCATTTGTTGTTGTTCTAAATCTGTGGCTGTAACAATGATCTCATTAGCTAAATCAATGGATTTGGAACATGTTCCAATAATCTTTTTCCAGTGGAACTCAGAGGAAAAAGTGTAGATATTTCAAATAAAAGCTAAAATATGAATGCAAATATTTCACTTATTGATACTAACATTTTTCACTTACAAGGATATTTCTGGTGTAGGCTGGCTTTCAAGAAAGTAAATATATTCCATTCATAGACTCACTGAAGTTTTCTCTATTTGCTGAAACTCTAGAAACTAAAATGAGAAAAAATCTATATCTGGTAAAGTAGATGTTCTTGAGATAACCTAACCCTCTAACATTGGCACGGAGATGCCCACACATCATAATTTCACTTAGCATCTGGAACAGGGTGGTATGACAGATTTCATTTTGGGCCTGAGATAGCTCCTGAACAGTCATTTGCGAGTGGTAATTGTTGCACAGTACAAATTAAAAGATGCAGAGAGTGGAGCTCCTCTGCTCGGGGACACCCAGTCCATTAGAGCAGATGCAGCCATGGACCACAGACATGGAGCTGTCTCAGAAGTTTCCAGATGGTGAGGGATTTCCTCAGGATACCCTGTCACTTGTGCTGCAGCGGTTGCATCTTCCACCTGTTACAGAAACATAAATCATAGAATGGTTTGGGTTGGAAGGGATCATCTTCCAACACCCCTGGAACATCTTCCACTAGACTGGGCTGCTAAAACCCCATCCAAGCTGACCTTGAAGGCTCCAGAGGTGGGGGCATTTACAGCTTCTATAGCAACCTGTTCTACTGCCTCAGCACTCTCCTGTAAAGAATTTCTTCCTAATATCTGTATAAACCTTTCCTCTTTCATCTTAAAGCCATTTTGCCTTATCCTATTACACCTCATGTTTGTAAAAAATCCCTTTCCTGCTTGTAAGTTCCCTTTAGGTACCGAAGGGCTACAATGAGGTCTCCCTGGAGCCTGCTCTTCTCCAGGCTGAGCAACCACAACTCTCACAGCCTCTCATCCATCACACTACTCACCCTCTGTTTCACACCTACATACCTGTATTAACAGTGTTCTCCTTGGACCTTGATGCCAACACCCCAGAATAAGCATTCAGTGCATCCATAACTCTTGAGCATTCCTTTTGTGGACAGACAGCCTCAATCAACAGAATCACCACCAAGCAATCTTGCTTGTTTCTAGAACTCTTCCCTCCAGTTTCCATAGGGTGATTGTTGCTGTTTACTAGGGATTAACTGCAAGGGAGCTGTACTGGATAGAAAGTCAGTGCCCAGTTAGGTTTCTGTCTGCAGAACTGGCCCCTTCTGAAGATGTCACTTGTGCACATGGTGTCTTTTCGTGCCTAGGCATCCTCAGAGGACCCCGTCTGTGCACACCTTCAAATGTTCAAAGACTTAATTCTGCAAAAGGGTGGCTGTGAGGAGAGCAGCACAGCTTCACAAAGCTTCCTGAGTGTGATTAGCTCATCTGAACATCACAAAGGAAACAAAAGAGCACATCTGTGGCTGATTTTTGTGGAACAGGAACAAACATCAGAATCACTGTGCATATGTGTTGGCTCCCTGGGAGCTCTTGAAATTTTGAGGAGTGACTTAAAAGATCAACACGCTTTTAAAGGAAAGGAACAAAGTCTGAAAAGCTTTTATATAGGCTGAAGGTGTAAGAATCAGAAAGGTTTAAAGTGAATGCATGAGCCTGTCCAGACCTCCTTTTAACACCTACTGCATTTAATAAATGTGTGATATCTGTCTTAATATAGAGTGGGAGAAGCGTGGTATATGTTAGTGATGCTGAAGATAGTATTTGACAAAAATATGCAGGCTTTTGTCTTGAATAGAGTATTAATACAATTTTTATACTATAATTTCAGATAATGATTGCTTTGCACTAAACATAGTAACCTTCTGAGCTTATGGAACTGTTCCTCATGTGTGTGAGCAGAACAGAGAAAATCTGGACTCAGCCAGGAATCTGTTAAAGCAAAAGTCAAGATGGATGAGATGAGGATCAGAATACTGTGACCAAAAAACCTGTATTCCACCGTCAAGTTTTATATTAGGTTTCTTTTGGGTTTTCTTGAGTTTTATCGCTTTTTTTTCTTTATGGTCTTTTTATAGTTTTTTATTTGTTTGCTGTGCTTATACTGAAAAAAATCATGAGATCAACATTTCCATTTACACTCTAGATGGAGTGTAAGAGGGATAGTGTTTATTGTCTGTGGTGACTAAGGAATGCCTAGACGAACAAGATTTATTGAAAAAAGAGTTTTTAAAAGCCTGGTCCAGAGTGGGCTCCCCTCTCCTGAGATCCACAGGTCCTACCAGGAGCTTGCTTCAGCCTGCGTTTCCCTTGGGGTTTCAGCCATCTCTAAGGCATCCATCTCCTCCAGCATGGGGCTCCTACGTGGGCTGCAGGTGCCTCTCTGCACCTCTGTGCCTTCCATGGGCTGCACCAGGAGCTGCAGGGGAACCTCAGCTCTGGCACCTGGAGCAGCTCCTACCCCTCCTTCTCTACTGACCTGGGTGTCTGCAGAGTTGTGGCTCTGCCACTCTCAGTGATGGGCTCAGCTTTGGCCAGCACTGGGCCTGTTTTGGAGCCAGCATTGGCTCTATGAGACACGAGAAAGACATTTAGCAGCTTTTCAGAGAATTCACCCCTGCAAACCCCCACTTCCAAAACCTTGCCATACAAACACATACATCTACATATTCTTAGATCTTTGAACATTCAGAAATGGTAAATACCACTAATAAAATCAAGGTCCCTAATGAGTTATTTATTTCTCAAATACATAATGGTAGGAGTGTGGCATTGTTGGCGTTGTTCCTGATCATGGCACAAATGATTCCTTGCATGTGTATGTCTGTTGTGTTTCAGATATTTAAAATGGTAAATCAGATCTTTTTTCCAAGATAATAAGTTTCTTATTTAAAGTTCTTGGGGTTTACCACATTATTCTCACCCTATTTTGGCTCTTGGGTATATAGCATATTATCCATCACCTGAGCTAATTTCACTTCAGTCTATTTGAGGGAGTGAAGAATTGCTTTGCTTTTGCAGGGCAGTTCTTCCCCCTCTTCAAAGGTCCTGCAGTTTGGGAACACCAGAGATACTGCTGGAGGTGAACAACCCACATGGAGGTACTGTGAAATCTTTATCTTAGATTTTTTTTATTAATAACTGAGAGGAGGAAATGCCTGTCAGAACTGCAAATATACTTGTGAATTAGTGAACTGAACAGAAATAGATGATTCCTTAATGTTGCCTTCAGCTCCACATACCTTGATGTATAAATTTGGGTTAGTAAAGCAACTAATGAGTAGCATCCAAATTATACTTTTGTAATTGCACCCATACTGTATTTTCAGGCACAAATACAAGATTTTTAAAGACCTATTTTTTTTAGGAAAAAAACAGAGAAATAGAACAATGAATCATAGAATAATTAAATTGTAGAATCATAGAATGGTTTGGGTTGGAAGGGACCTAGCTCAAATTCCCCTGCCATGGGCTTGGACACTTCCCACCAGAGCAGGTGGTTCAGAGCCCCATCCAACCTGGCCTTGAACACTTCCAGGGATGGGGCATCCACAGCTTCTTCTGTTCCAGTGCCTCACCACCCTCAGAGTAAAGATTTGCATCCTAACATTTAATCTAAACCTACTCTCTTTCCAATTGAAGCCATTCCCCCTTGTCCTGTCATTACATGCTCTTGAAAATTGTCCTTCACTATCTTATTTGAAGGCTACAATTAGGTGACCCCAAAGCCTTTAGGTGTAACTCAAGGGAGAAGAGTTATCATATTTGTCATTAAGGCAGAGAGCTTGCAGATATCCATCCCATGTTGCTGAGCAGTAATTCCATGGCTCCAGCTTCCAGTGGGATGGAGCCCACCTGACTAAGTGTGCTTATCTAAAAATGCAAGTGCTTAGCCCAACAAGTGAACCAAGGCTCATCTTCTGGTTGTTGGGGACATAATCAACATACTTAATGGAGATTATGAGACAATTTCACCTTAAAGTAGATATTTACATCTGGTGAAATCATATCAAATTCTATTGTCAGTTTTGGTCAAATGTGTACTGTGTATAGTGAGTGCTGTAATGATTACATGAAACTATGTACTTGTATGATGAATGTCTCAGGTTGAATGAAAAAATCTCTGGAAAAAATGAAGGAGGGAAGGAATTTGAAGTGTTCATGAGCACTTGCTTTCTCATTCCCTTCTCACATTGCTCTCCCAAAACCCCACATATATTCAGAGGGTGTAAGATATGGAGAAAGGCTGAACTGCCTGCTCTCCCAGGCAGCCTGTTACTTCACATGATTGTAGTGCTACACCAAGCTGGTCAGTAGTGCAAATCACTGAATGCAAGAGAGGAGAAAACCTACTTTGTCTTTATCGCTCACTTAAACTAAAATTTTAGCAACTTGAAAGTACATCATAGATTCAGGTAAGAACTATGACTCAGGACCCTGCTTTTGTTTTTACACTCAACATAGTCCTAATTTTCTTGTATAAAGACAGAGCAGTACGGGTCATGAAAACAATATACAACCTTAACTGATAGTGCAGGCACCTGGTGAGAAGCAATACAAGAAATATTTTGATTCTATTTTAATTTTCCATGGAACCTACCTCTTGATGCCTACTATTAAGAGAAAACTCCGTTTAACTATTCAGTGTAAAATTTGTCTATCTCACTACTCTCAGAATCTTGACATTTCCCATAAGCTAATCACAGACACATCTGTTCTAGCATGAAAAATAGGTGAACATAAGCAAAGCTGTCTCTAAAGCCAAACAGGGCAAAGTCCTGGCAATGGTGTGAGGTGTTTTCCCTTCATTTGGTTTTGTTGCCCTGTTGGTGTCTGAGGACAGATTGGAGAGGGTGTGGCTGGAAATCTACGAGCTGCAGTGAATTCTGGAATGGGGATGAGCAGTCTAGTAGTCATTCCTGAATTTAGGTGGTCCCTTACTTTGAAGAGGATCTTTTTTCCACTAAAAAAACCTTCCTCTAAGGTCTGTCAGTCTGATTCCTTCTTAGTTTGTCCCGCAGAACAAATTACAGAAGTTATCCTTCCCTCTCCCTTATCTTCTCTATATTTTCCATTGTTCATCTCATACATGTTTAAGATACTGCAGCACATTGGACCTCACTCTGTTCTTATTCACCCCTATGTTCATGCTTTTGCCTTAAGAGCTCACAGCTCACAGTTGTGATTGATATCCTAGATTATGTAAAACCAACAAAACACCCTATTTTGCTGAAGAAGAAAAAGAAAATTGACTACTACTGCATAGGCAACATGGACCCTTATATCTTCTTGTTTCACCTTTAATCTAAACTTTTTTCTTAAAAGCAACTGCACCTGAAGTTACTGTCAGCCATGATTTTATATTACCTTTTACTAACATATTTAGGCAAATGGATTTCATCCTAAATGGACCTGTCAAGAGTGTAGAAAGACAGAAAGTTGATTTCTTGGTTATATTTCAAACAGTGTCCTGAAGTCAATTACAATGGCTAGAAGGCTTCATGTGAGTCGCTGGATACCCACTATAAACAATGGGATAAAATGGAACAGCTTCTCCCATCTGCAGCATTGGAATAGCAGCAGGGCAGAAATCAAGCAGGTTCCACACAAAAAGTTGACTTATTCATGCAACCCCTGCAAGTTTAGGTTGTGATTTGGCTTTATGCTGGCTGGAGATAGGTTAAAGCCAGATTTTCCTTGAAACTGCATATCATTCAGGCTCTAGAGTAAATGAAAAAAAAAATTAATAGAAATAGCAAGCTCTGCATTGTTGATGTTTTTCTATTACCACTCATAGCCCAGTGATTACTGGAAGTTCATAATTTCTGAAAATGCTGTCTGCCATAATTACAGAAGGCAGATACTGTGGTAGCTAAACTTCTGCTGACATTACCAGGTTCACTGCAGAAGTTAAACATGACATAATGTGGAACACAAAATGCTTCTGTTAACAAAAACATATTTACATTTTGCAATGGAAAAATCAACCAACGAGTTGAACCCCAGCATACTACCAGTTTAAGGTTCAATTTGATTACCTTGGAGATATTTTCTGAACTTCATGATTCTGTGAGTGAGTTTAAGAATTAAAAATGGCTGTATTATAAAAATGTAATTCAACATCCTATTCTTGATAGCAATCAACAGTGAGTACTTAAAACAATGAGAAAATATAAATAAATAGTTTGTGATAGTTCCCTAAATACTATCCCAGTACTTGATTTCTGGATAGGCGTGGGATTTATATATGATTGGGTCAGTACCTTTAATCTCTTAAAAGAATTATGACCTCGACTCTTGCAGCCTGCAGGTGAACCTCTTAACCAAAATATTGTTACTGATGGGTATCACAACATATGCATTTATTTTATGTACATCAATTTAAAAAAACAAGAGAAATATTAATAATCCCCAATCATGTAAATATAGAATGCAAGCTGTGTCATAGGAGAGAAGAAGGTTCATAAAACTTTATAAAACATAAAAATATTGACATAATTTTGACGTCCTAGTCATAGTTGAATTCAGTAAATTTAAGTTTTGCTCTGTCTTTAAACCTGTTTGTCATTTATGACCAAAATGAGGATTCTTTCATCTCTGGCTGGAGAAAAGGGCTAATGCTGTGCAAGCATGTAAGATAGAACCATGAATGATCAGAGTTGCATTTGACAGCTTTTAAAATTAAGCGGTTTATAATGATACTTGTTCCAAGTTAGGGACAAAGTCTATGCTACTCATCTAGACTCAGTACAGAGAATAAGAGACACAGATTGGGATCTCCAGAGACAGAAATCTTAAAATGGGATGGATGACCTTCTGGAAGTGATCATTTATCTCCTCATCGACAGTAGTATGATTCTAAACGATAATCTAGACAGAGACTTTTAGACAGTTAAGGTTAGGCAAGATTAATCTCTCAGCTCGTGCCTAAGGAAAATAATTCTATACACCCTAAATTTTATCTCTGGTCTCATCAAATCTAATTTCATTTTATCTAATTTAATCTTTTTGTGCTCACATTGTCTCATATCTAGCTACCATGTTCATAGATAATTTCTTATCTTTTTTAGAAAGATGGTGTCAAACACATACACACAAACACAGTCACAAAACCAATAGTATTCATCTTTATATCCAATACGCCCAGAACTTAATTCAAGGAGGAAATACTTATGCAAGTATACTCACACTATAAAATACATAATCCTTATTAAGCAAAGTGGTTTCAAAGCTCCTGCCTCTTCTTTCTCTAGTAATTCCCATGTTTTCAATTCTTTCCCATTTCTTAGAGCCTGAGAGCAAGAAGATGAGTTGTCACAGGAATATGAAATAGAATGCAGAATGTTCTTTGTTACGCATCAGAATTTTCTACACTGTTACATCTACCCTTTCCAGCAGGCTGAGGAGAAACTCACCCAGATATAAACCTGGCTGTAGATAGTGTGTCCATTCTGACCATCACTACAGTACCTGAGCACTGACATGAATCTTTCCAAAATTAAGTGTAGAAAGATTATGACTTGGATGCCAGCTAGAAATTAACATAATAATAAAAACTTGCCAGAAACAGGCCAAGATGATAAACAAAGATTTATTCAGAGCTAGGTCTTTTATTCAGGAAGCCAAGCTTGTGTTAATACATGTATCTGACACAACAGCGGTTAATCAAGGTCTGATCTAATGATCAGCAATGTTACAGGGGTGTTAGTCTGGACCTTCTAGACCTCAAGCTAGAACTTGTTGCTAGCTCATAGTTGATTTGTCCCTCCTGAGACTCTCTAAGAAAGATATTATTTTTTTTTAATGGAAAAAAGATATTTTTCTAATTTAACAATAAACTTGGCTTTCTGAATTCTACCTGTTTACATGCAAACGCAGAACAAATTCTTATTATCTCATCTAAATTGGCAACACATCTTGGGGGAATCAATTCTAATGTAATACAAGTCATTATCTCTCTGACTTTGCCTGAGAGGTTTTCACCCCCACAGGAGCAACACCAAAATATTTGCTTGGAACGTATTTTACCTTCTTGTTAAATTTGCAATTATGCTATAAAATCATTCGCTTCTGTACTTAGCAGGAATACAGGAAAACATGCATCAAATATATATCTGTACACGAGAGGATAACCTGCCACCTGTTTCAGTTACCTGACCTGCACTCAGAGTATGTCACTGCTTCTGTCCAAGTCATGTGAATCTGATATTTCTGCCTCAAATCCAGTGACTCTGATAGGGCTGGTACATGCCAGCAACAGGACATTCCAGCCTGTGTATAGCAAATCTGCATCAGGGTCCTGAGTCTCAGCCTACTGCAGCCTGCCTGAGCTGAAGGCAATCATTACAGTTCAGTTCCTTTACAGAAAGTTCACCCTTGGAACTGGGACTCATTTGATCCTGGTAAAGTGGCAAAAAGGTTTCTGATGTGAGCTCACACTCCCTTTCAGGCATATAATTGACTCTTTTTCCTGTCAGATCACAGCTCTATCTCCCATCCCCTACTTTCTCCCATTTCCTCAACTACAATGAACATGAAAACTTTCTTCTCCAAATTTGGAATCAAGATGTGAGGAAACTATCCTCTTGCTCAAATGGGAATAAATACAGTCCTTACTTCCCTTTGATGCCACAAAGTAACAAGCACAGTTAAGACAAAACCTTGTTAAAAATAGCAATAATGTCAAATAATACCAATTAAAATGGTCAGAATAAGATTTAGATTTGTCCATAGTACTAAAAACAATGCAACACTGTCACCTGTAACTGAGTAATTCCAAATGTTTTCCCTGTGATAGAGATGCTGCTCAGGGCTGAGATGTGTTTCAGAAGTGAGGTTTATTTTCTACCTGAGGACAATGTCATATTTCTAGTGAGTGCAAAGCTGCTTACAGCAACACAGAACCAAGGAGCTGCTCACTTATTTGAGTGCCCTAGACTATACATTAGGAGTCTTGAAGTCTTGCCAAACTACCTAGCAATAATTGTAGCAGTCATCTGTGAATAGTGATATTTGGCAGCATATTAGTATTTCATTTAATTTATTGTCTTCCTACCTTATTAGCAGTACATCACATGGCTGGAAAACTTTCTAAGCTCATATTTCAAAAGCAGAACCCTTAAAACTGCACCTTAAAACTAGAAATTTGGCTTATGCAATTTTGTTCAGCCATGTTAGTATAAACTCCAGACAACATTGTGTTGCAGAGCTCTCATTCATGTGATGACAGCTCTGTCTCCTCGGTGGCTAAACTGGCAGTTAAAGTGATTCACTGCAATCAGCCTCAAAGGTTTCCAAGTAAGACCCCAAGGTAACTTAGAAAGTTGTAGGGAAGTTTGACAGGATGCTTTATTTTGTTTTTGTTTGGAAATAATGCTCAGAAATCACAGTGAGCAGTGATGGAAAGGAAGGAACATCACCCTTTGTTTCAAACAGGTTGCTTTGTTGGCTTGTGTACACAAGCACAAAGCAGCAAATAACAGGGACATCAGTCACACACAAAAGCTCACATGGGCTCATGCACACTCAGCAGGAAGGATAACACTTGCTGTATACAATGCCACTTGTATTCTTTCCCTTATTCTTCAAGCATTTGAAGTATTAGAACTGGAAAGTTATTGCCTTCAGCCTTATTCTTTGACTGGTCTGAACTTATATATTTATATAAATATCTCTGAGAAGGTAAATCAAGGATTCCTCATTTTACCTGAGACATTTTGCTCATAAAGTCTGTATTCGGAGATTCAGCTTAATCACAAATAAATTTGTCTTTCAAATTGCATTATTAATATTGAGTCAGCCCATTGATTATTCTTTAAATGTGGTATGGCATACAGCCAAGATAAAAGCTGGAGGTAATTTAGGGAAGAGCATACATTGTTCTCTACTAGGCATAAATATCACCAGCTGCTGTTCTTTATATGATACAGTCCCCCATCCCAAGTGCAATCTGCAAACATTTCTCTGCATCTTGCAAAATGGATAATAGGGATAATTTATGTTCTTTCATGTTGGCTTATTACAAGACTTGTATATCTACTAGGCCAACATTTTTGAAGAAACAGGTCATGTTATTTCCAAACAGAGGAGGAATGGGAGGAATATCTGATTTTGAATACATTGTATTTCTTAAATCAGAAGAAAAACCCCTGTGTATTCTCAAATAAGAAAATGTTTTCAAGATGTTTTATTGACTGTGATGTTTACTGGCTTAAGCCTTAAAAGACAGTCAAGTGCTAAAACTGGCCACATACCTTCCACTGTGGGTAAGAATTCAATACTTAGCTAGGGTTTGCTGAATAAATTATTCGGACACTTTTTTATTCATTATATGAAAGCAGACTTTCATTGTTTTGTGGGGTTAATTTTTGTCTTTAGAAGTTCTCATAAATTTTTGCTGAAGCCGTCAATCTTCAAACGCATTGATCTGTTTCTTAAAGGGTCATACAGAGGAATAAAGGAAGTCAGACATACATACCCATAACCCGAACAAAACCTGACAGACCACCCAAACCCAACAAAACCCCCATTATTGGTCATGTATAACGAGGCAGCCACAACACTCAGTGTTTTCCAGCCTTAAGATGGATGCTAACATTTTTAACTGAGTTCTTCAAATCACCTGCTAGTATAAAAATGGAACAGCTGGCTGCTAAAAATTAAAAATTCAGTGGCTGATCTTTGAAATAGAGCAAATAAATAATGATGAAATGAATGAGTAGACTAGAAGATGCTTCATCATTTGTAAGACTGAATCCAAAGGTAATGTTGAAAAATCTGCAAAACAGAGGTTAAAATTGTCAGGACTCATAGTATCATTAAGGTTGAGGTAAGAAATATACACTTTAAGTTCTAAAACTGAAACAAGAATCAAATTCAAGTTTATATTATATTTGTAAGATGGTTGCACATCTGGGCTGTTCTGTGTAAACATAAGTTTTTAAGATCCTGTAAGGCTGGTCCAGAAACTCCTCGTCAGTCACAAACATGACACAACACACCCACCTAAAACAAAATAATGAGCTTAACTCTTAGGTGGCTTCACAGCAACTCATTTGTCTCATTTCTACAGGATTTTCCCACGTGGGAACTTTTGTCAGTCCCACAGAATTTCGACTACCAGTTGTTCATTTAGTTCAGTGCTGATTAACATCCTTGGTGAGTAATCTGGTTGGTCCAAGCTCTGCTGGGAGGCTCCTGGTGCAGAATACACATAACTAAACATAGGCCACATCCTTGACAATGATCAAGAGGAGGTGCTCTTGCAAAAGCAGAGACAGACAAGTTGTTCAAGTTGTTAATCTATGTTTTGTTCACGGCTTGGATATTCAATGATGGTGAATTAAGTGTGTGCTGGGTTGGGCACATCAGATCACAAGTCAGATGGAGACAGGAATTCAGCAGAAATTCTGCTTCACCATATCACATAATCCCTTATTCACTCACCTTTGCTCTGTTTTTAGACACCTGTCCTCTTTCTCCACGTCATGTTGTCAGTGAGAATATTTGAACAGAAATTGTTTTACACAAACAAAACTTTCAGTGGTGTAGAGAAGCACTTCTGCAAAAGATTACTTTCTGAATGACAGCCAAGAATTTTAATTTAGGCAGCCAAAGTTTTGCACCAAAACACTTTACAAAATTCATTTGAGATTCTGTTCACACATACTGTTAAAAGTCTTCTTTCCTGAGGAATGCATGTCCAACCATTTAGCGAATTTTGTGCAGCTAAGGGCAGTACATGTCCATCCCTGTCAGTCTTCCACCACAGCACAGGTAGTCATGGACATGAATGACACATGAATGACACAGATGGGACAGGGATTGTAATAGTTATTTTGTTTCTGAAAATGCTAGTATTTATGATCATAAAGAGAACAATTTGCACTTGAAGGTGCAGGTACTCTGAAATAATAGCTATTGTGCTTTTTCCCTGCAGATTTCTCTGCAGCTTTTCAGGCAGGCAAACAAAGGGGGAAAATAAGAAAACATGCTGTAAATGGTTCATAGAAAATGAAGCAACATTTACCAATGCTAATGATTAGTATGAATATCCAACCAGAAACATGTCTTGTGACTGAGACAGCAGATAAATTGGTTACATGCTACTGATGGTGTCCAGTATAATCCCTCTAAGAATTCATCTAGTCCCACCTAATTAAATGTTCCTACACATGTGGATTTATTTACAAGTTGCTATCTCCCTTTGCTAATGCTGGAAAACATGAAAAGGTACAGCTGCAATTAGTACTTATGTTTGGAAGGAAAACTGCTCATAAAGAAATCAAGAGTGCTTTTACAGGCACTCATCTGCTTGCATATGAGGTTGAAGTTTGAGTCTGAGTTTCAGCAGATAACAGACCAGTTCTTTTTACAATAATCTCAACAAAAAATAAACTCAGTTCCTGAGCTCCAGTGAAACAGCACAACTGGCAACCTGAAGGGTCATCTCTCTTTCTCCCTGAACCAGGTGATAACCTCATACCAGGAGGGTTCATGCTGCCCTACAAACTCTGCCCAGCAGAATAGTGTGCCTTGGTACAGGCTGCAACCATGCCAGAGATCATGCTAGCAAGTGGTATGGGTGATCACAGACAATATTTAAGCCCATGCTCTAGTACTACTAACTCACAAATATAGGTGTAAACTCCAAATGTTCCACAGCACATTATTTAATCTCTAACTTTCACATAACTCTAACATAAAGAGTCCGTTGCCTTTCTTCTTTGCCTGTGACAGTAACCAGCTCCTCCTATTTCATGAGACTAATGAAGTTTTATTCAGGCTAGAACTCCTAGACACTAGGGATAACAAAAACCAAAAAAACAGAAAAAAACAACCAACCAACCAAAAAAAACAAAACAAAACAAACAAACAAAAAAACTCCAAAACAACAACAACAAAAAAAACCAAACAAACAAACAAAAAAAAACCCCACATCTGTCTCAAGACCATCACTTGGGAAAATATCATCATGTACCATGAGTTTTTCTATTAAAAGTTCAATACTGTATTAATGCTGAAGATTAAAATTGTCATATCTTTTTATCTCTTTGTACACATTTCCCGTTCCTGAAGCCCATTTCTGCTTCTTAAGAGCTGAATAAATTGACAGTTAGATAAAGTACCTAGTATATTTATTTTTACTCATACCAATCATCTCTCAAAGAGAGTCAAAGGAGGTACTTTCCTTCTGACAAAAATGTTGTGTGCCCTTTGTTTTCTTTATTTTTGAGGGTTTGTTCTTTTTTTAGAGATTACCATAATGACAACAAAGGAGCAATAAGTAAGTCCACCTGTATTCTCTGATTTCCCAGCGGAATCTGTGCATGACAACTGGAAAACAAACAAAACTCTTGACAGAGAAACAATGCAACACTTGTGAGCTAATGAGCAGCACGGAGATGGGCCAGGAATGCAGACGTGTGCTGCATCCTAAAAAGTGTATATAAAAACAGGAAGGTAGGACAGGGAGAAACTGGCCCTGTGTTATATCACACTGTTGTGCCACAGAGCCACTTTCAGAAACAGATGCTGTAACCTTCCAGGAGTACGTACTTGTGCTTAAGGGAGAGCTGTGAGGCAGCAGGAGACCTGTATTTCTGTCCACACCTTTTCACACAACCTTTTTTTTTGCCAAAACCACAGTGTCACAGCCTGAGGTCTGCCCTACAGGTAGATCTTTGAACAGCCATGCAGTTGCCCTGGCATGCAAATACCTGATATCCCTTTCTGTCAATCACAGAATGGCTTTGCTTCCAAAAAGGCATCTTTATATTGATTTCTGTTGGCATAGCTTCAGCAGTAAGAGTGGCAATAGGTCTGACACCTGACTGGCAAATGTGAGCTGGCAGAAGCTCCTTAGGTAAAGACAGGCCAAGTCCTTCTGTGACTGGCACAGTTTGTTTAGTCAGTGCCGTTTACCTGCATTCATATCAGGAATGCTTTGCCAGTGCAATACATGAATATTCTGCTCTCAGGAAGGTAATAATATAGACAAACTCTACAGCTATAGAAGGGAGATTATGTTTGAGTCAAAGAAGTGCCATTTTTTACTACAACAAAGGAAGAAATTGAAGAAAGAAAGAAGGAGGCCTTGCTTGGCAGTGCTTGTCACAGCAGGGGTGGGGGTCAAAACTATCTATAAAACCTCTTTCTCCTCTGGGCAAAGGCAGAACCCAAGAACACTTGGGAAGAAACACTTGTATTTTTGCCCTACTAGGACCCTGAGGAGCTGCCAAACCATTTTGCCCTGATCTGCATGCAATGGAGTAGCTGGACTGTGAGCCTATAACCCATAATAGCCACGAAATTCAACGCTCAGAGACAGTGTAAATTCAATGGGCCAATTAGCACCCATGTGAGCAGTTTCAAAGAGCAAAGGCAATTATCTACATTTTGCAGCATGTGGTTTAAACCTTCAATTAACCTATGCTTTAAGGGTTTCCTTTATTTTCTTTGGTTTTGTGTTTTTTTATTATTATTTTATTTTTTTTTTCTATCCTGTCTTGGTTTTATTGCTCTTGCTGTTTTTGTTTTGTTTAAATTTCACTTCCTCTTCTCCATAGAGAAAAAACTAAAGTGGATACACACTAAATCAGCTCTATAAAGCTTGGCCACCACAATGAACATGTGGCTATCCCTCATTTCTTTCAGAAAGCCACATGTTCACAATCTGTCTGTTTTAATTGTGCCATGGATGTCATATTTGTGTCTAAGAGGCTGCTGGGTCTTGCTGTGTGCCTTAACTGTGTCTGGCACATGGGAAGAACAGATGAGAAGCCTGTGGACACTGCCAGCCAGTGCTCAGCTGTAGCTGCATGGCACAGGGGGTTCTGAGGGGTAAGAGTGTCTGCAGCTGTCTCAGACAGGCACACTTGGTGTGTAGAACCAGGCTCCACTGAGTCATGGAGACAGGTACAGAAGAGGATTATAAGAGGCAGAGAAGATCAGTAAGATAACTATGCAATTTCTCCCTAAAAGAGACAAATTTTGAGGGTTTGAGAAAGTAATAACAAAAACTGCATCTTTGGTCTACATATATTACCAAAAAGAGAAAAATACCACCTTTCTTTCCCTGCAGACAGTAGAGTTACTACTTAGCTGTCTAAACCTCAGTACAATCTCATGACAAAAGGCAAACCTGGATATTCCCTTCACATACTAAGAGCATATCAGTTTCGGAGGACAATGTTTCTTCACACCCTTTGAAAACCCAGCTAGAGAATGGAGGTGCGTGCCTTCTTGCTGACATTTCCCTGTACCAGGTCTCATAGGATTACAACTCATGAGGCCAGGGACCTGATCATCCTGCAGTCAGTATTATCATGCAGGTAAGAAAACAGGGAGAAGGTCCCAGTTTTCCGAACAGAAACACTTTGGACAGGAGGTTCTGCTTCTGAGAACCTATGGTTCTTATAGAGTCAGATTTTGCAGATAACTACCTATGACTGCAATTAAAAATTGTCACTTCTTCAATGTTGTATTTATATATATCATTATAAACTACTGTAACTAACACATGGAAGAAATATTTCTTTACATCTTCTTTCCTTATTAGAGAAACAACACCATAATTATAACAGCTTTCTGATCTGGGGCTAGTACAGAGTAGCTGTTTCAGAAGGGAGTTTACCTGTGTGCCTCTGTGTGTGTACATATGCAGTTGTGTCTATCTGCTTGTGCAGTGGGTCTGGCTGAGCTGGAATTCATTTTCCATTGCAGTGATGTCTCTCAGCATCCCTTCCAACAGTAGGCTGGGGGTGGGCAAGATCCTGGGAGGGGACACAACCAGGCCAGCTGACCCAAATTTACTAGAGGGATATTTTATACCATAGAATTGCAGCTCAAATAAAAAAGCTAAGGAAAGGAGAAGGAAACGGGGGCAGCTGTTATTTAAAATATTTGCCTTTTGGCAAACCCTACACGTGCTGAGGCCCTGCTTCCATGGAAGTGGCTGAATATAATTTGCTGGTGGCAACTAGCCCCCTTTTTTTTTTTAACCCCTTCTTTTCTTCTGTGTTCAACCTTTTCTTTTTGCTTCAATAAACTGCTTTCTCTCAATCTAGGTGTCATTTTCCACCTTATTTTCTCTCCTCCATCCATCTGAGAAAGGGGAGTGATAGAGCAGCTTGGTGTATACCTGGTATCCAGCCAAGGTCAACCCAACACTGTAAGATAATAATAATATAAGTTGTTCCAGTCAGTGGTTGTGACCTTCAGCTTATGAAGACTGTACTGAAACTGGGCAGAACAGTTTGAAGAATGTTTTTTGTACAGAAATCCTGAATGCCTCAAGTATAAGACAAGAGGCAGCAAGCAGAGACTGATGCACAGGAGGCTCCTCCTGAATATGAGGAAGAACTTCTTCATTGTGCAGTGACTGGGCAGTGAACAGGTTGCCCAGAGAGGGTGTGGAGTCTACCCCACTGGAGATATTCGAGAACCCTCTGTGGGTGCTACCCTGTGCCTGTACTCTGGGATGACCCTGGTTAAGCAGGGAAACTGGACCAGATTACTCTCTGTGGTCCTTTCCAACCTGACCCACTCTGGGATCTTGTGAAGTGTGAGGTAGAATACTGAAGCTGTTTTAAAACAAATTAAGTAACAGAACAAAACAAAACAAAATCAACCCAAACAAAACAATTTGCAAAATAGTCCAGGCTAGAAATACAGACAAATTTTGAAGCTCCACAGAAAAGGACACCATTTTAGAAGTTCTGATGAATTTCTAGTGACAGACAGACAACAACCCTTTTTTCTTGCCTAGAATTCCAGCTTTAGAACAAATTTGATTTGTGGGAAGAAGTCTGTCTTCAGGATTCCTGAAGCTGCTCTTACTCTTTGAAGATATCAAGGGAGATTAGCTTCTGGGTCAAAACCTCATCACATTTTTTTCAACTCTGTCTTCCCCAGTGTGCTGGTTTTACCCTGAGGGGAGGGCACACTAGGAAGTTTTTATCCATAAGAACTTCCTCTGTGGATTGATGGGACGAACTGGAGACTGGTTTAGCTGTTGACAGCCTGAGAAACCAATTGGAAAAGTCGGTTCACTCCGTGAATCACATTTGAAGCAAGTAAACCCCGGGAAAGCTCTCTTGCATTTCTGGCCTTTTACGAAGTATAATAACCTGGCCCGGGTCCCTTCCAGTGCGGCCCGGGCCAGGCGAGGTTGGGCTCCGGAGGCTGCTGGGCCCCGTCTTTAACCAGGGGTCCCAGAGGCCAAGGGGAGCAGAGCCCATGGCTGGATTCTCGCCTTTTCCCGCTGTGGCCGTGGCTCGGGGGGCCCTGCCCTGCCGCCCTCACGGGCTGGGGGGAGGCAGCCGGGCCCGGTTCGGGAGAGCCCCCAGGGCTTTGTGTGCTGGGCAGGGCACAGGGAGAACCCCCGGGCTGCGGCTGGAGCTGGGGGCGGGCAGCGCCGGGGGAAAGCCATGGACACACGGCCTTGGCACCCATTTCTCCTCTGCATGGACTCTGCAGTTCTCGTCCTGCCCCTCCAGCGTGGCCTGGGCACCCTGAGATCCTGACACAGCTCCGGCACGGCCCGGCACAGCCCCTGCAACTTCTGTGTGACATTTTAACTTTTCCAATGCTCAGATAAGACTTACAGACTTTCCATCTTTCCTTGGGTGAGAGGAAGAACAGAAAGGATACACCAAAGTCAATGAAGTAAAAGCTAAGTTTCTAAATGGAAGGAGAATGAGGAGACGCCATGAAGGTTGGCTGAAAAATCTTTTCGTAAGTTATAGGGGTGGACTGTACTTCATGAAAAAATTCCTTTAGGCCATGAAAAAAAGAGAGACATGGGAGGTGGAGCAAGGTGTAAAGTGTTTGAAGAATCCTTTGCCCCAAGGAAGAGAAGGGGATCTCTGTTCCTGGGAATGAAGTATGAACAGAGAGAAGAGAGCTGAAGAGAACTTTTTGCCTTTGAGTAGCTTATCCTTAAAAGTAATACCCCATGACTTTTTAACATGGTCCACAAGTCAGTTCTGAAAAGACTGTAAAGAGAGAGAAAATTCACGATAGCAGATCCCGGGTGGCTGTTAATCATGAAGAAGTGGAGTCAAGAGAGAACTGGTGATTTCCTCTCTTGGTAAAAGATCCTTATAGCTAAACAAGAAGAAACTCCTTTCCCTAAAGTGAACTGAAAAAGATTATTTAAGTAAGGAACTGACTGAAGTGTCTCTGTATGTTGTTAAGCTGTAACAAAGGGGGAAAGAGGAACTGGTCTGAAAATCTGTTCTGAATTTATTATTATTATTATTTATTATTATTATTATTATTATTATTATTATTATTATTATCTGTGTTGTTAATAAAGTTTTGGTGTTTTTTCTTTATTCCCTTTTTAAATTTTACGCCTGCTTTACTTTTACTCCTGATCCTATTTCACAACAAAAAGTAAATATATTACAATTGGCAAACCTTAAGCCATTACACCCAGCTAGTCAAAGAGGCTATGTCTAAGTCTAGTAAACACCTTTAGGAACTTTTCCCAGCACTGAGAGCAATAGACATGGAAAAGCCCACAGCTGTGCTGTTGGACTCCCTCAGCTTTCAAACACAAGTCACCACTCCCAGCCTGTTTGTTAGGAATGGTTCCTGACCAGGATAACATCAGAGGTGTGACAGAAACTGTGTGAGACAAAGCTACTTCTTCAAGAAAGAGATCATTCTAACTTCTTAGCAGTAAATTTTAAGAAAATGTATTTAACAGTCATATTGTGGTATCAGGGCATAATTTCAGATGCTATTTAATTTATTAATAAAGGCAAAATAAGAGAGGATACAGATAATTCCCAGTGCATACTCTGGGTAACAGGCAGAGAACGAAAAATCTCAGTTTCAGGTGCCTCAGAGCAATATTAGTATTCTGTGTCTATCCTCACAGATATTCTCAGGAGGAGTCAGACATGACAGCAGTTTATCAGGTGGTGAGAAGCTGTCTTCATAACTACAGATCCATAAGTATCATCTTCACAGAGAGAGAAGACCAGCAGAGAGAGCAGGTACAGTCAATCTCTAATTTATACTCTGTATCCAGGCATTTGGCATGCAATGAACACATAATATATACACTTCATTGTACCAAATAAGGGTGTTACCTGGTGAGTAAGATAATATCTCTAATTTCCCGTGATTACCTGTACTTCTGAGCCAATAAAATAATGCTCATTGCTATTATTGGATTTCAAACCTCACCTGAGTTTTATTAATTTTTTTATTAATTTGACTGCACTGATTAAAATTATAGGTGTGTTGTCCCCAAAATAGAAAATGATATATGCTCGTCAAAAGGGGTTGAATATCAAATACTCAAAAACTATATTTACAGCAAATGTGTGTGTGTGTGGTGGGGGGAGAACAAAATTAAAATAAGGAACCAGTTCTAAAGAATATGTCAAGCATAAAGCACTAGAGCTGCTGAGCAGAAAATTATGCTGTCTATCAGAAGGTTATGGAAGTTCAAATATCCTAAGAGGGAATGCAGAAAAGGCTCAAGCATTCGTGATGTATGCAATTGCTCCAATGAACCTGCACATGGTCCTGAATCATGGAGGGCAAAACAAAAAAAAAAAAAAAAAACAAACAAACAAAAGAAAGCAATACTCCCAAGAAAGGAGTGGTTAAACACTTAATTTATTTATCAACAACTCTGCATAGCAGTGTCTCCTTAAGCAAGGTCAACACAGTCTCTTCTCCAGAGCAATGCTGAGGTAAAGGCTGTCATATGGCTCTGCTCAGGGCAAGAATTTTGATCAATGGTCTAACCCTGATTGTGGCTGAAATCGGCAGGAGCTTCTCCTTTTATTTCAGTAGTGACCATTCCAACATCCTCTTCAGTGGACCTTGAGCATCTGGCTGAAATGTGTATGACAGGAAGCTCAGGCTTCATCCAGACTCTGTCAAAAAAGAGATTGATGCTCCCTACCCAAAAATCTAAATAACCTCTGGAATGTCCTATATCTCTCCATTGATTTGCAATCTCTCTCATATTAATGAGTGTAGGACAGTTATATCTCCACATTAGGGAGTTCAGTTACATGCCAAAAGTTATATGGCCCTTATGCTTAATCTTTCTGGAATCAACAGAAAAAACAGAATTATTTTTCCCCTGAGGGAACCAGTCTTATTATTTTTTGAGCGTACATCTGTAGATTCAAAACAGTTATAATTTTTTTTTTTTTTGACATGAAAGTTAACAAATACAAATAAATTGGGTTAAAAAAAAATGTTTCCCATTTGCACCTAAAAATACCCTGATTATTATCTAGATAATTCAAACAACAATGCTGGTTAAGTAAACACACTTTTAATGGTTCTTAAGAAGCATTACAACTGGAAGCAGTCTCTCCTATGCTGACTTTTGTTTTCTATTGACAGCATTAAAACAGAAAAAAAACCCAACATTCTAACAGAGAATCTACCATGTACATGGAGTAAATTGGCAAATTTTTATGCTAAGACAACTAATACAATGAAGAAATGCTAACCAGTTTGTGGTAAAATTGGTTTTTCTTCTCTTTCTCAATTGCTGCATGTTCTTACACTGACTGCTCCATCTGGATTAAAATTGCTTTAATGACTTGCATGAATAGCATCAGGAGTTAGCAGAGCTCACAAAGTCTCCACTGAAGATTGTTCTGCATTTTACTTCTGTTAACAAAATTAGATATGAGTTGCATGTCTGTTCTCAAAAGGGTTGTTTCCTGCACGCTGGGCTTCCCACAGAATATAAAAACAAAACAGTGCTTTTCAAAAATTGTTTCATAAGTGAAAAATTACACAATTTTCTTTAGACTATTAATCATTGAATAATTTACCCAGAGGATAATGAAGCATACCTCAATAAAAAAGTGTTTGGTATAATTGCAATTTTGTCCACAAGCCACATAGCTTATGCTCACTGAAGGTATTTTGGTAGGGTTTTTTTCCCCAGTTACTTTGATTTTCCCTACAATATCAATTCTGAACTCTGCTATGTGCCATTATAACTAGAAGCTCATGTAAAAACTCTGGTGGTTCTGGTTTGCTGGAGTCTATTTGTATCATGATAAGGATTGAGGATAAAATTATTATCTCGGGTCTTGATACTGTGATGATTCTTGTTTTAGACAAGCAGGGCCCTTAATGTCCTCACTGAACAAAGTTTAATTTTCTGGCTTAGATACCACTTTTAGTGAAGTTGCAACAAAGTGCAGTGAAGTATTTATTTTTGGGGTAGAAACTTTGGTTCTGTGTTGAAATTAATGTTAAAACTCAATGGTTATTATTATATTAATAAAACATGTTCCAGAGGGCAGACACTGTGATTATAAACAGTACTAAATTGCTGGGCTGTTTCTGTCATGGTGTTAGTATGGTGTGGTTCTCTTGGACTTGTGCAGAAGTCAGCACAGATGAGAGATCATTTTCAAAAGGCTGGTCAGGTACTTCCTCTCTCTTTTGTAGGATAAGAGATTCTAGCTGGACTGACACATGCCTATTATACCTCTTGGCCTCAGGATTAACAAACAGACCGATATCTCATATTACTGCTGGAACTGGAGCTACTTGATCCCTGCCTGTTCTACCTTGAAGTTCTTCCAGAGCTAAGGAAATCCTAGGTCTACAGGAAAGATCTAGTTCAAGCAAAAATGTTGTGATTACCATATTTAAAGTAGTTAATCTGCTGTTGCATTTCCAGAGATATGCAATCTGTAGTCTAAGTGTATTAAAAAATGCAAGACATCTTGAAAGAGATTTTGTAGAAGCTGAGCATATTGAAAAGAGAAATTTGTGAAGAAATACCTTGCCAAGAGTCCAGCGATTAGAAGACAGGTCCCCAAAAAGGAAAACCTATTTTTCACCGATCTTGAATACACGTGGGCTTGAATTAGAGGTGTTTATGCTGCTTATGCATAATTTATATGAGGGAGAGACAAACAAACAAACCTAAAACCAACAAAAAAAAAAAACAAAAAAACCAACCAACCAAACAAAAAAAACACCATTATTAGGTTAGTGTGCAAGGAGCAGTGAGCTGTAGTCTCCTGAAAGAAGCTTGATTCTTGACTGAATGGGGAATCCATCTATCAAGACAAATTAAGTCTTGTTTCTCTTACTTTCTACCGTTCCTCTACATGACCTTCACCTTCATGAGCACAGAGCTCCCTGCTGATGTGGGTTGCAATCCCTAAACAAGACAAGGTCACGCTCTGTGCTTGTGCTCTTGCCAGAAGACTGCTCTGCAAAGCACAAGTACTCTCGATTTGTCTGCCCATTTTTTACTTAGTTCACTTATAAGTGTCTAATCAGAGTTGATATGCTGATTTGAGTTCCTCTGCTTGAGTCTGAATTGCAACTGAGTATTAGTGCCTAAATTGAGTGTTTGGGAATGTGTGCACATGGGAGTGAAGATGGATGAGGAATACTCAGACCCACCAGAGAGGTTCTAGAGAGTTCTGTGTGTTCTATGTACCAAGGATGAGACTCTGTTAGGGGTATGGTCATTTGATGTGTTTGCATGAAGTCTTAAATCTCAAATCAGTCATCTCAACTTCTCAGACTGTAGCCACAAGCTGCATCCAAAGTGAATGCTGTCAGTGGAGGCACCGATGTTGGGTGGTACTTGGTTTTATGAGTTGCAGCATGTGGAGGGAACAAGACCCCTCACTGAAAACCTGTATCTGAATAATTTCAATACATTAGACATCTGTTCAATGAAAAAAGTCTTGCTGTGTGTGAATGATTTTAATTTCCTGTTTGGTGGCAGCTATTTAGCTTGGAAAGCAAGCTACACAATTTTTTCCTTTTGACTGGTTTGTAAGAACTGACACTAGATTTGAACATAAGCCTGAACCAGTGACAATAGCCTTTTGTCACTGATGTTGCTGTTTTGATTTTTGTACATAACTATACTTTTAATATTTTTGGATGCTCTCAGATATAAACCTGCTCCAGAGCACATAAATGCTAGTATAATACAGATAAAAGTCAGTAATGAAACATGTTTGGATTCCACATTATTTTTTTTTTTTGAGAGCTCAATGCAGTGACTGCATAGTCACATGTATAGTCAACCTGTATTTTCTATGGTTTCAGATATTTCTGTTGTATCTGAGGACATGAGTAATATGCTTGTGCTGACAAAATTTGAAAGAATCTTGTACTCTTGTGATTTATTTCAGTTATTCTTATAAACACCTTGCAAAAAATTGTCTTGTGAATAGAAGATGGAGGTTGGTAAATATTTCCAAACAAGTTAAAACACTCTGGGGGGTGAGGGGGGGGGTGGGGTGGGCAAAGGGACAGAGAGAGGAGGGGGGAAAGAAAGGCACTGCGACAGGGGAAAAATAAAAAGGGGATTATAGAGAGAAATGGGAGAAGAAAACTGATCTGTTTTCAACAGGCAAACACAACCTGCATTCAAAGACCTTCACATACAATGTTTAGCACACTGTAAAATAACATTATTTATATAAACTTTATCAGATGTTTCATCTTTCAAATTTTATTTCGCAGTTGGTCTTGAAATATCCCTAAGGTATTGTCTTACTTGCAAAATGTTATTTCAATTAGTTGAATATCATTCTTTACTGGATTCAGGTCAAACAAGGGGCAAAACTAAATCCAAACCAAACAATATGTGTCTGCAATAAATTTCTGTTCCTGAATTATTCATACATAATGGCATAGGTGACTCTTCAAGCATTTTGAATTAACTAGAATTGATTTCTTACTTTTTTTATGCCTAGTTGTACAAGCTTTTTTGTACTTTTACTTCTCCTTAACAAATAAAGTATTGATTCAACTCCACTGAACATGCTTTATTTAAACTTTGCCCTTTGTCAGCAACTTAGTACTCTACCCAGAATTCTCTTATGTGACTTTCTATTGTCTCCTGATCTGGAAGGTGAAATATGCTGGAGAAGCTCCTTGGTACGACATGAGGGATAAAGTGCATTCCAAATTTGCTGGGAACAGTTACAATACAAAGCACACACCATCCACATTAAAACATTTACTGCTCCATTTCTTCACTAGATTCTAACTGCTCCCTGGGAAATTCAACAGCTTCAAATTCAAATAAACAGACCCACAAACTACAGCCATATTTCTGCATTTTTCCCCCTTTGGCTAGTTTATTCTTATTTCAGTTTGAAACTAACATGTTATGCTGAACTCACATCCATTCTTGCTCTCCCTCAATTAGAAGGGGATACAATAAGATGAGAAAGTGAATGGGTAGAGAAAGGGCACTTAACAATTACCACCATGGGAAAAATAGAACCAACCTGGGGAAAATTAATGCAATTTTCTGCCAATTAGAGTTCATTGTGAGAAATAAAAACAAACATTAAAACGTTCCCCATCATTTCCCTTTTCCCCGGTGCCACCTTCCTACCACTAACTCCTGACTCCTCTAATATCTACCAAAGCTAATAGGAAGTCAAGGTAATCTTGACTTCTTGACAAAAACAAAAGTTTTGATTTTTTTAATATGACTTTTCATCCTGCATATAACACACTACCTATTTTCCTTAGTCCAAGCTTATGACTATAGGCCAGCAAGAAGTTTCAGTGAATAAATTTTTGTTTTTCTATCAGATATGAGAAATGTAGATGACTGATTATGAAAAGCAAACTGGTGTTTTGGTAAAATTAAAAATTATTACCTTCCAAGTGGTAGAATTTAATGACACTGGTCACTATTTCACTACAATGCCATTTACATTGCAGTCTAATTCTTTAAAGTTGTTTTTTTACATTTATGGTAGAAGTAAAATCAGATTAGTTCCAAATTTTATTATTTGCAAATGCCATAGGGTACAGCAGTTTACCAACTCTAGATGCAGAGTACAAATCCAGCTTTGAGCATGGCTGACAACATTATTTTAATGATAGCTGTCTGTGTGACATCATAGAAAATACAGATTGTTATCATCATGACCAAACCACAGGAAAAAGCCATGTGCATTCCATTTCCTCAGGTAAAGATGTTAGTTATGTAATGTACCCAGAACTTCAGCTGTATTCCATACAAAACCTTTTAACTCTGCAAAACAGTAGACATGGACATAAATATATTTCATCAGCAAAAATTACTTGATTGTACATCTAAAGAAAAGTGACAAAACAAGAACATACCACATTGTCAGGAGCACAAAATTCCTGTTCTTCACATGCAAACTCTTGTCCTCTAACAAGCAGAGCCGTAGACCATTACGTCTAAACAACCCTTAGTAAAAACTGACATAATTCTGTATTTGTACATCCCATAGTGACACTCAGAGAAGAGCCAGTCTTTACTGAGTGATTGTAGGCATAAGAATCAATCAGAAGTTTATTTTAATTGGTGGAATACAGTGTAGACATGCATATAAAACTTCAGTGTATATATGTAGAAATGTAATAAAATCATAGAGGTAGCCATTATTCAGTAAGAAGAAAAAACAGGACCCATACTTAATAAATTCTTTTAGAAAAGCAAAGACCTGATGTTACATTTCAGGAGATCCCATGTTTACCTCAGTGAGCTATGAATCAGGATCCAAACAATGTTTCAAGGTGTTTTCATTATCTCAGTTTCATACCTGTGAATTGTCTGAAACTACAAATAAAACAAGCAAGGCATTGAGTAATTCTTTCTTAGTTTTCCTAAATAAATTAAAAGCATGAACAAGCTTTAACCGTAGTGAGTGCACAAGTGTGTGTGAATATTTGCCTCATAGTTAATTAAGTTCTAAGAGCTCTTGAAACTCTAACTGTCCTCTTTCAGTGGGGCTCTGTGACAGAACCAGAGACAGTGGGCACAAACTCTCTATAGCTATAATACCTGTAATATAACAAATTTCTCTATAACTATGGTGAAACTATTATAATTATTTTTCTATTACTTTAAGCCATCAACTCCATTAGACTGTAAGGTTCATACATAGATTACTGTAAAGTACATATGTTAGAATTTGCCTGAGACATTAAAACCAGCTTCATTGTTTCCTGTGAAAACTGCAAAATGTTTACATTGGTGCTATCATCTGTAAAACAAACATCAGCAGGCACTACAACTGCCAGAGGAAATCCTGGAAGTTCATTAAGTTTTTGAAGGAAAGCAGGGACATTTTCTTTTACACCCAGCAGACAAAAATACATAGGATTTTTGAAGGTGTCATGTCTTGTGGCTTCCTAGAGTAAGTAACCAGCTCAGAAAGTGGGTATTTTTCATATTCCCACAAATTCCATTTTAGAATTAGATTGACTTGTGGCCCCTATATGCCTTGTGGAAAACTATTTAAGATATCACTTAGATTACTAGAATCCTTCTTCTATTTTCCAGCTTAAATGTGCTCCATTTCTTCTCATGTCAACATTGACAGTTAACTTAAGTAGTTCTTTTCCTTCCTTAGTACTTAGCCCTCTTGAGTATGATCCAATACCCACCTAATATCCATTTTGCTAAGCTGAAAGACACTTTTCCAAGGCTCATTTTCTCTACCATTATTTTGTATTTTTTGGGTCTCTTCAGCAGCCTTTTTCTGGTCCCTGGTGGAACGTATCACTCTTGAATGCAGCTGGCCAGAAAACCAGAGATGATTCCTCTGGGCACTTGATGTTTTCTGCAATCTAGTTAACAATATGAACCTGGGTACCCAACCTGATTCTTCCACAGCTTGCAATTGCATTTTTGTTGACAAGTAACACCCATGTCCCAGGAACACTTTGCAATTCACTGTTTAAGAAAGCAGTGAGTAGGCTGCCTGTTTTGTAGCCTGCTTTGTGTGTGCTGCCTTGGGAATGATGATGCTCCTGGAATCAGTCTGTCCTCTGATTTTCTTCCATTGTGCTCCAGACAAGTGTGCAGTCTGCATGGTCTGAGTGAAATCTGAGATTGTGATTGCTAGAACATGGGGAAGTATGGGACCCGTGCCCATGTCACGATGAAGACAAAGCAACACAATGCTACTACAGAGTCAGGCAAAGCAGCTTTCCTCTGAGGCACAACTGGTCTGACCTTCCTCTTGCAAAGGGAACTCCTCACTGGGACTTGTGTGCATAATGAACTCTCAATAATACTTTCTCTTAAAGGCAGAAAGGGGATTTGTTTAATTTTAGGTTGCTTGTTTATCAAATCGCCTGGTGATTTTCAGGATAAAAGCCATTTTGGAGCAGGAATTTTAATGTCATATTAAACAATATTTTTTGAACTAGACATTGCTGAGACTGACCAAACACAGGGTGATTTGCTTCAGGATGATAATACTGATACTCAAGCCATGTGTTTCTCAGCTGCTTAATACTGAAGATTTGTTTTCTTCTCATTTTATATTCAATCATGGACAAGAAAGGAGCGAAACAAAAGTTGTGTGGGCAGTGAAAGCATCCAGAGCAGAAACTGATGAGAGTGGCAAGCAGTACAGTGTAGCACTGAGAGCTGGAAAGAGAAGGCACAAATGTGGTACTTATCCTTTTCTCCTTCCCACGTCTTTCTCTGATGTTTTGGTATTAGTGAAGTAGAAAGAAAGTACTGCTGAAAAGCTGTCATTGGTGTACAGTGAAACCACAATAGAAAACAGCAAGTAGTGGGCGATCACACAGAGTTGCTAATTAACTTGAACCAACTTAAAATAAACTCTGTGCAATGAAGTCGCAGAGATTCCAGCAAGGAAATTACCCTCTTATGTATAGTTCTTCCTTGATGATGGCAGCAAAATACAGTAAGAGACTTTTACCATATCTACTTGATGAAAATTTTTGGACAGTGCAACTGCCTTCCTCTCATGAGTCCTAACCTTTACATTTGAATCCATGAGGTGTTCAAGTAAAAGCTTCATCTCAGAGTGAGAAGAAAATAACTGATTTTTTCTTGTTCCCTTCTTTTGGATCAGTGTTTCAAATAATAGAATTTCCTAGTAAAGATTTAGTTCTGTTAATCTTTGTAGTTATTTCTTGTTCCATACTTAAGTATTCAAAATTTATAATAAAAGGTTGATATTTACAACAGTTGTTGGTAATTAATTTTTACCATGATTTTTTCTTAAATTGAGAATACTGGTTTGTCAGAACCAAGGCAAAAAATATGTTTTAACTGATCTCTTCAGTTGAATTTTGAAAAATTACATTTTTGTTACTGCATATATTTCTTAGGATCTGTCCCCTTCAGTTTTTAGAAAAAACTTATTTTCTTTTGAATTTATGATTAATTCATAATGTCATACATATCAGATTTATAGCAAATACTTTCCAGTTTTCAAACTGAAATGTTTTGACTTATCCATTTATATTTCTTCCTTTCCAGGGTTTCAATTTCTTTAACATTTTGCACCTACTGAACATTTTGACTTTTTTTGTCAAATCGTGACTAAAAGTTCATTGCACTTCTTATTTCTGAAACTTCTGGTGGGCTAAGAAAATTAAAAAAAAAAAAAACAAAACAAAACTAATTAGCTCCAGCAGTTTCCTTCTCTTCAAAATTGCTGTAGTGAATTGCCCTTGGCTGGGACCAGGTCCCCACAAGGCTGCTCTGTCATTCCCCCTCCACCATAAAGAAATAAATATGGGTTTGAGATAAGGATGAGGAGATCACTCACCAAGTACCATCACAGGCAAAACTGACACAACTTGGGAAATCAATTTATTGCCAATGAAATGGTGCAAGATGGAAAGAAACAGAATACTTGGCTCCACCTCTCCCTTCTTCCCAGGTTCCACTAAACTCTCCTACTCCTCTTTCCAAGTGGTGCAGGAAGGTGGGCCGCCACAGAATGAGCCCTACAGAATGAGGGCTCTGTCACACAAGGATAGCTTTTGGTGTCTTCTGACAGAAGCCACCCTTTCAACCCTCCCAGTACCAAAATTATGTCATGTAAACCCAATATAGCAGCTTTAAGATCTATAACCAAAGAGTAAGAACTATGCTTTTATCTTCTCACTGTGAGGAATGTGTGTGTTATACCAGGGAGTTCCAAATCTTCTGTTAAGTACATCTGGAAATCAATGGTGCACGTGTCTAACACACTTGTGCAGCAAGTCCATAGCTGCAAAGCACCCCTTGGGCCGTGATCCCTTGCCCATGTTCTTTACTGGGAGTGTTAGCATCTAAATTATGTCCGGGAATTGTCTGGGAGTGTAGCCAAAATCATGTCAGGGACCTGAATTTGGCAACATGGACAATTAAATTCTGGTGCCTGGAACTGAGGCCAGCAAGGCTTCACTCAGTTCATGAGTTTACAAGTTGCTTTGGAGCACCGTTTGATCTTCTACCATCTTTTACTAAATGCTCACATTGTCTTGGTGAGTGGAAGTGCTTTTTTCATGTTTTAGAGGTGAGAGACTAATAGATCACATACAAAAGGAATCTGACCTGACTTTAATGGATAGGATTTTGTCCCATCACAATCAGAAATCTGGGGACTTAATTGTTCTACAAAGAGGTTTGTCTGCTGGCTGCAGAAGGAGCTGGGATGACTGATTTGGTGTTGGCTGCACTAAGCTGTGTATGAACAGCACGCTGCTGCTGGAACCTCACAGCCTTTGACATCTGCATGTTATGTGGTGACAAATCCAAGACACCACAGAATTATTTGGTCACACTCTGCACTTTAGTATTGTCATTGGAGAAACACAATCACAACATCTAGTTCTGACAGCCATGGTGGGAACTCCACATTCCCTTTGTACCACACAGGGAAGGCTCTGCTAGATGAGCCTGTCTAACCACTACCTGATGCAGAAAATGAATGGCTCCCCTAGGACTGCCAGGGGCATATACAGCCCTGTTAACACTGGCTGTTATTTGTTTGGCCATTTTATGATCTAAGTCATTAAACAGGCAGGGAAATAGTCCATCAGAGCTAAAATAATATTCTAAATAATATTCTGTCAATTTTTTGTTGTTGTTGTTGTTGTTTTTTTGTCAGAAGCTGAGAAGCCAGACAGTCATCTTGTAGTGAAAGTGGAGTACAGCAAGGAAGGGAAGACGACAAAGTGCTGTGGGACTTTTCTGAGCATCAGCAACCACTTTTATCATCTCCTGTCTCTCCTGGCCACTTCACCTGACCTTGACTGCCTGATAATCAGAGCTGTTAGCACAATCACTTTGGTTGGTAACTGCAGAAGTTCAAGAATTCTCATTGCCTCTTTTTCTAGTTAAAAACTTTTATCAAGCAAACAATAATCACTTTGAGCATCTTATGATTGCTCTCTTAGAAAAGTCATTCTTCTAGTCGCTTTGCTCCTCCTCTTTGGGGCTCTGAACATGGTTAGATGGGAGCTGTTCAGAGAAGAGCTTCATCTGGCTTCCCTATTATGCATGTTCAGCTGCTATCTTGACATTACCTCCCTGCCAGCTTTTCTCACCTGCCTCACAGAGGTGTTATGTGATGTAATTAGTTTTATTATTACTGTAATTACCATAAAATTAAGCTGACAAAATGTGACTGCTTCTCCAGGTTTCCCCATCATTTTTTGCTGAGCTTTAAGATTATTTAAGCGGTTAGAACTTTCTCCTGTGTTAGTTCCCTGTTCTCACTATTTCTTTCTTTTGCTTTTGTGCCATTTGGCTATGGGTGATAAAACCTGCTGACATATTCTGCTGCATCGTTTTCTGCAGCTGGCTTGAAAACAAAAATCACTAATAAAATATTGTTGCTAGTAGGACCCTGCTCCCATTTTATGAAAAGAGAGAGCAAATCAACTTCTTCTATTTTCTATTTTTTTTTCCCAAGGAAATTGAGCACTATGGACACACACACTTTGCACACTCACAAATCCTGGAGAACGAATTGAATGATTTATGTAACATTTTGATCCAAGTTCCCTGGTTCTGTCCTAGTTTTGTGGACAGCTGTCACACTGAACATTTCAGTGCTTTACTGTGGTGTGTTTTGTTCCAGGAGACAAACTCGCAAAGGCCAAGCACAGGTTCACTCTGCTGGAAGGGAGCAGTACAAGATGCTTCACACAGGAGGGAAAAGGTATCATGCTGAGCCAGTCTGTGCTTATCACAGGGGGAATTTTGGAATTGTGTCTCTCTGCAAATCATTCAGGGAACAAAAGGAAGTTCATGGGTATGTGCTATGCAAAATTTCTTTTTTGCACTGCTGTGTGGGCAAGTGTAACACAGTAGAAATTGCTGTGTTCATCAGGAACAGCCTTGTTGGCTAAATTCCATGCAAGGCTCAACGCCTTCTCACCTCCCAAAAGAGTACTGCAGATGGCCACCTCCAGCTCAGGCTCCCCAAATCAATCTGTGTATTTACTGGGAGCTAGCCCTCAGTTTATTTAATTTATCAAAGGGAGAAAGGAGAAAGAAGGGCATTTTGGAAGGATAATGTGTATAGCAGCAGTCCAGCAAAATCAAATACTTTAAAGGTGATTCAGGAAATCAACAGTTTGGAAATGCAAATTCTTTAAAAATGTATATATCTGTAGAAAATCCTCATTTGAGCCTGATGTACATTTTCCATTGGTTTAATTCTTTCAAGTAATTTTGAATGCATTCCTAATGAATAATCTTCATTTTTCTGTTTATTTATTTCTTTATTACAATAAGGTTTGAAATATTATTAAATATAATTTAATCATCATACTTTAGTTATTTTCAGTTTTAAAGATATTTTGAATGCATTCTTTTCATCATCATAAATTAAAGTGTACTATAAAATCTTTGGTTACTATTAAAGGTGATCTTGAATACAGCAAACTATTGATCACCTAAATAGTTCTTTCTTGTAATCTACACTGTTTTGATCCATCAGTTTCAATACCAGAATTTTAAAATCTTATTGGCTCTTTTTTCTGGATTCATTATGTTGAGGGCTTTTTAAATTAATCCAAAATCAAATATCCTTTAATAATTTTTTTTTTTTAATATACTTGCTAGTGCTTTCAGGGTACCTACGCAATAAATGCATAACTATGGTTTCTTTTCTGGAACAAGAGCAACCTTACCTCAATTTTCTTTGAAGCACCCAAATTGGTTTTTTATTTCCCTAATACACTCTTTCATGTTTCTATTAATACAATATTTAATTTTTAGATGAATTTATTCACAATTAACTATATTATTCTCTCTGAATGTGTGACACACAATGAAGAAATTCCAGAAAATTCTGGTCTTAGTCATCAAGACCTAAAACCCAGAACAATAGGAAAAAACTGCACAAATGTAAAAGACAATGTAACTTGGTTTCCAAGCCTGATCTGTAGTGATCACGAGACCTTCATTCTGAAGAAATTCCTCTAAAAAGCAGGATCTGAAATTCTTGGAAAGCTGAAATCCATTACAACTGAAAGCTTGTCTTATCAACAACTTGAGTGCAGTGTCTTTTAATTTCTTTCTTCTTATTGTTTTACCAAATCTTTGGGGAATGCCTGTGCAAGAGAGTCTCTTCCATGAGGATTTTTTGGTGTTTGTTCCTTTTTTACAGAAGTTTTGATAAATGCCTGCATTACTTGTCCTGTCTCTTATCCTGCTGGAAAATTAAAGGTTAAAACTCGGTTGTCTTGATTCCAGGTTCTTAAAGATAAAATTAAAATGAGAAATGGTGTAATACCATATGTGGTTGGAACCTTGTTCTGTGCTGGAAAGGGATAAAATGGATCAGATTTTCTGCAGGATTTGAAAGTAGAGACAGTGCTCTGTTCTTGTTCTCATTCTCTTTTTTTCCTTTTTTTTCTTTACTTGTTGATAATTATATTCACAAAATTAATTCTGTCTATAATATTTTGTGATTTGCAGGTAGCAAACTTAAGAACTTCTGCATCTGAAATTTATTATCTCAACTGTTATTTTCCTCCGCGGACCCCATCACACCTTCACAGGTTTTGCAGTGAAATTAATGTGAATGTATCCTGGACTTCTTTAAAGATTGTGTGCAATTTGAGCACTGCTTTGAGGGGGGGAAAAAAAAAACAAACAACAAAACCAAAACAAAACAAAAACCCAGAAAACCCCCAAAAACAACAAAACAAACAAACAAACAAAACCCACAAAAAATATTCTTTCTAATTTCTTTATAGTTTGCTAGGAGGTGAAAATGCTGTCGGTGTTAACTACTGAGTTGTTATTCTAACTACTGAGACACTTTGCAGGTGCATCTGTGTCAGTGAAAGGCCTTTGATCACAGACTGCTTTGGCCTCTGGTCACTCTCCTCACTGAACGTGTCCTTTTGATCTTTATTCCACGTACTTGAAGTGTAGCTACCAAAATTACTTCAATCTCCATGACCCAAGTTTAGCAAAGATAAACTATTTTTAAACTCACCTGTCCCATTTTTACTGAACTGGGTTAAATGAGAATCAAGGAAAAGCTCATCCAGCAGGTCAGAAGAAGAGCAGGGGTGATATGAATGGTGAACTCTACAAATGGCATGATATGGCTAAATAGGAGAGCAAAAAAAGAGTCTGGAATATTCTGTCTGTTAATGAGTCATTAACAAGATCTATCCTCGTCTTTGCCTAGATGCATACATGTGACATTTTGCATTCTATAAACTTTCTTTTTCCTTACAAAGATTTCAAGCAGGATAAGAGGTACTCTGCTGCATGGCTAACAAGGACTTCACTTCCTGACGGTCTAAAAATGCAGATCATCACAGGTGGTGGAGAAGAGAGCCTGCAGCTTAGTTGCTTCTGGGACCTTGGGAAGTCCAGTTTATTGCAGAATCACAGGATGGCTGAGGCTGGAAAGGACACTGAAGGTAATCTTTTTGGACAGCCCAAGTAGGGCTCCCTAGACCTGTTTGCCCAGGACCACGTTCAGATGGCTTTTGAATCTCCCTGAACAGAGAAACTCCACAACCTTTCTGAGCAGCTTATGCCAGTGCTTAGTCACTGTCACAGTACACAGGTTTTCTTGATGCTCAGAAGGAATCTCCTACATTTCAGTTGCACTTGCTGCCTCTGATTCTGTGACTGGGTGCCACTGCAAAGAACCTCTCTCTGACCTCTTTCCACCCTTCCTTCATACATTAATACACACTAAAAAGGCCCATTCTGAGCCTTCTCTTCTCCTGAGTGACAGTCCCAGCTCTCTCAGCCTTTCCTTATGCATAAAGGTCTGCATCCCCTTAATCCTCTTCTGAGCCCTTCACTGGACTCTGTCCTGTATGTTCATGAATGTCCTGTACTGGGGGTTCAGCACTGGACACAGCACTCAGTGTGGCCTCTCCAGTGCAGAGCAGAGGGGAAGCATCTCCTTCCTCAACCTGATGCCAAACAGTCTCATGTAAGACAAACCAGCTCCTAGATGAAGAAACTGTTTCTTATCTCCTAACACGTGAGGTGTGTGTTTTCAACAGCTTGTTAGGCATGAAACAACACTTTTCTGTAGTGGACAAGAATTGTAATCAATGGACCAAATTTCTGTGCTGCTGCAAGTATTAACTAAATGCTTCTATATGTCCCCAATATAATATGGGACAAAGAAATATATTCCCATAATTTGGTTTGTACTTGGTCAGTGAACAAAATGCTTTGCAGGCTCAGGATTTCTGACACAAACATGCATGTCTGTACATAGATTACCCAAACATACTGTGTTTATCACAGAGTGGGACTGAAAACAACTCCCCTGTTCTTGGTCTGAAGACTCTAATTAATTGCAGCAACTATAATTTACGATCTGGCTTTGAATTCATCATGCTTTGAGAAAAAAATCAAGAAATTAATCTAATCAGCAGTTGAGTTGGACAAGACAGAAGGCTACAAAAAAGAAAAACTTTCAATTGTTGCTGTACCTGGTGTAGCTTGGTTTAGACAAGTTTTTTTTTGTTTGTTTTGTTATTTGTTTGGGTTTTTTTTGTTGTTTTGTTTTGGTTTTTTTTCCAGCTGGAAAACTTCAGGCAAACCAGCAGCTAAGATTTTTTCTATACCCACAGTCAGTTTGGACTAAATATTCTAGACAATATTGTCTTTGGATGTTGTTCTTCTAAAGGAATTTTATTGTATTTTATTCCAAAATAGGTTTAACTAGTGAGTAAGAAATTTGTATCCTGATTAACAATATGTATTGATATTCTAATATTGAATTATTAAACTTTAAATGTATCTTTTGTTATTCAGATTATGTTTCATGAATAAAAAGATGTTGATTGAATAACTTTTCACAATGAAAGTGGAATCAAACTTGTCCTTATACTTTTCAAGAAACACTAAGGAATATATTAGAACAGGAAAACACTGAGAATCCAAAGTTATTAGATCATTAGGTGACAGCACATGCTTAATCCAACTTGAAAACAAGCACAGTAACAGCACTAACAATGGGTTAAAGTGCAAGAATGTTGATTTGTTTTTTTAATGAGGAAAAAAAAGGAGAGGGCAAGGAAGGGGAAAGCTAAAAGGGAAGAGGAAGAAGAAAAGGAAGAAAAAGGGGGAAAGGAAGGGAAAAAGTTTACCCCGTGTAGCCACTTTGTTTCTTTACAGATTGAAAAAAGAGAAGAGCAGAGAGCAGAGAGAATTAACCACATGCACAGCATCCTTCGTTACTTCTCCTTCAGGGCTGCTCTCCCTGGGAACTGGGTTGAGACCATCATGTGTGTTTTATGAGATTGTAGCCTTGGACACCAACCACACTGCTCTGGCTGCTTTGCTGCTGCTTGCTGATAATATGCAAACCTCTCCTCTAACTGAGAGAGTGCCACTTGACCTTGAAGTCAGTAATGGGTAAAAAGTTTATTTTAGACTATAACTCATGCTTGAGGTATGAGGATTTGGCCTGTCGTGGTGCAGCCTCTCCCAGCCCCAGTGTGTGCAGCCTGTGCCCTCGGTGATTTACAGCAGCACACAGCTTCCACAGACACACTGCACTGACACAATCACACCACCTAAACCAAGGGCCCCCAAAGGATGGGCTGCAGGAGAGGCAAAATTATTCATGTAGAAGGTAATGAATGATAAGGGCTTCTTTTCTAAAATACTCAGATTTCTGTAATGTAGCTAGGATAATCAAGTTGTTTCTAATGAGCGTGAGATTCTGAGTGATTTGAGGATATTATTATAGGATTTTTTTTTCCCCAGATCTCCTGAAAAAACTTCAGTCTGGGTGTCCTTCACAAGTATTTATAGATCAAAACAAACAAAGAATAAATAATATTTCTGGTTCTATAAGGCAAGAAATAAGCAACCCTAAAATATTTACTTTTCCCCCCCCCTTTACTCTGTCTAGTATGGGCAGGTTGCAATTAGCAGTAAGGGATATACTACAGTTTCAGTTATAATTTAATTTGTTTTTATATTGTTAGAGAAGATACTGCCTGGAAAATTTCCCTTAAAGACATTGGTATTTTTCTGTACATAGAAAATGCTTGGTGTAAATATTAGGTGTGAGATATGAATTTCCAACAGTCCATGCTAGCATGTTAGCTCTCTACTGAAGATTATTTTCCTAAAAAAATCACCTCATAAGTGAAATTGAGTACAAGAGAATTTCCTGTACTCGTCTGCAAATCACAGATGTGGGTATTCCAGCATCTTCTCACTGGGGGGTGAAATGTGAATCTTTTTCCATAATGTTGGGCCAACAAGAAGAATGTGGATTGTCTCAAGGATGCATTTCTGCTTCTTGGGTGGGCTACTCTAAGAATTTCCCTTTACCATATTTCACCTGTGGTCTTAATTCACAAAGAAAAATAATGCAGTGGTCAGACTTTAGGCTTGAGCACAGTAGTTTAGCTCCTCACTGATGCTGAAAGCATAAATTTACTGCTGTTAAGGCATTTTGCAGTGTGGCTGTAGATCTCAGGTCTTTTCTTTCAGCAATGGATAGCAGTTTATTACAGCAGTTCTGAGCAAAATTCACCAGCCTACAGTGAGAGCTAGTGTGAGGTTGCCTTGGTGTTTGAATGCTGTGTTTGGATATATCCACAGACCAGAAATGTTATTTTGGGAAGATTGCTCACTCTGCTAAGGTAGAGTACATCATTCCTCACTTTGCAGACATCTATAGCTGAACTCTCTTTTATGGTGAATGGAAATAAATAATCATTCCTGATGTGGTTCTTTCATCTTACAAGAGTTCCAGAACAGGGAAGATGAATTGCATTCATTTATCTTCATTTTCTATACAGAGAATTCTCTTGACCAACTCAGATGGAGAACTCTTCACTGTATGGGTCTAACTTAGAGGAGATAAACCCCGTAGTTAGGGGTTTCATATCTGTGAAATAGGAATGACATTTTCCTGGCAGATACTGACAAGATAGACATATAATAAATCTTGGTGCATCTTGTACATATAAGAGAAAAAGGTGGAATAAATCAGTTGCTGATCAGTTAACAGTGCAAAAACAAGGTAAGGCAATGTAAAAAAATGAACTTCTACTACAGTGTCTGAGGTCAGAATCTAAAAAGCTCCTTCCACAGCAATCTGAGTTTTTTACGTGATCTGCTCTGCCTGGTGAGGATGGGAGAGATTTAATCTGCACACAGCACAGTGGTCTTCCTTTCCTGAGGACTTTGCCACTCATCTTTTTTATTTTGCACAAAGTAACTTATTTATAAAATCTAATAATTAGTCCCTTGATTCTAAATTACCCTATGTCTGTAACCACTTTTTTTCCCCACTCATAAGAGAAGTGGAAATAAAAGTTTGAGTTAAATGTAAGTTGAAAGGTCAAAATTGGAAAGTTGAATACATACACACACACATATAGTTCAAAAATCCCTTATAAATAATAAAATTGAATGAGGTCTGGGGAATTGGATTTTCTCAGTTTTCTTTGAATATGTGGTTTTAGCAATAATACACAGGGAATCCAAGGATGCCACCAAAGTGTAAACAAGTACTGCTGTAAGTTCAGTCAGAGAACTATAAAATACTGTGAACTATCAGTCTCTTACATGATCACAAATTTTAAGGCAACAAAACATCAAAGCAATCCACCCTACCTGGAGTTCTAGTCTTTACTCAGAACTAACCTTCAATTTATTTTGCTGTAGAGAAAATGTATCGCTCTTCCTACTAGTCTCTGTGAACTCACAGGAGACTACACTGGTCTAGGTATCACTCTTTTTTAAATTAAGTGGATGTTGAGCGGGAGACAGTAAAATTGGCAGAGGAATAAAGCTGCTTGTCTAACAGCGACATTTGAGAAGAGACTTTTTTTGGTACATCTTGGGCTCTGAACTCATTAGCATGATCCTTAGTAAACTTTTCTGACCTGTTTTCCACTTTGCACAGGACTGCACAACTGCATCTCTCATTATATCACATCAAATGAGTCCCACTGACATGAACCAGGCACCAGCTTGTTAGGGAAAAGACAATAAAAGAAAAATTCTCCCAGCAGATCTGCATGACAGGTCCTGATTACTGATACACTACTCTCTAAAAGTGTGTAGTCTTGTCTTTGACATACAGTCAGAACCACAATATCAGAGGCAAAAGATTTTCCGTGAAAAAATGAATTTTCCCAAACTGCATTAGCAAACCTATTTTAAAGAATATTTTATTGTTAGATACTTTATTAACACTTTTCAAATAGAACATTTCAGTAGCAAAAGTGGCCAGTATTTAATTACAAAAAACAACAAACCACATATCCTTTCCCCTCAGTACATTGTACAGGAAAAGGAGAACAAAATTTGGACAGATGCATGCAAACTCAGCTGTGCACTTGGAGACTAAGAAAGATCCTGCAGATTACATGGACTGCGGATTAACCCTGATCTCACCACAAGGCAGCACACAGATAAGAGTGTGATTTTACTGGTGGACTGGCAAACAATGCAATAAACTCGTCCCCACAAAAGATCAAAATACTCAATTTACAAAATAGAGTAAAATAAAATACTGGGCAGCTGAAGGAGCAGACCCAGAAGGGCTTTGAAATCAGTGTTTGTGTCTTGTGTCCTTGCAACCAATATACAGAGATCATACTGAGTTGCAGCAAAAAAATAATGGAAAAATCCCGAGTTTTGGGTTAAGGCTGTGTCACAAGTTTTTCTGGGAAGACTCTACTATACTTCTCAAGGAGGCAAATTTTCTGCTTTATTCCTTCTCTGCACAGAGACATAGGACAGCTTGAGATTTTCATTTTTTTCCATGATAAAATAAAGAGGGTGGGATAGGCAAAGAGGGAAGAATTGTAAGCACTGCAGCTGTGGGGAGTCACCCTTGGAAACATTTCCAAGGCTATTCCTGCGCTGGACATCTGACCACTGCCACAGGCAAAAAACAGACTCCCCATAAAGCCAGGGGCCATCAGGAGGGAGTGTCCAAAGGAGAGAGCAAATTGCCATGAAAAAAATCTGCATTTTTCACTTATAAGTGAGATCAGCCTACATTACCATGATGCAACTGAATAAGCCTTCAACCTAGAGAAAATACAAGCTAAATAAGCTTCTCTCTCATTTTGCACATTTTCTGTCCTTGGGGGGAAATTTCTTCTTATTATCACTGTTCTTATTCTCTGTTCTTATAGCAGCTGCTCCTATGACATCTCCTTACAGGGTCCAGGTTTCAGTTTAATAATATCAATAATTCCCTACATTCATTTAATGACTCAAAGTTTCCTAAAAATACCTTATTATTATTCAATTCTCTGTCATATTATAGACAGTTATTCTATTTAATATATAAAAATTTATACAGAACTTAAAAAAAAAAAAAACCAAACCAAACCAAACCAACAAACAAACAAAAAAACCAACCTCCCTAGTATCAAATGAAAACTGGAATGTGAAAGAGGGAAGCAGAGTATATATTTTGAAGGACAAATAGTTTTCTCAACTCAACGAATTTATGAACTTAACAGACCACTGATTTCAATTAGGGATTCTTTATATATATGTATATATGTATTCACATATAAAGAAGATGGGAATTTGAGTTTCACTTAATTGACTTTGAATGCCAGATCAAAAAGTCTAAAAACATATTTATTTGCAACCAGGCCCTTATGGAACCAGCTGCTGGGTGATCAAAATCTCTGTTTTCCTATCATCAATATTTCCATATTCTCCTTCATTCACCAAGTGATTTTTGAATCTGTTGCCCAGTCTCAGCAGAAGTCTGTGGATTCATGGCTCAAGTTGTATCACACTCTGATGATTTCCATGAGAACATGTGACAGAGGATACAACGAAACTTCCCACTGATGAAAAGGCTGAAAAACTTAATAGACTTCAGAGAATCCACATGGGTGGGGGCAGAATCCATAATATCCATTCATTAATTTTACCCCTGACTGAATTATCAGTTTATGACTTCATATTTTACCCACTCAGTTCTGATGATCTCAGCATGACTTCTTCTTCATAAATCATAATTTCCTAGGCTAAATAGGATTTCGATTTTTTGCTATTCCAAATGGTATATTTCTTTCTATTTATAGAAGGAGAAATTGTCTAAAGCACCTTTCAAGTGCTCTGTATTCATCTGGTACAAGTCACATTCAGAGTATCAGGCTTATCTGCTCACCAGACACTCTGATCACTCTTAAAAATCCTTTTTCCTTAAACACTTATTTGAGAGATGTGAAAAAAAACCACACAGAATAAGTAGCTTCATGTAAGTCTTAAAACTTCATTCTTAAATTCAAAGAGAGAAATGTGGAAAATCTTGTGCTTGGACACATCCGTGATGTTAACTGGATAGGAACCTCCAGTTTGTGGTCGAGCTGTTGTGTTTGTATGTTTGAGGTTTGTACAGCAAACTTGAGATTCACAAGGAAAATAATATCCAGATAAACATTGTGGGGTTAAGGAATCCCAGGGAGGACCCTGGAAGTCTTGCTAATGGTAGCATTAAATGTTACTTGATTATTTATATGCTAAACCTTCATTATTTAGAGTATCTCAACAAATCCATGCTTCATAATTCTTGCCTATCTTTGGCTTACAAACTATCACCTAAAAAAGATATTTTAGTGACAGATAAGCAGTAATCTGGATCCACATCACATGCTTTGAAGCTGCAGGGAGATTTATTACCTGGTCAGAACTTTGTGGAATGCAAAAAACACCAAGGTCTTGCACATGGGTCAGGACAATCCCAAGCACAAACACGGTGGAAAATGGATTGCCAGCAGCCTGGGGAGAAGGAATTGGGTGTGTTGATGGACAAGAAGCTCAACATGACCTGGCAATTGTACACTCAGAGCACTGAAACCAAATATGTCCTGGGCTGTATCCAAAGCCCAGTGGGCAGCAGGTGAAGGAGGGGACTCTGCCCCTCTGCCCTGCTCTGGTGAGAACCCACCTGCAGTGCTGCATCCAGCTCTGGCATGCCCAGAACATCCCCAGGAGGGATGTGGACCTGTTGGAGCAAGTCTGGAGGAGGCCATGGAGATGCTCAGAGGACTGGAGCACCTCTGCTCTGGAGACAGACGGGGACAGTTGGGGTTGTTTGGTGTTGAGAAGACAAGGCTCCAAGGAGACCTCATAACACCTCCAGTGCCTGAGGGAGGTTTACAACAGAGCTGGAGAGAGACTTCTGACAGGAGCATGTAGTGACAGGACAAGAGGAAATGGCTTCAAACTGAAAGGCAGCAGGTTTAGACGACTTCTTAGGAAAAACCTCTGTACTCAAAAGGTGGTGAGGCCCTGGCACAAGTTGTCCAGAGAAGCTGTGGCTTTCATCCCTGGAAGTCTTCAAGCCCAGGTTGGGTGGGGTTTTGAGCAACCTGATCAAGAGAAATGTGTACCTGCCCATGGCAGGGGGGGTTGGAATAAGATGACCTTTCAGGCCCCTTCAAACCCAGATCATTCTAAAATCCTGTGATGCACTTTCTCCTTTTATTTCAGCGTGCCATGGCGGATTTGATTTCTTCATTCAAGATGCCTGAATGAGAGGTCTTGCTGGTATAAGACATACATGGGGAAGTTGGGTCAAGAGACAGGCATTACAGGGGAGTGGAAAAGTCAATTGCTTGTGTTTGTTATTTGAGGATGTCAGTCTCTGTCTGTGTAGCATTTTCTCTCCAGGTCATTGACAGAAAAATCATGCAGAGCAGCATGTGAAAAATTGATTCTCTTTGCAACTTTCAGCTGACCTTTGGATACATAGCAAGTCAAAGCCACAATAACAGATCCCTTACCTCCTTTAATTTCCCCCTTTTTCTTAATAAACTGCCTGGGAGACATCTGTTCAGTACTGTCTTATTTTTGTTTGATTGATTTTTTAAGAAAAACTATCCCAGGTAGCTTAGCTGCAAATAAGATTTCTTAGTGTGAATCACAATTTACACATGCAACTTTACCCTTCTGTTTCTTCTCCTATATTAAAATTCATTTAAGAATAAGAAATGTTTTGAGATGAAGAAATCAAACCCATCCAAGTCAAAATTGTTACTGAGGATTTATTTTTTTTTTTAAACAGGAGAAGTACAACACTGCAGAATATTTCACTATTCATAGGAACTAGTCATGCAGTTCAATAAAAGATACTGAAATTAGATAAGCTACAGGTTTGGTTGGGTTTATAATTGCCCTTCTGAGCTTTGAAAATGCATTTTGCATCTAATTTTATACAGTTTCTTGTTGTTCTAGTATAGCAAGAAAATTTCTTTCAGAGTCGTTAAACAATATTGTGAATTGAGAAATATTTAGTGTCAAAACATCAGCTGATGCACATTTCCTTTCAAAAACCTAACAGAGAGTCTCTTAAGATATACAAATATTCAACATCGCCCTCTCTTCTGTCTGCACAAGTTTGCAGTACTGGTTCTGGGGGGGCATTGCTGTGACCATGTAGATGGGAAGGAAAACACAGCTGCTCACAGGCTTGGGAAGTGTAAGGAAGTCAGGGGAACTGGAAGAACTACCTAAAAATGAGAGTGTTTGTTTTTTGATTTCTTATTTTCCAGGTTTCCAATTGAGAAAGAAAATAAGAAAAAGGATACTGCTTATGTAAGGTGTTTCTTTAAAGAAAAAACAATATTTAAAGAAAGCAAAACATGTAACTTTAATGCTGAAATTCACCCAGCTCTATCACTTTACACTCCAATTAGCAAAACACAACAGCACATCCAAGAGTGTGTTGCAATCTTTGCTGAACTTCCTGAATTATTATTATTATTAAAAGGTATGAATTGAAAATGTACCTGTGGCACATTATCTATCTTATCTATCTATCTATCTATCTATCTATCTATCTATCTATCTACCCTAAAAGTTTTGTGTGAAGTTTTCAAACAGATTTTGATCCTGCCAGTGTGTTTCTGTATAAAACTAACTCATCCCTAACTCACCCCAAATATATTTGGCATGCTCTAAAAATGGAAAATCACAATTTTGTTTGAATTTTACATGGACTACAAAGGTTTTCAAAATATGACAGCCCAGTGCTCAGAGCGTTTTGGAAAGGGAGAATATATCATAACTATTTTCATGCACTGGGATTTTGTAGTGGGAATTATCTGTACAGGACATCCGGGAAACTTTGTGAGAAGCAACTGCTACAAATACTGCATAATGTAGTAAGAGTAATAATAACAATATAGAAAGAGTCGTGCAGTGTTAGATTTCAATTAAAATTACCAGATTTACCATCTCCCTCAGTAGACCTAAATATATCAGAAAAATAAATTAGTAAATATTTGCACTCATTTTAATGTTTGCTACTTGGTAATACCTGAAATATTCATGTCAGCATTTCCTATGTGAGGATTGAGGACTCTAAAATAGAGCCTATGTACACTTCAGACACTTTGGGATTTTGGTGTGATAAAGCATACTTCCCACCTTCCACTTGACACTCCAGGGAGCATCCTCCTCCGTAGATCCTGCTACGTCTGCCAGCCCCCAGCAGAACTTTCAGATACTCTTAGCACATATAAAAAAGTCAAATATAAAATGGCAGAAGACTTTCATATCCTGACAGTGACCTCTCCCTATTTTTTTGCCTTGCAGGATGCAATGACAGAGACAAATTTCCAGAGCACTGTTTTTAGTTTAAATACATTTTGCTTCACAAGAAAGTACTTCAACAGTTTTATTTCTCAAAGAAAGTGAGTTTCTATAATTTAATTAGCTTAATTATTTTAATAAAATATTTTCAACAACTGCCTTTAGAAACAGAGATGTAAGACTCTGCTGAAGTAGAGTTGCCAGGTTGGCAGCTGAGATTATTTGTTTCTCCATAATTTAATCTTTGAAAATACATGAGGCCACCAATACAGGTGAGAAAACATAATTAACCCTTACCTTGATAAACAGATTTGGAAATGTCCCACCAGCTTCTTCTTCATAGCTGGTGGAAATATCTCCCTCTTTTTTTTTTGAGACATAATGTCACTCTTCCAGAAGCAGATGCAGAGATGGAGAATTGGATCCCTTCAGTAGCTGATGCAACTTGATAATCTACTGAAACACCATTCACTTTTTCTATCAAATTAGGTTTTTTCCCATGTCTTATATACAGAAACCAGACAGATACCAAAGCCAGCAAGAGGTGGGAAAAGAGATGAATGAAGCAGGAAAAAGCCTCATTCTCCTTTTCCATGATTTCAGACTGTTATGTGTGCTTACCCCATCTGCTCTAATCTCAATGCACAACTTTTTTTTCCTGAGTGACTTGCTGGCAACTCAAAATTCTCACTTTCAGTGGAAAACCTGAAATTTAGGGATCCCAAGAAAAAATATAGGTGTGGTTATTCATAAGGAATGTGGGAAGGTGTAAGAAAGTTATAGCAAACAACAGTAAACAGCAAGGGCCCAGGTAAGAGATCTGACAATTACCAGATGCTACAGAGATCATGTTTCCTGGGGCTGCAGCAAGCACTGCAAGCAGATATACCAAGAAAAATTTCCTCTTTATAGGACAGTGTCGTGAACCAAAGACCATATTTGCTGAATCATTTTTGCCCCCATCAAATCCCTTTCTTTCTCAAAATAAGAAGCTTCTATTTTTTTTTTTTTTTTTTTTTTTGGTGGGGGTGTTGTGGCTACAAGGAGGGAGCTTCCCACTTTTTCACTTTAGGATGAAAAATCTCCTCCTGTTCAGTTCTCTGCTACAGATAATGACTTCAGTCTCTAAGGCTATCTCTAAAGAGGTTGGAATGGCTCAGAAAAAAAGAGTTGATCAGTCTCCAAACCACCCCAAAGATGCAACAGCTCAGTGGTCTGGGGAAATAATCACAGCTCTTTCAAAGCTAGCACAGACAAGATGATGTCTATGTTTAAATGATGGATGGAGAGAGAAGTGATTTCTGTGTGTCAGGCAGCTTGAACTTCCTGGCTTCTTGGGTTTCAGTGCTTTGGTGGGCACAGATAAAGCCTCCTGACTCTGGTGATAAGGAAAGCCTTGATGTGATGAATCCCTCTGAAGATTCGTTCCCTGCTCTGATTTAAGCTGATTCAGTTCCAATCCCTGCAAACCAAACTTTTTTCAAAGCCTATGATCCAAGCCCTGTGATGTTCAAATAGTTCCTCTAAGGTGCAGTTCTTATATTTTGCTCTCACAAGGAGGGTCTGTAAACCTGGGGTTTGTGACATGAAAAACTCTCCAAAAAATAGGATTATTTGGTAATTAATTATTAAGATTATGTGTTGTTTTCCCAAGCCTGGATCATAAAAAAAAAAAACAATATTGAGAAACAAAGCATAAAGGCTTTGTCTTTACTTAATTGTACAGAAAAAAAAAAAGTAATATCAGCTTCTTAACTCTTATACTGGGTTTACATGCAAGGTTTTAGTAACAGGGAGGCTGCAGGAGTGCCTTCTGTTGGAAGAGAGCAGAAGCTGCTGCCATGTGAGACAAAGCCAGACCCAGCCAGCTCCAGGATGGACCTGTCACTGCCCAGATTTTGAACCAAACACTGACATCAGGAGAACCTTTGTAATAGCTTAATTAAGAAGGGGTGAAAAATTCTGCATAGCAGATCAAGAGAAGACAGGGAATAGGCAACAGAAACAATCCTGCAGAGACCCAGAGCAGTGAAGGAGGGGAAGGAGCTGCTCCATGTTCCAGAGCTGAGGTTCCCCTGCAGCCCCTGGTGCAGCCCATGGAGAGGCAGCTCTGCCCCTGCAGCCCATGGGGATCCATGGGGGAGCAGAGATCCACCTGCAGCCCCTGCAGGACCCAAGGCTGGAGCAGGCTCCTGGCAGGACCTGTGGCACCTGGAGAAGAGCCCACACTAAAGCATTCCATCCTCAGAGGACTGAAGACCACAAAAAGGACACTGTTGTAGTATTTGAAGAACTGCAACCCCCATTCCCTGTCCCCCTGCACCATTTGGGGCAAGTTGGGATGATGCAGAAGACTAGTGAGTGATTTCGTGGTTTCAGCTGAGATAGAGTTAATTTTCTTGCAGTAGCTGTTGCGGTTTGGATTTACTGTAAGAATAATATTAATACCACACTGATATTACAGTTGTTGCTCAGTAGTTCTTACTTTAAATCAAAGACTTTGCAGTCTCACACTCTGCCAGTGAAGAGATGCACCAGAGGCTAGGAAGGAGCCTGGCCAGGAGGGCTGGCATGAGCTGGCCAAAGGGACATTCCACACCACAGAATGTCATGTCCAGTATATCAACCAGGGGGGCATTTTTGCGGAGCTGCCTGTTGCTGCTCAGGGACAGTCTGGACACTGGGCACTGGGTGGTGAGCTATTGTATTGTGCAGCTCTTGCCTGTCTTGGGCTTTGTTACTTTGTTTCTTTTAATTACAATTGTTATTGTTGTTGGGCATTTTAGATTTTTTTTTCATTAATTAACTGTTTTTATGTCAATTAATGTGTTTTATTTTTTATTCCCTTCCCTACCCAGGGGAAGATGGAGTGAGCTGGTGCCTGAGTGTATTTAGTTGTTGGCTAAGGTTAAGCAATGAGCCTGAGAAGAATGTAGGGGGTAGAGAAAGTTATTTTTAGTGGTGTTTTTTTTTCTCTTTTTCCTATATTGTTTAATTGGCAATAAGTTAAACCAGTCTCCCCAAACCAATTCTCTTTTGCCCGTGATGGTAATTGGTGAGTGATCTCCCTGTCCTTACCTTCATCCGCGAACTTTTCCATCCTCTTTTCTCTTCTTCCCTGTTGAGGAGAGGGAAGGAGAGTCTGCCTGGTTGGGCATCTCAGTCAGCTGATATGAACTCACCACACACACCTCTCTGTTATAGAGAGGAGTTTATTAAAAGCAATAAGAATGATGATGTTGATCCAATTTCTAATAGAAACCCCAAAAGTTGTAGATGTCTGGATGATGAGAAACCATTCAAAGGTGAATGAATGCTGGTTTCTCTCAGTCTTCACAAAATATTTGACAGTCAGGGAACTGCACCAATGGGACCTAATTCAGTTCTGCTGCTGTCTGATGTTGTCTGATGTTACTTTGGAATACAGTGATGCTTTTCATGTCAAAGTGCTGAAATTATATCTGCAATCTTCCGAAAGCATCAGATATTAGTCTAACATCTTTTCGGATCCAAATGTTCTCTAAATGTGTTCACCGGCATGCACAAAGTTGTCCTCACAGTAAAGCTGTGGAACATTAAGTGTTTCAAATCATGTTTCACAGATGGGGTGTAGGTTTCCTGCCAAGATCAAAAGGGCAATCTGGCAGTGCAGCAGCCCAGCAGATTTTTGGCTCTGTCTCCAGTATGGCCCAGTCTAGACAGAAAAAGGGGCTCTCCAGAGCTGTTTTGCAGGAGAGCTAGGGGAAAAAAAAAAATCTGTCTTTTGTGTACTATAAATGAAACACCAATTTTTATTTTTCTGTGGGAATTAATACGTGATACTCAGCCCACATGATTTACAGTAGCAAATGATAGCAATATAAGCACTCCCACAGATGTGATAGGACATGAAGAAAGTATAGGAATACTCAAAGTCCAAAAATAGATTATCAGTATACCTTATAAATAAAACAATTAAGTGAACTTTTTTAAAGTTCCTGAATCCAATGCCATGATAACCCTTTCTCACGGATAATGGCTTAAATGTCAAACCCATAACTTGCTTGGAAAAACTTAAAAATAAAACTATGTGTATATATTTATATCCATTCATAGCTTCTATCTCAGCAGGTGCATCTTAGGTTGTTGTAATATATATAATTTAAGTATAATAGCTAGTCTAAGGAAAATTACTTTACTGGATTTAAAGTGTTAAAGTGTTTCGCCCAGTGTATGATTGCAGTTTAGTGTCAAAAAGGATGAAATTACTGTTCAAATTAATGAACTGAAAAATCCAGAAAATCAAAAGCCTGAATATTAAATGCACTCATTAGAAGTTTCTTAAGGCAGAAGCTGAACAAGCAACAAGTAATGAACAAGTGTCTCAAAACCATAATATTGGGATTGCAGCAACTGTTATTCCCTTAGTAACCACATCATAATCAACTAAGTAAACCTGATATGACAGAAGGGAAAGGCAGATCCTGCCAGAATCTGGGCTCAGACACTCAGTCTTGCTGAGCCCCTTGATCTCAGGAGTCCAAATGGCTGGCAACATGAGCCCACAGGACCACAAAAAATTGCTTGAAGAACTGAGACAATCTCACCCTGAAAAAACATATTAGAAACAGATTTAATAAATATACTGTGAAGCAGATATTTGCACATGATCAATCCTTTGAATGCACTTTATCCCCATTTTCACACAATTTTTCCTCCTTCACACTACCTAGATCCCACCTTTTCTCCAACTTTGGCCAGAAAAAATCCTATTCAATCCAAAAGTTTTTTTCCCTTGTATCCCATAGTGTCTCCTTATACTCCCAGGCAGCAGCTCTCTCAATCCCAAAGGTGCTCCAGCCTTGACTTCTCACGATGCATTTTCCTTCTCAACAGTGGGACTGAGTCTACTGGGACAGCCCCCTGGCAGGGTATCAGAGAGGGTGTCCATTTCTCCAAGTCCTTAATTTGTGTTCCTGCTTTTCTTTATGCCCCTGTGCTCCCCTGGATTTGTGCAGATTGGCTTTTGATGGACTGATAGCTCCTGGAATGGGCCTGGGGCAGTCAGGGCAAGGTTTTATTGGGGGAAACTCCCCTGCTTTGTGTGCCTAGGGGCTTTTATCATCATGAAATATCAGTGGTCCTCTCAAATCTCCATGGTGGGCTGTAAAGAGGGTTGGTTGGTTCTGCACAAAACACTGGGTATTGATGCTCCATGTTTCTTTATTTTAAATCGTTAAAATACAGGATATTAAATCTGGCTTACATTAAAGGAGAGTTACATGTGAAAGATGGGAAAAATAAGATAGGGAAGGAGGAACCAATATAGTTCAAAACATTGTTTCCAAATCAAAAGGAGTGTGAAAAATAGCCTGGAAATTGCAGTGTCTTTTTTTTCTCATAATATTCCATAAAGGTGTTAAAAAAACACACTTGGCAAATATAAAATCCTCTAGTTTAGTTTGTTCTGCTGCTATCTCTCTGTTTAAACAAAAATATTCAAATATTTGTGTAGTGACTGATATGGCTTTTACTAGATATTTCTAACTATTTCAGCAGCCTAATTGCAATGTGATTTTAACCTAAAGTAATTAATTTCTTGTGAATAACAAATAATGACCTATGATGACTTAGCTCTATTTTATTAACATTTGCCAAAGGACTTTCGGGTCCTCAGGTGGAAACTACTACAGAGATTTTGTAAAGCATACATTCCAAAACAGTTTTTCTCCTGTATTGAACTTCCATCTGCATATTTACACTCACCTCGTGCTGTTGTTTACATTTTTTTCTCTAAGGCAAGCTGATATTTTAATGACCTGAATACTAGGATTACATTTTCTTATAAACATGTGATAAAGATGTGAATACACATTCGTGGCACTTCTCCCTGTTCCTGTGTGTGCCCTTCCCTGGGCTGCAGGGAGGGTCTCTGCTCCAGCAGAGCTTCCATGACTGCTAGGGGTTAATCCCTACTCCAAGCCTGAAGCCTCTCCTGCACATATCTTCCTCCAGCCTCCCTGCCTCCCTTTGTTACTGCTCTCTGTTTGGCTCCCTCCTTCTCTGCCACTGCCTCCTCTGTTTTTCTCAAGGAAATTTTCCACATGACTGAAAAACCCTGTTTGTGTCACATGCCAAGTCACATAGCACGTCTGAAAAAGCTTCTTCTTCACTGCCTGAACTTTAGAGATCATGGAATGGTTTGGGCTGGAAGGGACCTCAAAGGTAAAATCACAGAATCACTGGGGTTGAAAAAGACCTCTAAGGTCATCAAGGCCATCATTTCCTGAACACCTTCAGGGATGGTCACTCCAGGCCTGTGCAGTCTGTTCCAGTGCTTGAAAACTCTTTAATTATCTCGTTCTAACCCCCCCCCTCCCCCCCCCCAGCCATGGCAGGGACACCTTCCACTGGAACAACTTGCTGAAGACCCCATCCAGTGAAACCAAGTCTCCCCAACACAACCCTACCTTTAGATGTTCCGCTGAGCCAGCTGAATCCAGTGGAGGCCAGAAACAAGACCGGCAGCAGAAAAAAGCTCTCTGCTAGAAGACAAAAAACAATATGGTGGAACTGGTAAATATGACAAATATTATAATCTAACATTTGCAACTTCTTGTTCATCCTGTGGTGGTGGTGAAAGGTTTCTATTGTGGGCATCACCTACCATGCGGGTGGAGGGGTTCATAGAAAAATCTGAGCATCTTCACTGTGCTAGTGCTTCTGGAAATGGAGAAAGGCCTTGGGGTAAGATAAAAGTAAAACAACTTTTGCCTTTGTAGAACAATGATAAGTACAAACCAAAGTCAAGCCTTTAACATTTGGGGCATGTCAATTTTGAAGACAATTCTGTGACCAATTTTCTAGAAACATATGGTGTATGAATGCCTCAGAGAGGATCTAGGCAGACATTTCAGCACAGTTGCAAATAGAGCTTCTCATTATCACTTACAGTTTCACTCACATTTATAATTGTTTGCATTCAGTGAGGTGCAACTTGGGCGTACGTCCCTATTTTTCCAATTAACAAAGTTTAAAAAGTTACAAAAGTGTGTATGTTTATTAAGATATTTCTTGTTAATTAAAACTTGAAAGTAAAAGCTTGTTTTGCTCCTTTCTTTTCACAGTTTTTAGCAAAAATGGCATAAAAGGAAACATAATATTTTTCCTTTGCTTCTTTTATACAGTTTTGCAGTGCTCATTTTTCAAACAAGTTTGATATTCTTTTTCTCTTTCATGTGTTTATTTTTACTTTAGCATTTTTTTATTTCTTTCTTTTAGAGATAGGAAAGAAAAAAAATATAGGAGGAAAGGTAAAAACAGGAAAAAGAAGAATATAAAAAGGTGAGACATTAGCACACATGTAAACAAATACATTCAAAGTAGTACAAATAAAGCACACTTTTGAGAAATATGACACTATATATATTTCAAAACTGGGTTCTGTGCACTAAATATACAAAATAGTTCCCTACAGACGTGCTAAATACACCTAACTGATGTGAGTATACAAAGTTTTGGTCATGTTAGCTTCTAAAAATAACCTTTTACATCTTTGGTGTGTAGCCAAATTAAAATTAATAAATGAATTTTAATAGGTGTTCATAAGCAACCAGGTGAGGCAGTGAGGCAGAAACCATGGTGACACAGAACCTGGTTTTCCTGCTTTGTGGATACAATTTTTTTATTTTATTTTTTAAGAAAACACAGTGTTCAAGACCACAGAATGGTTTGGTTTGGGAGTCACCTTAAAGGTAATTTTTTTCCATGGCCTTGCCATGGCAGCAACACGTTCCACTACAGCGGGTTGCTTAAAGCCCCACCCAACCTCCCTTGAACACTTCCACAGATGGGACGTGTTCTTCTTTTGGCAATTTCTCTGGGCAACCTCTTTCAGGGTATCAGCACCCTCACAGTAAAGAATTTTCCACTAATTTCCATTCTAAATCCCCCCTCTTTCAGCTTAAAGGCATCCCCCTTATTCCATCACTCCATGCCCTTGCAAACTGTCCCTCCCCAGATCTCTTGAGGCCCCTTTCGGGTACTGGCAGGTGCTAAAAGATGTCCCTGGAGACTTCTCCACACTGAAAAGATGAGGATGAATAGTTGCTACCTCAAGTTCATGACTTTGCCTGCACTCCATCATGTCAATTTAATAAATCAACTGGGGAAATCATCTGTATGAAGTTTTGAGAAGAAAAAAGAGCCTTAATATTTCATGCTTGGAGTAAAATATTAACTGCACCTACAAGTTTGTTGCCAGATAGTCTCCAAGTGGTTTGTAAAATGTTACCTATACTACACACCAGTGGAATGTTGTTCTTTATTGAAGCTTTCCATTCTCATTAAAGAGCATTTTTTTTGGATTGAAGAGCGTAGTTTTCTAACATGAGCAGAAGGGCAAAAGTCATTTCAGGAGTTCTGTGTATATAACTGGAGTTTCTGATGCTCACAAAGCAGCCCCTCTATATCCTATTCACCTCCATAGCTGCAAGAAACATGGGGATAGGTTAGAAGAGAGACAAGAGGGAGTGAAAATGCTCTTATTACTTTAATAGTCCCAGACAGCTCTGTAAATGCTTCCCTGGATCTTCCTGCTACAGGCCTGCGTTGTGAATTCTCCCCCACAGGATCAGACCTGCTCTATATTGTCTCCTTCATTCAGGGAACTCAAAGTGCTTTAAAAGACATCAGTTTCAAGGCCCATTAAAATCAGTGTGCATCTTTTCCACTAATGTCAAGAGGCTTTTAATCAGACTTTAAATTACTCCCCCAGCTTCAACTGAGTTCTGAGCTGTTTCTTTCCCACAAATACAATTTCCCTGCTTGAATTTCATTTCCTGTCTTTCCTTCTAATTACCTTTTTAGGTCCCTTCTGTTTTTTTCTTTCTCCTTACAGTTTATTTTGCAACATTTCCCACCACAGTGTCAGCTACAAGGTCTGTTCCATCTTCCAGATCATTAACAAAGGCACTGAGAATAATCCCAAGTGAAAAATGCCTATGATACCCCATAGCCACACTGTAAGGAATGACCTGCATTCCTCTGTTCCCCACAGGATTATCAAAATTCAAATCACAGGTTCTCAAAATTCCCCACTTGTAGCTCATCAAGCTCATTCAGGTACTTTTATCTGTCTCCACAGAAAGATGTGTACACACAGAGACACACATAGATCAATGTATCTATATCATATTCAAGAAATGAGAAATATTGTATGGCAGAGCTACATAAAATTCATTTTTTTTCTATTGAATCTTAACCACAGCTCTTTTCCAGCTACCACAAAGAAATTAATTCTATCCCAGCCAAACAGAGGATTGTACTGCAGGTAGAGAATTTTTCTCTCTCTGTTTCATATTGATATACTCCATATTCACCTTTAGTCAGACAAGAAAACACATTATTATTTGCCACATTCCACAGATAAACTTTCTATGGTACAGATAAAACACTGCAATTTATTTTCCTAATTATTTATTTGAGCAGAAGAAATGTATCTGTTATTTTGCTAAGGCACATCAATGCATGTGACCCTCAAAGCATCCTAACATCATGGAAAAACTGGCACAGAGAGGTTTGGGGGCACAGTGATGTTTTTTTGGAGGCACTGTGTATGTGTGTGTGTGAACTGCCATATGGATATGCAGGCACAGAGGGGTCTCTGCAGGGGTCAGTAACATAAAACAGGCAGTACACCAAGCATCCTTCACCTGTACTGTGGGCACTATGAGCCAGGTGTGAATAACTGCCTGGTGTGAATAACTGCTTTGCTCATTTTCTGATCGTCTGTGTCTGCTCTAAGCTGAGAGCAATATCTCCTCACTAACTCCGTGCTCTTTATTCAGTCAGTCCTGAGAGAACTTTCTACATGCCATCAGAAAGGGGTAAATTTGGATTTAATCTCCACTCTCCACCTCATCCATTTCTAATTTAGTTATATGGCTATTATATGGGTTGTGTAAGTAAATGGCAGCAAAGTGTTCCTGCCATGCAATTATATTTTAAAATCCAAGTAATAGCAGTTACTTTTATTAGCAAAAACAATTATCATCCCTCCTAGCAGAGCCTCAGATAAAGAAATTCCTTGTAATGATCTTGTAATGACAGTCTTACATCCATGTCATATTGACATGAATAGTAGATTTAATATTAAAAGAAAAATTATTAACTGTTTCTTCATTAAAAGAGTAAGGATTTCTCTTTCTATTTTTATATCCATGTACTTACACCCAGGTATCTTGTCTCAGTAGCTGGAAAATACATTAGAATAATATAATGATTAACAAATTCCAGGTTTTAGCCTTTTAAACAATAAAACTCCAGAAGAGGATTTAAAAAAAAAAAAAAAAAAAAAGAGCTGAGCTAATAAGGATTCAAGGCAAGATTGTGCAGAAGTAGACATTGAGTTAACTCCTAGGAAACTGGTGTATCTAGATTTATGAAAGCTACTGGAATCCCAAAAGCAGCAGAAATGTGCTAATAAATGATTATTGGCATATAACGACCCCTGCCTCTCTATGCTCCTAATTAACCCTGACACAGTTCTGGTTATGCAGCGTGTGGTGGCAGACCGAGCTTCTACAGCAGGGTTTTAGGAACCTTAGGGGCAGAATCACCCGTCCCACATCACCTTGTTCTTGGAATCAGAACCAAGGGATGTGTTGCACCATACTGCTTGCATGGAGTTTATCACACAATAGGGCAGAATCTGATCCTGACATGGGGGATGCAAGGGGACATCAAGCTCTGATTGTTCAAGAACATGTTTTAGAGATGGCCTTCAATGGGAAAGACAAACAAGTGCTGAAGTACAAGTGTGGAGTTCCAGCTTAGACAGTTCCCCAAAGACACACCACTGGAAATGACCTGGACAACCTTCCTGCTGAGAAAATGCTGACGTCACAGCACCATGAGAAAATTTGGTGTCTATCCCTTTGGACAACAAAAGTGAAGTTAGTATTACTCTGATTCTAGCTCAAGAAGAATTATTAACCTCATGTGTAGCTATCAATATTAACTGTGAATTAGAGAATGCCATGAAAGTGCTTTGTCCCAGAATTGTATCCTGTGTTGTATCAAAAGCCATGTGGGCACCAGGTCAAAGGAAGTGATTCTACCTCTCTACTGTGCTCTGATTAGACCCCAGCACAGGAAGGATATGGAACTGCTGGATCAAGTCCAGAGCAGGCCACCAAGTTGATCAGATGCCTTTTACATTCTTCAGATTCTGTGATTATATTCACTGACACATATCAAATACATATGAACTTTTTCAACTCCAAAATGCCAACAGTTTTTGCCTAACATGGTGAATAATATTGAAGTAACAGAATTAAAGGAGATGTCTGTTTTCTTCGAGATATGTGTACATTAATGCAGAAGAAAACTCACATGGTTGGGCTGTTTCCTAGAATAGATAATTTAATACTGCATAACTCAAAGTAAAATATAGTATATGATTTCTTAAACAGCACAAAGTTGAAAATTGGAGCATTTAAAGAAAATTAAAGCTTGTAAGTGACGCTATTTTGATTTTAAGAAATTTTTTAAGCTCTGAGCCACGTTTTTAAACCTTCTGGGCACTTTTGTATTTAGGAAACACTTCAGTATCATCAAGTGTCCCTGTGCACACATAATTTCATCATTATAATCATAATGGCATCATTTGAAAAAGTAAGATATAGTCACTTTTTGTTAGAACTACATACATGAAAAGTGCATTCACTGTCGTGGGACAGAGAATAAGATTATTGTAAGTGCATAAAACCCAATATTGAAACATTTTTCCATACATCACTTATCTATTTTATTTAACCTACAGTGTTGACTTGCAGAAAGGAGTGTAATATATCCATGGAGGACACAGTGTAGAGCTGTTTTAATTCATTTTATTAATACCTCAATAATAAAGCTTAGCGTGGGGCCAGCATTTTTGATAGATATTTCCTCATCTGAAGTAAAAGTTGAAATCCCATCCAACAAAGCTCCCACTACAATCTGTGCAACACATTTTTGACTGCCTCCCTGATGTGCTTGCTTAGGCAGTCAGCTCCCAGTCAGTGGAAGTTTGCCTCCTTGTGTGCTGGGAAAGAAAGGAGGAAAATCTACAAGATATGGGCTCAGGTTATCAGCAATGAAGTCTCTGCAGTACCTTAGTGCCTCTGAACTCTAATTATCCTGAATCTAAGCAAAGTTCACAGATCTGGCATTGGATCTGAGCCAAGTCTAGTAGTCCTAACTTTAGCCAAGTTCTCACTGAGGCATGGGAGTTCCACTGGATTAAAAATTTCAGGGTCTGGGCTGCTCTCTGTTAACGTTGTGTGTGTTCAACCTCCTGCCTTCATAAGCAGAGCACTGAAAGATCTCAGTCCCCTCATAGAGCTTTGGTTAAAATTAATGTGAAGAGCTCATGTGGCTTCAAATATGGGGCATAATTTGAGAGATGTTTTTTAATTATTTTTTGAAACAAAATAGCCCAGTACTGCAAACATTTGTAAAGTTTCAAATGAGAGCTGTTTTTAAAAAAGCTGCTTTCCTCCCTGCTTGGGTTTAGATCTGAATGCTCATTTTTGAAAAAACTAATGAGGTTAATCATGCCCAGATCCTGGGATCACAAACTCCTATAAAGGACAAATCAGCTGGTGGTGAGGTTTTCTTCCTGGGGACAAATGTTTAAATAGGCTTTAGTTAATGTTGACTTAGCAAGTTTGATAAGTGCAAAATGTGGGAAATAACTTTATTGTTCTTCATGGGTGTTTGGGGACACCAACATAAAAAAGCAGAACAACTAGAAATCTTTTAAATTTGAAGAAATAGGAGCTCTGCTCTCATTACTCTCTCAGGAACCATCTTTGTCTTGGTTTTGCTTTGGGATTTTCTAAAAAGTATAGTTAAAAAGTATAAATTAAGCTTTTTTTCCAAGGGATGCAAAACGTTCATAAGATTAAAAATTTCTTCTCATTTTTTTGAAATTATCTATTTAGAATCCTCTACTATCCCAATTCACTTTTCACCATTTCCACATCCAAAAATACATACTTAACAGCCTTCTGCAGTATTTCAAAGGATGCCACCCTCTCCCTGTTTTATACATCACCATCAAGGCTCAGTGGTGTGTACTTTCTTGTTAACAAAACCTTGATTGCATTCTTCCATCTCTTTCCTGATTTCTGCCTGTCAGTGACATATCTGTCATCTTTATCTGTGAGTATTGTTACCTGAGATTTTCCGTTGCTCACATGATATTTCATACTTTTTTTGCCTCTGTTTTATTCTTTGACTTCTTGAAATATTTTCTTGTTGTATGCCATGAATTCTTATGGCAGCTTCAAATAAAGTTTTTTGTCATTTCAGCATATTATATTTTCTTGCTTGAATGCTGGTAGTTTTTCTTTTATTTTCTATTGCTTTCCCAAACTCCTTGAGATCTCTCTTAAGTCCTTTATATGAGTTGTACTCACTTCATTTCTCTTCTTTTTATTACCTGGTCAAACACCTTTTCAAAATGCTGCCCAACTTCTCATTCAGAACTGAAGTGCAGGTGGCATAGAGCCCCTCAGACACTGAAAAGATCATTCTCAGAGTAGCAAGAAACTCAATTTTCTCTCATTATTGATGCTCTAAAATAGAAAGGAGAATTATTTTTCTTTTTAATTGAAAAGGGCTCAGTTGCAGTGATCAATGTAATTTGTAAGCACACACTTTGGCAAACAGTAGAGGATATGGATACCAAACCTTCAGTCTGTTTAAATATTAAACAGTTTGAAAAGTGACAGAAGTGTGCAAACAGTATTGTTACCTCTCTTCTCTATGTTCAAACACATATTTATTTAAATTTTCCCACAGTCCTCAAAACATCAGGAAAAATTACATGACTTAGATGAAAATCCATTCTCATAAGTCAGCACAAGTTATAATGTTGGTACTTAAAAATAACAAAAAAATCCAGGTATCTTCTGTTGTTTTCAGCATTTTATCCTACATGTTGGATTTTGTGATCATTTTTTGTGGAGACCTGCTGGGTCTGGCTTGTGAAATTAATGAGAAACAGGTTATGTATTGCATACTTACAACTGTAAAATTTTATTCTCAAGAAATAAATATTCTTGATATAATAAAGCATATGTAAACAAAAAAAAAAAAGCCACAAGAAAAATAATAAAGCAGATTCAACCCAGCTATGCCTCTGGTCTAGTATTTCATTATTGAATGACGCATATTCATAATTTATATATAAGATACCATTAAATTTTACAAGCAATTTAATGAGTTCTGTATATGGCACACCCTCAGATATTTTCTGATAAGATGCTGTTTTCAAAAGCATGAGACTTTCCTGACTTTAATTGTTAGCCATAATCTGATTTATGATTCAGCTGAAATGACCCATCTGTTTCTGAGAGCTAAACGAAAGAAATGCAAAATAAAATAAAGCATAAAGTAAAATAGAACTCTTACAACAACTTTAATAAAGAAGTACTTTATCTTTTGTAGTATGCATTCTGGAGATACTGAAAGAATCTTGAATGCCTGTGAAAATTAACTTAAAGTTGAGTATGTTATCCTGAAATCTCTCTTTGCCTGTGCTTGCATTTGATGTTTTTCACATAACTACATTAAAGTTTCAGTACATTGAGAAGCTGCTACAGATCTAAACCACCATGGGAGGTAAACAAAGCCATATCTGCTCTTGTAAACCTCTTCTGGCAGGAGTTTGACAGCTGGCTGAACATGAGCCAGCAGTGTGCCCTGGTGGCCAAGAAGGCCAAGGGCATCCTGGCCTGGATCAGGAATGGTGTGGCCAGCAGGAGCAGGGAGGTCATTGCTGCCCTGGACTCAGCACTGGTGAGGGCACACCCTGAGTGCTGTGTTCAGTTCTGTCCCCTCAGTTTAGGAAGGATGTTGAGATGCTTCCAACACTGTTATTGATCCCTAATGCCTGGTTCACTGTTTGTGAGTTAATTAAATATTATTAATAGATAAAATCTTCTTTAAACTTGATTCTGTTTAAATTCCATTAACTGAGCAATTTTTCCTTGGTGTGTAAACTCATAGAGGAGCATGATACTGGTCTAAAGGACAAAACATTTATCCATTGTGGATATCTATTTCATAGAACAGATGCTCATAGAACAGATGCTCAGACCTTCATTGTTTTCCTGTATAAATTACATCTCTGCAGCAGAAAAAGGTGTAAAAAGGTGTAAAAATTGAGTTCATGAAGTATGGGAAACAAGAGAGGTCTTATGGAGCTTTAATTCAGTCCCTTTTAAATAATTTTGCAGAATGATGGTAGAATTTTTAATTACCCTAAAGATTTTCTGGAATACGGAGATGTATTTTCTGCTATACAGAGATTCTCAAAAGTGTGCTTCCTCCTAAGAGAATCTAAATCAAAGTTCCTAAGGATCTCATAACCTGGGCCTGTGAACTGGCAGTGTAAACATCTCAGTGACACAGGGGCTGGGTCAAAGTGTAAGTGCAGACAGCATCAATAACATTTCTGGAAAGAAATTTCTTCCTCATCTGAAAACCTGCAAGTAGAGTTCTGAGTTCACACAGAACACTGAAGGGCCATTTGTGCACTCAGTTTTTTATGATAAAGCACTTGTCCCTATCTTTTCATTCTGAATTCCCACACTGTTCTTTGTCCTTACTGTACCTGGTGGTGACACTCTCATCAGGGAGCAGAAGATTAGAGGCTGAACATATGTCACATTTTACATTAGTAGCGGAGGTTTCTTTAAACAAAGCTGATATGTATGACTTTATGTCTGCCTTTACCTTTGCTTCATACAGTGCAAAAATACCCAGGATACCCACAGAGCTTTGTTGTGTGTAAGAACTTGATGTTCTGTCAAAAAAAAAAAAAAAAAAAAAAAAAAAAAAAAGGCAGAGGAACTGTGCAAACTTCTGAAGGATAAATCAGAGCTCTTCTGAGAGCTGTTTTGTTTCTAGCCCCTTGACAATTCCCTCAGTGGTTACCAAAGTACCTAAATGAATGAGAGCTATATTGAGACACGTCAGTATTAGCTGTGGAAAGTGTAGATTTAATCCAGGAATAAGTGGCACCAACCTATACAGGATTTAGAGGTTCTGTAAAGGACACCAGCTAATCTATGAATAACTCCACAGGAATCACATTCTAGATAGCCTCCAGGGAATCAACTGAATTGGCTCTTATTCCATTCAAACTGAAATTCTGACAGAGCCATGTGAACCCTAGAAGCAGAAAGGATTTTTAAAGAAATAGCAAAAGGAACCACAGGTTAGCTGCTTAATGCTTATATTTCCAGCTTTCTGTCATGTAGCTGCTACATTTCTCCTAGGAAGGGAAAAGGGGAAGCAAAGAGGGGTCAGAGAAGCTCTCTGGAACAGATGCCAAAACACCATTAGACTTGATGAGATGTCTTGACTCCCCAGTGGACTCTGATGCTAGTTATGGAAGAGACTACATCACCATTATCCTGACCTTCTGTTCTGTTGAATAGAGTGACCTTGAAAAGTCTTTGAGCCACACTCTGTTGGCTGTTTCTTGCCTGGAGAGATTCATGGCTTCTATGAGAAAAACTATAAACATGTCAAATTTCAGATGCAGGAATGCTAGAGACAAGATGGGATTTAGATAACGTTCCTGCTTCTCTCACTGGATGCTTGTGTTAATGTAATCTGTTTGCTAGGTGAAATGTGAGTTGTAAAATGAGAGATGCCAAAGAAATTTTTTCCTTCCTTTTTTTTCCTTTTTCCCCAAGGTGGAAATACAAGACCAGCAGAAGTATGTAAATTTCCTTCATTTGTAAATAGTGATTTCTTGGCTGATATTACCTAGCTCCTTCCTGTGGGAAACAACATTGGTAAGTTTTTGGGTTCTTTTTATTTTTTTTCAGTTGTTCACATGCTGCACAATAATATGTTGATGAAAATCTCAAAGCATGTTGTACTGCAGAAGACTTGGCATTAACATTCTACCGAATGCTGAGACTACCTCATCTAAGGATATCTATCTCTAAAATAGAAGATTATTTGAATCTATAGTCAATCAAGAAAATGAACAAGTGTATTTAACAAGCAGTAGGAGGATGTTTAATCTACAGTGAAGAAATATAATTTTCAGTCATTTTAAGCCATACATCTGCTCTGTTCATCTATGAAGGACTGTTTCTCTTCTTAATACAAAGTCAGGAGTGTAAAGGCTCAAGTCTTTTGGCCTATATTGCAAAATAAAATTGAGGAAAAAACATTCAGGGTCTTCTATGCTATGGCCACAATCTTCCCAAAATGCATCATGGCCAATTCTAAAAAGTATCATTTTGCATGAAATTTATAGCTATCAATACACTTGCAGTACAGCAGATGCTTAATGAGAAAAAACCTTTTTCTAATAAATTTCCCTAAAGCAGTGGGCTCAGAACAGGCTAGCTCCTGTCACTGATTTCAGTGGATGTGGGAGCAGTTCACTGTAAAACTTCTGCTCAGTTTTTTAATGGAAGAGATCAGTAGTTATGGTCTGAATTAAGAGACAAGAGTCTTCAGATTGCTGAAAGAGATTTTGAAGAATTTATTTCATTTTTACAACAGTATAAAAAAAAAATTAAAATAAGAGATTGCATTGACAATTTCCTGCCACCTGCTTTGCCTTGGTTCACAGAATCACAGAAATTTTAGGGTTGGAAGTGGCCTCTGGAGGTCATCAAATCAAACACCTCTGCCAAGGCAGGGTCACTTAGAACAGTTTATAAAGGGATGTGTCCAGATGGGGTTTGAACATCTCTGAAGGGAGAGACTCCAAACCTCCCTGAGCATCCTCTTCCAGTGCTCTGCCCCCCTCAACAGGTCCCTCAGCAACTGTGGGTGTATCCCATCAGTGCCTGTGGATTTATGGCTGTTACATCTGTCTAGACAGCTTCTATCCCAATCCTCTGAGACCAAGGGGAAGGCTTCCTTTCTCCAACCTTCCTCTCTTACCTCTAAGGTTCAGAATTCCTGAGAGCCAGCCTAAACATTAAATTTTGAGGCAAAAAGGCATTTAGTAATTATGAGTTCTCTGTGTTTTTCATCACAAGGAGACACATCTGATTCAGAAGCAGCCCCTAATGTGTGTTAGCTTCAGTCCCAATTTCTCTACTTTTTTACCCACAGTGGCAGAGGCAGATGGGGAATAAGGACTGCAGTCAGTTCATCAGTCACAACTTGTCTCTGCTGCTTCTTCCTACCCAGGGTGAGGACTCCTCACACTCTTCTCCTGCATCAGTCTGGGGTCCCTCTCAGGGAAGACAGTCCTCCATGAACCTCCCAACAGGAGTCCTTCCCATGGGTTGCAGTTCTTCACAGGCTGATCCAGTATGAGTGCCTCCCACTTGGTGCAGTCCTCCAGGAACCAACTGCTCCAGCATGAGTCTCCCATGGGGTCAGAGGTCCTGACAGCAAACCTGCTCCAGGGTGGGCTTCCCAATGGGTTTCAACCTCCTTGACATGGATCCTCCATGGGCTGCAGGGACAGCTGCCTCACCGTGGGCTGCACCATGGACTGCAGGGGAATCTCAGTCCTGGTGCTGGAGCACTCCTGCCTCTCCCTCTCCACTGGCCTTGGTGTCTGCAGAGCTGTTTCACTCACGTATTCTCAATCCTCCCTTCATCTTCCCCACAACAGTCCCCATCCTCACTCTCTCTTCTTAAGTATTTTCTCCCAGAGGCACTACTGCCATCCCTGATGCTGGCCATTCCAGGCCAGCTTCAGCCTGGAAACAGCTGGCATTGGTTGTCGGATGTGATGGAAGCTTCTGGAAGCTTCTCAGAGAAGCTGCCCTGAGCCCCCTATTACCAAATCCTTGCCACACAAAATCTATAAAAAAGATATTTTTTTTCTCATGTGTCATTAGGAAGAAATTTAATCCAAGGTTATATAGGTAGCAGAAAGTAGAAAATCTGTTTATTGCATGACAGATTAGAGTAGGAAACATTCATAGTAAATTTGTTAAATGTTGTATGTGCTGATTTGAAAAACTGGAGAAAATTAATTTAGAGCCATAATTTCCAGCAACAGACAAGGCACAGTTCTGCCTTAGCAGGACAGCTGGCAGCTGGGAGGATGTTAGTTATTCAGTGCCAGTCTGTAACAGCTTTCTTTCATTGAAATAAAGGTGTTAAAACCAAACTGGATTGCCAATAGGGAATGCAAAATACGAGTATATCATTGTCACTGTCAGCATCACAAATGGAAATGTGTATGTGCTTCCCTCTTATTGCTGATTTCTCAACACCGAAGTCTTTGTCAGGAACAAAATCATTTTAGGAATCCTCTCTGGAGGTGTGTGTCTGGAATCTCAGTTTCTTTTACCTGACAGACCCTGTAGCTCTCTGTTAAAGATGATGCCCATCTTCTGATGTTTGTTACTGTAGCCTTCTTTATCCCACACACTGGAATTCTTTTCTATCATTCATTGGTTCCATTATGTGCCATAAGTTTAACACCTCAACTTTCTCCTTCTTTAAATGATCTGAACTGCCAGTAAAAAAGATAGCCTTTTGTAAGCTAATCCACAGTCAGTACTAGGTTTTCTCCAGCAGATAAAAATTGTAATTTTTGTTCTCTGAGAGTCACATTGTGTGTTTCAGGGTTAAAGACATCTTACATGTATTATCTTTCATCAATCAGCTAAAATTTTCATTTTAGTGGACCTCTGTTGTACCCACTCTGTCAGGTTTTTTTCTTGTATCTCCATGGAAATTTTTTCATAATACTGTATATAATTAATCTGTCTAAGCTATTCTAAAGACAAGAAAAGAACTAGCAAATGGATTTTTTCCATAAAAGAGACAGTAGTGGGGAAGATGAAGGTCTTTAGAAAGCATGTGATTGTACACGTGATTCTATCAATTAAATCTATTAGAAATCATTTATGAGTAATATTCTTAGGCTCACAGGATAATAGAATGGTTTGAATTGGAAAGGACACTAAAGACCATTCAGTTCCAACTCCCTGCTATGGGCAGGGGCACCTTCCACTAGAGCAGGTCACTGAAAATCCCATCCAACCTGGCCTTGAACACTTACAGGGATGGGATATCCATGACTTTCAGTGCTTCACTACCCTCCAAGGAAGGATGTGCATAAGTGTTGCATTTTGTAAAGTAGCAAAGCATAAGCCTGTGTTTACATCCAGATTTGTACAGCGGACAAATGCAAAGGCACATCCAATGTTATACACATTAAGTCCTTTAGAAGATTATCAGCCCAGTTTAAATCCTCTTTTATCAGGGTTTTTACTCAATTTTTCATCTCTGGATTTATGTAAATGTAATAGTGAGTGGGGATTTTTTGGAACTGATGAAGACTGCCTTGAGCTGAACAGAATTAACTCTATGATCACTGGGCACAAATGTCCTCTCAAAATTAGCAATGTTTAACTTTTTTTTTCTTATGAAATATAGAATATCAGTTTTTTCTAGTTTCTCCCTCTTAACTGTGTATGGGAGAAGACCCCTAGTAGCTCTATCATCAGTTAAAGTTATTTAATTCATAGTGATTATCCATTTGATTCTTTAATAGGCAAAAAATTGTCATGGATAATTTTTCATTGAATGGAGAGTAATTATTTTATGTAAATATATAGATTTAATATATACAGAGTATGTAGCATATTTTTGTTAGAAAAGTGAAGAAAAAAAAGAATCAAGGAAAGAACTGAAATGTTGAAAAGAAAGTGAGTTTAGAGTAAAGCCTCTGAGAATTTCATACACCAGGTATAAAAGAGATTCAGGGTAGATCAATATGTCCTGGTGTGGCCATCAATGGCCTAATGAGAAGGTTGCCAATTCCAACTTACCCGAGCAAGTGTTGCCACTCTGTAATTTTACAGTTTTTAATCTGCCTCATGCTCAGCAACCACAGAGAGAATCACTAAATTCTGAACACAGTAAGTTCCTCAACCAGATCAAATGGTCACAAGACCTAAGCATTAGTGACAACTGCATTTAATTTGAAAACCAATTCAGACCAACTAAATCTGACTGCTTCTTTCAAGTCAAGTCTAAATACTAAAATACTCCCCTAAAATCATAAACTAAACTGACTGTAGGGCATCACTGAGTAATTTTTAACTTTTCTTTGTAAAAAAATAAAAGGCACTCCAGCATCACACTCCAAGCCTGTGACTCTCCGGCTGGTTTTGCACCACTCACCGAACAAAGTCACAGCATGGTGATCTCCTTGCACACTCAAAATGGAATGCAATGATAATTTGCTTTTTGTAATATGCATTGATTTATTGTTTAATTTCCATGCATTTTCTTTAAAATTACATCCCCAAATTCTTCCTTTCTTTAAAAACTAACCACTAAAATGTCATCGTAAAAACTATCTCTACATTTGTTAAAAACACTGAAGAATAACTGGAGGGTGTGCTGTTGCAGGCAGCTAATTACCTTTTTTCTTTAGTACGGATATGCATAGCTGATTATAAATTAGGACACAAAATAATAAAAATTCACTATTAAAGGTGAATGGTCTAAGCAGGAGGGATTTGAGCATTTTTGAAGTCTCATTCTACTGATCTGCAGCTGTAAATCATATAAGCTTGACTCAAATTTTACATTTATGCTTTCTCTTCTCCCATTTGCTTATTATCTGGAGCTTCTGAAATGGGTTGTTCTGGCTCAGATGGTATTGTAGGAGACCAACAGAAGGGTCCCATTTTATGGGACAGTTCAAGGAGATATCACATACAATGTTACTTAAATAATGTAATGCAAGCATAGCTCTTGCTGGACTTAACTGAATATTGTAGTTATCCTCAACCTCTTTGGCAGCTCCTCATTTAATTAGAAAACAAACTCTTCTGTTTTCACCCCCCCTGACATTTTTACCATAAGGTTTGATTTTTACAAATGTAGCTGGGAATAGAGTTTGATTTAAATTGACAGTTGCCACTATGTTTTTAATTACAAAATGAAAGGCCTTAGTGCTTCTTTCTCTTAGTTTTTCTGTAAGGAATTTAAATAAATGTATTTAAATATTCTTCTCTGCTAATCAGAGAGACCAATTTCTTAAATCTTCAACTGATGTGTATTTTTTCTTCACGTAGTTCAAGTGAATGAAAACAATTGTTAATGAAAATGTGGTTCATGTTAGTGTTTAAAATATTCTGTAGTTGCTGGACTAAACCTAGAAACATCAAGTGAAGAGTAAATGAAAAGGCATCTGCAGCTTCACCTATGGAAATAATTTTTTTCCTGATATCTTGCTAGAAATAAACCAGACTAAAATATATTTTGTGTGTGCTTTTCTGAATTCATTCAAATACAGTGAAGTAGTTTCTATTCAGATGTGTGTTAGAAGCATGCAGAGAAGATTTTATTATTAATTGTTAGCTGATAATTTGCTGTTAATTAATATTGTAATGAAAGCTGAATATAAAATAAATTGTATCACCCTAAATAGACTTTCCTTCTATAAATAGTCTTTTTGCTGGGATTTCTGAGGCTGAAGAAGAGAACGCTCAGGAAGATCTTCTCAACATGTAAAAATATTTTATGAGGGGAGTATAGAAAATGGACCCACTCTTTTCTCAGTGACAACCAATAAGAGTACAGGAGATAATAGGCTCAGAATGATATACAAGAAATTGTGTCTAAACATAGGCAAATATTTTTAGTCTGTGTGTGGTCAAACGGCTTATCCAAGGTTGCTATGGAATGTCCATCACTAGAGATACTGAAACTCAGCATGGTGTGGCCCTGAGCAACCTGCTCTAGCTGCCTCAAAATTGATCTGGGCGTTAGACTGGATGACCTGCAACAGTGCCCGGAATCTGAAAAATATTGAAAAAAAATCTGTTTGTTAGTGTAAAGTTGACAAGCGTTGATTGTTGCCTCTGCGACTTTCAATACTAGAAGCAAAGTCAAGGCTAAGATGAATGTCTTTTAATAACATTACTTCAACATTGCTGTCTGGAAGAGGAACTCATATCTGAAAAGGCATAAAAACTAATTATCTTCTGACCACTCCCGTTTCTTTTTTTTTCTTTCAACAACTCATCACAATGTTGCTTACACCCCCACTCCCACGGAGAAACAAAGCCTGTCCTTGTTCATTTAATTAAATGTCATTTTAAATGAAGCAAACCATGAGAGAGTTCAGAGAGACTGGGGAATCTTGTCTGGTAAGTAAACTTGTATTTTAAAATAATTGTTTGTGAATATATGAGCAGCCTAGCTTACAAGGACTAGAAGATATGCCTGGACATGCTAAGTAACATGGAAAGCATACTTAATACTCACAGCTCTTCAGTGACTCTGTCTCTTCCATTCAGAATACTTTCTTCTCATTTTCATTTTCTTTCTGCTCTTCTTCAGGGGCACAACAGCAACAGTGATATTCTATAATGTACAATACTGTTCCTCCTCTCCCAGGGACCCTGTAAAGATGTCTGAAGTTGCTCTCACGGGTTAACCCTGGCTGGCAACTAAGCCCCACACAGCCACCTTCTCACCCCCTGTTACCTCCACACCTTCCAATAAGGAAGAGAATAAGAAAGAAAAGGTTTACCTTTTCAAATCTGTGAATTCAAATTTATTAAATTTCTCAAACAAGAATCATTTAATAATTAAAACAAAATGTAGTAGAGGTAGTGGTGGTGGTAGTAATAAAATAAAAATGATAATGATAATTATAATAACAATAATAGAAAAGATAAGGGAAGAGAGAATAACAAAACCCAAGAGTAACAAGTGATGCACAGTACCATCGTTCAGTGCTCACTGACCAGTGTTCACCCCATCCCTGAGCAACGATCAGTGGCTCCCAGTGAACTCCCCTCAGTTTGTATACTGGGCATGATGTTCTGTGCCAACAAATATCCCTTTTTCCAGTTCAAGTCACCTGTTCTGGTTGTGCTCCCTGTCCTCTTTTTTGTACACCTCCTCAATAGCTGAGTTTGAGATACCGGTGCTGGAAAATCTTGGATTTAAAGTAAACTCTAATAAGAAACAATCAAAACATCACTGTGTTATACTCCAAAACACGGTCCTGTACCAGCTACTAAACAGAAAATTAACTCTGGCAATACAGAGCTGGTAATACATCTTTACTTTCAATAATGGTTCAGAACACATGATGAAGCCCATGTGCCACACTGTAATCCATTCTAAAACAACTGTCTTGAGCTTTTGTTCTGATTTAGAAGTCCTCAGCTGTTTCAGTTATGGACAGGAAAAACAAACCAACCAACAAACAAACAAATAAACAAACAAACAAAAAACTAATGGAGAAATAACTGTGTAAGTCTCTGATATAAATATCCCACCTAAGACAGTGATAGCTGTACAGAAAGTGCTTTTCCAGGTTTGATGTGAGTTTTAAAAGAAACCATAAAACTAGAAGGAACTGCATTAGTTACATTGAAGAGTGAAGATAGATAAATGACATATTTCCAGAGGAGCAGCAGCTGTTCCTTTTGACAGAGGTATGGACATGTCACCAGAGACTACAGGGTAACAGCAGTTCAGCATGTGATCTGTCCAGATCTGATGCTCATTTTTTGAAATGACTGTTGTGGATCAATACTTTTTATGATTGCAGATAACAAACCTTACTTTGCTTTGTTAGCTCACAGTTCTCTCCTCCAGCTGAAGGTAGGGGGGAACTACTCCTCCATTAAACCAGTATTCCTTGATGCACATCTGCCACCAGGGCAGTCAATGACACCAGGATAGCTGAATGCTGTTCACAGAACAGCTGGAAAGCCAAGATTAGGACTAAAGCTGAACTGATCAGAACATTGTTCAGCGTGATCCATGACTATCAAGTTAAACTTACTGAGGATTCATAATTAAATTCCTCACCCACCCAAGCAGAACACAGATCATTTTGTCAAGTCTGTTAGAGCTCCTTTGAACAGGTTGGACTCAGAGACTTGGAACATGTTTTTTCCTGATACTGATGTAACTTTTGCCACCAAAACTGTGCTGCTGTTCCTGCTAACACAGTACCACATGTTAGTAGATAGATGCAGTAGCAGCAACAATAGATTGGAGCAAGAAAAGGATAGATTTTTTTACTTCTAGCTGCTTAGGGGGTGACACAACATGGGATAAAGAAATTCTGTGAGGCCTGAGAGAAGGTGAACTTAGAATGGTACAAAATTACATCAATTTGTTCAGTGAATGCATGAGGATTATTTCCAGTCACACCATGACACGCTTGCATAATTTGTGATTGAGCATAAGCTGGCAGTGATTTTTATTATATTTTTGAAAGGGAGAAAATATCTTCACAGTAGGACCAGTGCAAAAGGATTGTAGATGCAGACATGCTGTCTGTGATACAAAGTACTCAATAAAATGTGAATATGGATGACTTAAGGTACTGCTCATGCATATGAATGAAGGGAGAGAAGAGGCAGAGAATGACACAAAGAAGCATATTTTTGTCCATAGTGAAGTCAAGGGGAACTTTGCTGTTGTATTCAAAGCCAGAAGAAATCACCAGACCCTTTCAAAAACAACAGTTTGTCCTGTCTATCTGGATTTCCACAGACTTTGTTTTCCTCTTCCATGTTACAGATCTTGGCTGGAATACAGAGACATGGGTAAGACTATTAATTCCACATAGAAATGAGGAACAGAAAAGAATGACTTGGGTACAGAGTACAGAGCATTTTCTTCAGAGCACAATACGTAACAGTAACAAAGCTGTTGTTCTTATCTGTTGCTGTTTATAATGCCATCTTACGCTATTCCTAGTGCACAAAGCAGTAGTGTATTAGGTAGTGTGTTGCACTGTTTGTTTCAAAATCTGTTAGCTGTCACAGGCATACCCCTGGCCTCACAGGAAGTTCCAGTGTCATAAGTGCTGCCAGGTTTTGAAGCAGGGCTTTGAATTTAAACAGAAAGGCCTTATGCAAAGTAACGGGATGAGCAGAAAGACTGAAACTATTAATATAAATATATATTTATTATATTTTTTATATTGTGGTTTTTTTTTTTTTTTTTGTTATATTGCATTTTTGAAAGTGCCTAATATGAAGCAAAAGGATATCCCTTTCTATGTCAAGATATTCTAAACAGTGGGATTCCTTCCATGCCCATGGAGGTGCTGTTTTGTGGAGTGGTATATCTTATTCATTTTCCACGATGTTCAGCCAAATTTTGTCTTTACCTAATCCCCTCTTATCTTCTCAATAAAAGTTTGATATCACACAAAATATCCTGAAGCCTAAGATGTCTATAATTTTACTAATTGGTGGTATTCTCCACGCTCAGTTGGACCATTGTTCTCCCTGTGCACTAATGGCCTTTTAAAAGGCATGTCAGAGCCTGAAAAAGAGAATTTTAGGTATATGCACTTGGCAGAGTGGGTAGATTTTAGCTGGGGGTGTTGACCATTTTCACTAACAGGGCAACACTATACATTAAGTATCCCCATGCAACTAGAGGAGCAAAGAATTGTTCATAAATGGCAAAAATAGGCTTGGAAAAAGGGATCTGTTATTTTAAAATCTCAAGCCTTCAGTTTCTTTCTTTCCATTTTGCTTCTTTTGATTGAATTATGTTTCCTTTAATTTAGTAACATGATAACTGTGAAGCAAAAATAATGTTCAATGAGACAAAAGGTAAATGCAATCTTCAAATAAAGTTCAAGCTTCCTGCCAGGTATCTTTTTGTCCTATGCCACTAATTCTGTTGCTCTCACTGCCTCTAACTTCTTTCTTACTCATCTCTTTTGGCTTTCTGGCTTCCTTTTTATTTCTTTACATATTTCATAATACGCTTTCTGCTCCAAATTCTTTTTTTTTCCTTAAGCTCTAGGTGTTCCCTTCTGACCCTACTGATCCAGTTTCCCACTTTGTCTTCTCTGTGCTGTGTACATTTGCCATGAAACATGTGCAAGACTGCTTCTCTGAAACTTAGGCCAGTGAGAATAGAATGGACTGTGTATGCAACATTACAGAATGTGAAATTTTAATGGTATCTGGTATTAAATTCAGCCTCACTGTAGGGTCCCAGACAAAGTTAATAATTATCTGAAAAGATCTCTGAACTCTGCCAGCACTGTAAAGAGATTTAGAAGACTTTTTGTTGGCAAGTACCATAAAAACACAAAGAGTATTCTGGCTAACTAATTAAACAGGTGATCATGATACAGTGTTTATATTTTTTCCCAATGTTTATATTAATTTCTTTGCTATGTTAAATTTTCTACCACAGCTGTAGGTAAGAAAATTTTCAAAATACAGTGTTCTGAATTTATTTTTGTTAAATTTTGTGAATCAGAGAGTTAAAAAATCTATTTGATTGATAATAAAATCCAACAAAACTAACTCAACAAACAAAAAATAAAAGTTGTGTTTATATTCAAGGGACTTGTACATTGCAGTAGAAGAATACTTATATTTTCTTCAGGCCAAGGTTGTTTCAAAGGTGATAAACTTCCAATGAACACCAAAGAATAAAGCATATAGGCCTTCAATTTCCAGTTTTTAGAAATCAAACCGTAATATAAAATATGTCAAAGTTATTTTGTTTGAAGACTCTGAGAGTCTAATTAGTACAGAAGTAATTGTGAGCTACATTAGGTGAAGTACCCATTTTAAAAAATCAAAATGTCGCAATAACCAGCTCTGGGGAGGCTGGAGATTGATGTGGAGCATTTACAGTGCTAGACATCCCCAGTCCAGCCACATAACAACCAACATCCTGGTTGACAAGGCTCCCAAAGTCAGATATTATTCAGGTATTGCCATGATTTTACATTGTTTTCCAAGGAAACAGATTTTACGCAATCACATTGTACATCTGCCTCTCCAGTCATTTTCTGCCGCCAGTCTGATCAAAAGACTTTGATTAATTGATATGCTTCAGCTCAATTCTATGGAACATAAATCTCCAAACTTCTAAATTCTTAGATGTTCTTCGACAGAGAATGTCTAGATTGTGGAGAAAGCCCATAATAGGACCATATTCAGACAAAAATTTGATTTCCGTTAAAGAGAGTTTCAAGGAAACATTTTCATTCTTTTTTTGTTTGCTTCTCCATACTTGCCTAGCAGCTTACAGATAGTTATTATTCCCAAGGAAACTATCCCATGTGATAATGGACAGCAATACTCCAGAATGCACAGTGCTGAGTTGGTACTGAAAATGAGCTGAGACTATACTGGAAAAATGCAGCTAGAACAGAGCCAGAAATATCCAATTGCTTTTGGGTGGGCTGAGAAAGTTGATGGAGAAGGGAAGAGAAAAGAGGACGATCTTTAGTATTGGTAATAGAGCCAAAACAGAATATAAAACACAAGTAACGAGTAATTCAGAGCAGTGACAGTCATCAAACATATTTGTTATAAAGATTTATGGAATATTTGTCCATCAAGTTTGAAAGTGGTTGCAAACACCCATATGCAACATAGGCCCTCTCACAGCAAGACATTGCAATGACCAGATGAGTTGTACAGAAAAACTAGAGAGAGAAACATGACATCCTGCCTTTACTGCTCAAGGGATTCACTGATAAGAAATCAGCTGATAGGAAATCAGCTTGCTGTCTTTCCTGTTTTAAAGATAGTTTTTTACTTTAACTAAAGCAATAATTGAGTCTGTGGAGGTGTTCAAAGCCAGGTTGGATGGGGCTTTGTGCAACCTGGTCTGGTGGAAAGTTCTCTTCCCCATGGTGGGGGCTTGGAACTAGATGCTAAGGTCCCTTATCACCTTAATAATTCTCTGATTCTATGAATTACATCTCCAAACCATTCCAAAGTAGATGTAATCTCTGTTGTATTGTTCTCTCTCTCTTGGTGTCATCTTAATAAGAAAACTACAGTGAAAATAAATCTATCACTCTATTGCACGTACAAAGACTTGAGCTTTGTGTAGAATTTGTTGTGTAATTAACTCAGAGATCCCAATTGGTTAAACCCATCACAGGAAGAAATCTAACTTCTACACCTTTTTGTGTCCATAGGGCATTGGAAATGAGAGAGATTCTGAGCCCTTCCATTCTTTCAGATCCAGTCAGTTTTGAGTGTGTTCAAAGGAGAAAATGATAAGATGTACACATCTTTATGGCAAAAATAAAATTCAGGATTTTGTGCAGACATGGATCATGTTTAAACATTTTTAAAGATTTTTTTTGAGCATGGCTATCTTAGATAATGGAAGGCAGTATAGAGTTCCTTGATATAGAAGAAATCCTTTTGATTAAGCCACAGAATAGAATGCAGTGTCTTACTGATGCCATTTGGGGTGAAGATGGAAAGAAAAGTGCAGGTTACTCAAACACTTCCATTAGATAATCTCAAGAGTTATTCTCATGTAAAAGAAAAAAAAAACAAAAAAACAAACAAAAAACCCCTAAAAAACTAAATCACTTTCTGTTGTATGTAGAACACTTTTCATTTTTTTCCAGCATGGAGGGAAGCAAAATCATAGAAGCATATCTGATTAATACTCAGTCAGTAAAGAAAATTATTATCCTTAGAAAATCAGTATATGATACAGATTGCTATTGAAAGAGTGGGTTTTAAAGGTCTAAGAAGGTCCTGTAGAGACAGGTGAGATTTTGTTACACACCAACCGTTAACTCTTACCTGAGTTTCTCTTTAACTGAGAAAAAAACTCTTCCCTGTGTCAAGAATTTTCTATGCTGAGAGTGTACATACTGAAATATACTATTTGTTTTCTTATATATTTTTATTTTTTTAAACATCAAAACATATCTCTCTGAAGATGGTAAGATTCAACCTTCTGAAAAATTTTATTTCTCCCCACTTAAAGCTAGCCTTCTTAACCCTTAACCTAAACCTTACTGTTACCAAATATTAATATCCTTAAATTAGCACGGGTAGTATAAAAATATTTAGATACCGATTGGAAGTTCTTCCCCCTTCTTTCACATCTCCAAAACTCTTATATATCATCAAATTCCAAAATTATTAAGGTTGGGAAAGATCTACAAGGACAGGGTCTTAATACCAACTTGTTAATGAAACAATATCAGGAAGTGACACACCCACCTGTTTTTGAGAACTTCCTGTTGGAAGGAAATGGCAAAAGATATATTTCTTTTCCATCTTTGCTGGTTAGCATAACACCTTATTAGAAGCTGAACTGCAGCATCAGAAGAGTAAAGATGCGCATTAAATATGCAAATAGCTAAAGAGAAGCTAAATGGAGTTTTTGGTATGAACCTGTGCGGGACTGAACTTGCTCCTTTCAAATAAGAGAAGGTCTGATGTGAATTTCAAGCTTCCTGTCATCCTGTGAACTGCTGCTCACCTTCAGCAATATGTCATCATTAACAGTATGTCTTCCCTCTTCTTTAAGCAGTATGCCATCATTAATTCTGAACTGCTGCATTCCTCAGAATGCTCAGCTTGAATACAAGTTTAATGAGGTTGAGACACATAAAGTTAGACAGTTGTGTATGAAGAAAATGAAAACAGTGTAGGAGAAAAAGTAAGAAAATAAAAGAAAACAAGGGGTGGGACAACACAGTTTTGCTAACGTGTTTAAGGAATAAATTGAGTTTAAAGAAATTCCAATTCCTCTCCATTTGCCTTTATCATTAGGGCACCCAAGACTGAATGTTTCCTGTTTATCTTGATGAGCTTTGTTTTGTTGTGCTTTGTTTTATGAAGGAGTTGATGAGATATTCCATCTTCTGATGGAATCTGATGAACTCTGTTGTTCCTCCCCAGAACAAGTGATTTGTAAGGGACAGGTTGACCTAATAGGTTAAACAGTTAAGTGGTTAGCACGAGCCTTCTACAAATGTCAGGAAATGGAAAAGTGGTATTTTAAATAATTTTAAATATTCTATATTTCTAGCAGTGGGAAATCATTTAGACTGATGCATCTGCTGGTTTTCTAGATGTAGAAATAATTCTTTAAGCTCTTTTAAGCAGGATTATTTCTGCACATTTTTATATAATCTGGTATGCTTTGAGCATTAATGGTTAACTAATAACGATAAAAATATTTATTCATGACATGGAAAACTACCAGTGAAGAGTTTAACTTTTTTGTTTTGTTTTGTTTTGTTTTTTTGTTGTTGTTTTTTTCCCAGAAAGAGAAAAATGATAAAATAATTAAATGAAATGGGGGAAAAGTTGTCATGCCAGTGAAATTAATTGAGTTTGAATTACTACAACTTTCCCTGGGCTCATTTTATTTGTCTTTATGCTTTTAGCTCTTCACAACTTCCTCTGTTGAAAGAATTTTAAACTTTCTGTTCTTTGTTTTAATCTGAGTTGATAAGGAAAGATTTTCCTCTGCCTTCTTTTAAGGGTGGCCCCCACCTTGCTGTTTCACCACAGTAAATATTCACACTGGTGCATCTCCACTCATGCTGTCCCTCCATTTCTTGTCAATCTGAGGCAAAGGTCAATTGTAGCTTGCCAGAGGTGGCATCCTTACAATTTTTTCTAAATTCAAAATTTTTATTTACTTCAGGACATTAAAGTTTGGTAACAATAAGTGAGGAAAGAGTCATGCAATACCATTATTAAGATTAAGTTTGATTTTTAACATCTTCTTTGCTGTGACTACATAAATACATTTTACTTTAATTGAAGTGTCAAAATTAGGTGCTTAAGTAAGAATGCTATTCATCCTTGGGAGAATTTGCTGCTGGTAGGAGCTGCATAGTAAGAGGAGGGTTTTGCATCACTTTAATAGTTGTGATATTATTGTTCACACAGAGATATATCTCAGTGCCCAGAAAACAAATGTTTGTCACCTGTCCAGTTAAGATACTCCATAAAATGCTTGCAGGCTGCTGGTAGGGAACTAAAACTTATGATTGTTTGGAGTGTGCAAATAATCAGTTCATTCATTGTTGTGTAGGCCACTCCCAGTCTAAATTCCCACTTGAGGGATGTCACATCTTGTGTGGACAAAACAGACTGAAGTGTCCCCTCTTCTCTGCTAATGATACAAAGAACTTACAGCGTGCATACCTTCAATTTAAGCATCTTAATAGAATTTCAAAATGCAAGAAGGATTTATGGGGTCCCTTCTGTTTAAGTTTGGAGGAATCCCTGTGTGTTTATTTTGCTGTTATTTCCTGCTACTGTTCTCACTCATCCCTCTTGTAGAAACATGTCATAGTCACTCATTTTAGTTATGACCTAGAATCTATTCTATCCTTTTTTTTTTTTTTTTCTTTCCATGACGTCATTTCTGCCGAAAAATCTAAGTTATATAAATCTATCTGGTTTATGTAACAAGGTTAAATCTATTTTATTTCTGTGACAAGATCTTGGTTTCAGGGAGGATACAGGGTCTGCTTCTGTGAAATGCTGGAAGTTCTCCCATGCCCAGCACAGTCAATACCAGCTGGGTCCCAGATGGACCCATTGCTGGGGCCAAGGCTGAGCCCATCAGGAATGGTGGGAGTGCCTCTGGGATAATAGGTATAAGAGGGGAAAAACCCCTGCTGTGCAACAGCAGCTGGATGGGAATAAGAATTTATGAAACAGCTCTATGGATACCCAGGTGAGTGCATAAGGAGGGGCAGGAGCTGCTCCAGGTGGCAGAGCTGAGGTTCCCCTGCAGCTCCTGGTGCAGCCCATGGAGGGGAAGCTGCAGCACGTGGGGAGCAGAGACCCACCTGGAGCCCCTGCAGGACCCCACACCAGAGCAGGGAAATGCCCAAGGGAGGCTGTGACCCCTGGGAAACCCACCCTGGAACAGGGTCATGGATGGACCTGTGGAGCAAGGAGACCACACTGGGGCAGATTTGATGCCTGGATTTGTGACCCCACAGGGGACTTACTCTGGAGCAGCCTCTCCCTGAAGGACTGCACCCCATGGAAAAGACCCACGCTGGAGCAGCTCCTGAAGAACTGCAGCCCACGGGAAGGACTCATGTTGGAGAAGTTCATGCGGGACTGTTACCCATGGGAGGAACCTCACCTGGAGCAGGGCAAGAGTGTGAGGAGGAATGAGCAGCAGAGGTAACATGATGAACTGGTCCTAACTCCCATTCACCACTCCCTGAGGCAGAGGATTCAGGAGTGAAATTGAACCTGGGAAGCAGGAGGCAGGGGGATGGAGTCATGGAAAGATGTTTTTAAGATTTTATTTGGTATTTCTTCACTCTACTCACTTCTTAGGTAACAAATTATATTAATTTCCCCAAGTGAACTCCATTTTGACCTGCATGGCAATTGCTGACAGCAATTTGTGCATCATGAGGAATTTCTTCACTGAAAAGGTTGTGAAGCATTGGAAGAGGCTGCCCAGGTGGAGTCACCATCCCCTGTGATCTTCAAGAAACAACTGGACATGGCACACAGTGCTGTGGTTTAATTGACAAGGTGCTGATCAGTCAGAGGTTGGACTCAATGCCCTTGGCAGTCTTTTCCAGCCTAAATGATTCTGTGATTCTTTGATCTTCCCTTCCCTTATCTTGGCCCAGGAGACTTTTGTTTTATTTTCTCTTCCCTGTTCAGATGAGGGGGGAGAGATAGCCCAGATTTGGTGGGCCCCTGGTGTCCAGCCAGGGGTCAATCCACCTCCATGAAATTTTGGAAAACATTAATGTGGAAGTTAAAACCACAATAAGATCAATCGACAACATGAGCATGATGGGAAACAGAAGAGGAAAGTCACAGTGATCACTGTAGCATCATTTGAATTGAATTTTCTGCCCCTCATGGGGGACAACATGTATGCAGCAATTTTTTTTTTTCAGATATATCCATTATACTCTTCAGTGAGTCATTCTTGCTTAAGGCATAAAGCCCTTTGCACTCTGAGATTATTGCTTGAATGCAATTTTTATGTCTCAAAATTTGCTTGGTTTTGGGCTTTCCTCATTTCTGAAGTGTAATTTTGAAGAACCATTTTCCCTCAGCAAACCAACTTCTTGCAATACTTGAAAAGATGTAATGTCTGAGTTTCCATGCTCTTGGGTGCCCATTGAAACTTAATAAAACTCTAAGGTTTGCAGTCAAAATTAAAAAGTTTTTAATTAGATACAAGAGAAGGAAAATTGCAATTGCCATATTTGCTGTAAATCTGTCTCTGTTATTGCTCTTAATAATGACTTAATAATGACTAAATATTTCTGCAGTTCCATGGGCTGGGGAAAACTTTTTCTTCAATTTGTCTAATGAAGTAAATTGAGAAAAGAGCTTCTTGTAAAGAGGATATCCAGACTGCATGTGAAACAACTTATCAATACTTTCTTTTCTCACCTAATTTCTCCATTGCATCTTCTATCTCTAATCTTTGTGAAGAAAGGAACAGATGGGAAGAAGGAGCAGAATTTTTAAGATTTTTTAATGATAGAACAAGAGTACAACTAAAGTTAGTTCAAATTTTTTTCATATGAATATTTGACTTCACTTTGGTATTGCTTGTAATTCCCTAAATCTGAATCTCCATTGTAGCTACTCAGTGTCTGCTCATCTTTAACATATCACAGAATAGTCACAGTCCTGACTGTAGAATAAGGTTATAATAAAAATATATTTAAGAAGTTAGCTATATTTGCAGCATTTGGAGGAAGTTTTCAGTCACCTAATTTAAGAGTTTTTATATTATGTATCTGGTATAAGAACTTAATGATACTTGCCTCTAAAATTGAGAATATTACTTGTATAAAGGATTCATGGGATTGCAAAAAAAAAAAAAAATCAAAAACACACAAACAGATGCCAAGCTTTTCTTACATGTCACCTACCACACCTGCAAAAAGTGACCTTATGTAGTTCCAATTTTGCCTGTATAAAAAATGCAAATCAGACTCAGCAAGAATTATACAAAAACAGAAGAACAAAGATTATCTGGCATAGAGGAAGGGAAGCTGAGAACTCATTTTACATTAAATTGTATAAAAATAAAAGAGAATGCTCTATACTCTTTTTTGAGTCCAAAGAGTAGTAAGTCATTGTTTCTTCAAAGGGTGATTCCCTATGGAAAATGAAGTAGAATTTATCTTTTTTTGCTATTACAATGTTTTTCAGTTTCTCATTTATCCCAATTGTAAAGTATGGCATTCATTGATATGTCTCCAAATTTCAATCCCATGCAGGCCTCTCACTAATAATGTGAAAGCTGATAAATTAGTGAAGTAATGACAGTAAATATTTTTGCATGATTATGGAACAGACACTGGGGAAAATGCTAAGCATTTGTTATTCTTTTTGTGATGGGCATACTTTAACTACTGAGCTAGAAAGAAATTTTCCATAATTTGGAGTAGTAAGATTATGGGTTGCAGAGCCAAACACAGATCAAGACATATTCCCTCAGACTTCCAGAATGTATGAAATACATCTAAAGTAATGTGACAACCAGGTGAAAAACCTCTTTATCTCAGCATGAAAAATAGTAGGGAAAGGGGTGCTTTTTCTATATAAGAATTCTACAGTTTTAACACCTGCAAACATTTTATAAGTCAGTAGGTTTTTCATTCCTCACTGCAATTTTTTAGAGCTCTGGTTTGAATGAAACCATTCTGTAAATTGTATGATATAGTAGCTGCCACTTAGGATGCTCTGGAGAAGGAACTGAGAGTCCGTGCTGTGGATGACGACTCAAGCAAAACCAATGTTTTTTTATCTTAAAGGGAGTTTGTTTTTCTTACTCACTTATAAGGTCAGATGTGACCTTCCTAATTTTATAATACAGAGCTGTGTCCTGGTCCACCTCTCAACCCACTAGAGATATCAAGGGTGGAATGAAGTTCTAACTTTCGTTATCTGTGGTGTAGATGTCTCCATCTGAATTAGGTATCTATATTCTTTTCCTGAAAGATTGTGAGAAGACAGCATTTATGAAAGATCCATCTCATTCAGGAGCAGAAATCTTCAGCAGATTGGGTGAAGCATCCTCTACAGTCTCTTATTTCACTTTATCAGGGCAATAAAGGCACCTTGTTCAGATGTTCTGATGGAAACGCCTTCAAAGAGTTCACCTCCAAGACAGCTAAATGCAGGATCTACCTATGAGACAGCCAAAATAAATTCTACCCTTATTGCACATCAGCTTCCATGGGAAACAGAATTTTATTTAAAAAGACAGGAAAATTTTGATCCAATACCAGGAATTTAAACACTCAGCAAGATTTTTCCACAGAATACTTTTTCGATGATTTTTGATATGTTTTGCCTCTTAAAGTCTGAAAACATGAGCCTTTCATCAACATGTAGATCAATATTAGTCTGAAGGGCTTAAATAAATTTGGTTTTATTTTTTTCAGCAGCTTGTAAACTGATGCACCAAACAAATGAACTAGACTGAAAAAAAAAGAATATTTAATATTGTAGCAAACTTATTATACAGACATTAACTATAATTTCAAAATTTATGCTGTTACTATTTTTTTACTCTTCACTTCAAGATAAAGGTCAAAGGGTCATGTTGGAACCTCTTGTTGAATAATCTAAAAATATATAATTAAAAATAAAGAAAACATGCATTTCAATTTATTTTATGCATGCTTAGATGGATTTAAGATAAGTATATTTTAAATCATTATAAAAAAAAATCTGTTTCACTCTTTTGCTTTGTCATTCCCTTTTAAAGTTCCTTTAAGTGAAAATAAGCACTGCATTTTCATGCTCAGCAGTTCTCAAATAATGCAAATCACAGAGTTACAGAATGAGTCCACTTGGAAGGGACCACAGAGAGTCATCCAATCCAATTTCCCTGCTTAACCAGGGTCATCCCAGACCATGAAGAACAGGATGGCACCCACAGAGGGTTCTCGAATATCTCCAGTGGGGTAGACTCCACACCCTCTCTGGGCAACCTGTTCAGTGCTTGGTCACTGCACAATGAAGAAGTTCCTCCTCATATTCAGGAGGAGCCTCCTGTGCATCACTTCCTGCCCATTGCCTCTTGTCTTATCAGTTGACACAACTGAGCAGAGCCTGGTCCATCATCAAGGAGTTGGACTTGATGATCCCTGTGGGTCCCTTCCAGCTCGGGAGATTCTGTATCTGTAGCTGGAAATTTCTGGGCATAATTATGCTGATTTGGAAGAAATCCCAATGTATTTTTGTATTTTTCTTCTGTCCGGAAATTTTGTGTCTGCTGTAGCAATAGCTCCTGTTGAGATGGTAACCTTTGAAGATGTAATTACTTTATTTATCTACCCCTTTTTCCAAAATTTTTCTTTCTTGTTCTACTAATTTTTCTGCTGACACATTTTTAGTTTTATTTCCCCAGTTCCTTATTTCTGTTTCTTACTTTTTAAAGCTCAGCAATAATAGTATTTCAAGATCCATATGATTTTATGTTAGATAAATATTTACCTTGCCTTGTTTCTTTCTCACCCACCATGGCAATATTTTTCAGGAGTTTGACTCAGCTCATCCTCTTTGATCTCTGCTTGATTTTACAGCGTGACTATTTGTAGTGGGTGATGTGTTTGTTGTCAATTTTGGGGGTTCTTTTCAATTTCTGTGAGGAGACTTGCTTGAAAGATTTATCATTAGTATCCAGAAGAGCTGCGTCTAAGAGTCACCCACTAAGACATAGTTTTTATTTGCTTTTCCTTCCTCTAAGCAGTGTTGTAAACTTCTCCAACAACCTGTACACTAGAAATCATGGAAAAATAAAGATTCTCCTGCTTTGATCTATATTTTAATCTATATAGCAGGGCCGTAGAAACAAAAAATTCTTTTGTTTAGATCCCCCTAGGAACCACTACGTCAAAGTGAGGGCAATGAAAGAAAATGGCTTTAATTGTTAGTTTTCTTATTTTTATTTTTTTTAATCAAGGTAAAATCTCTTCATAAAGGATTTTCTTCACGGGAGAAGAAATTTTGACTTTTCTTTAAGGCTGTAGGATCCTAGTAACTGATTTTCTGAAATGGCAATGTTCTTTTGACAATTATTTCGGTGATTTGCAATGTTGTACAAAGTGGATAATCCAGAAATCTTCCACAACACACACACACGCATACACACAGAGAAATTGTTCATAACAAGATCATATCAAGGTCTCGTATGTTTGCTTCTCACAATTTGCTTTTTGTTTCTTCTAAAACCCTTTTCTCACCCAGATTTCTCAACTGCTTTTCTAGTCTTTCCCAGGTTTTCTCAGCTTTTTGCTCATTCACTTTGGAATCAAGACACCCACATTTAAGTCTGTGTCAGGGCTGGGAGGTCTCAGTTTCCATGGTGATCAGTGGAGTTCAGGAAGTAAATTTAGTAAAATAAAGGTAATATAGACACAATTTGTTTCTCTAAATATCTTTACAAAACTTCATTAAATTATTTACGAATTATTTGCTTAAACTCTAGTACTATTTGACATGCTACTGACATATACCTTGAGGGTTGGAAAAAAACTGCTTGAAGAAAAATTTAAAGAGGCAAAAGGTACAGGAGGGAGACTGTTTGAGATTATGCTCCTTGGATGCTGGGAACCCTTCACATGGTCAGTGCTGGATGGATTTCTCTGTCAGGTGATGCAGAATGCTGGGCATGAAGGTGAAGCTCACATCAGAAAATATGTGGGAGACAATTTCTCAGTCTTGTACTCTCCTCTCTGTACCCATTAGTCCTGCTCTCTTCAGTGCCCAGTATTTTGCTTCATTTGCCATTTTTGCATTATCTGCCCTCCTTCAAATAGTCAGACTTACTTCCTCCCCTGTTAGAATTTAATGTACAGCTTGAGATTCATTCTCTTTCACATGACCATGAATTTGCCTCGAAAATTTAGGGGCTTTAGCATTTCTCAGAAGACCAGACCCAGCACTCCTTCTAAGAGGAGAAGGAAAGAGATGACCTTGTACTCCGTGTATGATGTTCTTGGTCATTTCTGAAGCAAGGTGTCAGCAAATAAGCCTGTGAAAAAGTGGGGCTCTTGACCTTGTACCTGAGAGGTGTGAAGACTTTGCTAAAAACTGTAAGTACAAGCTTAAAGTTAGGAAGCTGGCATCTGGGATATCTGGTCCTTGATGGTTTGCATTTTGAAGACAAAATATCTATCAGTGAAGCAACTGTCATCACAATTTATTTTGCTTGATCTACAGTTTTTAGATCTGTACATGTCTCTTGTGTTTATCTCCAGGATTCATGCTTTTAAACATTTATTTCTCATTTTTTACAATGGCATTTCAGAATGCCATTAAAAAGAATGATTTTTCCTCAAAGCAAATTACAAAAAGTTGGGAATAAACATACAGAGAGGGAAAAAGGCCATGAAGTGGGAGAAGAAAACAAGGTTTATTTAAAATGCAAGGGGCAAAACCAGCTTTCAGTATGAGGCATTTTTCCTACACATACTTACAAAGTACCAACATCAGTGTTAAAGAATGATCATTAATCTGAAATACATTGTTTTCCCCCACAGAAATCTAGTTACAGTATTTTTATTTATTCTTTTGGGTTCTTCAAATTAGGGGAAGTCATCCATAATGTCTCATGTATAATTCATGTTAAGACTTTGTGCAGTGTATTTGCCCTGCTTCAGTAAAATCACATTACAGTTTGACTTTCAATATAGAGTGCTTATTTATTTAAAATTTTAATTAGAGTCATAATTATGTCTAGTGTTCACAATAGTCAATTTAAACAGTAGACCTGGACAAAAACAATTTGATCAGGATGCCTTTTTATAGATTATTTTTTTCCTCCCCCATGCCCCAAATTAAAGTGAAAGAGCATACAAAGAAAAAGTATATATATCCTGTTTTAAAGTTACAATAACATGAAATGAAATGAAAATAAAGGAAAGAATAACTAGATATTAATAGGAATTCCTGGAAATACAGTGTATTATCAGGATCTTACTTGCATACCAGATAAACTAGGTAAATAATAACTCTATTAAAAACATAGCAATTTTACTGGTATGAATTAAGGGGAAATCTCAGATAAAAGAAATTCACCAAACCTGCAAAAGCTGTAAGGAAGAATCTTCTGTACAGCCAGAAAGTAGAATTAATAAGATTATTATTTTCCTTCTTCAAATATTAATTATGACCTAGTTCATATCTTAACTGAAGTTAAGAAATATCTGTAATTATCTCCCCCATAACAATAGCAGAATATCATAACAGGAATTTATTATTTCAGCTTCTTATTACATGAAAGTGATGTTCAGACTAATCAAATACATACCAGGAAGTTTTTAGTTTTTGTCATCCAAGTCAAAAGCATCCTCTTATCAGGTTTCAGAGCCCAGAACAGGTTTCTGATAGCAGCCAGCTGAGTTATTCAGAGCATCCTCCTCCCTGTGAGACTATTCAAATCCAACATTTCACAGAGCATCTTAATCAACACATTCAAGCCTTTCCTAAGGGATTCTATCCTGCATTCAAATGAATGATTACTCACTTAACTTTAATCAGCTGTTGACTACAATATAATGCTTGAAAGGAGCCTAGCAGGTTCTGCATGATCAGCAGCTTGACCAGTGGGTTATTAACAGATATCTGTGGATAAGCTTTAGTGCTGAGTACAGAAGATGTGAGAGAATGCCGAAGTAGAGAGTCTCCTCCTGCAAATTGTAGCTTCAGATCTGGGTTTTCCACAGCACCCAGAGAGTCAGTGAGAGGCAGATATCACATGTGCTGGACCTTGAGTTTTCAGAATGCATCTACTCAATAAGAGGGCCAGTTCCTGTCTGATGGCATCTCAGCAGAAGTAGGTGATGCTCTATTTATGACACAGACAAAATCCATGGTGTTCCAAACATGCTTCAATTTAATCTTTATTCCAAAATGGATCAGGCATAGGGATGACTGGGGCACAGTGCTGCTGATTAATGGGATGGCAGACCAGGTACTGAGCAAAGCCACATGAACAATCAGTGCCTGAACTTCTGAGAGCACCCAGCTAGAGCCTGAGTACAGGACAGGAGCACGGGAAAAGAGACTGATGTTCATGTTCAGCTGGCATTTGTGTCACAGGGTGCTCTGGAGCTGGAGCACTTCTGCACTGCTTTGTGCTTAATAGCCTTTCACAGACCTTTTCTTCTGAGAACTCTTAATCATTCCTTAATTCAATTTTATTTCTTGCCTTTGCAGAGTCTTACAATGAGTTCCTTAGTTAAATTATTCTCTCTTTGAAACAGATTTCCTGTCATGTTCCTAGTTCAGCTCAGTGCTCTCATAGTGAAACTATGCTGCCTGCACTTATTTCATAACATTCACAGTTTCCATTTCCCTCTTCCAAACTGAAATCTACACAGCTCTTGGAATGGTAACTCTTCTGCATAGTTGAGAGTATTTTTTTTGTTTTGTTTTTTTTTCCTCCTTGTAACTTTGCTTTTTTGACGTTATCCCTTTTGAGATATGGGAGTATACAATATGAATGCACTGGATAATAATAATTAAAAGAAAAAAAATCCTATATTCCTTTCTAAAGAGGTCCTACATTATATTTGTCTTCATGAATCGACATCATCATTTGTTAATCAACAATGGCAAAACTGAAAAGCCTAAAGTCACCAGGAAATCTAAGCTGGTTTTCCATTGCTTTCAATTTTTAATTTAACAATCCATTCTCACCTGAATGAGATGGAATTTTTGCTTTTCTGAATCTTCCTCATTAGCTGAAAAAGCAGATATCTGTATTATTAAAGAAAAAATGCCCATGTCTTCTGCTATAAAAATGCAAATCCACATTTTAAGAATCATTTAAGTCTGAAAAGCATATATTGAGTAAAGTTTTTATGAATAGTAAAGGGTGTCCAAACTTACTTGAAATAGAATTTTACTCCTGTTAAAAGTCAATGAAGTCAAAGAGGTATCTCAGAAAATTGACTGAATAAAAGACTAACACATTTTAAAGCTTTGCTGATAACATTTCACCACAAAGACAGTGTGAGTACCAAGCTAAGAATTACAGTGCCCCAGCATTTGTCAGTGCAGATCACTCCCCAGGAACCAGCAGCATTAACAAGGCAGACTGTGTCAGTTTTGAGCTAATCAGAGGTTGACAATGGGAGGATTACAGAACTGAGGAAAGATCTTGTTCTCTTCCCTCTTCCTCAGAATTCTACAACTCCTTAAAGACATTTGCCAGACCAAGGCAGTTCAGGAAAGAGCAGCATCCCTTTTCAGATGGAAATGTCAAAAGAACTTCAACATATGTTGTCTCGATCTGGTTGTAAAGCTCTGGCAAGGGATTTTGTTAACATTTTCCTGCAGTGATTGCACTGGTTTGTTGAAATGTTATTGCAATTTCAAATATTAACAGTCTTTCCGGGTAAAAACAAATACCTTTAGACTATGGGAGAAGAGATACAAGCAGATATTGATCTAAATGGAGAAATAATGGTACTTCATTTTATATTTAAGATACTTGGTATTGATTAATTTGCTTGTTGTGAATTTATCTTTTTTTTTTTCTTTCCTTTCTGTTCTGATGTGTATTTTGATTTTTTACAAAACTATGTTAGGATTATTCCTATTCACCCATGTACAAAATTGTTACAGTGATTCATGGAGCACCAGGTTAGACTACCCTTAAATAAAATTTATTATAATCTGCAAATATTTTTTCAATTATTTCTGACACACTAAATTCCAAACCATAAAAAATATGGAAATAAAGCACATATACTCTATCACATTTCACCTCTCAGCATAGAAAATCACTAAATTTGTCATGAGAGGCAAGCAAAGGACACTTCAAAGTTACTCTGTCAAAGTTTGCTGTATTATTGTTCCTTTTATTTCCTGTGGGTTGTTTTTTGTTGTTGTTGTTGGTTTTTTTTGTTTGTTTGTTTGTTTGGTTTTTTTTTGGGGGGGGGGGTTGTCCAATTTCTCTTCAGTTAAAAGTAATTTAAATTAAAACTTCATTTATTTTGGCTATTTTAAATTATTTTCACTTACCCATGGCAGAAAACTGCTATGTTTAGACTATTGCTGTGACTGTTGATGTCCTCAAACTGACCAGAAATAAGAAATGCAGTTACTGAGATACTTTTAGTTGCTTATTCCTGACAACTGGATTGCTAAACAGTTAGGGATAACAGGGGAGATTCTGAAGATATTACACTTAGCTAATATGACTTACAAGGACCATGCAGGTGACACGCTGTAATTCTAGACAACATTCACTGGAAGACAATACATTATTCTTGTGCTGCTCTTGTACTCCTGAATTAGCAAATCTGAAAAGCAAACTGTTTTGTTTTACAAAAATATTTGCTGCCCTTAGATAGAGATCTATAGAGATGGATAGACAATACCTTCAGTGAGATGGTGTTACCTGCAAATCAAATTTCACAGGCAGACAAACATCAGAGAGAAATCTCATCTCTGACTTTTGTCAAAGCTTAAGTCAAACATCGGTTTCAAAGGTCACCTAAGAACAATTCTCCATGGAAAGGTGAGAGCTTTCATGCTTTTCCTAAAGACTTTCATTCTGCCTATTCTTTTGCAGATATAATTTCCTAACTCTCACCAACAATGGCACAGAAGATAGATCCCTGTGAGCTACCTGTGAGTCAGACATAAAGTTGACAGGAACACAGAAAGTGAATAACTTGCCTCATATTTGTATAGCTGGCTCACCACCAAATCCATATTCCTACTGTGGGTGAAATAAGGCAGTAAAAGCAACAAGGTTATTCACAAAACCTTTCTCATGCTGCCATTTAATTTTTAATTATTATCATTATTATTCCCTTGTATTCAATACTTGCAGATCCTCAGTGCTTATCCCATTCACATGCAGACAACTCACCTTGAAGGTGCTCTTAACAATCAGGGCTAAGTCTTCAGACTGTCAGCAAATTTGTAACCTTGCCAGTCCTCCGATTTCTAAGGACTGTGGAGCCCTGCTCCTGCCTCATTCTGATAACAATCCATTAGAGTCATCAAAGCTTGTGGCTGAATAATATGACTCAGAACAAATATCAGTCAGGACAATCATGTGAAATGATTATCCAGAACAGAGTAAGATTCCTGTTTCCTATGTTTAGACATCTACTTCATTGCAGACATCTTGTGCCAGAGGTAGGTAAGTCAGGTCCTTTATTGCAGTCAGTAGAAAAATAAGCATTTTCAGGATGAGATTCCCATCTCCTGAGGCAGTTGTTTCTGGCACAGTTTGTGTGAATGAGTACCTGGAAATGTCCATTTCTCTATTAAAACCCAACAAACAAAATAGTTTTGACAGGTAGCTCAGATGAAGAGGTTCATCTCAGAGAAGGCAAGCCTTATCAAGAAATCTGTTAATGACAAACTTAATGACAGAGCTGCATTCTATGGTGACTCTCAAGACGACAGGCTTGTCATAACAAATTCAGTGTGTTAATGTTAATGCTGCTGAGAGGGGAAATATTTAATTGCATAGACTCTTTCAGCAGCAGAACTCACAAATATTACTCATGGATTTTATTTCTCTGGAGCTACAAGAATGAGGAACCATTTCAAAACATAAAATAAAAACTAGCATGCATTTTAAGGAATGAAAAAACACTTCTTGTTTTGGTATTTTATTATCTTTGCCTCTTATTAGTGATTAGCTTTTTTTTTAATATCAAGGCAAGTGATTTATTATTAATAAGTCCACAGATTTCAGAAGCATAATGTATTTTAACAGATATTACTGCATTGTGCCAAAATGTGCATCCAACAAGCATTATCTAGTATTTGTTTATTTGTTATTATTCTCTTTAATAAATCTCAGTTATGTAGTCAAAGAGCAGAGAAAATTTCACGAATCTGACAACTGAAAACACAACATGAACAGTAAATACTTTGATGTGCAAATTAGGAAGAAAATGATCTGGATAAATTATTCTTGTATTCTAATAATTCACTGAAAGAAAATAAGACAGGTTCTGTTATAATTCGCTTAAGAGACAAGGAATAAAATTATAGCTGACATTAATAATAAGTATAAAAGAATTAATTTTAGTTCTAAATATTTCACAAATTGAGTTTTCAAAAGGTTAAACTGACATGCAGAACATTATTATGTCCATTCATTATTGATTAAATAGCAAATGTGAGCAAGACCAAATTCTTAGTGAGCTCAACACTACAAAACTGCCTCTAGTGTGTGAGATACACAAACCAGAGAACATCTTTGCACTAATAAATATCCATTTCCATGTTATTTTTTATTGGTGTTGTGATTTCAGGTAATGTCATTAAGTATCACTTGCTTTCCTATTGCAGTGATTAATACTCTGAAGCAAAGACAATAAATGCTTGAGAGTTTAAATTATAAAAATAGTGTTTTGCTTGTATGAATAATTAACTACTTACCAGTGAAAATCACATCTTGACGAATAAATAACATTCAAACTAAATATTTTAAATTATTTTATATTTAATATAAAATATTGAATGAGAATTTTGAGATAAATGTACATAATCTTATTTGGTTTCATCTGAATCTAGAATATTTTTTTTTTCTGTTTCAAAGATAGCGCCAGTGAAGCAGAACCAAATTTTGAAGCCTTTGAGAAGTTGATGCATTTTATTCCAAATCGATTAATTAATGTATTTACATACAGATATGATAAGAAAATATCTGTGGGACCAGTCATTATCTGTAGCAAAAAGGTTACTTTAATAAAGAATAACAGTAATAGAGATGTATGGTCATGTGCCACCAAGATCAAAAGGATGAGAAGAGTAGATTTACTGTCTGTGAATGGGTAAGATAAAATACCCTGATATTTTGAATCCTTGAAAAGGGGTTCTTTTGCATCCAAACCTTTCTCTCTTCTGTCCTGGCCCTGTCATCTCATCTCCACAATACTTCAGTCAGCATCAATTTTGTCTGAAAAATTATATTGTATTTAAAATATTCATTGAAAAAAATATTTTCAAATATTTGAATATTGTTCTATTTTTGTTTCTACCATAGAGTATTACCCCAACAAGAGGCACATGTATGGTATGTACTCTTTAAACAGTCATGAGCTGGAGCACATTTGTCTCCACAATTTGCCAACCACTGTCAAATAAAATCAACATCATTCATCTATTTGCTGAAACCTGTATCAGTTTTCCAAGAACACTACAAAGATTTTGCACTCACTCAGCTCTGCAGATTTTAGCATTTTATTGCAGACTTTTAACCGGCACAATTCTGTCTCGCTCCCTTAACATTTTATTTTTTCTTTTTTTTTTTTTTTTCTGGTTTGGTTTGTTTTTTTTGGTTTTGTTTTGTTTTTTGGGGTTGGGTTGTTTTTTTGGTTTTGTTGGTTTCTTTTTTTTTTTTTTTTACTCTCATGTTGTTGTTTGAAAGATTTTTCAGCAGGAGCATTTTAAAACTGCAGCTTCAGCAGATGTCCCAAGACAAAGATGGCACAGTGAAATGATGTAGCAGGCCCTTCAAAAGGATGAATGTTGCTAAACAATTTGTTCACATGCATCTTTGTCTAGCTGCTTAACTTGCTTTTAAAAGGGAAGATTGACCCAATTTTCTCTTCATTTGTATGCCTCTAGTGCACTGATTCGTGCATCATAGAATTTAAATTATCTTCCCTTGTACTGGAAGCTAAAATGTAGTCTTATCTGAAAATCCATTTCTTCTTAAAATATTCATTCATCACATATACTAATGTATTTCTAAAATAGTGTCTGCATAAAGTGGATATAATGGGCTCATGTCCTGTTATTTCAGAGAAGTTGATTGAGGCATTATTCTGTCAGCAAAAGCTATGGTATAAAACCTGGAATTTTGGAACCATGCTGCAAAACCTACAGAAAGATGAGGGGTTCTTCCTTAGGCAGGTGTCAACCTTTCACAGGATCCTGGGAGTCTCCTTGAGCTGTGAAAGACATTTGGGGCGAGTGTCAGCTCAGAGCTGGTACTGAACACCTTCCTGCTCTGAGCAGAACCATGTGAACAAAACAAGAAGAAATGACACCTGTAGCAATATCACAAAGTGCAATTGCTTTAAACTGAAATGGGGCACATTGAGATCAGGAATAATGATGAAATTTTGCACCATGAAACACTGGAACAGGTCTCCCAGAGAGGTGATGGTTGTCTGCAAACAATAAAGTTCAGTCTGGATGAGTCCCTGAGCGACCTGATCTAGCTGAAGAAGCCCCTGCTCATTGCAGTGGCATTAGACTAGCCAACCTCTAAAGGTCCCTTCCAATCAAAACTACTCTATGATTCTATTATTCAGACAAGACTTTTCTCATCAGTTTTGTGCATTTTTTCTTTTATTATTATTATCTTTGCCTGGAGGAACTCCTGTATGTTAATACAGCAACCTTATACACAGAAAAAAAAAAAATAGTGTATTGCATAAAGAATCACATTTGGCTTTACAAGATAGAACACTCAGATTAAAAAAATGCTGGTTCCCTGTTTGTTCTTTAGGTTAAAAACTGCAGAGATTGTCAAAGACAAAAAAAAAGTAATGAAAGGTCAGAGCTACCCCAACTCATGTGAGAGGGCTTACTTCAGATTTGATTTTAGATTAATTTGGAAATTCAAGCCAGATTTTTCCTGAAATGAAACAGTTAATCTACCTTCAAACACCATTAATAGCAAAGAGGTCAAAAACAAACCTACAACTTCATCTGAATATGTGAGAAGCACAAGATAAGAAGGCAATGAATAAAATCAATAGAATGATCATATGAAGACAGGTATGTGGATGTAAACATATGAGGGATAATGTAAACATTAGCTAATGTAAACATTAGCTGTCTGGAATCCATAAATGTTTTTCCAGTGCTGATTCCGTGTGCCAGTTCCCACCTATGTTACTTCTCATGAGTTTCTCTCAGTCTGTACTGTTCATAGACCTATTGTTCTAGTCTGTGTTATCATCATTACAAGACTCTATTTTAGGGTTAAAAAGAAGGAAAAGCTATACAGAAAGAAAAGGAAAAACTACTGCCCGTGTGTTTTCTTGTAGAGATGGAAAGACAATAAAAATGAAGAAAATATTCCTTAAAGTTTTGTCCTAAACACTCTTAATGTCACATTTCCCCTCAGCTGAAGTAAAATATGTCAAATGCATAAAAGTAAAGAATAAGAAGCTGCCAGAATGCTATTCTGATGGACAAAGGAATATTTTTCCTAGAACTTTCTGTAATGAAGCTCATAATGGATGAGAACTGTAAACAGGAATTTGGTATCATTTTCTCCAGCCGAGCAGAGGAATAAGGTAAAACTGACTCCTCTAATCAGTCCTGTCTCATTCAAATCATCTGATCGTCTTTGGTTCAGCGCACAGAGCTTCTGTAAGAAAACACACAGGGAGAAGATGTCATTTTCAAAGAACACCTTTCTGCCTGCACACCCTGCAGCACATTAACTTCTTGCAGTTAAAAGGGCACTGGGCTCTTCAGTTGCCTCTCCCAGCCCCAGAGCTGGCTGTGCTATTCCCTTACTATCAGCTTTGTCCTCTAAGAAAAGTTTTTATCCAGTCCTTGAGAATGGTAAATGATGGAAGAACAAGAAGTTTTATCTTTATTCTCTGCATGAACACTTGCCATAACTTTGTCTCTTGTATTTAATCTACTGGCATAAGAAGTTTGAACAATGTTTTTGCTATCTAGGTTTTTTCAAGATGCCATTATTGCTGAAGACAAGCAGCTTTAACTAAAATGCCTTCAATGAGAGAAAGGAGTGTATCAGAAGAAAAAAGAGAGAAAAAATCCATGTTTCTGGATAAGGACATCTCAGAATTAAATGTCAGGAAAAAGTGAAATCTAACTTCACACATCTCTGTGAAAAGCATAGACTTAGGCAGTCATTAGGATTTATACCAAAGGATCTTTAAGTCATCTTTCAGGAAGCAGCAGGGCTAAATCCTGAAAGAAACTATATCAAAGAAACATGCTGTAATGCAGGGAGAAATTATCTTATTTGAAAATGGGTATAGGATCTTCCTACCTGCTGGGCTTAATTTAAAAGTACAATGATGCATTATGGTAGGGAAAAAATAGAGCAAAGAAAGAAATTAGCTGTTTGTCTATATGTTTTTGTCCTGACTTATTTTCAATTCATCAGTAATTGAAATAGCAGAAAAAAAAAAAATATGAATGGTCACGTCTTCTCTACGCTCCTGGAATTATTCTTTTAGAATAATCCCTTAAATGTGCTCATTGGTCTGTCTGGAGAGACTTTGCCAAGTTTTCTTACAGGAACAATGTCACAGTGTCTGTTCCATGGTTGCTTTAGGTAAGGAATACTCTTCCTACTGAGAATTATTATTCCTTCATCTATGACCAGTCACTGGGTGTTGAGGTGGAATATCCTAGGACACATAAAATAGCACTAGACCATCTGTATTTCAGCAAATGAGCTGTAAAAGAGGTACCTTTAGTTACCAAAAAAAACCCCCCAAAAAAAACAATTGTCTCAAAACTCAGAGTGCTTTCCTTCAAGCATATTTTAGAAAAATCTGTTTTCCTTCAAGTAAGGGACTTCCTTTGAATGCTGTTCAGAGACAACCAGTTGCAAATGGAACCTAACAGAATGCATAAATCAATGCCCTGCTGAAATATGAATGCAAATCAATGGGCCAAGATAGAGGATTTTTCAATACCTTCTCTTTAGGAGTTTTTTAGCTGTGTACTTTCAGGAGTTGCAATTTGCCAAGTGGCAGTCACACTCTGGTGCATCACACTGTGATATGAGCCATGCTTTACTAGCAGGCAGTGTCAGGAGGAGCTGGTAGTGGAAGAAACAGGATGGCATGTGATTCAATCAGCCATAACTGCACTAAGAGGGCAAATCTGAAGCAGGGTTTTAAATTAAAAATTCTGATTTGTCCAAGTGGAAATTTTAAGTGCGGCAGCCAACATTGGAAAGCACTGGGAATTTTCTCAGCCTCACAATAGAAATGATCAAAGAAAGAAGTCCTGAGATTAACTAACTACTCAAGTGCCAGTGTATTCAGCCATGAGAGACCTCATTTCAAACTTCTGCTTAATATGATTCAGATCAAAGTCTCCTTCATTCTAGCTGAATGCCCTAAATTCTATATGATGAAGTAATTCTCTCTTTACCTACGTAAATTTTTAATTATTCTATATGGAGAAAAAATCAGACAAGTTTAATTTAAAGTATAAAATACTGGAGAGCCTACACCACAAACACCCCCGAATATAAGGATTTTTTTTTAATGAGATACTTCACTCCTGGTTTTCCAGCCTGTTTTAGCATTCTGGAAATCTAAGATCATGTCCAAAGGAGATGCAGTTTCACAAAGCAAGGGCTTTGGTTTCATCCTGATATAGAATATAATTTTTTTGCTTTGATGGAAGGGAGATGAATTTGCAACCCTGCTCTAGTTTTTTATGTTTCTTAGGTTTTATGTTTGTTTGTTTGGTTGGTTGGTTGGGGTTTTTTTTATTTTTTTTTTTTGTTTGTTTGCTTGGTTGGTTTTAATACTTTTTTTTTAAGATAATCCTGCAAACATTAAGCAAAACTGTGCTTATTATTGTAAACCAATTATTTTTGACTTCAGGCAACTTTATGAACTACCTTTTAGTTTAATCTTGGGCTCCCAAGCTTTCCTTCAATTCAAGTGCTACACTGAAATAGTTCTCCACTCCTGAATTATCCTCAGCCCCCGATATCTGTGCAACTTGGAAAATATTTCCTGAAAAAAAAAAGCTTAGTAATTACATTTTTAACAAAATTACTGTTTGCATCAAAATATTTTTTTTCTGCTTCTTCCTTTTCTCGATCTTCCCTTAAACCATTTCCCTTATTCTAATTTAGTAACCAGGACATGCAAACAGCAACTTACCTACTTATCAATGGAGAGTTCTAACTATACATTTACTTAAGCATTCAAGCTACATGGCAGGTCTCAGCTGCTTATTGATTTTACTGCATTAAAATAGATGGTTTTGTTTAGCACTGAAAAAGTGAACAATTTTCCTGACACCAACCACTTGTTTAATACTCTTGGAATAATCTATATTTCATTAAAATGATGACTTATAACACCCAAGCACTCTCCTGTCTTCTTAACTATTGATTTAAGGCAGTTTAACACTTCTGCACCATATAATAAATTGGACAGAACTAGCAGCACTTTGTTATAAAGTCATTCTTAGCTATATAAACACAAAATTGACATATTTTAGAGATGTCCCTAGATTAGTTTCTGGGAAAGGATCTTTCCCACCAAAACAGAGTCAGTACTTTTTTTTTTTTTTTTTTTAAAGCCTCATAAAACTTTTAGGTAAGTAGAAGTTACCACAATCAATATTCATAGCATGATTTATAGGAGAAAGAAGCTTTCCACTAAATCCTGACCGTAAACCCAGTACTGTAAAGTGTTTAGTACAGTAATCCATCTCACAGATATTTTAAACTGGGCATTAATGGTGCTCAAAAGTCGAGTGACAGTGAATCAGCTGTATTACAGAGTAGTTAGGAACTTTATTACTGGAAATGATTCAAACATACCTAAACCCTTCACCCCTTTATTCTCCAATCAGTGACTTCTTATTTTCCCATATTTTTTCCTGATCACTTTCTTAGCTCCTCATATCACTAAAGCCTTGCTTTGACATGGCAGAATAGATTCATCCTTCTTGAGCTTACAAGAAGTCAAACAGCAGAGAGAAGCAGGTTTCAAACTTAATCTGGTTTATGAGCTGCCAGCAGGTACTCTCCTGCTATTGTCATTCCATTCCAATTCACCTGAAGAAATCAAAACCGATGAAGTTAAGAGGTTGCAAAATTATTTTCATTGAAATATTCAGTGAAAATGCAAAAGAATGCATAGGAAACTCCACTGGAGGAATTAGCTCCCACACTTACGACAGATACTCCAAATATGTTTTTCTCTTCCCTTGAGGATTCATGTCCTAATTCAATAGCAGGATTTAGTAATATTAAAAAGGTAGCTACAAAACTGTTGTTCTTTCGTAAGACAGCTAGAATAGCAAAGGAGAAACATATTCTCTACAGAATAAGGCAGTATTTTGCAGACACACACTTTTGTTACTTCTCAAGACATACTAAAATTATTTTCTCCTTTTTCTCTAGAAAGAGAAACAAGGGGAAGAAAACAGCTCATTTGAAGTAGAAAAATGTGATGACTAAAGTAGAGAAATGTTCAGGAAGAGCCAGATACGGTTTGAAACCTTTTTCCTTCTAAATTGGACTTCAAAATGATGACGGCCCTGAGAGACAGTGGAGTGATATTGTGAGGGACCACAGCACTGCAGTGTCCCCAGGCAGGTGTAAAGGGGAGCCACTTTATTGCAGAAACCAGGCCTTTTTCACCAGCCAGCCCATTATCAGTTCCATTCTATTTAACTATAACACATATAACTCAACCAAACACCATAAACCACAATGTGAACACAGAATGTTTATATAACTTGTTTTTCTTCTTCCAGTTCAGTTGAGTCACTTTCCCATAGTCCTTTTCTGCTTAGCCAAAGTAGCAGGCCTGAGCCATGCTTTTACAAGGGTAACAGGGCCCTTATTTTATAAGGTTTTACCTATATGCAACATAATATTATTATTATTTTAGCTTTTCAGAGAAGAACATCAAGAGTGCAGACACATGAAATCAAGTAACAATAACTTTCTGATAATTCTGTAGACAGAAATTACTGTTGTGCTTTAATCACCCAAGAGATATTTTCAACTTTCCTGGACAAACAAATACACACATTTCTCCTGTGTAGGGGAGAAACATAATATCAGCAATTCTTCCATATGATCTTACTCTTACATGTTTGCAGTAGGTTTGATGCTACCCTACTGCAAAAGATGCAATCAGAAAAAATACTGCTGTTCATATAATGCAGTTTGGAAAAATCTGGGAGGAATGGTCCCTGTGACACAAGAGCCAAGGAAATGCAGAAAGAAAACAAACAAACAAACAAACAAACAAACAAATAGCACAACTAGTGTGACTCATTAAATTCAGTCTGCTACAGGTTTTTTGCATCCATCAGCTGATATGAACAGAGCAGTGTGATGTCCCAGGCTTAAGGGAGTGCTCAAGATTAGTAGACGCTCATGACCAAAAGAATGGCAAAAGTCAGAGGGTCTGCAAAAGCTTAAAATGTTTTATTAATAAATTATTCATTTACCATGGAAATTAGTAGAAGTTAGTCCCTTATCTTTTAGTATAAGTACAGAGCAGTGGGTTTTGGATAAAGGGATAGGGTGGAAAGACATAGAGAGGGATGGATTAAAGTGGGGTAGAGAGAGCAAAAGGAAGAATGGAAGAATGAGAGAGATCACCAGTCCTGACTCCAGCATTAATCCAGCTGATTGTCCAAGGTCCCAGGTACCTTTTATAGATGTTTTCCCAACCCTGGAGATAAGTTTATTGCTTTCTGTGAAAATCAGTTCTCATGCACAATCCATTCTTCTGAATTTTTCTGGAAATGGGTTGGAGGGTTTCAGGGGTCTTGGGTAGTCTTGACCCCTCTTACAGTCCATGCCAAGTTCTCGGCCTCATTCCTGCTCTTGCATTGTACTGTTATCTCCAGGAAACAGAACAAGGGAATTCAGGGAATTTGTTCTGGAAATGTGCTGCCCCATCTCCATTTGGCCCGTGCTCTAGCCACATCCTGTCCTTTCTCACAGCATGTTCTTACCAACAATCCTTGGCTGGCTCCACTGCTACCCAGCTATCAGTGTTTTGGACATGAGCATTAGATCCCTTGCCTTCCAGGCTACAGCAGAAGTCCACAACCAGTCTAAGTTACCCAAGTGGGTTTTCTGCCATTCAAAGACATTACAGTGATGACCCCTGTACTAAAGTAATGTAATTAAGTTATTCAGTATTACTTCTTCAATCAATCAAAATGAGAATTAACAAATTCCATCTATATACTATAAAGAAAAGCATGTGAGGTATGTATTGATGAATTTATCTCACTAAATGAGGTATATATTAACAAGAAGAGAATAACATTGTGCATGCACATCAGAAACATAAGGGTAAAATATGAAAAAAAGCAGTCAAAGCATCACTAATGTGTGCAAAATGCAGACATACAATATTCTGTGTAATATTTTCTAGTCACACAATATAGATTATATACATATATAGACTATTTATGTTATAAAAGTTCACTTCTTTCTCTTGGCCATTTGGTGGTGGTAACTTTCTCTCTACACTGTCAGACTCTGTCCTCATCATATTTGCTTGTTTTTTTCTCATCTACCCTGTGCAATGTGCTATGGTTTCCACTCATGCTGGCCCTCACTGTCAGGCAAATCAGAGACCTCTTGTCCCTGAGCCAGGCTCCTTTTCCATTTGTGTGGGACCACATTTTATTTGGTGGAATCCTTAGACATAAGGAAATAACAGGACAAAGTTTTGTCTGTGCCTTAGCTCTGGATAGGGAAAGAAGTGATAACAACAGTTTCTACCTCTAGGTCCTTGCATTTAGATATCAGTGTGAGGATGTTGACACATGAGCAAGGAACCTCAGTTTCTGTCATAGCCAGTGGACAACCAGGGCTTGATTCAGTTCCCTACACATGCATTTGGGATGGGTAGTTTGACTGAGGGTCTACAGGAGACCCATCTGACTCTGAAGCAGTGTCTGTAGGACACATAGGTGATCTCAGAGCAGTTCAGATGGCAACACAGGGATGAATAGCACATCTAATTAGTGAAGCCTGGGGCACAATTCCAGCACCCCTAAAATAAACATCTACACATGTCTGAATCATTATCCAGACTCCAGTGACTAAATAGATTTCCTTCGAGCAAAGTTGGAGCTTGCACATCTGGTACAGAAGTAGGTACCTCATCTTAGATGTGTTAATCTCTCACTGAATCAGCTTTTTGTATGAAACAGGTTCTAGGAACACGAGGATTTTTGTAGATGAAGCAAAGCTACATGCAAACTACCAAAACCCTTTCTCCATGACCCAGTGCAGTGACCTGAATGAAAGCATATGTCAGATCTGAATAATCTCCTCTGGGACCCAGTAGTAAGATAACCATAATAGTATTGTGCTCTTCTGGTGCTCATATGTCAAGTTTCTCATTCAGAGCTTGTTCAGGTGCATCTCACATTACACTATACCTTTCTGATGTACCTTGAATGCCTTTCAGTGGTGTGTAAAGTGATGTAGCTAACATCTGCCACATGTAATTTGTCCTCTCTTTTTAACTCCCCAAGGGAGGCATTATGCATACAGTGTAGCATTTTGTTTTAGTTAAGAATTCCTGCTTGCTGTTTACACATAAAAGATGCTGGGGCAGAGTTGCTGTAAGATGAAGGTCTCCTGCTGTGAATTCAGAGCTCTGAGTTTTTACCCTATTTTGAACCTTCACAAAAGGGTGACCTTCTGCTCAGCCATTTGTTAGTCACTTCCCATGAACCGTAGTCAAAAGTGATTTACTACTCACAATGTTTTCTCTGTTTGCCTGACTGCGAACACTAATATGCCATTAATTAGCAGTTTGCTGGAAGGTGGTAAGACCTTTTGACTTCTTGATCCATCTGTGACAGTTGCTGTGCATACAGTGGGAAGGCAGGAGCCAAAATTGTGAAAGGAAGAGAAAACAGCAAGTTTTGTTATGATGCTAATTCTCTGTCACAGCTTGTTCCATGGTATCATACTGGGTTTGAAAACAACTCTGCAAAATGTACATTTTAAACAATTTTTAAAAATAGTACATGTAATATTAAAACACATGGTCAATGCTAGAAGCAGAATTTAAAGAAATGGTAAATATGGTAAGTACAACAGATCTAAAAGGAAAATCTCACTCTTCTGAGCTCAACAAGTCAACTTAGAGATTCTCATGCTTTCCAGGAACATATGCATATTATATGAAATTAATTTCTGATCCATTTCAAACTTATTCTGCTACACCCCTAAATTAATCAGAATTTAGCAGACTCTTGCATAAGTTTCAGGAAAGTGAAATCATGTAACTTGGTGCTGGATCCTGTCTTACATGACACAGTTTTTATAGAAAAATAGAATGGTTTCTGTTGAGAGGAATCTTAAAAATCATCTCATTCCAACTCTCTTGCCATGTGTCTACTTGACACGATTGTTCAGGACCCCATCCCTATGTTTGTGATTATATTATATGCATAATCATACCTGAAAGGATGAGGTTCCAGTGTCTACCACTTTAAACTTTCTTGGAAGTTTCTCTTTTGTACCTAGGCAAGTTCTTTTTTCTCTGCACCCCAGTGAAATAATTTCCCACTAGACTACTGCTGTAACCTCTTCTTTCTGCCTCAGAGGATGGTTTGAGAGGGAAAGAGATAAAGAAGTTTATTATTGTCTTTTTGCATATGATTCATGGGCATTTATAATATAGTTTGCTGAAATGATTACTTTGTCCTTTAGAATGAGCTGACATTTAAAAAAATAATAAAAGTTAAATTCTCCCACATCCACACCTACCTGTATTCCAGGGAAAAAAATCAACTTCTGCAGTGAAGATTCATATCAAAATTAGACCACATCAACTCAAAGCCATTTGTGGTGGTTTTTTTAAGAATTCATAATCAACTCTTCAACTGAGTGTAGGCAGCAAAATTGTTATGCAGGTCTGCTCCATCTTTCTATACTGAACTTCTTCCTACCTTTTAACCTCCCTAAAATGGGAAGGGAGGAGAAAATACAGTCAAGGTCTTCTGCCTGCTTTTCTCAGCATAATGAATCCTCCCACATGTTCATTTAGTTCATCCCCACTATAAAAATGACTTTTTCAATCAAAGCATTGTACTCCTTCCAAAGACATTAAGCCAAATGACAGAACATGAGCTGGAATGACAAGGACAAGCCAGCTCAGTGCAAGGTAAGGGGAGTTTCTAAAGTGAATGGCTGAAAACAAATATACACCAGCACTTTGCTCAAGGACTCTTAGCAAATTGTTCCCACAGAGTACTTTATATTGATTCAGGATAGGAGAAAAATTAGGTAATGAACCAGAAAACTAACACGTTGTTACTTTGCTTTTCTTGATCCCTTGCCATGAGTGCTCTGTTCCTTATTTATGGGGTTTTGTAACTTCCATGTGCTCAAAACCCAGAGAAATTTTAGAAGTTGGAATCAAAAAGTGAAGTTTAGTCTACAAAAAAAGGAGGGAGTTTGGTATCTCAGAATGAGAGTCATAGTATAGCCATAGGGAATGGGTGGATTAAAAAACAGAAAAGCAAAATTGCTTTTAGGAGGAACGTGTCTGATACCCACACACTGCCAGAATTAGGAACTTATCTAAAGACTTGAGGTAAATGCCTACAAAGAAATATGAACTCACATACCAATACTGCTGTTTTTTTACCAGGTGACATTCTCCCACATCTTCTATTTGCTCTATCCTAAATAGAAGATAAACTGAATTTTGGACACCTCTCTCACATTAGCAAACATAGTAGCACATCTCTATAAATTCAACAAGATTTAATTTTTCCTAAAACACAGAAAATTATGTTTCCTTTTGTTACCATAAAACATTTTATTATCAAATGTTGTATATTTAACTTAATTTTTTAACCCTAATTTGTCATATTTTTCAGACTCTTCCTCTCTTCTTCTCACACAGAAATCAGTTTTCTGGATCTTTGTTTGTTCCACTATTTCTCTATTTTTAAATATCACTTCAGAAAGTGTTAGTTGCTTTCAACCCAATTTATTGTAGCTGGAGTTCTCAAACAGACATTGTATTTCTAGATTTTTCTTGAGAAAAATACTCAGAACAGCAACAACAATAAAACCCCCCACCCCGAGAAACAGCTTTATCTTCTTAGAAAATAGCACCAATTGATCAAAAGGTACAGATTTCTAGGAAGTGCAGAACTGATTCTATATAGACAAATAAGCTTTCCTGTAAACAGACTAAACCAGGGGCTTTAACCAAGTTGTGATCTTCAAAGGTACTTGATACCATCATTCTATGAATGAAAATATCAAATATTGTGTCCTTCACGGAATTATATCTTTTTAATCTCCATTGCATTTATCAGAAATCTGCACGGACATTTGTCACTTTACAGACACAACCTGAGACCCAGATTCTGTCCTTGAACTTCAGGACTATCTCCTTTCAAGGAGACATTTTTTCCTGAGCTACACAAAAGCAATAAGAGTAGACAATGATGGGAAAAGGGTGACACTTTGTGGCTGTACAAGAGAACTAAGGTCTCTTCATCCTTTTATGTGTCATTAATTCTGTGTCCATCTTCCTGACACCATTAACGTTTAAAGGTGAAAAAAGAAGAATGAACTTTGACCAAGATTATACATATTTTTTTAAAACAAAACAAAACCTTCAAATGAAGAACATGAGCATGATTTTGAGGACATGCTTCTGAAACCACAGTTAAGAAAGTCACGGTAAGGGTTACCACCAGTTTCCTTGAAAACCCATCCTGTGTTATTCAGGCATGCTAGCAAAAGTCAATTTATGAAATAAGACTTTGGGGGAGATTTTGCCTCTCCCAAAACCAATATAATTCCTTTCCAGAGAAAATTATTTTCTAAACAACTTCCTGTGAACCTCAGCCACTTTCACCAGATCTCCATGAAATCTTTCACCAAATTTTCATGAAAACTAATGGAAGGTTCACTCTTTCTGCAGAAAGCTTGGTCTATAATCCATAATTGCTAAAAGCCATCAATGCCTAAATCCATTTTTAACTATGAATAAAGGACTGATAGAAATTTTGTTGTTGAGTTTCAAAACAATGTTCAAGATAATTAAAGCAGTGAAATTTAAAGAAACCTATCAGTCCTGTACTGAACAAATCCGATGCTGAAAGCCGACACTTTGGTCTTGATTGCTCACTATTTTACGTTTGTAGGAATTAAAGAATGCAGATAGTGTGAAAAGGAAGAGATGAACTTTTCAACTTATTGCACTCTCCACACATCTGTTGAACTGGTCAGCGCACAAAATGCTGTCTCTACTTTCACTTTTGGCAATTAACAGCCCTACTGGTGAGTCCTACTCTACCTCACCTGGTAAGATCCACCTAGAATGATACAAGACACACTCACTGAGTACTAACTGTTATGAACAATATTACTGTGAAAGAGTAACTTTCCAGTTCCTTTTGCCATAGGTAGGGCCATTTGACTTGGTTATGGTGCAGCTCTACCAGAAATCTCATTTGACTCAACTAATAGAACTGCCTTCTCATATTTACATACATATATATATACATACCAAAAAAAAAAAAGAAAATAGTATTTGCTGTCAGTGACACAGATAAAGAGAGAGCACTCACACTAAATTGATTTTCATGGGTCTGTTCCTTCCAGGAATAGTACTTCATACTTCTTTGCTTCACAACACCCATGAAATTAGTGGCATAGTAAGTCCATTCTGCAGGGATAAAAATTTGGATGCAGAGTGATTTTAAATGCATTCTACAATTAACATTGTGCAAAGAAGCAGTAGTTGGGAGTCCTGCTTAAAGAGCTGCCTTTTAGCAGATTGTTAACTTTTGAGTAGAGCTAAAAGAACATTTGCATAATTATTGAAAGCTAGATTGGGCCCTTGCAGCAGAGTTGGGCACCAGGCAACAAAACGATGCAGAGGCAGAGCAGCAAACTGGGGGGAAGCAGTCAATCCCTTCCATACGCACTCCCATGAAAGTGCCAATAATGCTGAGAAAAGGGAGATGATGTGCTGTTCAATCCAGCTACCCTCAAGACCTGGCTTTACCCTGCTGAACCTGTGGACTGGCTGATTTCCCAATGTTCTCTCTATTTAGTTAAAGGAAGAGAGGAGATCCAAGACAGGAGTCATTCCAACATCCCAGGATTTTGTCTTTTTTCAGAGACTGTGCTGAAGTACAGGAACATTTGATGCAGGTAGCTAAGTGCATAAATGGTTTCAGGCTCTGAGTCCCAGTTTCCCAGAGGGATTTAAAAGACCATTTATTTCTCCTCTTTGCCCTGAAGCATGATTAGTTACACACCAGCTTCATTCCTGGCCCAGGCTTTTCCAGCCCTGTTTAAGGACCTCCAGTGATGGAGGTCCTCACAGTTTTCAGGCAATCAATCCCAGACCTAAATTGGAAATATTTTCTGCTGTGCTGCAACTCACATCAAAAGTTTCCATGACTGTATTTGGGTATCCATATTACAAACATGTCTTCTTCTGAACAAGATATTTAGGAGCCCATTTCAGTCAGAGGAGATTCAAACAATTTTAATTTCAGTAACTAAAGCTGCTGATCAGTCTTCTTGGTTTATGGGCTCATATTTATTCTTGTCCCAGCTCTTGAGGTTAATATTTAATAACTGCACACTCCTAGGTCCAAAACCTGAAGTCTCATCATCCCTAACACAGTACTAGACCTAAAAGAAGGTGAATGAATTAATATCTTCTAGAGGCCTTGGGGGTTTAGGCTATACAAAATAGAGTTATCTATTTGCACCCTACAATCTTTTTGGCTCATATTTGACCAATCCTGTTATCTAACTCACAGATACCTTTTCTACAGATCTGCTACAGTCGTACACCCTCCTGTAATTTTATGCTTTTTTTTTTCAATTTTGACACTCACACTGTCTCTGCTCACTTAATCTCATTCAATCATTTCTTTCTGCAAGACTTTTACCAACTTTCAGATTTACTTTGGTTTTATTAATTTATTTTAATGTGAACATCTCTCAGGTTCATATGATCAGCAAAGTGAAAAAAACCTACTTTTTAAAATTGTTTGCACACTTAGTGAATGCATTGACCATTTAAATAGTAGCTTTCTGCAAGACTCCACAATATATTCCATATATTCTTTCTCACGTACACTCCATATCTTCTTTCTCTCTTGAAACTGATAACTTCTTTGTATGAATGGTTACCAGACTCATGTGGTAATGGTTCCATGTTTATATTCCTTGTTAGAATCATCCTGGAGCATGAAATAAACTTTTCTAAAATTAATGCTTGTTTTTTCACTATTTACTTTTACCATGTTTATTCTGAAGACTTATAACTTTATCTTAAAAGAAAATTTCAGTGGTTTGAGGAAATAATATAATTTGCTTTTGTTGGTTGCTACTGGTTCAGCCCTTCACTTGTTAAGGTAGAAAGAGTTTAAAAAATGTGAAATTATTTTAACTGGGAACTTATCAAGTGTTTGCAATTACTTTTTCATTTCTTTTTTCCTTATTTAAAGTAGAAAACTCAGAAATCTTATCCATTCTTCACAGTATTAGTATTTCCAGACATCTGTTAGTCATTGACCTTTTACAGAGAAACTTAAGAACGACAAGAACTTGAGTATCAGATGAAGATTTTCCATGATGTTTCACTTACTGCTCAAAAATTATATCTTGTTAACCTTGATGTCTCTTACCCATTGCACTCCATATTTTTTGGTCTTTCTAACTCTGTATGCATGTTCGTTTTATTTCATATTTTTATATGTATGTTCACTTTTATTAATCTCCTTTTCTATTCCTTGTCTGTCTGTTTGTTTGTTTGTTTTATATCTGAGTCAAAGCTTTAAACACTTTGTTGCTTCATTAAAATACTGCTAATGTAGCTGTTTCATCTCTTTTCAAATAAATGTCACACTCCCTTCAGTCATCTCCCTTCAATTCACCTTCTCTGGAATTATAGCTAGAAGTTAACAAACGCTACTAAGGGCAGAAAATCTTGATGCACAGGGCTGTGACAGTTACTATTTTCATTTTCCCTTTTTCTTTTTTAAAGATCCTCAGTCAACTCCTGTACATAGTGCAGTCATATGTAATTGCCTCAAAACTCTGCTGCAGCAAATAAATTACATGATTTAAGTTTTCAAATCTTTGAGTTTATCTTCATACTTCTCATGTCAGAGTACACATAGCCAATATGTTCAGCACATTGATTATTTTCTTCCTGCCTCTGATATTCTAAATCAGATGTAAATGAGCCTATCTTCACTTTCTGTGAAGTGAAATGCTAATTAAACTGCTCATGGGAAGTGACCACACAGAGGCAGAAGGTGCAAGTCTTCATCAGATTCCCCCCATATGTGCACCCTTGTACCCAATGTCATCATTTGACTCCAGGTTTTGGTGAGGGGACCACACATTATCCCAGCTTTTCCACCCAGCATCCAGCAGTAGTTTTCTTCCAAGTGGCACTATTTGTTCAGAGACATTCCCATTCATGATTTTGATACCTCCAAAAACACACTAAGAGAATAAAAAAACCCCCAAACTTTGGTAGTGTCTCACATGGAGGATCTTGGGATTTAAAGTTCTGGAAAAAAAAAAGGTCTTTCTGAAATCTAAAATACTTGAACTGCCTCTTTCTGTTTCTTCTCAAAGACAGTTGCTCCAAATCTCCCACAGCTGAAAGAATGAAAATTTTTCTACCGTGTCACAAGGACACAATTTTAATCTTCTGTCAGAACAAGAATATCCAGTCTTGATCTCAAGGTTGCTGATGAGGACAAAGTAAATGCTATGCATCAAGAAATTTAGAATTCAGCTTCTTTGTGGATTGACTAGGTATATATGATTAGATCTTAATCTCATAGTATTGTTTGATCTACTAAATTCCCAGAATATGGTATCTAGCTTTTACATCTTGTGTTGCTGGGTGACACTAAAAGCAACATGTCCCAAATATTTTAAAGCATCACTTCCCTTTCAGAAAGGACATATGGACTGTGTGATTGTAACATTTCAAAGAAAAAAGAGCACATTAAGACATTCTGATTTGTAAATTAAATGAGTCAGATCTATTTCAAATAATGGTATTTGAAAAAATTACCATTATGTAAAAAATTAAGAAAAAAAAGTCCGAAATTGAAGGTATGGTGTGTCTGTCCAAGTAAATCCTGATTTGGATTGCTCTGATTATTTGTACAATCTATCCAGAAGTGTCAGATTATTAGAAACTTTGCTGGCAAGATAAAAGCTATTTTTGATTACAGAAAAATACCAACCAACCAACCAAACAAAAAACCCAAAACCAAACCAAACCAAGCCAAACCAAAAGCATCTAAAAAATCTTCCTTTTATTTGTTGCTACACAAGCAGATACTTGATGTTAATAAAGTGACAGAAAATCCCGTGTCACATTGTGACTGAATCATCACACTAGGAATTATTCACATGATAAATACAGGTAAATGCAGGTGTTTAAAATATGTGGCTATGTCTCCATATTCTCCTTTGAGCATTCTTCTAAGATAAACACTTTAATTTGGAAGAAGTTTAGACCAGTGGTGTTGACCATTTTAAAAATATTCTAACACTTGTACTAACAGTGACAAGCAATGTAAAGAAATAAGAAACAAATTCTTAGCTGCAATATTGACCAGCAAGAATTGTGTTTCTAATAGCAGATTTGCCTGCTTTTTTATCAAAATTTCATTAAGTATGTACTGGTAAGATTTATGTTTTGTTAGCCTCAGGCTATGTTTCCATGGCAGCCTCACTGCTGGTCATTGCATTTCCCCTGCCAGCTGTACATTCTCACCTTTTTCCTTGCAAGACTTTCTGTAAAGGTCTTATGGTTTTATAGTACAGAAGAAAAAAAAATTAAAAATAGTATCTTCCTGCAAGATTAATGTGTTGTCATTACTCAAAGAGTTCAACTAGTATAAGAAATGAGGAAAATGAATAGGAGAATGAGCCTGGAGCATGTTCCAGAGGAAGAGGGCGAGGACTGTGGCAGTCAGGAGTTAGAACTGCCACAGAAGTACAGATTCAGAAAACTCAAGGAGTTCAGGTCATTGACATTTGCTGACATTTAAGTACCTTGTGTCCTTGAAGGTGTTGGCACACCCTGCCTAACCTCCAGTGATTTTACTACATCCCCCACGGGTCCTGCTGCTGTGAACATCTGCCGTACCCCGGGCTCTCTCAGTCAGCAGAAGGCCCCCATGTGTCAGCAGCTGAGTCAGACCCAGGTGAGCAGACTGTCCTCTGCACTCCCTAAATTATTGCTGTCTTCTGCAAGAACCTTCTAAGCACTAGAGCTGGCTGCAGAAGTGTCCATCTACTGCTGGTACACCCAGCTTCAAAGCTCCTTCCCATCCCAATTTCTGTTGGGCACAAGTGGTGGTCTGCTTGAGGATAGGAAGGATCTTCAGATGAATTTGGACAGACTGGAATAGACTGAGCAGGGAAGAGGTGGAATCACCATCCCTGGAATTGTTCGAAAGCTCTATGGCTGTGACACTTGCTGACATGGTTTAGTGGTGAACATGACAGTGTTCTGTTAATAGTTTTACTTGATTTTAGAGGTTTTCTCCACCCTTAATGATCCTGAGGTTCCAAAGAAGATCTCTGCACTAAAATAAGAGTTCGTGACCTAACTGACCATATATTCAGTTTAAAAATATTTATAACATTGGCAGCAGAATGCTGAAATTTCAACTGCATATACTCAACACTGTTTACCTGGTGTGCAGAGCTTCATGCAACCTGTGTCAAACCCTCATTTTGATGTTTTTGAAAAAAAAAAATCCTTCCTTTCAGTTTTATAATGAGCACTAAGACCACACTCAGACCACAACATTTAGTTTTATATTATAAGTGAATGTAGCACAATCAAATAATAGTCTATGCAATGGTCTAAGCAATTAAACATTGCAGTATTTAAATATCAAAATAAGCAGTGGTATTTAAGGACATGAGACCCATGCTCTTTAGATAGTAGGAAAAAATTATTTCTAGTGAGTATGAAGAGACACAGGAAGAGGTTGTCCAGAGAAGCTGTGGATGCCCTACACCTGGGATCATCCAAGGCCAGGTAGTATGGGGCTTTGAAAATGCTGGTCAAGTGGAAGGTGTCCCTGCCCATGACAGAAGGTTGGAACTACATGATCTTTAGGGTGCCTTCCAACCCAAACCACTCCATGATTCTCTGATTCATGTTTTCTGTGCATTTACAAGGAATTTTAAAAGTATCTCAGAAAAACAAAAAACAAAAAACAAAAAACAAACAAACAAACAAAAAAAGCACAAAGAGAAACAAGGGAAGAAAGGTCCATTAATTGCTAAACAGAACATATTCAGAGTGAAAATCATCAAAAGGCTGAAATACAGAGTAGTTATATCCTGTATCTTGGAAATTTTGATTAGCTTGAATGCTATTGGAAAGAAGTAAAGTGGATTTTGATGGATTTAGTCACTGCACCAAAACCATTATTAAATGCATATAACATTTCATCACTCTAATTCTCTCTGCTCTGGAGCTGCTTGCACTGTGATCATGTTATATTTGGCTCCTCATGCATAGTCTATTCTAATCTATTTTACTTCCTCAGGCGATCTCTTTCTTTAATGCAAAGGAAAGCATTCTAAGAGAAATCATGTAGAGCTTTTCCCAAGATATAACTTTCCTCTACATGTCTGATCTGTTTTAATTCTGTGGCCTGCTCCTACATTTCAACCATCAAGCTAATTATAGTCCCATTGTACCTTACTGCATAACCCTGCAAGAGTCCATCACTCTCTGCTTGGCTTCTGACTTTTTCTGGCACTTTTTAATCCTTTGTCTGCTCAGTTTGTGAGATCTCAGCCTTGATAGGAGGTCACTCACTAGACAGCAGACCTCTGAAGAGTGTTCAGATGTCAGAAGAAACCTTTGCTGTCAGTTGTGAGCAACCTTTTACTTGTCTCCATCACTAAGAGTCTGATTCTGTGTGGCACAAACCCCCTTCCTTCTCCTGAGCTCTGCAGCAGGATATATGAATTTCTTAGTGTCAGATCCCACACTTCAGGCCTGTCAAACCTCATGCACTAAGCACACAGTGCATATTCCTGCCTTTTTTTCACAGTCCTTTACTGCCCTACCTGTAGCTCACATGTTAACAACCTGCATCAATCTGGCTTTTTCCCTGTCCCATATGCCCATATCTCTGCATCCAACTCACACATCAAGAAAAGAGTATTGGCTCTAAATAAATCCAAAATTACTCTGAGGAATTAAGCCCAATGGATGCTTTCCAGCCACATGATGCTATAATTCAGATGCTGCCAGAATCCCATGATAGAGCACAGCTTTATCTCATTAATTAGGTATGGGTTACGTTTTCAAGAGATTTACGTTAATTCTTTTGCTATGTCCAGGCAACTTATTTCTTCTTCATTTTTAATGTGTCACAGGACTTACATGACCTGAAATAAAGACCACAGGTTGTGCAATCATGTCAAGTGCTACCCAGCAAAGTGGCAGAGAAATAGTTGGTTCCACATAAAGTGGAACAGAGTGAAATAGGGACGGTGCCAGGCAGGATGTGAGAGTAGAAGAGAAAATACAGCTTTAAATCTTGGAATAAAATAAGAATATGAAGTAGACATTGTCAATGTAGCAGGCCTGAGCAGAAAAGCTGTGGAAAAGGACAGATCAATGAGATATATAGGCTTATGGTTTCCAGGATATTAAAATGAACTATATCAGAACTACATAAATTGAACTGTATGAGTTAATTGGATTGATTAAATTGATTGAACTAGATAAATTGACTGTATCTGAACCAGACAAAAGAAATTGAAAGATGTTCATCCCATTGGATGCAAATATTAAATTGATGCACAGATGCCAAATTAAAAATAAAATTAAAAAATGCTAAATCAATTACAGCAGATCTAGAGACATCAGTGTAAACGAGCAAAACAAGAACGACAAAAATCAGAGTTGCAGCATTGTTGAAACTCAGCTGACATACTGAAAACATGAGATAGATATGATGGAAGGGAAGATATACAAGATACTGAAAAACAGAGCCAGTCTTTGTTTTTGTTTTATCAAAATCAAAAATAACAGCATTTAGTGTGAGAGATAGAAGGTCATTAGATTTCTTTCTCCAAAAGCAATAATTTAAGTCACAGTATGAGAAGAGACAAGACTGAAATATGTAAGGGACAAGGTGGTGGTGACCACACAGGAGTAACAACATTGCACTTCTTCATCACAAATGGTTTGGGTTGGAACTTAAAGGTCATTTGTTTCCAGCACCCCTGCCACAGGCAGAGACACCTTCCACTAGACCAGGTCTCTCAGGGTCCCATCCATGCTGGCCCTGAAAATTTCCAGGGAAACATCAGGATTCACATGGAGAGGTGTAAAAGAACATATCTTGCAGATGTTTTGTGTTTTGCTGTTGAGTAGAAGATAAGTGGTGCTGTGCAAGGGAGTTATTTTGCAGGTTTTGGAGAAGAGATAAGAAAAGGTGTGCCAGTCTCTTGACCAATGGTGAAGGGGAAGTCGGTGTGTTCCCTTGGTCTGCCAAGACTTTCATCCTGGTAAGAGAGGGAGGCAAAGCAGTGTTCTTTATTAAAAATGTCAAATATGGAAATATACTTTTAATTATCAAGCACATGGCAAGTCATACAGCAATCCTAACTACTAGAAAATAGAAATAAAAGTTTTTAGAATTTATTTTATGCTAGTGCTGGTAACACTGAGATAGCTATTGCTGTGTGACAGCTGTTATACAGCTGTAGATGTACATGTTTGTTGGTGTAGGTTTTGCAACTAGAAGGTTGCATACGAATAACTTTATAACTTATTTATCAGCTCTGGATGATTTTGGGGTAGGATTTTGTTAACTCACATTTTCTCACATTTCTCGGAATATTGTGTATGTGTGAGAGGGAGATTTATGGATAGGAATAAAATGTCAAGTATCTGTGAAAATCGATATTCACATATTTCATAAAGAAGTTGGAGATACTCAGAAAATATTTTCATATGTATATTGTGTTAAAGTATTTTGACTACAGTGAGTCAGACTTGTCTGAAGTAGGGTTGTTCATTTATACAATCCTTGATTAGCTATGATCTCTTGCATCCTTCAGCAGTAACCATGCCATTTTTAAATTCAAAAAAACCCCAGTGATCTCAGCCTTTACAGTTTCATCATAGCATAACATTATTTAATATAGCATTGCTGTTTCCTGCTATCAGTGTTTCTCCTGTGAAGGAAGCAATAATTACAAGATAATTATGTCTGTGGTTAAAGTTATTTGGTTAGCCACATATAGCATTTCAGGACAGCAATCTGTTACAGGAGGCTTAAGGACTTGTTTACATGCCTGCTTTGCAAGTACAATTTTCTATACAGTGAGCTCACAAAGAGGCCTGACCTTTTATCAGTGTTCAAGTTCATCATGTCTCATCACTCTTTTGGGGTAATCTATTAATAATCTGCCCAGGTTATCCCACTCTGTTCTACAGACACTCTGATGTTTCATTTTCTTTCTGCCATGTTGAATCACCGTTCAGTCACAAGTTCTGTATCTGGCTTTCAAAAAATCATAGGACGTCCTGAGTTGGAAAGGACCCACCAGGATCATTGAGTCTAACTTCTGGCCCTGCACAGGACAACCCCAAAAATGCCACCATGTTCCTGAAATCATCCAAACGCTTCTTGAACTCTGATAGATTTAGGGCCATGACCACTTCCCTGAAGACCCTGTTTTATTATTGTTAGGGTTTGGACAATTTCCTTTCGTACTCATCACCAGGCCTTAGGTGTCTGCATGACAAATAACATGCCCCCTGTGTGATGTGAAAGTGGCTTTAAACACATACAACCCTAAACCAACACATTTCCAGGACACTGATTCTCCAGAGTTCAGACATTTGACAGCCAGCTGTCTTCTCTTCTGATTCCCATTAAAATGTGTATCACAGAGTGTGTTTGATTACCTAAGACACCACAGCAGAGTGTTAAAAAATGTCTGGACCCTCGCAGAATTGTTCAAATGAGATTCCACCAAACATTTTTAATTTGTCCGTATTTAAATCAGCAAAGAAGTGATTGTTGTCATCACTGATGCCACACAGCACATAGCAAAACTAAAGTCAAACCTTGTGATTCTTGATAATGAGGATTAAGCTATGGAAAAAATATTAAAGAAAGGAAAAAAGAAATATAGTACAGTTTGTGTGGCATGCAGTTGTAATGCAATGTAAGCAAACCATAGTCAGCAAAAAGCACTGGACTAGTCAGACCCAAAAATATAGCCAATGTCAAAGTGATATCTCAAAAGGATTTGATATATCAAAGGGGACTCTCAATGTGGATGCTCCTTCTCTGTAATTTGGGAAAGAAAAAAATTAAAATATATTTTATGTCCAACAGGAAAAAAAAATTGTGTAGATATTTTTAGCAGAAAATACCAACTGGAACACTTCAGTTTTCATTTATTCAAGGCATTTTTATAGAAAACTTTTCTTTTAGTAGCTTAGTATGTATTAGTTACCTAAATAAAGGAAAAAATAAAATCTCTCCTATGTGACTCATTTAAGTTTATGTCGAAAACAAACAACAACAGAGGTTAGAAATAAAAAAAATTCCTGGTCTCTTGACTAACAGTTTGACTACAGGTCTCATCTTTTCACCTTGACATTATTATTTAGATGAGGAAGAATCTTCCACTTTCTTGCTATAGGAGAAAAAATGATTTCCCAGTGTTATGGCCATTCCACTTGAATTTGCTAATTTATTCACACACATATACACACACAGACAAAAACTCAAAATTTAAACAGAGATAGAAGATAGTTTTTCAGTTTACAAATAATATTATCTTGTAAACAAACAATTCACTCACTGCCAAGGTAAAATTAAACTCCTGGGAATAAAAACCTAGGAAGGAAAGCTGTCTGACAAGTAAAAGAAGAGAGAAGAAGCTGTTTCTATTAGTCCAAACCTCTTACTAATTTTCTCTCTGTCTTCCACTCTGGGTTCCCAAGCTAGCCTTTAAAATGTCTGGCAGAGCACCAGCAGTGAAGTGGTAAACTAAGCCATCCAGTCACTTCCCTCCAATTAGACCTGATTTATTCCTTTGTAAAGGGCCAACTATGACAATCTCATCTTTGGGGGCCAATGGATAATGACCCTGATACAGTATTTGAACCATTTATATTGTATCAGAGTGTTTCACAGAAATATCAGGGGTAGTCTTATTAGAATTTTCATAAAGAGATGGAATATTTTTTGGGGGGGGGGAGGAGGGGGGTAGATTTTTGGTATATTATTTGCAGAGGGAAATTACTTTTAACCAACTTAGTTAAATGTACCTTGTGCATGTGCTTTTTTTTTTTATATATATATTCTCACTTGATGTCCATCTAAGATGCTCCAATACTGCCAACTCTTGTTTCCTATTTTCTACATTGGACTCTAGTTTCCACTAAAAGTGTACTTTGTCTTTCAGCATTTATCAGTGTCTTCATGAAAGCCAATCAATAACAATTTTTAAGCTTTTCACCAGGCTGCTTTCGTGCCACCTTAGACTTGGCATCTCTCAAAGGAAACTGTCTTCAGAAGGATACACTGGGGGGAAAAAAAAAAGTCAGACTGGATATAGGGAAAAAGGTTATCCTCATAAGGACCATCAAATATCAGAACGAATTGTCCTGTCATGCCATGCTGTTGGCCACCCTTGGAGATTTTCTTGACTAGAGTGGACAAAATCCTAAAAAACTTGGTTTGGCCTCACATCTGACCATGCTTTAGTCAAGAGATGGACTAGATGTTTTCCTTGTCTCTTCCAAGCTGAAACTTCTTGTGATCCTGCAAATGAGGGGCAGTAAGACCAGGGACTAACCTCAGAGTTCTTTTTACTGACTCTACCTATGTTCCACGAGGACAAAATATTCTACTCATCTATCTTATTGATCATTTTGAGACAAACTCAGTGGGAAATCTCATATTTTATTTCTGTTGAAGGATGAAGCACACAATAATTTGCTAGTAACTGCAGGAGTGTGATTTTCCCATAGTCCACCTCGTGATAAAAATCATATTGGAAAAATCTAGGGTGAAGCAAGACATCCAGATGGCCAGTGATGAAAGAGGTGAAGTTTTACTGAAGTGCTGTCTGGAAAAAAAGAGATCTAAGATGAATTATTTTCTCTCAAGTGTGATACCAATGCAGAAGCTTTTAAATGTCTCTACATTTCATAAAGCCACCTGTAAAGCAGAAACAAGGTATCATTTCTTTCAGCTTAACACAATGAGACTCTTCATAGAGACTGTCTTCATCCACTTGTTTGCAGAGTGTGTAGCATATTAAAGTCTGCCCCAGTCCTGCCTAAACACTCCAGATGCTTCTGTAATACTCAGAGCAGGGAACTGGAGCAGAAAGAGATATTGGGCTCAAGTTAATAGAAAAAAGTTTTAATATGACCCGTCAGTCTTGTCTTGGTGTATTACAGAATTTTCAATGGAGAAGTGTTTAAAAAAGTTAAAATTCCAGTACTAGTTTTCTGGCTGTTAATTGTATTTTGGTGCTACTCTTGCAAATGCTGCTGAACTAAAGATAAAAAAGGTAAACAGGAAGGTAGAAGACAACTTTCATTTAGAAGCAATGATTATTTCTCTCAAAACATTCTTTAAAATTCAACAGAGACACTAGTGGTTTTGTTTTTTTTTATTTTTGATCAATAAATGCATGCTAATCTCAGATTAAATAACACAATAACTTTGTGTTGATATGCCAGAACTGGACAAAAAAAAAATTGTATTTCAGTATATGCTAATGCAATTTCTATGTAGTTTTTCAGAGTAAATAGATTAATAGTAGTGATCCTCTCCATCAGGGCCTAGCAGTGGAAATTGGTCAGAGAGCTCTGAGACCTGGAGATGACATTAATCATCATTAGAGTCTAAGAATTGAACTGACAGGAGGAGGGATGCTCTAATGTCATTCCAGAACCAGCACTTTTCTTAGATGTTTTTAGACACCTTCAACAAATGTTCTCCTCACTCTGAATCTCACTGCATCCTCACCATTGTTAACATCCATGATCAAGCTTTGATCAACCTGATCTAATGGGAGCTGTACCTGCCCATGACAAAGGAGTTGAAATACAAGCTCCTTAGTGGCTGCATTCAACCCAAATCATTCTGCGATGATTTTCTCTGTTTGCAATCTCAGTCACAAAATATTTCACTTTTCACAGAGTTATGTTGATACTTTGCCTATAACCACACTAAAATAGTACTTAGGAGGCTAGTAAGACATTATTTCTTGGTTTGGGGTTCCCTGCAGTGTTTAATGAACCACATTAAACCTTTCAGAAACTCAGATTATTAGACAGATGCACATGAGTTGAAAAGGTAAAATCCACATTTAATTGGGGACCTGCATATCAGCACTGTTTATTGTGAACCCTCTAGGACAAAGTTTTCAGTTTATGCATAGATTATTAGAACACTGCTTACTGCTACCTCAAGTAGGCAAATCCAAAATGTTTCACATAAAAAAACCTCTGTAGCTCTTTCTCTGCATTTGCGTTCTGTGGATTAACAAGTACTGTTGATCTGTATAGAAGCAGAAATCCTCAGAGCCCTCTTTAATGATTTGCATATGCAATACTCCACTAAAATCAAATACATTATTTTTTCACTCAGAAGTAATCTAATATCTTGCTTCTTTGACCTATATTCCACGTGTGTTGTTTAGTGTATGCTGTCACAGAGCCAAAGCCTGTGGTTAGTACTTAATTAATATGCTTCTGTTATGCACTCATTAGCACTTCAGTTAAAATCTCCAGATGCTGGAGATAACTAGATCCATGAAACCAATTGCAGTACATGTTCCAAACAGCCAAACAGTGGCATACTTCTCTATATAGGATAATATTCAGTTAAAAGGTCTCATCTCTCAATTCTGGAAAAACAGCTTTTGCTGTTTTAAAGTGGTGTTATGGATAATGATGGATGGGAAGGGGAAGATAGAAGAGAAGGAAAGAAGAAAAGGGATGAAGATGGCAAGCCTTCAGTTTCTTGAAGGTCTGTGGACTTTCTTTCTGTTATGTTTGTTATAGGACAAAATAACATCTTAAATCACTAAGTTAAAATTCAATAGTTTGCATTAAGATTGCAGTTGTGCAGCAAAATGTAGCTAACCTTTGAGTTATGCAAAAAAATACTACCTTATTTGCCTTTTTTAATGCTTATTTTTATTTTTTTTACAATTTTCAATTAGATGGTTTCATGAGTCTGGGATATTTTATGAGCTTAAGAGTCTAAACTAATTCAACAGCTGATTTCTGTGGTTATTACTGGAAAAGTATCCAGTAGCTTCAGAAATGGGCAAGGGCTTCCTTGTTCTAGGTATTGCAGAAACACAGGCGAGGAGTCATCCTTTGTGAGAGGATTTTACTGAGTGAAATGTAAGAGCTACAGGTAAAGATGTAGAGATTCAGACTCTTACACAAGCATATGCTAGTGATTTCAACATAATAATTTTCCATCTCCTCTCTGAGCTTCATGAAAGGTTTAGGTCAGAAGGGACCTTAAAAATCAATTATTTCCAAGACCCTGCCATGGGAAGGGAGACCTTCCTCTACAGCTGGTAGCTCAAAGCCCCATCCCACCTGCCCTTCAACACTTCCAGGGGTGAGGCAGCCACAGCATCTCTGGGCAGCCTCTGCCAGTGCTTCACCAGCCTCACAGTACAAAATTTCTTCTTAGTATCTAATTTGAGCCTTCTGTCTGTCATCTTAAAACCATTCCCTTTTGTCCTATGACTTCATGCCCTCTCTCCAGCTCTCTTGTACGCCCTCTACATACTGGAAGATCTCACCAGAGTGGAGCCCAGGGGCAGGATCCCTTCCCTCACCCTGCTGCCCACACTGCTCTGCATGCAGCCCAGGATGGAGCTGCTTTTCTGGGTTGAAAGTGCACATTGCTGGGTCCTGTCCAGCTTCCCATCCACCAGCACCTCTGAGTCCTTCCTGGCAGGGCTGCTCTCGATCCATTTTCTATCCAGCATGTGAATGCACAAGGGATTGCCAAAGCCCCAGTGTAGGACCTTGCCCTTGGCCTTGTTGAACTCCATGAGATTTGCACAATCCTCTCCTGCCTGTCCAGGTCTCCCTGGATGCCATCCCTAACCTCCAGCATGTGACTGCCCCACACAGCTTGATGTCTCCAGCAAACTGCTGGGAATGCACTCAATCCCATTATCCACATCTCCAACAAAGATGTCAAACAGTGTCAGTCCTAACACCAAGCCCTGAAAACACCACACATTTTTTGGTCCTTTGCCATATCCCTCAGACAATATGGATGTGGTAGATGCCCGAAGTGTTTCAAGCAGAACTATCCACCTTTAACTAGAAAAAAAATTGATTGTTCAGTGAATCTGTTCAGCATTTAAACTTTCTGCTCCTTGTCCTATGAAACCACTGAGCTGATTGACACTAGGAAATAAACTGAGCAAAATCTCCTTTGAGGTGGGATTAAGAAAAACTGGTCTCTTCTCAGGGAGTTATGGAATGTTTTTTCTCAAAGCATGTCAGGATATCTGCAAGAAGGCATGATCCTTTTATATAAAAATTTTGAAGTACAAACCACTCAGTTCAACTCATGAATTAAATTTTTGAAAGTTGGAGTTCCCTACTTCTTTATCATTAACTCTGTCAAGGAAGAGAAGGATGACTTTTCAAACCAAAGTTGTTCTGTGAGCCTCTCTATAAAAATATTAGTTTTTCAGATGTCCTTAAAGCAAGAGTCAGTAGGGAAAATGCTAAGCATTTAAGCTCTGAGATGGAATAATCTATTTCTAGTGTCCTCAGACTAAACTCAAAGAAGTAGACCTGCCTGTTCCCTCTGATGCAGAGATGAAAAACAGGGTAGTAAGATGGACTAACAGTTTTATTTTGCAAAAAAGGAAGAAACAAGTCTTTGGAGGCATAAATTTGAAGGTGTACAGAGTTGAGCAGACATTTGTCCAACCCTGAAAACCACCACAACACCAAGACTGAACTCAGCAGATTACTGTAAAATACATCAGATCACTTTGAATATGCTGTTTAAAAGCAACAGAGACAGAAGAGTGCTAAGCCTCAGTTTAAGTGGAAGTTTCAAGGGCAACTAAAGGAGAGGGATGTGTGATAGTAGAGATTTTTCTATATATATTAAAAGTGAAATGTTTCAGAGAAATATCAGAATTTCTGGTAGCTTTTCCAAAGCTATGGCTTTGATCTGTGTAAGGCTGATCCCTCTCTAACTCTTTCTCTAACTCTGCATTCTTTCCTGATTAGAATACTTCACCAAGCTTGTTATCAGACAGTTCTTCCCACATAAGTTATTTTTGTATTTTATCCACAATGTCAGGTGACTGAGCAAAATGCTTAAGGGAATTGATTGCCATTTGTTAACTCTATAGTTTGTTTTTTTCCCTTGGTCATTCATTCTTGAAATAGATAGGCAGACAGACATATTGTTTATTTTTAATCCATATATGTATTCTAGCAATGTCTTGTACACTGTCATTGTCTCTACAAGTTACACTTACTAGGCAGATCAGGTCTCATACAGGCAGAAAAATATATATCTAGTATCCCTTGGTTTTCTTTGATATCCATGAATAATTTTCAATGGGAAAATATACAGATCGGAAGTAACTTAAAAATGGGGACTAAAGATTTTCTAGGTTTAGCCAAACAGCAACTTTAAAAATTCATTTTCCACCATAGTTCTACATTTTAAAAAGTCATAGCTCATTTGGGGTTTCAGTAATTCCCAAATAACACTGCTTTAACTCTTGTTCAAGGCTTCTTTTCAAGCTTATCCTCTTTCAGATCTTTTTTCTCTGACAAGTGTTCTCAAACTGTAAATTCTATCCCAAAGTTTGAATTATGATTTGTCCTGGGTCCAGTGAGCCAAAGCTCCTCCAGAAGGTTATCAATAATTGACTTGCTATTCCTACTTCTTTATCTGATACCACAAACACAGTAGGAATGAGTGCAGTAAGGTACAGCCAGGAAGTCAACCTTCCTGCTGGTGATGTGAAAATGTCAACCCAGGGCTGCAGGAACCTTTATGCCATAATTTCTGTGTGACAGTGACATTACAGCCTACTTTGCATTGGGATAAGAAATGGATGCTACTAATGACTTCCGGCACGGATAACCTGTAGTAAAATAAATATACATACATGAAAGTGTAGATATATATATATATATATATATATATATATATATGTATATATGTATATGTGTATTTATGTTTATGTAGTATATATATATTTATGTAGCATTTATATATACACATATATATATATGTGTGTGTGTGTGTGTGTGTGTGTGTGTGTTTATGTGGTGTATGTATAAAAAAATCATAAAATCACAGAATAATTTGGGTTGGAAATGGACCTTCAGGGTCATGTAGTTCCAGTCCCCTGCCATGTATGGGGACACCTTTCAATAGACCACATTTCTCTGAGCTACATCCAATCTGGCCTTGAACATTTCCTGGGCTGAGGCACCAGCACAGCTCCTCTGGGCAATCTGTGCTGATGCCTCACCACCCTCTGAGCAAAGACATTCTGCCTATTATCTGATCTAAACCTGCTCTCTGACACTTTGAAGCCATTACATCTTGTCCTGCCATTACATCTTTCTGTAAAAAGTCCTTCTCCATCTTTCTTGTAGGTTCCCTTCAGGTATTGGAAAACTGTAATTAGGTCACTCCATAACCTTCTGTTTTCCAGACTGAAAAATCCCAATTTTCTCAGCCTTTTCTCGCAGGAGAGGTGCTGTATCCCTCTGGTCATCTTGGTAGCCCTCTGGCCTCATTCCCACAGGTCAATGTGCTTCTAGTTCTGGGGTCCCCAGGGGGGATGCAGAACACTCCTGGCTCATGGAGTAGAGGTGCAGCATGTATGTGTGTCTGTACACACATATATGTGCATGTCTATATGTTAATTATATAATAATGAAGATATATAATCCTCACTTCCTACTCTATGAGCCGATTTGACTCAGAGAGGAAGACGCTGCTGAAAATATATCTTGAAATTAGACATTTAAACTGCGTTGGCTCTCTTGGGATGAGAATCAACAACTCTGTGGTTAGGATACTTTGAGAAAGCTCTGATCACCACAGAGAGACAGGAGCTGTGGGTATTTGGCACTGCTCATTAAAACAAAATAGTTTTTTAAAAACCTGTTTTTCAAAATAAATTTTCCCTTAAGTCTCTAAAGTCAGGAGATTTCTCCCTGGTAATAAGTCCACTAGCAGCTCAGAAAGAATAAATAAATAAACATGAAAATGCCTGGCTGCTAATGACAGCCCCAGAAGCAGATCTGGAGCTTGATACATCACCTGTGCTGCTTGATTTCTGTGGGAAGGTTCCAGCCCCTGCATGATGTCAGCCTGAACATCTGGCTTTAATACCTGAATTTTCATAAATTTTACAATCACTTCTGGAGTCCCAAAGGGGCTGCAAGGACTTAAAATCAAGGATTCAGGGGAGCTGCAGTTGTGCAGTGTGTGGGGTAGCCTCCTGTTTATCTTGCCTCATCGCTGTGTGCTGGAGCATTAAGCTGCTGCTGCACTCTCCAGATTGATGGCAGAGCCCTGCGACGCTTCTTCAGGGTGCACTTGTGTTAATTGAGATAAATATTCCTCTGCAAGATGCAGCTGGTGCTCAAGGAGTCCTGGAAGATACATTATCTGATTTGAGGAGGCCGATTTCTCATGATTTATTTTCATGTTACGCAGTACCGAGGGCAAATTTTTGGGTTCTGTGTCAGTAGTATCTATAATTTTGGCAGCAACCCAGTGCTCCTTGTCTCAACAAACTTGTTTTCGAATCCACATGCCCGTGTTGTACTCTTGACTGTAGCTCTGTGGGTTAAACTCTTTTTGTGTTCTGAGCTTTTTGCACGGAAGAATAAGCACAGATGGAGAGTTGTGCTTAGAGAAAACATCAAATATCACTGCTCTTTCCTCAAAAACAGAGTAATTTCCTTATCTTTCGTCAAGTTAAGAGACATCAGCAGAGGTGCCCTGTGCTCTTACTTCTTCAAGTGGCAATATTTCAGCTCATGGCAAATAAAAAAAGGAATTTTAGGATTTGCTATCCAATGTCCACCTGTCTCCTGCCTTCTGGCCCCCAAATCCTCTCTTTCTGAGATTTCTGAGCCAATATGAATGTAGATCATATACCTTTGGAAAGAAGGATCTGTTTCAGTCCTTGTTCATCAGTATCTCCCTGTTTCTTCTTCTAACCAGTTCTAAGGCTTTGCATTCCATGAATCAACTCTCAACTAAGACTGTTGAAAATCTAGGTCATGAGAATTACCATAATCTGAAATTCATAAATAATTGGGAAAAAAAAAATCAGTGAGAATAACAGGAGAAGCAAGCAGATTTCTTTTCTGCTCTGATTTGGCATTTAAAACATTAGAAGTAATAATATTCCCAAATCCTGTGAAGTACATTCTGCTATTTCTTGAAAATACACTTAACTTCCCATTGTTCTTCTTTCTTCCATGAGAAACAGAAACCTCAAAAAGACATAGAAAAAAACAGTAGCTCAACTAATGAGCTGCTGAAGATTAAAAAACTTTTCCAACAGTATTGTAGCCTGTGTAAACAGGTTAAGTGTCTTCCCAAATGTGAAGTCAGCTGTGCAATGATCTGTTGATTGAGTCAGAGCCCACCTGCCCTTTTCATGACTGTAATTGAGAAGTTGTTTCCCCATTTGAGTGTTTTATTTTAAATTATGCAAAGTTGCCACTTACTCTTTCTTTAGTAGTACATAAGCAAGGGAAATTCAACAGATGGTGTCACACCAAGCAGTACCATCTTATTTGAAACTACTTTAGCAAAAATTGAATTTGGTAGAGGCAGACACATTTTGGGGCATGGCTCTTTTAGTTTTTGTTATTGCTGTCTTAAGGTTTCTTTGCAGATTCAATTACTAACTTCACATTCACACAATTTTCACAGTAATTTAACTGTGCTGCTGCAGTGCAAGTTTTCTTGCTCAGAGAGTGGTTATAGCCCATTCAAAAGATAGGGGGATCCAGGGGATCACATAAGAGCTTTATTTCAATGAAATAAAACTTTCAATCAGAAAATTTATTTCACTGTATTTCATATTTATTTAATATTGCATGATGCATACTGAATAAAAGAGATATTCAGATGAGGTCTTGGACTTTCAGGTGTCCTTGGCCTGGGTCTGAATGGAACAGCAGCTGTTCCAGAGCTGTGTTTTACACTTGTGACCAAAAAATCGCTAATAAAACATTTGTGTTTTTGCTATTGCTGAGCCCTGTTCACATGATATTAAGTGCTGTGTTTCTTACTTGCCCCAAACTGAATTGATCGGGTGTGCACAAGATGTTGGGAGAGTACAAAAGCTGAACTGAAGATGCTGAGGGAGGCGATTCTGTCCCTCTGTTCTGCTCTGGTGAGACCCTACCTGGAGCATTGTGTCCAGCTCTGGGGTCTCAGAAGAGGAAAGACCTGCTGGAACCAGTCCAGAGGAGGTCACCAAGATAGGTGATCCAGAGGAACAAAGCACCTCTTTTATGAGAAAAGGCTGGGAGATTTATGTTGGGATTTGTGTTCAGCCTGGAAAGGAGAAGCTTTGGAGCGACCCCATTTTGGCTTTCTAGTACCTGGAGGGAGCCTACAAGAAAGATGAAGACTTTTTTGCAAGGGTCTGGAGTGTCAGAACAAGATTGAGTTGGCTTCAAGATGAAGGAAAGTAGATTTAGAGTAGATATTATGAAGAAATTATTTCCCGTGAGGGTGGGGAAGCACTGGAACATTTTGTCCAAAGAAGTTTTTTCTGCCCCATGCAGGAAGTTTTCAAGGCCAGGTTGGATGGGGTTATGAGCAAGCTCATCTAATGGAAGGTACCCCTGACTGTGGCAGGGGTGCTGGATCTATTTGATATATAAGATCCTTTCCCACACAAGCCATTCTACATTTCTGTGATTCTATGGTATTCCATGCCATGTGATATAAAAACATAGAATATCCTGAGTTAAAGGAATCCAAAATGATCATTGAAGTTCAGCTCCTGACATGAACATCAGCAAAAAGGGAGAGAAGCGGATTTAGGGAAGTTAACCATCCATTGTTCAGGAATTGACTGGGATTTGGCCTACTAATGGGTGATTGTGAGCTATTACCTTTGAATCTCACATTCGATTGGAATACAGAGTTGGCTTAATATCGTAAATTGAACATAGTTCAAAACCTATATTTTGCCTTCATTTGAGGGCTATTTGTTTAGTCAGTGCTCAGTTTGCTTTTGAGGTAGATTTTTAATGGTATCATTATTCATTTCATCAAAGACAGTTTTCCATGGCACCATTCCAAAGAGAAAGAGAAAAACCTGATGAAAATAAAAGCCTGTGATCTACTGGATCAGGGAATACCTAGTGAACAGTGGAAAGCAAAGACAAGATTTTAAAGCTTTTAGACCTTCTTACATATTAAATGAAAGAGATGGTTCTGAAATTATCATCATCCATCAGGGCTGTCAAAGGAAATAAAGATATTTTCTCTTAACTACAAATGAGGCTGTTTTTTTCCAGATTCCTACAAAGGAGTAATAAATACTACTGATTCACTCTCTGAATTCTTGAAATTATTGCTCAGATAAGTATCATGAGAATGAACAAAGTGGTTCTTAATCTTCTGGGCAACTTTGAGGGACACAGTGGTAGTGAATGAACCACTTGCCATGTCCATCTGTCATATACTCAGGAACAGCTGAAGCTCAGTAACAAGCAGGACTGAAATTCAAATGATATTGTTCATTGCCTTTACTCTACTGACATTCAAACAGACTGACAGTAAAGATGTGCTATCAGTCAATTAATAAATTCTCTGTCTTGTTGTTTTTTTTCCCCCCTTGAAACTACAGTCATGTCCAGCTCATAAATATAAATTTGTGTGCGTGTGTTCCTTTTAGGATACTCTTTTAGGATATCCTTTTAGGATATTCTTTTATTTTGGCTACAGCTACTAGCCCATTCCCAGAGAAGGTCAAAAAAAGGACAAGGCTACAGCTCTGCTTAGGGAAGGGCTGAATATCTTCCTTGGCAATGAAACAGTTGAGGGTATTGGTAGAGCAGCCCTTTGCACAGTTTGACTTGTTTTAATAACAAGTGTCCCAAACAATTCCCAACCCACACTCAGGGTTTAGCACAGTCTAGGGATTATTTCCAATAAACACCTTGGATGAATGTACATGACTGTTGAGAGTAATAGTGTTTAACAGGTGTTAATAACAGGGGAGACACTGATTTTTCCATGACAGTTGGCTTTGGTGGCAGATAAGACCATGAATTAAGAGTGTTTAATTTACAAAATATCTTTAAAGTTATCCCAGAGTCCTCTAAAGTCATTCCAGTTTCCAGAGAACATGGAAACAAGCTGTGACTGAGCAAAACCCTGCAGGTTCAGTAGTGTATATAATGTCATCTATGTAGTGTGAATCAAAGGTGTTCTTGGCTCTCTCTGTGGTGACTTCAGCAACTTCTCCTGAGTGATTTGAGTTCAGATAAGTGAAATCATTGTATGACCTTATCATATTTTCTGTGAGTTTGTTTTTGGGGTTTGGGTTTTTAGTTTTTGTGTTCTGTTGGTTTTTTTTGTTTGTTTTTTTTTTTTTATATTGCAAATATCCAAGAAAAAAAAATCTGATATTTTCCGCTTTATTCTGCTGAAGCTGCCCCTGATTAATTAGAACCCAATTAATGCATAGTTGTGAACATTTATAAACTTTTAAATTTTGACACTTTAATAGCATCTTGTTTCAAACAATCTCTGCTATTTGCTGTTTAGTTTTCTCTGCTGTTTTTGTGGTCAAAGAAGGTAATGTTAAATAAAATGAGCCTTGTAAAGGAAGAGGTAAAATTTTTTCTGTCAATGTGAATGGACTCAAACTGCAGGTGTTCCTACTTTTATTACATTTATATCTAAATAATGTTATACAGGATATTGTGTATTTATATTTTAGCACATATTTTGTTAGACAAAATTTCATGGAAATTAAAGATATTTCAGCAAAGGAGAAGAAGAACCCTAGATCATAGTGCCCTGTTTGATCAGCCTTGCATGTATGTTTTTCTATTCTGTTAAATAAATGATATTCATCCTCTTTAGATGAGTGAATAATTGCATATTTATTTTAGTTGAATTTCTGTTAACACAGAAAGAAAAGTAACCACATATTTGATCAAGGCTATGGCATTGGTTAATGTGAAAGCAGGTTTCTTTATCTAAAGTAATCTAAATTGGAGCAAGGTTGTAAGTCAAATAACAAAGGTTCCTGACAAAGCTGTGATATACTTAATTTCTTTTCTCATTAAAGCATGACACAATGTCCTTAGCAGACAGTCACTTTTTGAGTATCTCAGGAGATCAGATTAATACAGAGCTAGTAGTAAAGTGCTTAAATGGACTCAATCAAGACCAAGTGAAATTCATCCTAGGATTATTAGAAAGACAGAAGGAGAAATTACAAAACTCTATTAGTGTAGAGATTTGTCTTATCCTATGCTACAGAAAAAAAAGAAGAGGGGGACGAGATGGGGAGGAGAGCTAAAGTGAACTTTCCTTTCTTCTTGTCAACTTTTCACCACTTTCCAAGAAGACCTTGAAATTATGACTATTGCTTTTTGATTTATTAATATAACACCTGGACAACCCAAAACCCTCCACTTATTCTCTTGACTAAAGTATGAGCAAGTCACATAACCTCTTTGTACGGTTCCTCCTTGTTAAACTGCAAGATTTAACAAAGATACCTTATCACTCAGGAGGTGCCATCAGGACTGAAGCAGGATATAAAGGTATCTAGGACTTGCAGCAGCTTCTGACCACAAGTAAATTTTGCCTTGCTGTTTGTAAAGCAGTGTACAACAGGGTGGAGGGAAGTGCACCAAGGTCAGTTATGTTTAACACTTCAATTAACAGGTAGGATTTTGGGTTCACAGGAGGCAAAAGTCTTCTGCTACAAGACGACCACACGTTCTTATACTTTGCAAAGCAGATTTGTACATTTTTATAGCATCGTTATCACCTACTTTACTGACGGTTATATTAGAAGAAACATAAATGTTCACAGTTTTATGGTCATAAGTGAAGTAGGAACTACTAGTTTCCAGAAAATTTATTTTCCATCTACATTCCACCACTTTTTAATGAACTTTAGGGCATTTTTCTTCCATCTTAATTTGGGTTTGTGTCTCTTTTTGATCTTGATTCTAGTATAAACCAGGGACAATGTCTCTGTGGTATAAAATCATAATAAAAATCCATAAAAACACTTGAAAGACATTCCAGAATGAAAGACAAGGACAGTAAAGTTCTCCTCAACCATCTACTTGTGCGCTGAGAGGTAGACCATAGCTTTGCAACAGAATGCCATCTTACCCTGTTTCACAAATCTATAAACTCTCTCACTAAACAAACTCCATTTGTTCTCCTCAGTACACTTTAATTACCCAATACTTTCCCATTAACTTAATTATTTAAGTACTTCTCAATGCTTTGCATGTACAGATGCTATGTATATAATACATTAAACCTGGATAATTGACTTACATTTAAGTGTCACCAGTTGTGTAATGTTCTGTGTTTGGTTTATGTTCATGACACCGTGAAGAAATTAAATGCTTTGTGTTGGTAAACAGACCTGACTTTTACTGCTGTTCGGAGCTGGAGCAATTTGGGAAAAACCCACACTACTGCTATTAAAAAACATGGAGATGTGGAAACAGCAGCAGTGATAACCATTTGATCATCTGCATCAGTGTTGTCTGAAACTGTAAATGTTTTTCTGTTAAAACCATGGGAAAACAGCAAGGACATATTTTGAGACTGACATTTTCCTGTATTTAAGAGTGCAGCTACTTATTGAGCCAGGAAACCACAGCTCTAAGGAAGCTCAACAGAATTGAAACATTAGTGGCTGCTTATTTCTTAATTACTTGAGGTCCTGAGTGGCCTGATGAAAAGCAAACCAACTAGAAACTCTTGAAAGGCAAAAAACTCCACCAGCATCCTCTGAATCAGTTTTCTGAGATTTGTTTTTACTTTCCATTTACCCTATCCAAGTGTTGGGATTAGGCGTAGTCTCTGGATAAAGACAGAATCAATTTTAAGGCCTTATGGCAGCTGAGATCTCAGGTACCAAGTGCTGTTTGCAAACACCTTCATGATATTTCTCAATCAGATAAATGTACGGAGTTTGTGATGTTAAATATGAAGCTATCAGTCAAGAATGTTTGGCAAGGTCAAGAGGAGTTGGGGCAATTTCCATCTGAGACAGGTCATCTCTGTGTTTTTCCCTTTGGCAAATTTGCCATAAAGGCATGTTGATCAGTAAAGGCTGGACCTTCTTCTCCCACAGCACAATCATTTGCGAGGGCCAGTCACAGTGAGATAGTTTAATTGTCACAGGGAAACACGGTGTAGCCTAGCCCAGTAGCAACCAAAAGAACCGACTTCTATCTTCACAAAGAAAAAGAACCTTGAACAAAATACTGTGTTCATTGCATTTCTTTTTATTCCACTCAGTTAACTCGATCCTGAAATTAGATATGCAAAGCTTCTGCAAGAAATGTATGCTTGGAAAATAGAATAAAAAAATTTACGTCTAAGTGAAACTCTCACATGAAAAATCACATTCAAGTTAGGTTAAACATTAGGGAATAGTTTTGCCTCAAGATATATAAAAAAAAATAGGAAGAAGAGCCCATACTCTGTTCCATTTAATGCCAATGAAAATAAACACCTAAATTTAGAAAAATGACCATCTTAGAAGATTTTAAAATTGCAAATTAAAGTTGAAAATCAAAAGTAACTTTTTGCGTATTTTTATTCTGCGTTTCTCCAGGAATAAGCACAAGGGAAGGAGTATGTTTGCCTTTCATTCTGGGTTATATCTGGTGAGCAATTACAGCCTTGGCTGTTGTTTTTAAGAGTCTGAATGTCCCATCCCACTTATCTCAGACACCTGGGACTGAGTGTATATTGGTAAATAAAACAGCACCATGCTGTAGGCTCAGGCTCTAGACTGTGTTTATCTTGAAATAGCATCATGTGCCAGCTAGTATGTAACCAAACACTGCTCAGTTGGTTGCAAATCTATCAGGAACCAGGAACAAGATCCAAAAGGTCAATAATGCACCAGCTTTGGCTCTTTGCACTTTACACAGCATCTAGCACTGACCTGTCAGGATGTGCACTCTCAAACACCACCACCTGCCATGCCCACGGGGCTGTAACAAACACTGTCAGCTCTGTGGTGTGAAAACACCACTGTGAGGGGCTGCTATACAGCTGTCACGTTATTTATGATAGTTTGAACTAGGGGGGTCAGGGGAAGAAAAGAGAGAAACAGTTTTTTCCTTATGACTGTAAAGAGGCAGTCAGCATTTCCGGAGAAGATCTAGTGCAAATTACTAAGCATTGAGATGGCTTGTCAGTGTAAATATGCCTCAGAGGCAGAGAACTATCCCTATTTGGCAGCATATATATAATAAGAATGTTATTTACCTGCTTATTACAGTAATTCTGTAATAAATGAGAAGAGAGTAACTTCTAAGTGATCATATATATCCCACCCATATCACAAGAATATCTCAACACAGGTCTGTCATTGTCTAGAGCTCTCTTCAGCTGCCTAGGGTTGTCTCCAGGCAGACACTGAAATTTGAGATTGACAAAGCTAGCAGAGACAAGTCCTCTCGTTTTGAGAAGTCTTGTAATGTTATTGGATGGTTTCCACTTTCCATTCATATAATGAAATCTTCTCCCCTCTCCCCACATCTGTAAGTTCCTACTATGCTCTGTATGAGTTACCTTTCATCTGGCATCATTAAACCAGATTACTCTCTAAGCAGAAAGTCAGTAGAAGTCATGTTTGTCACATAAACCCCAAATATACAGCACTCCCATATTGAGAGGAATGAGATGTTAGCATGTCTGTCCTCTGTGTGGAACCACCCAAAAAGCAGATTTTTTTTTTTTAATCAAAACCCTGTATTTAAAAAAGTCTCACATTTTAAAGAATTAGCAATGAAAAATTAGGCAGTGGCTTGCACAGGATGCATGGTAAATTAAATGCAGAATTATTTTTTTTATGTGAAATTCATCCACTGATGAACACAAAACCTCTTCAAGTGCTTGAAGGGCAATGGAACTGCTTCATAAGTCAGGTTTACACATGATTTGCTTTCATTCCAGGCAGTGACCCTTCTGCCCAGTGAGAGTAAGATTTCTTCCTGCATTTTTTGGTTTCATTGACTGCTATATAATTGCTTCATGAGCTAATTTAACCATGTCTTTTTTACAGAATACCAGAATGGGTCAGGCTGGAAGGGACCACAGTGGCTCATCTGGTCCAAACTCTCTGATCAAGCAAGCTCATCCCAGGGCACATGGTACAGGATTGTGCCCAGCCAGTTTTGGAACATCCACTGATGGAAACCCCACACCCTCTCTGGACAATCTGTTCAGTGTCCAGCCACTGCACAGTGAAGTTCTTCTCATGTTCAGGTGGAATTTCCCATGCATCAGTCCCTGCCCATTGCCTGTTGTCCCATTGCTGGGAAATGATCTTCCTGAGGCCCTCAAAGTGAATTTTTGTCTTCCATTTCATTTGTTGTCCCATGTAGTGTCATAGTTTCCAAGCCCTCACATGAGAGCTGCAGCACTTGGTGATACTGAGCTGGGAGATAAGGAGGCTCTAGTCATGTAAAAATATGGGAATGGCAGCCTGCACAGTGTAAGTGAAGCATCTTGTAAAATAAAACATCTTATTTCTTCACTTTGAGCCCATGTGTGAAGATTGAAAATATAATCATATTATTGAAATCAGGAGAAGAATTTGCACATCTAAGGTTTGACTTATGACAAAAATTTAAAAGATTGCATCGTTCTTGCTCTGTTTCTCAACTTCTGATCCAGTGTCTCAGGCTGGTAAACCCTGCTGCTACCCAAACAGATACATATTTCAAATGCAGCTGATATGGAAGGAACACTGAATGTACATATCTGATAGTTGACGAGGGTTTTTTTAACAGCAGTGGAATAGAAAAAGAGGCGTAAATGAAATATAAGTGTTGAAAGACAAAGCATTTGAAAGACTGAAAAATATTCAAAGTAAGGACCGTATTCAACAACTGATTGAATGGAGAATAAATCCTGGGATGTGAAAGCAGTGCCATGATATAATCCAGAGGCCGACTTGTGAGGTTGCTCAACAGATTAAAGGTTCATTTGTATTACACATCCTGCTTGCCTTTGTGGTGCAGACTGTGAACAAAAATAGCAAAGACAGTTCATTATACCCAAGGACAGAAAATAAACCTGCTTTGTCAAGAGAGCCAAGTCAATATGAGCTTTTTCATGCTTGTTACTGGTATTTCCTAGCATTTTTCCTATCCACTCTTGCGGCTGTTATTGAAGGCAGGACCCTGGGATAGAAAGGATGCTTGGCTGTACAGTCTTACTGAAAGAGATTAGGAATGGGGAAGGTATCAGCTCACTCTTCATATGACACCAAAGTCTGACTAAATTTCTGCCACTGCTCTGGGACTGATAAAAAATCCTTTCACATAGAATGTAATTGTGGAGGATGAAAAAAAAAAAAAAGAGTTTTGTGTCCCATTTACTTTCCCTGATCTTAAAAAAAATCCCATAATTACATTCTGCCCAATCAAGTGGTACAAAGTGATACTCAAGCTATTCCAGTAGTATTGTCACACTATAAGGGAGCTATATTCCTGGTTGTAATCCCCAACTGTTTTCTTTCCAACTACCCATTTCTACTAAATAAAATGTTATCCTATGCAGAAAGGTTCTTCATGGTTATCCTTTTCACTCTGATAGCTACCCAGAGGCTCTGCTGAGGATGTTTCCTCAGGACTGGAACACGTGGCAGAGCTATTTGCTGCCTTGAGATTGCAGGACTTTGAATCACAACTTGGGGCTCCTTTTTTTAGATACGGGGTCACTCAGTCATAACTCCACTCTCAGACCTGACTCATAAATCTGTTTCTCAAAGGTCACTTCTTTTTAACTTGTCAGAGGGTATTGGGTTTTGTTTTGATAGTGGAGGAGCTGCAGGGGGGGATTCTGTGAGAAGAGACCAGGACTTCATGAGATGCTTCAACCAGATGCACCCGGTTATTTTGTTAATTGTTTTTCACAGAGTAGCTTGTGATATTCTTTATCTAAAAATATCTAAAAACAGTAACCAGCAAGATATTTTCACTGTCTTACTCTTCCTTTAAAAGTTTTTTATCTAGTTATTTCTTCAAACCAGCCAGTGATGGGTACCAGACTTCTCCATCTCTGAAATCATTACACTGTTAGCTAAATTACTAAATTCTTAATCTTTACTGTAAAGATTTAAACTTTGAGACATGAGCCATTTAAGGAATAGAAGGGTTCAAGTTTTGACATTTTATTTTGTTATGGAAGAAACAAAAAAAGAAGAAAAAAAAATCATCACCTTCCATTATTTATATAGGTTGTATGAATGCAACATCCATCCCAAAGCTCACTGGCACAAATCTTTTCAGAATTTTTTTCATTACATCATTTACACATGCAATACAGAGAGAATATATATAACAATCAAACTTGTCTTATATATCCATGACAAAATCTGTGTTTATTTACATAGTGAGAGATGTACAAATAGAAATCAATGGTTTCTCACAAAGGTTTTGATTCTCCTGCATCATATGCTGATATATTTGACCTATTTCTGGGGAAGATCACTGGCCAGTGGACTAGGTCTTAAAATTTTTCTTAATGATGCTGCTCAGTGGGAGAGTTAAAATTCCTATTTAAATGTGACACTTTAAGAAACTACTTGTAGTCCAGAGAAAACATTATTTAAACATTTTCAAACAGAAATATTTTACTATAACTTAATGTAAACATTAGTACATCTAATACACATATGATATTAATTATAAGATGCTATATCTGCTGTACACATAAAATTTGGAGCTGTTTTCTCTTCAACTGTGCGTTTCCTGCCAACAAGTTCCCCAGCCTGAGCTGTTATGCTGCCATGTCCTGTGCTCATGCAGCAGTTGCCCTGGGGGAAAATGACAATTTGATACAAAAACACATCAGAGGGTGGCAGTCACAATGGCAGAACAATGACTCAAAACAGCAGTCAGACTCTGAATACTATACCTCATCATGCACTAAAAATATCCCTAAAATATTCAGCTGAATATATGAATGTATTCATGATCACTTCATAATAAACTTGCTACATGTGTTTTTATATCTCTAGGCCACTTTGCTACTTTTGCAGCTGTTTGTGACTGCAGAGAGCACAAGGTAGAATATCCTCATTTTCTAGTGTCTCAGGCACTGAGACACCTGCTAAACTCATCAGAGTATTGGATTATTTTCTGAACATCATATCCAAACATATGTGGACATATGAAAATTGGGAATGAGAAATAGGCTGGAATTCAATTTTCCCAAGAAAATTTGTTTTCAGAGAAATTATGTTTCAAAATATCAAAACTATGAAATATTGAAACAGTGATTTGCAGAACATATTATATTTTTTCTGATTTTCTGATTTTATTTTAGAAAAGTTTTATTGTACATTTATTTGTTACTGCTGCATCCTGGGGCTCAGAATTGTGAACTATATCACAAGAGGAAAGAAAAAGTATTTGAAGGTGCACAAGCAGATGTGGTATCTTGAAGAAAGTCCTCTGTCCCACACGGCAGCCAAAATTCTGCCTAGATTGAGATGTCACTGTTGAAGAGGAATATGAGGTGGCTGGACATAATAGGAATAAGAACAAGAGTGATCAGAAATTCATAACACATTGTAAGGAAATAATTGAGTCAAATTAAATTGGGAAAATCTTCAGTGATTAAAAAATCCCTGAGAAAGAGAGAGGGAAAAATTCAGTTCTTGTATTACCACAGACAGGAGAAGAAACAAAGAATTAAAATACAAGAAGAGACAATAAGAATGGTCATTAATCAAGATATTTGGTGGGTACAAAAAAAAATATTGTACAGAGTGGTTGCAGGCTTTTTCAGTGGCTAGAAGTTTTAATTAAAGTTGAACATAGCTGTGTATAGAAGTCTACAGGGACATCTCTCCATATTTTAGCAGATGGACAAAAATTTACTTGTTTTCTACGATTTCCTAATGAGTTTAAGTATCACTTTAAAACATCAGCTGGTTGCTCTGCACAACCTAGAGGTGATAAAATGCTTAATATTAGTCCAGTATGATATGTTGAATCCAGATAAAATAGATTTCACTTAGTTCAGCAATTTTTAACAGCACATGAGATTGGAATAAAAAGTCTTTAAATGCATCTGTTCAATGACCTTTTAATCACTTGTAAAAATTCTTAGCAGTTTGAAGAGGTTTCACATCATGTTTATTCAAGAGTCAGAAATTCTGTTCATCCTTGTAATTCTGACCAATAGGGAAAAAAATCCAGGAAAATATATAAAACTGTTTTCTTAGAAAATGTGCACACTTTCATTTGATTTCATAGACTTCTATCACTTTACTGGAGCACACTTTTTCTTTCCCAATAACTTGTACTGAAAAAATAGTGAGATAGAAATAGAAATACATCCTGAATTTCTAGAACTTATATTCAAGGGAAGAGCAAATCAGTCATCTCCAGAAATAAAGAAAATGTGTTAATAACGACTAAATTAATTATTTAATTCTTTTGGAGGGGATTAAAAAATAACACTGTCTAACGATATTAAAATATGCAGGTTCCACTTAATGTAAAGATATTTTTTTTTACATTTTGTTATTTATAAATGAAGATACATGTAGGAAAATAGTTTCTATTACTTCTAGAAATGCTTCACAAATAACCAGAACAAATACCAAAAAGAAACTCCTGGATTACCAAAACCAGTCTCAATGCTATCACAGACAACCTCAATATTCAATCCCTTCACTTCACTGATAAAAACCTGTTCTAAGATTCAAGAGAGCTTTTATTCTCAACTCTCCTGCTGAAAAGCTTTATAGGACCTCACATCTGTGATAGTTAGAAAACATTTAATTTCCATTCCAAATATATTCATGGCCAATAATAAAGAATAATCTCACATTTTATTGGAGAGATAGTAAATGTCATTTCTCCATAACAGGACAAAAATCAACAGAAGAGATCGTGAATCCCTTGAGATAACCACCCCCCCCCCCCCCCCCAAAAAAAAACAAAAACCCAAAACTCGACATAGGTAGAAATTAAACTTACCATTAATTTATTAAAAAGAATATTGTTCATTTTCAAAACATCTTAATATTTAGCTCAAAGCCTTATTTTGAACAGTTACACTTTTATAAGATGAGATGTTTATCTATGATAATACTTTCCAGTCTTTTTTAACAAGTCAGAACATATTCTTTAGAGGAAGAAATTAAAATACTTGTTCCCAGTGAGTAATGACTTAGTTATCTGGTTATTTACTGCAAATATTTATATAAATTGTTGTCTATTCTAGTAAATTGCACATCATATTGCTCATGAAATGCCCACAACTATGGAAGTAAAAGTGCATGTAAGAAGGAAATTAAATTCAGAAGGAAAATACATCTACAGCAAGTAGTAGCCAGTTTTAAACCTCTGCTCCCAAAAGTTTTATATTGGTTTGTATCAGATAAAGCCAAAGTTTGTTGTTCTGTCTTCATTTATATCTTGCTGCATAATGGGTGCATCATCCTAACCTTCAGGCTGCATATGGAAAATGGAGAGAGACAGCTCGATAAATTCCTGGTTTCATCTTGTTGTCCACCTAATAGTGAAGTCTCTCTTTCAGAAAAAAATCATATTGCTGAGTGTTTTCCATAAGGATATTTCCAGGCCCATTCACATTATTTTGTTATTTGAACACTTTTATGAACTCGTATTATTCACTGTAGTCTTGGATTACACCTCAGAGTTGTTTTATCAGGTGGCCAAGGCATGAGGTCCAAGACTTTGGAGACATGAATTTATTCCTCACTACACAATAGCTTTCATGGCTTTAAATGATATTAAGGACATTTTTCTTTAGTCACCTGTAAATTTCCATCATTATTACTTTGTAAGGGGCAAAACTTGCCATATATAATAAAATGTCTTTTTCCACTGTGTTTTCCTAGAATAAAAGACAACAGCAAATACCTTAATGGAAAACCAAAACATTCAGGTCCTAAATTAGGCAGGAGAGATTTAAGTCTTCAGTTTTAGATTCTCCACTGATGCTCCATAAGGCACCGGTGTTGTAACAGGTGCTTTCCATATTCATTCCTGCTTCTATTCAGAGCAACAGCTGCCACATGAAACCTTGTTCAGGTGGCTGAATTTGTGAAACAGTCAGATAATGAACTAAACCTCCTCATAGTGATTTTAAAACTTTGTGACTTTCACTATTTCTTGCTTATTCAGTGTGTGTGACAAATTCTTGATACCTATTCTTGTGTTCTAGTTCTGATCCCTTGCATCATTTTTGTTATTTCAGAGAGGTTCATAGCAGAATTTATAACTTCTTAATTAAAACTATATGAATATATTAAGAGGGTTTTTTTGTTGTTGTCAATATTTTTCTTCCTTTCAGGATATAATACATGATGTCCTGTGTAAGAATGTTTAAAAACACCTCTTTAATGAAAATAATTGAGCATAACTGACATTCCTCATTTCAGGGCTTGGTATTGTTCACTGGTTGGTTTTGAGTGTTTGGTTTTTTTGTTTTGTTTTTTTTTTTTTTTTTTTTCAAATCTCTCCTTCTAAGACCTCGGTGGAATACTTGAAATCTAGATATTTTGTCTCAAAAATATTAACAAATTCTTAAAAAAATTATGTGACAGCATCAGGAACAATCTGCATTACAGTAACCTCAGAGGAATTCTGACTACCAAATTTATGCCAAGATTATTCACCAAGGAGGTGCTGAAGATGCCTTTGAAAATTGGGTCTAAATTCAAGTTGTGTCATTAGTGCTGGATGGGTGTCTGAGTGAATGACAGCAGCAGCAGCTTGAGTGGGAGATTGAGGGTCACCAAATTACATAGTGTACAATCTATATTATTCAAATAAATGGGGATGTGAGGATAATATCTGCATTTCTCTTCCGATGTGTGTGAGAACATTCATACAGCTTTTTGCTATTCCAGGAATCCCCCCAGCACTTATTATAAGGATATTATAAGGTGTTTCTGTAAGCTGGAAATTCCTTTCTCAGGTACTCTTCCTTGCACTGGAGGGGAAAAAAATTCCTTCCCAGATTTGAATGGAAGCGTCTAGTTTTCCAAATTTTTGATCCACAAAAGAATAATATGGGACAGGGTAAGTGGAGGCAGTGTAGCTTTTAATGAGATTTGTAATCATAGAATCTTTTTTGAAGTTGGACTTTTAGATTCTCTTTGCTTGAAGAGATTTTTCTCCTCTTGTCCCATCTCTGGTCCTTTTCATGGACAGATATTCAGGTTTTCCTCCTAGTGGAAACCAAAGCACATAGGATTTGTGTCAATGTTGTTTTTGGAAGAAAAATAGTTTATGGAGCCTGCAGTCAAATCTGGGATTAGGGTGCTCACCTGGCCACAGGAACTAGAAAGAATCTAAGGATGACAATTAATAATTACCACAAGTATATTTATCACTAGTATAAAATGACCACATGTTTTTGCTAAGATGGTGCGTGGGAAATTCTGCGGCCTCATCCCACAGCATCTAAACAAACATTAAAAAACTTTCCTTGCTCCTATTCTGCTATTTCAAACACAGTTTTTACCCAGGTGATAGAAATCAAGGATTGGTGGGAGCTGCAGTTTCCAAAGAGTGAGTTAATATAACCAGCTTGCAAGTGAGCAGCAAGAGTCTGGGTCACTGACACCGAACAGGACTGCATCAGCTGGCCAAAATCCAGCTACTCACTGGCCCCTAATTTAATACAGGTCTATATATTAAGTCAAGAGTGAGCTGTGGTGACCTTCCATTTTCATTTTTGTATAGCACAGATGGCATGAAATAGAAATTTCTCATCTGAGTCTATAACGTCTAGTTAAAATAAAATGTATATTTAAAATGGGCAAAAAAAAAACCCCAATTTGATTTAAAGGCTTCAAGTCAGGGGAATCCTCCTCGCCCTAACACATTCCCTGGTAAAAATAACGTGTCTTGCTTTAGCTCATGTAATTTCAGACCCAGCTTAATTACCCATCCATTTATTTCAGTTTGTAAATGTTCACTTCATTGTCGAGTGTTCATAGGTGAAGTGTAGAGTTCAGTCTTTCAAAGTATTTGGCTATAACTCAAGTTTTCTAAATATCAATAAAATTTCAAAGTTATTTTTAAGCCTTTTGTGACTGGCCATTTTTTAAATATGTAGACATTAAATCAATTCCAGAATGATTTCATTACTATTTCTCTACTCTTACTTGATGTTTTTCAGTTAATGTATTCTGGCTTCAAGTCAGTCCCCTTTGCTACAACAGCAATTTGAAATCTTGATTCAGCTAGCTACTTCTATAATTTGAAAGTTGTTTCTAATACTTCACTCCAAGACCTTTTTCATCAGCTTGCAAATTTGCAAGTGGTCTGCAACATGGTATATGGCTTCATTGTTTTTCCAAGTGATCCATCTTGGTTTTATACATTTGTCAAACTTTGCATCATTGATATTTTTTACCAGAAATAATAGGATGCTACCTCTAGGTCCTCATACATCCTCAACACTAGTAATTCCTCCCTGAAATCTTTTAAACAGGTCCACCTCACCTATTATCATAAAATCATAGGTTTGTTTTGGAAGGGACTTTAAAGACCCTCTAGTTCCATGCCCTGCTGTAGACAGGGACACCTTCCTCTATACCAGGATGCTCCAAGCCCCATCCAGCCTGACCTTGACCACTTCCAGGGCTGGAGCATCCACAGCTTCTCTGGGCAATGCCATACTGTATTCCACAGGCATTCATAAGTAAACACATGTTTACATGGCATTAACTCTTTCTTTAAAACATCATATACAACACCAGAGACAACTGGAGACAAGGTACCAGCTGGATGTGGTTAAGTGCAACACCTTCTCTGCTGCCAACCCTAGCAGTGGTTATCTGGCAGGACAGCTCTAAGTATACCCTGAAAAATGTATTGCACTGACTTTTAACTGCACTGAGTTAAATCAAAAACCAGGCATTTCCAAAATCCATCCACAAGAATGTGTGCAGAGTCTTTTTGCACTTTTTTCACTCTTAATTTTTTTTTTTATTCTCCATGAAACAACAGAAGTGAAGGAAAGAAAACCCTTCCTCAAGAAATTTTGCAACTTGTGTGTTTCTTAACAATTCTTTGCAATTAGACTGGCTTCTCAGAAGTCAGTGTGTGTGTGAAGCATTCCCATGGGAATATCATGAACCTTGACAGGACCAAGTGCAAGATGCTACACCTGGGTCAGAGAAAACCCCGATATCAGCACTGTCTGGGGGATGATATTAGGAAGAAATTTATCACTGTCAGGGTGGTGAGGCCCTGATACAGGATGCCCAGAAAAGCTGTGGGTGCCCCATCCCTGGAAATACTCAAGGCCAGGTGGGATGAGGTTCTGAGCAGCCTGGTCCAGTGGAAGGTGACCCTGCCCAGGGCGGGGTTTGGAACCGGATGGTGTTTAAGGATCCTTTGAAATCAAACCATTCTGTTATTCTATGATTCTAAGCAGAAAACTGAATGATCACATTCTGCATCTTAATATCTGTTTTGTCTGCAGAACTCATACTCCATATATTTTATTTATTAGAGGGGATGAGGGCAAATTTTGTGAGAATTTCTTGTTTACACAATGATGGCAAATCACTGAAAACTGAAATCCTCTCTCCCTTTCCCCAGCTGTCTGCCATTTCTCATCTAAGCCATCTCAGTATTTCCTGACATTGTTTTGCTTTCAGCTTTAATATGATTAAACTTGTGATACATTGTTAGGTTTAGCCAATGGCAGGATAACAAAATGCCAGACATATCACTGCTTGTTCCACTCCCGTTCTCCTTAAATATCTTCCTTTTTGATACAAATTGCACATGATCTGTGGATGGCAAACCAGATCCTATCAATTCCAACAATAGTTGGAATTTAAATCAATAGGTTTAAATCAACTTTAAATCAATAGGTTAATAGTTCATTTAGGATTTGACAAAAAAAATCTAATCTAAGTAATAAAGCAAACCTTTACTTTTAAATTTTCAGTGGTGAAAATAAGTAATGCATGTTCCCATGCTTAATATTTGGAGCACACCCATTAAGACAATAAATGAATATAATGGAATATATGCACAAAGTCAAAAAATATTTCCTCAGAAAATTATTCCTGCCTTCTTCAACTACAACATATACATATACATATACATATACATATACATATACATATACATATACATATACACACACATACATAAAAACACTGTCCATTCAGATGGATTGGCTCATTGCTGGGAACTGAAAGGCAGCATTGTCTTCATCACTGAAGAAAGGGAGGTACACTATGAGAAGTTTCCCAGATGCTCTCATGCTACTAGTACTAAGCAAAAGGTAATCATTTGGTTACATCTGATCTAATTGACTCCCTTTCTCCTGTGCCTTCTTATGCTGAGGTGGGAGCTCAGTGAAGTCCTACCTGTCCATCTCCTTTAGGCCTACCACCACTCAGGATGCCTGATCTGTAAAGTTTTGCATGGCATGTTGCCAAATCAAACCTCACCCACTTCACCAATTGTTTTCAGGTGTTTTTGTTTGTTTGTTTGTTTTTGGTTTTGGGTTTTTTGTGGGTTTTTGTTTTTGTTTTTGTTCTTGTTCTTGTTCTTGTTCTTGTTTGCTCAGTAGCATCCAGCCCTGAAATAGCTGGAAATGGGCATATTCACATTACTCTGAGAGCTGTCCTGAGTGGCAACCCAACTAAATCCCTTTCTTCTTTCATTCCTTTCATTTTCATCCCATTACCACTCTTTTGCATGTGAGCTTATTTGCTTATTTCACCTTGTCCTATCCCTTTTTTTAATTTATTTTTTTAAATTTTATTTTTCTTTCCTCTGTATCAGACTACTTACCTGGTGAAATATTTGCATCCAAACATCTTGAATTTAGATGACCCCACTGTGGTCCCTTCCAACTTTACCTATTCCATGACTCTGTGTGATTCTGTATTTCTGCAATTTTGTGATTTTGTTTCTGTGGTCATGAAGTGAGACCTACTCAAGGAGAAAATTAAGCCATAATCAGTTAAGAGGTGAACTGAAGAAGGGGTCACTTTATCACTTGACACAGTAATATTCAATATCTCCAGCAAACAGGAGGGTTGTGAGATGGTGGGAGAGGGAGGGCATAAAAGGTATTTGACCATAAGATTAGAAGGCTTGTAAAAAATCCCTCCCTGTTGGATGAAAGGGCCATTATGGGAACCTGAGGTTTTTGCGTTTGCATGATACTGAGGCCAACTGCATGGAAAAGCAGTTGTGAGGACTGCAGGATGTGGAGTTATACCTGGACATCACAGCTTTTTGTAGATTACAAAGGATCTCAGGTTTAGGCCAAGAATTCTTTCAGCAGTGAAGCCAACAAGTCTGAATCCTGCACCTGGCTTCCACAAGAGGGGAATCCTTCACACTGCCATGAAAGAAGGAATGGTTATTAATTCAAAACCAGATGTTTCACTGCTATAGCTTCATCAGTACCCACTGCTTGTAATAAAAAGGAAGTTCAAGCTTCTCTGTTAATGTTTTATCTCTATGGTCTATGGTCCTGTTCTATGTGCCAGTGATTTTCACCAGATCTTGCAACACATATCAGAATGAACTTTCTCTCTCTAACCCTGCCGTCCTTGATGGGACAGATAAGGCAGCATGCCAAAGTATTCTTAAATAATGGGTAGTGATTTGTATGAAATTACTTCATCCCACATGCTCTTTGGCCACCACATGTGATTAATCAAGAGTGTATGACTGCCAGAAGACTTGAAGATCCTGTCAAAATGGTCTTTAATCAATCTGGAACATAAGCAAACACAAAACTACGGCAAAAACCCACAGTGCTTTTTTTTTTTTTAATGAAGAACAATATCTGGTGAGAACATAAATACATAGAATAATTGAATCATAGAATGATGTGGGTTTGGAAGGGACTGTAAAGATCCTCTAGTTCCAACCCCACTGCCATGGGCAGGGAACCTTCCACATCTATTTGGAAAAAAAACACAACCTATTGTTTTTCTCATAGTTAACCTCACTCTAGCCTTAGAAAATTGGAAATTAAAATAGGATTAAGTACCTCATGCCATTTACTTTATTTCATTGTCTTTTTAAAAATGTATATATATTCTATCAAGAATGTTAAGCATGGTTAGTCAATACAAATCATCCAGCTGGCTTGGAGAGTATTTGTTGAAGAATATTATTTTTTCCTTTAATTTATTTCTGTATATACATAGCCAACTGCTTTTTAGGGAGTAATAAGAAAAAAAAGAATAATCAGAGCTTCAATAAAATTTTGCAATTACTTATAGTGCTGAATTTTTCTTAAGTGCCAGCTGAGGAAAAGAACAGCTTCTGAAACTGGGGCTGGGAGAATGAGATCTGCTGAAAGGTAGAGAAACATGAAGTGGGGATGCAAATACAACTGAAGGGGGTACTCTTCCTTAAGGAGAACTGAACCATCCCAGTTTCTTATTGTTTCTGAGCTGTCCTGTCTGATCCAGCAGGCAGCAAGCTGGATGAGAGCAGCTATGATATCTGCCAAGTCCTGCAATTTGTTTATGGTCATCTTATGTGCCCTTAATTTCTTGAGTTAGAGATAAACCCATATTTTTTATAGCTCCTCCACCCAACTCTCCTTCCTCACATCCAGTTGCCCTTGCAGTCAGCTCTGTGACTCACAAAACATGCTGGAAGGAAATTGTGATCTGAAAAAGAGGTGAGTAGTAACAGGAGACTGTAGAAGGTCTGAAGACAAGAGCAGTCTGATTGTGAGACTCATGCCATGAGAATGGGAGAGAAGATGAGCTAGCACATGTTTGTGAGAGTGTACTGCTCTTCCTTTCCCCTAATATTTCTAAGCCCATCTCCCACATTGCATCCCTAAACTCTCTCCCTATTCCACCTCTGCAAATTTTATTTTTTGACTACTCTGGCTTGTCTAATATATTCAAATTTCCAAAATTATTCTCTTTCTAGTAGTGATGCCTGCCCCTGGCATATCTTAGGCTGTCAAATTTCCTCAAGTAATGCCTGTCATCTATTTTTGCAAAGAAAAAAATATGCTACAAATAGCAGGGGGGAAAAACACCCATAAAAATGCTGAATTACAGCTATAGAAGAAAACATTACGTGACTTCTTTAATATTAGGAAGTCACTGCCCTTTAAAAACCTTCCTTCCTGCATGCTGCTCATGCCCACTCTAAAAAACATGTCTGGTTGAAATATGGCATACATATAAGTCATATGACAGCCTTATAGATATGGTATGAAAAATTACATCACCTCAACCTTAATGAGATTCAGGATATGAAGGACAGAGACTGAATATCACAGGATCATAGAATTATTAAAGTTGGAAAAGATATTTTAGATCATCAAGTCCAGCCTTCAACCCAGCAGCACCACCACATTCACCATTAAACCATGTCCTCAAGTGCCACATCCACAAGTTTTTTGAACATTTCCAGGAATGGTGACTCGGCCACTTCCCTGGGCAATTTCTTCTAATGCTTTACAGCCATTCCAATTTAAAAAAAAAAAATCCTATATCTTGTCTTAGTCTCCCCTGATGTAACTTGAGGCTGGTTCCTCTTGTCCTGTCACTTGTTACCTGGGAGAAGGAACCAACCCCCACCTCACTATGGGCAGACATGGCCTACATTTTCCCAGAGCCATCCCACGAGCCATCAGCCCACCAAAGTCCCATCTGCACAATCACAGGTGGGAACACAATTTAGGGACTCGGACAAAGGGGTACCTTGTCCAGCCACTCTCCTTGATGTTTTTTGTCCATCCAGGTGCCAGTAACAGGAGAGGCTGGGACCCAGGGGCAGCTCCTGGGAAAGATGAATATTTGAGATCCACTGCTGGAGGGATCCACCTTCTATGGATTTAGATCTCTAAATTATCATATAGTGGGCCTCCATCCTGCTCATCCAGTCAGGAAAGCAGGATGAGGGTTTGATGCTCTGTGTTCACGTGGGTGCTCTGTGTGTGTAACCTGTGTATCAGCCAAGTACATCTGTGCATGGAAAGTGTCCAGGTGTGCTCTTTTCACCTGTGCCAATGGAAAGCACAATCAGACTCAGTCTTCTTGGACCTGGGCACGTGGAGTTGTGTCAGCATTACCTCTCTCAGATTGTCACTCTGGCAGAATACATTCTCCTAGTACTTTAAGCATATCTACTGAATGTTCTGGTCCTGCTTCCTAAAGAAGTTTAGGATAATTAATTAGTCTGGAAAGAAAATAGAGTTCTTTTTAATGAGGGGTGGGGCGGCAGGGGAAACCCTCTTTATGTCAACAGATATCTGGCACAGTCCTAGCTTTAGTGAACATGAATCCACTCACAAATCATTGTTGAGGCCCTTATCTGCAAGTGTCACATCAGCTCAAAATTGTGTTTAGATACTGCAACTGCCTGTCTGTCTGTCTACAAGTCAAAATATTATCAATCTTTTCGTCAAAAGCTGCTGGCAGCTGCCATGGTGGAGGTTTCTGATCTAAAAATACTCCCACATCTTGTGCGATATATCAAACATTTCCCTTCAGACTAATTAGAAGCAGAAGTCAAAACCTTTATGTCATAGCATTTCCAATGAGGAAGGGAAGCTGCTGCCCAAAGAACCTGTGGTTTATCCAGAACCTGCTTTGGACCACAAATGGCTTTCTCCATTCTCAGCTTCCAGCCTGAATGATTTCAAAGGAGTCTTTTGACAAGAAAGAGTTAAATAAAACTTAATGTTGAGTTTAGAGATCCTAAAGATATGGGGGATTTTCAAGAAAGGAATTTCCATTTCATTGAGATACTTCACAAAATTTTTTGCCTTTTAATTTTGTTTTCTTCCTATGGTGAAATAAACATGGTTTTGTGGAGTTTCCTTCCTTCCTTCCTTCCTTCCTTTCTTCCTTCCATCCATCCATCCAAGAATGGTTTGGATTGTAAAGGGACCTTCAAGGTCATCTTGTTCCAAGCACCCTGCCATATGCAGGTGTAATGGAAAGCAGGGAAACAGGGACACCTTCCACTAGACCAGATTTTCCCAAGCCCCAGCAAGTCTGGCCTTAAACACTTCCAAGAATGAGGCACCCACAGCTTCTCTGGGTAACCTGATCCTCACCACCCTTATAGTAAAAAATTTCTTCCAATTATATAATATAAACCTATTTGATTTCAGTCTGAAGCAATCTTCCTTGTCTCTCCCCATCTTTCTTTTAGGCAGCCTCCAGGTACTGAAGGGCTGCAATTAGATCACCCTAAAGCCTTCTCTTCTCCAGGCTGAATAATCCCAATTCACTCAGCCTTTCCTCATAGGAGAGGTTGTCCATTCTTGTAATCATTTTGTTGTCCTCCTCTGGACTTGCTCTAAGAGGTCTTCCTCTGCTGGGGACCCTGGAGCTGGATGCAGCACTGCAGGTGGGGTCACACCAGAGCAGAGGGGCAGAATCCCCTCCCCTGACCTGTTGGTCACAGTGCTTTGCATGCAACCCTGGACGTATTTGGTTTTTCAGGCTGCAAGTGAATATTGTTAGCTTGTGTCCAACCTCTTCTCCACTAACTCTCCCAAGTCCTTCTGGGCATGGCTGCTCTGATCTGCTCATCCCCCAGCCTGCAGTGATACCAGGGATTGCCCTGACCCAGGTGTAGCTCGTGGTCCTTTAAGCCTCACATAAAGCATTCCTCATGTGGCCTCACCAGCTCTGGATAAAGGGGAGAGACCCCCCCGCCCCCCCCTCAGGCTCCTGGCAGTACCTGGTCTGATGCAGCAGAACATTCCATTCACCTCCTTTGCAGCAAGGACACTTTGCTGGCACATGTCCAGCCTGGTGTTTACCAGAGTCCCAGGTCCTTTTCTGTCAAGCTGCTTTCCATTTGGGTGTCCAGCAAATCTTGGTGCATATGCACGTCTGTATGCAGTCCTGAGATCATCCTTCTTACCTGGTGAGAAGAGGTTTAGACTCCATGAAATGCAATGGTTAAATTCCCATAATATTTTTTTTTCACTGTCACTAGAGCCAGAATTCCTTCCTCGTGGTTGTCCCATATAGTTTTTAATCAAAATCCCCATTAGTAAACATAAGGAATGTGGTCCCATGGGATTCAACCGGAACAAAACATGACTGTACCAGCATGTAAATAGCAGGATTAGTGTAATAATGTTTAAAGACAAAATATCACACAGTGGGAGATAGCAACAAGGGAAAATGAAGAGGCTGAAAGAAGGCAGAAAACAGTGGTGATACAGCAGTTCACAGCAGTGTCCCTCTCACTGCCAAGTCTTCTGCTTGTTTAGACCCCTGCATGTTACTTGGTTAAAAGGAGTCAGAAGATCCATGTTAAGAAAATGGCAGGCATTGAGGAATGCTTTCAAATTGTTCTCGATTTAGGGGAGCAATTTGGGATTTAGCACTTCTAGGGGGATCTTTTTTGATACCCTTGGACACTATTTTCACTCCAAGAGTGAAATGACTCTCACTTATTTCCTTGGACAGAGAAAATAACTATTTAACAAGAATAGAACTAAGTCAACCCCCTGTGTATCAGTGAATTAAAGAATATAATAGCTGATTCTTTACAGATGCTCTAAATTCAGGAGAAGGATGCAAAAGGTTGATAGAAGGCAGTGGGGAGTTTCAAAATAAAGACTTTGGTAATTTAAAAAACAAAATCCTTTTCCATACTATTAATTTTGCATCAATTCATTTTAATGGTTTTGATTGCCCTCAGGAGGTCTGGCTGAAGCAATGAAAACTAATTCTAATCACAGAAAATTTATGTTGCTTAATTTTGACCTTGCTTATATAGCAGAGGATTATGTGTCTGAGTTTCGTGAACCATCTAGGACTGGCTCTGAAAATGAAAACTAGGAGAAAACACAGAGGGAGAAATTTATTCAGGAACACAGGAAAATAAGGAGAAAATAGAAAGTAGAACAAAAGCAAAATTATACAGGAAAATTATAACAATGTGAAGATCCTAAAAATAAGGTAATATTTTGAGTCCATATAATCTAAAAAATATGCCTTTGACATATAGGAGTGAATATTTTTCTTGCCAACAAGTTAGATGATCTGTTGTTCAAGAAGACTTTGCACAGCACTGTTGAATCACCACAAATACCTAGATATTTCTGTCCTTCCCTTTTATTTTCTTTGTTTCCTTAATCACAAGGCATCAGAGTTTGCAGAGCAATGCAAGTCTGTGAGACCTGTGCTGGGAATAGCCAATCTCCATATACACAGGGGACCCAGTTCTTCTCTTCTGCTTGGTTGGAGGCTGCAGCAGTATCCTGTCACCTTTACATTACCTGTAGAAATGAGGAGTGGGCAATTCACCCACATGGAGTAAAACAGCCAGTGTTGTTACTTTGTACCCCGAAAACAGCACAGAGTACACAAGGCAGATAGGAGTCTCTGGAAAGGAGAGTAGCCCTGCTCTTTTGATCCCTGAAGAATGCAGAGAGGATCCTTTCATTCTCACAGTCCATGCCTGGGCACAGTTAGGAGGCAGCTTGGGAAGCAACTGCTCCCAGAAGAGGGACGGGGCTGTGGAAAATAAGGTTTATCCTGTCTTTGACCAGTACTTTGCAATTGACTCTCGGGCCAGAGATCAGATCTTGGTCCTGCTCTGCAAATTGGGACACAGCAGCTTCCACTTTAATCCAGACCCATTCTTGCTGGGTGACCTCTTGGGAGTCCTTATGTCAAGGGAGACCTTTACTTCTTCCCATGATTTTGCCATTTAATTTATGTCAGCTTGATTCTGGGCCACTATAGAGACAGAGCACAGATTAACAGATGGGTGTTTTCTGTCAGGAGCTGTCCCGACATAGATGCCCATCCCTGTGTCTGATGTGCCCCAGAAGCATTGTCTTAAGGTGGAATCACCCTCATTACTCTCTCCTGTGAACACCACTCCCCAGGACATGGCTACTTTTACTCTTCAAATGTCCTTGCCTTGTTTTCTCTTCATTTCCAGGGGGCTTTTTAACCCCTGGAAAAAGCTGCTTCAAATACTGCATTTTCAAAACTGCATTTTCATTCTTCACCAGATTTAAAATAAATAAATAAATAAAAATAAACGTCTTGACAAAGACCTTAAGTGAACTAATTTTAAAACCATCATCTGAAAGATTTGCTACAAAATGGTGTTTCAGTACAGAGTGTCAGGTATTTCATGATGTAAGTAACAGAAATGATCATATGACACATGCTCTGTTATAAAATCTTGTATCACCACATTTTGTGAGGAAACATGATTTAAAACATTGTTATCTTTCTAATGCCTATGAAGTTATTACATAAGGAAATAGATGTGAGTAGATATTGGAATAATTTTCAGCTCATTTCTGAATCATTCCCTCATGCTCGAGTAAAATACTTGGACATTTTTGATGTTCCCAGCAAGAAAATGAGTACTAAATGTACCCATTACAGGACTAACCCTTTTAAGTCAGCTCCTAACATTAGGTATGAAACACTGGTTCCATGAAAAGACTCAGCTCTCAAGAAAATCACCATCGGTTACATGTCTTTTGTGGAATGTGTCCAAAACTGTTACATTCAACTTATTGTATTTATCAATATATAAAATTTTAAATGAAAACCTAATGTATCACTTTTTTCCCACAGGTAGCTTAATGCATTTTTTAAAAGCATAGCAAATTCACCCTTTACTACTCAAGTAAATAAATAAATAAATAAATAAATAAATAAAGTATAAAGTAAATTGTGGATCCATGGAATACTTAATCCTACAGGAATTTCTTTATTAAACACACTGATCTGTATCTTTCCTGTTTCTTTGGTAGTCAGATACCACAGCTGGGATGCACATTCATCTGAGTTTAGTCACTCAGATGAACAAATATTCTGTGAGCACTTTTTCAAGGATATCAGTGTAAATGAGGTTATACTGCACAATCCAAATGTCTCTGAAAAACCATCACCTTGAGTATCAAATTCAGTTTATGTGTTAACCTCAGCATTTACTGCATGGCACACAGAGCCTGTGCAGCTGCAAGTAGTTTAAAGTCAATAACTCTGGGAATATTTCCCCCTATTTTAGTGGAGATCAGAAATATCAATGCACTGGCTCTCCTGTGCTATTCAGTCGAGTCTTACTTAGGGCTTGGAACATATTGTACTATGTTATGCTACATCTTCTTTTCTCGGGGTTCTGTTGGTACTGTTGGCTTTTTTTTCCAGAATTATTTTATTCTGGCAGTTAAAGAGCACAAAAGTCTTATGGGCAGAAGTAGATTTAGATTTTTTCTTTCAAATTTCACAACAATAACAACAAGAAGAACAATAACAACAAGAACAATAACATAATGCATGATTTCCATTTGAGGAGTAATTTAAATCACCAAACAAAGAAGTAGAAGACTGAAATTTGGTGACACAAACAGCACATTCTTTTCATTCAACAGCCCAAAGCTAGGGTATCAGGGAAGGGCTCAGACATTAATATTTCTGTTCTTGCTTCAGTGCAGATTGAAAGATAAAATTCAACACAAAGCATTTACACTAGGAAAAGATAGAGGACTTCACACCAAATGCCTCAGAATGCAATGAGATGATGTGAAATAATGGTCTCATCTCTTTATAATTTTGTCCTTGGAAAGGATTTTCTCACTAAAGGCAATTCAAATTTCAATCACCATCAATAAACTTTCTGTTTAAATTAGGGAGCAGAGGTCATAGTTCACTGAAATATTTTGAACTGAGTCTCTGAGCCAAAAAAACTTAGATTAAATTAATATTCTAAGGGGAGGAAAGACTGAGGGTATTAAAAAAAAAAAACTATAACAACAAAAACTAACTCCACAACTGGTTCAGAAATGTATTAGACTTATTATATGCCTCAGAGTGAATGGAATGGAAATGCAGAGTGCAGAAAGCTGTTTACAGGTATGCCACCCACTAGTCATAATGAGAGACTGAAATGATGCAGAGAGTGACATTCATGCATTTATGGTAAGAAGTGACAAGCAATTTTGAAGTGCAAGGTCAAAGTACCAGTCACTTATAGCAAATAACCAATTTTCAAAGGACTCTCATGTTCATTACTTGTAGATATTCTGGGATGGAACCCAGGAAACATAGATGTGTAATGATCTTAGGGGTTTGATCTTTGGTTATTTTTTGAAAGAAAAACATTTAATGGATTTGGTCTCAGAAGAGACGCTGCATTACAGAATACACTGGAAGAAAAAGCTGTGTACAGGAGAAAGTCTATCAGGAAGTTCTGGTTTGCTTTCTCCCTCTTCAGTCATATCAGCTAAGAAAAGGACATAACAAAGACCAAGTTCTCTTTGTGTTATGCTAAATATAAACAATACTGCTTTAAAATGAAAACCTAGAGATCTCTAGTAGATAAAATAATTTAAGAATATTTTATAAGACATTCTAAAGCCCGCACAGCCCTTAGAGCATTGGCTGCTTTCTATGTACACCGTAGCCCCTAACTAGACTTGAAGGTACAATAGACAGGTGGAGAAAACAGACCAATGCCCCAATAAAATAACATTTTTGTTGTCTCTAGTTCTAATAAAAAATCTTGGAAGAAATTTCCCTCTTTCCCCTCAAAGAGAGGATTGTCTTCAAATTCTCCATTACCTATTTTGACTCTCTCACAACTTTATTTTTGAGAGAAATCAGAGCATTTCTGGCTTCCTACTGCTGACGTAAGGGACAATAGAAAAGTTGTTCAGTAGGAATGAAGATGACAAAAATTACCATAATCCATTGAAAATCTGAAATTTCTAAGGTCAGTTAATCAGATCAAGCAATCTCTCTCCTGTATGTATTAATGACATGCTCCAGGGTTTTGGGCTCTAACTCACACATAAATGCAGCAGAAAATTTACCAACTTCCTCTTCTTAAACTGTTGTACAACAACTGTTTTGGAAACACTGTAGCCAGATATTGTTGAATATTCTCATAAGCATGTTGCTTATTTTTCTTGCATAAAAGAAAGGAAAAATAGATGAACAAAATAGTCCCAAGTTGAAAAAAAAACCAAACCAAAACAAAAAAATACCTGTGGCCATTTTCTTTCTTTCACAGTCACATTTATTGCTTCATACCACCCTCACTGTCAGCTGAGTTCAAGTATTACAGATTATTTTAGAGAGCCTTTTATCTGTAAAGAGTAATGTATCTCAGAAACTCGAGGAAAAGAGCTGAAAGAGGTCAGTGCAGTCAACACTCTTGAGCAATGTGGAAAAGACTGTGCCAGACAGTGAATGTGTGAACTCACAACTCCCCATTCCTTCATTTGTAACACTTAAACATCATCACAGTGCTCCACATGACTGACAAACAGCCACAGCAAGCTTAATTACTCAGCACTGAATCTACGCCAATTTTTTTGTTGTTTTGTTTAGCTCTTTAGGTAGTGGGAAAAAGAAGAGTGGCCATCCCCTCTATCTCAGGTTCCTCCTGCCCTGCTGCTGGAGCTCAGCCCAGTTCCCCAAGGACCTGGGGGCTCTCCCAGGCAGAGCTGCTGCTTTCCCTTTTGGAGGTCCCTCCACTGAAAGATCTGAGCACAAGGAGCAGACACACACAGACAGAGACAGAGACACACAGAGCACGCTGACATGACCAGGCTCACTGGCTGCCACAAGCAGGATGCTGCTTTCAGCAGCACACACATACAGGACCCAAAGAACACATCACCATAGACAGACAAGTCCTCTTGCTCCTCTTTGGCTGGTACAGATGGAATTCAGTAGTGAAGGCAGCTGTGGACCACTCAGATGGTCTCATAAACCAGTGTCTGTCCCTGGATTGCTGCTTTCCAGTACGGATAAGACACACAAGTTGTTTTTTCTATAAAATAATCTTTGGTTCATATTTTTTTCGGATCAGTTTAATGACCTGTGTTACTTCCACTTTCTCCAGAAATATTTGCCATCAGATCTTTACCCTGTGGCTTAGCAGTTTGATCAGGAAGCTGCCCATATTCTTCTTTTTCATATTCTGTTACTTCTATCAGAGTTTATGATTGTTTAAAATTTCTTTTTGCTTGAAAATTTAAAATTTGCATTGAAATTATGGGCTAACAGATGTAATTAATATTTTTAACTGTTGAAGGTTAGTTCTTTTCCTGACATTGTTGAATTGGATTATGCAGCTGTGTCTGCAAAGGAGACAGAAAGTGTAGATGTGCTTTAAAAATAGGTTAGCTGAGTAGTGGCCTTGTTCCCCAATGGGAATATTACAGAATAAGTAAATGAACTTCCTGTGGAGGCCTAAAATTGGATGGTAACAGATTATAATGGATACGACCACATCATATCCGAAAAACCTTTGCCCTTTTTGGATGGAGTTTGAGAAAAGGTTTATACTCAAAAAGGAAAGTTTGATCAGTATTGAGTGTGTTGCAAATGCCACTTCTGTTGCAAGAACAACAAAAATAAAATCTAGAATATGGGTGCTATCAATTTTTAAATCATAGATCCTTGAGAAAAATTGGTAAATTCCTGTTCCCAGAACAGGTCTCTGTGTTGTGTGTCCTAGGTACACACGGGTAGATTTTATTTCAAGTAGGCTATGGCTGTACACACCCACAGCTACATGATCTAAATGTGAGTTCCCGTAACATAGACAAATACTTAATCTAAATATTTAATCTATTGTCCGTGGAAAATTTTTTTCTCCCTCCTGCAGGTACTTTATTTTAAATCATTTAGAACAGGTGTCTGAACACAGACACAGGAACCCTTGTGACTATGAAGCAATTTGGCTTGAAAAGATCTCAGGCAGTTTTTAGTTCAATCTCCTGTTCAAAGAAGGCTGAGCTATGGGATTGAATTAAGTCACTCAGGGATTAATCCAGATGGCAAATATCTACGTTGGGAATACTACTAGGATTCTGTTGACAGGTTTTGCTTTCATACTTGAGGAGTTACAAAGAATTACCAGTCAATTTGGAAATAATGTAAGTGCAGAGAAGCTATGAATCTAAAGAGGACCAAATCTTGGTTTTACAGAGACAGAGGAAATTTAAGAATACAAAAGGCAACTTCTGGGACAAAAAAAATCCCACATCTAATCCAGTAACAAAAAATTAGAACACTCAGAGAAGACAGAAATGTCATCTAAACTTCAGAATAGAGGCAGCGCCTTAAATTTGTTAGTTTGCTGCCTGACCTATAGCTAAATGCTATTTTTTATGTATAAAATATCTTTATTTGAATCAAGAGCCTGTTACAAGATAATCCAAATAATGTCTTACTTGACCAAAATCACAATATCATTTAGCCTCATCTGAACTTTCCATTTGTTACCATTTATCTCCCTTCTTGGTAATATCTATTTACCAACTAAATCGTTTCACAAAAAGAAAGAAAGAAAGATATTTTCATGTTGTTTTGTTATACATAAATATATCACTTCAGGCAGATGAACATCTGTCTTGGAAAGCAAAGTACTGTGATATGAGTATGTTTAACTAATTAATGAGAGGAAGATTAAAGGATAATGCAAACGGCCCTGAAGATACTGTGGGAAATTCAGAGCTCTCTATTTTCATGTTCCTGCACAGGGCAGCCTCTGGATATCATGTTGGCCTGGCACATCTCTTATATCACTGTGGGTCACTGTGTTATCTGGTTTTCAGATCCTACAATCACAATCAGGAACTGATATAGCAGTTGTTGTTGTGTTTCCCTGTCTTATCTTTCTTTTTACTTGTCTACAGTTGCTATTATTTTTTTTTTCCTTACAGTTTTCATGTTCAGATACCTCACATATAAAGAATACCAAAATAAAATCATAGTAGAGGAAATATAGCAAATGGAAAATTATGTGTTCATTCTGAACACACTATCAATCCCCTGTCTGTAGTAAGGGAAACAGATAAATTGTTCTGATTTTTACTGAAATATAAAATTTTAGAAACTGAATTTCTGGATATACATGCAATCAGTTGAATGATAAAAGTTCATTTGACTTCAAAAGATCAAAGATTTTGTAGCTTTCCCTCACTCTTCCTGCTTATTTCTCTTGCCATTTCATCTTTGAGGGCACAGTTTTGGGTGTAGCTTTGCTCTCAGGTGCTCCGATTTCTTATTTGGCTTCAAGAAGGCAACAAGAATGGATTGTCCAGTATTATTTTTTTTCCTATTCTGAAAGACTGGGTAGTATGAAGAATTGATGGCTTTTTTGCACAGAGGAACATGCAAAAATCAGAAAGATTAAATATCCTAAATGTTTGATAGTGTGATGGAAAATGCTATAAAATTTATTGAGTGTTACTATTATTATTTTTCCTTACGAACTTTGATTTTCTTTTTAAATGTTTTTTTTAGTGCTGGTGATTTGAACATTGATATGCTGTCCTAAGGGTTATAAACGGAAAAGTGTCAAAAGAAATCTAAGATCAATTCGAAGGATAGTGAGCAAATCTCCTCCACATATATTACATATAATTAGTTTTTTGTGGGTGACCATGTTAAACCACCCCTGTACTGTCAATATTCCTTGTTGTCCACTTCAGAGATCCTGGTCAGAAATATTGTTCTTACAGTTTACGTCCTTTTGATGGACAGGTCAGCTGTCAGCATTTTCAGGGAAAAAGAAAATTTTTTTTAAATTGCATCATTAGCAATTTACATGCTTCTTAAAAGATTGCATCAACTGCAGCTATAGGATGCCTACATTCAGAGAAAAATTCCTCTTCAACCATTCTTATTCTTCATTTTGAAAACAAAAATTTTATTAAAAGTTCTGAGGGTTCCCTTACTTGATTACATTTGCTTTTTATGCAGCAGTTAATGTAAACAGCCATGAAAGTGAACTAATTTTATAAAATAATGTCAATTGATTATTGACATACTAGTGTATTATTGTTTGCTGACAGCTTGAGAAAGAGATATTTATCTACTTTACTAACTACTGATTACTAATTACAGTTATACTTGCTAGTGGTGATTTTCTGTGTTTGTGGTAATTTGTGATAAATTGAAAAGAGACAAGCCTCCTTGTTCTCATGCACTATGCAATCCTAAAAAACCCATCATCACAATCTCTAAGCACCCATAGACTGGGTAACCCTTCAGACCATGACAACACTATACTCTGTATTTTTTATGCATTAAGAACTGAATCATTTTACTTTCCTCCTCCTAAATGCCCTCAGTGTTGCACCTGAACAAGCCAAGTTACCTATTCATTCTAGTCTGCTAAGAAGTGAGACTGTACAAGAATTAAGTTTCTGCTTCCAAAAATGTGGTGACTTAGAACCCAGCAAGACTAAGAAATGCATCAGGAATTAATTTTGCTGACATTTTGGCCCAAATCTACCAAGACCAAGATCTAGAATACTAGTTACAATAAATATTTAATAACTTTTTGTCTTTCCCCAATCTTCTTTCCAAAGAGGCCTACAAACAAACTTCTTCAGAAGAACTCACAAAACAGAAGGGTTGAGAACTCTTTATAGTCTAAGATCTCACCTTTAAGTTATAAATTTCCATCTTAAGGACAAAATTAGAAAATAATAATTATTGAAAAGGAGTGGGAGGTACTTTGCTTTTGGAGGTGGTGGTGACGGCAGCAGTGGGGGTTTTTTCAGATTTTTTTTTGAGTCTAAACAATGAAAATAGATTTGGACTTCATGCTCCTGTGAGAAATTCTCTTCAACGTACACTTGAATGATGACAGCCAAGCAACACGGGTCATCCAAGTATGCATCCAAACATTTTCTCACATAGTTCTGCTGCTTTTTGGGGACTTCTAAGCTGCTTGTGTAGGAGCATCTCCACTTCTATACTGTACAAACTGGCAAAAGTCAACATGGCATTGATTTTCTTACTGCAGCAGCTGTAACACGCAGTGAATCAGAGTCTGCAACATGGACAGCAGAGCTGTTCCTGCTGTGGACCTGGGGATTGAAACCATGTGGTGAGCCCAGTGTAAGTCATCCTGCCTCTGAGCCACAGTCAATCCTCAGACACATAGGCACGGTACAAAAACCTGGCTAAAGCATGTAGTTCATAATTTGGGAAGCTTCTGACCAGTGAATATTTCAAATCACAGGAAATTTCTTTCTTTTTTTTTTTTCTTTTTCTTTTTATTTTTAATTATAGTTTGGTGACATGAGTCAGTAATTTTGAAATGGTCTTTTAACCTTATAAAAATGATTGGCCAAATTTTATGCACTGATATATTTCTGTATGCTCAGTGAGTAGCCAGCATAAGCACACAGATTTATGCCCTCAAATAAATGAGCCAAGTAGACACTGATAATCATGATAATGATGCCAGTAATGCACACACCAGAGAACTCTAAATACCCAGCTAGTGCAGAAACAATCCTGATTCATAACAGAATGCTTTGAGAAGTTTCATTCTTCTAGCAGCTGAGGCATTTTTCTACTAGTGAAATGAAAGATCATTCTAACAGATGTTGAATTCTTTCCAATGAACAGCAAACAGCCTTGAGCCAAACACAAATGACAATAACAAGTGACTGTATCAGTCCAGATCTGGGTGTTGAGATCAGCTTGTGCCTTTGAACTGCGTTTCTTGGATCACATCAGCGCAGGAACCAGGGCATTTAATTTTGTAACAAGCTGCCATCAGCATGTCCTATAACCCTGAATTCCTGTTGCCATCTTCCAAACTGTGCCAGCCTCCATTACTGACTGAATCTGGGTCCTTGCTGGGTCATGTAAGCATCAAATTGTGCACAGCAGCTTCTCTAGTTATGAATTGTGTCTTGGGTTTCTACCAAACATGTCAAAAACTCTGGTTTTATTATTTATTTCTACTCTTGGACAAGCCTTCCACTAGATGATTACTCCCAGCTCAGCTTGTCACAAAAAAAAAAAAAAAAAAACAAAAACAAAAACACAAACAAACAAAAAAAAAAACAAAACAAAACAAAAAAAAAAAAGAAAAAAACCCCGCAACCCAAACAGGCTAGTGTTTTAAAAACTAATTTTGTAAGTAATACCCACAAAATAGCAGAAAGAGTCAACAAAACAAGTTACAAATCAGTAAAGTTTATTTTATAGCTCATATTCTGTGGTTTGTGGTACCCAGGGCCTTAGGACAGAATTCATCTGTAATAAATTACAATCAAGATTCACATAGTGCTTGCAATCAATGATATCAGAGATTTTCAGCCTTAACAGTTCTATGATTCTGTGATTTAATTCTCATCTCACTGTTGGGAGCACTGAACTTTTGTGGATGGAGGAGTTCTGGATTTTTACCATTCACATAAATTTGTTATTCCATTTACAATCTACAACTCTATTAATAAAAATCATTAAATTAAGTACAGTTATGGAGGAAAGAAAGTTCTTGAATCCATTTTGTGATCAAAATACACATATATACATATAACTTCATATTCAGGAAACACTTTTGATGTTGTAGATGAAGTTGGAATTCACAAATCTCAATATTATTCAGGATCTGGGCAAATAAATTAATAAATTAATATATTTTTGTCCCTGTCACTCTTAGTTTGTTCGTGTCCAAGAGAAAGGCAGACCAGAAGAAGCCTGCTTGTGCTTTCCTTTTTAGGGGTTATTACCCAGATCACTACACAATGTGACATATATTAAGCTACAGACTTTTGTGATATTAAGTTTTCTATCAGCTATTGCATACATGGCCACTGGGAAACTTTGCATGCAGAACCCAATTCCTGTCATCCTGCAGGGTGCCTCATCCACTTCTACTATCTCTTGCCTGTCTTTGGTGTGAAGGAAATTGCTGTAAATTTCCTTTTCCTCACATGAGAATCTAAGTTTTTTCTTCACTGAGGCAGTAATAATGGAGCTTAGCTGTTATTAATAAAAGCTAAATAGTCACACAACACATCCACTTACTTGTTCGTGGTGCTCAGTCACACACACACACTTTTGTTTGGAGTTATCCATTTGGAGGACAGCTCAAGTGCAATCTCAGCAATCTCAGCCACGATTTGACAATAGAAATTGCTCTCTCAGGAAGGGTGGATTGTGCTGATTTACTGGCAGCTACTTGTTCATCTTTTAGCAAGTGTCCTGCAATGCTCCTCATTCGCACATTTGTCCATGGATCTCCATAGCCTCCTCTCACAGCTGCCTCCCCTTTGGGAGCAGTCTGAGCTCCATAACCCAGCTGTGGCCCTGCACAGACTGAGCAGGCTCTTGGTGTGCTGATTTTGTCTGTTCTTGCAGATTACACGGGAGCTGTATTTGCAAGGACTGCCAGTCCTTAGGAAATTTCCAAGCACAAGCTTCTTGGTGTCTACCTCTCTCCTAGGTGTTTGCCAGTAGCTACTTCTATATCCAAAGCTATTTATATACACAGAGACCAGTTACAAAAATGCATAAGGACAGTGACTTTATGTTGTTACCACTTCAGAGGCAGAGTCACGTTCTATAGTATGAAATGTGGTGGAGGAAAAAAAAAATAGTAAATCCAGCATCAGTATATCTGTATTTTGACATTACTATTTTTTTTGTTTGTTTGTTTTCACCTCAGGCTTGTTCCCATCCCAAAAACATATCTCAAAGAGAGTGAGAAAACAAGAGTTAATAAAATTTGTGAGAATTTTAAATTCCGTGTTGGTGCCTAGTCCCTTACAACATGTACAGTAATAAAATCACCTCCTGCAATGCAATAATAAAAGGACATTCTCTGCAATGGAAAGGACACTCAGCTGTTCTCTTTTAGTTGCTTCATCCCTATAAGATGATGTGATACAGATCGATGCAGGTGTTTTGGGGAAAAAAAATACTTATTTTAAAGGAGATTCTGACCTTGGCTTAAAACAAGACTGGAATTCATAGATGGCATTTCATTAACTCTGAAACTTGTGACATTTCAGTGTAGACACTTTCTAAGAGGCTGATCATTAATTATACCTATGGAGTGCATTGTGTATTATCCCCTCTCGAACACAGGACTGCATGGCTTGTGCTACGTTGTCATGCCTTCATAAAATAATGTCTTTCATACCAGTAGGTCCAAACTTACATTAGGAAAAAGAAGAACATCAGCTGAATTAGTTTGCAGGGAGAAATACAGAGCTTCTGGACACATCTTCATTTCTTTGAGCTCAGTAGTGTACATTTTCAAGTTGAAAGACTTCTGTTTTATAAATAGTGTATGCTGAAAATATGAGACAGGAGGAAAATGAATATATAAAGCAAGAAAATTAAGAAAGGTAATTCAACACTCTTGGTAATGACAGAATTCCCACACTGGCTCGAAAGAGGTCATCTGGAATTTATGGTGACTCTATAGAGATAACAAATAAAATAAGGTTTAAATGGATCCTCTATGTCTATTTGAATCTTTATAATCTGTACAGTGTTATATAAGAATACAAAAATACTGAAAAATCCTTCAATGATTAAAACACTGAACCTCAAATTCACATGGTAAGTAAAAGATTCAGGTGGAGATTCCTGCTGTTACCTTAGGGAATTCAATTTGGAAGGAAACCTACCAAACAAATAAGAAAAACTCAAGTACTTATGTTCAGAAGTATAAAATTCATCTTTTCCTAGTCCTCTGTAACATAATTTCATTATGCACTTCTACTGCAACAGCTTTCCATATTCGTCAGAAAGAACTCTCCAACACTGATTAGACAGAATCTGGAGATAAGCAGCCTACCTCTGGGCCTCAGACCTTTACCCAGAACAAGAAACTTCCATCAACCTTTTTTACCTTATTCACCAGTAAATATTTAATGTAGAGATAACCACCTCATGAAATTTGCTTCTGTACTTTGACCATAAGAACCTTAAGACATACTCAGACAAATGTGAGGATACTGAAAACCTAAGAGCTAAGTGTGATAAATTCCACTGTAACTTATGAAATTTTTGGACTAAATTATATGAGGTACTTAGGCAAGAGTTCTGTTGAGTTCCCAGATCTTGATCCAGGGATTTGTGAACCTAAATAGCCTTAAACTACTATTCTTTCCCCCCAAAATGTTGGTATATCCAACACAAGGGTCTGTTGCTCTGGCTATGAAGGCAACCACTTAAATTAAATTCCATGGGTAAGAAATTGACACATTCAAGGACAACCACTGCTTTTCAACATTTTTTTCAATGACATGGACAGAGGGATTGAGTGCATCCTCAGCAATTTCATGGATGGCACCGAGCTGTGTGGTGCAGTTGACACTCTGGAGGAAAGAGAGACCTGGGCAGGCTGGAGATCTGGGGCTGTGTGAGCCTTGTGGAGCTCAACGAGGCGAAGAGCAAGGTCCTGCAACTGGGTCAGAGCAATTCCAAGCACAAACACAGGCTGGGCAGAGAATGGATTGAGAACAGCCCCGAGGAAAAGGACTTGGTGCTGGTGGATGTAAAACTGGACATGACCTGGCAGTTTGCACCTGCATCCCAGAAAGCCAAACACGCCATGGACTGCACCAAAAAACTGGGGAAACCTGATATACTGGATAGCCTTCCTGCCCATGGCAGTGAGGGTAGAACTAGGTGATCTCTAAGGTCCATTCCAACCCAAATCATTGCATGATTCTAATTGCTTCAGAGTAACTGCCAGTAGCTCATCAGAATTCAATGTTGTAGACACACAAAAAAATTCTGTAAGCATAGAATAAAAGGAAAATAATTTTTTAACGCCTGTTGTTTGTCAGCCTACTTTCACCTGAAAAAGATACTCTTCTTTTTTTTTTTTTTGATAGCACACAAAAATTATTTCTACTGAATTTAGACTAACCTAAGTAAATATAATTCTAATACATTCTAAATACACTCTTAATACATCAAGCTGCAAATTTATTTCTTTGTACTAATATGTATGACACAGAAAACATGCAATTTAAAGACAAGATGTGTCTGTTGAACAACTCCTCCTGGACTGATACATTTTAAGCTTTTAAAAGACTGTGAATAGAGCACAATTGAGATATCCACTGAATGTTTGTTTTGATGAACTGAATTGTGCAGTTGTTCTAGATGAGTGAAAGAAAATCCAGAGGACTGGGACTGTTTGGAAAACAGAACAGAAGATTTCTTTCTGTTAAAGCCAGTTTAACAAAATAGATTAGATGAAGATCCAGAAATGAACTTAGAAACCAAAAGTTATATGTTTGTAAATGATAGCTTTTTATCTTAAAAGACAGCATGAAGCTAATCCACTTGAAGTTATTTGGTGGCAAAAGTTCATTTTATATGGGGAAATCTTCACTGTGATAGGTAACCCTTCCTATACAACTTTGAGAGTCTTCAATTAGATACAAATTTGTCTCAATATCCAAAAGTAGGTGATTTTGTGTGTCCACAGGATTATAGTCTTTAAATAACAAAATAAAATGCAATGCTCAAAGATTAATCAAAGCTGTGTGAAATGGCCTGACCATTTTCAGCCATGCAGGCACATTTGGGACTGATTAGAAATAAAACAAGCAGCAGTTAGAAATGGCTTATGACTCTTATACTCAACATTAAAAAAATATATTTCTTGTAATATGCAGTTATTGACAGAGTGCCCAGTTTAGGGAGAATCTGAATTCCCCTCTGTTTAGCAAGTATTAGGCACAGCAACTCTTCCTGTGTTTGCATTTTCAGGAGTTTATGTCTTTCATTTCTCCCAGGGAGCACTTGTAGACATCTACTTTGAAGACTGATTTCAAAGGTCTGAACAGAGCTACCCCTCCTGAAGTCAAAATCCCTACGGGGTTACACATCATGCAATTCCTATTCTAGCTCCTGCCCGCAGTTTCCAATGTATTACTCATTCTAAGGCTCCTAAAACTCTTCTTTTAAATATGGAGGGCTTGCTTCTGGGTTTTGTTTGGAATTCACATAAATATTTAAATTAAATACAGGAAATGCAAATCTCATTAGTAGCTTTTTAAATCTATGTTTGGAGAAATATTAATTGAGCTATATTTGCATAAACATGACATTGATTATCCCAAAATCATACCATGAATATGAAAATATATCAAGTTTGATTGGATCCTACAGCAAAGAAAATTAAATAACAAATTCTAATCATTTCCAGCAGCTGAATTTGGAAACTCTTTACCAGTTTTCAATTTAATCTAAATATTTGAGCTCTTGCTTACTTTAGCTAATCTCTAATTCATTTTCTGTTTATGTCTTCATATTATATTTACTGTCAGAATATCCGCTCCTTATCTCTTTGCCAAAAGATTATATTCTCTTATGTCTCTTTTATAGAACAGGTCTCCTGGGAAAGGTTAATAATACAAGGCCTCTAAATGCTGAGATGCTTCTGCTGTTTGATTAAGACTGATAAACAAATGGTTCATCATTATTAAGGGCAGTTGGAAAATAATTTTTTGTCTACGTATTTTTTACCTTTTCCAACGTAATTTATGTTTCACTATGGTTAAACTCACAAGGAAAAGGCCAGAAGTGACCAAAGAATAAAAGGTCATATTTGGTTTCCAAAAAAAATACCCAAAGGTAAAGGTCAGAATCAAGAGAAGAAAAAAGAAAACAAAAATCTTAATTTCATAGCTGATTCTATGAGGAAATTAACATGCAATAAAGCCTCTCTATAGGAAAAATAATTGAGCTACATTCGAATGCACTCAGGGAACCCCCACTACTGATATCATTCTGTCTTGAATAAGAAACAATAATTTCAATTTAGAACCTCTTTGACTTTTATGTCACATATGGTGCAGAGGCATCAGCTCATATTGAGAAAGAAGCTACATATACTGAAATTATGATAAAGACAGAGGACAGATTTTAAATTCTCCATTTTTTCCAGAAGACTGTCATATTTTTTCAGCCCTGAAAGAATATATTTGTTTAATTTTCTGTATAGAAAAGTTTCTAGATGAAGCATTTATTCTAAAGCTTGTGTTTATAAAAATTGCATTCCTAATGTTTCCTTACAAACTAATCAGTAGTACCACTTCATTATAATTAATAAGCATATTGTTTGACGATGCTAAATGTTTAAGTTTTTGTTTTTCCTCTCTCACTTGTTTTTCAGCAGTCTAATGTATCTGCTTAGACATTAACTAGGCAGAAAGCTTTTGGCTTTATTGTTATTACTAACTGCATTCCGTTTTGACTAGTCCATTAAAACACTTTAGATAATTGATGCATTTACTTGCAGCTGTGGAAGAGGCAAATATTATGCCAAATATAATCTGACCCAGTAAAGATATTGTTCTGTTCTTCTTCACCTTCCTAAGTGGAAACAAAACTCTGGTGCTTAGAAGTAAGCACATTGAAAGTGTCAAGGACCATCACTTCTAAAGTTTTCAGATTCTTACTCTTATTATATATCTTGATTGAATTTTTTCTTTCTCCTTCTATTCACACACCTTCATTTGAATTCTGCCATCATGTGAGCACGAAAAATTGTGCTTCACTAAGAGCAAATGGAGTTCTACACTCACAGCATCTGAGGAATCATAACTTCATGATTCTGTTATCTTCCATAGCGTCTGCGATTATGAGAAAATAATTTAGAATAAAAGTCACTAGAGGCACTGAATGCCCCAAATTACTGAGCAGATGATCAGAACGTCTGAAAATTGAATCCCTACTCAGTTTGTACAGCAACTTTAGCTGTCTGTGAAGTATCTGTGAATTACAATAAAAGACTTGATGTGAAACTTAGTGGTTATTGACAAAAAGTTGGACATGCTCATACAGCATCTGTAGTCTGTTGATATCATTATTCCAACTCCCTTTTAGTGTCACACTCATGTACATGAGGCAAGAGTAGAAAAGATAAGCCATGGCAATACTTGCTCTTCTTTGAACACTGGTGAAGGATTGTCTGGATTTACAATAGATTTGTGAAGAGTTTATGGGGTTTTGCACCTCAAGCTTATTGTGAATTTTCACCCAACCTACTTTTGTCCTGCAGGAATAAGCCAATCGAATAGATAATACCCTTGAACAGTTCAGAAAATTTCAGTTTCCACTGGAAACTCTCTTAGAACATCAGGACTAGCTTTGGTTTGGTGCAAATAAATATTATTGATGTACTACAGGCAAGAGTCTATGTTTCTAAAATTCCCAGCTACTGCAAATTAATAGAGCTGCAACATTAAATAGACCTACTGTGATTTGAACCACCTAAAAATATTACCTTTATTTTTATGTAGGTATTCTCTACAGACATTCTTTGAAAATTAATCTACTTGAAAGTCATAGGTTTTTGCTTAATATTCTGATGCATTTTGCTCTAGAGTTGAAAGAGAGAACTGATGTAGGAGTCCTACAATGTCCCAAGAAGGAGTACATACACAGGCTATGCATTATATAAACATGATGGCGTTGAAATGCAAGAAGAAATTGTGCAACCAATCAGTATTCATTCCCACTTCTCTTTTCAACTGTAAAAGCATAGCACAGACAATGAGGGAGGTATATGATTTCACAGTGAATGAAAATTTGAGGCAGACACAAATATTTGTTTTTAAAAGAAGCAATATTTCTACAACAAATTCACATAGTATATATTAAAAAACAAGTCACTCTGGTGATCTGTAGAAAACACTCTAAAGTGATCTCAACCTTTCATTGCACCAGGTGCTCTGTTCTGGCTTGTGTTGTGTCTTGACTTTCTCTTTTCTTCCTAAAGAAATAACCAGGTAATTAAGATGGAGAGGCAGGTTTTTTGTTTTTCTTTTTTCTGGAATTTGAGTTCTAGAGACATGTTTTGTAGCAATAGAAGATGAAGAAGCCTTTTTTGATTGCATGAATCAATACTAATAATATGTTTGGAGGCTCAGATATCTGAAAGTATTTATGCAACTTCCCATTCAGTCACCCTTCTGAGGATCTCTGCCTATTAATGGCAAAATGCTCTGTTTTAAGAAAGAAAGAAAGAACTCAAAAGAACACAAAAAGCTTCAAATACATCCCACATAGTGGCTTATTTCTTACTTTTAGACCCCCTTTACTACTGCTTTATTCTACCATTAGAATGGAGAAAGTGGAATTATATTAAGAATCAAATTTAATTCTAATTTAATCCATTTCCCTCTGTGATGAGTCACACAATTCTGCTTATGCAAAGAAAAAAAAAAAAAAGAAAAAAGAAAAAAAAAAAGAAAAAATTGAAATTGTGGCTAGGAAAAGACAGCAGAGTTGAGTTTTGTTTGGTTTTTTTGATTGTATATTTTTCATTCTGATAAAGAAATATGCAAAACTTCACAGAAAGGCAAAAAGAAAATTATTTTTCATAAAGCCTCCCAGCCCATCTGCAAGGAAAGCAATTTCCACTGCTCTAGGTTTACTTGTAAAATAGTTCACATAGCATTAATCATACCACCTGATTCTCATCCCTCAATTTCCTGGGGTCAGAAATATTCGTGTCATATATCAAGAACAAATAGCTTTCTCAGGCACATATTTTAGTCAAACAGATACAGGTATTTGTATCTGTGAACTGTCAGCCTTTGCATCTCTTATCATCTTGTTTTCTTTCACTGCAAATACATTGTTAGGAGCATAAAAGTGGCTCAAATTGAATTCTGTTCTGTTTCAGGTTTGGAATAATGTAGTCAGTGCTGATATGAGTTGCTGAAAATGAATACCTTATTATCCAAAATTCTTCTTTTTAAGCTTAATGTTAGCTTAAAAAAAAATGTACATTAGACACAAGAATAAAAAAAAAAACAGCTAAAGCTATTTTGATATGGTTACATTGCTTAGGAGTACATGAATGAAAATAAATAAAATTAGGAATGAGAGGAAAAAAACCGAAGTCCAACCCTCTCCACAACTTAAGTGAAAATTTAGATTCATGTCTAAGTAGGGACACAACACTAACCTAAAACAGGCTTCAGATGAAGAGGCCTGAAAAGTAACAAGTTAGCTCAGGCTAGCCTGTGATCTTATTTACATCCATTTAAATGCAATATCTGGTCAGAGCAATTACACTTACTTAAAAAAAAAAAAAAAAAAAAAAAAAAAAATTAAGCAGAATTTGTCTTCTTCTACCCCTTGCAGAGTTCTGATTTCAGCTCAGATCAGCATCCAGATCATAAGCACCTTCCTGGTTGCTGCTCGTCTCTGATGCTTGTCAGTGGAGTTGCCCCTTCATGTTTCTGATGTAAATCCCATAAGGTAAAGCTCCCTTCCACAGATCAGCCTTTCCTGTTATACCCACGCTGCCACAAAAACCTCTTTTCATCCCCAAAATTATCTGAGCTCAGATTTCCTGCTTTGTTCCCACCATTGGAACTGCTTTGTTTTGATCATGGCCAAGCCAGTAAAATTGCTCAAAGTCAGGAGAAGCAACACATCTGTTCATTCTCTTCTGTGGCTTTACTCCAGGCTTTTAACCACCTAGGTACCAAAAATTATGGGTTTACCACTCTCAGGATATTACACTGCATTACAGACATGGTGTTGAGGCAGCTGCTTTGTGGCCATGGCAATACAGAAATAACAGCACAGCTGTAAACAGACACAAAAAATGAACAGCGACATGGAGAGTCCAAGCAGAAATTTGTGCCATTAAGATGTCATGAACAATCTCTACAGAAACCTGTATCATAATTGCAATGGTAAGACTGTACAATACATTGCACAATTCTTCTTTTAGGCTATGCATGCAAGGAGAAAATTGTTGAAAATGAATGAAAATGCTTTTGTTGCCAGTTATACTTCCTTGGAAGAAGAATAAATGAATTGCAAATGCATGCTTGATGCCAAAAAGATCTCAGGTATTTATTTTGGAAAATGTTATAATGGAAGATTTTGGCTAAGATGATGGAAGAAACAAAAAGGGGTAAAAAAATAGGCACTTTAAGGTCCCATTTTCATTCAGGTAGGAAACTTAATCTTGAACAAGCTTGAGAGGGTTCTATAAATTATTTTAGACACAAAGACCACTGAAAAACAAGGGAAGAATATAAAGAAGGACTCTTGTTTATCCAAGACATAAAAGTAGCCATAAAATCTCCAAATGGAAAAATAATTTTATAAAAATAATAAGAAAAAATAAAAGAACTAAAAGAGCTCTGGTGGGAACACACTGGTGCCAGCTGCAGGCTGCAGGGTGTGGGTCTGTGCCCAGGAAGGGAGCACAGCTATGGGAGTAAAAAAGTAGGTTGAGGAATACCATAAAATCTTGGAGAATGATTGAGGCTGGAAAGGGCAAAAAAAACCATCAGGCAGTCTGAACAGAGAAGGAATGGTAGGTGATGTGGTAGCTGGAGCCTGTCTTGGGCACAGCATGAAAGGATGGAGCTGGTGAATCTTGGAGGGCAGTCTTTAGGCTGTTTTGTCACACTGAAGAAATCCAGAAAAGCTGCGCTGAAAAGAAAGAAGGGGTTTCATCAAGGTGTTGAAATTCCCAGTGTTAGGAATAGAATCTAAAGAAAATAGAATTCATTTTGAAACACCTGAGACACTGTCACTGGGAAACTACACTCATTCCTCATCTCAGCTGTCATATCCCAGTTAAAGGTTTCAGGATCTGCTCTGCTTGAAACGCATTACCTGGACATTATCTGTAGGTACTGATGAACCAACAGGTGTGTACTATCTGTTAGATGTCTGTAAAGGGTTCTGATACAAAAAAAACCAAAAAACAAAACAAAACAAAAAAACAAACAAACAAACAAACAAAAAAAAACCAGGAGACAAAACCTGAAGAAATATGTTTATATTTTAGTATTTGCCTTCCTTTAATAATTAGTACAGAAACCTAGAAAACATGACACTTAATTTAATTTCTAATCTGTATTTGCAGAAGCTGAGTTCATGCTCTAAAAATTTACAGCATAAATTATATTTTAATATGAAAAATAAACTACAAACAAGAAATCCTTCAACAAAAGGGAGGTGGGTTTTAATATAATAGATATTATTATATATGTATAGTCCTTATATAATTTTACTTCTACTACACAAAAAAATACTTATAAATATGGGATAATTATCAGATATGCCAGCAAAAGGTATTCAGGAACACTCTTTAAGGAAAGTGCAAACAAACTTGAAATAAATTTTAAAATTTTGTTATGAACAGTTGACCATTTGATGTTTCAACCTCAATTAATAAGTGTTTCATCTTTAAAATTAACAGTATATTATAATAATATGCAATTATTAAAAATATAACTGCCAGAATATTTGGCTTAGGATAAAGATTCCATGTGAATTTTTACATATTAGTAAGAGGGGTTTTTTATCATTTCATTTAAAATGTTATAGAAATTAATATTTTTATTGGCTTATTATGCCAGCTGTATTCCAGGCAGGCCAACTTGCCTATATAAGAAACACTTTATTTATGAAGTCACAGTGTGTGAATGCAACTCTGTACTGACAGAAACATCATAGTTTCTCTACACCAAAATATTTCCCACAATGTTAATAAGAGAGTTTTTTGCTCCAAGGAGGGTTTGCTTTCCAGAGCCCAGAACCCCATAAATCACCAGTAGGATGTGGGTGATCCACGGTGCAATTTCTCTGACCCTGCTGAGCAGTGCCCATCCCTGAGCAGTTAAAGTTCAGCAGGAGCTCGGATGGGAGGGGATATCCTTTGGTCACTGGGGTCAGCTGTCCTGGCTCTGTCCCCTCCCAGCTTCTGGTGCATCCCCAGCCTCCTCGCTGGCAGGGCAGCACGACGAGTTGAAAAGTCCTTGACTGAGTGTAAGCACTGCACAGCAACAACCAAAACATCAGAGTGATCTCAACATTACTTTTTTTTCCCCCCTAAATCGAAAAGACAGCATTTTTCCAGTCACTAGGAAGAAATTAACAGTATCCCAGCCAAAACCAAGATGCAATATTACCTGAGTCTCTGACTTCTCATCTAACAAGCCTTACATTTGATTTTTTATTTATTTACTTTTTAACCTGAACTGTGGTTTAGCTGGAAGATTTGGAGATATTATTCTGTAGTGACATAATTTATAGCCTAAGTGATTATGTTCTAACCAGACCTGAGATCCTAATTTCCTTACATTCCTGCCAATATCAAGAACCATAATCATCTGAAAAGAATAGAAGATAAGCTGTGTTACCTGCTAGTAACAAATAGATCTCCTCAATAATCCAAATGTCAAAATAAAATAGAACACACTTGTTAAAATACTATCATAATGTATGAGCATGTTATACATAGAGGAAACAATATAAAATTGAAATAAAAATGTTATAACAACTGAAATCTTGAAGAGTAATTTTAAATAAATTTTTTAAAAAATCAAACAAAATCATTGAAACCTTTTTCTTTCATCCTTTTCAACAACATCTGATTAAAAAAAATCCATTCCAGTTCAAGGTAGAAATTGAGACAGACAACCCAAAGCAAAATAAATCAAACAACTTCTCTTAAATTACTTTAAAGGTATTATGTCCCTAAGTAATTCAAAGGATAACATCAGAAATTAGTTCATTAACTCCCACCAGACAAATCTTTCCTAAGAACTGTTCTGTTACTATGGGGATCCATTGCTCAACCTTTTGTTCATTACTAATTTCTGTGAAATCTCATTAGCCATCACTATAAAAATCATTCTTTTATCTGTCATAAAAATAAAGTAGTTGTGGACTGGATTGGTCTGTCTGCAGCACTGAGGCCAGTGCAGTCTCCCAGGAAGTCTCAGTACATAATGGCATTTTGGAAAATGAATTTTCTTGTCTCTATAATCCTTCCTGAAAGGCTGTTCCCTAGTGTGGCAGCCCTGAGATTTTAGGCATTTTGTTCTGATTTCCAAACACAATGTTCTCATTTGCCATTGTGCGAAGGTTGTGTTTCATCCACAACTTTGTCTTCCCTGCCTTCCACCCCCACACATCCTGCTCTCTAGCCTGTATTTATAGATGGCAGTCACATCCCTTCTTAACTTTTGTTATACAAGGGTAATCAAGCCAAAATATTCTCATTTACTCATGGAACACAGGCTCTTCATTCACTTGATCATCCAAGGAATATTTTTCCCTGCATTTCAATTAGTATTTATTAAGAGTGTTGAAAAGAATTTACACACATTTTCCAGAAGTATCATGTTTGAGATTTCATTCTGACATAAATAATTTTTACTTCCTCAGTAAATATTTGTAATGCTGCATTACACTTGCATTGCTCATGGCTGTTACCAGATGTGTCACCCTGTAATCCTCCCTGTAATGCAACCTTGCCATCCCCACAGGTGTTGAGTGGATTAATCTGTATCCAAACCCCCTAAATTCTGCCAGTGACACATGTCAGGAAACAATTGATCCGCTGGTTCTTCTTCTTCCTTCATTTATCATTCCTGTATCCTGGAAGGATAGAGGAGAGCAGTGCTTATATTCTTGACCCTTAACTTCCAAGGGCCTCTTGACTGCCATGAGGCTGTTTATTGCAACTTCATCACTGTCTACATGGAAAGCAACAATGGATATTAATCCAAGGGCCATGCCAGGGAAAAAGGTTTTGTCAAAAATTGGGTTCAGTTGGTATTTCGGGCCTTCTGTTCTCCTCAGAAGGGATCTCCTCAGACAATGACCCATCTTTTCTCCTTTATGGAAGTGTTCTGAATGCAGAGCATAGGCCAACTTAGCCTTGGGGTCACTGCCAAGCTGTAAGAAAAATCTTGCACATCTTTGCCTGATCCTACTTGCAGAGTCTTGTCCTTGTTATACCAGGCCATCTGGAAAGGTGATGCGCCTGCTGCCCAAAGCAGGAATTTGTCACATTTGCCTCCTACCTCATAAATCCTCAACCTACTCACCTCTCCCTGAGTTCTGTCACGGAGCAGAGGAGTTCCCCTCCCTGGGCTCAACCCCACAGCCCTTTTCACTGCTGCAGCTGTGTTGCCATAGGAGCAGGGCCAGCCTGCAGCTGGCTCTGGGATGGCAGCATGATCCCAACAGAGCTGTCTGGGAAGCTACCCCAGCTGTGGTGGGTGAAGAGATGAGAGAGTATTTATTCTATTATTCTCCAAAGCTCAGAATATTCTTCATGAACCTTAGTAGAGAGGACTGCATCTGAAATTAAAACAAAACAAAACATATATTTAAGATAGAACTTACCCTATCTATTTCAATGTCTATTTTAGTATGAGACAAATGCATTGCAGAAATGCACATTCCTTTCTTTTGATTGCAAATGTAGCCAAAGTTATTAATAAATCAGTTGGTATCTCCTAGGCGTATTGTTGAAATTCTGTACCAGTGAATCACTGGATAATAAAATATTTTAGATATGAGGTCCCCCAGTTCTCTACAGTGAAACCTTCATCTGTCTCTTGTTGCACACTGCTCAAAATGCCCTCATCTCTGTGATGTTAAAGGCCTTTCTCCTGCAATTTTGCAGCCTCTCTTTCCATTGCAATTCTTTAATGCTTTCCTCAGTAATTGAGGCAGCTTTTCAGTGGCTCTTGGGCAGTGTATTTCCTTGTGGTTTCATGCTGTTGTCACACAGTTGTTGTGTTCATTGCCTCACACCTGCAATCCCAGATATCACTGCTGTGCTGGGTTCTCCTGGGGCATGGCTGCCATAGCTGGAGACACCTGCACCTGATTAGGAACATCCATTCAGCTCTAACAGCATCACAACGGGAACAAACTATGTCAGCAAAGACATCTTAATCGTTAGCACTTGATGCACTGGAGAGAACACTGAGAGGAGGATGCTCCTCTAAATACAGCATTGCTACTCTCTGCAGCCAGCTTCTGGGACTGGCTGGATCCAAGGCAGTAATGATCTCTCCTCTCCTCTCCTCTCCTCTCCTCTCCTCTCCTCTCCTCTCCTCTCCTCTCCTCTCCTCTCCTCTCCTCTCCTCTCCTCTCCTCTCCTCTCCTCTCCTCTCCTCTCCTCTCCTCTCCTCTCCTCTCCTCTCCTCTCCTCTCCTCTCCTCTCCTCTCCTCTCCTCTCCTCGAATTTTGTGCAACACTCACTGTCATTAGTGTCTTTTTATAATCTCAACTGCAATTTATAATGAAATTGTTTTACCATTTATCAACAATAAATCACAAAACTATCACTGGAAAAACTATTGCAAAAATCGGTAGTTCCCATGAGTTCATGTTGAGATCAATTCCTCAAAGTCTTAGATTCTGTAGGAAAACTAAAAATAAAAAATAAAACAAGATAAATAATTAAAGTTATTACTATGAAAGTGTATAAGCTAGTTAGATGGACCAAGAGACAATGATGAGAGATATAGTAACATGGAAAACAACATAATTTTCCAAGTATAGCAAAGCCACCAAAGAAGATACATCCTATTTCCTTCATCCTATTTAGTGTCATATAATCTGTTAAAAAAGAAGCAATTGAGTAATCAATAAACCAAATCTACTTTCTGAAGTATTTAATAAGCTGCCGGTTGTGCAGAATTAAATGCCACATCTTATTCAGTATTATTAGTCCAAGAATTTCTCTGTTTATAAGCTATAGTCACTGCTAGGCTATTTTAACACATTTAGAAATTCTTGTTTGGTGAAAAAGTATTTTAATCTTCAATTATTACTTCGAATGTGAGCAGATATATTTTTGTCTAGTTAAATAAATTAGGATCTACAATGAAAATTTTTGTTTATAATTAGATTTGATTAATCACATCTGAAAAGCATGAACTCTCTTTGCTTGATATTTTATAACATGCCTGTGCTTCTAAGTTGATCACATCTTTTTGATCCTTTATTGTGAAAAATGACAAAACATTTTTTATGCTGGATACTTGAAACCTGAGGCCAGAATCAAACTCAAGAGGAGCTGATTGAAAATTATTTGATATTTTAGAAAACTTACTAATATGTATGAACTAGCTTTGGTTTCTTTTTTTGGCACTCAGAACACTGCATATTTGTAAATCAGTAATTTCTCAACTTTAACAACAACACTAGTTCATATTTGAAACTTTATTTTTATCACGCTAAACCTTTGCCAGGAAAACATGGAATGTTAGAATTAATGCCATATTTACATAAAATCTTCCTGTTTGGGGTTTTCCCCTTTGCCTTTTCCTTCTTTTTCCCTGCCTATGCTACTATATTGATCCTTACACTTGGATAAATTCCTAACACTGCTTTATGCTCCCTGTGACCATGCCTAAGTCAAAACCACCAAGTTCTGGACTCCTGGATCTGAACACATCTCCTGACTGTCTCATGCATATGAAAGTGAAAACTCTGTGTCTTACCATCTTCATTGTAAAGAAAGCTCAGTTTTTGCAAAGAATCTGTAGTAAATTCTAACAGACTCCCAATCTTGAAGAATGGATTATTAAAGGCAGTCAACTACAAAGGTGAATTTGAACAAAGTGAAAGTACTAGGAGTAACCACTTAACATTTTCTGAATTTGTTTCTCACCTGTGCAAATCAAAAATTAGCATTTAATCCTCCAATCTTCAAGATGTATCCAGGTAATACAGTGTCGTAGCTGAACATTATTTTTGTATGTAAAAGTGAGTATTTATCAACAAGGAACTAGATATCACCACAAGAGTTTTTAGAAGACTGATAAATCAGATAAGATTCAAATTTGATAGGAATTTTTATTATTTACAGTCATTAGATGACACTTTGTGCCAATGGTTAATCACCTGTACTCCTTATTAAAGCTGTTAGTCTTTTACACCTTATCTGCTAATTAGCTCTGAAGATGCATTTCCATGAAAATGATGCTTTGTGGTGCTGATGGCCACAGCCCGTGATGTCTCCTGGTCTCCCAGCTGCAGGATGAAGAGCTCTTTGATGGATTAAGTCAAAGCACAAGCAGACACTTTTCCAAATTTTCTTTGGTATTTCATGTGGTTTTATACTGCTCTTCCCCAGCCAAGTGTGGGGAGATGGGGGATCTTATCTGCTCCCAAGGCTCCTCTTCTCAATTTGGGTTTTCAAGTCATGACTTTGTTTACTGGGCAGGGTGTACTTCCTCTTTGCTGTCTCTTGTGCTTATTTCTTCTTCCTGTTCTTGCAAACTCTGATCCTTCTGTAATACCTGGTCTCGTGTTTCTCTATGTCTCATTTTTTAAGGCTTTTCATGTGCACCTTTAGATGGTGTTTACTCAGCAAGTAAAGGACATCCTCCTCCTCCAATATACTCCTATAGGAAAAACTTGCCATTCACTGGAGAAATTTTGTTAGTTTTCCTCATACTTTCCCTTTTGCTAAAAGAAGCTACCATAAGAGTAGAAATTTAGGGATAATTTTGTCCTGAAAATCACAGTTATTCTGTGATGGCTAAAAAATATTGAGGTATGTGAAGGGAGAAGATTCAGGTCTGCTACTTCTAAAGAGGGTCCATTTTAAAGTCCTTTTTAGATTGTTTTCTTTTTTTGTCTCCATCACTGGTCCCTAAATTTCTGCTGGAAAAGCCCTTACCCTTGAGAATAGTCTTATAGTCTGTGCAACAAGGTGTTAGTCTAAGATTTTTTATAATATCCTAATAAAAATAGGTTTAAATGAGAGATTTGTACATGTTACAAGTTGTTATAATAGAACAAAAGTAAAAAATAGAAATGGAAATATAAATAATAGAACTAGAAATAGATCATAGTTTCTTATAAGTGGCATATCATCTCTATTGCCTAGGAAAGCAAAATTTTAAGAATTCAGCTATAAATTAGTTTTTACTCATCATTTGAGAATTAGTTAATATTCAAGGGAATTTACAGCCCTGCCAGCAGCCCAGTGAAATTTGTGATAGATGGTCGTACATGCCATAGTGCTCAGACCCAGAAGTGCAAGTTCTCTTTCTCAGGTAAACTGGGAAGGCACAGCAATGTAAAACTGTGAAGTCTGGGGCTCTTTACTGTTTTATAAAATAACTTTTTGTTGAAAGTCTGTTTTCTGGTGTGTGCAGAAGATAATGACAAGGAAAAAAAAAACAAAAAAACCCCCAACAAACAGAAAACAAAACAAAACTAAACAAAAAAAACCCAAAAACAAACAAACAAACAAAAAACCAACACAAAAACAGGAAACTAACAGAGGGTGCAGTGAAAGCTTTCTTTCAGCTTAGCCAAGCTTATTCAATTTTATGAATGAAGCCTCCACAATTTTGTCTTTTTTTTTCTTTCGGTTTCTGGGCCTGCAGCAGGGTTAGCAGGTGGGATGTTCTGAAAGGATGCTGAGAAACAAGGGGATGTTCTGAGTTTTACTTTATCTTTTTTGTTAACCAAGCCCTGTGTTACTTTGTGCTTGTCTTTCAGTTCCTACATGAGCAATATGTGTTCAAGAAGTGAATGAGACTACTATTACTCCTAAAATTAGGTACAATAGTGTTGGCAAGAACAAGAACTACCATTACAAATCTGTCTTACACTGTCCCGGTTACATTTTATCTAAAACTAAATCTCTACTTTATTTGGTGATTTTTTAAAATTCAAAACTAGTGTACATATAACAGAACATTAAGGGTTTAGTGTATGAGTTGCACTGCAACTGAGGGAGATGTGTTGTAATAAATCATCTGAGACTCCATTTTCTTCATGCAGGAAAATCCAGTTCTTTATTCTCATAATTATTTTATACAGTTTTTACAGACCTCGTGTGCAACGCTACTTGGTTAATAATTTTTCTTTTCAATTACTCCATTGGTTAGTAAAAGGTATTTTAGTTGTCTATCAAATTTTTCTATTTTTGGTTAGTTTACATATTTTGTTCACTGATTCCCATGAGACAGATTTCTTGTTTATTGCAGGTGCAAACAGTTCTCTTACCAGAATAGCTTGTTGTGTTAATTGTTGTCATGCTTAAGACTGTTTTCACATGGGAATTTGCAAGCCACTTAGCTGCACATAGAAGTGACAAGCTAGCTATTAATTTAGTAGAGAGCAAGGCCTGATTTTATGAGGCCTTTCCTTAACAATTTATCTACCTGACTGCAACAGAGATGAACTTTATTTAAAAATCTGTTTAAATTTTATGATATTTATTTATTAACATCACCTCCAAAACCTTGTTAGCAAAACTTTAAATCTGGAAGGTGGGTACAGTGAAAACAGCAGTAGTACTTCAGCCTGTGTCATTGTAATGTGAAACACATTAGGTTAACATTTAGATATTAGGCACAGGCTGCCCAGAGAAGCTGTGGATGCCCCATCCTTGGGAATGTTCAAGGCGAGGTTGGATGCAGCTCAGAGAAATCTGGTCTAGTGGAGGGTGTCCCTGGCAGGATGACTGGGACTAGAGGATCTTGAATATTCCTTCCAACCCAAACCATTCTGTGTTTCTACTGTTCTGTGATTATGCAGTTGCCAGAGTAATTCCACAAATCTGTCCCCTGGTGTAATCCTGCATCCCAGCTACAGCTACTGTTGCTACTTCTCACTGATTTTCCATTCATTATATTGGGTTACTTGACATTTCAGGTATTTGTCATTTCCTGGCTCAGGGCTGAACTTAAGAAATCATTGTGTAAATAATTGTTCTTATTTTGAGGAAAACAGTGACTTTGACACCAAAAAAATGAAGCCCTTGTAGATTAAGTGGTGCATGAAGGAAGGGAACTGCTGATAAAGGTGTTTAAAATGGGAGAAAACTTTGATAAAACAGCAGCTATAGTATTTTGAGATCTACCACTTGTTTATAGGGCATATTTTTTTTTTCTTAAATTGCCTTTCTCTGTAGCTTTTTTAGATTCTGTTCAGTATGACTTTGACAGGGTCAGACTTTCAGATGGTTCCACAGCAACCTCCATTAGGAGTTGGATAGCACAAATCCAAGATTCAGGACAGAGAATGAACTAATCTGATCTGACCTCTAATACAGCACAGGACATCAAAAAGAATGGTAGTGATTATATTCCTAGCTAAAAATTAAACAGTGCCTGGTCTTAATATTGTAACCAGGACAGTCCCTCAAGCAGTTTTGTCCTGTGATTATTAACACATTCCAAAAAAAGTTCCTTGGCCTTCCCCAGAGCTGGTAAAAATCCATCCTAGCTTTCAGTCTCCTAATTTTGATCTGGTTAAGCTGTTCTTTTTACAGAGACCACCTCCCACCCCATTTAGGTGTTTCTTTATTTTTTGAATGTTTTGTATCTTCTTTTTCTAATTTGAATCCATCTGACATGACAATCTTTCTCTTTTTATGGAAAGGTGTAGATTTTAACAGTCAATAAGATAAAAAATAGTATTAGAGAGCTCATATATCAATATTCTGGCATTTGTGATTCTTCACTTTGGGAAGGAAGCCACCAAGGGGGTCTTGGCAGCTTGACCATTTTAACTTCAAAAATTATTTTGGATGAAACTCTATAATTTTCACTGCTAGTAAAAGCCTTCCATTTTCAGGGAGAGCATAATAAACAGTCTCTCAGATCTGTATTACAAGGATATTATTCTCTCACATGAAATTATTTATTCCAGCATAGTTTTTCAAAAGTAACATTACTACTTAATGTAATGTTTGCAAGCAGAGTTAAAATAATATTAATTTTAGTTGTTTGCTTTTTTTTCCCCTCAGCTATTTTCAATGATTTACTTTGTCACCTATTAGCTCCTGGAAGCAAATCTTGAGCAGCCCAAAGCTGTACAAAGTCCAGAAATAACATGCAATGCATTCTTAGCAAACGAAGCCAAGGAGTTTTGACCTCTCAAATCACTTAGTCAAGGGAGTTGCTAGAACCTTTATTTTCCTGTCATTTAACTCCTGCACTAGATATGTATCACCTCTTGTTTCTTTGAGCAAGCTGATTAGTCAACTGGGTGACTGCAGGTAGAATAGAATCTTTCATTCAAGCATGAATGTCATACGTGGGCAAAAACACAAAAGGTACTGGAAATTTTTTTAAAAAACAACTCCTTTGAAAATTGTGTTTGTTACACAAGGACATTTTCTGTCAATTTTTAGCAAAACTTTTGCACCCACCTTCATGACACTCCCTGTATATAGATAAAAATTATATTTAGATAGGAATTTCAAGGTAAAGGGAGTTGTATGCGTGCTCGGATCCTATCTCATTGCACTGTAAGTGGTGGTTTTAATGTAGTGGTACATTAAATGTAAATGTGATGTAAATTGCAATATCAGGAAATAATGAGCTTAAGTCCTCAGATTTTGGTTGGAGTATAAGTTGGCATTTCAAGATAATTAAGTTTTAATCAGTCATGTTGGTAACATCATCTTAAGAAAAATAAGATCTTTAGTGACTTAGAAAGCTACAGAGAGACTAAATTTATCTATAAAAGAGAACATTAAACTTTCCAGAATTTTGCATTTAGCTGTGGAAAAGGGGTGGCGGGGGGCAGGGGGGATTTGGATCAATAACACAGTATAATTTTCCAGTTCCTTTTAGCCATTTTTTTCCCCCCATAACTTGTACTTGACCTGCATTTCTGTAAAAGAGTCATTTTACTGAGAAAAGCACTGTCAGAGCCTGAGGTGATGTGACTCAAGACTGACTGCACATCATGTAACAATGAAGCTTTATCATGCCAAGTACATTGAGGCTGAACACATATCTGTTGTATTTTAAACCCATGAAAATGATCATAATTAACATTAACCATGAGCTTTTCTCTGAGAAAAACTCAGCAATCAGCATAAGTTGAAATCTCTTCACCAACAGGAAGATTAATTAGAAAAACGAATCCAAAGGCAGAGATCACACTTAAGATTCAATTCTAAGGAAAAAAAAAAAAGACAGTCAACTAATAATATTACTGTTTTATCAAAATAACTCAGAGGAGAACAAACAATTTATTTTTATTAGATTAAAAAAAAGAGATTTTTCTACAGTTATATTTAGCTGATACCACGTTTTTATCTAAGTCTTTATTACATCTAAATTTATTTCTCTGCATGTAATTGAACCTGCCTGAAAGTCTAAAAAATCTCATAAAGTTGTACAATAGAAGGAATTATAAATAATATTAAGAAAATATTATATAAAATTACTATTTTATATATTTTACTAAAATTTGATGTCAGTGTTCTGTTGTAATTTTCTAGCCCTCCTACCTAATGGTCACTTTCTCTTATTTTTGCTGAAGAACTCCTCACATGCACATATTAAAATAGCATTTCAGCCTCTGTAACAATACTAGAATCTACACGCATATCTATGCATGATTGGTATGAGCCAATAAAAATACCTTAAAAATTCCAACATAATTGTGTCATAGACACCAGGCTCAATATATTTTTAAAAAATTAAATATTCTAGTTAGTATGATCTAAAATTTAATGGATTAAGTTTCATGCTAACTAGTTTTCTTACCCTAGGAAATATTTACAATTTAAACACAATTTCTTTCAGAACCAGCATCGAATCAAGATATATGCTTGTGCAAAAAAAAAAAAAAAAGTTTAAACCAAAGAGTAACTTTAGCATTTCTGTACTTTTTCTGTGTTTTTACTGTTATTAATTGTTAGTTTGCATTTCAGATTAGCATTGCACTAAAAAAAGGCCAATTCTTGAAAAGCTTGAGAAAAGTTGTGATTAGCAAATGCAGCAGAATTTATTGGTTTAGACAAACTGGAAATATGCAGTTAAAAACAAACAAACAAAACAACAAAAAACCCTCTTCATCATATTCTCCATCCCCTTCTGTGCTTCTTGTCTTTTAGAGAACCTGACACACTGATTTCTCAGTCCTTGATGGGATGTACTGGGTTCCCAACACTTCCCAGCTAGTCACAATACATCACATCTAGCGACACTGAAGACTTTCTGTGAATGCTTCTTTTTGTACAATTGCTCAGCCATCAAAGTATATTTAATATTATGCGATTTATTTTAGTTTTGAGGAAGTTGGTTTAACTTTTGAACTCATTTTTGTATTTTGTAGTTCTGGTGGAAGCTATGGCAGAGATTACTCATTATTCAGAGAGATGTGATGTGCCCAATACTACACAATAAAACCCCTGTGTCAAACTGTCAAATATCCCACAGTTCATTGATTCCATCAATCAAAATGTGAGGCTTGTGAAAAGGAAAAAAATAAAAAAAGCCCCAGAAAATGGCAGAAATCCATGTGATGGATAACAATAATGGTCAGGGTGGTCTAGCAAGCATGGATGATGCCATTCTGGCTCCAACTGGAAGACAGATGTCTGTGGACATTTATAAAAATATTTCCTGAAGATAATTTATACTAAATCTTCACAACAGAACTTTGTTAAGATAGCCAAGTGCCAAGTCTTCAACCAGAGAAAGGCTAAAAAATTGTTCCTGAATAAAATGGGAGTGAAGTGTTCAAATAAATCAGAAAAAAATCCTGTTCTTCCCTTGATTTGGTTCTTTTGTTTGTTTTAGGGAAGCTTGAAGCTGATCCTAAAGCACACCAGTGTCCGAATAAAAGCATGAGAATGCAAATAATTCTATGCTGATTGAACTGCCTGCCACTGAGTTTGGCACTGATGGAAAAGTCGCTGTGCTTAATTGTCAGAATTATGCCATCTGAAATGGCAAAACTAGTAGAAGTAAGAAGTTAAGAAATTAACAAGTGCTGATATTTTATACTCTTATTTCCCTTGTAGTCTCTCATTTAAAGAACAACAGCTATCAATCACACATCCAGAGAATTCTGTAGGGCAAAATCAAAGCTGGGGGAAATTAATTGAGAATAAACATTTGTTAGATGTATTCAAAAAGCTTCTCTATATGTTATGTAAGACATAGACATAGACTTTAATTTATGTAGTTCTTATAAATAACTGCTTCACATATTTTTTGTTATTCTGTTAATAGATGGAAAAATTAATCTCAGTCAAAAAGAAGGGCCCATGTCTACACTTTTGTATGTTTGCATGCTTATATCTGTGTTAATACATGAATATATATCTACTTAGGTACACAGAAATACTGGGAGATTTAAATACTTATTTATAAAAAAGGGAGTTTATGAAGGGGACTGATATTTCAATTTTTGGTTAGGCTATTTTTTTCCCCTAATTTTTAATTTATTTCTAGGTCTGCAGTCTTCTTTTTTTTTATTGATTGAAAAAGTATCTTTAGCCTGTTTGGCTAGATTCCTCAGGCTAACTTTGTATACTTTTATATTGTAGTTAAATACAGAAACCGTTGTTGAAATGGCTGATGTGAGTCAAAACAAGTATAATATTGCTGATGATTACTGTAGTCTTGATTAATCTCTTTAATTTAGACACCATGGTTGAGTTTATCTCACCCCTTAACTCACTGCACCTTCCAAATTCTTTTACCACCTCACATTGGCAGAGAGGGAGAATTCCGTTCCATTGTCTTCTCTGCAATCACAAAATAATTTTTCTGAATATTTCTCCATCTTGGTCTGCCCAGCAATTCCCAACAGGAAACGAGGGCAATAATTTTGTTGTCAGGCAATTACCTTGCACCATCTGTTTCCTGATTTTAAAGAAGTGGTTCTCACACTGGTCAGATATTTGGGGGAACAATCTGGCTTGAGTGAATGTGAAGTTTAAGTATCTTAATGGAATAAGCTAAGTGAATGGTCCAACTAGCACTACAAAAGAAATATTCTCTTACAATAAGAGTTAAAATAATTCAAGCAACTCCTGACAGCTCTAGAGTGGTCCAAAAAGAAGAACTTTAGAAGTCAAATCTAAATTAAAAGGCGCTGAGTTAATTTGAGAAATGTCTACATGTACTTTGACTAACCTTACAGATATTTTAATTTATCTGAACTTTTGTTCTTTATCTGTGGAGACTGCAAGACTTTTGGGCAGGAGTGCTGTTATAAAGGTATATAGATCCATGCAGTGGGGACAATCAATTTCTAGGTCACCTTTTGTGGATGATTGTACAAGAAATAACAATTTTAATTCAATAAAATAGCTGCAATTTATGGAGTAAGAGCCATGATATTAGAAGAAAACCGTTTAGCTTCAGCTCTGTGCAGGTTATTAATGACACAGGCCAAGAATTAACCAGCCTTATATTCTCACAAATCAGCAGAGATATATTTTTTCTATAATAATTAATTAATTAACACTTGCCACTGTCACCTCCGTATTTGAAAACCCAAAGCACACAATATCTATTTTTGATTAAGTAGATATTCCTGTTTTAAATCTAGATAAATAATTATATGGCATTTCCTTTTGTTATGAAAGAGTACAATCAAACATATTCTGAAAATAATTAATCTGAAATTTTATTTCTAAAAAATTAATGAAGTGTCCTGCAAAGGTTAAAACTACTAGCTGGAAGACTCTCTTCCTCATATAAACGACCTAAAGGGCAAGGATAAGAAACAGTAGCAGATAATCTTTTCCAGCTGCTCCTTTAAGCAAAGCTTCAAGGAGCAGCAACAGGATAGTTTAAACATTCAAATACTGAATTTGGCTAAGAAAAAGGCTAAATGACCATTACCTTAACATCTCATATAGGATAAAGGGAAAGAATTTTTGTTTTGTAAATCCCTGCCAAAAACATTTTTTAAAACACCCTGGAATGGATTCAGGGTCATAATGAAAATGCCTAAATATGGGCATCTAGTGCTGTCCAGGATGCTCTGGAATAGCAGTGGCATCTTCTTGGGAGCAGTAACTCCAATGGTCCTACAAGAGACATAAGACCTTCAGCAGAGCAAAATATAGATTGAAGAAATGCTTTATGGATCTTGTATTCCACCATATGTCTACATTTGGAAAACTGAATATTTATTTAATATACCTGCTCTATATCTTAAGTCTCATTTGCAGCACTTAGTGTCCTGCAACTCTGTTTATTTTCAGGAAAGAAAAAGGGCACTTCTGAGGGTGGAGTTTCTCTGACTTATCATGATAAGGTTTTTTTCCCAAACCTAGATGCCTTTACTACAAATATTTATATTGTGTCTCTTGAATCACGCCCTGTGACATTTAAAGCTGGTGTCTGGTGTGTTGGAAAAGCTTCAGAGAAGATCCTGAAAATTGACACTGTTCAATACAAGTCAGAAAATTCTCATTCCAGACAATCATTACAAAGAGGCCAGAAAATTGCCAGAAAGGTAAGACACATCTGATTTAATGGAGGCATCTGCAGGGAAAATACAAATAGATGAAGGAAATAAATCTAAACAACCTTTATGGTTGATGCACTGTTGGTCAACACAGTAGAGACAGTCGAGGCTGCAATTTGCTCCATTCAAAAATGTGGGCTGTAAATCATGATAGGAATTGCATCACGAATCCTTTTGAATTTGTCAACATGACCTTTTTGGACCACAGAAGCAGACCAGGGCATCTGTGACATATCCAGGTGGGTGCTGACACAGGCTGTTCTCAGGCTACGTGAGGAGAGCTGCTCTGGCTCTCAAAGTTCCACGGTCGTGTTCGGAGTGGACACACTTTTTTAAGCTGGTCTTTGCTAGTTTTTTCACCGAAGCACACCTTAACCAGGATGTAGCTTTTGTTTCCAAAGAAAATACAATTTCAGTTATCTACCTTGTTGTTTGATAGCTTTTTTTAGTTAGAAAGGACAGGGGGGCAATACAACATGGATGTTTGTACTGGCACAACAAAATATGTGATGCATTACACAGGGATCAGGGAAGGCATAATTATATCTGTACTGTACAGGTTTTATTGTTCTTCAGCTTCCACTGTCGTCTTTAACAAAATAAAATGTGCTGATCCATTATTAATAATATTTATTCATGGTTACTGTTACAAATTTCCTACTTTTAATTTAAAAAGAAAGTTCTCATAAAAAATACAGGATGTTACATAGTCAAAACTGGTAGAAGATTTCTTTCTAACTTAACAGAAGGAGTTATGAATTTTTTTATCTGCTATGAAAAAAAAAATAGCAATTTCAGGTATACACAGCAAAAACTTAAATGTTTTCTTGTCATTGCTCTGAAAACTTCTTTGTGCAAAATGAGTTTTTGCAAAGATGTAATTTTTTTATTCTAAATTAACATACTGTCATTCTATCACAGTTTCTTGAGTATTTTGTTTCTGAATTCAACACAGGGATTTTTGAGAGACAGAATAACACATTTTTTACCACTCTTTGAGAAAGAAATATTTTGACAACTAGCCTGATGAACTTGATTTTTGTTTCATTTAATATTTTGTTCATGTTTTAATAATACCTTTCATTAAAGGTATAAATACATAGATTTTGATTGTTTAATTATGCAAATATTAGGGTATATGTGAAATACTCCAAGTGATGCCATGAAAAATACTCTGTATGGCATATTGAAATTCTAACTCAGGGTCTTCACATCGAAATTCAGAGAAGGATTTCTAAGCTTTCTTAAGTCTTGAGTTCTATCAGTCACTTCCTCATCTGACCCAGATGTAAATGGACAGTTTATCTGTCAGGCTGATCAACCAGTGAATGCCACATTGTTCCTTTGAATGGTATTGGCCACCAGAATTGCTGTGCCATTCTCAAGCTTGTCAATGTACTGCCTGACTCAGAATGGAAATCTGAGCTTATGAATTGTGGTTTTTGGTTGATGTTCAGCAACATGCATGTACCAGGGCCATTGAGTACTCTTGGAAGTAAATAACATTTTCTCTTGGATAAGATGATATTGTTAAAACGTCTTTAAATGTAATCCATAAGGCTATGACTTGTCAAAGAGTTTCAAGAAACAGGGTTAAATATCTGCACTGAACAATGTAATGCAAACTGTCACTGTGACTCCAATAGGAATGAAACTAAAATAGTATTTTTTCATTAGGCTGGACCAGAAGACAAATCTTCACACCACCAGATATTCCCCAGAGGCTCTGAAAAGTATGGCAATCAAAAGACAAGTTCTGTCAAGAGTACCAAATAATTGATGTTTGATCAGTTTGTCATTTAACTTTGTGTTTTAGCGAAGTTCAGTCAAGCAAAACCAGTACAGACAAGTTCAGTGATATTTTTGTTTCAGACAGACTGAACTGGCAGAGGCTGCACACACTTGATACAGCAATGGCAGAATACACTGTGATCACAACACATGGTTACGCAGGTGCTGTCACCTGTTAGATGTCCTGACAGGTCACTCCTTAACACAAGAGTTTTGAAGGAAATGACACAGTGATGGCCTGTGTCATTTCCATACTTGTCACAAAAGGGAATCCTTCCAATGAGCTTAATGAGACCTTTTTCTTGCATTTTATCTATTTTATGAAACCAGATTTTATCTTCCCTTCTTTTAGAAGCAGATATGTGTGCATATCTGGTGTCATCATGAGTAGTGTTTGGAGTCACCTCTGGAATCAGAAGTGAGCACTTGAATTTTTCTGTGAATTGTCAGCACTTCCTGCTCCCACAGAAAAGTGATAGGAAGAAACACACTGTGACATTTCATTTTGTGCAACACTTGGCAAATTCTTTGTACCATAAATTAGTTATACCAAATAAACTAAGATGGTGATCTCCATGCCAAACACTCCAACTTGAAATATATTCAGTGTTTGGGGCTAAAAAATGCTAAGAAAGCAACTGAGCTTTCAGAAGGCACATCCTCAAATTAGTCTTTGATTTTTGAGAAGTGCCTTTTAGTTTCCTTTATGTAAAGCACTCCAAATATTTACCTACTTGTCACCTCTGAAAACTACACTCAGATCTAAACTCCCTCCAAGACCCATTTTTTTTATGTACATGTATTGCTAAATAAAATGAGCAGAAAAACAAGAAGAAAGAAAACAAAGTTACTACCGTGATGTTTACAGATTTCTGCTTCAAGACAAATGTGTTCCTGCATCTAATGCAAGCCAAAACATGTGAAATACTTATGAATATATGTGATATGAATGATAGAGGAATTCCTCTACAAGCAGATTTTTCTATTTCTCTTAAATGTCTTTCAATTATTTTTTTGTGAAAGATGAGTACTTTCTGGATCATTTATAGACTGAATAAATATATAACTTTCAAGAATGTAATCTTAATTAGTGTATTGATGGGTGTCTGCTGAATATGAAAAATTATAGTGTTGAAAATTTTAGGGATGTCAAAAGCATGTTTTCTTTTGCTTTTCATCTGACATATTTCAGAAAAGGTCATTAAAAAAAAAGTGATTTTCTGCTTAAGTTACACACATAGAATGTTGCAGAAGCAAGGTTTTGTCCTTGAATCATATTATACAGTTCAAGCATTCAAACATCAATCTCTCATAACTCATAAACATGCCATGAAAGCGGATAGAGACTCTTCCATCTTTCTACTCAGAAGCCACAAAAAAACTTCTGAGCCACACAAATTCCATCAAAAAGAACCTCTGACCCACAGAAATTCCATCAAGAGTATCCGTCTCTGTTAGTTATATGTGAAAATTGTTTATTTCATTAAAGTAAAAATTAAAAAAAAAATGGAAAATTAATTCTAGTCGTGGTAGTGGTATAAGCTATTGTATTTTTAACCTGGAAAATGCATGTTTCATTTCCACCCCTTCACTTTCAAGAGTACAAATCACAAATCAGTTCTGTGATCCTTGACACAGAAAAAACAGAAATGTTAGTGATTATTTCCTGGAAAAGAAGACAAAACAACAGTATTCGGAACCACTTTTCTCAGTTTATAAAGGGCTAGTTACAGATCTTCAGGGTTTGGAGAGTGCTTTGAGAAGGAAGGCAGAGACAGAGCATGACTTTCCCTGCAGCCTGCACATTAAAGGAAGCACCACAAATGACCTCAAACTGTCTTACCATTGAAGGATGAGGAATGACACAACGCACCAAATGGAGACATCACCATTCCTAAGGAGATATTTCCTGTGAGGGGTGTGGAAGAGACAGGTAACACAACAGTGTCTACCATAGGCACCTCCAAAACAGACCCATGGACACTGTGCTTCTTTAGGAAAGGCCTCAAAATGGATATGAGGCAAATCTAGCTCCCAAGTATGTTGAGGGAAGGAACTGTGATGCCAGCTTTCTTGGAGGGATTTACCTGCAAAGTGCACAGGTTGGATAGTCCTTGTGACCTGTGTAAGCTGCACCTGTCCTGTCCATTCTCTCAAGGAAGACACCCAGAAGGATAACAGTCCTTCTGTGAAATATCTTTGTTAAGACAGCCAGAAAGAGTTTGTTACAATAGCAAACAAAGTCTGTTGGTCTTTTCATGCTAAGCAAAAAGAACAACTTGTTACCTTCATTTTCCTTACCATGCACCAGGTCAGGGTTCCCAAAGGAATGGCAGTAGGTCTGCATCCCATCTTGTCAGAACTGGTTGATAGCCATCAATCCAAAGCCCATCAAAAGGTGTGGGTACCTCTCCTTCAGCTTCCTTTACCTCTGGAATGTTTCTGAAGTTTATTCCTGCAGTGTTATGTTTCCGAACTTCTGCTTATTTCACTTTCTCCTGTCCCTGACCACTATTGTAATAGAAAACCTGCCTAGAGGGAAAAGAGACTTTCTATGTCAGGACAGAACTGGGACCCATAAAACTGGGATATCTCTGTCTCTTCAGACATGTTTATGAAAAACAGAGTTTATTGAGGAGATTACTCATGCAACTTCAAGGAAGGGCAAGCTAAGTAAACGAGTAACAGCCAATTTGTATTTCGAATATAAAAGGCAATTTTTATTATACAGCCTTTGAAACGTGAATTATACATTATGAGATGAGTTAAATTAACATCTCTGGGAAGAGAAGATTTATATTTGTCTCTAATTTATACAGTTGGTGATTGATTGGCATAAGTACTTGATTTCTCTTTACTTTTCATTTTCTTATCCCTTTTGATTCCTATTATTCTGACATCAGTGAAACTGTGGATAGGAACACAGACAGGTAAATGCAAAGATGAAGTTCACTTAGCATCTAGCTTTGGAAATAAATGTTAATAATGCCAATTTAAACTGCTACAGTTACTGCTTAGCATTTAAGTGACAACACAAAGACAGGCTTACACTACGAAAGAATCTATATGAAAAATGACAAGAATTTTTAGCAATTTATCACACACCACTAAATCCCCTTTCAGCTCATGAAAAACCCACACTCTTACAAGCCTGCAGACACAAAGTCCTTTTATGTATTTCTGCTACTTTGTTTTTTAATATTTTGAGGGAGGAGAAACTCAAATCTTAATCAATTGTCTTTTCCCTTCAGATCATTTTCCTGAAAGCTGCCAATAATTCCTCAGTTTAGCCCTTTCAACATTAATTCCTAATTGTCTCTCAGAAATATTTTATTCCTAATTGGCTATTTCAGGACTTAGATTCCTACCACTAATAAAAGTATATCAGGACTAATGTCAAAAATATAAGAAAATTACCTAAAATGAGTGCAAATATGACATCCAAACTTTTTTTTTGTGTAGCCTGTACCCTGCACAAAAGATTTCATTTATTTTTTGAAGGACATACACACTACTGTAATGTCAACAGCCAGTAATACCCATTTTAAAAATGTGTATTTCCGTCATTACTGGGTTTGTAAGTAAAACATTTTTGAAATGAAAACCCAGCCTTATCTCCAAACCCCTGTTTTTCAAAGAATCAAATACCCTGCTATTAGAAGCAATTTTTGCAGGTGTTGAGACAACACAGTGACAGAAAACAAAAGGTAATGGGTACTCTTTCTAAATCAATATTAGAGAATTGTTTCAGTAAAGTGTCCCACAGCTTTCAGGAAAGAAAAAAAAAAAATCACCTGTTTTGAGCTGCCAAAATAATAAATTGAAGCAGGAGTCTGACCAGTAAGCACAGAGCTGTTAGTAGGGGGTGACAATAGCACTTTAATATTGATATTAATTCAAATTACAGCTTTGACTTGGAACTGCAGATTGCACCCTAATAATTTATCCCAGACAAGGCATGAAACTGCAATGGCCCTAGATGGTCTACAAGGAGGTAGTGCAGTATCTTGAAAAACTGCTAACCAAACTACCATTTTCATGGATCTATATTGCCATGCATAAAGACAAAGATGGTTACCAGAGCAAAGTGATAAGAAATGAACAGGTGGAACAGGAGTTTATAAGAGCAAATTTAACTCTGGTCGTTTCTTATAAAAATAAATTGTTTTTCTATGAAATGCTGAGGACCAACAGAAACTGAAATTGCATGATAATCAGATATCCATTATAGAGCTATTACAAAGTTCTCATGTGGTTTTCATGCATGGGAAAGGCAGAAAAATGATCCAGCCCACACTGGAACACTTCTTTTACCAGTGCATAGAACATATTATTCTACATCCAGATTTTTTAAAATAATATAAATTGATTGAGGTCAATTAATGATGGTTTCAATAATGCATAAAGATGCAAATATGGCTTACTTTAAGAATAAGCAGGGCCTTGGTGGCTTTTGAAATACTGATTAATTCATATGGGGAGTAAGAGGAGGAGGCAATTCAAACTCTCTGAGGTATAAAACAAAAAGAGTATTTGACAAGAGAGAGGTCTAAATGAAATGCAGCAGCCTGGAACTGGAGCACAGGCATTTAAACAATGACTAGGTTTTACCAGAATTCCAAGACAGGCAATCTAGAATGGCAAATATAGCAACTTCCCATGAAGACAATTTAGGTCTTCAGTCTACTCTCTAGGAGCAGAGGAAGTTTGTACTCTAAAAATTATATTCAAACAAGTGAGGCCAAAAGCATCAAGATATTTCACACATTTTTTAAAATTTAAAGTTGGATTCCCAGCTTTATTTGAAATTCATTTACCCAGCTGTGTATCTGATAAAGTGCCTTTTAAAGAGATGGTTTTACAACACAATGCCATTTGGTTTACAAACTCTTCCAAGCTGCCATTCATCCTACAATAATTAGTTCCTGGTTTAGCAACACTATAACCAGCCCAAATAACAAGTTAAGTCATAGTACAAGAGGTTAAGCCTGTGTTTTGCAGGATAACTGAAATATTCATCTTTGTCAGATAGATATGGTTTATCAGCTGATCCCTGATAAGCCATAAATGGGACCAGCTCTTTGAAGTAAATTATTTAGCCTCTTAAAAGACATGTGGAATTCTGCACCTTGGAAAATTATACTTCTAAAATACCTAAACCACGTTTTCCTTGTACGAATTCTATAGAGCCAACTTGGCTGTTAACTTGTTAACTGGAAAGAGACTTTTTTAATACTCTGAATCTCCAAATACATAACTGCATTTAAGTACATCTATCTGAAGTGCTAAATAATTAGGAAGTTTTTAATTTCTGAAAGCAGCAGAAATTAACAAAAATCGACACATAGTTAAAGGCAAAAAAACTGCTGAGAATAAGATTAAAGATTATGAAAATATAGATGCCCAGAGATTTAAAAAAAAAAAATAAAAGTACTTTAGGTTTTTGTTTTTTAAAGCATTCACCTTGTGGAAATCACTTGGGATTCTTTTCATTTTGTTCTTTCACATTAAGACCCAGCTTTTGCTATACATTTAGACACAAAGTATAATTTAAATGGGTGTATAATCTCATAGAAGTTAATAAGGTTCTTGGGGTTTTTATCTGTCCACTAAGGTGGCAAAATCTTAGAGGGTTTTTATTCCTCATTTTTTCATTTATTTGGTCATACCTACTTCTCCTTCCAACAAAAACAACGTATGAAATTTGGCTCCTGTCTCTAATTAATTATATTTTGGTGTCTAAACATGACAAGAATATTACTATGTTCAGTAGAGTCTGGACAGATGTTCACCTGAGTAGATGTAACACTTCAGTTTACTTCAGAATTTATTTTTGGTTTGGGAGTTGATATAACTATGCAGTAGTAAGGCTTCCCATGCCTTCTGAGACCCTGGAATACACTACCTGGCCCTTGGGTCCTAATTCATAGGGGAATAGGATCTTAGAATCATTAAGATTGGTCCAAGATCAAGTCCAACCTTTCAGTGAACAACCCCTTGTGAACTAGACCATAGCACTGAGTGTGCACAAGTCCACATGCCCTTATCCCTCCTTTCAAAATTCCAGTTTAGAAGTTTAAATATGTAAGCACAATGTATGCAGGGTTTAAAAACATAAGAAATCTGCCAGTTTGGACAACCATAACATTAGAGCTGTTCTAGAATGCAGAAAAAAAACAAAGCTCCTACAAAGCCTGGAGGAAAGAGCTAGGCTCAGTAAGAGTTTTTCATATTTTCCAGAGTGCGTAAAAGATTTCACTAAGAACTTAGACTTTGTTTGAAAGGGAATAAACTGCAAAGCAATCAATCATAAGGTAGATATTAGTAGGAAACCACATTATTAAAATAATTGATAGTCCATCACAAGTTTCCTGGTGTTATTATCGATTCATTTGGCAACTGTAGATGCCTTTAATTTTTCTGGTTTTTTTTTTTTTTTACTTTTCCACTGCATTTAAAGCAGGTTTCCAGTTTGCAAAAAAAATAAAAAATGCATTTTAATTAAAAAAGAGTAAAATTTTAGGATAAAAACCTGAACTATGTGCCTTTTTTATTACTAGTTTAGTGCAAATATAATAAAATGAAAGCACCTCTTTCTTTTCAGACAATTATTTTAAAAGAGAATCCTGAGTTATTCCTTAAGCTTACACTTGATGCTGTTCCCTTATATTCTACACTGAATTCTTGCAAATTATTTTGCTAGCATTTTTGCTCCTGTCTGTGAATTTTTCTACCCTCCTTTGCTTAGTTGCAGCTAATTAATTTTCCTGCTTCCATTGCTCTTGTTCTGTCTGTAGGTTTGTACCCAGACACATCCTGCCAGCACTGGAATCATCTCCATCCTTGTAGCGTTGTCATAGATACACACAGAACCATTTATTGTTGGAGAAATGTGGAGAAATAGTTGCCCAGTGTTCTGCTCTTTCCTGTTTATCTTTTAATTCAGACTGGTGCCATTGGTCATCAATAACTCACTCCTCTTTTGCCTGTCACCTCTGCTAATGAGGAAACATCTGTGCAACTGGCAGATGTGGCCCAAATGAGACAGGGTTCGTTATATCCCTGCTCAGAGACCAGCCAGAGAGCCAGGGTGGATCTGCCTCTTTGCAAGGGCAGAGGCACAGCTACTCCCATTATAACAGGTCCCAAAAATCTGAAGATACTGAGTTTCAAGTTTTAAAACCTTTGTATTTCTCATTATCTACAGAGGGAAGGCAGAAACTAGAGAGCTGGAGCTCTGCCAGTCTTTGTTGCCTCTGTTGGAGCCATGCTGTCCTGCAGAAAGGACTTCAAAGTAATTTTTTGGGGTACTTTTTATTTGTTTTGTTTTGTTTTTTGGGTCTTTCATTATTTTTTTTTTTAACCAACAAGAGCTTAATGGTTAAAACATTTCTCCATTTCTCTTCTATTTTAGCTGGAGTTACCCCAAGTCCTAATCTCAGCTGCAAATGCAGAATCTATTTTTGTTGATGCCTGTTACAAATTTGTTTTGTCCATTTAGCTTGTATATTGCTCAGAGTGAGAGTGAACACATTTTGGAATTGCTATTGTTGCATTAATATATTATTGCAATAGTAATTGCTGTTATTGCTGTTTTTCTTATTATTTTTGTTGTTATTACTATTTTGTTTCTCTATACGATTCAGTACAGTTTTGCCATGACATAAGTTAAAGCCTTAAAAATTTTGGTGAACATTGGCAAATATCCTTTACACCCCTGCACAAATCAGTCTTGAATTTTTTTTTTTACGTCCAAACTTCCAATAAACACTCAATTTCTGCAACTGGTAACACATCACAGCTGATTCAGAGGAGCAAAAATTTCCTTTGGTGCTCTATAGAATGGGAAAAAATGCTAAAAATCTATATGATAGGTAAGTCCAGATTCCTTGGACATAAAATTTTAACACTGACTTTCATTATAAGGCAAGTTTTTACTCTTTATTGCCGAAAGGAATTTAATCCTACTTGAAGAGTGCCTTTATAGTGAGAGAAGGGTAAAAAGATTTCTGCTTAATGGCAGACTGTGATTTCCCTTCAGATAAATTTCTTTAAATAAACTTTTTTGATCCAGCCAATCTTAGGATATTTTTATATTAAAAAGCATTAATATTATAAATTTCAGTGCAACATGTTCCAGTTTTAAGCTTTGTCCCATGCAAAGCCTGCAGCTTAAACACAAAACTCTCTCTCAAGTGTCCACAAATGCAGTAACTGTGCTAAGAAAACAAGAATTTAATTTGTTTTTAAACTCCTGAAGGACTGTCTGTCGTGTGCATTTGGAATAACTAACTTCTGTTTCTCTGTAAGCAGGGATTGACTGGAGTCTTTAGATAAAATTGTTTTGCCCAACTTCTGAAGTAAGTATCCTGTATCAATGGAATACCATGCTCCAGGAAGAGTTGCTGTAGAAAAGGTTCTCACAATGGAGCCACTCTACAGTATCTATATATAGTTATAAAAGCTCACTGCAAATGAGTAGGGCTATAGAAATGTGAAATATAAATAATCATAATTAATGGGCTGTGTTCTTGCTGCAGTTCTCAGTTTAAAAGCTTATCTCAGCTTGGATATTCCTCTGTCCTACACTTTCCTCTGTCATTTCTTTACTGCTGTGATAAAGTTATCTGAGTTTGACTGTTCAAGACTGAGACATTTTCTCACCAAATATATTTAAAAGGAAAAAAAAACCAAAACATTTTGATTGAATCTATTTTTTAAAAAGTCATTTGCTTTGTATTAACTGCTCCTTAGCCATTTTCAAAACCTCTTTTTATATAGAGTACAGCATTTTCCCCTCTCTCCCCCTTTTATAGATAGGGAAATTGAGGTAGAGTGAAGGGAGTATCTGCAGTTTTCTAGGGGCACTACATATTTGGAAACAAAGTACAAACAGGGTCAAATTTTCAGAGCTTTTAGAACTTGTAGCAGTTCTTAAACTGTAGAGGAGCTTTTGAATATTATGGACAACTTGAATGAATGTTCTTTCAAACCTGCTTATCTGCCTGAATATTGAATAGAGCAGCCAGGAGCAGTTTAATTCTGCTGAGCTGGAATTCATGGCACTGAACGTGCAGACATCACACCAATCTGCATCCATGTGCTCAGAGGTAAGAAACTGCCCACACTAGAGCTCATACTCAGGATGCACATTTTCACTGCACCTTATGTACCTGTTGGGGGTCGGTTCTTTCCCTTTTGCCTCTGTGGAGTTTTCCCCATTGTCATGCTAAGATACCTGTTGAATGGGCCCTGGTGGCAAGGAGGAAGAGAGAGAGAGCGAGGCGGGAAACCCCTCGATATCCAAACATCCAGAAGAGCAGACGGAAGGCTCTGGCTCTCCCCATTTCCCCCATGGATTTCGGACGAGAAGGACGATCCCTGCCTCAGCTCCATCCCTGCCATCCCAGCACTGGGAGCCATCCTCACTGCTGTCAGACCCTGCCCTGCTGCCTTCTCGCTGTGAACTACCACCATCCAGCACTCTGCTGAGCACCAGGACCCACATGTGAGCGGAGAGCTCTCTCTCCATCTCTCTCTCCCCCTGGGACAGCTCTGCCACCACCCCCAGCCCTCCTGCGGCTCTGCGGGACCCGCCCGCCCCCAGCACCGGGAACTGCAGCTCAGGGAAAAGGTGCCTGCAGCCAAAAAACACTGGGACTGAGTTACTGTTCTGTTTGTGGGTAATTTCATAGCTGTCGTTGTTCTTGCTTGTCTTGTTAGTTATACTAGTAAGGAACTGTTATTCCTACCCCCATATCTTTGCCTGAGAGCTCCCTTAATTTCAAAATCATAATAATCGGAAGGAAGGATCACACTTTTCAGTTCAAAGGGAAGCTTCTGCTTTCCTTAGTAAATGCCTGTCTTTCAAGCTAAAACGGTACCATACAATCTAAAATACTAGAGAAGACAGTGTGAAATATTGTGATGTTTCCTTAAATCTGTCTGTGAACATGGCCAGTGACCCATGCATATGCAAAAAAAAAAGAAAAAAATTAAGTCTACTCTTCAATTTCACTCTCTTTTTTGGCAAATGTACTTGAACTTCTTCATTGTAAATTCCATCTCTACAGAAGGAAAAAAAAAAAAATAAAAGAAATTTAAAAAAGCTTTAAGCCAAACCTGTTAGTGTTGCTTCATGCCAATTAAATTTACCTCCCTCAATTTACTACAGTTTTTCCTTGCACTGCTCTGTCGAAAACCACGATACTTGTTGCCATTAATTGCTATAGCAACCAGAAAGAAAATCCAAGAAATATATTTCCATATTTGCATTCATGAAGAGGAATAACTGGGCTGTTGTTTGAACCAGGTTCTCCCCAAAACAGATGTGTACTGTGGTCTAAGACCACAGGATGAATAGCAGAAAACCCCTGTGAATTGGCTGGGATTTGAACTGGAGCTTTGGAATTACAAACACTTATGAATTAGAAAACTCCAATTGGAGTATTTCACGTGCTGAATTAACCAAGAATCAGGAAGCTTTTTAGGTGAGGCTTTACACTAAAGCCCATGAGATGGTAGAAGAGGAGGCAGAGGCAGCCCTGGAAGGTATCAAAGGGCTGGATGCAGCAGAGCAGTGGTTACTGACAGCATTCCCAAATGTACAATATTTGGAAGATGCAGATAGAAAGTTGGAACTGAAAATATACACTTTTGCTACCTCAGTAACTTTCCTGTTATGCTTTAATACTTAAATATATTCTCACATCTCGTGACTTGCTAATTTCTTTCATATTTTCTCCTCGGTTAGATTTTAGACTTCAGATACTTGGTGCAAAATAACTTTGTTTCCTTTCTTTTCAAGCATATTGCATAAAATTAACATCCTTATCTGCATGCAAGAAAAAAGAGAGTATTTTTCATTAATTTTTTACCCTAAAGAAGGAGAAAATCAAGGAAGTATAGATTATAAAATCTGAAAACTTAAAAAAAAATCAAAACTGCTTTTTCTGTCCATCTTTAAATGTTCATTTAGAAGGGGTTACCACAGTGCCACAGTGTTAGGAGACACTCTTCTGTGAATCTGGGGGTAGGTTTGGAAAAGAAAAGATGACCTTGTAGCCTAAAATATCTGAATTGAAACAATAAAAAAAAAAATAATACATACTATAAGGATATGTGATTAGGAGCTAATAACAACTTCTGGTAGTAGATGGAAATTCAACCTACAGATAAAGTGACAAGGATCTGGATGTACTTATAAGTCATAAGATGACTGTGAGTGAGCAGGGCAACATATCCATGGAAAAGGCTGACAGGATCCAAAGTTGGCTCAGAAGAAAACAATGCCTGTGGAGAACAAAATCATATTTATCAAGCAGCTCTGGTAAAACTTTGATAGAAGTAGCAAATACAATTCAGAAAATATGAACTTGAAATGGAATAAATATATATAAGCCTCATGGAAAACTAAATAACTTAAAGACAATAACAATAACAACAGTAGCAATTTGCATTTAAACAAATAAGCTCAATAGCATTTAAAAATGTTTAAATTGTTTATATTGTTTAATGTTTAAACAACTCAATAATGTTTAAATAAATAAGGCCAGAAAAGATTCTCATCCCAACAATGTAGACATTGGAATTGGACAGAAATTAGTTATAAGAAATAAAAACTGCAATATGATAAAGGCTGGTATAGGAAGTAGACCATAATATTGGTTCAGAATAAAAACAATGGGAATTTCTGGCTATATGAGAACTGAGGTTCTGAAACAAATTCAAAATAGGAGGGAAAGGGTAAAAAATGCTTTGTGATGCACTAATCCTCTGTCAAATGTAGTAAGATATTTGACTACCACTGAATCCAGTGACTGTTAAGCAGCCATACACATTCAAGAGGAGCCGTATCCATGTCTGGAAAGGATGGGTCCATTGCTTCCCTATGAAAAAAAGAGCTGAGGTTCATGCATCTCTCATACAGGGAGCTGGGACAATTACTTTGCCAGACTGGCTGGATCAAATACATGGATGGTGTCAAAACTTGGCACAAGAAGCTGAGATTCTGAGATTTCCAACCCTTTCTGAGTACCTGATATTTCTTCTCCCACTCCTTCAGTCCACTCAGGCAAATACTGCTGCTTCCACACCCATCTACTCACAGGTGGTGTTAACGTGTACTTTTTTGTCTGGAGATAATAGGAATTAAAAATTAAAATCAAACAAGCAAACAAAGCAGTTTTTTTCTGAACCAAATTACTGCTTTGAATATAGTCAGTGATAACAGAATTTTAAATACTATAACAAGCAATGAGCTTCATTACCAGGAGAGATTGGAAGAACATGTTGATCTTTCAAGGTTTCCATGTCTCTGAAGAGAATTTTTAGGAGACTTCTCCAGCAAAAATCAAATATCTTCTTGGGATATGAGAAATTATTTAGTCAGACAAGCCACTTTCCACTTACTGCCTATGATTTTATCTTGACAGTTGCTGAAACAAGGTAGAATTTTGAGTTACTGGGGAGGGCAGTTCTATCCCAATTACTTATTGGCTCTTCACCCAACAATATTGATCAGTCCCTTTTTTGAGAGCAAGAGGTCTGTTCAGGCTGGTCCCAGACATGACTCCTTCTCATTCCTGCTGCCAAGGACATGGTCACCTGAAACCATTTACTGTCCCATTCCCAGCTCCTCAGTTCTGTGTCCCAGCAGTTACAGAAATCACAGGTATTTCAGTGATGTTGACTAAAAATAGCATAAGGACTGAAATTAATAGATTTATATGCATAGTTATAGATACAGATAAATTTCTAGATATAGGTATATCAGTGCAAATGTATAGTGGTATATCAAGTATATAGGAATAGATGATATATCACAGTAAAGTTGGAAGTTTCAGTGTCCCATCATGATGAGACCTTCACAGGCAAAAGGATGACCTTAGAGTTGTGTGGTTATGCCATAAAAAAGGACAAAACCATGAAGAAAAGCAATTTATCCAGGCCCCAGACCTTGTAAGGGGCTGGCTGAGAATAACACCTCTATTTCTACAACTCCTATCTCCCATTTTCATTCTGGGGATCTGGTCCTCTTCCTTTTTTTCTTCCCTGCGCCGTCCTCCCCCGTCCCCCCCCCCCCCCCCCATTTTTTTTTTCTTGGACTCCTAATCAGAGGAAGAAACAAACAAATCTAAATTTCATATTTGCAGAAGGAAAAATGGTCTTCTGAATAAACACAATATAACTGCAACTTTTTCCTTAGTTCCTAAGGCTCATGCTGACCACTTTTTGTGTCATTGTGTATGTAAAATGCAGCAAGTCAGTCTGAAGTGCATCATTGGTTTAGGAGAATCTCCATACAATTACTTTTTTAAAAATTACAACATACTTCAGACTGTAGTAACTGTGCCTGTTTATAGAAAAAGGGATTATAATCTAGCCATTAAAATTCCATAACCAGCTGCTTCCAGCTATTCACATGTGTGAAACACTGCACAGCTTCTAATTTTTTTTTTTTTTTTTATAAATTCGCCACTTTCAGGCTCCTACAGAGAGTAATTTCCTTGGAAAGTGTCTTCATCTAAATAGCATTTAAGTATGCCACAAAGAATATCAACAAAGACAAATTGTACAACATCTCAGCATAATCAAATGCTTATTTATTTATCTGTTGAAAACCTGATGAAGATGGAATGAACTGAAGTTCTCTCAAAGCAAACTAGAAGAGAAAAGTGAGGGGAAACTCTTGGCTGACATGAGTTTTAAAATTTACAGGCAAGGCTGATCTGCATTGTTGCAGCCTCACACAATAATCTGTGGAAACAGAATTGGAAAAAGTCTGTTGCGAACACAGGATGATTGGTAGCACTTATGGTTGTGTAAAGGATCACCAGTAAGATAACTTCATCGTATTTTTAATGTATTTTGAGAACTGACCTGCCACCTGGTGTCCAGGGTGGCTGTAGCTCCAGTCTTTGTGATACACAAAACCTGATCCTATCCAGGTGTTTTCCAGAAGGAGTTATATTATTTTATATACAACACTATATTACATTATCCCCAGACAGGATTTGGGTGCTGTGCACCATTTGGTGCTGTGAACCACCTGAAGAGTTTGAAATTTAAATGCATTGAAATTCTCAGTACTCTGTACAGAAAAGTTGGCAAAATTCCTACCTATTTTGTAAGACTTGGGAACATTGCTCTTATAGCTACTTTTGAGCTAAGAACATCACAGGAAAATAAATTCATAGGCAAATGAATTATCGGACATATGGACAACGTTAATTCGAAACAAACTGTGGGCTTTATGTAAAGTTCACACAAAATGCCAGTAGGATTCCAGTTTTACCTTGGAATGACACTTTCAGAGCTGGAACAGCCAACCTAACTGCTGAGTTAATCACATTGATTTTCTCCTGCACTTTATTTCAACCAGTGATATGTGAATGACTGATGCCCATAAAACAATAAAAAGAAACCCATGAAGTGACTGAAGGAATATATTTAAGATAAAAATAAAGTATATTCTGCCCCCACCAAGCACATGAATTAAATCAAAATGACAGGAAAATTAAGAACAGGAAAGATATAATCTTTCAGCAATTGCAAACAGCTTATTTTTTTTTTTCCTTTTTTTTTTTTTTTTTTTTTTTTTTGTTCAGGTTTACTGAATGCCACAGTGGTAACAACCTTATGAAATTATTTATAGTTTTTAGAAAACATATAAGTTCACTTGTATATTTACAATATACCAAATTCCCCTATACCAACTTTACTCCATTCTTCAACACCTAGAAGGAGCCCTGTAGATGGCAAAGGGCTCTGAGTTTCCATTTGTACTCAGCATTACAAATTCTCCTCTCTCTGGAAGAAATCAGCTCTCTACAGCATCAGTTTCTAGGAATTAATTTTTTTTTAATTAGATTCTTGAGGAAAAACACAGAAATACAATGTTTAATCTCCTTCTTCATCTTACTTTAATGACTACATGTTGTGGAGGGGAAGTCATATGATGGACAATTAATAATTTGAGGTGTAATTTGTGATGTTATCTCCCCTAAATTTGTGTATCCTTTTTCTTCTCCACTTTATGTAAATCCACTCTTCCACAAATTCACTTGTGTAACATTCCTCTGAATTATATACTATAAATTCAGTATTTACCCTGTATTGCAAACAAATATTTTTTTTCAAATTAGACCTGCTGGAAAGAGTATCCTGTGCAGGGTCAATAAGAATTGCTAAGTGTTACACATCTGTCAGTGTAATTTCTAAAATGGACAATTAATTAATCCTGCCTTCATTTATTACAAAGCAAACAAACAAACAAATAAATAAATCAAACCCCAGAAACAATGCATAACAACCCTGTGAACTCTTGTTTTGATAATCTTGTCAATGATTCTTTCCCAGATTAAGACTTACTGTAAATTGGTTTCTAGTATTTCTTCTAGCAGTAATTTTTTTCATGTGAAATTTTTGAAAGATAGGATAATGTTTGAGTAAATGTATGGTATTAAAGCTTGGAATATATAAAACTCTTTCCTAGTTCTGGCAAAGGATGGTTGCATAACCTGCATAAAGTCACTTGATTCCTCTCCACCAGTTGCTGGTATCTGACTACTCATTTCAGCTACAGCTATATATTTCAGGTTTCCTGATAATTTAATTTAATTTATCCTAAGTTTTACAATATTTTTTCTAGTTGTGAATGTCTGAATGAGAACCTGCAGGACAGGGACTATCTCATATTCTCTACATGAACTAATCCTACTGCAATTGGCTTTCTAGAGGAAATAGACTTCTAGGGATGTGTTTGTAGGAATGATAAATACCAATAGTTTAAAGAACTTAATGAAACTATCAATTTCAATGACACATTGCCTTGTTAAAGAGAAAAGTTAAGCCAGGGAAACATTTACAAATCAGGACATTAAATACAGTGTTGAACTTCCATAATGTAATACTGTGTAACAAGACTGTGATGGAGAGCTGGTGTGCCAAAGTACTCATTTGCAAGAGTGACCAGTTTAGCAGGAACATAATATTCACTAATTTCAGTCTTTTAATGAAGTATGGCCATAGTTTTCATATTCTAATTCTGAAGGTAAGAGCACATTATTACTATTAACACCACAGTTTTATTATTATTTTTCAGAAATGTTGAGGATCAAAGAAATGAGTTGTATCGAGACACTAGTTAAAAGGGATAACAGATGCAGATACAAAAAGGCTGGTAAATCTGGAGTTCTGCAACTCTGTGTTGATTTGCCATCAATGAAGAACTGCAAATTATACAAACAGTCAGATAAACTGAACTTTAGTCAGTTTACACAGTGTTATTTAAGGGTTATCTTGAAAGCTGATGCTCTGTAAATCTGACGTTTGTCTTACTGGTCTGGGCTTAACGAGAAAAATATTATCCAAGCTCAAACACTAAGCTAAGACAATGGCATTGCTACCTACTGGGACATTCAGTGTCTTTCCAGGAAGGTGTCCCTGCCCATGGTAAGAGGTCAGAACTGGATGATCTTTGAGTTCCCTTCCAACCCAAACCACTCCATGATTTTTAAGTGGAAGACATACACATATCAGTCCTGGCTCAATCAGTGACTTCTTATAGCCTTAAAATGTTACTGTGGCATCTCTTTCCAAAATAATAAAAGTTCCTCTGTTCAGTCTGACTTCTTAAAAGAAATATTTATATTCAAGATTATTAAAACAGCCAAATGCTGTTAAAGCTTGTCATAGCCTGTAATTCTGTCCAAAGTCTGAGGCTGAACCAGATTTGGACATGTTCATCTCTGAAAACCTGCAGCAAAGACTGTTTTCTTTTGGGTGTTGCTTGTATATATGGCTTAGGAGCAAAATATTTAAGAAACTCTCTAGGAGATAAAGAGTAAAACCTTCCAGAAAAAAATTCAAATAATGTTCTGCATTAAAATAAAAATAGTTTGAGTACATTAAATATATAGATAAGAGGAACATAAGTTAATAAGGTATACATCTTCATGGTAAGATTTTATTAAAAAACCCTCAAGAGTCAGGAAGTGAAAAAGGGGAAATAGAGAATCTGTTGCCCTATTCAACACAGTTTTTTAACAAAAGTATGATTTCAGGCTCTTTAACTTTTTAACTGAAATGATTTTGATCAAATGTAGCACTCAGGAAATGTGAGATTAATGCCTATGACAGAAGCAGAAAACAGAGTAAACAGTCATTACACAGGTTTCATGAAAAAGCTCAGCTACTGCCCTTGAATGTGATCTTTTTACTTTTATTATTGATTCTAACTCCTCAAACTGCCAGCTATGCCTTTTCTAGTTTTTTTTTTTTTTTTTTTTGAGCCATTTTACAAGTAGTATGAATGAGCCCACCATAGTCACAGGAGGTGAAAGGTTAGGCTGAGTTCAATTAAGCATGTTCCTTTTTGCCTGGTTTACTAAACATGCAGCCCACAGAACCCTGTATTAAATGTGAAACAATGTCCTGAAAAATATAGAATAAAAACTACATATATTAAAAAAAAATAAATTTTTTGGAGAGAAAACTACCTACACTTCATGGAGCTTCACTCCAAATTCCAGATCACCATTAGGAAGAACTTTCTAGAGTGGAAGTGTATTCATTATTGTTATTTGCAATCTGAGACAATATTAACTCATGTCTTCAGTTTAAAAATCTGTAGCAATGTTAGCTGGTGTAGATAAAATGTGGGTGCAAGCAAGCTAGAAATATGTAGGACTCAGAGAATCATAAAGGCTGGAAAAAACCTCTAAGATCACAATGATCAAACATCAACCCAATACCACCACCATGCTCAACACTAAACCACATTCTCAAAGAAGATAGAACAGATCTTGAAAGATCACCTGCTTTGTTTGTCCACTTTCCATTTGGAATAGAAAAGGAGCCAAAACTCCCTGCAGCACTAGCATTCAGTGACAATGGTTCAGCAGCCACCAAAAATTGTCATCTGAGACAGAAGCCCTAAGTAAGACTGTCTCTTATGGAAATTATAAAAGATTTTTCTTAAAGTGACTTATTGTAGAAACAAATGAACAAACAAACAAGCAAATCACAGAAATGTAGCCAAGTCTTGTAACAAGCATTTCTTAAAACTATGTCAATGGTCTGGAAGAAATCTGAAAGTGAAGATGTTTTCTAAATAGTCTGATGTTGCAAGCAATTTCCTAGGTGATGGGTGACCCATGTTCAAACCTTCTATTGTCCTGATTTGAAGCTGAAAACAACTGTCACTTTCATGAGGTAGAAATGCTGTTTTTCATCTGACTTTTGCACTTTGTCCTTGATAAGATGAGAAATGCTGTTTACTAAAGAGCATGGCAAGAATGAATAGCTTTTTGGAAGTTGAAAAGGTAACTTATGACTCTCAGTGCATTTACCTGTGACTCTTGGTTTATTTTTTTGCACAATAAAAAGAGTTTATCTAATGAAAGAGATGTCAGATAAGTGCTAGGAGAAAAACCCACATTAGTGTTATGAGTCTCACCTCACAGACCAGCTTTGGACCCGAGATTGTGAAAAAAAGTTTTAGCTTCTGCTTTATATGGATTTTTAGTTTCTATTGCAGAAGGGATGTCTTTTCTTCACTTTTTAATGAACCTCTTATTGTATCATTTTTATCTAACATTAAAGAGCTGTCATTTTGAGTTTTGGAAGCAGCTACAAATCAACAGGACCATTTAGGATTCTGTTTCCCCTTTTATTTGCAACAGTCACTTTTGAAAGCACTCCTTACTGCAACTGCACCACAGGATATATTTACTGTACAACTCATTCACCTGAGGATGGATAAATTGCTTGAAGATGCCCAGAGGAAAGAGGATAAACAGTTGCAAGTGTTTATCTGTACAATTAGCAACACTTAGTTTTAACTGATAAATTACTAGCTAAAACTTTTTTTCCTTTAAGAAGTTACTTAGACCAATAAACTGCCTTTTTAAAGACTATACCTACTATACCAGCTGTAAAAAAGTAAATTTGAGACTGCAGCTGCATATAAAGTAGTGAGTAATTTATTTCGCTCTTATATCTTTTCCCTCTTACATAACGGTTTTTCACTGGAGACATGCAGATTTTTAAAGCTTTAGTATTTTTTAAAGTTATAGATCTTATAATATGATTGCATGTTTATGCTGGACAATTAAATGACACAATTAAATGATTATTTATATAATATTCAATCCAGAAGTCATATGATGCATTCCAGAAAAACATTCAATCTTGATTTTTACTACAGGAGCATATACCATTTCCACGTGTAATTTATCCAGTAGTTAATCACCCCCACTGTAGAACAGGTATGATATGCATTGGGGCAGCATGTAAACCTGAGAGCTGAGAAACCCAAAAGGAATTCCAATGAGGAATTTTTAGAGTTTGAACCCCAAACCTTCATCATAAATGCAAGCAGGCCCCACAATTAGTAATTTTAAATTCTTATCATGACCTTAAACTGTCCATTTCATGTCTTTTTACTTTCTCTTTGCGTGTTACTCTGAGCACCAATATAGGCTTTATTTATGTTTTTCAAAAATTGACAGAACATATTAAGAAGAGTTTCTTTTGCTTACAGTGTTACTTTCAATGTTGATATCTGTCAAACTATTTGTCTTTTGAAGGGTAGAGTTTTTATGAATGCATAATTTAGACAGTATAATTTGCAAATAAAACCAGAAATACTATGCTTAAATATGCCAGTTACATAACTGATATCAGATTTCAGATCTTCATATGCTGCCTTTTTGAATAAATAATTCATATCAAGATAAAGTATATGTTTTTAATACTTTCCTAAGTAGCTCACATATTTTGTGAAAGTAATCTTCCTACAGTCTGATTACAAAGAAGATTTGGTTTAAGATTTAAGTATTTTGTCTAACATCTTTAATCACATATAAACAAAGTTCAATTTATGTTTGTTTGTTTTTTTCTGAGCAAACAGATTTTAGTGACACTATGTACATTTTTTAAGTGAGAATATTTTTTTATTGATATTAATGCACTGGCTATTCCCAAACAATACACCTGTACTCACTCTGAGTTACTCCTCACATGCAGTGAATTGATGAGCCTGGGAAAGAGCTGTTCCTTCTTTTACATTCTCTGGGGCCCTATTCTCCCCAACTTAGTAACTACATTTTTGTTTTGCTCTTGCACAAGAGATCCTAATTTCTACCAGGACTTCAAACTGCAGAAAACTGCGGGAGAGCAGAATAAGAACAGGAGCCCCATCCTGGACCTTTTAGTCACCATAACCCATCACAGTGATGCCTTAAGATTTTAGCTTTTATATTTTTCAGATCCTATACTGCATTAGTGCGTAACTCTAAGCTCTATATAAAGTGTTGGTTGATGGTCTTGACATTTTGGTCAGACAAAACAATCTCTCTAGGCCTGAGATCCAAGGACACCCTGCAGCCTCGGGTCCTGAAGAGCATGAACAAAATGGACTGGGGGGAAGCAAACTGGGGCCATGTGACTTCATTACCTGAAGCTGTAATTGGAGGATTAACCCCTGATATGCCAATAGACCAAATTTATGTCTGTCTGAAACACTCATGACCACTGTCCATCTTGGGTGTAGCCCCCCGGGGAGGCTTCGTCTGCCCTTAAGGGACCTGAAGGCCCTTCATTAAGTACAACTGCTTTTGTCTTTTTAACTTTGTCTGGCCTCTGTTTCTAGGTATGCCTGAAATAGGCATCGACAGAGCTGCAAGCAGGGCAGCCACTGAAGATGTGAGGGCGACCACCTCAACTACATCTACTGGTGTGGCTCTACTGTTTATCAATCAGTAATGGCAAAAACCCCCAGTGAATTAAATATTTAGCTCCACTAGCTCTGTGGTACTTGGAAACTTTTCCATTTGATGTGGCAGATGAGTGTCTTCAAGAGGCTGATGCAGACATGTGAATGCCTACCTGGCCTTCAGATGAACCAAGAAGAACCCTTAGCCAGCCAACACTGCACTTCTCTACCTCCAGATTCTGTCACATACCTTTCAAGCAGGTACACAAACTCGGCTGCATATGCAGACAAAAGTGCTTCTTTTTTGACCTGCAAACTGTCTTTTTCTGGACATAAAGGTGTCTGAGGTAGCATACATTCAAAATAAAACAAAAGGAAGACACACCATATCATGTCAGTTGCAACATTGTGATGGCCACAGTTCTGGTTTGCGCAGTGCAATTCATCAGAGTGAATTGCTTTGCCCATAGAATGTGTAAATGTGAGTTCCTGCCCTTCTACAATTTTCCATTTCTTGTTTTTTATTGTTGTCCCCATTTTCTTTTGATCTTGAAAGTTAAATCCCTTTCACATTTTACTGATTACTTTTCACTGAAGTTTGCAAAAAATGTATTGATATGAGCTGAATGCTCTTCTGAACCCTTGTGAGATAGTTTTTCTTTCCATCTATATCTGTTGCTCAGACAGAGTTTTCTGATACAGTTTAAACTGTAGATAATTGCTAACCCATAATATTTAAAATATTTATAAAATATTAATAAATCTAAGAATATAAGATTGAAAAGAGTCTAGTCAATGAGGAGCATGCTATCAAGCCACTGCTATCTCAACTTTCTCAATAACCTGAAATGGTATTTTCTTTATAATAGGTTATTCCCCTTTTCACTCACTCTCTTCTTACCCATTCTCTTCCAAAATATCACTGATCCTATGACTAGAAATCTTCTAATTCCCAGCCTAAATTTATTCATAGCCAGTTAATTCCCATTTGTTCCTATGACAATATTGTCCTTTAGCTTCTCCTTCTCCTGTGTTTACCCCCATGATATATTTATAGACAGCAATCATGTCTCTTCTCAGCCTTTGTTTGGCAAGACTAAACAACCTCATCTCTTCCACTCTCTTCTTGTAATGAGACTGCCCCTGTGAATCAGGGCTTGGGAATTAGGGCCTAATTGAAAATGTGAAGCAAGAAATGAGGAAGATCTTATGGAAAAGAAATTGTTCAAAAACCCTTTCTGAGCTCTTCCACCTTTTTTAAGTAAATGACTGATTTTGTTCCACAGGTATCTCAAAATGTTTAGGTTTAGTCTTTATTTTTGAAAACTACGCAGAGCACTTTACTGAACAGTCATTTTCAGCACAGCCAATCTCCCAAATCCAAATGTCTGGGTTGGTGCTCCCTGGCAGAGACATACCTATTCAAGCTCAACTAAATGCCCTCAGATGGACCACAAAAGCACTGTGTAAGTATCATAAGGCTTGAAATATATTTCACGAGGTAGGTAGAAGCCCTGATGGGTTCTTGCTCATGTTCTGGGAAGAGAGCTCTGCACTGTGACTTGCAGAGATGCACAGCAGAAAGAGAGACCTTTGAGGGCTGGGGATTTTTTTGTTGCTGTCTATATGTTGACTTTTTTGAATAATGCTGTGAAGAGATCTAAGAATGAGGTGTCAAGCAGTCTAAGTTGCTATATTCAGTGTGTCACCCTTCTCCAGAAGTATACTGCATTTTCATACATTGCACCAAAATCACTTTAAACATCTGTATAAAAAGGCCAGGTTCATGACAACTGAACTGAACTTAGATAAGTTTATGGGATTCAATTAAATGCATCCCAGAATCCTGAGGGAATTCTCTGATGTACTTGCCAAGCCGCTCTCCATGGTATTTGAAAAGTCATGGCAGTCAGATTAAGTCCCAGTTGACTGGAAAAGGGCAAATATTGTACCCATTTTTGAAAAACCATAGGAAGGAGGCCCCTGAGAACTGCCATCCAAACAGACTCCCCTCCATGCCTGGGAATATCAGGAACAGACTCTCCTAGAAGCCATGCTAAAGTATGCAGAGAACAGGGAAGTGACTTGGGACAGCCAGCATGGCTTCACCAAGGGAAGGTCCTGCCTGACCACTAAGGGGCCTTGGAGACGACAAGGGAAGGGCTACAGTTGTTATTCACTTGGACCTCTGTAACCCTTTGACATGATACCCCACAGCATTCTTCTTTCTAAGTTGGAGAGAGATGCATTCAATGAGTGGATTATCAGGTGGACAAGCAAGTGGCTTGGAAGGTCGCATCCAGAATGTGGTGGTCAATGGCCTCGAGTCCCTATGGCTATCAGTGACAAGTGATGTCCCTCAGGGGACCAGCTGAGACCTGTGCTGTTTAGAGTCTTCATTAATGATGTGGATGAAGCAATTGAGTGCACCTTCAGTAAGTCTGCAGGTAACAGAAAGCTGAGGGATGAGGTAGTCACACCTGAAGGACTGGAAGCCATCCAGAGGGACGTGACCAAGCTCAAGAAGTGGCCTATGGGAATCTCATGAGGTTTAACAAGACCAAGAGCAAGGTGCTTCGAACAGACAGACTGGAGGTTTAGATTGGATATCAGGGAGAAATTGCTTTCTCTGAGGGTGATGATGCTCTGGAACAGATTGCCCAGAGAAGCTGTGGATACTTCATCCCAGGAAGAGTTCAAGGCCAGGTTGGATGGAGCTCTGAGCAACAGGGTGTATTTAAAAACATCCCCATACATGGCAGGGGGCTGAACTTCATCTTGAAGGTCCCTTCCAACACAAGATGTTCTATAATTTTATGATAACAATAGAAGTAAGAATGGAATCATACAGCAGAGTGTTTAAATGAAACTGTTGTTTGCATACTGAAGCAGAAAGAAAGCAGAAAAAATCCACTATTTGACTGTATCTACTATTTGCTAATACTTTATGTGTACAGTCAATGAACTAATACAGTCTTAAAAAAATAATAATGCTTTGAAACAATGAAGTCCCATCTTGATTCCTTTTGGCAGATGAAAGACAGCAGCTTTGTGGGTGTTGCTTTTGCTGTAAAATATGTTCTAAACTACATAGACAGTCTGATCGCCCCTTCTTAATTAATACTTAATTTTACATTAAGTTTTTTTAAATTTTATTATTTAAAAAAAATATAAATTGTTATTATTTTTAAAAAAAGTCTTAATTTTATGTTAATTTTCAACAACCCAGTTGGCAGTGTGAACTTTAACCCATGGAGAAAACCTCTAAACAGGAGTGGAGATAATTTTTAACCCTGTACAATGAACTTTTGTTTTTGAGACACCCTGTCCATGGCAAGGTGATGGCAAGGATGCTGAGATGCTACTACATTTCAAACCTTTTGTCTTCATGCTTAATCACTGTAGCACTAAGGAGCACTAATAGAGATAAAATACAAATGTGTCACACAAGTTAATTTCCTCCTTGAAGAACTCTGATTTTCAGCAAAGCTTTAAAGAAACTACCAAGTAAAAATATGATTATAGTAATGCTGGTAGGTACTCTTTATAAAATCATTTGAAAGGAGAAAAACATGCATCTAAATTAGATTCTAAAGCACACCTTTACTTAGAAAAAACACATTAAGTTAAACCAGCAGTAAACCAATTAATATATATGTATGCATTAGTCCTTGCCAACAGTGTCTTGGACAGAAAGCAATTTTCTTCTAACATTTTTGAAAAGCAATTAATAACTTTTCAATCTAAACCTAAATCCTGAATTGAATCAAATTTTAGACTTTTGAAAGCTATTTGAATTGTATTGTTCCTTTTTGTGATGTGTGTAGCTCAAAAAGAGATGCATAAGTATAAAATGTATTGTAAGATTATGGCTAATTATTTTATATTGTTTTAAATGATGGGTCTTGGAAGAAGCTGTCAATCGATTGGAAAACACTCACATTGTGCCTTTGTGGCTGAGTTTCTGCTACAATTTTACTACAGACTAAATATATTTGAGTTTATTTTCTGTCAAGTGTAAGGGAATCTGAGATGAAAAATTTGGATCTACAGGTGAGCTGGATTCAACTTGATACTGATCTTTATTAATGTGACATCTTCAAGATGCAATACAAAAGTTGTGTTCATGAGAACATCACTTTTTTTTTTTTTTTCTGATCTAAAAGATGCTGCTTTGCTCTCCAGCAGGCAACCTCTGTTTCTAGAGACAGAGGTCTCAAGTTCTGTTATAGATGCCATTTGTATTCATTTGACTGGAAAGCAAAATAAAAAGAATAATAGGTGTAAAATTTTACTTTTAAAGCCTTGAGATGGCCTTCAATGGGGCAGGAAGAATCCAATTGTCTAATTTTTGCAAGGCTCCTTCCACCTCCTGTTCCAAATGGTAGTTAAAAGAGCCAGACGCCAGGATTAAAATACTCTCCTTTCACTATTTACTTTTTGTGAGTGGTCTCCTTGCAGCTGTGCTGGCAGCATCAAATATATCCACAGCTATTCATGAGGTTACAGCTTGAACCAATGCACACAAGTCCTTTCATTAACCTCTGTGGCTTTGGATCAGTCCTGGGGACTGTGACTCTGCCTTTTTTTTTTTTTTTTTGTCTTCACAGTTTTATGCCTTCTGTTCTCAGCAACTTGGTACTCATTTTATGAGGTGTGAGCACAGAGAACACATTCACACGGAAGTACAAGAGCACCTTTACCTTGCACTGTTCTGAGTTATCATATTGAAAAAATCCTGAGCCCTCCACAAGGAAGCAATTACAAAGTGCTCACTGCATTGCATTAGAGTTCAGTCTATGACTACAGACTGTACACTGGATAAACAAATAAGCTATAAGAAAAAAATCACACTGGAAAGACAATGAGAAAAAAAATTAGTTTACAAACAAATATTAGGGCTTTCAAAGAAGGAAGAGCCAAAAGATATATAAGGTCTTGTTCAAATCAATTTTCTAAAGGCAGGTAGAACAGTAAAACAACAGGAAAATTAAAAGGAGTTTTCATTGATGGGTGATCAGAAAAAAAAAGTTTTAAAATATGAAGCTGAAACTGGCACAAAAATTCTCAGAAGTAAATACAGAGGTGGTATTTCAAGAGAAAATTTGCCCCAAAACCTTTTGAACCCTCTATTTACCTTTTTGTTCATATAGAGCGTCCTATCCTACTGAATGTTTTTTAATTACAATTATATACATACACTTGAATACTAATTACATAGACAATCATGGTCTATGTAGAGCTATGCCATGTTTTTTATTGGTATAAATGTAGTGGGTGACACCCTTTTCCACAGTTCTCTAGACTGAAGAGGCTCTTCAATAGGTCCTAGACCTAGAACTGACACTATGTGAACATGGATATAAAAGAGCCAAATTGTTAAACAACTCAGTACCAGTGCTTGTAAGAGCTCAGGTGCTGGATCATGCAGGAGGCATTTAATTGTGAGTCATAATCTGATTTATCATTTTTCAGTGCATAGTTAAAATTCCATAGAGATCTGGCTGGTGTTACAGCCATGTAAGTGGCACCCATTGCAGGCTGCATGAACACCTAATGATAGCTTGTCATGGGACAACATGAACTGGCAAGGCTGTATATGCAATTGTCTGCTGGATGTCTAGAATTCAAAAGGCTCTTGCAGATGAAATATTAGTACATTAGGAGTTTCTTTACACTTATTTCAGCTTCTTAAATGGCTAAAATGAGACTGATATGGAAGATAATTTAATGTTCCTTTTTTATCCTGTTGTGTTTATTTATGTGGTGGGTCAATCATGGCTGCCTGTCAGGTGCCCACTAAGGGACCCTTTAACTCCCTCTCCTCAGTGGGACATGGAATAAATAAGATTAAAATCCTGTGGATTTAATGAAGTAAAGGCAATGCAGGAAAACAAAAATAATTATCTCTACTTCTCCTCCGTAGGCAGTGTCCAGCTGCCTCCTGGGAAGTCAGGCCTCAGTACGCACAGGAGTGAATACCTTTAGAATACAAGCGCCTTAGCAATGGATGCTCCCCTTGTACTCCTTTCTCTTGGCTTTTGTTACTGAGTAAAATAACACATGGGATGGGACATCCCACAGTGTCGTAACTATGCTGAGATGGACATGACTGGCATCAACACCAGTCATTTATTAAAAGCTTTTCCATGCCTTCTCTCAGTGGACTTCTTTCAGGCAACTCTTGACTCCTTTCCTCATTGGCAGCTCCACACAGCACTGACTCCTTCTCTCCTCTCTGAAAGTTTCTTTCTTCCTTCCACATGACTGGCTAAACCCAAACCTGTTCCTCAACCCAGTCACCTAACCCTGCATCCCTCACACAATATCTTCTTACCTTAGCTGTGCCTTACCCCCTGGCGGCACAGCCAGCAAACCACAGCAGAGCCTGGCAGCAGAACTGTAACTCACTCTCAATGAGCTGACCCACTCTTTTACAACACCCATCCTCACCGGGCAGGCAAGGCTGTCTCCATTGCTCAGTAATCAGTACAGCTGGAATTCTTTGGGAAAGATTGCCTCCTGCGCCATCCTTACAAACTATCTGCCCACACCGCAGGCAGTTTGGGTTGGTTGTCCTGGCTCTGTTCCCTCTCAGCACATTGCTCACCCTCAGCCTTGTTGGTTTCTAGGTGGAGACCGGGGTCAGTGCTGGTGCTGTGCCAGCTCTTCTCAGCAGGATCCAAAACACTGCAGTGTCACCAACAACTCTGCAGTCACCAATGCCCAGCACAGCACTGGGAGGGCTGCCATGGGGAAAGTTAACTCCATCCCAGTCAGAGTCAATACAGTAACTGACCAGTAACTAATTATTACTGCACTTTTTTTTTTTTTTTTGGCTAAAATATGAATATATTTAGCCTTCAAGGCAGTATCAAGGCACTTGTTTACGTGTAAATGTGTCCCAGAAAACGTTAAATGTGTGTTCCAATAACTCATAATTTTATAATTTTCCACTGCTTCTTCAGAAAGGCAAAAATTACTTTCACAGTATTTGCAAGTTCAAACCTAGGGACGCCCCATAAAGGACTCTGAAGCTTTTATTTAGATTTCTGTTGTCATTAGATCCTAGCCAGAAAACTTATGACAAAAAACTTCATTACTGTATTCCTAGAATATCTTAGTCCTAGATGAGACCAAGAAAAAAAAAAAAAAATGTGGTCAGTAAAATCAAATAGTCAGATAAAACCCCCGAGAGCCATGCTATATTTTTTTCATGATTTGTGTGTTATCAAAACAAAAATGAAACTTGAAAAAAACCCAACATGAATTAACAGTGAGAGAGTCTGGGGATAATATAGGAAAGGGGGATACAGATTAAAGCAGCTTCCTGCTCTACCCTGTTGACACTTCTGCCCTTCCATTGACTTTCCTTGGCCTCAGAAATTCACCTGGTGCCTGCCTCACTTCAGGGCTTAACTGCATTCTTGCTGGAAGCTCTCAACTTTTCTGTAGCTTCCAAGGATCCAATGATTCTTGTAACTTGGATTCACTGACAGTTATGAGCTAGAGAATGATTTTTGCTTCCATTCAAGTTTTCATACTGAGGAAACAGATTAAAATGTTCAGAAGGTGTCCAAGGCAGCACCAGCAGCTCAGGAGCTCCGATGTCATCTCTCATTTCTTTTATGGGCTTCCAGGTGACTCAGGGAAGAGTGGAAAACTGTCACAAAGTCCTAACAGAGTTTGTAGGAACAGTGTGGTGCCAGGTATTTCAGCACAGATACAGCTCTCCCTAACTAACTCTGTGATGAAATCAAGCTTTTGTGTTCTTAATTTTCTGTCTCTTAGATATTTCTTCAAGTAGCATTAAAACATTAATCTTGAGGGACGGTCAGGTACTAAACTAACGGACAAGTATGTACATAATAGAGATTTATTTATTTTTTTTAATATTTCTCAGTTTTGGTTCTTTGTCAGACAGTTTTGGAATTTATTTTTAATATAAATTTGACATATCACTTTCTAAGAGATAAAGTTTATGCAGGGAGTTGCACTCTTAGAAAGGATGGAGTTTAAAGAAGCATTGTTTTTCTTTTATGACATGAAAAATATTGTCTAGAAGCATCAAAATCAAGCACAATCACTTATTGTCACATTTCTACTGTGCAATACTCCCAGAATACAAATATGGGTTTAAAGGCATAGGGTTTATTCACTCTCTGTGTTTTTTGTTTCTTTAAATTACCCTAATAGTAGCACATAACACAAAGAGGACTGGTTGTTTTTGTTTTTTTATACTTTGGGATTGTGGCAGCAAAAAAAATATGAAAATGGTGTTTAAACAGGTGATTTTTTTTTTTTATCAGAGTGGAAGAGGAAGAAAAGCAATGGGGAAAAAGATTACTCAAATTCGCTTTTAAGGTTTTATTACTTTAAAAAGGGATAAAGGCAACATCTTTTAGAGATGGTCAGAAATGAAACACTGACAAATTATTGTTTTAGATTAATTAAAAGCAGATTACATTACTCAAGTGTAAATTACTCTATTCCTTCAATGTTATAGTTTTTTCATCTCCAGCATAAATAACTGCAAATAAAAGATGAATTGTGAAAGAAGAGCTAACATCAAGATACTGAAATGAGGAACATTGCACAAAAAAACAAGTACCAGTCCCAAAAACTCTGCACAACGATTGTTTTGCATTAGTGAAGAGGAAAGAATGGATGGGGGGGGGGGACCGCCATGGAAAAGGACAGAAGTTGATATCTGTAATAATTCTTGCGACTGGCAGAAATCTATATTATTCTGTTTGTGTTTTCATTCCATCATGGGGGAAAATCTAGCTAGGAGCGAAACACTTTCAGCATGCAATAAGTTCAACATATCTTCATCCCTAGGCACACATAGGAGAACTGAAAATATGCTGAAATTCAAACCCTGGGGGACAGGGAAGGGAGGACATTGTGATTGTGTGTGAATTCAAGAAAGGAAATATCTCAGAAATCTGAGTATTTGGTTCTGGTATTTTCAAAGAGTTTACTTGTTTCAATGAAATGTGTGTTTTCAGTTCAACATTAACTCCAATATAAACCACCCCAAAATTAATTGGAGACAATTGTTTCTGTTCAAACCCTCAGATAAGTAGGATTTTTGCTCTACTTGCCCAGAGAACAAAACCATCTCCTTCTTTCCCCCACCCCCTTAGTGCCAGTGTCATGAGAGTGCCTGCATTGTATGGCTCCTGCTGCGAGCAAACCTAACAGTTTTTGTGCAGGAAGGGAAAATGAGAAGACAAACCACCTCACCCCTACACACTTCTTTATTTTATTCTAGACAAAAGGATCACTTTGTTCAACTACTTAAATCTTGCACTGAATAGAGAAGTCGCTGTAGGGAAGTGGAGCTTGCAGAATGCTGTCTGAGACTAATACTCTAAATCCCTCACATTAAGTACACCAGTAGCAACTAAACAAATATCCACACAGATGTCAAGCCATTCTACTGAGCAGTTTTATTCCATTTATAAAATGAAAGAGCAATCCCTTGACTGCTTGTCATGGCAGGTGTCTACATATTTAAATGCTGGTCAGTTTTAAATGGAACACGTGTATTTAACTTTCCCAGCATGTCTAAAGCTTTTAAAGCCCATCACACTGATGTTAAAATAATAAGGGCCAGCAGCCTGGTGATATGATTGCTTTTTTATTGCTCAGTTTGTGCTGAGAACTCATTTTAATTCTAAAGGTTATGGCTTTTAAAGCAGCGCTACACCCTTTTCCCTCCCCCAAACTGAAGCTGGATCAAGAAGTGCCATAAATGAGAGCTGAAAACAAACGTATGCTGGCATGTCAATCCATCTTCTCATCCTTTTTAATTCTGGTGTGCTTTCAAACCACTCTTCCCAGCAAAGATGGAGAGTGTGTCTCACTTAAACAGAAGATGTCAGCTGTTGTGAAATTGGCAGATGGACAATTAAGATACTTCAAGGTAAAAACGTAAATAAGATGCAGGAAAAAGAGGGAAAGCATGCAATTCCTGCTCACTGCTGCTGTCTCCTTTCTTTGGAATTTCAATGTCAGACAAAGGGTTTTGTTTCCCAATTGCTCATTGTTAGCTATGGCAATTATGATACAGGAATACTAAAGGAGAGGAGGATGAATGGACATAGTGTCAAACTAAGTCTGCAGGAATGGCTTCTAAACACTTTAATGGCATGATTATGCTCTCTGATAAGAGCATGTTGTGTCTGTTTCCACCAAGGCTACTCTTGCATGACACTTCAGAGAATAATGAAGTTGTGGAATATTCTGAGTCGGAAGGGACCCACAAAGATCATCACATCCAACTCCTGGCCCTGCACAGGACACCCCAAAAACTGCATCATGCACCTGAGAGCACACTCAGACCACAGAAAGAGAGGTTTTGAAGGATTCATCCCAGATCTTTTGCAGGAATCTCAAAAGAAGTCAGAAAAACAGACAAATGAGTAGCCAAGGGGCATGGAGGGGAGCAGGTTTAGTGGAATTTTTATAATTTCTTATGAAGGACTGCAGCATGTCATATGGATATATGCTAAGGAGCTAGAAATGGCATATCTATAAAATTAGTTTAATGAAGAAAACACAGAGTTAAACACCTTCAGGAGGAATTTTCACACTGAAGTAAATTATGAAGATTGAGAAGAAAAATAGTATTTTTTCTACTTATAAAATAATTGTTAGGTTTTACTTTTTGTTTCACACAAAAGGTGACACTAAAATTCTTTCTCTTTGAATGGATGTTCTTTCAGTAAAACCAGTCAAAATTGCTTGATACCCACAACAGAAAATTGGCATTTTAGAAGCCAGGGTTTGTCTGGCTTTAGCTACTTTACAGTTTTTCAACTCTTTTATAAAATTCAGAATAAATATTTCAGCTTACATGGTAGGGTAACAGTTAAGATTAATATTGTAAGCAGAAGCATAACACTTCATTTTGTTATAGAAATAGACAACAAATTCTGGAGATGTGCTCATCCCTGCCACATTCTACATTGATGGGACAGCAAGTTTTGCAACAGATATGGCACTGTTGTCAACAACTTTTATAAGAAAAAGCAGAAATGTAAAAGTATGAGAAAGAGCTGAGGAGCTGAGGGATAGCAAACAGCATATGAAAATACTTGTCAATGTCTTAAACCAAAGAAAATACTCAATTATTAGAAACTGAGTCCAGGGAGACATGAAAGGATGGGTTTTCCACCAGCCACACTAAACAAATCCCACAATGACCTGAAAAGGGAAATTAATGTGTAGATTTTATTAATTAGTTTGATAAACTCAGTAGTAGTTCTGGTTCTTGTGCTAAGAGTACATCGAGGAAATCCTGCGGTTCTTCTCTTTAGTCTTCCATGCACCCAGAGATGTAAGTCCTTTTACAAAAGCTGGTGCCATAGTCTGACACTGGCAAACACCAGGCACCCACAACATTCACCCTCCCCTGTACAGCTGTAGAGAGGAGAGAAAAAAAAATAATGAAGGGTTCATGAGTTGAGATAAGGACAGGGAGAAAACATTCCAAGGGCAAAACAAGCTCATCTTAGAAATAAAAAGTGAGTTTATTTCTAACAAAATCAGAGGAGGATAGTGAGAAGTAAAAATAAGAACTTTTCTTATATAAGAAATAAGATCTTTTCTTCCCCCAACCCCTCCCTCCTTCCCACCAACAGAGCGTGCTGACAGGGGATGAGGGTTTGGTCAGTTCATCACCCAAGGTTTTCTTCTGCTTGACTCAGGGAGAGAAGCCTGGGGTCCCTCCCACAGGAGACAGATCTCCATGAATTTCTCCAGCGTGGGTCCACCCTCAGGAGCAGCAGCCAACCTGCACCTGATGCAAACGTGAGTCCCTCCCACGGGCACACAGCCCTCCCAAAAGTGCTGCAGCATGGGTGACTCTTCCATGGGATGCAGTCCTCTAAGGACAGGATGCTCCAGCCTGGAAGCAGGGCCCCTCTCTCCCCCCCGGGTGTGTCACTGGATCACAGCCTCCTCCAGGCATCCACCTGCTCCAGCATGGGCACCTTCTCCATGAGCTGGGGGTGGATCTCTGCATCCCCATGGATCCCCTTGGGCTGTGGGTGGATCACTGCATCCCCCATGGATCCCCTTGGGCTGTGGGTGGATCACTGCATCCCCCATGGATCCCCTTGGGCTGTGGGTGGATCACTGCATCCCCCATGGATCCCCTTGGGCTGTGGGTGGATCTCTGCATCCCCCATGGATCCCCTTGGGCTGCAGGGCCACAGCTGTTTCATCACGGTCTCACCACAGCCTGCAGAAGAATCTCAGCTCTGGTTCCTGGACCATCTCCAACCCCTCCTTCTGCACTGACCTTGGTGTCTCCAGGTTGTTTCCCTCGAATGTTCTCACCTCCTTCTCCTCTCCAATAGAAGGAAAATCTATGTGTCCTTTGTTTTGGTTTTGTTCTTAAATATGCTGTCACAGAGGTGTTACCAACCTCTCTCACTGGCCGAATTTTGGCAGCATTCCCATCTTCAGAGCCATCAGGGATTGGCTCTGCTGGACATGGTGGAAGCTTCCAGCAGCTTCTCACAGAAGCCACCTCTGTGGCCTCCTGGCTACCAAAAAACAGGCCATACAAAACTAAAACATCTGGTTTGAAAGTACCTTCTGATAGAGGCTTGGGCAGTTTTTTTCCACTGTCCAAGGTCTAAAATGGAAGAGTCCCACAGGAGAGGAACTGGGATAGCAGTCTCTTCCCAGGCGTGTTTTGGGGACCTTGAGCCTCAGGAGGAAGAGATCTGATCCTGCTCAGAGCCAGCTACCCTGGAAATCTGTGTAACTCCAAGTCAGTGTATTTTAACACAATCTGAACTCCCCATTAGGAGTCCACTGGACTCCTAATTCCCCACTGGAATCAATGTCTAAACAAATACTTACCCTTTAGTTTATTGCTAGTTAGTGACTCATGTTTTTGAAAAAGTCTTGCAGTATCAGTTCTTTTTTTTTTTTTTTGCAAAGAATATAATGAAACCGTAAAAACAACAATATAGACAAAGATAGCACATGACCAGAGTTGCAGAATGATTTGGATGCCAGGGGAGGTTAAGGAGACTGAGAGTCATCAGCTGGAAGAAGAGATAACTGACATAGAATAATATGAAAGAAATAAAGAAAATGCAGTGAGAATGGGTGCTTCTTGTAACAGGCAGAGGGCATAAAGGGATATTTAAAAAAATATATAAAATAAGCAAAGGGAGGGGTTTTTGTGGCTTATATTGTGACATCCTTTGTCTCAAGAAATTACAGAGACCAGGGACAGATTTTATCTTGGGAATATAACGCTGGAAAAACCTTATTTCTATTTTCTGTTCAGCACATACTGCTCACAGACATTTCTATTTTCATTTATGTGAAATAACAATGACTGCTAAAAGTAGGCAGGAGTAGCCTGTCATGACATGTTGTATACTCTGTATTTCAAGAAGTGTTTAGTTTATGCATAAATCAAGGTTAAGTACTTCTGAGGAAATCTGTATGGGTAATGTATACTTCTGTAAAAAGTAAGATGCTCATACCCTTGAGCTTGTAATGAAGACTTTTTATTGAGATTGAATTTCTTTTTTTTTTTTGTTTGTTTGTTTTTTTTTAGTGGGGGAGGGGATTTTGTCAATTATTTATCATGCCTGAACTAGCACAATTCCAAAGGAGAAATCTTTACTTTGCAATTCAGAAGACCTGCCTGTGAAAGATTATGAGTTATGTGATTATAAACATCATAAACTCCAGGGTTCATTTAACTACCCACGGATTTCTTCAATGTTGAGACATTTGATCAAATTACTCTGAGTTTATTTTCTGAGTCTGTGGGGGTCTAATCAATAAATTCAGCAGAACTGAGATCTGAGAAGTATATCTCCCTTTAAAATAAACACATTTGTACAAATTAATCACATTAAATTTTATTGACTCTATTGATTAGACTAGACTGACTATTGTAGAAGCCTAAACAGCCAGCTCAGCTGTAGAGAGATATATTTTAAAATCAACAAACAGATGAAATGGATCTTATCCCCAAATTCCCTATTCCAGTCAGCCATCACAAAGTGATATTTCCAAAAGATTTGTTTAACAGCATAAATGGATTGTTTATTGCCATGGATTTCAAGTACTTTGCATAGTTGAGCCTCAAGACAAGTCTGGCCTTAGAATCATACAAAGGATATTAATGAATTCTGCTTTGGAATAGCCAGTCCCTGCTAAATAAAGTTAATTCTCATTCTTCAATCTGTACTTTTGTATGCTGTCTGTTATGGCCTTCTAAAATAGAAAATATGACAGGATTTAGTGCTGAAACTCAAAATGAACAGTGCAAAGAGCCCAGACAAAGAAAGATAAAAATTGAAAAAAAAAACACACACACAAAAAAAAAAAAATAACCAACCAACCAACCAACCAAAAAAACCCAATGCCAAAACAAAATAAAAAAACCCCACAAACTAACAAAAATACCCTAAACAAACAAATAAAAAACCTTCAAGGCAATATATAGAATTCACTTAACACACTATTGCACTTAATAACGTATTTTTTTAATAATCATGACAGGAATGAACAACTGTTTTCTGGGATCATCAGAAAACTGCAAGTGAGAAGAACCTCTCGCTCCAGGTTTCAACTATCCTTATGTGTCCTTCCTCTCACTAGAAGTGAGAAGGAGTTGGTTGGTTTATCAGCCATCAGCAGCACCCAGCAGTGAGCTGGCACCACAGTAAAACGAAGTTTCCATCTATAAATTATGGCTGTTGTTTATAATACACAGATGCATTGGACTTTTATCCATTTGTTGTGGTTTTAAGCCCAGCTGGAGATGAAACGCTACACAGTCACTCGCTCATCCTCCCCTTCTCTTTCTGCCCACCCATATGGAATAGGCAGGAGAGTTGAAGCAAAACTTGCGTGTTGAGATAAGAACAGTTTACTAAATGAAAATACAACAACAACAACAAAATGTAAATTATTATTATTATTATTATTATTATTATTATTAGGAAAAGAACAAGTGATGCACAATCCAATTGTTCACTACAATTCCTCTGAAAAACCTCTAAAAACTACCTTCATAAGCCAGAGGAACACCTCCGAGTATTTTTTAAATTAGGGTAGAAATCTTCTGTGGAAGTTGGTGTTTAATTTTATAGTTTTGTTTTCTGAATTTGGTTCATTTTCTTCTGCTACTTGAACCTATGCTGAGTAGGAGAGAATGCTGTGTGCTTTCAGATGATAAAAAAGATAAATTATTATTTATACATAGTTTGGTCACTATATATTGAAATGAATGTTATTTCTGTTAATTAATTACATCATCCAAGTATACAGAATCCAGAAAATTCTACAAGACAAATTCTAAATCTAAATAGACTTTCTGGTACATGTGGTGGTCTTATAAGAATCTCACCTTCTTTTGGCAAGAAGGTGAAAGCTGTTCCTTTAATGGCCATTTTCTGGATTAGACAAACTGCACCAAAATAAACCTGGTTCCCCAGAGGTTTTTTGTTGTCTTTGCAATATTTTTTTTCCCCTTAGTATCAAGAGCAGGCAAAGGCTTTGTATAGAAGACCTAACCTAGGTCTTCAATTCACAGAAGTGGTTGTTATTTTCTGCTTAATTTCAAAATCTCAGATAACACTTTTTAATTCCTCAGCTCTCCTCTCCTTTGGTATCCCAGGAAGCTCATCAGGTATTTGTTGTCCATCTCGATGATATTTGGACTCTAGCCTGTGCACTAAACTCCAGGAATAACGTCCAAGATCTGATTTTTCCTCTGTGCTATGTTGGTTGAATGTCCCACTGTTAGAAATAATGACTTTACCATGTTCACTTGCTATAAGATAATTAAGAGGGTATTTAATTCAAATTATGTCCAGCTCTTAATGCTTCTTGTATTACAACATGTTCCTCAGCCCCAAAATTCATATGTGAGTTTTCTTTAGCTATAGCAGTAATTGCTGAGATCTGCCAATGGAAAGACAACTCCTCACTATAATTATTAATTTTTCTCTAATTTACAACTTCAGCAGTGGAATTCACTTGACATTTATTTCCTATTCCTGAAATTATTGAAATGTTTGCTCATACAAATAGAACAAGTGTTTTCTCTAGCAGCAAATTTATCAAACTGATGTTTTTAGATTACCTTAAACCACAGACAAGCCCTGGGGTGTGTGCTACACATCACTTGAAGAGAAATTAAAATAATTATTTTTTCTATCAGGAAACCCAGAGCATTTGTGTGAGTACTCTCCTAATATCAGTGTAAAACTTAATGTTGTTGAGCTCTAAGAGGAAGTTTGCAAGTTATTCAAACTGGACATATATAAGAAAATCAAAACAAATTATTCTTTGTCTTTTAAATGACCCATCCTCATTGCCCATGATTCAATCAAATCTTCTCATGCATCTCCTATGACCATTTATCCTTCTTCAATGACAGAACAGTCCAGGGGATGTTAGAGTCAATAGCTGCTTAGTAAGGAATAATATTTAATGCTAAAACCCAGTGTCAGTGGGAATTCCATAAACTTCTCAAGGTGACTGTGAAACACATCCCATGGGATATATATTAAAAAAATTTTTGAGTGAATATATATTACACAACTATTTGATTTTGCTGTTGGCCTACATATAAGGAAATATGCTTAGAGGTTTGAGAAGGTCTTGAATTTTTAAGAAATCATGACTTGATGGAAATAAATGTAGTGACTCTTTTACAGATAGCAATTTTGGTGATATAAATTAGTGGAATGCTAGACAGAAATTCAGAAACCTAAATTCTAATTTTTTCATTTGATTCCTATAATATCATTAACAAAATGTGTCCTGTATTTCCTACCACAAGTATTTTCTACTATTTTTTTTTTAATTTTGTGGTAATTGTTTCATTTCTGAGTCATTATTCATTTACTACCCTGTAAAGATTGTCTTGAGATATGTCTCTATCTAGAGAACATAACAAGTCCACTACCTTATCATGTGTATGAGATTTCTAGCTGCCTCTCTAGAAGAGCTATTAGGATATTTCTTCCCTTTTGTCTCCTCTCCAGTTTAGTCTATTAATGCTACTTATGAACTTTATTTCATCATGTTTCCTTCCTTTTCTCCCTGACATGGTACTTCCAAGAACTGACAGCAGTTCCTGTCCAGCCTCTACAGCATCATAGTGGCAGACATGATGTTAAATTTATAGTGTACCTGTCTGTCTTGTCAATGCCTTAGCAGAAGATGAAGATCCACCAACACACTTTGGGGAAAACAAACAAACAAACAAACAACAACAACAAAACCACAAAAAAACCTACAAAGCCAAGCAACAACAACAAAAAACAAACAAACAAACAAAACAAAAAAAAAACAACAAAAAAACAACCAAAGAAAAAGGGGGAAATCTTTCTGAATATAAGAAAAATGGGAATTAATAATTGCATCTGTGTGAACTACTAATAAGTGAAAACTCCCTGTTGTATTTATTCTCACAACTGTCATACTGTCTTAACCTAATATATACCTTTGCAAAATCATGTGTGAAACATGGAACTTAGAAAGAAATATGGTTAAAAACACCTCCTACTTATATTAATATTCAGGACCAATCTAGCTTCCAGTGCAGTACGCTCTCTACTCAAAGACTCCACTTCTCCTCTCTCTAATTTTCACAGGCAGTTTTTATCTGTCCATCTGCAATGCATTTCTGCTCCATTAAGTTATTATAATACACAGCCATAAAGATAATGCAACTGTAAATTATTGCATTAACATTCTAGTCATCTACACATAAACTCAGACTGAACAAAAGGGAGAAGCTATTCTACCTGAGAATGTGTCATTTCAGAAACAGAATATTCTCTTTCAAACTGTTTGAAAAAACACTTGAAATGGCAGTTAATACTCTTCAGAAATACCATACTGACATATTTTCTTTCGTGTTTAAGTGTATCTTAACACTCAATCTGAGGGGGGGAAAAAAAACAAAAAACAAACAAAAAACCCAACAATATAAAGGGAAGGGAAGGGAAGGGAAGGGAAGGGAAGGGAAGGGAAGGGAAGGGAAGGGAAGGGAAGGGAAGGGAAGGGAAGGGAAGGGAAGGGAAGGGAAGGGAAGGGAAGGGAAGGGAAGGGAAGGGAAGGGAAGGGAAGGGAAGGGAAGGGAAGGGAAGGGAAGGGAAGGGAAGGGAAGGGAAGGGAAGGGAAGGGAAGGGAAGGGAAGGGAAGGGAAGGGAAGGGAAGGGGACCTGCCTTGAACCAGAAGCCATCTTGACATGACTCTTCTTAAAAGCCACTTAACATGGTCCTAATGGAACAAACCAGACATGACTTGTCACTTTGTTTCAATGTTTATAAGCATTGCAATGTTAGAAGAGCTTGGGTGACAGTTCTGCAGAAAATTTTGAGCAGAAGCCCAAAAAACAATTTCCAGATGGCAAAAAAGTACCTCTGAATGTTAATAGCAGGAAGGGTACTTGTGCTCATACAAGAATCAAAACACCTTGCTTTGAGAAAAAGAATTTTAAATGTAAAACTAAAAGGGCTGTGGGGTTCTTCATGGCTCAGTATGAGTTGGTGGTATGGGCCCTGGGATTATTTATTTATTTATTTTTTTTTTGCAAAAGTTACTGCAGTCTTCTCCTCATTGGTTTTAGAAATGCAACTGAGCTACCAGAAGCCCTCTGAAAGAAGAAACCAGAATTTCCTTTAGATAAATATTTTGAAAGTTTTTTGTATTTTGGAAATGTAAATAAATTAAGCTTTCTACTTAAACTTACTTATTTCAGAAATAAATATTTTCATTAAAGACTTGCAGGAAAAACAAAAACAAAACAAAACAAAATATGACAAAAAGAAGGGGTAAAGTAGCCCTTCTATTTGGTGGTTTCTGATCCCTTCACAATGATGGAAGTCCTTAGCTGTCAGGCATATCTCCTGGGCAGACTGAGACACAGGGATACAGTTTGGATCTTAGCAGTCAGATAATGTGGGATGGTACCTCCAAAGCCCAAGCAGGGATAGACAGCATCACTTTTTTTCCCAAATGAAGCATACAAAAAACAGTCTAAAGCTTTAATAAGCCACATTTTATTCTCTTTTTGACAGCTTTCAGGACACAACAGTTATAAGCCATTTATTTAATCTCTTTGAGAGAGAGACCAGGAAGACTAGAAAACAGAACCATGTTCCTTCTTTTCCATGGAACATTAGGATAATAATGAGCAAACCAGGATTTCTCTCTCTCTTCTATATGAATGAGCGATCTGTCACATCATTTCCTCTTCAAGATATGAGAGTGTTAAAAACCTTCTTTGTGCAACAGAGGAAAAAGATGCACAATAAGTGATGTAACTGGTCAAAAGAAAAGTCACACACTGGATCCCACTCCCCACAGTGATCCTCAAGGGTGGTGCTCATCACTTTCAGTCCAAACTTGTGATCAATGGCCAAACCCCCTATCAGTCTTCTTAGGAAAAAGTCACCCATAGCCCTGTCCATGAAGACTCAGTGCAGAATCAGAGTGCACAGTAAATGAAAAGTGTTAATGACATCAATGGCTTAATGCTAAGTGTTTCAATCACTGAGTTTTATTTTGGGTAGATAACACACCAATGCACTTGTAAAAATCACCCACCAGAGAGCTAAAGCAGTAAATCTTTCCAACAGCAACTGGGTTCTTACCAGCTGGCAGGAGGTGTGACCGAGGGTAGAGCTCACAGAGTCCGTGAAAAAAAAAGTGTCTGTAAGAGTGCAAAATAGAAAAAACAAAACAAAACAAAAAACAAACAAATAAGCAAAAAACACAGCAAAAACAAAACAAAATAAATCAGAGCGTTTTTCTATTATCAGGGCCAAGACTCTGAAAATTGAATCTACAACCTTAGAATAGATATTTCTGTTTCTTATTACAATCTCCATATGTCTGCGGTGTCCTTCCCTGCAAGTATCTTCACCACCCAGAATTCACACAAAGAAACTATTTTATTTGTTTTAATAAAAAAGGTTTTTTTTCTTTCCTATCTTCTTTCTTTTTTTCCCCCTCAAACAAAATTTAAAAAAAAAATATCATTTTTAAATACTGATTCATAAAATGATGGTTTCTCAAATATTTGTGGTAGACTGGAGATACTGATATTCAGAGTTTCTGTGATATGTTGGACACCATAAAACCTAATAAGAGGTCAAATACTGAATCATCCATTTTTGATTCTGCAGACTTAGTTTCATATGTTTATTCTCACATAAGAAAAGGTTTCTCCCTGTAATGAAATCACAGTTAAGTGGTCAGAATATTTTTCCATCAAGGAGCCATCAGTCAATGACCAGACAAGGTGGAAAAGCAAGGACATTTCCTTCTAAGCTGATTCATTTTTAACAGGAGAATCATGCTGTTGTTGCAGCTGTATTTAAAAATAATAACAACAACACATTATAGTAAGCATTGTGCAGAAAATACAGAGATATGCAATGTGCTCGTACTGATGTCAGAAGAACTTAAATTAAAATCAGTGCAATGTGCACCATTCTTCCCATGAATTCTAGTTTCCAGTCTGCTTACTGAAGTCTTCTGCTTTAGTCAGTAATCTTGAGTCATAACACATAACAGTCATCCTTATTTAATCCCAAAAGTAGTTCTTTTAAGAGCCATCTCTAATAAATATTTCCCCTTATTTTCAAGTCATTTACATTGAAACATCTGGCACAATCAGTGGTGTTGGCCAGATACTGACATTTTAGGAGAATCTCTTCTTATTAATATTGAAGGTCTCAGAAATATTTTAATTGTAGAAGGAAGCAAGGAAATTTCAAACAAAAAATATCTATACCTTTATTCATAAGACTTTGTCCACATGGTACTGGCATACTGTCACAGGTAATGTTCTCAGATCATCCACTTGAAGTAATTAGGTTATTTTTAAGAAAGTCAGAGTACAAAACTATCTGAAAGAGAATTTTAAAGGGAATGAGGATAACTCTGGTTTCCAGAACTCTGGCTGCACTATAAGTGAAAACACATGAATTTCCTTATGCTCAAGTTTGAATTGTATACAGTTGTCACTACAGATTTGCATTTCAGAACCAAAACACAGTGCAACATTAAGAAATACTTCAGAAGAATAGGTTCCCCATTACATGAAGTCCAAGAAAGCAACATTACAGTGATGTGAAGACAGTCTTTTTCTTTTCTACCATAGCTGCTCATAACCCAAAATCTAGCTCTGAAACATGCTAGGAAATATTTCAGTTTTTTCTTTATCCACTTTTCTTTATTTTCTATTTCATTATTCAGCTACAGAAGCATATGATCAGTACCTCATTATTTCAGGACAACAGCCACACTCTAACTGTTTCATGTCTGGTGAGCATTTCAATGATGGATGACCTGCCTCACTCTACAGAATTTTATAGCTGAAAAACAGATTCGGGGTTAGGAGAAAGTAATCCACAATCTAAAATACACCATTCACTAAAACCCAAAGTCTTTTGCTTTATCTTTCTATTACTGTTAATTCTATATATACTTTACAAAGCTACTGATCAGAGGTTAACTCCTCTCTCGTTTACTTTCTGACATAATTGTAAGTACTCTCCTCTCTTCTAAGCTATAATGATTATATAGGAAGACTCAAGTGACAACATTAATGACCCAATTGATTCTAGGAAAGAGAAGATTCAAAACTTAAAATTCACAAAAGTGTCTGAATTAGTGCTTTTCTTCTCCAGACCTAGGTTTTCCTTCTAGATAAAATTTATGTTGAAAAATTTCTAGGAATAAAATTTAAAAACAAGAATAAGAATAAGAATAAAAGAAAATCTAATGTTTTTACTTGATTTGTCCATTTCAAAGTGAAGTGAGATACTTGAATGTCCATCAAAAACTGATGGAATAACACTCTTATCCAAAAGGTACCAATATCTACGAGCCAAACACCTGGCCTTGTGGGTTTATAACAACTCATGTTATTTTTAAGGTTTAAAAACCTTTTTAACGCTGTTGTGCTGGTTTTGACTAGGCTAGAGTTAATTTTTTGTGTGTGAGTTTTGCATTTGTAACCAAAACAGTGTTGATAGCACAGGGATGTTTTCATTACTGCTGATCAGAGCTCACAGAGTTGAGGTGTGGAGTGAGGAGCTGGGAGGGGACACAGCCAGGACAGCTGACCCCAGCTGTCCCAAGGAATATTCCAGACCATATGGAGTCATGGTCAGCATGTATAGGTGGTGGGAGAAGAAAGGGGAGACATTTGGGTGATGTCATTTGTGTCCAGTGTTACCATTTGGGTGTGATGGGGCCCTGCTCTCCTGGACATGGCTGAACACCTGCCCAGACACGGGGTGGGGTGAATGAATTCCTTGTTTTGGTTTGCTTGTGCGCTTGGCTTTTGCTTTAACAGTAAACTGTACCTATCTCAACCTACAAGTTTTGCCCTTCTGATTCCATCCCCCATCTCAAACAGGAAGAGTGAGTGAGAAGCTGTGAGGGGCTGGGTCACTGCCTTGGGTTATAGTTTAATATCTGTTCATCCCCTTTTATCTTACCCTAAAATCTTGGCTGATTTTATTTTCTTTGCTTTCTGTTTTACCCCTAAGCTGCACCCTTGTGGACACTTACATTCTAAAGCATTCATTCTAAGGTATTCATTTACATTGATTAGTGAAGGTTGTAAATATTTTCACCACCTTCTAAAATTAATGTACTGTGGAAATAAGTACCTCTTTGGTATATACAGAAAATTACTGCTCTTTTTCCTTTTAATGCATCCTGCTAATTTTGAGGCATAATGTTAATTCACTCCTCCTAACCCTTCCAAAAAAATCCCTGCAATATCCACTCTACAAATCCTTCAGAATTTTTTTTTATTTCATAAATCCCACTCTTTAAGAACTTGTTTCCAACATAATCAAAGAAAACCCACTTTCTATAAAACTACTCCTTTTTTTCCCCCCTCAAATATTCCCAAATGATCATTCCAGCTGCAGTAACAGAAGGAAGAAACAAGCAAAGCTGAGAAGGTCAGTAAGTATAAGTTTTACATAACAACTGGTGCTGTTTTTTTCCTACCACCCCGACATATCCCAAGACTTAAACTGAGCTCTCAGACAGCACCGTATTATTTGTCACGGCAATTATTAGCCTACTGTTGGTGCTATCACAGTAGGATAAAATAGTAGCAATTTTCTGAGCATGGTTATAGGTTATGACAGGAAAATATATTATTTTGCAACCGTACTGAAAGAACTAGCTGGGCCTTTCAGAGGCCAATGCTTATTAACCAAGAATCGATATCTATTAAGTTATTACCTGTGACTCATCAAAACCATTTAATCAGCTATTTTAGAGGCTAAAATAATGACATATGATCAGCCATCTCCTTGAGCACCTAATGTCCTGGCAATCAGCTGTGGTGTCCAGTTTCACCTTCTTAGTCTTGTACTTTTAAAAGTGCATTTTCCAGCATCCTGTCATCATATTTTCCCATCTGGGCATCTGTCAGACTTTACAAAAGTCTGGCCATCTCTCCTATCTTCAGGTAAACAGGTGGTTTTACTTCTATAGAAACTAAGGAAGGAATAAGAATGGATGTTACATATCCAGCACTTGCATATATGTGTATGTTTAAGAGAAAAACTCAAGTAAAGAAAAAAAATTGAAAATAAACATTTCATAAATAGAAAAATATTGTATTCTTGTAAGTATGCAAGCAAAGATTATCAAAAATTCAATAAATATGAACTGAAAATAGAGAAGAAAAAAAAAAAACAATCCAGTAATACAAGGCAGAGTACTCTTTATATACAACAAACAGGCTTATTTTGCTCCAAAGTGATCAGAATAATAAACAGGAAGTTTTATCCTGCAAAGGGCTGGCATAATCAGAAATGGGTCAACAGTATGAGATTCTAAAATAATCCTGATGGAATAAATATATCGTTGATACAAAAGAATTTTAAATTTTTGATATATTCCTTAAATGTCAGGATGAGAAGTAGATGATTGTTTTATCTTAACAGCCCAGTCTCTAATATTTTTATTATTCATATGTGGTTTACTAGTCAGCAGAGTATTTTTTTGAATTTGTAGGAACTCAGACACCGATTAATGACCTGATGGTACACTCCTAATGCACTCTTTCAAGCCAATTAGTTCTCACATTTATAGCAATTATATATTATAATGTGAAAAGTTGATTTTGTTGGAATTAGGAAGTCCAGGGATTAAATATTTCAACTGTAAAATATCTACTAGCAATAACAAAGTTGATGGCCTTGACAAATAAAAGTGAAGGGACAGAAAATAGATTTTATTATAACTTTTCTCAAGCTGAAAACTTCAAGCCTCATTTTACTTTGTTTTTCATGTCTTTATGGCAAAAATAAAGGAGAATGAACTGCCACATGAACATGATGGGAATGAAAGGAAAGTTCATACAATTACCCTTATGTTTGGATGCATTCATAAAAACTGGACCTGACAATAATATTATTTGCATAGACAAAATAGGACTGGTATTATTACAATTAATAGACTCTAAATCTGCAAAGAACTCAGCAGGAGGTTTAGTTTAAAAACTAAGGCACCTTATAGACTTAAAGATCTTTTTCATTTCTATAGTAACACTAAAAGGAGCCTGAATTTGACAGGAATTGGTCTGAGCTTCACTGCAGGTAGAAATGCAAATGTCAATTTAACTTTCAGGTCAAAGAACATGATCCAAGGCTAAGCAGCTTCCCAGGAGGGATTGCCACTGAGTTTTAAACAACCAAAATTTTCTAAATCTTGTGGTAGTCTGAAATTATCTTTTCAGTTTTAGCTGATGGATTCTGTTGGCACTTTTGAAAACAAAGGCATTTGACAAATAGAGCTTCAATGTATTACTACTGTAGGAAAAAAAAAAAAAACAACTTGCATTTATATAAGCCATTCTCTAAATTGAGGTACTTAAGTATTCACAAATTTTGTTTGCAGGTGAGGACTCACTTCATAACAGTCACTAGAAATTGACCTGTGTAAAGCATAGAATTCATTAGTATCTCTTTACCAGTGCAGAAGTGTAGTTGTTTTTAGAGCCGTACTTTTCACTACAAATTGATTTCATCTCTGCAATTCCAGCCTCTTTTAATTGATAAAACTCTCTAAAATCCCAAAATCAGCATTCAGGTCAACATTTACAGTAAGGTGTGATGAATTTAGTCCTTAATATGTAAAATGAAACTTAAATCTTTAGAAGGTTTGGTGTCTCTTGAGCCACACTATCCAGAGATTTAATATCAACCATTTAAGATGGTAGCACCAATGTCATTCTTATGCCTCTTGCAGAGACAGAAGGAGTGGATTTTGAAATAGATGAAAGATGAAGTGATCAATCTATCAATAAATCATCCTTTCTCTGATTTAATATTTTTTAATTACCCTTCATTAGGATGACAGATATTCTGAGTTGGAGGAGACCCACAAGGACCATCAAGTCCTACTGCTAAGTGATTGACTCATATGGGAATCAGACCCATGACCCTGGTGTTATTTTAGCAGCTTCATGAAAGATTCATAAAAATTAAGATATCTATGTTTCTTTATCTGTGGTGAGAGTTTCTTAAGAATAGAGTTGAGAAGAAGAACATTAATATAGATTTGTATCTGCAGCCAGGCATTATTACAAAGTAAATCCCCCTCTTATCAATGCAGTTATGGAAGAGATAGTAAAGCTGTTCTCCCATGGCTTCAAAATGTTACACTTTTCCTATCCAGTTCACAAAACTGCCTTAGTGACAACATCAAAAACCTCTTTTTTTATATATCTGTACCAAACCAGTACCTCATTTTTACATTCTGAATCCTAAAACTGACCCCCCGTGGTTAGTACAGGTATTAAGGCATTCTCGTATTTGTTTCTTCACATAGAAAAATGATCAAAAATTTCTTATATCTGGTGAGAAGAAATTGTGTCATCATGGAAAACTCACATCACAGTTCTTTTTCTTCTTTTAGGATCAAAAGGAAATTTCATTTGCCACAAGTGAGCATACCAAGATTTCTTTGTCATAATTATCACAAATAAAGGAAGATATCCATGTAGACAAAACAATATGAATGTTTTTATTTACAGAGAGGTCACAGTGAGACCCTGAAACACACACAAAGCCACACTTTTTAGAATCCAAATATCTCTAATTTAGGTGAAAGTGAAGAAATAAAACCTATGAGGGAATTCAAGTATGTGGACTTTAATTACCTGAACTGGAATTTAGCCAGGGCAGCAAGGTTAACACCTCTACTGAGGCCGTATTTTTGCAATCACTTACCTTAACAACCTTGTATTTGCATATTTCTCAAGTGAAATCCAAATCAGAGAAGTTAGGGGTGAGTGTTTTTGCTGCCAATACGATACACTAAACCAATATTATTTTTTGCTTCTTGCCTGTGCTCTTGATTGCTGTGCAGTCTTACAATGATGTCTGGAAATTAATTTCTCAGACACAGAAACAGTGGTTGGTGTTTATCAATTTTAGATTTATATCTTCTGGTCAAGCCAGGTGAAAAATTGGGTGAAATGCAAGATTTCATTAAGCAGCCAGATGTTACATCTCTGCTGAGCTGTCCTAGGTGAAGAAATTACACAATCCCCCCATTTTGTTAGCATAAACAAACATTAAATAAATAAACATAAAAATATGTTATTGCAGAAACAGCAAAGAATATTATATTTAGCAAATCACCATGCAAGGAGTTGATGATTTTTTTAAGAGCAATAGAAATAATTTGAGGTCTGCACATTTTAACATTTTACTAAATCCAGAAAAATTAATAGACTGGAAATTCAATCCATTGGTCTGTGTCAATCATAAAGCAGAAATGCATTTTCTTCTTTAATTGCTGACTTCCTAAGTCACATATTTTGCTGCTCAGCTAATTGTATATTTGCTGATACGAATGTTATATACAGATACATTATCTGGTGCTCCCAGCAGATGCATCGAGGTTGCAACTTGTCTGAAGAGCTTGTGTTGAAAAAAAGAAGGCAGAGAATGGGGTGGAGAGTCAATAGAGGCACTGCCAAGTGTTGAGGGGAGCAGAAAAGATTGGCAGTCATAATTGACTGGATTGACCTGGATTGACCACAGGAATCTATGTGAAGTTCCTAGATAAATGCAGGTTTAACCATCTCCTTGCAGAAAATCAACAGTTCATTTAAAAAGAAAAGCTAACGTCCAGACGTTGTTTCCTAATCTTCTTTATCTTTGTTTGTTTTTTGTTTCCAACTGTTTGTTTTAGGAAGGTTTAGCATCACTGTTTATGTGGCTATGTTGCTTAGGTCCTAATATAACTAGAAGTAAAAGTTTAGCTGAAGGGCCAAAGAGACATCACTGCACATTTGCACATGGAAACATGAAATTTTGGTCTGCCTTCTTCTAAATACCAAACCCTCTCTGCTCATTTGATATGATGTATGCACACAAGATCTATACCAAAGGGGAAGTGCTTTAATTTGAAACATTACTAAGATAAGGGAGGTGCAATTTCTGAGAATTTTCTGCTGAAAGGAAAAAATTTGTGTATAAAGTCAGAGGTTCAGAGTTGACCAGCCATTGTAGGAGTGTTAATAAAGGGGTGTTTTGTAAAAATATCTCCCAAAAGGCCTAATGTGGGAGAGGAAGAAAAGACAACCTGGGTCTCAGAGGCAAATGTTTTCATAGACCTGAATGACCTGGAGCGTGCCCCAGAAAAGGAAGAGGGGTATGGGCCTGTGACACAACAACAAAGTGATCTTTCCAACCAGCCTCCAACAGCTCATAGGAGTCCCGAGGAAGGGAATGGCAATGACTTTCCCCATTTTGGAACACAAGCAGAGGCAATAACAAGTTACACTCTTGAGGAATTTGAAGTTCACCTTCTCTGCCTCACCTTTTTTTATTTGATTTGATTTGATTTTTAATTTTAAGTGGCTATTCGAAAAGACAAAAACTTCCCACTCAAAAGCACAGAGCTAATTAAAGCCAATAAGTAAGCTTTCAGAAATACTGTTGAGATTTATTTTCTTCATTAAAAAAAAAAAGTTATGGCAAGTATGTATGTAGATAAGCACTTTTTTATTTTTACAAAAAAAAAAGAGAACAAAATAATTTCACTGTTTTGAAGCAAATTGAGGCAATTAAATTGGAACATTGGGGTTTTTTAAATTTTAAATTGGGATTATCTCAAACTTCTCATCACTAAAGTATGTGTCTGCATCCAAAGTCAATTAAAGAATTAAAGAAAAGTTAAATTAAGCCTCAAATGGTATGGTTTAAGTAGCACTGATCCTCCTGGGTACCCTATTCCCTTATAACTGACTACATGTATTTCCAATAACTTTTCCAGAACTATATCCCATTATTTTCTTTTAATCTCATCAAATTTCATGTTTATTGTTGTTTACTTTTCACCTACTGCTGATTGAAAGTAAATGTTAAATATTACAACTTTGTTGAAAAATGATTATTTCAGATTTTGACCACTTTCATGGACATCCAATCAACAATTATTTTCAGGTTTCCCCCCAGCTAGCTATTGTTGTCACTAATAACCTCTATTAAAATGAATAGTTCAGAAATATATTAGCAACTAGAACAAATAGATAATATTATTTTAAAAGTATGACCATAATGTTAGGTCTTTATCACAATGGTAAAAAAAAGAAGGAATGAAGTCTAAAATGTATTCTTCTTAAAAATGAACAAATAAATTGTTAATGAACAAAAGGAAGCTTATTAAAGAAGAATTTAGGATTTTCTTCTCTATAATTTTGAAATGAAAGGCAGGTATCTAGGGACCAGAAGTTACATGGCACAGAATAACTGCCTGATTTGTGCCTCATTAAAAATCAAATTGCGTAAATCTATTATTATTGGTAATAATGCTGATCAATTAAAATACAATTGCCTCACCAGGAACTGATTGCAGTACTATCATACGAGGCAAAATTTGAGCTCAAGTGGCTCATTAAATCCCAGGCCCAGAGCAAAACTTTATGTTTTTAAGACTGAATAATGATTACCAGTATAATATATTGCCAGGCAAGGCCCCTGTCACAAGAAAACACCATGGTAAATAGCACTAATTGATATCTCTGATAGCTGTGTGAGTAGAAGTGTCAAGGACTGATCAAACATGAACCTTTTAAACTCTCTGCCTTATGAGGATCAGATATCTGTGATGTACAAAAATAGAGTTGATGGCTTCAAAGCACAGGAGCACAGAGCAATATTCCTATCTGAAAACAGCAAAATGCTGTCACATTCCCAAAGGAGAGGAATTCACTAACATAGATATTTTATCCTCATAGAATAACAGTTCACCCTACAAGCATTTCAACTCCCATGATTGTATAAATACCATAAAGTGACCATCAGAGTGCAGAAAAAGATCAGCATCTTACTCACAAGGAATCCTACCAAATTGTATTTATAACCATTGCCTGTAGAGCAATAATTGTAAATGTATGAGGCAACCTCAGCAAGCATTGCATCACCTAAACCCCAAATTGAGAAGAACTTGTATTAATTCTTTCATAGTTAAGGTAGTGAGCTACCCAGATAAAAGTCCACTTCACTAAATCTGCTTTTAATCTTTCACATTGCCTCACTAATTAATACTTCAATAGATGGTAGGTTCATGTACACTCAGGATAAATTTTCTTGCCTTTAAATTGATGAGGGCATTACACAAATGTACCACATTTGGGAAATCCACAGCCATCCATCATGGTTCAAATGAGATATCCGAGTCCAGCTTTATTGTGAGTCACCACACTTCCATCTTTCAATTCACCATGAATTTTGATATATAATATTGTCATTTGCAGATAATGACAAATATATCCATTTAACACCATCTAACTAATTTTTGAACACTTTCAGTCACAATTCAACAACTCATGGACATTAAAGACAAAACCTGGGTATGAATGGATGTCTTTGAAGTTCTAAATCCCAGTATGAATTCACCAATTTCTGTTGCTCATAATGGTCTGGGATGGTATTATAAACTGAATACAATAGTGATATTACCTCCAGGCATTTAAAATTGGGGGAATGCCACCAACCAAATACTAAGAAAGTAATTTTAGAATCCCTTTTCAGAGAGTCATGAGTAAGTTGCTTAAATAAGTTATCTGTGCTGTTCTTCCAAGAATCTCATCTCAGATACCCACACTAGACATGTTAATGAGAAACACAACTTACAACAGGCACAAGATTTTCTAGATGAAAAAATGGGTAACAGACTTGAGAAAATTATTATAAATCTGCATTTTTCTTCAACAGATAAACTAAACATGAAGTGTGGGGGGGTTTTTAAAGTTTTGATCACATGTTCTGTTGTGTCAAGCGGTTTGTTGTGGCCTAAATAATTTAGGTTGTTATGAGCTATTTGTGCCACTGTTCTTTTATTCTGCAGTTTTCATTTTTCTTTTAAATTGCTGATCGATGTAAGTAGCTATAAATTCCAAACCACTGGTAGATCTGAAACTTATTTGTTTTTCTCTCAAATGATATTTGAGCAAGTCAATAAATCCCAAGGAAAACTGACAATACAAAAATACTTTTTTGTTCTGATCAAATAAATTCTTAATAACAGACTTTTAAAAAATCTATCCCATTGACAATGTTGATTTCAATTTCCTTGGAGTCAAGATTTAGATGAAATTGGATTATACACGCCAGTATCAAGGAATGAGCTTGCAATCAAAAAATAACATAGAGGTGATATACTCTCTCTTTATAAGACAGTCTAAAAGCTATGTAATTCAACATAGATCATGATATCTTGGCAGCAGATTTTTACCTAATTTTCTGTACTGTTTGAAAACTGAGTAAAAGGAGGTGAATAGTTATATATACCAAGATTTCTGTAGTTTTGGAACAGAAACATTTCATGTATTTTTAGCCACCTGCACTCACAAATCTACATAAAAACATGGGTGAGATCCAGAACCACAGAAGCTCCATCTTCCGTTAGGAAAATAGCTTATGTATACAATGTAGTGTAATTTTCACTGTATCAAATATTTTGACAATTTAGTTACATAAGCTCCTCATCCTCATCTTAAATGTGTCAACTGCTTCCTTCTCTGTCAGTCCTCTCCACAGATTCTATAGGACAGTGTAGTAATTTTGGTTGGAATAGAGTTAACTTTCTTCATGGTAACTTATATGATGCTGTGTTTTGGATTTGTGACCAAAACAGTATGGCTTTTGATTTAACTACAAGACTGTCCTTGATTGAACTCGCAAGGTTTTTCACTTTTACCCTTCTGATTCTCTCCCCCATCCTGGGGAGGAGTGACTGAGGGGCTGTGTGGGTCTGAGCTGCCTGTTGGGGTTAACCCACAACAGATGGTTGATTCATACACAAATATCTATACAGTTGATATTTGGAAATTGATCCCTTTGCCCAGATGGAGACGTCTGGTGGTACGCACAACCCATTAGATAATCATATTTCAGCATAGACTTTCTTTGTGAGATGCTATAGCTTACCCCAAAAAGTGCCTGTCCTTAGCTTACCATTCCCCAGATTCAAAAACTGCACTGAAGGGCTTGTCAGTGGCTCTTGCTTAGGTTTAATCCATGACACTATTAACAGTGCTGCTGGATATACAGAAAACAAAGATGGGGACAAAGAAAACATTTTTATGTTTTTTTTAGCTAAACAACGACTCTGGGACTCTGGAAAATCACAGCTCATCAGAAACTAAGCTCAGTTGTCAAACAAAGGCAAGAAGCAGCTGAAATTTCCTATGGTACTTGAACTGATCAGTACTGTACTTACCTGATACTGGTAAGTACAAAATACAGAAGTAACAAGCTTTACTTTGAGAAGACCCTGTACTATCAAAGCAAGTGCTAAAGACCAGGGTGTACCCTAGCACATGTCAAATGTCATCAGACCTAAGGGAATGCTAATAAACATCTCCTCAAAAAGTTATGTCACAGCAGAGAAGTTGTCGATGACACATCCCTGGAAGTGTTCAAGGCCAGGCTGAATGTGGCTTGGAGACCTGATTCTTATGGAAGGTGAGCCTGCCTAAGTCCAGGATATTGGAAGCAGATGTTCTTAAAGATCCATTCCAACCCAGGATACTCTATGATTCTATTATTTCAAATTTTAGGTCGCTTATTAATGCCCTCTTCCACGCATTACGGTGCTGTTGTATGAATAGAGAGATGATTAATGGCTCAAAACAACTGAAGTGTATGTTTGGGTTGGGACAAGGGCAAGGTTCTGCATGGGTGGGGCAGTGCAGGGCTGCACATCACACCACTGGAGCATCTGGTCCAGCCCCAAAGTGCCTCTCAGGCCACTGGCACAGCAAAACCTCCACCTTGGGGCAGAGCCCCAGGACACCAGAGAAGATAAAAACTGTGACATGGATGTGGCCAGAGACCTGTCAGGCTGCCTCAAACCTTTCAGGAGATGAGACCTGGCTGGATCCAAAGCAATAAGACTGGTTCCTTTCCTTTCCTTTCCTTTCCTTTCCTTTTCCTTTTCCTTTCCTTTCTTTCCTTTCCTTTCCTTTCCTTTCCTTTCCTTTCTTTCCTTTCCTTTCCTTTCCTTTCCTTTCCTTTCCTTTCCTTTCCTTTCCTTTCCTTTCCTTTCCTTTCCTTTCCTTTCCTTTCCTTTCCTTTCCTTTCCTTTCCCTTTCCTTTCCTTTCCTTTCCTTTCCTTTCCTTTCCTTTCCTTTCCTTTCCTTTCCTTTCCTTTCCTTTCCTTTCCTTTCCTTTCCTTTCCTTTCCTTTCCTTTCCTTGCCTTTCCTTCCTTTCCTTGCCTTTCCTTGCCTTGCCTTGCCTTGCCTTGCCTTGCCTTGCCTTGCCTTGCCTGTGCCTTGCCATTGCCTGCCCTTCCCTTCCCTTCCCTTCCCTTCCCTTCCCTTCCCTTCCCTTCCCTTCCCTTCCCTTCCCTTCCCTTCCCTTCCCTTCCCTTCCCTTCCCTTCCTTCCCAACTTGGGGACACATGCATTGCACTTTGGTTAATTTCTAGCACAGAATTTGAAAGAAATTTAATTTCTCTTTCATGCACAAGTTGTACAGTCACAGTAGCAACATGTGCACACACAGAGGCAGCCATTATACTTATGTATGTAGATATAAGTAATTAAAAAATTTAATTACGAGACATTACTTGTGTATCTACAGTTGTGTCAGTTCCCTTTTTTATCTTATCTTGTAGGATTCTAAGAAATATTAATTGGTTAACAAAGGATGTTTCTGGAGAGCAGAACAGCCTAAACTCTGTAAAGGATATTATTCTTATGGTGATAAAACAAATTAAGGCACATTTGAGGAGTCACTTCCATGAAAATCTCATAAGCCAGGTCCCAGGGACACAGAAGAGAGGAGTAAGAGTGCCTTGTTCAGTTTGCACACTGGGTCATTGCCAGGGATGAGAACACAGCGTTTGCCTCTTCACTCAGCCCACTCTGCAGGCTGGAGGGGTTCAACACCCAGCACAGATATCGAGCCTTTTCTACTCATGGAACCTTCTACAGTCACTGAAAAGAGGCAGGCACTGGGAGAGCTCAATGTATCCTACCTGCCGTCGACATCTTCCCTCATGGAATGAATCTGTCTTTGCAAAGTCTTCTTTTCCCACAGCTTACGTGAGGCACTTACAAGTCTAGTTTTAGACCTAAAATATTTCGGCGCAAAAGTGCTACTGCAAAATGCATTGATTATATATTTTTGGGGGTTTTTTTTGTTTGTTTCCTTTTTAGTGAATGGCATAACAAACCACAAATATGGCACAGGAATACTGCAAAGCATAGGATCTGTGTTAGCAGGGAATTTTGCCTTGTCTTGCTGTCATTAAAGCAGCATATTGAGATTATCAGCACTCAGATGAAAAAGACATTCAAGGACCAAAGGGTGATTATGCCTAAGATAATGATGTGGAGGACGAGGGCATTAGCTAAATTCACATTCATGGTTTAATAATTGCTTAGATTATCCAGTTCACAAGTGACTTGGAGTTAATAACAGTCAGGTCACCTGATGAATAGCAGTGCTTTTAATTTTACTAGTGTTGTTCTTTGCCAACTCATTTTTATTCAAAGCATCATCACCCAAGTGACATTGCTCTTCTTTATCATAATTTTAAAATTTTATACAGAAGAATAATTATTTAAAAAGGAAAGAAAAAAGTTATAAAGGCATTAACAAGAAAAACAGTTTATTTATCCAAGAAATTCAAAATTTAAAAAGTGAAAAGTAGGGATCTCTGTACAGAAAGGCAAAATGTTTTGAGCAACCCATGGGGATTTTTTTTTTCTTTCTTCCCTGAAGCTACATGTGTCATTTACAGTCCTGATGCTGTATGCATTTTTATTCCTGAATTCCCTCTCTTTTTCCCTATGGCACACAGGTTCCTACCATGCTGTACAGAAATTCAACAGATTTTCCAGCAGCATCGAATTTCCAACCAATTCCTTAAAAAAATGCTGTGTCTGCACAGAAGAACCTGAGATCCCACATGAACCCCCAGTCACATGTCCTGCTGCGTAGGTAGGAGGAATTTTATGTCAGAACATGCAGGGCAGTTAGTTGTTACACTTCTCCAGGCTCTACCAGTAGAACTTTAAGACTGCCTGAAAGTTTAAATTCCAGCTGGGAATTTGGCTATTAGTTGGCTATTTTTAAGAGTAGAATCAAAACAAGAGTAAAGGGTTTTTCAGGCCCTGTGTAACAGAATAAATTGTGTGTTCTCCTTCTATGAACTAGCCATCATAGTGACAAGAATATATTTTATAAAATAGAAAGGTGTAGAAAATATATAAAAAATAGTATTAAATAACAGCATTAAATAACTTATATAACTTTTTCCTATTCCCGAGTTTCTGATTACAGAACTTTTAATAATACAAATTTGTTTTGAAACAGTTATTCAGTGTTTCAAATATTGCAAATTGATGTATACATTGACTTTTTTTCAGGAGAGTATAATTACTTGGCAGGAAATCTTATATAACTGTATTATTCAATCCAGTTCATCACATAGTTTTACAGCAGATTAATGTGAACACAATCAGAATTACATCTTCTATTCTCCATTCTAAACTAATTATCATATTTTTTGTCTTTTAATAACAGCATATTGTAGTAATGCTGCAAGGTGATAAATCATACAAGCAAAAGACTAATACAGTAGGAGAGTAATAGTTATGAGAAAAGAAAATCTCTGAATGAATAAACTTTCATTAGAAAACTCTAAAAAAATTTAACAAATTGCAGCTGCCTCTGGATTTTCATAAATGCGTTCTGTATTTTTCATGAGGTATAAGGCTGACATTTCCTCTTTCAGCTGGACATGGTATGAGCATGTGGGCAAGGTGAACTTTACTTCTGTGGCAAGTTACAAGGTGGTGCACTGGATTTTACACTCCCTTTCCTATTTGGAATAAAGATCCTGTTTTTTGTTCCTCCTATGCAATGTGAGTCCAAAGGGAAAATATGTCACTAATCTGTGGATATGGAAAACAATGGGCCAGGTGAAAACAACTTCAAAGGTGAAAACAGTGATGGAGAGTAGAAACTAAAACAGTTTTAAAAAAAAATGGAAAACTGTAAAAGTTTTTGACTGTCCCTGTGTGGCCCTTGTTTTCCTTCCCCATGAGCAGCACCTGTCTCCCCTGCAATGTGGAAGGAAAGAACCTGTGCCCTTTACAGCTCTGTGCCACCCTCATCACAATTCCCACATCTGTATTTCCTCTGTCTGCCCACAGTTTCTAGGGGAGAAGCGCATGGCACGGAGTCCCCCCATAGCATGGGTCTTGTTGGACTTACCCCAATCAGGTATGGAGACATTTCCACATGTCTGATAGGGATTTTATCTCAGGTAGGATTTCAGAGGTGATGAGATGGTGCCTCTGAGTGTTTCTTGAGTATTCTAGAACACACAAAATCCTATAAAAAGTGGAAGCAAAAATTTGTGTAGTACAGTCAGGTGCTTGAAGGAAAACATTAAGAAAAATATATTTTGTTTGTAGCTCTTCAAACTTCTAGAAATTCCGAATTGAATATACTTACAAATCAAAATCCAGAGAATTATGGATCATTTATTTACTTACCTTTTTTTTTTTCTGTTCTTTTTAGGCTGCCTAATTTTTCTATTTAATAATAATTGCTGAAATCAAAATAAATTTTCTCGGTTATAGCCAATCCTGAAAGTGGTATAAGTCCAAAGTGGCAGCATCCAAATTTCTTCATCATCTTTTCCTACTTCCTCAATTCTCCTCAAGAAAGAGGGTCCTTATTGTGAAAACCATAATTCCAAATTATCGTCTTGTACTGGGTATGTTATGGCTGAGAAGACACACAAAACCCACACACACAAATTTATAATATAATATCATTCCATATAAAATGAAATTATAGTATGTGAAAAACAAGGAGTCATAAGAGTGATTTCCCATTCAGCTTTCCCCACAACTCTGCTGCTTTTTTCTTCTTGGTAATCTTTTAAGATGGATATGACTAAGATTCACTGTCTTTAATTGGATAAGCAAATTAGAATTTTGGGCATGCATCTTTATTTTTTCCTGAACTCTGCAAAACTGGCCTGGGATTTGCTAGAGAACTAGATTTCTTGGGAAATTTCCTATCATCATTTGGTCATGCATATTACCAATGCATGGGTCTCTCCAGAGGGTTTTCCCTTTTTTAAGAGTCTGATGCTCGGATTTATTCGTATTTGGAAAAGGAATAATTTTAAATTTAGCTAAAAAATTCATGGGAATTAGAAACAAAATTAATACAAGAGGATAATGGGCCAGCATGAGGTTTTAATTAATCTTTGTCTTACCCTGGGATGTGGAAAATGTCAATTTGCACTAGTTCCATGAAGGATTAAGACGAGTAATATGTACAGTCCATTGAGCTTTGAAATAAAGCATAAAGAAGATAAAAATGAGAACTTTTGATTCAATGTGACACTAAAGAGGAAGAGAATTAAACAGTTATTAAATGGAGCTGGCTCAATTACCACCACTGGAGGTGACCCTAACAAAATAGAGCTTGTTTTATCAGACACCATTTATATCCCCAAGCCACATTTATAGCAATGTTTGCTAAAATCAGAATTCAACAAATATCTTTTGTTGACTGCTGTGCAGGCCAGAACATTCCATTTGCTCCACTGAAACATCAAAAAAGACTGGGGAAAGAGCCAAATGAGTTAGCTGAGGGGATTCTGGCTTTGTGTAATCCATACTTCATACCTTGTCCCTCTGAGTATAGATCCAGCTGCAAAAAGGATGAGAGGGAAAGAAACTGGAAGTATGAGATCTATAGTTTATGAGGACCTGGAGAGATTTGGGTTCGGTGTGTAAGGTGAATCTCATGGTCCAGGTCCAGAAAAACGCTTATGCTCATCTCGGCCAAATTGTCCCTATTCCCTTGGTTTAGTCATTAGAGAAATTTGATCTTCTTTAAAGAACTAGTAAATTTATTGAAGGGATTAAGATATTAAGCAGAAAATTTATTACTATTAATAACATAAATCTAATTTCTAAGGGGAAAATAAATGATAAATAAGTCATCAGTACATGTCAATTTGGTCTATCCATTCTCCTTCAGTCTTTTGTGCAACCCTTCTTTTTGAATCCTCTGCCAATTCTGGGTATTGCAACCTTTCGATTTTTCAGTAAGTGTTGTGGTTATTCCCATTCCCAACTTGAGGAACTTGGGTCCTAAATGATTCCCTTTCTTTATGGAACAGGGAACAGAATGAAAATTCTTTTTAAGAGTAAGTGTCAACTTTTCCTCCACTAATCTGTTAATGCTCTGAACTCATTATAGACCTACTGTCACATACTTCAGACTCTCCCCACCTTATCTAAATTGTCTCCAGAGTAACCCACAAAAGACATTAGACTACAACACACCTTAAGATAAATATTGGAAAGAAATAAAATACAATTTTAGAGGATGTTTTCTGGTGTCATGAAACACTCTGCTTTGGAAGAATAAGAACTGAAATTTCCCTCTTCCCACCCTTCCTTCTGGTTGACCAGTACCTTCCACCCTTCCAAGATTGCTGCACACATCTTCTAAACTTCAAGGTAAATTTATGAATGAGGAAATTACTGTGATAAAATTGAACATTGCATCCAGCTCTGGGGTCCCCAGCACAGGTGTGATATCAATCTCTTGGAACCAATCCAGAGGAGACCACGAAGATGATCAGTGCACCTGTGCCATGAGGAAGGTTGAGAGAATTGGGATTGTTCAGCCTGAAAAAGAGAAGGCTTTGGGGTGACCAAATTTTGACTTTTCAGTACCTGAAAAAGCCAACAAGAAAAATGGAAAGAGATTTTTACAACACCCTGGAGTGATAGGACAAGGAGGAATGGTTTCAAAATGAGAGTAGGTTTAAATTTGATATTTGGAAAAAAAAAAAAATATTTACTGGGAGGGTGGTGAGGCATTGAACTAGGTTGCTCAGAGAAGGATGGTGGGAGCTTCATCCCTGGAGGTGTTCAAAGACAGACTGGATGGGGCTCGGAGCAGTGTGGTCTAGAGGAGGATGTCCCTGCCCATGGCAGAGGGTTGGAACTGGATGATCCTTGAGGTTCCTTCAAACCCTCTGCCATTCTATGACTCTGAATATTCTATGAACCTCTCAAACACAGTTTTGCTGATTGTTTCCTTAAATATGTTTTTTTCTTTTTATTTTTTTTCCTAGATAAAAGAAATAAAATACTGAAATCCACTCTTTATGGATCATTCAACTGGTCAGAAGGCCTCGGGGAGCTTTTGTATATATTTTTCCTTAATATCTCCAGTAATGAGAACTTTTTTCTTTTTTTCAAATTACCATCTACATTCACTAATTAATTTGAAGTATCAAATAGCAAAGAGGATAAAAGGGAAAACACAAGGTAACAAAATGTGCTATACAGTATAAAACTGAAGAAAATAATAAAAATTATAGCAGAGAGTGGATTAAATAGCGGAAGAAAAAAGATTGGAGAGTATAAAATAATTAATATATTGAAAATTTAGTAAGAAGTAGAGAAATTTAGCAATGGAATTAGATGATTACTAAAAACTTTTTAATAGGGATATGCAGAAGGCAGTAAGTCACATCACACTTTTCTGATAGGACTGCTCTGGAGAAAGAAGAGTAATTGGAGGTCACTGGAATAAGAAGTGCATTCTGACTGATTTCATGCAGAATCTGAAAGAACCTCTGACTGCAGACTAAAAAGTGGTGCTGAAGATAAGAGAGGAGAAAACCATCAGAAAGTGAAGCAGCAAGGTAGCCACCATTACTCAGGAAAATCCTTAGCAGTAAACCCCTGGAAGATGAGAGATTGCTCAGAGAAAGTATAATCTGGGGTGGCCTCTCTGTACCCAAGATAGGAAGTTACACACCTTTTTGGTCCACTCAGACTTATTTTTTATGATTTATTTTGGCACTGGAATATGTACTGTAGTGTCATAGAATCATCGAATAGTTTGAGTTGAAAGGGACCTTAAAGATCACCTTGTTCCAACATTCCTGTCATGGACAGGGATGCCTTCCACTAGACCGGGTTGCTCAGAGCCTGAACTAGTCATACCTACAGTGGAACTAGTAGATTTTTTCCTTATCAATCTAGTAATTGGCACTTTGCTCTTTACAATCCCTTTTATGTAGTAGAAAATCGCTTATTATGCATTTGATGAATATTCATGGTATTTCAAACAAGCATTAATTTGATTTTGTTACACTGTTTCTCCAGCCCTTATTTCCAAGTTTATATGCATTCTTGAATTATATGGTCAGGAATAGTTTGTGTCTTTTTTTTTTTCTTATATATTTGTTTTCAGTCTACCTGTCAATTCAAGAAATATTTAGGAAAAATATTTCACATATTTGAAATACATTCATTTTACTCCACTGCATATGGTTGTGCATTTGAGCATCTATGTTAACAGAAATTTGGCAAATTGATAATTGACTTTTGTAAGCCATGGCTGCACTTGAAATGGTAGAACATTGAGGACATTTAAGGTTAAGAAAGATTATATCCGTTCTTGCACTTTCTCAATAAATATATTCTATAGCAGAAATAGATTAAAAAAAAGAAGAAGAAAAAAAAATCTACCCTTTATTTATTTCCTAAAGTGCCTTGAAATCATAATAATTTGAACACTATTTTTATATTTGCATACCTAGGTTATAGCATGATCCCTGCAGGAAGTCAGGTGGTATTTTAGTTTCATACAAAGCTGTTGACATCAGTAGAGACATAGAAATAGTTACTACTCAGCATGAGTAGAACAATCTGGTACAAAGACATAATTTATATAATGAAAAACAAGACACTTTGAAATTGGAGTCGTAGAGGTGGGCAAAAGTTTGGGAAATAGTTTTGCTTTTCTTATGAGGATTTAGGGCAGAAATTTTCATCTCATTTCTACTTGTGGCTCCATTTTGTGTAGAACAAAAAACATTCTAATTTATTTCAAGGTTGAAAGCCATTTACGATATGATACAACTTTCAACAGTCTCATCCCTGATGTGCTGACATAAGTAGCTTGATCCCATAGTGCAATTTGATACCACATGAAAGCCACTTCACAAACCCAGCACTACATCTCCAGCCACACTTTTCAAACTGCACTGAAGAGCTTAACTGAAGATTTTTAAATACTTGTCCTTGTCCTGATGTTGTCCAAGAAGCCAACTAACTACATATTTCCCACATTTTAAAAAAAAAAAAAAAAAAAGTGGGGTTGTACTTTCATTAGATACTCATATTTCATTTGTTTTAATCACAATAGCAATTATTATGACAGATCTCTGCACCTGAAACCTGTTTCAACTCTATGTTCTGTCAGGACACTTTCACTCTTTATGAATAAGCTAATTAATTTATGTCAAACATCTAACTGACATCAGGGGTGTTTTTACTGTCTGCTAAATGTTGATTGCTTGTAATGCATATGGCAAAGTGCATAGAAAGAAAGGTTCTGGGATTAAGCTTCCCAAAACAAATCAGTCTGCTATGCTGTACCTATACATTTTATTAGATTCTATTTCCAAGCTTTGAAAACTGCCCAGGACATACACTATTATCACTTATACAATCAAAAAATTATCATATCTTCTTCAAAAATGTAAGTATTTTGTCCATGCAAAATTAATATTAGCAAATATAGTTTAAAAAATTCTAACATGATTTTTAGTCTCAAATCAAGGTAGTATCTACTCCTTAATTCCACATTCAAGAGCCACCTGAGTTTGATGAAATCTCTACAAAAATTTATTTTTATTCCAGTTTTAAAAGAACACATTAAGGCATCTAATGCACAAATAAAAATAATGCACTACAAAATAATCTTATCTTTACAAAAACGCTGCCAAGTGAAGATCTATTCTACCACATGACACCAGCATGTTCTATTTCAAAATAGTGAACAAAATTAAAGTGATTTTTTATCAGAAATAGGGTACAATTTCTTAATAGTTGTTTTTTAATCCAGAAATTATTTATGCTGTTGCCTTTCCTGTTTTCTCCTCATTTTCAAGGAGTATTGATATGGATTTTTTGGAAGGAATGTCTACATAACTGTTGGAGTTAGGGGAGAGCTTACTGTGTAGTTCTAGATTTTCACTGCTGCTTGATCAACTTCTTAATTTCTCATTATTCAATCTGCCTTTGCTATCTTTTGTGTGACATATGCAGCTCTCTGTTCTCATTCAGGGGTTCAGCATCACTTACTTTGCACCTTGCCTCTCCCTGAGGTCCATCTTTCCAAAGGGCTCCACCTTGGATCCAGGCAGCCTTTACACCTTGGAGAAAGCAATACCAGAATAGAAAGAGAGTTTTGGAGGTGTCTGAAGGATTGAGTTAACACCTTTTCTTGAGCCACAACCTATCCCAGCCCCTAAAACTTTTAGAGAGCAAGGCTTAGCACAGCTGCAACTATAAGGTTCACACATCCTAACCATGTGGAGACCAGGAGGGCGTGCTTCACAACACAGCAACATTTTAAACAAATTAAGCCAGTATTCATTGCTGTCCATGACAAATGTCTCTTCTAAAGTGATCCTGGACTGTGTGGGCATTAGTCTTCAGGCCACATTCTTCACCAATAATAGGATCATAGAATTGTAGAATGGTTTGGGTGAGAAATGAAATTAAAAATCATTAAATTCCATCTTCCATGACATGGACAGAGACACCTTCCACTAGACCAGCTTATACAGTCAATCAAGTCTTGCCTCTAAGCAGTCTTGCAGATTTAGACACATCTTAAATATGAAGGATACTTAGTCAACTGTTAGGAAAACCTGCATGAACATCCTTTTATATATGTTTTCTGCTTTCAATTTTCCTGAAAAATATATGTCTTTAATTGGTACTAATTGCAAAAGGAAATGTTAGATTCCTAAACATAAGTCAGAAATGTGGTTCTAAAGAAGATATTTCCATGAAGTAATATCATAAAAAAAGTTTAGTTATGTACGTTATTCTTGCTATTTATCAGTATTATAATATGAGAAAAGGCTGAAAGATCTGGAACTATATAGGTTGGGAAAGAGAAAGCTCTACTGGATCTTATCCCCATGTATAAATACCTGATGAGACAGAATGAAGGAGAAGGAACCAGATTCTGCTGACTGACAGGATGCAAGGTAATGGGCACAAATCACAATTTAACAAATCCCATCTGAGTGCAAAACACACCACTTTTGAACTATGAGCATGCTCAAGTGGTGGAAGACTTTTTGCAGAACTTTTGCTGAACAGTATTTTTACAGCTAGAACATTGCTGTGTTTTCAGTTCTGTCCTTGTCACAAATTCAAAATAAAGCACTACATGAGCTGCAGTGGAGAATATTAACTTTATCCCAACCAAAACCAGCACATATCTCAATGATTATGTGATTATCATAGTGTACACCTTCCCCCCTCTATTTATAGTGAGGTTTTCTTGGTAATGCATGTTGTAGAACCGTGTAATAAGGTCTTTACTGGAAGACTTTTTATTCCATGGATTAACTCCTCAGAAGGCTACTGTAAATTAAACATACGGCTAACAACAAACTTCACCATTTAGCACAATCATATTTTAAAATCAAGAGAAATCTCTAGGGTAAAAATAAACAATATTAATGAGAGTAATTACATTCTTCAGTGCTTAAATCCTGTGACTGCATAGCTCAGTTTTCCTGTAGTTATGTCTAAATTTGCAGATATATTCAACTCCTTGCATAACCTGAATGAGAAGTTTTCACTGCAGAAAACTCACTGTAGAAGAGTGATAAATGGGAAAAGGTTAACCCAGTTACATATTATTTTCTCCATACTTACCCTAATGATTTATGACCCCTCACTAAAAGAGATATACTTGTCAAGGACCCCCAGATTGTGTGGCCTCTTTTTATAATTGAAGAGGGGAAAACAGGTCAGTCATTAGAGTGAATAAGACCCTCATTGAATTTAATTGAATCTTATTGATTTGCATAGAAGAAAATTAGTTTGAATTGACTTTTATTGATTTGTGCCTAATTGGACTCAATTAAAACCCAGTGACTTGCATTGAACAAACTAAATTGCACTGACTAATTGGACTGAACTGAAGCTTATTTAAGAGTGTTCAGAGAGATGAGCAAAAAGACTGAGATTGCATTTAATAAGACTCCTATGCTGTTGACGAGCGCCTGATGAAATCTGAGTGAATGTCATTATTAAAGATCCTTTTTGGAAAACAGTGTTGTTCATATGTGACTTATGATTACCTTCAGCTGTTGGTTTATTTCATTTATAATTTTTTTTTTTTTCTTGCCTAGGGACCTTGCCAAAAAGCAGGAATTCAATTTAATTACTTTGAAAGTGCTGCAAAAATATTTTTTTCCCTGAAAAATCCAGCTTGCAGATGTATCCCACTTCACAGGTGGTATTATGAATGAGTCTAGCCAAACAGGGGTATCATTAAAACATCCAGACAGGACCTGCAGACTCTTGTCTTGCTTTCTTCATTATGTAGATGGCTCACTCTGCTCATACAAACAGTACCATCAAGTGACTTGCAGAGCAGGACAGCTTGATGGAGCACTGAGAACCCTGCCTAAATGAAAGATTATAAGATGCAGCTGAAGCATAATGAATCCTATAAGTTATTTGATGACTTTGTTAACATCACCGAATAAAATTTTAATTAAGATCACCAGCATAGATGAGGATTGCACCATTCCTCTAGAAATCAGTGATTTCTTTGCTTATTAAATCTTTATAATATGTAATTATGTCAATCAAGGCTCTGCAGACTGTGGTTGAATTTGGACTGAAAGACAGTCCTCTTCAGCTTTTGAATGCTCCTGAACCCAGCCTATTTTACTCAGTACACGAATGCAGGAACCACAGCTGCTAATAGGTGTCACCATGGCTGGTACAGGAAGATGCCTCCAGATGGACAATTATTCAAGCTGAAGAAACCATCTAGGCCTGTGTTTTAGGCTGCAAATCACAAAGTACAGCAGTGATGGTGATGGTGGTGGTCCCTACATGCCTCAATCTAGTAGAGGAAAACATAATCCAACAGAAAAAAAGACTGTAATTCTCTAATAGTTTGAAAAAAACCCACAATATTGGAAAGGAAGGGATATCCGGGGCTATGAAGATCAGTGTTTTTCTGTCCCAGGCATGCATCATGTGTTTCCTTAAATAAACCTATAGATTCACTATAAAATTCCCATATTTTTACTCATATTACTCTTACCAGAATATTATTTATGTCTCATTTCTTCCATGGGGATCAATGTCTAACTTTCAGTATCTGTCTAGTCATAGCTACATTACAGTAGCTGTGTAAAAACATTGTGCTTTAGCAGTACTTGTCTCTCACTAATGTTTACTCGCCTGGCATGTTTATAGACCACAGTTATATTCCTTGACAGTCTTTGTTTTATTATGCTAAATAAGCCAAGCTCTTGCAGCACACTCTCACGACGTATGGTTTTTCATTGCCTGTGTACAATCATTTGTCTCAATACCTATTCTAGCCTCAACTGATATTTTTTTTGCTTACTCATGAATGACCAGAACCCTTAAACAGACACAAAACTAGAGAGAGAGAGGAAGAGAGAAAGAAAGAGAGAAAGGGCTAGAAGGACAAAGAAATTTGTTAGGATTCTGGCAGAGAGAAAGGTCATGACAATTTAATTTGCCAAACAGCTACATGATGGCTGCTGATGATGGGCACCCCTGTTACGAGAGTGGGTCCTGGCATCAGTATCTTCACCCAAATCAAGAAAGGTGTCCCAAACCACTGTTTTGCTCAGTCTGTACAAGGCAAATGGCCCAACTACCTGAGAACCCCAGGGCATATGCTACTCTTGGTTGTTAATACACCTTAAACATGTAAAAAAAATTCCATGAATGTCATAACTACATACAAAAGACTGTCCCATATGTTGGGGGTTGGTTCTCTCCCTTTTCCCTCTGTGGAATTTTCCCCATTGTCATGCTAAGATACCTGTTGACTGGGCCCTGGTGACAAGGGGGAGGAGAGAGAAGAGAGAAACCCCTCGATATCCAAACATCCAGAAGAGCAGATGGAAGGCTCTGGCTCTCCCCATTTCCCCCGTGGAGTTCGGACGAGAAGGACGATCGCCGCCTGTGTCCCATCCCTGTCATCCCAGCGTCGGGAAACCACCATCGGACCCTTCCCGGCTGTCTTCTCGCTGTGAACTACCACCATCCAGCACTCTGCTGAGCACCGGGACCCACACCGTGAGCGGAGAGCTCTCTCTCTCCATCTCTCTCTCCCCCTGGGACAGCGCTGCCATCACCCCCAGCCCTCCTGCGGCTCTGCGGGACCCGCCCGCCCCCAGCACCGGGAACTACAGCTCAGGGGAAAGGTGCCTGCAGCCAAAAAACACTGGGACTGAGTTACTGTTCTGTTTGTGGGTAATTTCATAGCTGCTGTTGTTCTTGTTTGTCTTGTTAGTTATACTAGTAAGGAACTGTTATTCCTACCCCCATATCTTTGCCTGAGAGCTCTCTTAATTCCAAAATTATAATAATCGGAAGAATCACTTTTTTTTTTTTTCAGTCCAAAGGGAAGCTTCTGCTTTCCTTAGCAAACACCTGTCTTTCAAACCAGGACACCATACAACCTTACAACAATGCAAGAAGACATTTCTGATGTTTATGTTCAGTGATATTATCTATGCACAACACTCCTATAGCAGGAATGATGTAAAAATTCCTTGGCTTTGTTCACCCAGAAGGTCACTCAGCCTGTCTAGATGTATAAACAGGTCCTGATGCAGCAGCAGCTGACTCAGGTGGAATTTGTAATTTGAAATTCCCATCTGAACAGCTCCTGTAACAAACAGTCCAATACTCAATTCTAAAAGCTGGATCAGTCATCTGGTTTTGAATTTTGATGCTGTCTCCAGGCAATCCGCTATTCCATCTGTGCAGGTGCCTGTCCAGAAACCTCTTGGACCATGCCAGCAGGACTCTGAGTGCAGTGATTGTGCAACAGGCACAGCTCTGAAAACGGATATCCCACTGTTATAGCTAAAGAACAAACTTACATTTCATAATTCCAACTCACAGCCTAAATCCTGTAATCCTGCAACCACTGTACAGAATATCCCAATAGTTTTCATTGGAACATGGCACAGACTTTGATATACCTACATAAATTTCATACTCTGATAAAAGAAAAGAACTTTTCCCACAATTACTTCACATTATCCATATTCATCCTTTGAGGAGATAAAATGACAGAATTTTTCTCAGTCCTACAAGGTTAATGAATTATATAAAAGGAATGCTGCTATTAACATCCATGTTTGAGAAGCATTTTTGTTAAGAAATATACATTTACAAGAGATATGTTGGTCTCCTTTGTTCATACATTTCTTGAATATAATATTGATTTTTCATTATAGAGCATGTTCATTTCTTCTAAATGAAAGCATGGAGTCTTTTGTTTTAAGCAACCTCTTATTTGAAATTATAAGGTAATTATTTATAGAGTCTATGACAGTATATCAAACTGACAATTCTCTGTACTCAGCTTTGTAAGACCATCAGCCTCTGGGAATAATTCCAAAATGGCAAAAAAAGGTACTATCTCAAAAGAGAAACCAATGATCTAAAGATCTTTTTGATCTAAGGATCATAATGGTCTACTGAGGGTATAATATCATTGAGAAAGAAGAAACTCTGGAACAGTCTTCTGCAATTGATTAACCACTTAGTAACCCTTCACAAACTTTTTATGACCATGTCTTTAATATAACACAAATATATTTCCAGCACTGTTTCATCTCTAGATTTGCTTTAATGATTATTAAATTGCCATAAATGAATAATTTTGAATATCACCTATTTCTGCTGGAGCATGATAGTTATTTTTTTAACCAACATTTTAGGATCTTATTTTGCATCACTGCCATTTATCTTCACAGTCAGTATCTGTGTAATTACCAGTGCTGTTTATTACATCACTGTAATTTCACACAGATTTTCTCACTATTGGAAAAGCATTTTTCCTGAGCCAATTTTTCATTTAAATCAACCATTTTGTATTTCATTCTAATTTCTTAATTTCAAGGCTGAATTTTGCTGTGATTTTTACTATATTAAGTATGATCTCCATGATAGAGACAACTAATTTTTTATTTTTTATTTTTTTAATTTGGCATCCAGCTTCCTGTGCTTCACTGAATTTCTTTGATTTCCTTGGAATGGGGTGTGAGTGGGAAGAGAAATCTTTACATGAAGCCAGTTTTAGTGCAGAAATACAACAGAGGAGTAATTTTCATCCAGAGTTATTCCCATATATAGGATTTGTGTCTTGTTTTCTGGACCGCTGATTCTCTGCATTGAAAGAAAGCAATTGCAGGCACCTGACCACATGCATTAAAGGCTGCTGTGCCTTCAAATGAGAGATGAAAGCTTGTGATTTCCAACACATAAAAGCATTCAGTGCTGGCACACTTGAGAGTCACAGAAGATTTGCCAGCACAGTATTATTTGTACTGTCTAGGCTAGTATATAAGAGCACCATTACAAAGCAAAATAAGCCCAGAAGAACCCAATCCTTCTCCTGAGCATTCATTGCAAATCTCTTTGAAGATCCAAGAGCACAGTCTTGCAAAACCACACAGAAGAATACTGGGACAAAAGAGCTTCACTTTGCCTCTTGAAAGGTGATGTCTTGCTGCTTACCCTCCCAGAAAAAAAAAGCTAGGAAAGCTGGACCTGCAAAATTATCTTTGGGTTTAGCAAGCAGAATGGAAAACATTCAGGAGGTTTTCTTGTCAGTGGTTGCCCTTCTCAGCCCCTCACCAAATCTCACTGCAGGGAGTCATTGTGGTCACAGGCTATACACCAAATTACCTGTGGACACTTGACTGCATCCAGAATGTTGTGAAAGTACCCTTTTTTTTTCTGTCTCAGTCACAGTAAGAACTTCATAAGGCTGGGTTATGTTGTTTTTTGTTTTTTTTGGAACCAAAGCATTTCTCAATAGGTGTCTCAACAGATAGAGTTCATTGAACTCTAATCCAAAGCCTTTTGTCACAATACGGATCTAGAGTTTGGTGGGGTTTTATTCAGACCTAACCCTGACCTCTGCAAATATGAATAATTTTAGCTAAAAATTTGCTTCCTGTTATCAGTTTCTTGTTGCACATCTAAATCTCCTTCTGGAAATCCAGAAGAAAGAAAAAAAGGTTTTACTGTATTCCACAGTTCTTCTGTTCATTTTCTAGACTCTTCCTACATTTTTGGCCTGTGCATTTCATCTCTTTTTGTATAAATATTTAAAGATTTTGATACATTTTTTAATCAAAATTATTCAACTTCTAAAGCACAGATTATGAATCTTACACACTCACAGTTCTCTGTTATTTCTTTCTTTTTTTCCTTCATTCTCTTGCCCACTGTCTCATCTTGCTCATCCACCTATTTCAGCATAATTTTTTCTCTTTTCTTTCTGGTGCACTCTTACCTCTCTTCCCTGGAAGATTCCCCGAACGTGCAGCTTTCACCTCACCTCCCTTGCTGTCTTTTCATGTTTTCTCCAAATTTTAGGATCTTATATCCTTCTAAGGCATCACTCATATGCCCTGTGGCCCTTTGCTACTCTCAGTCCTTGAAAAATCCATCTTCTTCCACCAAATTGGAGTAGGAAATAGGAGAAACCTGAAGCAGTTGTTTCTGCCTCTTCTTTGCTTCCCTGAGGTGCAGGAGACTGAAAGAAAGAGGATAAAAGAGGGTTCTGCACAAAAGAAAGGTAGATCACCTTAGAGGGGGTAGCCTGGAAGGCCAGAGGTCCTGTTCTGATCTCTCACATGAGAGCAAAAGGATGCAAGGATGAAGGTAGGTAACAGCTTCTACTGCTGCCTTATGGGGCAGGGCATGGCCATCACCTGTCACCATGGTTCACCAGCCTTGCTTTAGCTCTTTGAATGCCACTACGTGCCACTACAGTCTAAATAAATAAAACTTATTACATGTTCCAACTCCTTGTCAAGGGGAGTGATCTTTCATAGCACGTACATGCTGGTCCCTGGAGCACTTAACACATTTAATTTCAGACTGTGCCAAACTCAGACACAATTATCTTTTATGTGAAAGAAAATTTTGCAAGGTCTGTCTATATTATCAATTATTAAACTCAGACAATTAGAAACACATTTAGCAGATCCTGCGTGCATCCATTTCAGAGTCCCTGTATACCTGCTTCTACATGGGGAGAAAAAAAGATCTGAATTAGAACCTCCATTAAAAGGACAACATGCCTTTAGCATTTTCTTTACCTCTAATTGCAGTGTCATCCACCATAACCCCTCAGTATAAATTTTTAAAGCATATTTTCTTCCTTTTATTATTTCATTTCAGGACACTTGGGAAAGGAAAGATTTCTGAGTGTCTGTTCAAAAGAATGGCATAACAGCTTTAAATTTAATAATGAAAAATTTGAGATAAATAAAAGTCAGAAATCATAGAACCTTAGAAAGGTTTGAGCTAGAAGGGACTTTAAATATCGTTTACTTCCCCCCCTGCCACAGGCACAGACACCTTGCATGAGACAAAATTGTTCTGAGTAAAATATGTCAAAATATGAAATTTAGCTTATGTTGCCTTCTTGGGTAGGACATCTTCCTTACTTTAGTTAACAGATGGCAAAAGACAATATATAAAAAAAGTATATCTGGCTATAAAACTTGTTGGCTCATAGAAAGGTCTATGGCTTCTCAAAGGAAGGGAAGAGTCTTTTGACACCTAAAATTAACAAAGAAAAAATAATAATAATAATTTAAAAAGAGAGAGAGAGAAAGAAACTATATTGCACAGCAATTTTCAAGTTAGAGAGCTTTACTGTGGCTCCAAGAAGAATTCCCTGTTCTTGTATTTGAATGATGATGAACCAGAGAATACCAAAACTGAGTAAAGCCAAAGAAATTTAAATAATTACCAGGATAAAAAGTCCATACAGCTTTAGCTAGGGTAACAGGATAGCCACTGTTTTCTAAATGCCTCATTTGGAAAAATTTCCTTTCCTAAAATCATGCTTTCAATCAAAGGAAACCAAAAATCACAAAGCTCTTGGAGTAAATAAAGTTCTTCAGTGAAACTAGTTTAATGAAACAGGCAATCTACCATGGGAAAGACAAAGATCTGTTGATAGTGAATGGAGATAGTGATCCTTCTTGCTTCTAGAGAACTATCCATGTGCTTTGTAGGCAAGTTCCAATGAAATATGGATGCTGCTGTAGGGACTCAGTTTTCACCCCTTCAGCTCATTTTGTACTTTGCTCCAGCTGTTTTTGTTCCTCTAAAGGGTTAATAGTTAATGCTTTATTTGTAAAGTAATTCTTTGTTTCTGCATCACTGCAAGTTTGTTCTCACATTTTACTAAAAGGAAACTGCTGTAGGGTCCAATTACCCCTGCTGGGCCTGCTGAAGTGGCCAATTCTTATGCAACTTTAGAGCAGCTGAAGAACACCAGTCACAAAAGGTAAAGGCTGAAGGTGGGATGCACATCCCAGTACATGCAGTAGGACCTTGGGAAAAAGTGAAAAAGAAACTAGTTAATAAATGAAACTGTCTGCATGCCTTTGTTTAATACATATTATAAATATTAAGGTGACTGCAAAAGAAGAAACAAATTCAGAAAATATAGTAGCTAGTTTCTAGTGCCCCCTTCTTCTATTAGTGATGCTCTTCTCTATAGCATAATTAAGCCCATTGTGCCCCTGAATTTGTTTTCATGTTGATCTGAATGTAATTTGGCTGGATTGTAATACAGCACATTAAGTCTGTTTGAAGATGAACAAGACTTAAATTGCTGAAAGCTACACCTCTGTTTTTATTATCTTTTTTTTGTTGTTGTTTTTGTTTGCTTGCTTGTTTTGTTTGTTCAATTCTAATTTAGTTTTTCAGATGATGTACACATGCAGAATGCTACCAAATCTTAATGATGTGTGGCTCGTGCTTAACCAGGTGCTTTACAATGTCTAAAGCAATAGCTTTGCTTTTGCAGATCTGAAACAAACTCACCTTTAAGATAAAATATGGATTCAAGTGCATAAGGAAAGCAACAAATATTTAATAAACAAGTTTATACTGCAGACTATCATTTTTTAAAGTATTGGATTAAAACCAAACAATACACAACCCAGAGCCAAGTCAAAGCTTTCCATTTCCCTGTTCATTGATAATGTATGGACAAAGAATATTTGGTGGGCATATGTGCTGGTTTCAGCTGGGGTAGAGTTTTTCCTTCTCAAATAAATTCTCAAAGAGAATTTTCTTCCCAGTGGCTGGTATGGGGCTGTGTTCTGGATTTGTGTTGATAATCCAGAGATATTTTTGTTATTGCTGAGCAGGGCCTACACAGAGCCAAGGCCTTTTCTGCTTTTTGTGCAGCCATGCTGGGGAGGAAATTGGGGGAGCAGGGGAGGTTGGGAAGAGAAACAGCCAGAACAGGGGACCCAAACTGACCAAAGGGATATTCCAGTGACATCATATTCAGTATATAAAATGAGGGAAGAATGAGGAAGTGGGGAATGCTTTTTTATGATGGAATTTGTCTTACCAAGTCACAGTTACACATGATGTGGCCTTGCTCTCCTGGAGATGGCTGAACACCTGCCTACTCTTGGGAAGCAGGGAATCAATGATTTCCTTTTCTTTGCTTGTGTGCCTTCTTTTGCTTTCCCTATTAAACTTCCTTTACCTCAACCCATGAGTTTTCCAGCTTCTACCTTTCCAAATCTTTCCTCGGTCCCACTGCTGGGGGAGTGAATGAGCAGCTGCCGGGTGCTTGGCTGCTGGCTCTGGTGAAACCACAACTTTAATCATATAAAATGAATCCTATTGAATTCAACATATTTTTATTTTCAGAGGACTCTTCAACTCAACTGTTATAGACAGCCATGTAAAAATCCTCCCTGACTTGGGGAAATCTGTGTGTGGATGAAAAGCATTTGGGGATTAGGTAAGAAAACTTGTCTTCTTTTCAAGAGAACACAGAGCATGGTCTCACCTTAAGTAAAGATGTAGTTTGCCTTTTTCGTTTTTACTGTAGAGCTAGGATGGAGTTCAGCTTCAGTTAAAGATTCTTACATACAGATATCTGCCTGTAGGTGTTTGAGCTGTACATGGAAATTCACTGGATTATAAGCATAGGCTACCACTCCTGGTTGCAAATGTCACAGCAGGTCTATATATAAAACATGTAAATAGATGCCTTGGATACACTGTGACCACACAAATGGAACTAAATATCTGTGCTTGGGGAGGAAAAATAAGGGGAAAAGAATCAAGTCCACACTGGTTAATCAGCAAACTAGATCTGTAATGGGAATTTATACATCTTGTTTACATATATATATATAGACTCCTGTGTACCGGACTACACCTTGATTCTGAGCTAAATTTTAACTGACTGTGCTAAATGGGCAATGCCTGTAGGAGGGAGATTCAGAAGGAACTGTCATTTGAAGATCACCAATTACATTACAGTAATTAAACCCTAAACAAATAAAACTGAAAATAAAAAGCCACCAAAATTATATATATATACATATATATATATGTATATATATATGTAGAAATAGAAAAATAGAATATGCAACATAGGAAGTCTAAAGAAAATAAAATTTTCAACTACTGTCAGTATTAAATTGTTAATAAAGGCCATGAGTCAGGCATCAGAGGTCTGAGTAACGAGGTTAGAGGGACTATTGTTTGCACAGTCCAGGAGCGTTGAGTGAGACATATAAGAGGGCTGGCATGCACTGCTACAAGGGTGTGTTATTCACAGTAACTGCATTATTGCTTTCACTTAGACTCAGACAGCCCCTGGAGTGATGCACTAGGGAAGAGGCTCTTTGGTGAATCAGTAACACTCTCAACAACCAGTTCATGCATTAAAAGGACAGTTCACAACTTATGGTAATATTTTTTTCTGAGCTGGAAGGATGTAGCCCTGATGATCCAACACAGGTAACTGCATCTTTAGATTAGAATGCCCATTTATCTGGACAAGAGTGTTTCCTGGAGAACTTGAATACAAAAAGCCTTGTGTTCCTCTCTGAAACCCATTCACAGCTCATTAACTGAGCAGAAACCTTTGAGGATACACAGTTAGGCAAATTGCCATATCCAGACAGAAGTCTGGGGTTTGTAAATTAATGCTGAGACTTTTACTAAAGGTAACAGGTACACAAAAAGTCCTTTGCACGTTTGAGATTTCTCTCTTTATTCTGATCTGCAGTGTAGCAAATCTGGAAATAAATTATCCTGATCATGATAGATTATGATCCGTGGTACCTCCAGGCTGCATTTGTTGCCTATTCATGCTAAATACACTGCAACAGAATTAATTTTGTTTGTTTGTTTGCTTTTGCCATTTTTTTTCCCCCTTGAGGGAAGGCATGACCAGATATAAGTGATTTCATGACTCAAGACCCTCTGCTTCTAACATCTGAGAAATTTAGAGGAGTGATTTATACAAGGGAACTCAAAGCTAATGGAAAACTACAGAGTTTAACCTGCTGACAGAGAGGTTCTGCTCCCATACTGTTATTAAGTTATCAGGAAGTCCTTTAAATTTTCAACAGGATGTGCTTTCTGATTGAGCAGGTTAGCATAAGAAAGACAGACTCTAATGAATCAATCTCAGTGTTTCTTCCTTGCATGGCAAATGATATAGATTTCTCTGTTGTGTTCACTTAGCTGGCTGAGCTGATTGCATTTTGGGTTGATGAACTGAATCTTTCAAAGCATTTAAATTGGAGGGGTAATGAGGGAGTTAGAACTAAGACTTCCATGCAAGTCATAGAATGATGAGAGTGCAGGTAGATGAAATAAAGGATCCAAAAATTTTGCTAATAAAATTCTCATTCTCATATTTGTTTCTGGGATTTTAGTCGATGTTCTCTGAGACTGGTGGTTTCCAGGTGTAAATTAATCCTCAAGATGCCTCTCTGAATAAAAGTAGAGATCATTCTGCATTAGTGGGGGTGGAAAGTCCTTTCCCACTAATCACAGAGTCACAGAATATCCTGAGTTGGAAGGCACCCAGAAGGATCATCAAGTCTAGCTCCTGGCCTTGTGCAGAGCATTCCAAAAATTCCGCCATGTACTTGAGAGCTTTGTCCAAACACTTCTTGAGCTCTGTCAGGCTTGGTGCTGTGACCACTTCCCTTGGGAACCTCTTCTAGTGCCCAGCCACCCTCTGGGGGGAAAACACTTTCCCATTACCCAACCTCAACCTCCCCTGACACAGCTCCAGCCATTCTCTCAGGTCCTGTCACTGGTGACCAGAGAGAAGAGATCCTCCCCTCCTGAGGAAGCTGTGGACTGCAATGAGCTCCCCCCTCAGTCTTCTCTTATTACCATCAACAATATTTGTATATTAGACACCAGGAATGTCTTGGAACTGTGACATCCAGACATGAAATCAGTGCTCTAAGGAATCACTTTGCTAAAGAGAAAAACAGTTTTATGCTCCTTGACCAAGGCTTGTGACTTATCAGTATAGTCAAATAATTTCCATTTTCAAGTGAGTTTTCTAGGACAAAGGTTAAAAAAGACAGGACATGTTAGACATTGCAGCCCTGTAATTTCTGTTCCCAGAACTCCTCTCTCTGGTATGAGAGGACCCTGGGATCAATTTGGACTCTACCAAGAGCGTTTTTATCCACCTGGCAGTCCTTAGGTTTCAAAGTTATGAGGAAACCAGCTGCTTCTTGATCCCTATTCACCTCCTGTGGCTATTCACAGCCTGTGTTTTGAATAGAAAAATAAGATTGTTAACAACTAGCTGAACACAGGATTGCTGTATGGCTTGGGGTCCTTGGCAACCAGAAATTTGGTAGAAATTCCCCACAAAAATCTTCATTCCACACATATCAAGAACAGATTTCTCATGCTATGAGTGCTAAAGCCTTTGAGTCTATAAAATAAGACACTACTGTTGAAAAGACACAGGACACTACAACTGTTGTCCCTTCAAAACTTGAAGGAAAAATTCTTCCTTGTCCCAAAGGTACATAAATCATAATTTTATAGGAAAGATATACAACCAACATACTAAAAAGCTTCCAGTATGACTAGGAGCCATGTTTTAATCAGCTCAAATCTATTTCTGTTGTGAGATAATATCTTTCAAAGAAAGATAATAAGACTGAAGTGCCCTCCAAGCCTCTCATCTATATAAAAAAAGAAAGGGGAAAAAAAAAAAAGGCATGGGAGAAACTGATGCTTCTATGCCCCCTTTAAAGGTTAGAAGTGTAGTATAAATATTGTGTCTCAGTTAAATGACCCAGCAGTAGTTCATTCACATTTACTTCAAGATAGTAAGAAGTCAAATACCCAAAAGAAGGAAAGAAACAGTTTGAGGGACACTAAAAATTGAAAGCATTCCAATAAAATTTACAAAAAAAGACAGTCAAGGTCACTTTGAATTTATAAAAAAGTAACAGCAGAAAAGAGAAACAGTAATGTACAATGATAGCTAGGTAGATGAGAGGGCAAACATTTATGGTGTCAGTAATTGAAAGAAGGGAATAAACTGTTATCTGTTAACACTTTATACTGGAAAGAAAAATATTGCTGAGACTTAAATATGACCACTATATTGTTAGACAGGATATTTTAAAAATACACTCAAATCTAATTAGTTAAATTATTTCTCCAATATTTATTATTTCTTCTTTTATTTTTTATATCTACTGAAGCATTTTGCTTTTTTCACTTGCTTCTCATTCACCACGGAGTTACACCATAGGATTTGACTTTAATTTGGCTAAATAACCACAAGTAATTCTCCCAAAACATTTTAATGGACAAAAGATTAAAAAATATCCCAATATTTCAGACCAATATAGAAGCTACTGGGGAGGCAGAGACCAGGGTAGGAAATTTATATCTTTTTTGACACCAGAGTGCTTAGTTTGTTTCTTTTATAATAGAGAGAGATAAAAAGCTATTGATGATAGCCATCATATCTCCACATGACTCGGGAAGGAATGTGCAGAGCAAAATTTCTGAAGTCATTCCTGCTATGATGAGAAGTGCAACCACAGGGTTAAAAACAAAAAAAAACAAAAAACCCCACAACCCTTTAAGTTTCAAAAAACTTTTGATAAGGTTATGCATCTAAAATAATTGGTTATGGGAGATACACATATTCCAGGAGTTAATGAAGTTCTTAAAACTCAGATGTAGTCCCCAGAGGAAACTCCATTTCAGTTTTTGACTGATATGGAAAAGGTGCAGAACCTGTTCCCACTTCACGGGAACCATAAACAAAAGTCTGATTAAAATTGTCTGGTGGACTTTATGTCTTTACAATCTCAGGCACCAAATGTTGAAATACATGAGTTTGATTGCTTTTGTTTTCAAGGAAGTGCCAGGTTCTGCACTAAACTTACAAAACCCCCATGGAATACTACAGTTTGGGACTAGAGTGGCTGGAAGGCTCTCACTGGAAAAGGATCTGGGGGTGCTGGCCAGCAATAGCTGTACTGGCCAGATGCAGTATTTTGTCTGAAACACTATGCATGTAGACTTACCAATTATAAGTCTATATATGTGATATTTATAATTCCTCAAAATAAAAAAAAAAAAGAAAGAAAAAAGGAAGAAAGTCAATCCCTGTATATTTATTTAAATGTAGTTGTTAAATGTTCCAAACCCATATAAAATTCTGTTATTTCATCAGGAAAGGCTTCTGAAAAAATACTTTTCACATGATCCTAAATACTAAATAAGTTTATACCATGAATACTAGCAAACTGTTCAGAAGTGATCCATTTTCTTTGCCAGTCTGTATTTCAGCAAGAAAAGATGACATACAGCCATTGTTAGAGCAAAGTGCATCATACCCAAATTCTGCCTCTTCCTGACCTTCCCAGCCAGGGTAAAGAAATGCCTTCTTGAGTCTGACTTATCTTTCAAGTGCAGGAGCTGCTGCTCTGCTGTAGTCAGCCACACTTTTATCACAGGCTTATCAAGTAGGTAATTCTAATTTTGCGTGTGCAATGATTTCATTTTCATGAATAGTGATAAAGGCTTAAAAAGATTCTGAACAATTTGAATAGGAATGCATCAGCTGGTGGATCAAAGATAAATTTGACCAGCAGCTGAAACTGGCATTCTCAAGTCTGCTTGATCCTGTATGTCTTGCTTTGGTTACAGGTTTTTTTCATGTTAACAGTGGAAAAAAAATTACAGCAAATTTACTTACATTTAACTGGTTTTGTTCCTAATTTCTTATTTTGCTAGTTTTTTTTTTTAAATATATAAGGACAAAATTTAGGACTGTCACATGATTATTACCTTGATTGAAGTAATAGAGTCCAACTGTAGTATGAATATTCATAATAGATTATTAAATGTATAATTCAATCTGTCTACTGATACTATATATTGCTTGATAATAGGAACCCAACAGCAAAAGAGTGGTTTGCATCAGTGATTCACAAATAGCATGTGTTAAAAAAAAATAAAGATACTCAAGAATGGAAAAGTAAAGACCTGGATAATTGAAGTAACACTTCCAAAGATAGGATGAGACTATGAATTATCCCAAAAAGCAAATGGGGCATGGAGTTCTGGCATAGCTATACTGCTTCTTTCAATGTTGCACTGCTCTGCCAAAGGCACCTCTGCAACAGAACACCCCAAACCAACCAGCCCAGAAAAACACAATCATAGGGCGCATGGTGGAGATGGAACCTCTGCTTTCCGAATCTCAGACTTAGAGAATTAGTGAGCATTCTTTAAGAAACAGTAGTCTCAGGGGTTATAAAGGGCTGCAGTTCATTCCCCTCCTAACTGAGGATTTGATTCAACTTTTTGTTCTCCTTTCTGTGATACTTGCATGTGAAACTTATAAACAGGTGGGAAGGTGGGTTATTCCCATTTTTCATGTAGGGCCTGATTTTTAAAGATAAGTATGAATGGTTGTTATCTTGAGTCACCTTCAATTGTAGCTGGATAATTAAAAATGCCAGTATTGTCAGTATTCCACACCCCAAAACCAAGATAATGTATTTTATTTGAGAGTCAAGACTAATTAACCCTTCAGCTTCATTCTTTAACCTGTGAGTGACCACTGAGTAAATAACAACTTTTTCTGCTTTCTGTCTTGATTGTCCAGCCATATCTTCCTGCTGAAGAATATTTCCAAAGGATGTCCCTTGGAACAGACATTTTCCCTGGAATATCCCTTACACAGGCTGTCTTGTGTTTTCCCACATTATACCCACACGTCGTACAAGATATAGAACAACTTCAGATACTTTCCCAATTTGTTTTGCATGTGATCACCTCTCCATATAGAAAAAGAATGGGATAGAACGTTTTGGATTTAAGTAAGAATCTACCATTAGGCCTTACTTCTGGGAGGCAGCCCTGGCACACAGACTTTGCTGAAGATGCTGTGTGTGTCAGCCTAGGGAAATGCCATTCCTGTGCAATGCAGAATGAGCCCTTCCTTGTTGCAGAAAAACCAGGTCAGTGTTAATACATTCAAAGATGCAGTCCCTGTCTGCTTTGCATCTAAAGTAGCTACCTCTGTGCATGGTGCTGATTGCTCTCAAGTGTCCCTATTAGTTTCCTGTGCAATGAAGAAGGCAAGAAAACCTTACGGAAGGCAGAGCTAGTGGTGCCTGCCCACAGCAATGCCTGCAGTGTGCGCTCCTTTGTTAGGATCAGAAACTCTGTCCTGGCAACATCTTATTCCTGAGGCAATCCCCACAGCACAGGGAACCATCTGCTTGAGGTTTGTTACAGAGATCATGATCCAGTCGTGCCTTACTGCTGTGAGGCCCTTCTGTCCTGCTCGCTCCTTACAGCCAGCTTTACCTTTACCTTCTGTCACGGCTAACATCAACACAAACTTCCTTCATTCCAGACCCCACTGCAAGGAAGAAGCAGTCTGCTGAAGACCTCAAAATGTCTCTCTCATTGGCAGCTGCTGCTCAGATGACATGGAGGTTGGTTTAATAAGACACCGGTGATTTATGAGGACACCCAGAATATCCAGAATTGTCACAGTGATAGCAACGAATAAATAATTAAAAGAGATATCAGCCAGGGCTCAGTGAATGCTGACTGAATATTCATAACTTTCTCAGCATTGGAAATTATTTTGCTTTTTCTCCATCAAGAAAATCTGTACCTATATGCCCCTTCAGAGAATCATGAAATCATAGGATGGTTTGGGTTAGAAGGGACCTTCAAGACCATCCAGTTCCAACCCCCTGATGTGGGCAGGGACACCTTCCAACAGACCAGGTTGCTCAAAGCCCCATCCACCCTGGCATTAAATGCTTCCAGGGATAGAGCATTCACAACTTATCCTCTGCCAACCTGTGCCAGTGCCTCGCCACCCTCCATTGAGATAGATATTAAAATAATACAAGGTTGCATCTTGGTGGTCTTTCAGGTCCCTGCCCACCCAAGTCATTCTATGATTCTAGGAATTCTCACAGGCAAAATTTCAAAGGGGGAAATACAGATCAATCATTATTTCCCTGTAACACCAGCCCTAGGAAAGTTTGCCGTGACTTTTACATCCTTTGAGGAGAGAAATACCTATGGGCAAGCCCACTTCTGGGAAGACAGTGTGGTAACCAGCCTGTTATCCACACCTTTATCTGTGTATTGTATTCGTGTATTCCTGAGGGTCTGAGAGTGCCCACCAGAACATGAGACTGCCTGTTTTTCAGGATGAAAGCTGATATGGTTGAGTACAAACACAATTCCCTCAATTCAAGTGCCCAAATAAACAAATGCTCTATGTCCTTTTGGATTCAGCCGCCTTAATTCTACCCAAGTCCAACCTTAAAAGCTTATATCTCTTCTTAGAGCTGGCTCCAATTACCCATAATGAGCAGGATAAAGCAAAATTTTTGAGTTCTGCTTTGCTAAGCCAGTGCTCATTTCTTATTCCCTGGGCAGAAAAACATTTTATTGAAGCATTTTGTCTTTGTGAAACAAGTGATACATGCTCTGTGGCAACATATCCTTCCTAGGCTGGGAAATGCTAATTAACACTGATTCTTAAAAAAAATATTTTTTTTTCATCCTATTAAACTATTAATTCAGTTGCAATATTGAGAGGGAAATGAAAATGAGAAGTGTTTTTTTATTATTTATATTTTTTTAATTTTTACAAATGAAAGCACAATTAAGCACTCTGAAATTTAATTACAACTTGCATTTCATGTAAGCAAACACATTAAAACTGAGAATGCTAATCTTGAATGCAGAAATTGCCATAATGGAACAGAAAAAATCCAAATACAAGCTGCATAGGATAAGCTTTTGCCACTGTCACTTTGCACATGGTCACAGAAATGGCAGATACGGTTTCTCATGTTGCTTGTTAGCAATAAGACAAGAATGGAACAATACTGGCCAAATTCTCAGCTGGCATTTATAGCATCCCAACTCCACTGAATTTTTTCATTTTTCTCAGTTTTCACCAAATACATGTGTTTCCAGAGGGCTAGCCAGTGCACTTCAATGACACTGATTTACATTGACTGTGAATCAGATTTTACAGATCCAGAAGCCCATAGATTTTCTTTGCCCACCCCCCCCACCCCAAAAAAAAAAAATTCAGTAGTTGCTTTTTAAAATCCTAGATTTCTTAGTAGCATGCAACAACAGCTCAACTCCTCTTTGCATTTGGGATCTGCATTACAAATATCCTTTGTAGTCATCTGCTACTGTTCAAGCAAATGAGATGGACAAGAGAGGTATTAGTTCCAATAATTTGTATGATTGTGCTCTTTATAAGTTATTATTCCACCATTGTCACTGCAATATTTGGATGCCTAGCAACAGAGCCCCAACTGATGTGACTAATGTTGGTCATGGGGAATTAATTCTCTCTCATCATTTCTCCAGGAATAGAACTGAGTTTTGTTTGCCTGTGTTTCATGCTCTCACAGATTTGTGCTACTATTAAAGATAAAAGTTTTAAAAATAATTGTAAATCCCACAGTGAAGATGGGGCATCATCCATAAAGGTGAACAAAAATATTTTGCTCTGCAAGATTTCATTATTTCTCTGAGAGAGGAAAAATCTTTTAGGATTTATTTCTTTAACTCTTGAGTTAATTTTCACATATCTGAGGAGGAAATATGTTGGCTGAAGTACTCAGGCCGGTAATTTTAATGACCTTTTTAGTGGCCAGGTAGCACACTGAACCATTGCCCTGGGAGTGCAGGACAGTCCTCATTTATTATTTATACAAGGTAAGAATGCAAAGTACAAAGAGAAGCCACAACCCAAGAGAAAGCTTTGAGTCCATGGAAAAACTGAGAGGAGACTCCCTAGCTACCTTTTCACAGAAATATCTTCCAGGCTAAAATATCCACTTAAACTATTTCTTTATTCGGAGAGATCTTTGAAAAGACCCCCAATAAGCATTTCCAGAAGAGGAACCCTTAGCTAAACCCTTGGCTTGGAAGGGTTTTCAGAGTACACATAGCTGCCACACAGGTCTTGGCACTGTATGACAACTCCAGCTGTGTCACTTAGGTGATGACATCATGCAAAACACTGAAGAACTCACCAAGGCTGTTACGAGGATTTATCCAGCCTAGTCTCAGTCTTGAGCTGAGTTTAGCCTGTTTTAGATGTAATAACAGTTCTCCATCTGTCAGATGAGTTTTGCCCAAATTGCTTTAGCCTAAGTCATTTTAGTTCATCTCTGAATGTCATGTGTGGAACGGTGTAGCAAACCTGAGTAGTCATTGCTAAAAACATATCATGTCTTTGTGTTAATTGAAGAGGGAGAAAGTGATGGTGAAGCTTTCCCTTTTCTTAAAATCAATGAAAAAAAAAGCAAACTGTGTTAAGAAAGCATCAAAGTATATCCAGGAAGCTCCCCAGATTATGGAGTAAGAAATTCCTCACTATGAGCATCATGTGAAGATGGGTGGAGAACCTGGGATACTGGTAACTCATCACAATTCCTTCCTCCTTGGGAAATGTGTGCAGCACTGACCTTGGCAGTCAGGGAGACACTGCAAGGCCAAGGATGAAAACATAACAAAAAAGAGGTAAATACTGGATTTTGTCTAATCCATTCAGTAATTGCATAGTAATATGCCTTGCCTAATAAAAATGGTAGTATTTATTCTTAGAAAGTTAATACATTAATTACACTAAATGTAATTCCCAGCTCTGACAACTGGATACCGTAACAAGATTTTCCCTATAAAAACAGAAGGGATTTATAAGCTGCTTGATCTCAGGCAGAATAAAGACCATGTACAATGGACTTGTAGAGATCAAGGGAAGGATTCAGTTACCTAAACATAGGCATTTAATGACCTTTGAGACATCCTGCCTGGTTTACAGCTGCTGTGGTTTATGGATTTCCCATAAATTCTGTCATTGTTGCCAGCTCGTACCCAAATGAGGTCCTGCCTACAAAATCAGAGCAGTTTGTTTGCAGAAAGACCTGAGCATCCAGAGTCACCAAAGACAGTTCTGCACATCTTAGGAAGGAGCTGTGCACTGTTCCATATGCTGACTGCTTAGGCACAAAGGAAATCCATCATAACCACCTTTTTTTTTGCCAAGTAATACTGCTTTGGTTACTCTGACTGGAAATTGCATTTTTATTTGCTCATCTCCTTTGTGCCTGACAGAATTAAAAACATTCCAGGTGCTTAACGTGCAGAAGGTATCAGTTTATTGAAAGGCTTTTATCCTTGTATTTTGGAGTTAGTAATTACCTCTCTGGAGTGAAACAAAAGGCAAGCCACTGCTCTGGCTGCCTTTCATTTCCCTTCCAACTGAATGTGACTCCAGACTGCTATGGTCTTGGCAAGGATTTTACTAATACAGCAGGTTGTTACTAACCAATGTTATCCGCATGATACAAAATTAATTAGAAAAGTCTGTTCTAATTTATAAATATGCAATTATGGTTAAACAAATCAGAAGTTGAGGCCTTGCAATATTCCCAGTGGGTTGTTTTTTTCACAATTCTAGTGCATCCAGAAGAAAGAGTCACTGATCTGTCCTCTGATGTAAACATGCAGTTTGCTTTATTCAAGTGGGAATCGCAGATGTATTAAAACATGTTTTTGGAGTTTGTTCAAATTAATTATTATGAAAACGAGTGAATTTTTGGAATAGCTTTTACAAAAAAAACACTGTCACCAAAATACTCTAATTATTTTCAATACCAAGTAATCTTTCTCTGAATAAGCAAAAGAAGGGAGTAAGCTTCATATTGCTTTGTATGATACCCCAGATATTAAATTCAAAGAGATCAAAGCTCAGTGCGAGCAAATAAGGCCTTTTGCTCTATGTCCCAATCTGCTCCTCTTTGAAAGTTTGCATTTCCCATCTCTATTTCACAGGCTCTTCTATGGCTCTCTGATCTCCTGACTTACTGCCTACTAAAGGTCACAAAGCTCCCCTCCGTGACTCCAATATTGAAATAAATTCATCCTAACTTCAAGCTGCGTGTCTTTGGCCCTTTATATGTGATAATTCTACTTCTTCTTTTTTTCTTTTAATAAATGAAAATCTGTTATCCCAAACTTTGTTCTTATTGAAGTATTTTTTATTCTAATGACAAAAAGCTGTCATAGGACTCCAAATAAAGAGGCTGTGTCCAGTATAAAAGCACTAGAGGTTATTACTAGGCCATTGACTGCAACTGTTGGACTGCATCCCCACACAATGTTCTTTCACAAAATTTTGTTGTTATTAAATTTGTTAGAATAGTTCATACAGGACAGAAGCCTAGGCCACACAATTTAACAATTCCTACCATGCACATCCTATAGGCTACATACAGAAAAGAGTCATCACTCCTCAACTGCCTTCTCAAGGTTCCTTTGAGATGCCCAGACAAGAAACTCTCCTATGAAACTTCATAAACCAGCCTGGACTGAAAACTGATGCAGCATTAAGAATACTCTTGAATATATTGAACACCAAGGGTAAAAGAATATTACTGTGGCTTGCCTCACACATATCAGATCAACCAGAAAATATATTTTAATCAATTCCCCATTCAAGACAAGTTTATTACATCTGTGAACTCTACTCAACAGCATGGCAGTTTCCCATAGACTTCTGAGGGACCAAAATCTGATACAATAGAATCACACAATATGCTGAGTTGGGAAGGACTCACCAGAGTCATCGAGCCCAGCTCCTGGTTCTGCACTTCATTCAGCACTGTCTGTAGGTTTAATTTCAGTTCCCTGATGTATGTCTGGAGTAGTTTCAGAGACCTGAAAAGAAATGAAGCCTGAAAATATCAGACAATATTTGTTAGAGTAGGAAATCTGGAGGAATGATTAGAAATAAAAGCAGAGTTGTTATTGCAGGACTGATTGGAAGCTGATGTAAGTTTGCACCCTTCTGTTCTTTGAGGTGTTTTCATGATAATAAAGAGTTTCTGAATCCTTCAGATGGACAGTGAGATGCATAAGACTGAGGAATGGTCTTTCTAGCATTCCTGGCTGAACAGCAAAGTCTTGACTTGGTGATTTTGAGGATCATTCCCAATTTTAATGATTCTATGAATCTATGATCCTATACTTGGACTGTTCCTGCAGAAGACAGAACAACCCAGCAGATCTAAACTACTCTGGGTGTTTTCCAGATCAATGGGAACATACAGTTGTTCCACTCTGGTGGCCATTTTTTTTTGTTTAGGCATCTGAAATCAAGTGAAATTAGCCCAGATCATCTGAAATCCTTGAATCATGCTAAGCTGCTTATTTGATCTAATGTTCCTACCTCATTTCTTGTCTTAACCTTAAAGTAAAAAGAAAAAAAAAAAATCCCTGTGGGTGCACGTATCCAAGTAGAACTAACAAGGGGTGCTGATACTGAACACGTCAAGGAGAGTTTGCTTTTCAGTCAAGAGCTGGTGAAGTCCATCATAAACAGGAGCCATTTCAAAGCCCTAATCAAATCCCATGTCAGATGTGTGGAACTGCTTCTGGCAGCATGGAAGGAACAGGTTCAGTGGCCTGATTCACAATCCTGCCTCCCTTTCACACAAAACTGTGTGGGAGAAAAAAAAACTAACAAACATTAAAAAAAAAAATACAAAACTGATACAAAAATGATCTTAGGAGGAAGGGAGAAGTTCTGAATCCTTTCAAGCACAT